>NC_142138.1:33432500-35832500 GCF_024610735.1 Ursus americanus | reverse complement strand
AAACACTGTTCATTTTTAGTGGAGCAGTGCTTCTCAACTTGGTCTGGTGGCAGAAGACCTAGAAAAGCATTAAATTTATTATGTTTTAAAGACATCAATATACCTGATTTTACATAACTAGATATATTATTTTATGACACATTAGTTACCATCCTAAAATTTATGTAGGTAAGTAATAAGCAACAAAAATATTTTTAAAAAAATTTTTGAGAGGAAAAATATAAAAATTCTACTAGTGTGTGTATCTTATTGATATTTTTGCTGTTGTGCTTTGCCTTGCTTTGTTTTTTGGCAAAGTGGCGGAAATATGAGCCTTCTAAAATATTAGCGATACAATTCCTTGATTTAGTTCAAAAGGTCTTGGAGTTCTATGGGGTCACAGTTTACAAACCTCTGCCACAGTAGCAAAATATACTTATTCTTCCATCAACCTGTGAGATAGGTAATGGCTACTCATATTATTAATTACAATTGAATTCAGACTAACTCAGTCACACTGTTAAGAGCTTGGTCTTCAGATCAAATCTAATCACTAATTCCAAAGACAGTGTTCTGAAGGCCTAGTACGTCTTGTTTTGATCTTTCGGATATTTAATCCCATCTTCCTATTTTTCCAGAACTCTAAAGAAGCATATAGATAAGTTGAAAAAGTGGTAAGCATTTTCAGGAGTATTATCTACCTAGACACTTTTATTTTCAATAAACAACAGGCAGGAGATGAGAGAAGGCACCAATATTTATTTAGCCCTAATTATGTGCCAGGTCGTTTGTATGACTTAATTTATACATTCATTTACTCATCTTTAACAAATACTTTTTGAGAGCTGGCACACAACAGAAAAGAGTATTATTGTGATAAGCAAAAATAGACTTACACCCTACATTCATGAAGGGTATATATATATATTCTAATGGGGAAGTCATACAAATAACCAAATTCATCATTGCGAACAGTGTTGGGAAGGAATAAAATGTGATTTTTATCTTCAACAATCCTTTAAGGAAGCATGCTGCTCCCTATTCATAAGTGAGATTAAGGAACTTGTCCAAATCTACAAGGTTGGTAAAGGTCAGCAGGGCTGCCAAGAATTGCTGGGCAAGTGTTGTCCTGTACCTCTCCTGGGGGCAGACGCCATCATTCACATCAACTCTAATGTGGCTAAAGCTCCTAGAGTTTTGTAGTGTACCACCTGCACAACCATATGCATGGCCTTGAGTCAGATGGGATTTGATACTTAGTTTGACCATATTATCCTAGTTAATGTAGATTTTCAGAGTAACCAGATCGAAAATGTGTTAATTTGTTCATCAAATTCATTGTATATGAAGGCAAGTTTTCTGGGACAGCATCTAAACAATACCCTGAGATATAAAGATTGTTTGGATACCCCATGTTTGTAAAATATGCAGCAAAAAAGATGTTTCTGGGCCTCACAGAGTTTGTAGTAGACCAGGAACATAAAAGGAAATGAGATTGACCATTGTGACATAATACACTTAGAAGGCATGTCACTGTTAGTAAAGGATGTTTATTTGCTTCTTGTAGCAGTTCATAGTACTTACAGGACAGACGTTGGCAAGGTAACCAGAATGCTTGAATAAAAAGTTTGAGTTTTCGTACTCTGGTCAATGATGGACCACTGCCAATTTGGGGACGTAGCTGTTCAATGTGTTACATAATTATGATGGTTACTCTAGCCATGCAGACACATGAAGGAAACCAAGGCTCAGAGAGTCCAGTTATAAGGCTTTTACAACGGTCAATTTAATGTGATAAACTCTTAGATTATGATGATGAAAATTAAAAAAAAAAAGAGGGGAGGACAAATACAAAAAAACATGTATTATTTAGAAGGAATATTGAAATCTCTCTTCTTCTTGCTTTCTTACAGTTTCAATTTTATGTACAAGTAATACTTAGTAAATTTTTCTTACTTTTTCACTGTAATATAAATGAACAATCCTACATAGCTCATTTCTCAGCTCGTTTTAATTAGTATCAGAATAGGAGAATGGGTATCTCAGGCTGTTAGTAATTTGATATAGAACTTTTCACCTCCAGGTCAATGGTAAGTGAAACACATTTACATATTTTTAAGTGGATTTATTGCTCTTGAAGGGAGCCCAGTTGTAATCCTTCACTCCAGAACACGTTATTGCCAGAAAGCCCACAGGCGTTGAAACATTGATCAGGAAGTAACAGGGAGAAAGGGTTCAATTTCAACTGCTCTTCAGTGTTTGTCTTGCAAGATCTTCTTAAATTGTTTTAATTAATCCTAATTATGATTCTATTTTTGAAGACTGATATCTATCTGATGACAAATTAGATATGGACCAATAAGCTGGGCTTGTTTCAACTTAGAATATGTGCTGTGCAGTTACTCAAAAATAATTATCCATATCAGAAAAAGCAAGAAATTTACTAGAGAGCTCACTTCATGCTAAGAGGAAAAAGAAGGAGTGATAGAAATTCTATTGCAAATTTCAGTAATAGGAATATGGGTTTTACAATTAGAAAACAATAGTGCCATTTACATTGATCTTAACATCAAGGGAATTAGATGTTACTTTTTTCTGGATGTGTGTGCCCACTTAACACCCCTAGAAATGGCCATAATGGATTCAACCCCGTACGATTTCTCCAGCCTCCAAGGCAACACATCCATGGCAACAACTAAGCATCATTACAATTTCTCAACTGCGTGAAAATAACAATTTCTTAACTGCCTTTAGCCCACGCTCTTCTTAACCAATGTAAAAAAAAAAAAAAAAACCCAAAATATCAGTTCTATCCTCATTGCATATATGCTCTGTCAGACATATTATTATGAGATGGGCACATAATAATAAATAAAACACAATACCTGTGTCATAGGTATAAAGTATAAGGAATGAAGGACTTGCGAATAGAGTTTGCATGCAAATTACTTATCAGAGGCATGATCCCCAAGATCGGGAGTGAAAGTGGAGTGAAACAGGGAAGAGGGAAAGCGAAACCAAGGATTATGGATTGGCCAGCACCACAGGCAAATGGCGTTCCATCCTGCCAGATTTTCTAAGAAGACATATGAAATGTGTCTCAGAATTTTTCACTTGGAAGACAAAAGAGAGAGATTTTATCCATTGGCCCCTGTTCTCCAGTTGTTAAGTGTGACTTCATAGACACGAACTTCCCCACACACTGGGCACGTGTGTGACTGACACAGGGGAGCAACCATGCTGCAGCTTGTCAGAGAGGTCTCATGGGGTCAAAGCAAGACACTGTCAGGTTCACCTTGGTGAGTCTGGTCAGGGCCTATGTGCAACCGGACACGATAGCAGAGGCTGCAGGAGGAGATCGTCAGGGGGAGAGGACACGTGGTCAAGGACGTGTGTCTAACACACTCTGCCCTTTCAGGACTCCGGATTCAGTGTCTCTCCAAGGAGACATACCTTCTTTTGAGGGAAAGAAGTTGAAAAGAAGGAAAATTTTTTAAATCTTTAGGAACTTTTAAAGATGCCTCCTTTTAGAATTATTGTAGAGTAGACAGATCAAGATCAAATATATGGGCATTCAAGTCAGATAAACTGTAGTTTGAATACAGCCTCCAATTCTTACAATTCTTCATTGTACGGTGTTTGTCAACTCATTCAGAGTTTCCTGATCAGTATAGCAAGGGTGGGGAGGTAAAATAGTTTCTATCCCATGCAAGAATTGTGAATATTAAATAAGATTAGGTATGTGTATCATGTAGTCCATTGTCTTGCAGGGGTACCATATAAAAAAAAAATTAGCTCCTTCACAAGGTAAAGATTGACAATCTTCCTGGTTTTTTATCTCTCTTGTATTTATGCATCAAATGATGCCGTAAAGGATATAACACCTTTTTAATACAATTTGAGGTTTCCTAGGGTAAGATTAAGTTCTTCTCATCGTACTGAAAACTGAAAAATAGGGAAGCTAAATTTTGTCTAAAGTCTTTCATCAGAGTTCAAAACAAAAATTGTTTTTACCTTCATTTTCAATTCACAAAGTTTTTTTTAAAGTCTACCTTATGAGAAGAAGCTGGCAGATGATTTGGTGTACTAGTTGTTAAACTAACCTTTTTAAAATTTAAGAAAAAAATTGATGTTTGGCTGAGCTGTTTCTTGAAACATCAGTGACCCCGAATACACAGTCTTTACAAGCTAAGAATTCCCCGAAGCTCAGTAGGAGAGTTGATATCTTAACCTACACAACAGAACAGCAGGATCAGGCAAGTCGCTGCGCTGAGACACCACTTGGGGCCAGATTTTAATAGCTGACAACTCATAATGGATTGACAAAAGCAAAACATCATTAACTTGAATCTACAAAGTCGACATTTCCATATGCAAATAGGAGCTAGCACATATGTGCCTGTGTACAAGTCTCATTGCTTGTTTAGTTGTCTGTATGTCCTTTAGGTTGCCTTCCTTTGTCTTGAAGATCCCAGTGGACAAGAACCACGTCTGGTAACCCACTTTGCAAAACAACAACACGTGCACAGATTGGGCCGCACTAAATGTTTTTTATGGTAATGATGGTGAAATTGTTGACTTTTCTTTCTCACACAAGAGTCTAAGATCTACAATGTAATGTCAGCACCCAGGAGTAAAAGGACAGTCATGAATAATACGTTTGAGCAGTGGAACATGAAAGTTACTGTATATTTATATAACAACGACCTCTGAACTGACCCCTGGGGGCATGAGTACTAGAAAGAACACTCGTTCTAATTTTCTACATCTTAGTTTAAGTTCTTAATATTGATCCTTACAAAAGATGTTTCCTACCTTGCAAGCTAGGTAATTCTTTCTTATTTATCTTTCTTGAAAATGATGGGGCTGTGGCATATTACTTTTTAGTTTAACTCTGCTTGGTTTGGTGACATAAAAAATTAGACCCAGCCTAATTCTGGCCCATGGGAAAATGAGTTAGCCTCTCTGAGCATTAAGTTCTTCTTGAGTAATTGCAACCTATCTTACAATCTTGTCGTGTGGATTAGATAAGATCAAATCAGATAATATAAAGTGCTATAAAAACTTCAGCTGCTGTTATCCCCCAAAATGCATCCTTTGGGTTGCGCTTACGTGACTTAAGGAAAGAGCCAATTATGCTATTTCCTTTATGAGAATATGATCTTGGACTTATTGTTCAGCACGCCTCTATGAACACACCACAAGGCTCAGCAGCCTCTTAGGATTCTTTATTCATTACTTGCATTCTCCATTTTCCCCAGTGAGCTGTCCTTTCTTGGCTTGTCGTCCCTTTTCTGTTGTGTATACAAATGTTGTGTGTTAAGATCAAGGGGGTGGGCACCTGGTTTGCTTCTCTGAGTCCTATCACTCACTCTCATAAAGATTTTGCTTTGGGCGTTGCAGCTGGCCTTCCTCTCCTTTCCTTTCTTTGCCGCCGAAGAGTTACACAGGAAAGAATAATGAAGGCTTAAACTCTCCAATCCTGCTTCCTATCTACCTCGCATCCTCCCGTTACCAAAGGGGAAACACATGTTTTTCAAACTCAATTTTTGCTGATGAAAATTTTGTTCAATTTCACAGCTTGACTTCAGAATTTTCCCAACTGATGGTAAATTCCATTCCCTTGCCAAACAAGGAAAAAAATCTACAAGCGTGTTTGGAAGGAAAACTCAGAAATCTCCCTCAAGCTCCAGTATCAGATAAATATAAGAAAGAAAAGAATGTGTTATGCCAGCCTCTCTGTCATTCAAAACGCTAACATGTTTAATGATTGGAAATCTGGGGGAAATATTTAACATAGGTCAATGGAATTTATCGTTTCAGAAATGTAAACTTTGAAGCACAGAGATTTATAGCAATGGTAGCATTTGGATGCTGAAAAGACAGAAGTGAAGCTTGCAGGTGGCGTGGGGTTGAATGCATATTTGTTGAATCAATTAGAATCGGAAAGAATGCTCAATTACATTTTCTTGCTCTCGTGCATTCTATTATTTTGCTTAGAATCTGATATGTTTTTTTTCTCCATAACTTACCTTTCCTTGTGAAAACTTCTTTCTCTTATTCCTTTTATTTACTTGATAGTTACTTAAACCCCTATAATTCCAAGTCTCTTTTTCTTTCCTTAGAGCACCACAGCCCAGATCAAAACTCTTTCTATAGGTCACTTTCATTAAAGGTGTTATAAAAATAAATGGCTTGTAACAGGTAGGGAAAACATGAACCAGGAGGAATGGTGCAGAATCTTATTTCCCAGCAGTGCCACGGGAAGCCTTCAAGTTCTTTGGGGTTTTTATTTCTGTGTTCAGTTCCGGCCAAGTTAAACCCCCTGCCTGGGTGTCAAGGGCTAGTACTGAAAGCTACAAAAGGCAGGGGAGACCTTTCTCCCTCAAAGGGGTTTTGGAAGTGAGCTAGTTTATTTAATCCCCAGGCAAACCTGTAGTCAAGCTAATAAGAATGAAAGAAACAGTTTCCTACATGGGAGCTAGGACTGTGAGAAATTGTTTTTCAGGGTGTTTTATAGCCAAAACCCTTCAAGGGTATGGAAGAGCTCTCCAACCAGGGGCACAAATATTCAAGGAGAGCTTGTTTGTTTTATGGTTATTTTTATCCCACAATAAACAGCTTAAATTTGCAGACTATACTTTTTGACTATAAAGTGGGTTATTTCTCAAGATGCCGGTGCTTTCCCATAACAGATGGAATAAATAGGAGAAAATGCTGAGAATACACCACTGAAATTCTGATTTATTCAATCATTAACAAAAAGAAGTGCAATTTCAATGGTAATAGAATGAAAACCCAACTGTTTCTGCTTTCCTTCTGAAAACTTGTTTTCTATGGAGAATGCTGCTCTTAGGCAAACACCTATTTAAACCTCAGCAATGTATAATCTTAACTTCAGGCAGCATGGTTGTATAGGTTCAGTAATTTGTAATACCTCTGCAACTAGGGATAAAATATTAACTTTCAATAATATAAGCGCTCTCTGCAGTACAAATGGTGGGGGGAAAATATCACGTATATTATCTCCCAGGAAAGATGTGGTATGTATACATATACACACTTTATATTTGGCTTTCAATGCTGCTCAAGGCAGTTGCTTTGCAGTTTGTTAGAGGAAACACAATCCATGCATAACCTTTGGGGACTTGGCAGTAAGTAGACGAGCAATCAGTCCAGTGTCTCTCAAGACACACTTAAGAAAGAGGGGAAACAAAAGCCATGTAAGTGCAACAATGCTTAAAATTATCATAGCGAAGTCACTTCAAGGTTGGAAACCACACTAAACGCTTCCTGGGACAATAGTTTGAATATAATAAAGACAAATAGAACACTGCAAAAGGTTTCTAAGAAAAACAGAAAAGTTAAAATAAAAACTTCTTGACACACACCTAAGTATAAAATGTTTGTGATACACACACATGCGTGCACACACACAGGATATAGAAGAAGGAGGAACATTTCTATTTTCATTGCGTATCACAATAAGCCCATGGAATATAAGGATTTCAGTATAGGCTTGCTTAAACTTTTCTAAGAATTTGAAGTTCTTTCATGATCAGTTCTTGATCTAGGTGGACCTAACAGAGTTCACCTGGTGTGGAACCAGGAACACAGAATTGCACCCTGGGCTGTATTATTAATCCCACTGGCCAGCTCGTTCATTTTACCTACTGGCATCTTTTTTTTTTTTCTTTTTGAATTTGACAGCTGGACCCCCAAATGATCTTATAAGGCCCCTCTGGTTCTAAAATTGTACCATCATAATTGTACACCATTGTACACCATTAATTTGTTTTCAATTGAGTTTCTTCTGTCTACTTTAGGCCTCGTATTAACTAAAAATAAATCAATATATTCTTAGGTTTATGCAATGCAATCACCTGTATTTATGAAAGAGAGAGATGTTTGTGACAGAAGCCTGTCAGTTTTGTCCTTTATTATCTTTGGTTTCCATCAGATGAAAAGTTCTCCAGTAGTGAGATGGCATTTATAATCTATTAAGCTTAGAATGAAAATTCCTTAAATCATTTTATAGGAGACCCAATTTAATAGATTCACTTCTGCCTTGCTTATCCCTCTCTTTCCCCTTTTATCTCAGCCTTAGTTTGATTCTTAAAATCTTAGATAGAGAATAGACTTTCACAGTAGTCTTCCTGGGAGTTTTCACAAAGCTACGTATATAAACATGGTCTGGTTAAACGTTTTCAATCTACATATTCTGAAGGACGATGTGGCTTCTCCTGTTTTAACAATGTGAGCAAAATGCAAGGTTATTGCTCAAACCAGTAACATCTTTTAAAACTTGCTGTCCATTTTCTTTCTTAATCCACCAAAGAGTTGCCGTTATTTTTAAATCTTACTCATCTCTATGCTTTTTAAATCTTTTTAGTTCTCTGCGCAGAGTATCGTGCCTATCTTTTAGTGCAGGTGTGTGTTTTGTTGGGGTTTGTTTGCAATGGTGGGGCTGGATTGCAAAAGCCCTGTATTATGAATAAACCAATGGCTGAAATGAAGTGGAACCTTGATTTATTTGGGTAGGACTGTTTTCCAGTGCTGTAAATCATATTTTGGTGTTCATTTACCTTTGCATTCTTTTTGAGCCACCGGCACTGAGGCTGACGAATGGGAATCAAATGAAGTGTGCTAAGTGCTTCTGCTGGAGGCTCTCATCTCCCCGCATGCCCGGGTGTGATTTATCTCTGCAATACATCACGCAACTTATTTTCCTTTACTTATTTTATTTAGTGTTGTCACAAATAATACCAATTGGCCATTGACTGTGAACTCTAAACAGTAGTAAATTAATGAAATAAGCTACATCTACAGGACTCATCTGTCCCCAATTTGATTAGAGCCACTTTGGTTGCACCAAGCCATTTACAATAGATGAACCTCATTTATTAAACAAGCAGCTTCATGAGTTCTGTGTAAATTGTTATGCATAATATTTGCAGTGATTTTAATGAAACACTTAAAGCTGACTCTTTTATATCTCAATCACTAAGAGTACTTTCTGTTTGTAGAATAGGCATTTTCAGTCATCCTATGACTTTAATCGAAGTAACTCTATCTGAAGGAACTGTCCATTTATGGAAGGGGGTGTTCATTCTTTTTGTTTCTGCAGAAGACAGGGGAGTGGGGAGGGAGCACAGAGCTTTTTTAGGGTAAGGGCTTCCTGGAGAAGGTGTCACGAGAGCATGGTTGAATTTCCGTGACAACACCGAGAAGGTACTCAAGTCTCTGCCCAAGCGTTCCAGCATCCGGCTGCACTAGCATATCAAGACTCTCAGACCACAGGAATGCAGAATTCCAAGTGTTCGGTTTACCTTGGAATTTGGAAAGGTAATTTTCACAAAAGGAATGCCTTTATAAAAACAATCTGAGTAATTCAAATAGATAATGCCAATATTTCTTTGTAGTGGCTTCAAAAATGTAGGGAGGCCAAGCATGTCCCAGAAAAAGCACTGAGAGGTAGGTAAAAACTGTAAATCAAAAATGGGGGAAACGTAAACAAGTTCAGTGTGAAATAAGGTGGCAGCCTCTGGGCACTAGAGAAACTGCCACAGAAACAGGAGAAGCGGTGAGGGCTTTACCTGAGGGGAACATATATCCAGAGCTGCCTTGGAGTGGGAGTGGCTAACTGCACAATTTCAGTGAAGAGAGGAGCGAAATAGAACAACAGAGAAGTCATGGTGGATGAGATAAGAACATTCCTGTGAAGTATCTGTATGGGACTAAAGCGGAGTAAAAATTGGAAACAGTTGGTAGGGTTAGTCTTTTTCCAGCACATAGATGAAGGTGGGTGATGGTGATAGAATGCAGAGTCATCCTGCACATTTGCTGAGAACATATGCCCTCCTCATGAATCTACTTGACGAGATCTACTGCAGTCAAGATCTGATTAAAGAGCCGTGAGACAATCACTGAGAAGCTTAGTGTTCAAGTTAAAAGCATATTCAGTATCCTTGCTTTAGTAAAGAATTTGACCCATGCCAGCACCTCAAAGCTTCATACGTTTTCAAAGAAATTTAGAACCCTACAATTCTAGAACTTGCAAACTGTAAATGAGGGTTTAGGAATCTCAGCCACACACATTCTGTTCAGGACGTTTCCCAAGAGTTACTTCATTTTTTTTCCCCAAATATAGTTGTTAATTGAAATCCAATTCACTGGTACAAGTTCTTTATTTTAAATAAAACTGGGGACACCTGGGTGGCATCTGCCTTCGGCTCAGGTCATGATCCCAGGGTCCTGAGATCGAGCCCCGCATCCGGCTCCCTACTCAGCAAAGACCCTGCTTCTCCCTCTCCCTCTGCTGCTCCCCCTGCTTGTGCTCACTCAGTGTGTGTGTCTCTCTCTCTCTGTGTCAAATAAATAATAAATAAAATCTTTAAAATAAATAAATAAATACTGAAAACTCCATTGAAATAATCACCTAATTAGAGGGAACATACGAAGAAGCAAAGGAAGGAAAGAATGAAGGGAGGGAGGGAGGAAGGAAGGAAGGAGGGATTGAAGGCTTGCAGTTGATTTAGGTATACATTTTTCTTATTATTACTGAATGGTTTTTTTTTTTGTACGACATTGTACAATATATAAATACAATGCAATATTTAGTTTGAAGAAAAATTAATTGAAGAATACTAGATAAAACACATCTAGGGCAGTATGTCCCAAGGTGAGTTTCATAACAAAATGTTTCCTGGTCAAAATATTTGGAAAACAACCACAGCTATATATACTTGTTCAATCTATACAGTGTACATAGTGGAGGTTCTGAGGAGTCCTGCAGTAAAAGAAAGCTGTTTGAGTTTGTTTTAACTTCCATTTCAAAAAACACATTTGATTAGATAATTTTTTCCCATTTAATCCCTACTAACAGTTATAGCACTGGTGTTCCTTGGCACACATCTTGGGAAATTGTTGCTCTCAACACATCTGCAGAACTCACCTACAAAGTCTCTTAGGAAAATGTGTCCAAGGGTAGAGTTATGCATAAGAAAAGCAAGGTTCCTGAAAGGAACTCTTAACTCTGAATTCTTCAGAAGTGACTGATGAGGGAATGAAAATCTCATTTTGGAAGTTCCCAAATTCCAAATACGTTTTATTTTTCCCGTAACTGAACTTGAAGTTACAAGTTTAGCCTTTAGAATGCAGTAGTATCCTACAAAGTGCACACACACACACACACACACACACACACACACACACACATATTGTGGATCAGACTCACACTTAGCTACATTATTTTTTTCAGTTTTTGAAGTTGTAGACATGACTGAAACCCACTTATGAAAATTGCCATTTCTGCACAATGACTTTCTTTGTTATTGGAATTCCACACCACCTACAGCAATCACACTGCTTAAATCTCCCTCTCTCAAATTAGTAATGACTCCCTTCTGATTATTTCTCAGATTCAGCTCCCTTGATGTCACGGAGGCATTTGATAGTGTTGATCATTATCTTCTCGAATTTGTTCTGGCCCAGGTTCTCTGTGCCACTCAACCACCTTCTCCTTCCACCTCTCACGTTACTCTGCTGGTCACCATTTCCTGATTCAGGGACTTCACTGCTCCTCTCATCTCACAAAGCCTACGTTCTAATCAAATGTTCCTTTCCTTCCATATTCATTCTGTTAGAGTCCACAACTAGTCTCTATTTCTCAGTTATCTTTAAAAATATGCCTGCCCAATGTGTATCTCTCTCCCAGCTCAAAAGCCATCTTTGTAGTGTCAACATTACCAGAATATAGTCTCTCAAATACCATTCTGATATACCCAATTTAACAAGTGAACACTAAACTTACCATCTACCCTCAGCCAGTTCCATTGACCAATTATCTTATTGCTCTACGTAGCAACACTGTGTTGTTTTTTTATGTTTAAAATTTAAGTTTTGGGCGCCTGGGTGGCTCAGTCAGTTAAGCAGCTGCCTTCCACTCAGATCATGATCCCAGGGTCCTGGGATTGAGCCCATGTGTCGGGCTCCCTGCTTAACAGGGAGCCTGCTTCTCCTTCTCCCTCTGCCCCTCCCTGCCCTGCTTGTGCTTTCTCTCTCTCTCACTCTCTAAAATGAATAAATAAAATCTTTTTAAAATAAAATAAAATGTAAGTTTTTCCAGCGCCTTGTGCACATTTGCCTTCCACCTGATCATGAAATTCTGTATATCATGCATCGACCAGTTATTAAATCCTTAGAATATGCTATTATAATAGTAGGCACTGATACAAAGTTACTTGACCTTCAAGAAACTCATGCATGATTTAACATGAGAAGTAGGAATATAAACATAAAATTTAAATAAGTTCAATGCTACAAGTACAAGATGTTGAAGTTGTTGTGGAAGGAAGAAAGAAGGATCCCAGAGAGGCATGGAGATGGGACAGTATTAGAAAAGGCTTAAAAAGAAACAACATTTGAGGTGGGTCTTAAAGGATGAGTTGAAGGTCATATGGGGCATAGGAGACAAAGAAATGATATTCTAGGCTGTAAATATTCATACCTTATGTAAAGAAATGACAAGAGCCTTGGTGTGCCTGTGAAGTGGGATCAGGATTCATACCACTTGTTTGGCAGAAATGTTAGGATATGGGACTGGAAAGATGTTAAGCATACCTTTACTGTGGACCTTGAATGACTTGTTAAGAAGTTTAGACTTGATCCTGAAGGTGAGGAGATGATCAGAGTTTGAGAAGACAAGTACATAACATATCTTAAAGTTATTATGCTGGTTAAAAAAAAGAGAGAGAGAATGGAAAATAGAGGATGGGGTAGAGGACAGGGAAATAGTCTCCCACCTAACTTTCCTTATTCTCAGCTCTTTGTTTAATTCCGATCCTCCTGGATGGCTCTATGATACTTTATTGCACAAACACAAACAGCAACATTTCAGCAGCTTCTGACTCTTTCTTGTTACATCAAATTACACTCTTCTGCCTGACTTCCAATGTTTGCTATAGACTAAATATTTCTGTCCCTCAAAATTCATATGTTGAAACATAATCTCCAAAGTGATGGTATTTGGAGGTGGGGTCTTTGGAAGGTGATTAGACCGAGAGGATGGAATCCTCATGAATGGGATTCATGCCTTTATAAAAGAGACCCCAGAGAGTTTCCTTACCTCCTCCACCTTGTGAGGACACAGAGAAGATGGCCATCCTTGATCCAGGGAGGTGTTCTCACTGGGCACTAAATCTGCTGGTACCTTTATCACGGACTTCCCAACCTCCAGAATTGTGAGAAAATGAATTTCTGTTGTTTATAGGCCATCCAGTCTGTGGTACTCTGATTTAGCAGCCTGAATGAGCTAAGGCAGTGTCCTTTATGTTTACTGCCTTGTTACTTGTTCTCCTGCATATGGCAAGTTTATTCCTCTCCTAGATGCTCACCTTTTTTCCCCCCAATCCACACCTTCCTTGCCTTTGTCACATGGCCATACTGTAGCCGTCCCAACTGAGCTCTGTGCTCAGCCTTGTTCCTCTCCCATGGAATGTTCCTCTTCATGGGCTCAGATCAGGCCTATTCTCCAGTATCAAATCCAAATCCCCTCTTCTCCTATAGTCTTCCCTGAAGCTTTCCCTATCTCTTGCCCTTGATCTCACTGTTTTGTTTTGGTTTTGGTTTTTATTTTCCAAATGCCTTGGTATATGCTGGATCTCACATCTCATGTATTTCTTCATTGTTTGAGTCTAATTTCAAATAATTTGTTTTATTTCTTGAGTACTAGGATCATGTACTTATTATACTTCTTAGTTTCTTACCTTTTGTTGGACAAATTGCAAATAATCAGCATCCTAAAAGAAATCTACAGGACTCCTGTTAGAATGTTGGTTTCAATGCAAGAATCGGTAATAAGAAAATCATTGCCTAAATTTATTGAATATTTATATGCAAACTGTGCTAGGTGCATCTATGTGTAAGCCTCCTAATACCACTATGTAGTAGGTGTTATTATTATTGTTGTTAATATCATCATTAATATCATCATATCACTGCCATATTCATATAAAGAAAGTAAATTTTATTTGTTTTTTTTTAATGTTAAAGATTTTATTTATTTATTTGTCAGAGAGAGAGAAAGAGCACAAGCAGGGGGAGCAGCAGGCAGAAGGAGAAGCAGGCTTCCCTTGTGGGACTCAATCCCAGGACCCTGGGATCATGACCAGAGCCAAAGGCAGACACTTAACCAACTAAGCTATCCAGGTGTCCCAAGAAAGTAAATTTTAAATTAAATTGAAATTTGACGATTGCTCAATGTCACTAATTCATTCATCCAATCAGTACATTTTTATTGAGTTTTTAATAATGTCCCAGGCATAATTCTAAAAACCATGGAAGTAATAGTGAGCAAAACAAAATTCTGTCCTGAAAGCAGGGTAGTTTGCTTGGGGAGATAGACCATTAGCAACTTAAACATTTTATTTACTTTTTTAAAGATTTTATTTATTTATTTTTGTGAGAGAGAGAGTGTATGCGTGAGCAGGGGTGGGGTGGGTGCAGAGAGAGAAGCAGACTCTCTGCTCAGCAGGGAGTTTGATGCAGGACTTGATCCCAGGACCCTGGGATCATGACCTGAGCTGAAGGCAAACGCTTAACTGACTGAGCCACCCAGGCGCCCGCAATTTAAATATTTTAATAAAACAATTTAAACAAATGGTCTTATAACAACGTCTGGTAGAGTGATGCATGCTATAAAAAATCAAGCAAGGCAAGAGCATGGAGTACAATGAGTAGTAAATCATCCAGCCAGCTTGGGAAGGCAGGCTGTCGAACTCTATGTCCTCTGTAATAAGTCCCCTATTATTTATCAGCCTCAGGTACAACTTCATTACTAGCATTTGAGGCCTGCAGTAATCTCTTTCCACACACATATTCTAATGTAACTCAAATCTCATCAACATCAAATCTACATTCTAATGGGACAAGTCTACTCTCTTCACTTAAACTGTACTCACCATGGCTTTTGTGTTCAGTTCATGCTATTCTTTTAACACACACACACACACACACACACACACACACACAGCCTTTTTTATTTTAACACAGATTTAGCTTACTTTTTCTATAACCTTTTTTGTCTATTAGAACAAGAGTTATACCTTCAATTTTGTTTGCAATTTCCATCATAGGTATTGTTATTCTAGGCAGTTTATAGGTATCTGTTGCCATGACAGAATTTATCTGAATTCTAGATCCTGAAAGTGATGAAAGAGAACAACATGTCAGTATTGAAAACTGAAGAATTACAACTTTGGATCCAACTTTCTGCAGTATCTGTATTGACAATTATTTTTTAACTTAAGGTGTAAAGTCTGAAAAGTTCTTTGACAAATTGGACTTTCTGATTAGGAGAATACATGGAGGATAAATACAAATATGGTATGCATTTGTTAGACTTAGGAGAATTTAAAAGCATTCAATTCAAGGTAACCCTTAAATTCTTGTATATTAATATTATTTAAATTTTATGTCCTCCAATTACAAAAAAAATGAAGAAATAAGTTAAAATGGTTATTTATGTCATTTTAGCCATTAAATGTTTAAATACATTTAAAAACTGTAGCTCAGTTTGCAGTGAAGAGAATGGTTTATTTCTAAAAAAAAAGATGAGGGGTGCCTGAGTAGCTCAGTCAATTAAGCATCTGACTCTTGGTTTCCACATCACGTAGTGATCTCAGGTTTGTGACATTGAGCCCTGGTTGGGCTCTGCACTAGGCAAGGAGTATGCTTGTCCTGCTCTCTCTGCTTCTCCCCACGCTCGCTCTCTCATGTTCTCTCTCTCTCTCTGTAAGATAAATAAATAACTAAAATCTTTTTTAAAAAATTAAAAAAAGATGAAGCAGGTATATTCATACCTAAATGGGACAAAACCTATCTGAGAAAAGCAAAGTATTAAGAATGCATGTGATATTTGCATCGTCTCAAACTAATGCTCAAGTGACCTTGCCAATAATATTTATTCTGAACAACCACACACAAAAACAACTGGCCTCTCAATATATGTTTCCTTTTTTGTTTCTAACAATAATAAAGAGCCAGAGATAGGCTTTGGCTAACTGTGACTGCTATTCCTGCTTTCCTACTTTTCCAGCTTTAAAATATCATTTAAAATACAATTTGTAGGGGTGCCTGGGTGGGTTAGTAGGTTAAGCATCTGCCTTCAGCTCAGGTCACGATCCCAGGGTCCTGGGATCAAGCCCCGTTGGGCTCCCTGCTCAGTGGGGAGCCTGCTTCTCCCTCTCCCTCTGACCCTCCCCACTGCCTGTGCTCTCTCTCTCTCTCTCAAATGAATAAATTTTAAAAATCTAAAAATACAACTTGTATATCTTTGTAAGCAAAACAGAGCTATCTACTATACTCAGTAGCAACTAGCATGTTGTTAAATTTGACAGATTCAACCAGAGTTAGAAACACAAATAACACTTAATAAAGTCCTAACAAAGTTGCTGCTATTAAAAATATTGCATCTGTGTGTTAGGGCTGCCATAACAAAACACTGCAAACGATTTGAAAGTTATCGACTCACAGTTCTGGAGGCTAGAAGTCCACAATCAAGGTGTTGGCAGAGGCTGGGGGTTCCCTTCTCAGGGCTATGAGGGAAGGTCTCCTCCAGGCCTCTCTCTATATCTTGTAGTCGGCCACCTTTGTGTTCACATGGTGTTCTCCCTGTGTATGTGTCTATCTCCAAATTTCCTCTTTTTATAAAGATACAAGTTGTCTTCAAGAAGAGTCCACTTTAATGGCTTCATTTTAACATGATTATCTCTTTATAGACTCTATCTTCAAATAAGATCACATTTGGAGGTATCAGGGTTTAGGATTTCAACATCTGAATATTGGGAAGGGCACAATTCAACCCATCACAGACACTTTCCTCATTTTTCTTTGTTACAAAAGGTTACAAACAAAAGGCCTAAAATCCATAGATTTTAAAACGTGTATTAGAAATAGTATTTGGATGGTTCTTCAAAACTACATAGATATATCTAAATTAGGAAAAAAGAAGTTAAATTACCTCTGTATGTAGATAGTGTGATCTTTTATATAAAAAAATCCTAAAAATTCCAAAAAAATGTTAGAAATAACAAATTCAGTAAAGTTGCAAGATACAAAATCGATATGTAAAACAATTGCATTTTGATACACTAGCAATGAACTATCCAAAAATGAAATTAAGAAAACAATCTCATTTACAATAGCATCAAAAACAATAAAAAAAACTTAAGGATAAACTAAACCAAGAAGGTACGAAACATCTGTACACTGAAACAATAAAACACTGATAAAAGAAATTGAAGAAGACAAAAATAAATGGAAAGATACATCCCATATTCATGCTTTGGAATAACTAATATTGTTTAAATGCCCATATTAGTGATGCTTGAATGGCTAAGTCAGTTAAGCATCTGTCTTCGGCTCAGGTCATGATCCCAAGGTTCTGGAATCGAGTCCCACATCGGGCTCCCTTCTAAGTGGGGAGTCTGCTTGTCCCCCTCCCTCTGCCCATTCCTCTGCTCATGCTCTCTCTCTTAAATAAATAAATAAATAAATAAATAAATAAATAAATAAATAATAAATAAATAAATAAAATCTTTCTTAAAAATAGTGTTAGGAAAACTGGATATCCACATGCAAAAGAATAAAAATGGACTCTTTCCTTCCACCACTTACAAAACTTAAAACAGATTAAAAACTTGAATATAACACTTGAAACTGTGAGATTCCTAGAAGAAAACATAAGGAAAAAGTTCCTTGACATTGGTCTTGGCAATGATTTTTTTGGATATGACACCAAAAGCACAAGCAACAAAAGAAACAATAAGCAACTGGGACTATATCAAACTAAAAAGCTCTGGTCTCAAAGATACCAATGAAATGAAAACACGATCTATGGAATGGGAGAAAATACTTACAAACCATATATCTGATAAAGGGTCAATATCCAAAGCTTATGAGTCACTCCTTGTTGTAGTTATTTCATGATGTACGTGTATATAAACTCGTGGGATTGTACATCTTTTAAAAAAATCACACTATAGAACCAAAATGCATGCAATTTTTCTTTGTTAATCATAAGTCAATAAAGTTGAAAAACAAGAGATAAACAAAAACAGGGCACCTGGCTGGCTCAGTCAGAAGAGACTGAGACTCCTGATCTCAGGTTCATGACTCGGGGTCCCACATTGAGTGTAGAGATTCCTAAAGAAAATAAATTAAACCTTTAAAAAAAATGAAAGAAGCAAAAACAAAGAAAAAAATTAAAAAATTTGAAAAAACTATACATATTTGAAGTAATAAGTGAAATTCTTAAAGATAGAGTCTGTGGTTGTTTAATTTTCAAATGAACGAGGAATCAAAAAATGACTGAACACTACTATTCAAGTTCATAGGCTAAGTAGACAGCTGCCTGTTATCTGAGATGCATTCGAGCTGCTAGAAACTGTACCTCCAAAATATGTACACCATCAATGTCTGGCTAATATCTGATATTTTACTAAAAGATTGTCTCACAATGAAGTGCACATACTTCAGCAAGTAGTGGAAGATCAAGACATTTGTCAGTCAGAAATATTGTGCTGAGAGTAACAGTAAAGAATTCCTTCCAAGAAGTAGCTCTTCACCACCCAGTAACACGAAGTCCTGTCGCTTCCCAAACTAAGCATCTCTATCATATGTCTGGGGTTCTCTAGACTGTCAACTTCCAGTCCAACATACTAATGCCTCTTGCCTGAATTACTGAAATAGGGTCTTAACTGGATGAATACCTTAATTCCTTTATTCAGCCATTATTTATGGGGCTTGTAACCATGTATCAAACACCGTCATAGATACTTGAGCACCTTTGTGAGGGATTTGCCTAGATGGATATGGAAATGCCTTTTTTTTGGGGGGGGGGTCTCCTTCCAATTTGTTATCCACACAATATCCAGAGTGACCATTTCAAAGGGAACTCTGATCTTGTAACTCCCTGCTTAAAACCTTTTCATAATTTCCGATTGCTTTTAATTAAAACCCCAAAGCCTTGATGGAGACTTCAAGGCCCTGTGTATTCTGGTTTCTATTGGATTTGCACCTCATTCCATCTGGCACTCTCCTTCACCCACTCTGTTCTGGTCACACTGGCCTTCTATCTAATGGTGTCTGCAACTAAATCTCTCCCATCTCAGAACATTTGCATAATTGCTTCTTCTTTCAGGATATCTCTTGCTCTTCATATGTCCATTTACAGCTCTTTCTTCATGTCTCAGCAGAAACACCACTTCCTCATGTGGTTCCCTAACTCACCAAATTTACTCAGTGTTCCTGTATTGTAAATAATTATATGTGTAATGTTTATCTCTCTAATTGAATTTAATTCAATGAGGAAAAAGATCAGTAGGTTCACAATTTCTTTCCATACCTAGCACAGTACTGGATAAATAGAAAGTACTGGTACATATTTATTGAATATAAGAAGAATAAAGAGAGGTGAAAAGGAGAAAGAGAAAAGAGAAGGAATATCCTGACTGTTGGTAAGACCTACATGAAAGAGGAATGAGCTTGAACTGGGATGGACACTAACTTAAGGAGTAAAGCTTTGGATTCTGGGCAGAAAACTGCAGAGAACACAACAATCTATTTTACCCCACATTTTCCAAGTACATTTAATGGTAGGCCAATGTCATAGAATGCTTCTCGAAAGCATGATAACATGGTCAAAGAAGTTCTCACAATATTTTCTGGCTCCAGAGATTCACAACGCATAATATGAGTTCCTCTTAAGAGCTCCAAGAAGTCTCCTAGTAAAAAAAGAAAAAAAAAATCTCTTTAACAAACCCCTCTCTTCTGCTAGAATAATTGACAATACTCAGAATCACTTGCTGGGAAATATGATTGTGAGATGTAACATGTCTCTTCCACTCCCTTGTTTTTTCCCTCATAATGAAAGGGATAGAAAATCCTCATTCTACATTTCCCCTCTTCTCAAAAGACAACCTTGGATGCCTTACCTTCAGAGGTTTTGTTTTTACTTATTGATTGAAAACTAGTGTATAGCATCAGGAGTCTTGGCCTTCTCTTTACAATAAAGGATTTATGTAATTTTAGATAATTGATATATCAATATTTATGGATTTGTAGTACCATAACAATAGTCACATACTTTCCATGTAGAATTCCTTTAGCCTAATAGTATTATAGACCAGGAGTCTTCAAACATTCTTGAGTGCAAATTCCTAGTATTTGTATATTTATTTATATATGATAATATAAGTGTACCACTCTACTTACATATTGTTTATTTTATAAAACATACCCCAAATAAAAGCTTTAAATGCTGAGGTGAAAAAATATATATAATGAGAGGTCCTAATATAGTCTTTACACTATTCCATGAATCATTTTGCATACTCCCTGGATTGCATGCGAGCACCTTACTTTAGAGGTAACTCTTGTAAATTCGAACAAGGTTAGAGTTCACCAGGGAATGATAGGGCCTAGGATTATTGTTGAAGGACAAGTGACAACGAATTATGGCGCTCACAGTTTTCATTTATGCTGAAAATGACTCAGCTGTTATTTATTGGATGTAGCTTGTTTAGGTGGGAGAAGGAACTGAATCTTTGGGGAAGGTATTGGAATGTGGATAAAGAATTCATCTTTATAAGGTTTCTGTCAAGATTGAGATGTTGCATAATTTACTACCATAATATTACCAGATAGAGCCCTATCATCTTTACCGTGGCCTGGGATGTCAGGAGGGCATAGTTACAAAAGCATATGGTCCTCTTGAATGACCAAACTACAAAGGTGGTCTGATCACTTAGGCATGGATCTACCAGGGATACAAAGTGCAGAAAACAGAAGTTATAAGAGTGGAAGAGTCTATTGATTTTTACTCAGGAAGAATCCCAAAGAGTAATTTCAGAGTAAGTCAACATGAAGAAACCTTCACGACAGTGCCTGGCCAAATATACTTGTCATATTGTGCAACGAACTTAGTTTAATCCTCTATCTTGGCAGAGACTACATTTAGAGAAGCTCTTAGAAGGGATTCATTATAGGCCTATGCAACATTATGAGTTTAGAAGCTCCTTGAGTTCCAGAGTTATTTATCATCAGATAAAAGCATCATAATCATCTAAATGAGTAGAATTACAGAATGATTAAGAACACCAGACCTTGAAGGGAGATGAGTCTGGTGTGAATTTCTACTTTAAACAACTTAAAGGCTGGATGATCTGGGATAAATTACTTCATCTCTCTGACCTATCATAAAGTGTGAATGACTGTACTCAAATCCCACCTTAAATTAAAACACTTAGCACAATGGAGCTATAATTAGCCTTCAGTAAAAGGTAGTAATCCTCCTCCTCCTTCTCTGAAGTTGTCATCCTCACTGTCTCCACCTTCTTCCCATTCTCCTCCTCTTCCTCCTCCTCCTCCTCCTCCTCCTCCTCCTCCTCCTCCTTCTTTTTCTCCTTCTTCTTCTTCTTCTTCTTCTTCTTCTTCTTCTTCTTCTTCTTCTTCTTCTTCTTCTTCTTCTTCTGTATTATTTTTGGTTCCATGGAGGAAATGAAAATTGTCTGTGACCCAAAGTGTTTTCTAGATATGTAAGTGAACCTTAAATTTGTTCTTTACATTTCATATAGATGCACTTGACTACATTAAACCTAGTGACCATATGTAAGCTGACAAATTTGATTAAGGAATTTTCCATTTGAACTTGACTTAATCTTTAGTTTAAGTGGAAAATCTGGTAATAAGACTTTCTCTCCTCTTCAGTTCGGTCAAATGCTGTGATCCATGGAGACAGAATGGAGAAATAAGCCAAGGAAGCACACCATAAGTAAAAAATTTGTGGAATTGAATCCAGAAGCAATTATGAAAGAACTGCAGAAAAAAATACATAATCAACACTGCAAAGCCAAATGACTCCTGTATCTTATATTGGGTGAATTCGAGGGTGAAATAACTTATACAAAATAAAATTCTTAAGGATAATGAGTTATAAATAACACACTCATTAATCCTGATTTTGAATGGTGTTCTAGGACATTTGAGTTCTAACACATCTGGAATTATTGTCAAAGTTCTCCACTACAGACTGGGTTAAAAATTAATCAGCAATATGTTCTATGGGCTTTGTGTGTCATATTAGTCTAATCACCTGCTAACCCTGCAGAGATAAGGGCCAGAATTAGAGCTATCAGATGAAGTGAATTGGAAGTAGAAATGATCAATTCTTCCTTTCCTCAAAGAAAACATAGATCTTTAAGAAGTAATTTTTCCTTTTACAAAGAAAGACCCAGGCTCCTTAATCTAATAGGTTAAAATAGGCTCATTTATTGCTCTTTAAGGATCTAGAACAGTCCATGAAACAAGCACAGAATGGAACAGAATAGCTTCAGCAGAGAACTGATGTTCCAATTCATGCTCTATAGAATTACAAATGGCAGTGCTTTTCATTGTCATACATTTCCCCCTACACATCTGCAAAGAATTGTGCAATATGTTTAGAAAAATAATACTCATTGTGATTTTATTTTCAGGGTCTAGCAGATTTTAGATTTCTTAACTCTTTATTATACTGAAATAATCAATGCTATGATGGTCTCCTGGAGAAATTATTTTCTTAGCATAAAAGTACAGCTAATGGAGAACACATGTAAAACTTCAAACTTTTACAAACCAACATAAGTTAGCATGCATGCAGCAAAGATTGACCATCATCAAACACCTTTTTAATTTTTTTTTTTTGACAAGTTAGAAAATAGTGCACACTCAGCTTGCACCACTAGAACAGGGCCATCTTTACCAGGGTAAGCATTGGATTCATTAGCCTAACACCCTCAAGGCAAAATTGTAATGACCTTTGGATCATAATAAGATGGAGGTCACAGGAGAGCCATTTAACTCAATTCCTAACCTAAAGTTATTTATGAAAAAAGACACAATTGAATTGTTTTTTACATGAATATTATAAAATATTTTTATTAAAATAAAAACAGTGATAGAAAAAACAGAAAAAGAAAAAAAAATATCTCAAAGCAACCAAGCATATTTAACAAAGATGAAGCCCATTCTATTTCCCTGGGGTGACAATGTGTGGTTTAACATATTAGAAGGATATTTCAGTTGGTGTATGTTACCCATCATAGCTGTACCAGCAAGAGCAGCTAGAGAAAATGGTCCATTAGTTTTTCCATAATAAACTCTTTTTTCACTGGAACACTCTTGGGATTCTTTGACATTACTTCAGTGTAGTTATTGGTGGATGGCTTCAATAATTGGAACTCTTAAAATCTGAAATTAACATTTTCCATATCACTCTAGTATATGTTAAATATTATGAAACTTGATTTTAAGGGCATCCTCTTCAATATGTGTGATTCCAAAAGGCAAGGTTGTAAATGCAAAATGCTCTCTATATTTTTGCATTTCAGATTTGCATTTGTTTCTCAAATTAGCATGTCAAGACACCTATTCAGTATAACTTTATCATGCTCAAGGAAGGGCTAATGAATGAGAGCTAACAGCTCCCAGTTGGAGCCTCGAATGTGTCTAACTTATACCTAAGGCAACAGTCTCCACACAAGGGAGTTCTCTGAAAATATGTGCCCTAAAATGTACAAGCATAAATGAGAATTGGATGAAAGTCTTCAGTGAGGTTAAAAAAAATTCAGCACCTAATTTTGCCAAGTGCCAGGAAGAAGACATGTTTCTTGTGCTAAAAAGAAATCATAGCCTAATACAGAAGTCAGGCATTTAAGCAACATAGCAGGATAGGTTCAGCTGGAGAAATATACAACCATTTAAGGAAGAACACAGAAGAAATGTGATTTGTGCATACCAAAACACTCCTTGGAAAATTTTCTTAAAGCTACAAAGGATGTGAGACTTCATCTGACTTTATGTCCTCTCTAAATACCATGGATAAGACTGAAGCCCAAAGAGGTAAAATGACTCATGCTGGGACCCACAGCTCATTTACCTCACATCTCCAAATTCCATATCTAATGTTCTCCTGACTACAACAGACACCTCTTTGGGAAATACATGGTAGCACATCCCTAATTCACAAGACCAATTTGCACTTTATTGCTCTCTTCTCAAGACTACAGTGAAGAGAGTGGGGAGGGTGTGGCCTGAGGGACAACAACTAATTTCCTACCTACTTTTCCCTTCGATTGTGCTATTTAAAAAAGAAATAATTGCTAAGAGACCTGGAACTTAGAAACGAAGACTAACCGAAAGTCTGAGAGAATAGGCAAAAAAGGAAAATTGTCATTGTATTAACTCCATGGAGTAAGAGATGACAGTTTCAGAAAGAAAGAAAGAAAGAAAGAAAGAAAGAAAGAAAGAAAGAAAGAAAGAAAGAAAGAAAGAAAGAAAGAAAGAAAGAAAGGAAGGAAGGAAGGAAGGAAGGAAGGAAGGAAGGAAGGAAGGAAGGAAGGAAGGAAGGAAAGAAAGAAAGAAAGAAAGAAAGAAAGAAAGAAAGAAAGAAAGAAAGAAAGAAAGGAAGGAGACAACATCTCTTGGAGAAAGATGTTTTTCAGAAAAAATAAAAAGAAAGAAACAACAATCGGGAAAATTTAAATAGCCTAAGTAATGTCATCCAAGAAATATTTATTGAACATTTATGGTCCGAGCACAATGCTGAATACTGGGTGTTGAACAAGAGATGGCAAAGTTCCTGTTTTTAGAAAGGTATTAGTTTAGTGGGAATTTAATTGAATAATCACATTAATAACTCAACCCACGTCAAGTGCTCTGTGACAAGAACATGGTTCTATGAGGGGTTATAACAAAGAATTCTGACATAGCCTGGAAGGTCAAAGAAGTTTTCTTGTACAATGGATATTTGAAGTGAGATAAAGGATAAATGAGAATTAACTAGGCTAAATGGATGAGGCAAAGGAAACAATATCTAGACAGCTAGTGGGAGAGAACTTCGTGAGATGGGTCTGTGAGCCAGAGACCATGTGAAGAATTTAGGTCTTCGTAGTACATTGATTGCACTAATGGCCTCACTCTAACACACCTCCCTAAATTTGTGCCCTTCTTTTACTGCCTTCCCATGATGAGTCTGAGCTTGTCATATGATTTACTTTGGCCAACAGGACAATATTAAACTGGATTTAAATAGACTTGACAAAGCACTTGCATGTTGTTACTTCCTTTTGCTCTACCATGAGAACATGCTTGGGCTAGCCTGCTGAATGAAGAAATGTGAAGCAGAGCTGGGTTGCCCATTGTCTCTGCTGAAGCCCACCCAGACCACCTGACCTCTAGCCAAACACCTGAGAGTCCAGCCAAAATCAGCAGTTTAGCCTCACTTATTGGGAACTAGTGATTCAACTCTGCTAAGCCCTGTTCACATCAGCAGAGCTCCTCAGAGGAGCCCCAAAGAACCACCCAATCAATCCACAGATTTGTGAACTAAATAAATATTTAATGTCTTAAGCCGCTAGGATTTGTGGTTGTTAGGCAGCATCAGTATAGCTATAGATAGCTGATGCAGTGGGAAATGTAAAAATGGATATGCAGTGGTATATGGTGTTCATAAGAGTGGAATGACTTTCAGGCTGTTACAATAAGTGATAATGACAACTTGAACTAAGTAATGGTGAGGATAAAAACGAGACTACAGAATCAAGGCAATTTGGATTTAATTCTCTAGAAAATGATAAACTACTAAGGTCTTTTAAGCAGACATTGACATAAACAAAGCTCTACTAATTTAGGAAAATGAAATTGACCATGTTTTCATAAACGGATTACAATAGAAAGAGAGTTAGAGGAACACAATAGAAGAACAAAAATATTTAAAGAAAAAAAAAAGTTAAATACCAAGAGAGTATCTCTTCACAACATGAACTTTAATGAACAGCCTCATACAATGAAACCATTCATTCTGAGGCCAATAGGTAAGAATAGGTTCTCACACTTAAAAAGCTGTTCTTTCTAGATGTTAGTATTTTCATTAAAGGTCCTTTAGGCAGCCCAACCTCAGTGAGTTGGAGTCTTGGAGGTGCAATGAAATCCATGGATTTACAAAATGATAAATTAGTTCCAAGACCCTTTTCCATTCAGTGGTCTTGTAGATAAGTAATGAACATTAAGGTATAAACAGTTTACAGGATGTGGGTTTGTTTTAATGTTCACTTTCATATTATTAACAAGGGCTCTTTAGAGATTATGAATTTAATATTTTAAGAAGTTACTCCTTTCTGACTTACTAAAATTTTCCCAACCCTATCCTCACAACCATAATAGAAATCATATCCCTTAATATAGAGAGATACATTATATTCTATCAGTGAGTGTTGAACCATTCCATAATATTCATGAGTGTAACATGGAATAGAAATTGCTTAGGAGACAAAGTAATGGGTTTTAATCTTATCTCTGTTTGAAGCCAATCCCTCCAATTGTGCATAAATCCCATTCCCTCTTGCTTAAGGACATCAGCCCAGAAATTCCTTGAATAGCATAACTCCAGCCATTCTTCCCTCTTCCTCCTATGCTAATATTTGTCTCTTTCCCCTATATAATTGAAATCAATGTACATACATATAGTTATATCTAAATTCTTAAATAAATTCTCTTGTTCCATCTTCCTTGTCACTTTATCTATCTATTGTTAGGTTGTACTTATTGAAAAACTCTAAGGAAGTAATTTATTCTTATAGTTTCTGATTCTCTCCTTCCATTCTCTCCCAACTCAAGTTGGGTTTTTGCCTCCATCATCCCATCAAAACTACTCTCATCAAATTTACCACTGATTTCCACATTGGCAAACCAATGGCCAATTTCAACAACACATCCACTTCCTTGATAGATTTTCCCCATTTGCACCTCACACCACCCATTCCTTTGCTTTTCATTCTTCTTCACTGGTTTCTCTTTCCCGGTCTTGCTTGTTGAATTCTTTTTTTTTCTCTCTCCAACCTCTTACTGTTGGAAAACCCCACAGCCTTGCCCTTGGTCTTCTCTTCACTGTCTCCATTCATGTCTTTGGTGAGCTCATTCCAATTACATGGATTTAAATATAACTCATATGGGAACTGCTCACAAATTTATATCTCTAACCCAGACCTCTCTCCCAAATGCTAAATAAAATATATACTATATAATTTTTATATAGTATATTTTTAATAATTTTATATATACTATATGAAATATATATCTAATATGTATATATATTATTTCTATATATTTCTCTATATATAGTTCATTTAAAAAAGAGAAGAGTTAAGGAAATATATATATATATTTTTTTCCATACCCTGCATCCATCCTATCAGTAAATTCTGATATATATCCAGAATCTCATCACTTCTTTTCATCCCCACTGCTACCATCCTGGTGTGGGCTACCATCATCTGTCACTTGAATTACTATGATATCTTCCTGATTGGTTTCCACCATTGTCTTCTGACAGTCTTTTCTTAGCACAGTAGCCAGAGAAACACTTTTAACATTTGAGACAAATCATATAATTCCTCTGTTCAAAAAAGTTTAATGGTTTCATTTTAATGCAGACTGAGCCAAAATTCTTCAAAAGTTTCACATGGCCCCTATGCCTGTACCTGAATCCAGTTATCTTTTAACTCTCCTCCCTATATTCTACCATCAGTATAGTTTTGAGATCTCCTTACTTTTCCTTACACCTGATGAACCTACTCTCACCTTAAGGAGTTTGCTCTAGCTGTGTTGTCTGCTTAGAATACTCTCTCTCTGGGGGCCTGGGTGGCTCAGTCGGTTAAGCGTCTGCCATCGGCTCAGGTTATGATCCCAGGGCCCCTGCATTGAGCTCCCTGCTCTGAGGGGAGCCTGCTTCTCCCTCTCCCTCTGCCTGCAGCTCTCCCTGCTTGTGCTCTCTCTCCCTTTGTTCAATAAATAAATAAAATCAGTTTTAAAAAAAGAATACTCTCTCTCCATATTTATGCATCACTAATTCTCTTTCTTTTAATGTCATCTTCTCAATGATGCTACCCTAACCTCAATATTTAATAAACAGTCAAACTCCTTTCCCTAAACCCTGGCACTCTTGATTCCCTTTGCCCTACTCTACTGTTTTCTTTTTTTTTCCCATAACACTTATAACCTATGAACATACTAAATAATTTTCTTATTGCTTATATGTTTTGTTTATTTTCAGTCTCTTTCCTCTTGAACATAAGAAATCTGAGTTCTGAAATCCTTGTTACATTCAGTGAAATAGTCCCAAGAACACACAGGGTAATTACACATAGAAAACACTAAATTATGTGTTGAATGAACGAATAAACAAAGTGATATTTTTATGTATTTGAAAGGATATACCCCAACCCCAACTAAGCCCTATGTACGTGTTTGAAATATTCCTGTGGTAAAAATTAATGCTTTTTCTGTTGGCTTATATATCAGAAGAAGTTTTTAAAGTGAATTAAGGCATCCTTGCCTCACTTTTCTCCTTTTCATAATTTAATTGCCTATCATTACTGCCACTTTGCATACAATATGGAGGCCCTGCCCTCACTGAATATAAAATGTAGGAATAACTGACAGTAGTGAGTGACTTGTGGATATGGGGAGTGTGCAATGACAAATAGAAGTCAAAACCCTGTGAAATAGGACAGAAATCTAGCTGAGTGATTTTCCCAGAGTTACACAGTGAATCACCAACAGAAAGGCAACAATATGGGATTTGTATTTTCTGGTGAAGGTTATTTTAACTAACTTACCACTTAGAGTCTAATTCAAAGTTCCAGGAATGAGTGGCTTGCTTCCACCAGGATCAGACATGTGAGACACCTGAGGTTCTATGTGATATGTCCTGTTCATGACAGGTCCATTTTGGACAGCCCCCATTGTTTGAACCTCATCATCCCCTTTGTTCTCTCTAATTATATGTACATTGAGGGTTCAAGGTGTTTAAGTCTATGTACTTCCTAGCACACTATTACAGCAATCAGCTTGGTATTTATGTTTGTTCATGCATACACACACACATAATCCATGAAATGGTGGAAATTCAAAGAAATCAGAGATGGTGAGGGGTTGTCTACAGTAAAAATGAACAATATCATGCTGACTAACAAAAAGCACACTTCAGCTTTGCTGTTCTACCTTTCTTCTTGTATCTATCATGTATGAGTGCAAGTCCTTATATTTTATTTACATTCTCCCTGAATTTTGCTCAAGAGTTGTTCTATGCTTAGACAGTGAATCTTCACAGAGATTAGCCCACTAGATTACAGAATATTTCAGCTTTCCATGCTCTGACTCCTGATTCTCATCCAGACATAGCATTGATTGTTATAAATGCAAAATTAAGGATAAGAAGAAAACCATGGAAATAAATACAAGTAGTGAATGAATAACACGTATGATTAAGTACTGGGCAATTCTCTTCATGGAACAATACCAATAAATGGTAGCTAATATAATAAAACCAAATGATGGGAAGGAGTTGCTCTTTCTTACAGTAGTTTATTTTCAATGGTTTTGTATTCAACACTTTTAATGAATTTTGAACTGCGATCTGTTCTCACGTTCATATGCAATCAACTGCCCAGTAGATACTGATTTTATGTTAAATATTGGATTCTGTTGAGGCTTAGCAAGCTATTTACTTCATGACATTTGTAGAAACAGTATTTGAAACTTCTTCAATACAGAGATTCTAAAATTTCCACCACATATATCCAAAGGATGTGGTTCCTTATGTTCACAACTTCTCAAGGACCATGTCATTTCTTTTCTTTATCCGTTTCCCGGTAAATTATCCTCTGTAACACATGTTATTTACATCTTCCCAGTTTCCCTCAATGATCCTATCTTCTGATCCAGAATCTTCATGCATTATCTGTGCTAGAAAAATAATTAGATGGATAGCTCTTCACTTATTCAAAATTTTAAGTAATTTTCTTAAATTATGCATTTGTTTAAAGCCTGTGTCAAATGTCCACCCAAGGCTTCATTTTTATAAGTACAATAATATTCCTACAAGTGAAAGAAAGAGCACATTAAATGATTTTATAGAGTAATAGCACTCTTTATGCAAATAAATACAAAACATTTTGATAGTGATAATACTGATTATATTAGATTCTCAAATTCATTTTGATAATATTGCCTTAACTAGCCACAAATCAACTATGATGAGTTCTATAGTATAGGAATATTAAAAAGAAGGCTGAAAATTGATAGTTTTTGATGAAGCTTGCATCACCAGATTAGTGAAAGGCTGCCTCTCTCCAGAAATGTGGTTTGATGCTGCTAAGTCTGAGCTGGTGGGTTTGAGGGAACTTAGAAAGTAAGTTTCTTGCTCACCTTTTCATTATCCTGTAATTGGAATGGGGGTCTTACTGTCATTTCTCTTTTTTCCCCAGGCTTTTATCTTTAAAGTGGTTCTAACTGTACTTTTCAATAACTGTTTGTGGTCAGACACAAAGTAAATAAATAATATAACAGTCCTTTCAAAATGCAATGCTGTAAGAGTGCTTAAAATCTCACATTTTTTCCCTCCCGGATAGGAAGCTTACTTAACTACTGTCCTATTTGGAAAGAATTCTACAAAAGAACTCTGTAATCCATTCTACAATCCATTTATCCAAATGGTATCTCCAACATTAACACAATTCCACGTGTGGCTTTGTTTTTTCTTTATTGGTCTGTAACAAAAGAGGTGTTTTTTAATATACTTTGAGTGTAGGTTTCTAGACATAGATAACAGATATCTGGTGTTTTGAAGAACTGCTTAGTCAGGTCTACAATGAATACTTTTAAACCAAGGGACAGATTGCAGTTAAGGAAGAATGAAGATAAAAGCATGGAAATCTGGAGAGATGAGTTCTGTGAGTGGATTAGAGATGTTTGTTGATCCAGTGGAAGATGTCAATGTAAAGGGCAAAACTAAGGAAGCCAGAGAGTGATTGCAGAGCAAGGCCGAGGATGCATATGGGGCAGAATCTAGGTAAAATTTAAGGTCGAGGAAAGAACTGGAAGAAACCCTGGCTCCAACTCAAGCACATATCCAGGTAGACCCAGGGGAAATTTAGGGGCTATGTGTTAAATAGCTTTTTTGTGAAAGAGGAAGATGTGAGGGGCACCTGGGTGGCTCAGTCCATTAAGCATCTGCTTTCAGCTCAGGTTGTGATCCCAGAGTCCCAGGATCCAGCCTGGAATAGTACTCCCTGCTCAGTGGGGAGTCTGCTTCTCCCTCTCCCTCTGTACCTCCCCTACACCCACCCCACCCCCATCCCCCACCCCGCTCGTGCTATCTCACTCACTCTCTCAAATAAATAAATAAAATCTTTTTAAAAAAAGAGGAAGAAGTGAAATAATCTTCTATGAATGGAAAGATGAAGATTCTAGGGAGGATGCTATTTAGATGCAATAACCAAAGAATAAAATGCTTACCAGCAGGCTAATATGAGCAGAATAACCCACTTTTATAGTAAGACATTTTTTAATAATCTAGAATATCTTATGTTCTTACACTCTGTATTCCCTATTATTATGAACATTTAGCTACTTAATTAATATTTAAATATTTTGTTGATATCATCCTCCAGTGTTTAGACATTCTGGGGAAACTGGCATGTAAAATAACTAGGATGCTCTGAGTTACATGCCCTCCACCCTATTGGAGCCACATATCGGGAATATGGTTCCTAGTTCCAGATGTCTCACTGGAGGGCCATTGATAAACGAAAAGCACCCGCAGAGTTTGCAGCATGTTGAGAGCTCTGGCCAAGCCATCCGAGAAACAATTTAGAAAAAGAAAACTCCTCTTCCTAGAGAATCAAAGAATTGGAAGGACTCCTAAAGGTCATCTGGTCCAACTGCTTGCTACAAGAGCTTTCAGATTCTCCTGCAGACACAACACAGAAGTTTTTACTGTCCTTGCTGAGACTAACCCTTCCGATGAAATTCCTTTTCCTTCTTTTTCCTGGAAGAAAGGATCTGTAGTGTAGTAGACAGCTAGATAGGGGAATATAATTCCCTCTTTCTTTCTCTAAAACTGTGATATTGAGATTTGGTTATACAACAAATATCTCTCTGTTCTTTGAAACACAGAGTGTCTTTTGCCTAGTTTTTAAGATCCTAACATTTTGCCCCATACTATATATATATATCCTAATTTTATTTCTCTTCACAGTAGTCAGGCTAATCTCCTCATTCCATTCCCTATGTCCAATAGGCAAATTGTTCTTATTCTGTCTTAGTGGCTATTTTGGGTTTCTATTGCTGTGTAGTAAACCACTGCATTTTTTAATGGCTTAAAACAACATCTTTTTTTTTTTATTCTCAAGATTTGGTAGATCAGGAATTCAGGAAGGATTCAGGTGGGATGTTTGCCTTCAGTTGGCTTCATTAAAGTTCACCCATTTTGTAGTCATTGATGTATTAGAAATAAAGAGTACATTTTTTAGTATGGCTTTACCGCATTATCCTGTAACAAAGTGCAAACTTATTTAGCCAGTTTCTTATTGATGAGTATTTAGATTATTTCTAATTTTTTAACTATTGTTGACATTGCTGTAATTAATGCCCTTTGATGACTTATTTGGGTTTCTGTTGGATAAAGCTCTGCAAGAGAATTGCTGAAGAAAAATATAAGTTCATGTAAATTTTAGTATAAATGGATAAACCAACCAATAAAAGGTAGTTCAGGCTGGACCAGCATAGGAGGACAACCACTTTCCCATATCATTTCCATTCTGATAGTGAACTGTATTGTTGTTATTTTCATTTGCATTTCCTTGAGTATTAGTGAGGTTGAACTTTTTTTTTATGTTTAGTGATCATTTGTAGTTTTTTTTCTGAATTTTCTTTTCATAATATTTCTTCATTTTTATCAGGATGTTTTATTTTTTGTTTTATTTTATATCTGTAAGCAGTGGGATATAATAAAGATATTAAGCATTTGAGGACTATAGTAAATAATTTTCCACAAATAAATTATTTTAACTTTATTTATTTATTTTTAAAGATTTTATTTATTTAAGCGAGAGGGAGAGATCAAGAGGGAGAGCAAGAGCAGGGTGAAGGGCAGAGGGAGAAGCAGATTCCCCACTGAGCAGGACTCGATGTGGGACTCGATCCCAGGACTCCAGGATCATGACCTGAGCCAAGGCAGATGCTTAACCGACTGAGCCACCCAGGCACCCTCTTTTTTTTTTTTTTTTTAAGATTTTTTATTTATTTATTCGACAGAGATAGAGACAGCCAGCGAGAGAGGGAACACAAGCAGGGGGAGTGGGAGAGGAAGAAGCAGGCTCATAGCGGAGGAGCCTGATGTGGGGCTCGATCCCAAAATGCCAGGATCACGCCCTGAGCCAAAGGCAGATGCTTAACCGCTGTGCCACCCAGGCGCCCCCGGGCACCCTCTTTTAACTTTATTTATAATGTTATGTTTCCCATATGAAATTTTAAAGTGTTTGGAGTAAAATTTGCTTTTGTTGTTGTTGTTGTTGGAATTAATTTTTGTTTATGATATGATGGAGATTTTATTTTTCTCAAATAGATGGTCAGCTGATCCACTATCATTTATTTAATAATGCATTTTTTCTCAACTAACTTGGAAAATCAAATTTACTGTATCTCGACCCTATTCTGTAGCACGATTGCTTTACTTCTTCATGCGCAAATATGAACTGCTTCAATTTCTCTTTCTATAGTGTTTTAATATCAGTGGCACATATTATTGTCAAAATTTCTGGGTATGCATGCATTCTTCTGAATGACACCTAAGAAAATGTTTACAGTTGTTTCATATAGTGTCACATAGCTTTTTACTGAGTTAAATTTATAAATTAATTTGGGGCAAATAGAAATTTTTGTAATATTGAATTTCCCTACCAAAAAAAAATTATGATTGTTTTAGTTTACATTCATATAAATATTTATTTATAGTCCCAAGTTTTATGGGGTTATATAGTTATTTTCTTTTTATGCTGCAATAACATTTTTTCTTATTATATTTTCCTATTATCTTTTCTCTGTTGCTATTAGTAGTATATAAGAAAGCTACCAGTTTTTTTTACATGATCAAAATTTTGTACATCAAATTTTTACATTAACCAAATATTGGACCACTTCAAAGACTTCACTCTTTCAGCTTGTCAGCTGACTAAAATAAAATTTTTTTAGGTAAACATTTATATTATGTTTAAATAATGATCTTTTGAAATCTGCTTTTACCAATGCTATTTACTTATCATTCTTTCCATGTTTTATCACATTGGTTAGATCAATCCACTTGAATAACGTTAAATAACTTTTAACTAATTTGATACTTACGAAAATGTATTTCTTAAAATGAGTTAAATTTTGTTGATGTCAGTGAGTTTACGACATGATGCCAGGCACTGTAATGATTACCATTATGTGGAATGAAAATTGAGAATAGCTGGCCATATTGCTTCCAATGTGCAATGCATGTGGGAGTATTTCAGGAAATCATAAGACTGAGGAAAAAAAGCGCCGACTTCTTGGGAATAATAAATGGTTCAGTTTGAGATTTGAGGATTACAATTATTTTTTTGTTTTGACTTTGATTATTTTGTGTTTGTCTCTCTTGGATTAAAAGTAGTGTTTTAAAGAAAAAAGAGGAAAGTTAGAATAGTAGGCAAGGCAAAAACAGACTGATGAAGAAGCCACAGATAGACCCTGAGTGACAATCATGGATTATGAGTGATAATCAAATAATAAGATGGAGAAAAGATATGTATAACTTGAAGGAATGTCTCTCTTGTTCTACTGTTTAATTCTAGCAATTTGTGGTATGACCAGCACGTAGAAATTGCTTAATAAATATTGTTAAATGAATGAGGAACCAGTGCAACTCTGTGAACTAAGTGCCCATGTTTAATCCAAATAGCAGGTCTATCCATGTCCAAATTATTCCCACAGGTGTATTAAGGTCTAATGTTAACATCCTCACTCCCAAACCTAGTTACTGTATGATTCAGCAACTTCTTCTCCATAACAGAGCTCTAGCTCACATTTTGGACTGTATTTGGTGAGAGGGGGAGATCTTGGGCAAGACAAGAAAGATAATTATCACTTTAAACTGAATAGGTTCTTGGTGTTCCACTCTATCCTTCTCCTATTGAGTCCTTTTAAAGAAAATGGGAAAGTAGAAAAGTATGCAAGTTGATAACAAGAGAAATATCAAACTATCTACCATTGGTTCAAAGTTGCTTGTGATCCGTAATAATACAATACTTTAAACAAACGGGGGAAAAAAGCATCCATCATGTAAATACCAATACCCTTTCTCTGAAGCAAGACTACAGAACCATTCACATGAGAAGTTTGTGTAAGGAAAGTTACTATCCATATCACACCACTGGAGAAAGCTTTTAGTCAGGACCTAAAGAAATGTGAGTGTCTAAGATCCCTGAATTGAAAAGCACATTTCTAAGCCTCAGTAACTTGGTAATGCCTAAATACAGAGTTTCTAACCAGGCAGGTTTGGAGCCAGCATTCACTGATGATTCCACCAAGCTTTAGGGTACTCGTTTCAAATGCCACAGTATTATACTTCCACATAAGCAGAGAAGCAACATCAAAAAATTTTAATTATGACAAAAAGTTCTAAAAACCTAAAACAAAATCCTGTGGCAACAAAAACTGTATAAGGAGATTTCACATGCTCTGAGTTACTCATAGCTGTGGGCTTCTTTAATGCTTTTCATGTGTTGCATTAGTTCAAACATCCCAGATTACTGAAATGCATATTACTGATTTAAGTAAACTTCTGCATAGACTTTTTTGTTCTTTTTGCTAAATTTTGTCATATATTGGAAAGAATGTTGAGATACGAAAACTAGGTTTTACAAGCTCTGATTAGCTCAGTGCTTGTTGAACATGTGATTCATGTAGCCTAATTTCTCTAGGAACTGAATATGAAATGAACTGGTTTATCTCTAAAGCTGATCCTAAAAGGTCTTTCTCAACTAGGTAAGACCAGGTGGGAGTAGGCTTTGATATGGTCGAATATGGAAATTGAACTTAGTAGGGGGTAGTTGGACTCATAAGTGTGAAATCCACTACAATTTTAATCAAGCAATCTAGCTAGAAAATCCAAATTAAAGAGAAGAATGGAGTAGGTCATAAATTGAGATAGGGAATGTGAGGGAATGTGGTTAGGAAAAAAAACTTATGCTTGATGTCACTCTACTTAACAGGTCAATCAATTCAGGGCACCCTGAGCAACTTTATTGGGTGTGTGCTTTGAGGGTTGAGTGGGATAGAGTTGCAGGCAAACACACTGAATCAATCCTAAAAAAAATCTGATATTCCCCTCTCCCAGAACTATTGTGCCTAGCTGTCAAACCCACAATTCTCAACATCTGAAAAGACTCCAGATCACAAGTTGTGTTAGCTGGGTTTGGCTGGGCCAGATAAGGTTACAACCTGCTCTATGGTGGGCTGCAGTGAGGTCATTGCAAGAGATGTGGAAGAGACCATGTATAAATGACACCCACTGGCTTTATCTATATGACCAGACACAACAAAACAGCCCTAAAATAGATTCTGCCCAGCCAGTTCTGCTTTCTTGGCCATATCCATTGCCTGTTTGGACTGCGGGTACAATCTGTTGGAAACTCTGCTGGAGGATAACTATCGAGAAGTTCTGAATCAGTGATGCCAGGGTGATCTGTTGTGTCCTGTCAATGTGGTCATTATCCTCACCTCAAATTCTGTGGCAAAACTGTTAAATGTAGAAAACTCAAGTAGGAGGAAAAGGCTTTTATTATAATCTGGATTGGACTATTTTTTATGCCTGGAGGTTTCTGGGAAGCCAGAAGATTAATTGTAAATGCTCACTTAGAACCTCAGTGGAAGATTTCCCAATCACCCTGGGGAAAAGTCTATACTTCACTTTCACACTTGCCCACTTGGGGTATACGAAAGAGGGGATGGAGGAAACAAAGCCAGGAGTAGAAGGGCAAGGGTTCAATATATGTAAATGTTTCTACATAAGTTGATATAAAACACATGACTCTGAATGACTTCCAAAATGCTTGAATCCTATAAGACACACAAAAAAATGAATGATCTGAACACCATCTGTTTGTCCTTTTGGTACATGTGGTAATGGTCACTTATCTGACTACCTGTGGATATGGAAATGCATTTGAAATAATGAAGGACCCTCTGCTCTATTATAATGACAACTACCAGTGACATTTGTAACCTTAGCAGCGGGTTAGAAACTATTTATGTCCACTCCCATTAAGAATTTTACCTCTTTTGACACATCCATTTGGTTCTGTTTGAAAGAGAAAATCATTAGTCTGACCTAAAACCGCAAATGAAGACCAACTACTTTCAAGTAATTTGCATATGCTTAACTATTTATGAGTTCCCTGCTGAGCATCAAAAGTGGTTATCAATCTACCTACACCCCAAACTTCTATAGAACATTCAGTTTCTGTTAAAAGCATACTCAATTCCCTATGAAATGAAACTTGAGGTCAGAAGCATAACAGACAGTACTTTCTTTTCCTTGGGGAGCATTTTGGCATTTTCTGCAATGAATAAAGTTTATCCATTCATCCAGCAGATACTTATTAAGTAGCTACAATATGCCAAGCACATAGTCTAATTCTGGAACATGTTTAGATCTTCAATAGAGTAGTGTATTAAAATCAATCTTGTTTATCACCATCTATTCTTTGACCAGCATTCACAACTATTCCTTGCTCTTACCATAATTCAGTTTGTCATTTGTTGATAGATGGGCTAGATGACAAAACTTGGCAAGCTACAAAACATGGAATATCTCTTATTTGGAGCATGTGTACTAGTAGAATATTGGGTCTTTAAACTTATTCAACATAGCCTGAAATAACAGTACTTCAATATGTGCTTATCTTTTTTACTTGTGTATTTATTTCAAGTTTTCTTTTTTTTTTTTTGAGTTTCCATCTGATCTAAAACAAAAGCAGCAGTTAATACTGTTGTATTTAATATTATTTCAGTGCCTACAGTGATGAGGCAGCAATCTCAAGGAAATTACTGCTGTTGCAAGTAAATAAGTTATTCAATGTTTTGTTGAAGGAGTTACAATTCCAAAGTGCAATGCCTTAAACTTTGTTTATTTTACAGTTTTGATGCAAATGACTTGCCATCTTAATCTGGGAGTACAGCAGAAACAGAGTGTTAGAGTCTTTGTCAAAGCTACCAATGCTCAGCATATTTTCTGAAATCACATGGATCAAATAGCAAGAAGATTGTTTAGAAAGTACAGACAGCATCAGAGAGATTTGGGGAAAGATAATTTTACTTCTGACCACTAATGACTTCTGAAGTCTTTAGTTCACAACAAGAAAAATGTTTTACAAACAAAACAAAAATATGTTTACTGGTGCCTCTTTCAATTAGTCTTTGCCTTTTAGTATAAAAAATAGAGTGCATTTTGGTTTTTATTTCAAAAGTGTATGGGGTCTATTGAATTCCAGCTGACACTGCTGAAGGCAAGTTTTAAAGATTTTCTCTTATATGATGAAAGTTCATATTTACATCACTTTGCATCAAATTTTTGTGCTGTATAATTATCAAATAAACTATTTAGGAATTATATGGGGAAATGGTGGGGGAAAAACCTAAGCCACTTTCCTGGGGTTTTATTTGTTTTTGTTTTTTTCTCCTTCTTCACAAAGTGTTTATAAAATGGGCAAGTCTAAGGGAGATTTCTAATTTGTGGATGGTGGTTACAAGCTGTGCCTATACAGTTTTATGACTGCTTAGTTCCAAAATGTATAAACACATTACCCTTCTACATAGCAAAATGCCCAGGAGAAGGCAATGTAAAAGAAATGAAGCAGAGGAAAATATATTGCACCATTTTCTTTCTTTTTTTTTTACATTTAATTTAAAATTGATATAAAGTGATTTCAGCTTTGAGGAGCTAGTGAATACTTTCCACTTGCTGTTTCCTCATTCTATCTCAGTTGCACTTGGCCAACAAGCGAATCCTACACCACTTTTGAGAAAGTCCTCACTAGCAGGTATTGAAGGAGGACATAGTCTTTTCTCTGAGAGTCAGCAGTTGATATTCCTAGTATTTATTTTGAAGCTAAATGGTTTTGGGGCTTGAAGGGTGTGTGTGTGTGTGTGTGTGTGTGTGTGTGTGTGTGTGTGTGTGCGGGCACGTGTGTGATTCCCCATAGTCCTAACTTTGCAATGCAAACCAGTTTTTCAAAAGGACCTGCAAAGTTCAGCCATCTGCCAACAAAATGCTTGCACATCAGCTCCAGAACAAAATGACTGGAGGTCAAATTGCCTTAACGTATACTTTACTATACTAAAATACTGTATATATATCCAAGCGGTTGGTATGCAACTGAAAGAAAGTTTCATGTTTAAGAAGTGCTGTTGTTGTTGTTGTTGTTGTTTGGCTGAAAAGCACAAGTTTTATGTGAAAATCCATGATTCTGTGTTAATTAATAGAATATATATGAGGAAGAATCTAGGAAAGCTTTTGACACATGGTAGAGTTGAGATAACATACACTGGGTTTAAAGCTGAATGTTCTAAGTCCTAAACATATTCCATGATTTTGAGAAAAGTAACAAAGTATACTCCTGCTTATACAGAGGAAAGGAGTCAGCTTCTTATCCAAACCATAGAGGTTAGCCTAACACAATTTTACTCTAGTACCAACTCTACTGGGAATGTGGCCATGAGAAGAACAGCAAACAATCCAGACTTTGTTCAGGAATATGAGAGGGGCTCAGAGACATGTCATGTGACTATTGCCCATCTTCCCCTGTGCAGCACAAACACAATTCTTGAAAGGGTAGTTGATTGCCACTTTTTCCTACTTTTCCCCATTTCCTCCTCAAGGCATTGAATAATCCGCTCACTGAGTGCTTTTGCCTTCATTCCCTGTGGGAAAATCCATGTGCAGGTCTGTCAGTGGTCAATGAAAAGATCTGCTTTCATGACTCATTTTTTTAAGATCCATTTGACACATCATCTTCTCTCTGAAACAGGCCCCAATTCTTTTAGCTGATTTAGTTTCTTCTTCCTTTGTTTTCTCGTAACAAATTATAACTCTCCCGTTATACTTATTCTAATGTGTTATGATTTATCTGCATACATAGTGGCTGCTCTGGCCAGATTTTAAACTTTTAAAAAGCAAGAAATACTATATATTCATTTTTTTAGCACTAACACATAGTAGATATACGGGCCATATTGTAAAAGCACAATAAATACTTATTAAGTGAGTGAATAACGGAGAGGTTTCTGACCAGTTTTGGAATAGCCTTGTTATGTTCTGTGATGCAGTATGCTCTATCATTTACATTAGAGAAAGGATTCAGATGATGCCGCCAACGCCAATGGCATGTCTTTCTCTTACTAGCATACGGCCTTCCTGTATGTCACGTTGAACCTCTGTTCCATCATGCCTGTAACTAGTAACGTTAAGCATCTATGAAGAGGAGTCTTTAATGACTCCTTTTAGGCTATACAATCAATACAAAACTCTGGGGATAGTCTAGCATTTTTAACATGCTTTATTTTTGCAATACGTTCCATCAAACTCATATGTTGCAGAGAGGATAGTGGTCTCTGACAGTATGAAGTACAATTACTTTACTGAATGTTCCAAAAGTGGGGAATGGAAGGAATCGAGGAAGAAAGGAGGGAAGAAAAGTTTCCTAACTGCATTTCTATTTCTTTATCAGAATAGGGAAAGTATTTCAAATTATAAATTCAGATAGCTTTATGGCATATATGTTTAAATTGCTTGATTGTCAAAAACACCAAAATGTAAATTAAAAGCAGAATGTCAAACTAAAATAATTATAATAATAATGCAGGTAAAAGGTTATTTCCTTAATGGAAAAAAAAACCCTTAGAATTAAATTTAAAAATAGACACATACACACACAAATCTGAATGCCTAGAAACCAGTTTAAATGATGAGATGATATTGTTTTATCCATAAACATGGTGATATATATATTATATGTAAACATGATAAAATTTTATTTTAATCTTTAAATTTTTTTGGCTTGAGTTTTATTTAAGTTATAATAATCAGTGTGGGCTGGCATATGTTGAAATAAGCATTCTCACAAACTTTTAGGGAGTTTAGTTAGAACAGTTTTTAAAATTGGAAAAATCCTTGATACTATTTTACTCAGAAGCTGAAACTCTCTATACTGTGCCACAAAAATTCATCCGGTAACAAAAAAACACAGAGTAAATTCTCAGGTTGTATTTTTGAAATAACAGTGCAATAAAACAAACAATTTTAAAAAGCATAGAGATTACAAAAACACACACCCCACACGCATATACACACACAGTGCAAAAACTTTGAGAATTTTTAAAAAAGATTATCAATAAAATGCTTCCTTAAGTTACTACTGTGTTCAAGAGAACATTAAAATGACAAAGAAAGACAGCTTAGACCATAATAAGAGGTAAATATTTCATATTAAAACTTATTTGTAGATTCCTAATTCAAGATGAAAACTTCCATTTCAAGAATGCATACTGAGCATAGATATTATTTCCTTCCCACCAAAGATGCCTTTGAAATGACAGTAAAAAAATAAAATCATGTAAATCAAAGTGACCAGAATTGTGCAGGGTTGGGGTGGGGATGACCAAGGAGCCTCAAGAGATTTCACCATATTTCTGGAATGTTGAAAGCAAGTGCAAGAAGAGTGAACAAGAAACAAGCCAAAGGAAACTTCAGTCAGGAGTGTAGAGTCCAGAGCCAATTTCTTTTTCATAACCGAGATAGAAATTAGAAATACTAGGTACAAAGAAAGGTGAGAGCCAAGGGATCTCATTGAATTGTACGTTATGGCTGCTGCCAGGACACTTTGGACTTCTTTGTATCCAGAGACTAACAGCTGAAAGGACTCACTATTGTGATAGGAATAATTGACTCTGATCAGCATGCAAAAGTAGGACTCCAATGGGCACAGTACTCCCTTGAAATACTATAACTGTGATGAACATGGGCAGCCACCCCAGCCTCAAGGGTATGACTGCCAAATGTTATGAACTGATGTTTATGCTCCCCCGAAATTCTTATATGAAATCGAATCCCTAATATGGTGGTATTTGGAGGTGGATCCCTTGCAAGCTAATTAGGTGATGAGAACGGGACTCTCATAAATGAGATTGGTGTCCTTATAAGAAGAGACCAGAGAGCCAGCTTTCTTTCCACCATGTGAGAATACAAGGAGAAGTCCGTTGTCCACAACCTGGAAGAGGGCTCTCTCCAGAGCGTAGCCATGCTGACAGCCAGATCCCTGACTTCTAGTCTCTAGAACTGTGAGAAATAGACATTTGTTGTGTAAGGCACTCAGGTGATGGTGATTTGATAAAGCAGCATAAACTAAAACAGCAAACTAGGGCTCAGATCCCATAGGGGATTCAAGGTTTGGGTCATACCATGATGTAAGCCACCAACACATCCTGAGGTGACAGATGAGAGTGAAGATAATTTGGATGGATAGTAGAAGAGGAAGAGAATGAGTTCCAGTTGTGACCCTGAGGCTACCTGGATAATGGAGGCCACAGTTCAGCCTATTAACCTCTATCTTCTCTTTCTCCTCGAAGAAAGGCCCACCAGAATCATAGAAGTTCTGCTCCCCATCCCATAGATCTGTGAGACACATGGGAAGGACTGTGGTGATAATTAAAAGACACTGGTTAGATCTCCTGCTGCAGGAAGCAGACTTGACTGATCTTAGCTGCTGCCCTTGTGGTTCTCACTGTCATGTTTGCACTAAGGCCACACTATCCATGGGCTGATCCAACCTAATGAATGAGCACAGTGGGGCTTCCAATGCAAACTCAATCCTGTGAGATGCACAACTCTTTAAAAGTGGATCTTTTGCTCCAGAACTCCCCATTGGCAGGGTTAAACGTAAATCATCTGAGACTATTTCCCCTTTTTCCTTCCCTTTCTCTATCAAAGGGTTCAGATCTACCTCACCGTCTGAAGATGTCCCTACCTCAAGTGACTCCTTCCACTTTTTCCTTCACCAGTGTTTTAGCAACAAATCTCTTACATATCTTTTCCTGCCCTGGCATCTGCTTCTCAGGGACCCAAACTAAAGACCCTCCAAATTCAATTTGAAAAGGAACAATTGTAGAATAATGAGATATTAACAGTAAAACATTCTCTGAAAAAAAAATTCACGTTGATTAAAAAAAAGTCTTAGATTATTAGTGCTGAAAAGTGTGACAGAAAAGATAATAGACATAAAGAATTGATACAGAAGGGCCAACATCAAACAAAGAATCTAGAAAGTAAACAGAACAGAGAAAAAAGTGGAAGAGAATTTCTGAGCACCGATAAAAAGTCCAAAATTTACACTGAAAAATATCCTACTGAGTGAATGAAAAATGATCCACTTAACACCAAATATAAAGACAAGAGTCTAAAGATTTCACATGGTAGAACATGTCAACACTGTGAACATGAATCAAAATGCAATGGACTTCTCAACAGCAGTAGTAGATACTAAAAGACTACAAAAGACTGAATTCTAAATACTGACAATGTTCAGCCTGAAATTCTAAGCCTAACCAACCTAGTAATCAAGTGTGAAGTTACCAATAGCCTGCACTTACTAAGGGGCAAGAACTATATGAATGATTTATTTCATCTTTAACAATCTTAAGAATAGATGCTATTAATATACCCACTTTGCAGATGAAGAAACTGAGCAAATGAACATTTATTAACTTGCTCAAAGGCGCAGAACTAGTAAATAGCAGAGTCACAATTCAAGCTCTGTAGAATTTAAATTGAAGTCAATACTTTGAACTATATTATTTCTCAGTACAAGCAGTGTAGATTATAGCAATTTTCATATATGTACAGTCAGAAAATGTATGGTTTATGCACATTTGCTTAAGGAGTTTTTTCAAGATATTCAGAAAAAAATTAAAATAAACATAACACAACACACAACTATGGTAGAACAATTACAGCCCTTTCCCCTGCTCTCTAAGGATGCCCATGCCTTATTCCCAGGAGCCTCTAATATGTTACTTTATATGGCCTGGCAAAAGGGATTTTGCTGACATGATTAAGTCAAGGATCTTGAGATGGAAAGATTATCCAGGTGGGCCCAATGTAATTATAAGCTTGTGGGAGGGACACAGGAGACAGGAAGAGTTTCAAAGATGTTATACTGCTGAATTTGAAGATAGAAGAAGAGACCATGAGCCAAGGAACACAAATGGCCACTAAGTTTTGGAAAAGGCAAGGAAACACTCTCCCGTAGAGTCTCCATAAAAAATGCAGTCCTGCTGACCCCTTTTTGGAATTCTAACCTCCAGAACTATAAGATAATAAATTATGTTATTTTAGGCTTTTAATTTTGTAGTAATTAATTACAGTAGCAACAGAAAGCTAATGATAACAAAATGAAGAGTGACAGAGATATGGGATCCAAGAGGGAAGACAACTCTTCTCAGAAAGTATTTAAAGGAAGCTCAAGGTGACAGCTTTGCAGAAAGCCTAGAAACAACTATCCTGGGTCCGAAAAGTTGGACACATGGATCTGTAGGGAGTGATTTGGGGGGGGGGGGAGATATTATGGTCCTATTGGAAAAAAAATAACTGAGAATATAAGAAAGACAGAGCATGAATAAATAAAAAGTGATTAGAAATTCCTGGAAAAAATATCAAGTAAAGAAATGCAAACATATACACAATTTGCCTTGGTATAGAACAACACCCACATCATCATCACATGAATACTCTTTATTGATTTAACTAAAAATAGCAATATAATTATATTGGAAAGATGAGGAAATTTAAGGTAAGCTTTTATTCGAAATGCTAAATCTTCATCTGTCATTGGATAGTTAATAAATAATATCTAAAATTAGTAAGTCAATAAAGAACAGCAACCACATATTTAGAGACATAGGGGTAATCACTTGAAAAACAGAGTCCAAAATAGTTGCTCTTGGGCCTGGGAGATGGGAAGAGAATGGAGGAGAGGATATTAATTTTTTGTTACTATATTGGTATTATTTCATGTCATATTGGCATTATTTTATTTTAACTACATGAAATTAATTTAGAATAACTAACTTACATAGAAGAAAATTGAAAAGGTAAAATTAAAAATGTAAAATAAAGTATGTGAATATTGTAAGCACAAAACAAAATAAGCACAAAAATGAGATCAGTGATGGGGATTCTCCAAAATGCTTAAAGTTCTTGAAAAGACAAAAAAAAATACATAAAATTAGAAACAAATGGCAAGAGGGAAAATATATTTGCAACACATATGAATGTATATTCTTAATATAAGGAACCTTCTGCAGATCAATAAGAAAAGTCCAAACATTCTTATAAAAACACCATCCAGGTACATGGACAAGTCACAGAGGAATTAGGAATGATCAATAAACATAAAAATAGGTTTAACCTCTGTAATAGTTGAATGTATGTATATCAAAACAAAGAGGGTACCCTTTCTACTCAGTACAAAAATTATAATGATAAAATTGATTGATGGTGGGAGTTTAGTGATGTGAGAATGTTTATAAATGATATGAGAAGAATTAATGCTGCTTTTCTGAAAGCAATTTAGCAATATAGATAGTCTTGAAAGTGTTCTATCCTTTGAACTAGTAATTCCATTTCCAAAAATCTGTTCTGAGAGAATAATAAGCAATGGAGACAGAGATTTGTATACGTGAATGCAGTGTAGTTTGTAATGGTGAAAATTGCAAACAATTTAATTATAATTATTTATAATAATTTAAGAGTCTATTTTAAGAAACTATGGCACACATATTGTGCAGCCAATAAATATCTTGTTTATGAGGATTATTTGACATTGAAAAAGTATAAAATACACTGTTCAGGTTAAGAAATCTTGAACAGACAGAAACATACTATACACTCCAAATATATTCATATACATAAAAAAGATGAAAATATTCCAAGTTTTACATTGTTTTATGTATGCTGTTAACATTTTAAATTTTATCTGCATGTTTTTTCTCATTTTTCTACAATGGATTTTCATATATATATATATATATATATATATATATATATATATATATGTAAATTAATGAAAAGCAGTGAATGAACACAAGTACAATACAAAGACTATTTGTTTTCTCCCCTGCAGTATATGATTCTTGCATTGGAGGACAGTAATTCCTCTACCAAAGTAACTGGTGACCTAAAGACAAGAAATAGCCTCCTACTCAAGCACAAACTTCAGAAGAGAACATGTCTTTCTTACTTGATTTTCCTTGTGATTCCATTATCTACCAGCCCCTGCCTTTACTTCCCTCTCTAGCTAATGTCTCCAAGGTCACTAGTTTCACTTTTTTTACTAATGTCTTCAATTTACCCTCTTTCCACCATACCCATCAAAGCACTCTTTAAACATAGGTAAATAAACCTATTTATCTCTTTCCTTCTTCTGAACACTGAAAATATTCAAAGAAACATATGAAAAATGATTAATTTTCAAATTTACATTTACACCCATCCTTCACGATGAGAAGATAATCACTCTTTCTTTCCTTGGCTCACGCTCTGTCTCCCCATACTACACTCGCCCCTCTTGTCCCAAACCTTCTTTCCTTTCAGTGGCAAATCCTTCCTTCCCAGCCCCAAGGAGGACATATCTTGCCAAGGTCACATCCTATGAAGTCTCAGCTGTGAAGTGTGCAGAACCACAGTGAGTGGCAAGGGTTTACCAGAAATGGCAAGGCTGGGCCTAGGGCCTGCCACGAACTGCTCCCTGGGGAGAAATCTAGCAGTTCAGTTACCAATGTGCAAACAGATGGGGATATTGCTAATATCCACAGATTGGGAGGCAATGTACTAGCATGAGCTAATTCAGGAGGAAGATTCTCTAGGTGTAAATCAAGACTCTGCCTGCAACAGTTACTTAACTCTAGGGTCTCAGTTTCCTCTTATCTGAAATGGGGCTCATGTGACTCATATTGCTATCACCGCAGAAAGTCTGTACAAGGATCAAAAGTACAATCCAAACAATTTAGTATAATGCATCACACAGTAAATACTCAATAAATATTAGTTTCTATTATTAATTCTGTTATTATATTAACTGGCTGATCTGGTGGCATTTCTTTAACCAGATTCATATGGTCAGACAGAAGGCAGTCGTGTCATCCTTATGCTTTCTCTCTGAGTTGAAGCCAGAAGTCAGTGAATCACCAGAGTACAGTGGGGGTAAATACAGCTCCTGGGGTCTTAATGTGCTACTTAGCTTGACTAAGATAACCCCGGGTGAGCCTGCTAATTGAGGAGAGCTTGTGAGAATTTGTAATGAGGCAACTAGCATAGCGTGGACAATCACAGAAAGCTTCCCTGAAGAAGAAACATTTAAGGTTTGAGTGGGAGCTGGCAGGTGGAGATGGAGGAAGAGAGAGGAAATGGCAGTTGCAAAGGTATCGTGTGGGAAGGAGTAGAGCACAACAGAAATAAAAGGCCAACAGAGTTAGCATATGGTGGGGAGGGATAAGTGGCTCAGGATGAGGCTAAATAGACTGACAAAAACCAAATCTCTCAGATCCCGTAAGCCATGCTGAGGTAGTCAAAACAAGACCTGGAGAGTGTCAAAGGGAAGGGGAAAGATTCTTCCAGGTTGATTTTCTGTATTCCTTTTTACTTAGAAAAGTAAATAACCCTATTGATTCTCAGAGTCATTTCCTCTAACCAGGCCAACACTGACAATTATTAGAAATAGAGCTGAAATGCTTAAATGTACACACACGTATGCAAAAAAAAAAAAAAAAGGGCAGATCTTCAGAGATTAGGAACAAATTAGAAGAGATGAACAGGTTCCTTGTCATCCCTTGTTGAAAGGTAACCCTGTGTGGTCCTCAGTGGCATAGACGGTAACTAACCTTTTGCTTTTAAGACCTAGGAAGCTGAAGAGTAAGACTGAGGCCCAGAGGAGCTGCCAGTTTAATGCGACATAAAGAAATTAAAAGGATGAGGAAATGTAGAGCTTCTGGGATGCCACTTATGGCTCCAAGAAATCTGCATGAGTAAATAAATTTACTTCCCCAGTTGCTAGACTCAAAACAAAAGCAAGATAAAAGATAGTTACAGTTATTACATGACTCTCTCACAAGGATCATATACCCCTGAGGGTCCTGAGGAATGGGCTACTGGTTGAGAAAAATCTCAGGTTTACCTGTTGAATTAGGATATATGAGAAGACTCAGTGGGGTCTAAAAGGGTTCGGGACACCTCACACGTCAGACCCTTGAATCACTTCCTATTGTCCTACACCCACACCTGGCTTGATAACCAGGCTTAAGGGGAATGTATATACTTCAGTAGGGTTGAAATCCCATTTAGGTTTAAGATAGCGACTAAAGCAAAGTGACCAAAGCAATGCAACAGAAAGGAGCTAGGAGTAGGCCAACTCAAAAAATTGCTGTTGCAGTGGTCCTATTAATTTATTTAATAAATATTTATTAAGTACCCCCATGTGCCAGAATCTATTCTAAAGCATCGGGTAGAGGAGCAGTGAACAAAATGAAACCTTTACCCACATTTATCTTTTATTCTAGTTGGAAATGGTAATGCTGATTCATGGTGTGGCTTTGATGTTTGATTAAAATAAGCAGCCAAACAAGTTTCTGCTTAATAATCTGTGTGGCCAGAGGAACGTCATGTCTTTTATGTCAACTTGTGTCATCTGCGTGCCATTCTACACATACAGTGAGATGAACTCCGCTCACATCAATGCATTAAATTGACCTGATCGGGGACGCCTGGGTGGTACAGTCTGTTGGTCATCCAACTCCCGGTTTCAGCTCAGGTCGTGATCTTGGGGTCATGGGGTTGTGGGATCCAGTCCAAGCTCAGCGCAGGGTCTGCTTGAGATTCTCCCTCCCTCTCCCTCTACCTCTCCCCACCCCTCTCTCTCAAATAAATAAATAAGTCTTTTAAAAAATGTTGTTTTAAATAAATTGGCCTGATAGATCAGCAGACAGTTTGGTCTACACTATCCCATCCTCACTGTCTGACTCTATCAGTGGCAAGAAAATTCTCCATATTTTCAGAGCTTTTCATACACAGGCTCTTATTTAAAATAGCAGGTTGTAAAAGTCAAATGATAACTGCATTATGGTTTGCATTTGTCTTAAAATTAGTGTAATGAAATCTCCAAATTTCCCTAGTTATTTTCCTGAGTATTTAGTGCATAACTGGAAGAGAAAAACTTGGTAACTCAAAGAACCACCACAGAACCATCAAGATTACTGCCTATTCTATTTGGACACAGCAAACGGAAATTATTGGAACTCTCCCGCCTACTAATTTGTTTTAAAGAAGCATCGTTGCAATATTTTAGAATGAGTTTATGTGTTCATTAAGGATTTGTCAGAGATCAGTGTGTTTTTGTTAAATTACACAGTCTGACAAGTTCAAAACATGGAGGAGTCATAGGCAACGATGGTTAATTGATAGTCAATAAATCATGGAATGGCTTCCTATTTACACTATTTATTCAGCAAACTTTCATTACAGCCTACTGCATTCCAGGCCCTTGCTTTTGTAGAACTCGGAGCCTAGACTAAGAATTAAAAAATAATCACATAAATATAAATACACTTACACGATTTTAAAATATGGAAAAGGCATAAGAAGTTATTACGTATTATATAATTTTAAAAATATAAAAGGCCTAAGGATAGCTTTAAAGCAGAGACAAGGCATAAGAAGTGGCATTTATTAGGGTAAAGAAGTCCAGAAAAGTGCCAGATTTGATGAGGTCGTAAGTGCCGTTTTCAAAAAGGATAAGAAGCCCATGGGATTCCCAACAGAGAGGGAGATGACATCAAAATTTGTAGATATACATCATAAGCTGTGGGTTTGTTTGCTTGTTTGTTTTTCCAGAGAAGACTGATATGCACAGTACCTAAAAAGCAATTATCAATCTAATAAAAGGATCTTTATTTTGTTTAAAGAGTTTATTTATTTGTCAGAGAAAAAGAGAGCACACGCAGGGGGAGCAGCAGGCAAAAGGAAAAGCAGGCTCCCTGATGTAGACTTGACCCCAGGACCCTGGGATCATGATCTGAGCCAAAGGAAGATGCTTAACCAACTGAGCCACCCAGGGGTGGCTTAAAGATAAAAGGATCTTTAAAACCTTGCTGAAATAGTTGTTGGAGGTGTGTTACCTGGGGGCTGGAAGTAGCGGACTATAAACAATGGATGGCCAAGGCTCTGCCTGACGCATTCCAATTTGCCAAAAGGGAGTATGAAGGGACTGTTTCTTCAAAGTTGTTTTGATTCTCAGATCAACATAGTATGTTTGGCAAACAAAACATGTTGATTCTCTTTCAGGGAAAAACACAAAGATATATCCCAAAGGATCTTCTTTTGACCCTGCTTCATCACACCACTCTGCTCTCCTACCAAGGAAGTATTACCCCAAGATGATCGATTCGTCTCAGAGAAATTACTCAGAGGTCTTGGTCCAAAAGGTCAACTGCTGAATGCTGGGAGGCTAGCAAGTCATCCTAGGAAAGTCACAGGAGCCCTCGAATCAAAGTGAAGGGGTCTGAACAGAGAATGAAGGCTGAGCCGTGAAAAGCAGAACACTTTGGCAGAAAAGGCAGAAATCAGTATTTTCTGAATTTTCACCAATTTGATGGAAAGCCAACTTCTAAAATAGTAGCTCTTCAGTAAGCAGGTTTTGTACTAGCTCTATAATAGAAAGCTTAAAAGATCATTTACTAATCTGAATTTCTATGAGGAGAAGCACAGCTACACTTGCCGGCAAGTGCTCCCTAGACCATGAAAGATCTTAAAGGTACCTGCTCACACTTTCAACTGTGATGAGCTGGTGAAAACTGACTCAGAACCTCAGCACTGGTGTTGTGAAAGATGTTTGACAGCCCTGGAGTTCAAAGACGGATGTGCTTTCTTCCACTGGCTATACATATTGGAACTAAGAAAAATCTTGAAAGTGAAATATTCTGAGAAGGGGATCATTCACTTGATAAGCTTATTTTGACTTCTTGAGAAAGAAAGAAAAAGAGATTCAACCTTTACTGTTCCTGCTGACCTTGAAGGCAATGGTACTAATTTGAGTATAATTTAACTTCAAACAGTTAAATTCATTTAAAAATAAGAAGGGAAGAGAGGGGGGAAAAAAAGAAAGCAAAGAAGGAAGGGAGGAAGGAAAGGAGAGAGAGAAAAAGAGGAGTCTTAAGATAAAATCATTAAACTCCTAAAACTGCAAGGAACCTTAGAAGTAGCCTGGCCCAATTTGATCACCAGTTTGGCAATCCCTTCTTCCCCTCTATTGTTCACCTATCTTCTTCTTGATCAATCACAGTGAAAAGGAACCCAGGCCCTTTTATTGTTAGATATATCTAATTTATGATGCAGTTTTTTCCTTATGTTGAATTTAAATCTGCTTTCTAATAACTTTTACTCACTTGTCTTAATTTTCCCCCCTAGCCTTACCAAGATATGTCTGCTTCCCTTCTCTCATGAAAATCCTTTAGGACCTGAAGCCCTATATTCTTGAACACTCAGAACCCCGATCCATGAACATACCCATCGTAGCAGAAGCAGAGCGAGCAGAGGCAGACCATCCCTCAAAGGGGATGCAGCTTTGGGAGCAGGCTATGACATCATCCTGATTAGAGCAAATGTTGTAGCTGGACCCCTGTGTTGTAGAGCATTTGTTAAACATTAAACAGTGAGGCCCATCTCCACAGGGAAACTAGAAACAACTGCAAATGGGGTCAGACTTGCCCAAGGGAGCCTGAGGCAGGAGCATTCTGACATGAACAGGAAAGATTGATGTCTCCGATGCAGTTTGTAAGGCAGTATCTTACATTTGCAGTTTGGCTCAGCAACACTGGAATAGTTTGATTCTAGTGAAGCTGAAGCAGAAAGTCGGCACACAAAGGCATTGTTGTATCCTGCTCAGAGAGACGGGGGACTAAGGAATTCATGAAGAAGCCTGGAAGATGGGGCGCACCGTGGAGCACCCAGCTCAGGGCGGCTCAGAGGTAGCCCCGCAAGGTGATGGACAAGCCCCACATAGGGACAGCAACCCTGGGGATCTTCTTAGTGAACTCAGAGCTCAATAACAAGAAGGGGACCCATGCCCAAGATAGCATTTTCCTTATCAAAAAGGATGACTCTTTTTTTTTTCCTCTAAAATTTCAGTGACAGGTTTTCAGCTGAAGTTGAAGTTGTGACATAGGGAACAGAGCATAGAGAGCAAGGTTTGAGGTGCGGCAAGTAACAGATTTAGCGTCATTATTTTGATTCTATGATTAGAAAAATTCTCCACTTATATACCCACTGGATAAAGGGGAGGGAACAAAATACTTGAGAAATTAACCCCAGATAAAAAGACAAATACAACCACAGATCTAGTCATATAGGACTAAACACACATAGATTATGACGATGTCAAGAAACAAGTTACGTCTAATGGAAATAAGTCCCCAGGTTGTAGGCTCTCTGACTATTAAGATAGATCCTGGTGGACATGTACATAACCCTAGTGAGAGAAAGAGATAGGAATTGTGTGGGCCCAAACATCAGATCTGGCATAACCTCAATAATGTTTCCACCTATAGCAGGAAAAGCTGGTGATATTTTCTATAGCTGTATGATTACAAATGAAATGTTATTAGAATTAGGATAAAGGGTTTTTCAAGTGAAGTCAAACATGAAAAAAACTCTTTGCATTCATAAAACTCGTCTTAGAGTAAAAGGTGGTAGGTGGTTTTTATGTTACTAATTTAGACAACATTATTCTCAGAAATTGCGTCTTTTGGGTTGGTTTCTCAACTCACAAATGAACTCCCCAGTGATGCCTCTACCGTCTGAAACAAGCCCCTGAAAACCTTGTTTATATTTGTCCCCAAGAGTAATTATATTTTCCATAGAAATTAAGTAGAAGGAAGTCTAGTTCAGTCTGGGCGGTGTTCTGAATGGGGTGATAGAAACTCAGGCATCTGCCATGTGGCCCGAGAAGCAGAGGAAAAGCCTTCAGGGGAAGAAATCTGCAATGGGAATGCAAAAAGAGGCCAAAATGAGGTATACAGAGTCCTTTCTAGTTTATGGTTTTAATTTTACTTTAGAGTTCTAATTTGTTTCCAGACCAAGGGCCAATATATGCCTTCTAGTATTTTTCCTAAGCTACCTCTATATTCTTTTAATAAACATCTCTCTTTTTCTTTATCTAATTTACGTATTTTTTGTTGTTGTTACTGATAACTAGAGTCCTACATACGATAGAATAGAGCTGTGTTCCTACTTTTGAGCAAGATTTTCCACAGAACTAACTTTAGATGTAAAATTATAGTTCCTTACCAGTGTTTCCTGGAGTTAGTCTGAACAGCCTAGCATAACCCTGAGGGGGGCAAGCCCCTCAGAGAAGGCTTCTGGAAGAATCAAGCATGTTGATTCAATTCACTTTAGCAAACATACTCATACTTGAAGCACCAGTTAGGTGATTGGTTGGGACACCTATCTAGGTGCTAGAGTTTCACTGGTGAACAAGATGTAGTCTTAACTTACAAGGAGACTGTAAAGTCTATGGTGGAGACTAAAGAGGAAATTTCAGTGCAGCGTGGTGAATCCTAAAATAGGAGTAAACCTGAATAAGAGCACAGAGAAGGGACATCTATGCCCTTTAGAGATCTAGAAAGGGTTTCCAGGAGAAATGAGGCATAAGACGATATCCGAAAGATAAGTAGAAGGTAAATCAGATTAAAGAGTTAGGGTACGGTGAGCAGATTTCTAGGCCACAAGTAAAGTGTGTTCCAAGGCTCATAGGCAAGGGTTAGCATGGGTAAGTTTTCACAATGGCTGAAGAAAATTCAGAGCAGAAATGTTGAGAAATAAAGCTAAAAGGACAGCAAGGTCCAGCTCCAATGTGAGGACCTGGATTTAGTGCTCGAGTCCATGGGATATCTTTGGTGAATTTCAAGCAGGAGTGTTACATGATCAATAGTGTGTTGTATCGAGATCCCACTCTCCTAAATGGGTTGGAGGATGGCAAGTCTGCCTTCAAAGAGACCTGGAGAAGTAAACTGGCTTACTAATCCGTGCCAAACATGATGATACCCAGGATTAGGAGAATAAGCATGAGGATTGAGAAAATGAAAAAGCACAGTGAGCGGATCACTAGAGCAATCTGCCAGGAGGACTACCAAAACATTTGAGATTAAGGGTCCAGTCACTTCTTACCATGATCCGAAAATCAAAGGCTTCGATACCAATTGTAACACAATCAGAATATTTCAGAGTTGTTTTCCATTCCAGAAGAAAATCTAGTGTTGGTAATTTTTATAGTTATCTGAGCCTCAAAGAGCTCCAAGACTGGATTGAAAACTTTACTTAACCACTTTACTGCCACAGAAGTTACAAAGCCTGAGGCCGGCCATAAAGATGTTAATTTAATGAATATTCATAATCAATAAATATTCATTAAACAACATTTCCGTTCCAGGCATGCTGTTGCTCCTGGCGGGTCCCGCCTGCATGGCAGAGTGCACTTGTTAAATGAGTGTTGCTCATCGTGGAAACACCTTATGGGATTTCATGAAAGACGCTGCATTCATCTACAATACATACAGATGTATAGGGACAAGTTTGAACAAATTCCGTACAAAAGGGAAAAAAAAGCTTTTCCTCTTCAGTACAATGCTTGTGTTTCACACGTCAAGTGTGTGGCCAAATATGTGAAATTCTATGGGGGAAAACCAAGTAGACTTTAAAGGGCTTTATTTCTGCCTCTATATGCTAGGTAAGTGCAAAGGCAGTGGTCCCTAACCAGTTCTCTGGCTGACAGATAGAAGCCAGTTTTTAAATGCAAATGGAGAGTTGTGAGCATAAATGTTCAAAAAAATATTTTTTTCATTGTATGATGGCTTTGGAGAAAGCCATCCATTTAATGTTTGATGAAGGAGCTCTGCTGCTCTGTACATTCCAATTGGAGGATGTGTGTTCTATTAAGATAAATTATTTTTCTAAAAAATGGAAACCAGTACTCACAAGTTTTTCTCATTAAGAACCCAGAAGAAATCTTCTTGACCACCACCCAAAGAATCTTCACATGTTCTTAGGTACACACTGATAATAACTTACAAAATCTACTGAATATTGACAGTACACAGATAAAACCGTATACAATGTCACTTGCATGCAAACTTCCTGCTTGATAGTACTGTGTAACAACAACAACAGCAATGATTCAACAACCTTTTTACATTTTTAAGATACCGCAGGACCTTTGCTTTCTGTTGATTCCATAGACTCTGCTCTGTTGTGCTCTAAAAGTTTGATGAGCTTCTAGTTAGCAGATCATAGTATTACCCTTCTTTCTGAGACCTCAGATTCTTCCCCCAAGCCAGGATCTCCACAGGCATTACCCTAATTGGTGGGCAGATAAGCAGATAATAAAAAAACTCCAGTTGTTCTGCCACCATGCTTCCAATTCAGTGAAAAAGAAGTTTTGCCTGGCAAAGAGCGTCTTTAGCCCTGGACTTCCAGCCCTTTGAAAGAGTTAGCCAAGCCCAGAAGTCTCATAGAAGCTTCAGTGAGTTCTGTTCGTTGTGGTGGCGGCTGTTGTGGCCGTCGCTGCTGTTCATTATTGTGTAGGTCCTTTCATAAAACTCCCCTCCACATACTCTTAGCCATCTTCCTCCCAAGAAAAATGAGAGGCTGCCTGTGGGGGTAGGTTTCTCCCATGCTCACAATTTGACCTTTTTTTTCTTTTTCTTCGAATCTTAGACCTTTGATTAATCCTTGCCTTTTTCAGGTGAAGTACGAAGGTTCATGATTCGGTAGAGACAGCACTGGCTGCCATTTGGCTTGACAGTCTTTGGTTAGAAGATGTGAGAGGGGAAAGAAGTCGGTAAGAAGGGCCTACTATTGCTTCAAGCCAACAGATGGAGCAAGCAGTGTCAGCTTGGACACACTCTCAAAGGAAAAATGATAGCCTTGTATTTTTCCGTCTTTGCGTTCTGAGTGAGTCTTCTCTTAATGGTCCTCATATCACATTATTTTCCTTTAAAAAAAAATAATGTAGAAACCACAGGACGCTCATAACTGAAGTAACTGCCTGTCAAATCCAGGTCACTAATTAGCCAAAATGCAACAAGCACTCTCACTATTGGGCACTTGTTATTCCTCTGAAGGAAGCTCTAATGGTCATCCTATTACCTAAGCAATTTTAATTGCATCTTGTGGCATACCATTAGTTTTATTAGTGGGTTGTTTAAGCTTGCTCATGAATAATAATTATAAAATACAATAAATTTTTAAATACAAATTACAAGGGAAGTGAACTCAAATACTTTTCTTGGGGATGAATTTTAATCCAGCTTTGTCTATAAATTTAATTTTCTTTGGTCAGAGAATTGAAAGCTACAGTGGAAAACTTCCGTCTAATTTGGCTCCACATGACACTGTATTTTACAGAATTGTATTTTAAGGGAAGTATAATGAAATGACTTGAAAACTATATATTACTTATAGTACCTTTATTGTAATGATGACTTTGTCTAATTACAAAGGTTCTTTGATCCTCTTGGTCTGTGTACCTTAGCAATACACAGATTATCTCTTGCTCCTGATTCACAGAAAGATAGCGTTTCAGAGGACATTTCAAAAAAAAACAAGAGTTAAAAAAATAAAGCTAGGAATATCCATCCTGTCTCATAGGACAACTCCCTAGTCACCATAAGTACCGCATCCCGTGTAACAAAAGTCATTAGTTTGGAATGCCACATGAATATTGTCTTCTGAAGCAATGCAACAAGGTGGTAAGGATGAAGGAATTATGTGTTTACATTCAAATCCTGTGTTGCTTACCTCAAATCTTACCCAATTCAAAATGGCAGCAGAGAATTAAATATGATAATATTTTTGTTGAGGTAAACAGTCTTTCTGTTGATTAGAATTCTAATATTTTTCAAATGTGATTCCTAAAGTCCTCTAACCAAAAACTTCTCTCAACTTTACTGTTCTTCTCCAGTACTTTTTTCCTCAGATAAATTACAGATATTCTTGCCATCTTGACTTTGTTCCAGATGTGTCTCTCCCCACTGTTTGCTCTCCATTTATCTAAGCCCAGGAGCTACAAACCCAAAAGTGTGAAATGCAGCTTGTAAGCCACTAAGGTGTCGATACGACTGGAGAAATGGAGTCAGGTTTTTTTGAGCATCTGTGCTCACAACTCAAAACAAAACCAAGCATAACAACAACGACAGCACCAAACCTTACCAACAGCACATGTTTTTAGCTGATTTTATCCCAAGGGGAGCCAGCCAGTGGTACCCCTGGCCTAAATCCTACAGTTCCAGGTTGTTAACTCTTGAGACACTGCAGTAATGGAGCCAAAGCACTGAAGCAAGGCTCATAAATAACAAGATGGCTTCGGCTCTCCTGATTCTGATATATGTGGCTTGGAGAACCAAGGACATAGAAAAAAAGTGATGTCAGATCTTATATCCTGAGGGACATTGTCCCTTATTCTCTCAACATCTTTCAACAGATCCTATCTTATGGTCTCAGGATCTTTGCTGGGCTTATTTGGAAACATCGCCTTCAAAACCAAATAACTTTAATTGCTATCATTACCAGGTTACTGATACAACATATGACAGCTATCAGCCAATCGTGTCTATCATATATTTAATAGGAAGCCTTATCAGCCACAAAGGAACCTTAATTAATTAGGTATTCTCCATTGTAAAGTAATACACAAACATTCAGATCACACTTACATGAGATAAGCAGCATGAGTCATAGTACAATTATATACTAGTTATGTGAATGGAGAAACTGAGACTAAAGTTAAAAATGATTCATTCAAGGACACAGAAATAACCAAGGACAGAACTCAGAAGGGGACTTGGATTTTCCTGCCTCCTGTGCTGGTTCTCAGAAAACTCTGCCATTACCACCAGGGGCAGCAATAGCATTCAAAGGCCCTTTGGAAATATAAATGTTTTGCATACAGATTTAAAATTCACAGAAACGGAATTTTCAAAGCAGCTGCAGGACACAGTAGAGATTGCTGACTCTGCTGACTGTGAACCGATAATCTGGTCGGTTTTCTAATCTCCGTTCTCTATGTTCCCCTAACTAAAGGATCAGTGGCATCCATAGCACCATCAAGCCTGGCAAGTTACTTCTTTACACAGATATATTTTGGAAAGATGAAGTATGTATGTCAGTTTGCAAAACAGCATGATTCTGTTAGCCTTTGCTCGCTTTATCCTGAGCCAAAAAAGTGTAGATCTGATAGCATCTGTTTCTACTACCCATGCTATCCCAATCATCAAAAAAGCATAAGGGTTGGGAAGGAAGTTCTGAAAGCTTTCACATGCCTATTCCTTACCAGGAAAGCCACCCTTTTTTCCATGCATTCATTCCGTTTTCCTTACTGGTGTCTGACTCACATGTACAACTGGGAGATAACTTTGGAAGAAGTCAAGGGGAAAAGATCAAGGGTTAAGGATTGTATTAAGTTCTATAATTACAAAAAAAAAAAGATGTTAACTCTTGAAAGTTATACAGAATGGTCTTTAAAAAGAAACAATCATCCTTAGATCCTGTGAAAATTGCATTAGAACTTATTGGACCAGACTTAAGAAATTTAACTTCATTGGAAAATTTCCAGAGACAGATCAAAATGTCTTAAAATGCAGAGTAATAAAAAAGGGAAGGAGGAAAAAAACGTGTTTATGACATCAGTTTCCTCGTGGAAAATGGACATGGAAGACTCAGGATTTCTAAAAGCAAATGAATACAGTGGCATTCTCTCCTTGATGTTGCTTTTTGTTCCATTCTCTTTTAAGCAAATCCAAGAGTAATTTACCAATAAAGAATGGGAAAATGTGAATTTATTTAGAGAAAAGAAAAATTTGTGTAATGTAGTCAAACCACTGTGCTTAATCTTCCACCTCATATAGCTCAACATATGTGAGAAGAACATGGACAGCAAGTCAAAGAGGAGCATTTAGAAAGGGAAAAAAATGCTTTTTTTGTTTTGTTTTGTTGTGTATGACCTTGAAGAATCTGTCAACATTCTTAACTAATTAGCAATGTTAAAAGATACCTAGGAATATTTTGAGCATGGATTATTATGGAAAGTGTTTTGCAAAGCTTGTTAATGGGAAAATAATCATAGAGGTATAAAGATAACATATTTGATTAATGTTTTGGAAATAAATTAAATATATAGAAATGAACACAAATTGATATAGTTTCAACAATTGTGTATTTCTTTTACAAATATAAATCCATATAAAATAAAGACCATCTTAAACTTTAAAAGGAGTTTAGAACACTATAATTATTTTCCTATTAACAAGTTTAGAGGGGCGCCTGGGTGGCGCAGTCGTTAAAGCGTCTGCCTTCGACTCAGGGCGTGATCCCGGCGTTCCGCGATCGAGTCCCACATCAGGCTCCTCCGCTGGGAGCCTGCTTCTTCCTCTCCCACTCCCCTGCTGTGTTCCCTCTCTCGCTGGCTGTCTCTCTGTCACATGGATAAATGGAATCTTAAAAAAAAAAAAAAAAAATTTAGCAATCATTTTCACTTTCCTTAATAATCCAATGCTCGAAATATTCCTGTATATCATGTAACATGGACAGTGGGTTAAGGTCAGTGTATTTCTCAAGGTTATATACACAAACACTTGTGTCTCACTCTCATTATACACTGGGATTAGATTTACTGATACATATTCAGATCTGATTCCTCTACCCTTACAAATCTTTCACTTAAAACTTTCAGTGCCATATTTTAATATTGGAGAATAGCCTGATCTAATATACATGATTTTGCTTTATATTTATTATTCACAGCTCTTTCTCTTTCCATCTGAAACTTAGTAATAAAAATCTAGTTATATGAGCCAATAACTTTGTGACATTAAGCCATCTGTCTAGCCTTATATGTTTTGACTCAATAACGCAATCAATGACTTCCCAGAAAATTAACAGAGGTTTTCACAAGGGATGGAAGGAAACTTGTGCTTAATTATAGTCTTTGGAGAAGTTAACATACATTAACCTCCCAAATGATACACATTCCTAATACTAAATTCTTACAAGCTATGTACATCTATTATTATCCTCTATGTACAGTCATAAATCCTCAGTATTTACCCAAATATTTTAACGCAGTATCAAACTAAAGAGTAAGTATGCAGAAATGTTTCTGGGTAAACTATCTAAAGTATATATGCATGCATGGCATTTGGCACATTTTGTTGCAGTTTTTAGCATATTTGTTAAAATTTAATAAAATAAATGTTTCATAAATGTGCCAACTTACCAAGTCACTATTTACTGAAATTGCTCATTCAGATAAAAATAAATCCAATCATAGAGTAACCTATACATAAGTAGAATGTTGTGTTTGGATATAGGTATCTTTTTGTGCCAGCCCCCTAGAAACAACTTCCAAAGACAGACTAATGAAATTGGGAGGGAAAAGGCCACATTGCCCTGTCTTGCCCAGGTGCTCACGGAAATCAGACTGGTTCTGACTACGCATCTGCACTAATTCACTCTGAACTCAGATCATTTACAAGCACCGTAGTCTAAATATGCAAGCTAATCTACTCTTCGTAGTTGATGTTTCAAGTGAGATTTTGGTTGTCTATGCTTTTAAGTAATATAGAGGTAATCATTTAAATAATTCATACCAAAAGAGCATATTCTTCTGAAAAAGGTGGCTACTACAAATTAATTTCATATTTTACTTAAATTATTAAAATAATTATTCCAGTTCATTTCATAAGTATAGAAGAGAGGTAAAATTTGCTTCAGGATGTTACCAAAACAAAATTTCTATATATCTGTGAGTCATTTAATTATTTCTGTAAAATTAACATTTTGGAAATAAACAAATTCAGTTATAATTATTTAACTGATTTTTTTTTAAGTATTTGGAAGTTGCTGAGACAGATATTTATGAAATAAATTTTTATTGCTTTTTTCCAAAGCATGAAATTTTAGAAACAAACAAACAAACATGGACTGGAATTGTATCCTTTCAAAAAGTAGTTTTTTACCACAAAGAGAAAGGACATTGGAATTTCTAGTACTTAGTTTTGATTCAAATTGGATTATCTTATATGCCTGTGTGATTGTGAAAAACTGTACTAACCTTTCTGGGCCTATTTCAGTGAGCAAGATTATTATATAGAATAGGAATAATTTAGGTGATGGGCACAGTAGAGTATCCCATACCAAGTAGGAACTCAAAATATGATAATTATTTAAAAATTATTTTTCATTTTTTAAATATAATTTACATAATATTTAATTAAGTCTAGGTTGTCAGCTAAGATTTTAAATATAAAATCAAAATAACTTAATTAGTGGATTGCTAGAGTCACACATGTATATGAAAAAAAAAGGATTTTAAATACATGGAGAGCTATCCTTGTATTTCATATTATGTTCAGCTACAGAGTTTTTAATTCTCTACCTGTAGTCACAGGGTGCTTATACTTTGTGGACGTGACATAGTGAATCTCAACTTTCTCAATTCCTGACTTTCTTATGTCTGCACTTGTAATAAAGTGATGTTAATAGAGTTTACAACTGCAAGTTATAGAAGTTAGCATATCCAAGCTGTTAGAAATATGAGTTCCACTTTTACTGTGTGATCTAAACCACAATGCAGTCTTAGACCTGGAGTCCCTTGAACTCTTCCAGGAATCCCTGCGTCCTATTATGTTGACTTGGCTGGCCTCATTTCTAATTCATGTCAGAAATTTTACTGTTTGAGGGATAGTAGCAAATATTTTTGAAAAAAATCCAAGACCACCTAACAATTTTACTAAGAGTTAGCATGAGCCTATTGTCATGATCACTATGGTTCTTATATTAATGATGTAGAGAATTAAAGGAAACACTGTTAGAATGACAAGGGGGTATGTGGAATAGAACCAGGATGTTTCATCTGATTGGAGTACCATTCATAAGTACTTAGTTTCACCATTTCATTGTTGTGATTTTGCAAGATTTTACTCTTAAAAATATCAGAACTCTTAAATTAAATTAAGAAATTATTATGAAAATGTGAGATGAATAAAAAGTTCCTTTTTTTCCCTTTTAAAAAGTTTTACCAGCCTGTCCAGCAAGGAACTCAATACAGCACAAAGGTAAAGAGCTTGCACCTTGGGGTCAGAGTGATGTGAATGGGAAACCCAGATGTGCCACTTGGGGAAATTATTTAACTTTGTGAACCTCAGTTTCACCATCTAGAACATGGCATAATAATGGCATTAATTTCACTTAATCATTTGAAGATTAAAATAGATAATGAATAAGGTACTAGCTCAGTGGTTAGCATATAGAAAACGACAAACATTAGTGATTATTATTATTAATATAATTTTCCCCTACTAGCTATAAATATGATTCATTTGACCAAAATAAGATTTTATAGGCAACATGTTTCTACTATACTTTTTCAGGTAAAGATGTATCTTATCAGTGGGACTTGATGAGAATTGTTGCAAAATGAGGATTAAGCAGAAGATATGACGGCATGTCTACAGTCTGTATTGAAAATGAAAACACATATGTTCAACAGCGCATTATGGCTCAGTGAGATGTCACTGCTGTGACAGTGTATGAACTTCTCAATGTAAAAACAAATAGATGTGATCTAGCCAGAACCTGCAGATCATAATTTTTTTCCCCATTAAGAGGCTTAGTTGTCTGCTTTCCTTAACACACGGTGAGATATACATTGTCAACATTCCCTTTATCAGTGAAAATTTAAGGAAAAAATAAGGTCCATGCAAAATTGAGTGGTTCTAAAACAAAACAGAAAAGAGGAGCTAACTAACACATACTCATTATTTTTCTTTAAACTTTACTGCAATGACCGACTCTGAAATGGCTTAAGGAAGTGAATGTCTTTCTGTGTGTCTAGTACAATGATGTAGTAGTCTCAAAGATAGCATGCAATGTGGCAGTTGCTATGGTAACAAGATGTTTTTCATTGAACAACAGTAAAAAAAATGTCATATAAATAACATATGTACAGTATATTGTCTTTGAGTGAATGACCCTTGCCCTTGGACCGTAAGAACATGTTTTCTTCTTTTCTGAAATTCTTGTCTATTTTTGATGTGCATATGTATCTAATAGACTGGTGATCAAACTGCCCTCTTTGAAGCTCTACAGGGTAGAGATCTGTGGTGAGGAAATAAAAGGTGGCTCAATATTGTATATGTGGTTAAAAAGAGTTGATGGATTAGAAATTAAAGCATTTGAATTAGGTGCTGTGCCGAACACATTTCACACTTTACAAACCCACTTTGCAATTCAAACTTAGAGTGGGATTATATTTTTTTATAACTTGATAGGAGAGCTACTACATAGCAATTAATTGTTTGCACACACACACAGACACACAAACCCCACAGTATAGCCGTAGGCAGAGAACTTAAAAATCTCTTCTGTTCAGAGAGTTAGTGCTGCTGGAGAGACAAAGGCACTGCATTTGAAGTAGCAAGACTGCTGGCCTAGGTTTATCCCTCTCCTGCTCTCTGGCCTTGGGCAAGTCATTTAGTGCCTGTCTTATCTATAAGATGGAGATAGGGCTAACCTATCACAAAGAATAGGCAAGGGTATCAAAGGAGCAAATGCAGATGAGACTGCTATGCAAATGCAAATCATTGTTCTTATCAAGTATTATGAAAAGAAATACTTGGTAGAGTCAAATTTTAGAAATAGTCTGCCTCGCTTGGCTTTAACATGATGATTCAACTATTTTCTTATTTCATGGTCGACTAGTCAATGTTACTCAGCTAGTAACTCTTGACCTTTTAGATTATAACATATAAATGTGCTAGTTTTATAAATGTAAACTGACTTGCGTATTTGATGGTATGGCAGATATTCTGAATGCCTCTGACTGAAATAATCACAATTGGAGATTAAAATTATATGTTTGTGTATATATGTATATGTGTGTATAAAATCTATTTACACATATAATAGAGAATATATAGGAATTACATACAATGCATGCATATATATGTGATGTATTCACGTACATAGATAAAGAGAGAGAGAGAGAGAGAGAAAGATAGTATATATATTATACATCTAGATATTTTATATTTAAGTTTTTTAGAGTTCCTGGATCCAATTCCAATGTGGGAGGGGATCCCCCTCACACAACACTGAGCAACTCTCAGACATCAACAGGGTGTCAACTGAATTTTGACACTGTCTACTCAGAGATAACATCAAATTCCACAGGTTAAGGGTTCAGTCCTACAAGACTGCCCCCTACCCCTTACTTCAAATGCCAGTGACAGGCCCCAGGCTGTTACCTGTGCTTCTGAAGGATGAGCTAGTTCTGACGGATGAGCTAGGTCAGAGTTTCCAATGACTTCCTCCTTAAGTTTGATTAATTTGCTAGAGCAGCTCACAGAACTCAGGGAAACACTTACATTACCAGTTTATTAAAGGATATGATAAAGATAAAAATCATAGCCAGATAAAGAGATACACAGGGCAAGATCCTGAACAAAGGAGTTTCTCTCTTCATGGAGCTTGGAGCCAGATTCCTTGGCAGATGGGAATGTTCTGGATCCCCAAGCATGGAAGCTCTCTGAAAAAAAAAACCAAAAAAGTGGTCCTTGAGTTTTTATGGAGGCTTTATTACATAGTCATGGTTGACTAAGTCATTGGCCATTGGCTGATTCAACCTCTCCCCCATCTCCCCTTCTCAGACATCAGGGAGTGGGACTGGAAGTTTCAAGTCTTAAACACAGGGTTGGTCATACCCATGGGCTAGCAGTCCCCACCCTTGGATGGGGTCCAAAAATCGTCTTCATTAATAATAAGATACCCATTGCAACTTTATTGCTCCAAAATGTTTTCCAGATGAAGACCAGATATAGCTGAAGAATACATTTTGGTCATCTGAATGACCAAATATGTATTTCTTATAAACCTTTATATTGCAGTAAGATATAGGTATATAATAGGCATCTATATATAGACATATAGATGTACACACACATACACACATATATTTCATTACTGGCCTGGCACACAAAGATTCAAAGATGCTAAGAACAATGTAAAAGCAGGGCATTTGGGAGTCTACTTGTTTGGCCCTTGAGTTTCTGCCCAACTCTAGAAAACCTATGATTTTGTGTTGATGGAAAACAGGGAAGAACAGGAAATAAACTGTAGGGTAGAAATCCATTACATAGGTAGGATCTGTGAACCACTACAGAGTTAGTGTATAAGTGAATAAGAAAGTCAAGCCTCAAAGTATGAGTATACAAGTAGAGACTGTAAAGAATGACAATATGGACTTGAAAATGATCCAAGGACTTGTAGAAATAAGAAAATCAGTAATACTATGACTTTTATTTATCCCTTGATTGGAAGTCTGCAAAGCACAATCAGATATCAAGAAAGAAATAAAATAAATCTATATCATAAAGGAAGAAAAAAATCATAGTTACTGAATGATGATATGATAGTCAATATAGAAATTGCTGAAGAATCTATGTCAGTTACTAGAATTAATAAGAGTATTATCAAGATGGCTCAAAACAAAATCAATATATAAATATATTAAATTGTATTCATCAGCAACAATATATAGACAATATATTTCAAATATGAAATATTCCATTTAATATCAAACTGTTAAAGTGCCTAGAAATAAATCCAAGAAAAAAATGCAAGCTTTAGATGTAAATAGGTATTAGATCTTATCAAAATACATTTTAAAAATCTAATTAAATTGAAATATAGCCAATGTTTGTGATTGAAAGACTCAATGCCACAAAAATAAACTTCCTTTAAGATCAATGATATTTCATCCAAAACTCCAACATAAAATTTTATGTAATTTAACAAGCTGAATCTAAAATTTGCATGGAAGATTGAATGACCAAAAATAGTTTAGATAATTCTAAGAGAGAAGATCAAAGTAGATAGAATGAAGATAGAAAGAAAAAATACAAATATTAAGATCTAATATAAAGCTAAGATGTTAAGAGAGTGGCAAAGTGCTAAACAAATATTCAAATGGAACAGAACAGAGATATCAGAACAGACGTGTGCATATATGGAAATTTGATTTATGACAATGTAGACATTATAGATCACAGTGGAAAGAATATTTTTTAAAATTTAATTTTAAATAATTTATCCTAAGATAATTGGCTACCCATAAAAAAATGAAATTGAATCCATAATTCATATATGAACAAAAATCAGTTCTAGGTAGATTTAAAACTTAAATGTGATTAGCGAACTATACAAATGTTAAAAGACAAGCTGAGGAAACATTTACTATACATATAGCGCACAGAGAGAATTGATATCTACAAGTCATTTAAAAAAAGACAACTCAGTAGAAAATTGGGCAAAAGAATGAACAGACATTTCACAGAAGGGAAGACGCAGCAGGTTCTTAGTCATATGAAAATATGTTCCACCTGGTTCTCAAGCAAGAAAATTCAAATTAAAGCCATCTTTATATCTTTTCACATATATGAGATTGGGGGAAAAAACTGAAATGGGCAATGCTGATATTGACTAGAATGGGAGCTGACTGAAATTCTCACTTATCCAGGAGATGTGTATAAGTGTACAACCATTTGGAAACAGTCTGGCATCACCTACTAAAGTTGGACATTTGTACATTCTCATCATCAGTATACACTCTGTTATATGCCATCAAGAAAATCTTGTATGAATCCATGGCAACTTTTTTTCTAAGTTTATGGAAGCTTTGTTTAATATAACAAAACTTTTAGAGTAGTTAAAATGTTGAACAAGCAAAAATAGATATATGTGTCTGAAATATCATAAAATGGAATATTATATACTAGTACAAAATTAAATTTCAGCTACATACATCTATGTAGACTAAAGAAAAAATTATGAAACAGTTGAGATATGGTTCCATTTATACCCATTGCAATCTAGACAAAACTGAACCCTATATTATTTAGTGTTTAATACAAATGTAAAAAAAAAGTGAAAACAAGAGGATGATCAAAATCAGAAAAGAGAATAAACTTGTTTGGTAGAGAGGAATTAGATAAGGAATTCTAATTGACTAGTTATATTCTGTTTTTTTGCTATGTGGTAGCTAAAAGGAAATTTATTTTATTATTCTTTTAACAGTAATAGACATGTTTTATATGCTGTCATATATATATTTCATAATAAAGAATAACAAGATGTCATCCAAATTTAGTTTACTCCTACATCAATTTAACACATAGTCATTGAATGCCCTTAATCTGTCATTTTATTGATGTTAAATTGAATAGACAATTCTGTTTTTTCAAAAAGTTAAATGTCTAGTATAGCTATAGACAAGCACACCAGAAATAACATTACAGTATTATCACACATTCCATGATAAACCTGTGCACAGAGAAAAGATACTTAAACGGGTCTGGAGTTTGGAGCTTGGTGAGTTCATAGAAGACATCTTATAGATGTGACAGCCGAGCTGAGCATTGAAAAATGCACAAGATGGGGCGCCTGGGTGGCACAGCGGTTAAGCGTCTGCCTTCGGCTCAGGTCGTGATCCCGGCGTTCTGGGATCGAGCCCCACATCAGGCTCCTCTGCTATGAGCCTGCTTCTTCCTCTCCCACTCCCCCTGCTGTGTTCCCTCTCTCGCTGGCTGTCTCTATCTCTGTCAAATAAATAAATAAAATCTTAAAAAAAAAAAAGAAAAAGAAAAAAAAAAGAAAAATGCACAAGAAGGTGTTGACCAAGAGAACAGTCCTAAGAAATGCATTCTAGGAAGAGCCAAACTTACGTGAGGAGGCAAACAACCTAAAGCAGGCTTTTTAAAGAGCTTGATAAAACTGGTAAATTGTTGGCAATCACCATCTGATTGCCTAAGTGCTCTGGGAGGAAAAAACTATTAGATTCCTGAGGAGCAAAGAAGAAGAAGAAGAAGAAGAAGAAGAAGAAGAAGAAGAAGAAGAAGAAGAAGAAGAAGAAGAAGAAGAAGAAGAGTCTTACAAGTTGTTGGAATCTAGCCTTTTCCAAGCGTGGTGGCATGGTATACTCCTGTTGACCCAACACTCAAACAGGAAGCTACCAAAGGAATCAAAAATTCATTTTTTAGCTTGATGTTATACCAACAGAGTGGGTTTGGAAAGTTGATCAGGCAAGAAACTTATGCTTTAAATTAAAACTGGTTAAACATCTTGAAAAGATGAAAGGATTTAAAAAATTCTCTTCTACTGTCTTATCGGAGAAGTAGAGTTACTCAATAAAATAGAGGGAATTATATATCAAAAATAAAAACAAAACAAGCATTGGAAGGCTCAGAGGCAGCCAACATAAATCAGAAATAGGTTCACAAAGAAGACAAGCAGCTAGATTAAGAAATGCATTCATCTTAACCCTAACACATCCAACTCAAACCATGCTAATTAAAATATTGAATATCTTAAAATGGGACAGGGAGCTTACAAAAATTGGCAAAAGAACTGAGAATAGTTTATCTTAGAGAAGGAGAGACTCAAGAGTGAAGAAAATTGGTCTTTAGTCCATCAGTCTTGGATATCTAAAGTGAAGTAAATTTTGGAGTAATATTAGGAAGCATGTTCTGACCATCGGAATAGCCTAAATACGGGGTGCCTGGGTTGGGCAGCTGGTTGAGCAGCGGACTCTTGGTTTTGGCTCAGGTCATGAGCTCAGGTGTTGTGAGGTCGGGCCCCGCATCGGTTCTGGGGTCAGCACAGTCAGCTTCAGATTCTCTATCCCTCTGCCCCTCCCACTTGTGTTTTCTCTCTCTCTCTACAATAAATAAATAAATCTAAAAAAAAAAAAAAAAAAAAAAAAAGAATAGCCGAGGAGGAAATGAGTTTGAGTTTTCTTGGTGTGGTGAGCTCTCTATCACTACGACTGTCTTTGTAGAAACTAGACAGCCAATAGGCAGAAGGGCTACAGAGGGTCTAGCACATCCAATGAATATTACAGTCTCTTCTAAACTATGGACTTTATTTTTTTGAGTATTGCTCTTCGTGTTTTCTTTTCATATTTTTATAGTATCCATTTGTAACAGTGTTTCATGACAGAGAATTTTAAATAATGCCATTTCTGAAATGAATAAATGGTTTTTATAGAATGTTATAGAAATTATACAAATGAACATAAGTTGTCTCTTAACTCACATGAAGTTTATAATTTGAATAGTAAAGTGTGATAAGACATGAAATACTTTTTGAGAGATTCTTAATAATAAATTGTCTCAAGGGTGCCTGGGTTAAGCCTCTGCTTTTGTCTCAGGTCGTGATCTCAGGGCACTGGGCTCGAGCCCCACGACTCCCTGTTCAGCGGGAAACCTGCTGCCCCCTCTCCTCCCCGCTCGTGCTCTCTCTCTCATTCTCTCTCTCTCACTATCTCTCTCTCTCAAATAAATAAATAAAATCTTTAAAATAATAATAGTAATAATAATAATAAATTGTCTCAAAACTAAACTGTTATAAAAGCTGTGGAGTAACTTTAGTCCTTGCCCAGGCCAGTAGGGGGAAAATGGTCCAGGTCACTCCTCCTTCTGAATTCCTAGACCCAGCAGTAACTTTCCCACGTGGTAAGAATGTTGTATGAGGACATGCAAACCCTGTTGCTCAGGATTCCAGAAAGTTACAGAAAAAAATACCCCAAAAATATAGACTGTCTCTGCAATGTATTTGTGATTATTGCAGAAAACACCAGGTTTGCATGCATCAGTTGATGGGAGACTACAAATGATAGTTACCATCTAAAAGGCCTTCACAGCAATGAACTGCATTTTAAAAAACCCAACACATTCTTCTGAGTCTTTAGATGACTTCAAATAGTTCAAAACGTCAGTGTCTGAACAGAATGTGCAAATTTAATATATCACAGTAAAAAATCATGACCTAAAAATTCAACTACCCTAAAGCCAATTATGTTTTTGCTCTTCTCTACAGGAACCAAAAATCATTCAAATCATTCATGTCCTGCATGAATTCAAGCTTTAAGATGAAAAGAGTTATCCATGATTTCCAAGCCCAGATGGTGTATTTCCTACTTCTTCTCTAATTAAGCAATTTTTGTTGATTTATGTTCTATCTGAAATTTTATGTAAATTTGTTTGATTAAAGGGTCTTCTAAAATTTCTCCTTGAAAACCATTGGACAAGATGATCTTTATGATCCCATACAGCTCTAAATTCCATGAGATCATAAACTGTGCCTTTCACACCTCCCATTCCCACTTCTCAGCACTGCCTCACGGTACTTAAGAAATATTGCAGGATAGATGAATGAATAAATAAAAAGTGAATTAATATAATTCATAGTGCTATAGTTAAGTCCAATACGGGATATACAGAGCATTACCAAGAAGTATCTTTTAGATGTTTTATTATAAACACAAGTTCGTTCGTTTACCAAGCATGTATTGAGTACTCCCCGTGCGCCAGTGCTACTCTTCAAGGGTGGAACACATCAGCAAACAAAGTACAAAAGCACAGACAATAAATCACAGACAAATAAATGCATGGGTTGGTAGAAGGTGATGGCCACTCTAGAAACATGGAACAGTGCATAAAGGGACTCAAGAGGGCCCAGGCTGAGGAGTTGGTACGTTCTAGGAATAAATAGTGTGGGCTTGGAAGACTTCATTGAGAAAGGGACATATGATCAAGCATCTGAAGATGGTAACCAAACCAGCCAAGCGGAATACCCAACAGAAAGGAATTCTAGGCAGAAGAAATAGCTGGTGCAATGTCTCCAAGACAGGTGCACACAGGAGATGCACGAGGCACAGGAGAGAGGACAATGTTTCTAGATTGGGGTGAACAAATACAGGATAGCAGAAGATACAATTTTCTTAGTCTGCTTAAGCTGCCATAACAGAAATGAATGTACTGTGGCTTAAACAACAGAAATGTACTTCTGACAGTTCTGAAAGCCAGAAATCCCCAAAGTCCAGCAGAGGTGGTTCTGGTGAGAGCCCTATTCTTGACTTATAAATGGCCAGCTTCTCACTGTATGCTCACATGACCTTTCCTTGGTGAGTGCATGCATAGAGAAAGAGAGACATCTCTCTCTCTTTCTCTTCTTATAAAACCTCCATTCCCAGGACCCCACCCTTACGATCTCATTTTACCCTAACTACCACCTTAAGTCCTATCTCCAGACATAGTCACCTTGAAGGTAAAGGCTTCAAAATAGAATCGGGGTGCAGAGGATCTCTGTTCGGGGGCAGATCATATCATAAAGGACCTTGTAGACCATGATAAAGATGTGAGCTGATTATCTGTAATTTTCTATGCAAGGGAGTTTTATAAATCTGTGTTCTATCAAGCCATAGAATTTTTTCTTCCCATTATTTTTGCCTTTTTACTTGAGGGCTGAAATGGCAAGAGACAAAAGCTAAGAAGATACTCAAACTTGAGTCTCAAATGTCAACTTTGAATACTGGTTTTGAATATAATTGGAATAATTTGCCTGAACTTATTAATTGAATTCTGTATCACAAACCTTGGAATTAAAGTCCTTTAATTTAACATGCAAATCTATGCAGAAACATGTAAAACAGTAGTCATAAAGCAACTGAAACATATCTTCAGGCTTTACTATAGGGGTCAAATAATGGAGGAGGCAGGGAACACAAATTCTTTAAGGAGAATTTTTGTGTGACCTAGTATGCCAAAACGTATATTGGATGTATACTGGTAAACTGACCAGTTAAGCCGAAAACGAGGTGAGATATTGTTCAATTTAATTACATAAATTCCTACTGCATGTTTACAATGTATACTAATGGTATGATAGATAATGTACAAAGATGCCTACTTGCCACCAAGGATCAACTCTTGAGTTCATATATGCCAGGAATTTTTGGCAGGGCATCCCGCAATTTAACAAAAAAGTATCCTGTCCGCTAAAAGAATCTAGGTCAATTTTCTTCAATGTCATTAAGAAAAAAATAAATGGAAGGTATAGGAAGTGGCTACTGTTACACCTCAGAATTATTATCAAAGCTGAGTTAATCGTACAAATTTTAATGGCATGTATTATTTTAAATCTTATAACAATAGTGATAATAGTAATCATATCATCATCATCAACAGTGACTCACATGTTTTATTCCAAAACCAGTTTTCTTCCTGTGACAGAGTAAGAGAACCTCCCCGCCAGGTCCCTCTGCCTCACACACACGCACTGCAAATCTATAAGAAGGAGGAAAAGAGGAGATTGCACTCATTTGTATATCAGTCCAAGCAGGACCTAAGAGATCAACTGTTTAATCTTCTCATTTTACAGATGAGGAAGGAGACCCAGAGAGGTTAAATAGTGAAATGTGAAATTGAGATGATTTGCTCTCACACAGATTGAACGGCTTTATTCCTATAACCACCCACTCAGCTCCACATCTAGTCAAACAAATAAATGAATAATTTTTTAAAAATGATTTTTGCACCATAAGACTGACTAAAATATACACTTTGCTGTAAGCTTTGCCAATCAAGCACAGATTTCAACCCTAAATAAGAGGAATAACATTTTCTCACGAGGATCAGACTACAAACTTTCTCTCATTTGTGTGTGTTAGCTAGGTCTACAAGCTATTTTGTTGGTATTTCTGTTAAAGCTTACCCAAGAAAAGCTGTATAGCCTTCCATCCTATCTCAGACACATTCCCCAAATCAGTTTTCAAACATTAAAGGAAGAGAGACATCCAAATAAAAAATTAGCATCCATGCATAGATTTCTTTAAATGAGGAATTTCACATAAGGCAGATCTGCACTTTTTATCTATACCAAACCGTATTACCAGAAGGATGCCTTAAGAACAAAAAACGGGAGGCCACAAAAGACCTTTGTTATGACCCCATGCACCCAAGGGTCGTTGCTCTATTGCAATCAGAGCTTAGTGTTACAGTAATAAGGTTGTGACTTCTGTAGCGCTGTCATGAGTTATAACCCCGAAAGCAATATGAAGCAAAGAAACCAGCAAAGCTGACCCAACAAAGACAGATACAAAATTAGCACTGGACTAGAGATAACTTTATGCCAGTTGCTAAGGGCAACGTACAACTGATGGATAATGTAATAACACACATTAAGCCACACTTATACTAAATAAGTTCACAACATCACTAATATCCGTAGCAGCAGGGGCACCAAGCTGACTGAGGTAAGCAGAGGTGTTGATGATGACTATACCTTAGGGAAAGGCCTAACCGCTTAATGACCTGATAGGATGCATAACAGAAGGGGGGAAAAGGACACAGTGGTTTCTGCTTCATTTGTCCTTGCTTTTAACTTAAATAGCCCCTGTAAGTCTGTTCCTCTCCACTGCTGCCACATTTTAAGTGTCCCTCTTACTGAAGATAAGGGATATATCTTTCTTTTAATAATCTTACAGACATACATCAGCAAGCCTCTTAATTTCTAGTGTTTTCCAACTGCTCTTCCCCACACATAGGCTGCTTCTTTGGTATACTTATTATTTTTCTCTTTATCTTTTTAAAATTTTATCTCCTTTCCAGAAAGGTTAAAAACCAGCTTCTGTGAAGCACGACCCTGCCTGTCTTCTGCTCCACATGGGAATGGGGTTGGGGAGCGGGGAAGGAGAAGAAAAGAAAATAGAGTGTGTGTGATCTTGTACATGCATGAAGGCTATCTCTAGACAAAATCATGAAGGCAGGAACAGAGTCTAACAACTACCACTTCTTTAAATTCGTCACTCCCTATTCCAAGGTTTCCAGTGATGTGGTTAACTAGACTTAGTATGGCGTGCTAAATCTGGATCCTTCTTTGTCCTTCTTCCCTATGAATGCCCTCACCACCATCCCCTTAGGAGCCAGTTGACTTAATAACTTGATAACTGTTGCTAATTAATTTGAGTCCTTTTCTGATAGAAAATGCCTTGACTAGAAGGAGTGAATTAACCACAGCAACTTTAGACATTATGACAGAATATCTGAAATCTGGACCAGAGATGTCTTGAACATGGGATTCTCTAGCTTTCTTAAATAATACCCTCTAGCAGTCAGCAGTTCTGTGTCCTGTAGAATGGACCTGACCTATATGAAATCACAGAGACAGAAGGTGTTAGAACGTTCAAGGACCTTAGAGATTACCTAGTCAACCACTCTTGCTTTGCATTAGAGAATCTAAGTAGCTTGTCCAAAATCAGATAGCAGTGGTGGTAACCACAGCAGTCCTAGAGGGCTCTTAACAAATAATAACCTCAGAAACAGGTGAGTGTTTTGAGATCTGTTGATGAAAAACATGGGCTCTGGATGTCAGATTGCCCAGGTTTAAATCCTGCATCCAGCATTTCCTAAGGCTCTCTAACTTTGGGGAGGTGACGTAACCTCCATGTACCTTTTTCCTCATCTGCAAAATTGGATTAATAAAATGATCTACTTCATTGGACCAGTGGGATGGTATGAGGACTTAATAAAGTAATAAATGTAAAGCACTTAGCCTGGAACATGGTAAGTGCTCAATAAATTTTAGTCATTATTAAAGAAGTGGCAGAAAAGTCAACAGGGGTGGTCTGTATTCAGGGCTGTCTTCATACCGCCTTTTATCTTGCCTCTAAATCTTCCTTCTCCTTCTTTCTCTCCAAATTCATTGCTCTCTTCCAAGAATGCTTTAGTAAGGCCAAGATGTAGTTCATGTTGTAAATGCAATTCCTAAAACAATTCTAGACACTTAGGAGGTACTTGATAAATACTGGTAGAATAAACGCATACTAGATCTGAAATCTGCACTATCTCCAATCACAGATACAGCTGGGTTAAAATTTTTCAGGAAGGACAATGCCTCTTTCTTTCTTTTTTATTCTTTTGCTGTAACTATTTATCCCTAAGATATTTTTGGAAATCTGCCTTCCCCTCTATAATCCCCAATGGCTAGGGCTAAATCTCCTTCACACTTCCCAAGAAACTGGGACCCAAACTGCTCTGTGCTTCTAGCATATAGGAGGGCGTGGCGATATGTCAGCATTGCTGCACGAAGCACAGTGCTTTGTCATCTGCAGAAACGAATATTGTTGCTGAATTGAGTCAAAATCATTGTAAGTTTAAAGATCAAAATTGGAGTCTCAAGTTTACTATTACACATCTGTGTAATCTTGGACAATTTATAGTCTCTCTGGGTCTTAATTTCTATCTCTATAGAGTGAAAGATTAGATGATTTATTTCTTTTTTTAAGGTTTATTTATTCATTCCAGAGGGAGAGAGAGAAAGAGAGAGCATGGGGGGAAAGGAGAGTGACTCTTAAGCAGACTCCATGCTGAGCATGGAACCCAACACGGGGCTTGATCCCAAAACCCCAAGATCACGACCTGAGCCAAAACCAAGAGTCAGATGCTTAACTGACTGCGCCACTCAGGCACCCCTAGATGAATTATTTCTAAGGTCTTTTTTCATTCTAAGGACCTTAGGCTCTTTAACTAGGAAATACAGTTGCTTTGTAACTAACAAGCTTTTATAAGTGTATGTTTGATATCCTGGAATTCCACTTTAACAACATTTACTCTGAAATCGATGAAACCTCATGGTCTTTTTCCAATTACAGTTTTGGAGGGACCACACTATTGTATCCTTTTTTTTTTTTTTTAAGATTTTATTTGTTAGAGAGAGAGAAAGAGAGAGAGAGAGAGCTAGCACAAGCACAAGCAGGGGGAGTAGCAGGCAGAGGGAGAAGCAGCCCTCCCTGCTGAGTAGAGAGCCTGATGTGGGACTCGATCCCAGGACTCTGGGATCATGACCTCAGCTGAAGGCAGATGGTTAACCCACTGAGCCACCCAGGTGTCCTCACACTATTGTACCCTAAGAGACTATGACTTCCAATTCACTTTCACCTTAGACTCCGAGTTACACTAACTGGAAGTCCTAGTTATAGGCCACACATTAACAAGGCTAACAAGTGACAAGGAACATTGCAAAGAAGATATTTCTGACATGATTTCATGCTCAGGAGCACAGTGGTTTTGTGGTTCCTGTCCATTGGAGACACCTTACTGAGCATTGAGGACATGAGTTTGCATATTGAGAATGCCATTCATGCAGTAAGAACCTACCTGGCAAATTCCTTCATTCTTCTTTATTAAACTTCCCTGTTTCACTCTGGCTCAAGTAAATTCTTAGTAGAGTCTAGAGAAAACTTACTTTCTATTCTCTCTGTACCTTACTTTCCTCAACTATAAAACGATAAAATGATAACAATAACGGTATCTATTTTATTGATTTGTTGGAAGGGTCAAGAGAAAAAACTACAAATTCACTGTGTTAAAACCATTCTATAAAATGTTAAGTATTTTATGAGTTTTGAGCACTCTGTTATACCCTCAGGTTTCTTTCTGTTCCAGTTTTACTCCTGCAACAAAATCCTAGGCTCTTTAAAAATGGGGATCACATTATTTATTATAGCGAAGCAAGAAGCATTGAAAGAAGTAGCAGAAAACCCAGTACCAATCTGAACTGACAGTGGTCACTCTAATGTGAGGCCTATGACCTTAAGTGAGTATTTAGATTTTCTGAGACTTGTGTTTAAAAAAAAAATCTGTAAAATAGCGATACAATTCTGTCTAGTATGATGATCACAAGCGATAATGTAAGTGAAATACTTTTAGCTTATAAATACCTTCTCGAATAAAATACTTATTTTTTATTCTGAGACCTCAATGTTTAGCTTTGGACACACATTAAGCACTAAACAAGAATGGGAAAATCTGAGTGGGAAAGAACCATGGGCATTAACTAATTCGTTTTTTTTTCAAATGCAGAGACTTATTGATGGATAAATTTAAGCTTTCAAGGGTCATACTAAAACATATACGTTAACATGTGGACTGATAGTGTACTTTATTCTTCCAGAAATGTCCAGGGGTCTGAATCCACTCATGATGATACAAGAGTAGATAATCTACACAAATTTCCTAAACCACAAGAAAAGTGAAATAACAGTGCGTTGACCTAAAATGGTTTCTGTATGTAAAATAAGAAATTTTTATTAAAAAGAATGAAAGACACAATGGCATTAGCACAACTCATAGAAGGAGAATTAAATGGGCACTATGGGAATTTTGTCACCTAATAGAAAACTCTTTGATGTACAGTAGATCATAATAAGACCATCCATCAAATCAGTATGGGCACCGATTCTCTGATCACTTGTGTCGGCTCCACTGTACATTAATTTAACACTCATTTTATAAATTTCAGTCTTAGGACTGTTCAAAGCACTGAACCTGACTTTGTCTAAAAGAACTGCCTCTTCCAGTACCAATAATGTCTCTAATCAATCTGTTAATGAAGGCACCTCAGACTTTTAGTTTCAGCCAATTACATATAAGGAAGTTGGTGCACCGCCTCACTTAAGACAGCATAATAGTACTGGGGCAGATAATTTACATCTAAAGCTTCTTAAGCCAGCTGCTTCATTAAGAGGTAAGCCAGTAACTGATACTTTTAATTTAACATTCTTTTCTAGAGATCGTCTATCAATTGGGATGTGTGCCAGGGTAATGCCCTCATAAAGGAAGAAGTAAAATAGGCTCAAAACTGTAGTGGAGAAATGAAAGAAATTGATCTAGGCTTATTTTTCAAGATCCAAATGATTCACTTGATAGTTACCAAATACGAAAACTAAATTCAAATGCTTTGAAAGAGGAGGGATTAAGAGACTGTCAAAGAAGATGTGGGGGCTATGGGAATTCAAATCAGCAGCAAAAAGAGGGGAGCACTCTCTGAAGGTTAGAAAGATAATGAAAACTCAGATGATATTTCTCTGATGAGTTTACCATCTGGTTTCTAGATGACTCACACATGAAAAGTTTATGCTGGACATCTTAGCTGATCCAGATGGAGCTTAGACAGAGGAAGAGGACACAATTAGTTAAAAAAGATGGAATGCATTAATGTGCTCAGATACACGTAAACAGAATGAGCACAATCACAGTTCAGAGAAGAAAGCACATCGTATGGGGAGGCCTTCAAAAAAGTTTTGCTTACGTATGGGCCAAAAGACTTTTCATCATGGTTAATTGGTTGCATAAAATATAATTTCTGGTATATTGTAAGAATGAACATTTATTAAATAAAACAGCTAGGTCATTTGGTAAAAAGTATCTGAAAGAACCTAAATATCGTATCAATATGATACCAAATAAATCCATCTGAAAAGTTACTAAGTAAGCTTTCCTCTGAATCAGAAATTTTATACGATGTCTTCCACCTCTTGGATTCATATTCCATTTAAATTACCATATACAATCGTATCTTAATGTAACACATTCTGTGCTTGTCTTCCCTGTCACAAAATGTAAATGAAAATGTAAATTGAAATTTATTTTTATTAAATTTCCTTTGACTCCAACCTAGACTTAGTATTACACAATCTCTTTGACTTAATATTATACAATTAGAGTTACTTATTAAATGTAAAAAGTAAACTACTAGAAATTATTTCTTAATGAAATGGGTAGATTATCATTTTTAATGAGTTCATGTATCATAAAAGAATACAAATTATTTGTACAATGATAGTGGAATCAATAACAATTCTATTCCTATTTTTTGTTTGCTTTCAAAATGTGTCTGCTGAGAAAATGTGTTATTAAATAAGGAGATGTGAATGGGGGAGTTTTATTTAGCAAAACTACTCAATTCTTTGAACACTTTCTGAGGTACATATAAATAATCACATTGTGATCTATTATCATTTTTAATGATCTATTAGCTGACAATTCAATTAGGTTTTTCTTCTGTTTTGTAGAATGCCACAAATGGTTCCATAAATGCATATTATTCAGTCATTAGAATCTTTTACTGTCTCTGTTTCAGCAAAGAGTTTAATAACACTTTCCAAAAAACTATTCATTAGACCTGTTCCTCTTCCACTTAGAGGCACCTTGTCTGACTGGATAAATACAAAGTTAGGTACAACTTAAAAATGCTTTTATGTCATCACACGCTTTAAATACAATTCCATCAAAAGCGTGGAACTACAGATTTAGTTCATTCAGTTAATGGAAGTTGCACATCATATAACCTGATTGGTATGAATTACAGCCAGTATTTATTTTCAAACCAATCAGCCAAGACAGATTTAATTTCCAGCACAGCAAACTGACTTGATTTTTCAATCCATATAAATATGTTAATATTCATGCCCATGACAAGCAGCTAACTTCTGAATTCTCCAAGTAAGTAGGTAAATAGATGATAGATGATGGTACATACTTAAGTCAAGAAAACTTTGTCATAAGTTTGTTTCCAGACATAATATGCCAAATCGGTATTTCTTTCTAATGTTTTCTTCTGTTTGCTTTCATGAGCCTCTCCCTGAAGACTAATACATTCTTTAACAAAATTGGGAGATGAAATAGGAAAGGTAGTTAAAAGGAATTTTCCACCATTCCCACTGCTCTACACTAAAGACATCCAAACACATGTCAAAATACTCCCATCCTAATTCTGCATTTTTCCATATAAGTATATATATCAGAAACAAAACATAATATTCCATCCATATACATATAATTTCATAGATATTTTCCTAGCATAGACTATTGATTATCTATGTCCATAAAGGGGGTTAATAATGGGAGAGTGCCAAAATGGCAGGCTAACTAAATATATCACCTTTATGACTATCACCAGTATGACTTAATCATTAAAGTGACTCTAATACTAATACTTCCCATATACAAAATCCTTATCATCTTTAAAGTGGTTTCCCATCAGTATCAGTCCAGGTGCAGCCAGGAGACACAGACCACTCTTGCTCTTTCAGGGAATGAATTAAACACAGTGAATTTGGTATATAGCTAATAAGAAAACTAAGAAACTATATAAGAGATGGGGAGGCAACTAAGAGACGAGCAGAAGCTGGAAGCTGCTACTCCTAGGGCTAGAGGGACTACAGGAGGAAGTGATAACACCAGACCATGGAAAAGGGACCACCTGGAAAGAATGCCAAGAACAAGACAGAACTTGATACACCATTTTAATCTTTCAGATTTAAGCTTTTGGGGGAAATATGCCTTGTGTACATTTGGGTTCAAAATGAAGAAAGGCAACACAACAAAATGAGCTTCGTTGTTGCCAGTGTGCTGTATTGAGATTATTCATGCTGCTTATGAATCAATAACCTAAGTACAGAATTTGTAATTACGTATATGATAAATATCTATAGTGTTAAAGAAACTCCAGCCAGGACTATCATTCATCTTCTCAGCAGAGAAAGAAAAAGCCAGATTCACTAATGACTTAATGTTGCCCCAGCTTTGTAAGTAGGCTATCACCACAAAAGCATATTCTCATGAGTATTCTCTGAAATAGCATAAAGGTGGTTTACTGTGGAGATAGATTGGGGACAGTTTCTCTCACAGCCTCTGCTGTAGCTCTTCTCTCTACAGGATAATATGACAGTCTAGAAGAGAAGAAATAATATCAACAGTAAGAATTCTTAAGCAGGAGCCTATGTGTCCCTGAAACTGAGTGTGTGTGTGTGTGTGTGTGTGTGTGTGTGTGTGTGTGTGTCTATGTAATTATTGATCTGCAATAACTATTGCATTATTAGGATGCACAGCCAAGATTCTGTATTGCATAATTCTTTTGCTTTTATCATACATTTTATTCTGACCTGACCTTGGAAATTCTGAACATTCCCATAGAGAAAAAGAAGAAAAGAAAATGGCAGACACTTGTTAGCCATTCCCTCTAAATACGGGCTCATCACGCTACACACCCCGGCAAAGTTTACAGTATATAAAACGATTCTGGGCTTTGGACTCTAAAGAGTTGTTAAAGTCGAATATCTGTATGATTTAATATCTTGCCAGGAAGAACCCTTGAAACCACGGGAAGCAGGGAGAAATATCACTGATATTCGGAATTTTTGTCTGCTATCTGCTCTTGACACTCAAGAGGGGATATTCAGAGAATGTTGAGTTTGTGCAGAGGGTAACATAAACATTGCTGGAATTAATTATAGTCCTTTTCCATGGCTTTGAGAACAGAATCCATTGTCAGAAGAGACTAAACTCTCATAGAAGGAAATTAATCCAACATTTTCCCAATGGTATTTGGGGCAATGCACATTTTTTTGCAATCTAGGGAAAGCTTAGCATCTCTTACGAGTCTGAAACCTGTGAGCAGTGAATCAATTTCTGAGATATGCCTAACCAATTTCTTCCAAAGTCATCCAAGAGTGATTGGTAGTGTCATTGACAATGATAATAGCCTTTATGCAAAGAACAGAAGGAAGCAAAATTATGAACCTCTTGTTTTCCTTTTTAATTAGCAATATTACTTGGGGCTCCATATTTTTTTTTCATTTGCCATGAAGGATACCATGCTTTGTGGGCTATTATAAGTCTGCAGCCAGATCTCATTAAATGAGAAGAGTGGCTGTTCTCAGTTAAATTTATTCTGCATGTATCAAACCAAATTCCTTTTAGTATTAATTTTCTATTGCTGCTTACAAATTGCCATAAATTTCAGTGGCTCAAAACAACACAAATTTATTATTTCATAGTTTCCGTGGGTCAGGATTCTAAGCATGGGCTAGCTAGGTACTGCACTGAGGGTTTCACAGTTTGAATTCGAGGTGTCCACCAGACTGTGATTTCACCTGAGGCTTGGGACCCTCTTCCAAACTCACAGGTTGCTGGAGTGGTTCATTTTCCTGTGGTTTTATGACTGAGGTCTCAGTTTCCTTGCTGGCTGTCTGCTGAGAACCACTCTCAGTTCCTAGAGGCTGGCCTTCTTATCTCTTGGCCCTCTCCTTTACAACATGGCTATTTGCTCTCCTTTGGTTCGGGCACTCTGTGACACTTTATGTAAGGGGCTCATCTGATTAGGTAAAGCCCACCCAAGATAATCTTGATTAACTCCAAATCAACTGATAACCTAATCCTGAGAGTGTTGTCTCATCACGTTCACTAATCCTGCTCAGACTGGGCCACCTGGGTGGTTCAGTTGGTTAAGCACCTGCCTTCAGCTCCAGTCATGATCTCAGGGTGCTGGGATGGAGCCCTGCATCAGGCTCCCTGTTCAACGGGGAGTCTGCTTCTCCCTCTCCTTCTGCCCCTCCTCCCAACTCATGCATTCACACGTGCATGCATGTGCTCTCTCTCTCTCTCAAATGAATAAATAAAATCTTTAAAAAATCCTGCTCAGACACAGGGGGAGGAAATTATAGACGGTGTGCAAACCAAGATGCATCTATCTTGGAGACTATCTTAGAATTCTATCTGCCACAATTTTCATGAATTCATTTTTCAGACTGTATATCTTAGTGTTTATTAGAATAATTTTAACTATCTCAGAAGACCAAATATTTCAAGTAAATTCTTGCTAGATAATGTATCATAGTTACCATAAATTATGACTTAACGTATATAAAGCTTGAAATTATTAAAAACAATCACAACATCTGAATGTATTTATACAGAAATATAACAGACCCAACACATAACGCATATTTAGATTAAACCAAACATATGCAAGGTCGAATGTTAGGGGTTAGCTGTATATTTCCATTTTTCCCATGATCTGAGAAATCCTCTATTACACATGATCACTTTTAATACAAAAAATTCTAACCACAAGTAGCAGCTCTATTACTACGTAAGTAGTCACTGCATGGTATTATTTGGTTGTAAGCATGTTTATCTAAGGCAAATGGTAAATGTGTACATATTTTTAAGGTCAAAGAGTAAGGACAGAACTAGAAGTTTGACTCAGAGGATCAAGTCCTTAATCAAAATGTGGTACATACTACATTAACACAGGCTCTGAAAACATAAGCTTTTGTTCTTTTGTTTGCAAATGCTTGCAACTGACAAAAGAGCTAAAATGATCATTTTTAGGTCATACCATGATCTAAAAGAAATGTTTTGCGTTTCAGTGTTTCTCATGGTACTTCTTAAATAGCACTTATCAAAAGGAACAATACTCTTAACTAATAAGCCTCATGGAATAAAATGAAATGATGTCTTTCCTACAATTTAGAGATGATGTCGGTCTAGCTCACCGTAGGTTCTAAAACAGCAACGTGTGAAACACAGCTTTACTCTTTTATAAGCATCTTCTTAGGAAAAGCAAGAAGGAACAGGTGATTATTAACTGTGTCTGTTTTCAAAAAAAGGAAGCAGCAGTTTGCTGTTTTCAAATAGGCCAAGGAAATCAATTAGCATTTTTTAAATAGGCAAGCAGTGGTCTTGGAGGAGAATTCAGGTATGTGAAAATAGTCCGGAATTGCCAACTAATTTCTCTTAGTATGGAATGATGAGTGTTTCTGTGTGTGTCTATACATTGTGGAATAATTTAATGTCTACTCTGGTTTAATGTGCTATGCCTACTCACAGAGACTGATGAAAGAAGTTTTATGCAAAAGTTTGCCACTGTGGTTATTGCTAAAATGCTACGTGGTTGCTCTAAATTAATGATATTTAAACATTTCCCTCAGTAATTTTACTTCTCAATTGAAAGGAAGATACATTTTAGGAGTGTACTGTTTTTTATTCCTTTAAACTAAATACTCCTTATAATACAAAACAGCACTCAGTGATCCATGCAGGCATCCATTTATAATATTAATAGAAGACATGTTCCATGCTAATCCATCTCATTAATATTAAAGAAAGGACTCCAAGACTGGTGAGCACTTAATCATCTGCAATTAGCACCTAACTGTTAATTCTATGGAGGGCTCTTAGGGAGAGAAGCAGAAGAAGTTCCTCCCATTTGCTAAATGTTAGTTGATTTAACTTAGAGTATTTAATTCTGGGAAAACTCAGTAATTAGAACAATTCATGTAGCTAGACAAGTTTAATTGATCAGTTAAAAATAAAAGAGTCCCCAACTGAGAGCAACCACAAGATATACATTTTGGAACTGTCCATGACATAGCAGTTTTGCTAATTTATTTTATTAGGTTCTATGTACTTCTAGGCCAATGGATTGGGCATTGGAGCAAAGGTGAATAAACTTCCAGCTCAGGCTACCCCAACACAGATCCCAAAATCCATTAGCAGAATGGGCAGGTTGTCTGGTTTGGCTCCAACTAGAGCAGCTTGCTTCCTCGATGTCAACTCAACCTGAAAAAAAAAAAAGAATGCTTGTGAGGCTCCTACTTTAAGACTAAAAGGAGCATCAAGATCCAGAACAGGAGCTCTACGCCAGTGACTTAGAGCAAAACCAAGCTTCCCACTGTGGTGTGGCCTCGCTGCTTTCCTTCTACATTCATCCTGCCATTTAATGGGCTCTCTCTCCCAGCTCTGAAATCTGCCTCTTTTACAGGAGCAGATCTTATTATCAATCATTTGTTGAAAACTTCTTGGAAGAAATCAAAGGCTTTGGGAGAATCTATTACAAAGCACTGAAAGGGACTTGACCACAGGGTAGCCATGCTTTAAGAAAAGGAATCTGTTTGCCCTGTTTTATTGACCCAATTCTTCTTAAAGATACTTCCAGTCCCATTTTTTTTTTCATCGAAGAAAAGCTGAGGTTGGCAAGATTCCTTAAAAGGCAGTGGGATTCCTTAAAATGAGCCGAGACAGGCTTGTCCATCTCTTCTGTTAATGTCATTTACTCAATTAGTAATGATGGAGTGCCCCCGGGACATACCACACAAATGTTGTCTGTGGCAACCTTGAGCACCAGCTCCTTTGCCAAGTCTAGCAAATGAACCAGATTTAACTAAGCACAATTCAAACAGTTCCTAATTACTGTGACAAGCAAGGCATTTTTTAACCTGTTGTTTTATTTAATGTTTGCAAAAATTCTTATCCTACTATCTCACCATCTTTCCCACACACCTTGTTCATTTTGTGATGTGCCGTTATCTGCCAGTTGCTCTTCTTCCTTTCTACGTATTTTGTTGGCGTGACGGTTGCCCTCTTCCTAGTCTTAAACTTGACTCTGCTTCTATTCGCATTTGATAACAAGGCCATCTGCTACCTTTGCCAAATGTTAGCCTCTTAGTTTACAGCAGCCTTCCAGATGTGTGCGGGCACCACAGCTGCCTAGCCATTGCAGATGGCATGGAGAAATCTGTTTTCAGCCTTCTGCCTTACAATATACCCTAATCTTCACCAGCTGTATTGAAGTGCCTTAGCCTTTAAGGATTTGGATGAAAAAAAAAAGGGGGGGTAAAGCAACAAAAGCTTTCACCGTCAGACACCTACCAGCCATAAGGTTCCCTCATGGTGTAGGATAAACCAGAAGCAGCATTCCACATGAGTCCTGTTGAAGAACTCAGTGCATACACAGAAGATTACTATGTAAGCAGAATCTAAAACCACACTCCATAGATGGTAAATAGCAGGTACCAGGTTTTGAGATTCCCATTCATCTGGAGATGCGCCGACAAAGCCCATTAGTTCCAAGAGCAGATTTGGAGGCCCCTCGTGAGATTCCATGATCAGGGACAATATGTATGTGGGGGTGCGGCACAGAGTCTAACAGACCATGGACTTGTTTTCTTTTTGCAAGTCTACTTATGCAAGATGTTGAACCTATCTGAAGCCCTTTCCTCATCTGTAAGATTAAGATAATAATAATATTTATATCATAGGATTCTCTGAGGATTATCGAATGCCCTGCACTCAGCACTGTGCCTGGCACATAATAAATGCTTATCAGTGACAGTTATCAAAATTACTATCATTTGAGGTAGACATTTAGATAGGTGGCTTCTGGCATTCCTTTTCTTGACATGGAGCAAGTTCAAAAATCTCTCAAATATTCTGTGAAAAACAAAGAAAGGGAATAGTTGGGTTTCAAAAGGGCCCACTTCTGGGGTGCCTGGGTGGCGCAGTCGTTAAGCGTCTGCCTTTGGCTCAGGGCGTGATCCCGGGGTCCTGGGATCGAACCCCACATCGGGCTCATCTGCTGGGAGCCTGCTTCTTCCTCTCCCACTCCCCCTGCTTGTGTTCCCTCTCTCGCTGGCTGTCTCTCTCTCTGTCAAATAAATAAATAAATAAAATCTTTAAAAAAAAAAAAAAAAGGCCCACTTCTGGTTGCGGGCAACATAAAAGGACATAGATGTCAACCAAGAAAATAAGTAAGGAGAGGTGCCATTAAGCTGGAACGTGAGACTTGTCTTGAGTTAGTCACTACTGCGAACTCCAGAACGAAACCCGAGGAGGTGTGTGACTGCACAAATTTGATGTTTGTGTGTGTACCGTCTCTCACAAAGTTCACTAGACTGTGATCGGGTTGTGGTGTATTCAAAATAAATAAAACGAAGATACTTTTTTTCTTTCTAATGCTTTATATTTAACAAAGCTAGGCGAGGAGGAAAGGACATAGAAGCTGGGGTTTAAATCCCAGTTTAGGGGCTTGGGTGGCTCAGTTGGTTAAGCAGCTGACTCTTGGTTTCAGCTTAGGTTGTGATCTCACGGTCATGAGATTGAGCCCCGTGTCAGGCTCTGTGCTCAGCTCTCTCTCCCGCTCACTCCAGCTCATGCTCACTCTCCCTCAAATAAGTAAATAAAATCTTTAAAAAGAAAATTCCAGGTTAGCTGTTATTCGCTGTGGGACATTAAGCAAATGTAAAACTTCCCTAGGCCTTAGTTTCTACATCTTTAAAATAGGGGAAAGGATGCCCATTTAGCAATAGTTACTGAAAAGACAAATAATTCTTTTAAAATGCCTACTAGTCTTCTGGAGCATAATAACATTTACTAAAGGGAACTGTTATTACTACAATCAATCTTCATAATAACTTTATTAGATTTCTATTGCCGTGTAACAAATTACCACAAAGACAGCAGCTTAAAACAATATCCATTTATTGGCTTGCACTTCTGTAGGTCAGAAGTCCAGCCATGCAGTGGCTGGGCTCTCCGAGTCTGACAAAACTATAGTAAGGGATCAGATGGGCTGTGTTCTCATCTGGGGTTCACAGTTTTCTTCCTAGCTCCTATGACTGTGGCAGAATTCGTTGTTACAGGACTGAGTTCTCGGTTTCCTTGCTGGCTGTCAGCCTGGCTGTCTAGCTCCTAGAGACCATTCCCTTGACACACGGTCCCCTTCATCTTTAAAGCTAGCAATGGAGAACTGCCTTTGCATAGAATCCCTCACACACTTCAGATGAATTTCTTCTGCCAGGAAGAATCCCATTCCATTTATGTGCTCACCTGATTAGATTAGGCCCAGGGAGCATGATTTTCTGTTCTTAGTCAACTGATTTGGAACCTTAATTACATCTTAAAAGATTCTTTACTGCGGCCTGTTGATTAGCATTTGACTGAATATTTGCAAGAAGGTGTATATACACCAGGGGTCAGGAATCTTGAAGAGTATCTTAAAATTCTGCCTACGACAATAATCTAGAGAGACAAGTGTTATTCATATTATTACTTTCGAGGAAACTGAGATTCCAAAGGTTTCATTGACTTGCCCAAGGACATTCAACTGAGAATTGGTTCTTAATAGAAGAGCCCCATAGGATATTTTCCATGGCTTGGAGACACTTTTGGTTGTTACAACTGGGGAGAAGCTGGAAAACGGTTATCTGGCCCAGGTTAAAATTCTATTAATATACAAGAAGAAGAGAATAGACACTGGGGACCAGTGACAGTCTCTGCCAAATATTATGCTCATTTATGCCAGGCAACTCATTGAGATTGCAGCTGGAGTGTAGTGCAAACAGTCTTCAGCCAGTTTCTATGCCCCACAAATACACGTCAATAAGAAGCTTTCGGTATGATGTAGGATTTCTCAAATTCAGCAATAATGCCATGCTAGGCCAGATAATTCATTATGAGGGGCTGTCCTGTTTATGGTAGGCTGTTTCGCAGCATCCCTGGCATCTAGCCACCAGATGTCAGAAGTGCTACCCCCCCCCCCCCCCGCCGTGTTGTAAGGAGCAGAAATTTCTCCTGGGGGAGGAGTGAAATCACCCTTAGTTGAGCACCACTACTCAGGGAAGAAGCAATCCTTCCCTCCGCTCCCCTCCCTTTGCCATTGACTTGAAGGCAGACATGGCACCTATAACCAGAGCAAACACCACGGACCACACTTTGAAAACCAAATGCCGTGGATGCTGGAACCAAAGTTGAGAAAGCCTGGACTGCTGACACCTACATTGTTACAAGTGATGGAAACAAATTATGTCTTGTTTATATCACCCTAATATGGGTTTCTCTCTTACTGCAGCTGTTATTTTTATCCTAACTAATATAGATTTCCTCGCAAAGCCACTCTTCTAGAGCTGGTGAGTGTTCCACATATTGTCCATTACTTTACAGTCTTGTGGCTCTGTTTCCTTTTTGTTATCCCGTGCATTATTTTATGATACAGCCTGTCCCCAAAGAGGCGATACTTACAATGAGTCTGTACCTGATTCTTCAGTAAATACATAGTTTGTTTGACCTGTTCCAACAACCCAAATGGAGGTTTCTGTTGTAAACATTTGTTTCACAAGCAAATGCATCCAAACTGAAATGTTCCTTTTCATTGTTGCAGTGAACTATCCATTTGCTTTCAGGCCATTAGGGACTGCTGAATGCTTTGGTAAATGTTTCCACAGACGGCTGGCCACCCCGGGCCTCTCTCTCCTACCACTCAAGAATTTCCTAATGGCCAGGAACTCCCGAGAGACTTGCCCTAGAGCTCAGTGGTTGCTCGATGGAAGCGATCTTCAAAATGATCCTGCATTTGGGAAAGTGAAGACGGGTTTTTTATTTTGTTTTGTTTTGTTTTGTTTTTTTATCAGAACAACTTCTTGTCCCAGTGAATACATTACTCTCTTTGGATCTATTAAGCATACATAAGAAGCTCTATTAATGCTTTCAAGCCATTCATCAGTAGTTTATTAAATGGTTTTTTGCAACCTTAAGAAATTACCTCCATATCACATGCTGGAGATAGTTTTCCTGCTATAACAACCAAATGTGTTTTAATAGTATTTTTTTTTTAAGTAAAGATGAAAACCTAGAAAAGAAAATGAATTTGGATCTATTTATACCGATTAACACTAGATGTTGCCTGTGACTTGCCTCTGGAATTTATCTGAATGTCTTCCCCTCCCATATCTATCTACTGAAGTGCTACCTGTACCCAAGGTCCGGTCTCACTCCCTTCTTAAATAACTACAAGCCTCTAGGCTCCTGCCAGCTGCCCAGTCCCTAACGAAGAAAGCAGTGTGTGTGTGTGTGTGTGTGTGTGTGTGTGTGTGTGTGTGTGTGTATTTTAAAATGTGTGCTTACTGTGGCTTTTTCCCTGTGGTGGGTTAAATCTGTCCTACTGCCTTGGAAATATTTCACTGGAAAAAAAGATTGTTGCAAAAGTCAGAAGCAACTACCTTATACATATGCTGAAAAACTATCAGCAAAGCATCTTAGCTAACCCTTCTGCCCACTAGCGGAGGGTGGCAAACTAGCCAGAGAAGGCTCTTTTTGCAAGAGAAAAGTGCAATAAGGCAAATCATTCGAGTTTAGGTTGTTATGCTCTGGGGGAAAAAAAAACCCGTTGAGCATCCCCTTCTTGATGGCATGGGGGCCCCTCTAAGCAAAGACATCGCTGAAGGGAGTGGTGCCCTATTATCCCATGTCACAGTATATTTTTGGAATAAATTACCATAAAATTCCAGTTATTAGGGAAGCATCTTTCTTCTTTAAAAATGTATACAGATTACTATGTGGGTATGCATTATAGCATTCTCTTGATCTGCTTTCCATCAAAGTTAAATAAAAATAAGAAATTTAGAAAATTCAGAAATAATAGCTAGGATTTGTTCAGCATTTACTATGTATCAGGTCTCACCTGCATTTTATCATTTAATCCTCTCAGCTCAAAAAGTGATAGGCTTATTATACTCATTTAACTGCTGAAGAGACTGAGACCTACAAAAGGCATCTGCACATGCGTATGAGCGTGCAGGTGCGTGCATGTCTTTGAGTGTGTGTGCACACAGGTGTAGTTTTTTCCCAAGATCACCTGGCTAGTAAATGGCAAAGCTAATATTCAAACTCAAGCTGTCTTAGATAAAGAAATACAGGGGCACCTGGGTGGGGTGCAGTTGGTTAAAATGTCTGACTCTTGAGTTTGTCTCAAGTCGTGATCTCAGGGTACTGAGATTGAGCCCTACCTAGGGCTCTGTGCTCAGCGTGGAGTCTGCTTAAGACCCTTTCTCTCCCTCTGCCCCTCCCCGAAGTTTGTGCATGTGTGTGTGCTCTCTCTCTCTCTAAAATAAATAAATAAATAAATAAATAAATAAATAAATAAATAATAAATAATAAATCTTTTAAAAAATACAAACAAATGTTAAAATATACTATGTAATAAAAATGCTAAAAGGGGTAAGAGATTTATGAAACCCAGTGGCTAAAAAAGGGAGACAATAAAGTAAGTAAACAAATGAGCTGTAGACATAATCCTCCTGATGCAAGTGGTTCTATGGCGTCTGGGACCTCGGCCTTGAGGTGTTAATGGAGAACCTCCAAGTCCAAGGGCAAAGAACATGACAGGACCTCATTTTTTGGCAAGTTCAGGACTGTCAGGCATGTGGCTCTGCACTTTACTCAATGTCGGCATGACCTGAGTTGAATAACCAGAGTACCGCAAGACTTGCTCACACAGTCAAGATGGAGCTAGCTTACTCAGGTAATTTCCTCTTTCTTCAGTGAGCTCCACGGACTTGCATGACATCAACACGAATACCCATGTTCAGGCCTCGGATCTTGGTTCAGCCCCTTCCTAGCTGTAGAGACTCAGACAAGATTTTTAAACTTCATGCACCTCAGATTAGACAGGCAAAATGCTGCTGGGAAATTAAAGTAAGATTGAAGGCACTGACCGTATAATGGAACCCGTAATGGTTAGGTGTGTGTCATTAGTACTCAAGGTATTAATCAAGTCACTTTTGTATTTGTGCCACCACAGTCAACTCCGATAGCCCAGCAAGCACTTGGGTAATGTTTAATTAAAATCAATTTACCACAGAGTTTAAGAAATAGTCCACATTCTTTATTTACTGTCATTGCATCTGAAGTTTTGAAATGCTGCCCTTGTTGATTCTTTTTCCTGTCTTCTGGTTAGATAGAAGTTTTATGATAACGATCCTCATTGTCGTAGGGTTTGACCTGCATGTTTCTTCTTTTATATTAATACAATGCAGGAGAAGAAAAGAATTAGACAAATGATAAACCCTGTGATTTAAACTTCTTGGTTGTTCTCATGCTATAATTTCCCAACTTCATGTTTTTGAAATACTTATTTTGTGATAGGTTTGAACTGATTACTTTTTACTCTTTAGCAGAATGGGTGTGATTTTCATCCATATTTCTGCAAAGAAGAAAAAATTAATACACTCATACCTGGGGAAGATGTTCAATTATTTTGATTGTGCTTCCTGAATGAACACATTACTTCTTAATGGGTCTGACATTCCAAACAGTTCAAAGAAGAAATGCAAATGCAGACAGCCTACATGTAAGCCACTCTTCTACCTCTGGCAGCACTGAGTGAAAGGTGATCGAGTGTAAAATACTGTTATTGTTTAGCTCAGCCTTAAAAATTTGAAAAAAAAGAAGCACTCTTTCTGTTTTGACAGTCACTCAGGCAATCGCTCCAGGTATCTTTCCTATTAGAAGGGGAGGTGTGGCAGCACAAGGCCAAGATTGGTAGGTCTCCTGTACGAAGACCTATAATGTAAATCTAATATCTTAAACAGAAAGACAAAGAGGGAGTAGGGGAATGCAGGCCTAACCAATTCAAAGCTATTTCCTTTCCAAGCACCTCTCCCCACCCCCAGATAAGCATTGTATCAATCTTATACTGGCTAGAGGTAAGCACATACATGAACACATTGTGAAGAATAAATGCCTCGGGACAGAAATCTGTGGATTTGCATCCCAGACTGGCACTTTATCACTATTTGGCCTTTGGAGAGTTACTTGTATTCTTTACGCCTAAGTTTTCTCACCTGTGAACTATGATGCTAACATGACCCCCTCATAGGAGGATCGAGTAAGTTAATATACACAAAGCAGTTAGAACAGTAACTGCATGTCACTAGCATATTAGCATACATGAGTAAGCTAATAAATATTAGCTATTGCCTCTCTGAATTCTGTGACATTACACATATATTTTGATGTTATTTGCCAGTTTGGAACACCTGCTGCTTTTAGAATCCAGGTTGTTTGGTTCTTTGAGGCATTAAGAAGAACATATGTAACTGCCAGTTTTGAGGCCAAGGGTATCCTGGAATGAGAGGGCATGTAAATATACCTACAGACAAATACACAAACATAGGCAGACAGATATTCTTTTTATATCCAGATATCATTCATCATGGATGATGGGCCACTTACTTTTTCCAAAAATAAACTAATTAGGAATATGTTTCTGCCTCTTTAATATTAGCTCTAGCAACCTCACACTTTGCAAGAACTTTCAATATGACAACCCATTCATGCCCATTGACAAGCTTTGTGTTTGATGGCTGTACTTTGTGTCTTTTAAAAGATCCTTAGACTTTGCTTAAACTGTTGTTTTTCTAGAAATGATATTAGGATGAACCAATGAAAAATAGGATTAAAAGGAAGAGAAAGTAACTCATATACAGATACTGAGGTAACAGGAAATTAATGCAAACTGCTTCTTTGTACTAGAGCTTGCACTAGACTGAGTTTTCATTCATGATGTCAACTTTTTTACCCCTATTAAATTGTATTAAGTGCTGCATAGAAGAACTTAGATAAGATAGTGTTTCCTGATAGCAAGTATACACAGCCTGGTATACTTGTTTATTCACACACACACAAACACACACACACACACACGTTTATCCACACGCAGACACGCATTCAAAAATAGGGGCGCCTGGGTGGCTCAGTCATTAAGCGTCTGCCTTCGGCTCAGGGCGTAATCCCAGGGTCCTGGGATCAAGCCCCACATTGGGCTCCTCCGCTGGGAGCCTGCTTCTTCCTCTCCCACTCCCCTTGCTTGTGTTCCTTCTCTCACTGGCTGTCTCTCTCTCTGCCAAATAACTAAATTAAAAATAATAATAATAATAATAATAATAATAATAATACAGTAGACGGTACTGCTATATTCATTGTGTTGCTGACATGTTTGATTGATGAAACATTCATAGAACTTTTATCATTTAAAACAGATTTCTTTAAGAAAATAAGCTTCCTTACTCTGAGAAAGGTCTATAACTGCACTTAAAGGATCTACTTTTTCTTTACCTACTTTATTTTACAGGTTATATAAATTTTACTATTCCTTTGAAATGATCTATCACCTAGTTCCTGATCACTCCATGTTAATGAATCTGTCTTCTGCTCTTATTTTTCAGCATTTGGTAAATGCGACAGATCATCTCATGATAATCTGATCATTTCCTTCTGCTTTTCCTGTATTTGGTAACATCCAAAATGGTGATAAAAGTTTAACCAGAAGCCTTGGTAAATATCCTTGTAAAACTCATCATTTCCCTAACTTAAGTCTTTCATTCTCATTCTGACAGATACACTCTAAGAGCAGAGATGGAGTCTTATCCATATTTGTATATTTAAGCCAAGAAGCCTGGTATATAGTAAAAAAAAATATTTTTTGCTAGACTGTTGAAATGATCATTTACTTAGTTTTTACATATACATTTATACTGTCTCAAATATATTTGTGCTCTGAGCTACGTAGATAGTTTATTTAAACAACTATTGTCTACTGTTAGTTTGGGTGAAGTGTGTTAGAAGCCAAGAGTGGGTCATGTTGCAAACTGTCATGGAAAGGTATAGAAAGATAATGGTTCCTCCCAATGATTTTTGAAAATCTGCTTAATTCACGAAAGTAAGATTTTAGTTCAATAGTTCCTTTGATCATGTCCATAATCAAAATCAGATTTTATAAGACTATATAGTTATGTGGGAAATGTTCACACTACCTGTGTCAGAAGGATAAAACTAGCTTAGTTCCCTGCCTTTCCCAAGATGTAGACTGCAACAAGCACAGTTTCTAAGAATGTATTTCTTATAGTCCAAATCTAAAAGCTTTAGCTGAGTCTTCTGTACCGTAAGTATTTGTAACAGGTGCATGACTTAAAGTGTCGTTTCATGTTCCCAGAAGGCTGCCTGGTCATACTTCGAAAGGAGAGGTACGTATACACAAAAGTATCTCATGCCGTTCTACCTAAGAATGTGAAGTGATTTCTCTGATGTCAGAGAGGTGACTTTGCACAGTATAAAAAACTAGTATCATGTTCTGCTTCCTCAATAGCAACCATACTAGTAATACGTGTGCAACACCCACTGTATGTCAGACACCAAGTGTGTTACACTTATGAATTCGGTTAATCCTCAGCACATCTTATGAGGAAAGTACTGACAATTTTGCTTTCTGCATTTGCGCAGAGTGGCACAGGCTGAAGTTTAGGAGAACGAGGTCAGAAACAGAAGAGTGCCCTTGAACCCGAGAGTGGGATTAATTTCTTGGGTGCCTTTTCCTTAAATTATGAGAAAGTCAAATTGAGTAAATACTTTTTACATTTTTCTTCCTTTCATTGTAATCGCCCTTAGTTACCCTGACACCTGAAAAAGTCGATTATACAGATACGGACTTGAGTTGATATCTTGCACGGTAAATGGACAAAAAGCAAGGGAAGGTGTAGCCTAACGTACACACACACTTAGCCACCATGTTTTCAGGGTGGGAACAACATTCTAGAGGGAGGCTATGTATGTCCCAGAACTCCAATGGAGACCAGCAGAAAAGTGGCTCCAAAGAACTACTTAGACCAACTCAGCAAAAAGAAATAGTCTTCCTCATAGTACATACTATAAATTAGAGTGATTTTTGTTGGGGGGTGGGCATAAAGGCTGGCATTTGGGTTATATGTTATCAAATGATAAAAACAATTAAGAGAATAGTCTGAGGGAATCAGAACGGTGAAGTATTCTGAGCTCAGCTCCCATGGACACATTAAAGCTACAACTACATATAGACCAACTGTCTCTGAGGGTGACCTGAAGACTAGCAAAAAAGCTCTTTCACAGCTAAAGATATAGAGAAAAGGCCACTTTGAGGTGGATAGGAGGGCAAGGACAAAGTCTGGTTGGGATTCACAACCCTGGCATAGTGCCCCACAGCACCAGGGATATCACAGGAACAGAGGTTCTCCCCAGTGAGTGAGGGGTTCAAGCTCTACACCAGATAACCCTAACACCAGGAAGATAAGCCCCCATAACAATTGGCTTTTAAAATTATCAGGGCTGGGGGCGCCTGGGTAGTGCAGTGGTTAAGCATCTGCCTTCGGCTCAGGGCGTGATCCCAGCGTTCTGGGTTCGAGCCCCACATCAGGCTCCTCCGCTAAGAGCCTGCTTCTTCCTCTCCCACTCCCCCTGCTTGTGTTCCCTCTCTCGCTGGCTGTCTCTCTCTGTCAAATAAATAAATAATTTCTTAAAAAAAATAAAATAAAATTATCAGGGCTTAACTGCAGAAGAGCTAGAGGGTTATAAGAAACCAAGAGTCTGCTCTTATAGGGCCTGTGCACAAACTTACTTGTTCTGTGACCCAGAACAAAGGCAGCAGTTTGAAAAACACCTGGACCACACATGAAGGAGATGTATTGACTATTTTAGGACCCACGTTGGAGGGGCAGGAATCTGCAGGAACTTTGGGAATGGAAGTACCAGCAGGTGTCATTTCTGATACTTTCCATCTACCTTGCTAAACCTACTCACCCCACTCCCATTGTTCCCCTGTGGACCCACTCTGCCCAATCTACCCACCCAGCAGGCATGATTCCAGGGTGAGTCCCACCCCACTGCACCCAGTAAGTAGCCTCAGCTGGACCCAAGGCCTCCTCCAAAGCAGTGCCTGCCCATGGAGGAGGCAAGTTCTGCCCACCAGCACATCTGTGGCAACCATAAGTGGTCCTCTCACCAGGCATGCTGGAGACTAGCCCCACTCATCAGTGAGCCCACGGCGGTTATAGTCAGGCATGACAGCCAGCTGGGCCAGGGACCAGCCCCACCCATTAGTGCACCTGTAGCAGTTTCAGCCCAGCCACAACAGGAGGACACAGGCAGCCCACACAGGGGCCACACCTGGGCTGTCTGGTTCTGGTGATCAGAGGGGATTGTGCTTCTGGGCCCCACAGGACATCTTCTAATTATGGCCACTCCTTCAAGACCAGGAGATACAGTTGACCTACCTAATACATAGAAACAAACAGAGAGTCACACAAAATTAGGAGACAGAGGAATACATTCCAAAGGAAAGAACAAGACACATCTTAGAAAAAGAACTAAGCAAAATAGCAATAAACTATCTACCTGATAAAGAGTTCAAAGTAATGGTTATAAAGATGCTTACTAAACTTGGGAGAAGAATGGATGAACACAGTGAAAACTTCAATAAAGAGATAACAAATATTAAAAAGAATCACTCAGAGATGAAGAATACAATAACTGAAATAAAAAAATAAATACACTAGAGGGAATCAACAGCAGATTAGATGATGCAGAATGAATCAGCGATCTGGAAAAGAGGGTAGTGGAAATCACTCAAGCCGAATAGCAAAAAGAAAAAGGAATTTTTAAAAATGAGGATAGTTTGAGGGACTTCTATGACAACATCAAGTGCACTAACCTTTGTATTATAGGGATCCCGGATGTAGAAAGAGAAAATTGTGAAAGAAAAAACTTCACGGGTAAAAACAAACATATAGTGAAGGTAATGGATCAACCACTCATAAGGCTAATATAAAAGCTAAATAATAAAATGAATAAATTCAACTATATCTACAATAATTAGTTAAGGAATACGCAAAATTAAAGATGTAAAATATGATAACAAAAACATGAAACGTTGTGGGAGGAGTAAAATTATAGTGCTTTTAGAGTGTATTCTGTCTTAAGTGATCATCAACTTACAATCCACTGCTATATATGTATAATGTTATATATTAGCCTAATGATAACCAGAAACCAAAACCTATAATAGATACATAACACAAAGGAAAAGAAAGTCATCAAATAATAAAGGAAGAGAGCAAGAAAAGAAGAAAGAAACAAAGAACTACCAAATAACCTGAAAACAATTAACAAAACGGCAATATCAATAATCTGTAAATGTAAATGGAATAGGGTGCCTCGGTGGCTCAGTCGGTTAAACAGCTGCCTTCCACTCAGGCCATGATCCCAGGGTGCTGGGATTGAGCCCTGCATTGCGCTCCCTGCTCAGCAGGGACCCTGCTTCTCCCTCTCCCTCTATTGTTTCCCCTGCTTGTGCTCTCTGGCTCTCTGTCAAATAAATAAATAAAATATTTTAAAGAAAAAATAAATAGGGGTGACTGGGTGGCTCAGCGGTTAAGCGTCTGCCTTCGGCTCAGGGCGTGATCCCGGCATTCTGGGATCGAGCCCCACATCAGGCTCCTCCATTGTGAGCCTGCTTCTTCCTCTCCCACTCCCTCTGCTTGTGTTCCATCTCTTGCTGGCTGTCTCTATCTCTGTCAAATAAATAAATAAAATCTTAAAAAAAAAAAAAAGGAAAAAATAAATAAATAAATGTAAATGGACTAAATGTTCCAATCAAAAGACACAGGGTGACTGAATGGAGTAAAAAAAAAAAAAAAAAAAAAAAGACTTACCTATATTCTGCCTGCATGACTCGTTTCAGACCAAAAGATACATCCAAACACTTTTGAAAGTGAAGGGATGGAAAAAGATATTTCATACAAATGGAAATGAAAAGAAAGCTGGCATACCAATACTTATATCAGACAAAACAGACTTTAAAACAAAGACTGTAACAAGAGACAAAGAAAGGTATTACATAGTGATAAAGGGATCAATCTGACAAAAGGATATAACAATCATAAATATCTATGCACCTAATATGGAGCATCTAAATATATATAACAAATATTAACAGCCATAAAATAATATATTGACAGTAATACAATAATAGTAGGGGACTTTAACACCCCATTTATATCATGGTTAGATCATTGGGACAGAAAATCAATAAGGAAAAACATTGAGAGGTGGACTTATTACATTCATACAGCACCAAAATACACATTTTTTTTTCAAGGGCACATGGAACGTTCTTCAGGATAGATCAAATGTTAGAACACAAAACAAGTTTCAATAAGTTTAAGAAGATTGAAATCATATCTTTTCTGACCACCACGTATGAAACTAGAAATCAGTTACAAGAAAAAAAGCTGGAAAAACACAAACATGAGAATGCTAAACAACATACTACTAAACAACTAATGGGTCAATGAAGAAATCAAAAGGGAAATAAAAAAGTATCTGAAACAAATGAAAATGGAAACACAACATTCCAAGTTCTATGGGATGCAGCAAAAGCAGTTCCAAGAGGAAAGTTTATAGTGAAATGAACCCAAATCAAGAAACAAAAAAATCTCAAACAAACAATCTAAAGTTATACTTAGAGGAACTAGAAAGAAAAGAAAAAAACCCAAAAATTAACAGAAGGAAGGAAATAATAAAAATCAGAGTAGAAATAAATGAAAGAGAGACTTAAAATAACAGAAAAGATCAATGAAGCTAAGAGATAGTTCTTTGAAAAAATGAACAAAATGAATAAATCCTTAACCTGACTCATCAAAGAAAGAAGGGACAAATAAAATCAGAAATGAAAATAGGAAAAGTTACGACTGATACCACAGAAATGCAAAGGATTGTAAGAAACTACTATGAAAGATTATATGCTAACAAAATGGACAACCTAGAAGAAATGAATAAATTCCTAGAAACATAGAATCTTCTAAGACCGAATCAGGAAGAAATAGAAAATCCAATCAGACTGATTGCTAGTAATAAAATTGAATCAATAATCAAAAAACTCTGAACTAAAGTCCAGGAGCAGATGGTTTCACAGGTGAATTCTACAAAACATTTAAAGAGTTAAAAATTATCCTTCTCAAACTATTCCAAAAATTTAAGATAAAGGAATGCTTATGAGTTCATTTAATGAGGCCAGCATTGCCCTTATACCAAAAGCAGACAAACACACTAAGAATGAAGAAAGAAAGAAAGAAAGAAAGAAAGAAAGAAAGAAAGAAAGAAAGGAAGGAAGGAAGGAAGGAAGGAAGGAAGGAAGGAAGGAAGGAAGGAAGGAAGAAAGAAAGAAAGAAAGAAAGAAAGAAAGAAAGAAAGAAAGAAAGAAAGAAAGAAAGAAAGGAAGAAAGGAAGGAAGAAAGAAAGAAAAAGAGAGAGGGAGGGAAGGAGGAAGGGGGGGAGGAAGGAAGGAAGGAAGAAAGGAAGATTACAGGCCAATATCCCTGATGAACATAGATGCAAAAATCCTCAACAAAATATTAGCAAAGCAAATTCAACAGGACATTAACAGGATCATACACCATGAACAAGTGAGATTTATTCCAGGGATGCAAGAGGGTTCAATATCTGCAAATCAATCAATGAAATATACCACATTAACAAAATGAAAAGATAAAAATCATATGATCACCTCAATAGATGTATAAAAACTTGACAAAATTCAAAATCAATTTATGATTAAAAATGCAATGACATGGGTATAGAAGGAGCATACCTCAACATAATAAAGGCTATTTATGACACTCTCTCCCGTAGCATCATACACAATAATGAAAAGATGGAAAGATTTTCCTCTAAGATCAAGAACAAGACAAGGATAACCACTGTCTCCACTTTTATTCAATGTAGAACAGGAATTACCCAGAACAACCAGATAAGAAAAAGAAATAAAAGGCATCCAAATTGGTAAGGAAGAAGTAAAACTCACTATTTGCAGATGACATGGTACTATATGTAGAAAACCCTAAAGACTCTACCAAAAAACTATTAGAACTAATAAATAAATTCAATAAAATTACAAAATTAACATACAGTAATCTGTTCTTTTTGTTTGTTTGTCTTTAGATTTTATTTATTTATTTGAGAGAGAGACAGCGCGTGAGAGAGAAAGCACAAACAGGGGAGGGGGCAGAGGAGAGGGAGAAGCAGACTCCCCGCTGAGCAGGGAGCCCATGTGAGGCTGGATCCCAGAACCCCGGTATCATGACCTGAGCCAAAGGCAGATTCTTAACCAAATGAACCACCCAGGTGCTACTTTCTGTTCTGTTTGTATACAATAATAACAAACTATCAGAAGGAGAAATTAAGAAAGCAATCCCACTTACGATTTCATTAATAGAATAAAATACCTAAGAATAAATATAACCAAGGAGGTGAAGAACTTATATTCTGAAAACTGTAAGATATTGATGAAATAAATTGAAGATGACACAATGATGTACAACATAGTGTAGATGTACCATGAAGATGTACCATGCTCATGGATTGAAAGAATTAATTGTGTTAAAAATACCCATACCACCCAAAGCAATCTACAGACTCAGTGCAATCCCTACCAAAATACCAATGGCATTTTTCAGAGTCAGAACAAATAATTCTAAAATTTGTAGAGAACCACATAAGACCCCAAACAGCCACAGCAATCTTGAGAAAGAAAAAAGCTGGAGGTATCATGCTTTAATATTTCAAGCTATACTGCAAATCAGAACAGTTCAGTACTGGCAAAAAAACAGACACATAGGTAGTGGAACAGAATAGAAAGCCCAAAAATAAACCATGATTATATGGTCAATTAGTCCACAACAGAGGAGGCAAGAATATACGATAAGAAGTCATGGGAATGTGAAGCATAGCATAGCGAATATAGTCAGTGATATTGTTATAACTTTGTATGCTGATAGATGATAACTAGACATCATGGTGATCGTTTTGTAATGTATATAAATGTTGAATCACTATGTTGTACATCTGAAATTAATATAATATTAGATGTCAATTACACTTCAGTAAAAACTAAGAGAATAATCTGGTACTAAAAGAAGTCTATGTTCTTATGTTAGCAGTGATTACAGGTGAAGGAAATATGGGTGACTTAATTGCTTTTTGTCAATTGTACATTTTCTAATATATTATGATTTATGATCACTATTTTTTATATCAGAAAACTGCTATTAAAAGGGAATTATAGATACATAATCATGGACAGCCAAGCTTGGTACTAATATTTTAAAGATCCTCTCATGTAGAAAGGCACAAATGCCATCTCTTAGAGAGGTTGGATATTAGTACCAAAAGTCTGGGTGGCTCAGTCAGTTAAGTGTCTGCCTTGGGCTTGGGTCATGCTCCCAAGGTCCTGGAATCAAGCCCCATATCAGGCTCCTTGCTCAATGGGGAGTCTGCTTCTCCCTCTGCCTGCTGTTCCCCCCTCTTGTGTTCTCTCTCTCACTCTCTGACAAATAAATAAATAAAATCTAAAAAAAAAAAAAAAAAAAAAAGCCTGCTCCACCACTTACCAGCTTTTGACTTTGGGCAAGCTGTTTCGAGTCCCCTTACCTCAGTTTCCTTACTTAGAAAACAAGGTCAGTATTCGTTTCTCACATACAGATTGCAAAAGGATCCACAGAGTAACACATGGAAAGTGCTTAGACCAGGATCCAACGTACAGTAGATGTTAGCTAGTATTTTTTAATTCACATCATCACACTAAAGAGGATAATGAGGAAGAGAAGGTTTAGTCATTTGTCTAAAGTCAAGAAATCAGGGAAATGTTGAAATCAAGATTTGAATACAGATATGGCTGGCACCAAATTCAGTATTCTGCCTAATATTCTATTTTTGCTATTGGTGAAAAACTCAAAGACTCATAGCATGATTGAGTGAGTGATTCTTTGGCTACCTGATTAATCTATTAAAATAGAGCCCACATCCTTTTCTCCTTCTTTTCTTTTTTTCCTTGCAATTTTTCTTTTCTTCAATTCTCTCATCCAAAAGGGAAAGAAATATAAATACGGATAATGATAACATTAATATTGTACTAGATTAAGATGTTTAATTAAAAAAATACCCAAAGACAGTGTTAACCAAGACAGAATTTTATTTCCCTATCACATGACAGACAAACAGACCAGGCAGAACTAAGCAATACAGAGTTGGTGGAACAGTGCCTCCGTCCTCAAACAGTGGCTTCCACACTGGGTGTTACACGTAACTAATGAACCATTGACTACTACATCAAAAACTAATGATGTACTGAACATAATCAAAAAAATAAAAATAAATAAATAAATAAATAAATAAATAAATAAATAAATTTGAGATATAACTCACAGACCAAAAAAAGCAGCTTCCAGAGTTAACCCTGGTATCATGTTTTCCCAGCCAGCGGGAAAAGAGGGAAAGAAGAAAGTCCATGGCAAGTATATTTTAAGAAATGATTAAGAAGTTGTACATATTGGGGCGCCTGGGTGGCACAGCGGTTAAGCGTCTGCCTTCTGCTCAGGGTGTGATCCCGGCGTCACGGGATCGAGCCCCACATCAGGCTCCTCTGCTATGAGCCTGCTTCTTCCTCTCCCACTCCCCTGCTTGTGTTCCCTCTCTCGCTGGCTGTCTCTATCTCTGTCAAATAAATAAATAAAATCTTTAAAAAAAAAAAAAGTTGTACATATTAATTACTTCTGCAAACACAAAGTCTGAAACCTGGATGAGAAAGGCCAAACCTAGGTGTAAGAGAGAACTGGAAAGACAGTCTTCAGGATCTATTACTAAATAATGAAGGGGAGAGCAGATATAGAGGGGGGCAGTTTAATAAGAGTGTAGGCTCACCCATAAGAAGGTAGAGAGCATAGTATGTGATCACAAATGCCTCAGAGTTTCTTTCATACAGTGTATTTGTTTCTAACGACTGAGGGTAGAAAGTTGGTGTCATAGCCATTGTGGAATGGGCCCCTCCCAGATTTTGTTATCTATCATTGCCATATTGATGAAACCAGCACCTTGCTTCTATGATAATAATCAATGCTTTCGCTTCCTGTTTCAGTACTACCGATGTGAACAGTACCTCCAGAACTGTGCAATGCAGCAACACGATTAAAGAGTCAGAATGTAAGAATTGTTTTGTATTAAATTGCACCATAATGCTCTCAAGTTACGTTGAGTGATATTACAGGAAATAGCTCAGTGAAACTTTCCAATGCCTTTATGCTTTTTGGGGGGTTGTATTAAGACGTAATTGACTCAATCATATAGCATTCTATGAAGATCCTCAGGAGAAATTTCTCTTAGGCCTCATTGGTGGTAAAATCTTCTTTTTGACAATTTTTTCTCCTATAGAAAGAAATGCAAACCATTTACCTGTTTTGTTTTGCTTACTAGGAAACTCAACTTAATCCACAGCCTGTTTTCATGAATTTATAGGGCTCGTGTGTTAAATTTTTCTTTTGTCCTTTTGCTATTCTGCATTATTTTCCATCGCTCGAATCTAGTTAAATTTTTTACATGTTATATATATTCCCCTATAGGAGTGATGAGTGCATACCAACAGATCAACAAAGGCTGGAGACTTCATCAAGTATGGCACCCTGAAATTCGATCACATTTATATTGTACAATAATTAAATATGTCTGAAGATCACAATTTTTACTTTAACTTAAAGCATTTATTAACTTCTAGAATGAAAGGAAACCATCAACAAGTCTGATCATTCCCTGAAAGAGGACATGAATATAAAACTGCAAGTTGATAAATTGAGAACTTATTTTTCGTTTGGAACAAGTGCTATCAATTTAACTTATGCTTAATTAGGACAAGGTAATGCTTACATACGGTGCTCTATCTTCAGTAGATTTGCAAACTAAAAAGGATTTTGCTTATGATAGAAAACTGAAATGCCCATAGTGACTCTAACTTTTTTTTTTTTTTTTAAATCGTGAGGGTAAAAAGATGGATCACTCTGGGAGGAAACTTGGGGCTAACAATGCAAGTTTTAACACCTTTCCTGTGATTACCTGTACCTCTGGCAGAAAAATCTTTTCTGACCCTATGGGTCTTTGCCATGGTTTAAGCCAGTCGGGACTTTTCAGAATGGTGGATAATCAATTTAGCCTGATTAAATGCAGTTCCCATCTTAAATTATGCAAAATATAAGGACCCACGGGTCGAAACTGAGGTAGAACTGAAACCCGTAGGCATTCTAGCAGTTAAGCCATCCTAGGAGTTATGGAGACGGAGCTACGGGAATGTGATTCTAAGTTGAATTGCTTTGAATAATTCTCCTTGCTCAGAAGCAAATGATGATGCGTGCTGCTAAAGTCCAGAGAAGAAAAATAGTTCAATGATTTAGATTATGAACATCAGTATGAAAAAACCTGAAACGTAAAGCCCCTTCAGTCGATAACAGGACAGTTTTGTAAACCACTTAAGGCTGTGATAAAATCCTCCTTGACTGGCCCACGAGCAGATGTGACAAGTTGAATTTATTTCCTCTCTTACCAGGAAGCTTTGCAGGAAACTCTTAACATATGGTGCTTTTCGCTTCCATCTAGAGCTATAAATGTTATTGGAAAAGGATGTTCCCAAGAGCAGCGAGTTTCTGACGTTTCTGCCAAATGGAGTCCAAACGATCCTTCTGTGGTTCTGAATTCCCCGAGTTCTTAGGAGCTGGCAACCAAGGGTCTCTGATCTAAACACAGCTCACTAACTTAATTATTTTATTATAGATTTGTGCAAGCTCTTTCAGACCCGTGACTTAGCATCTGTATTGTATCTAGCTATACAGGAAGCCCAAGCTAGAAGGGTGTAAATATTTTGTTTCTTAACTGCTTTCGTTTGAAAACTTGGAAATCATTTCACACAGAAACCAGGCACCACAAAGTGAACACAAAAGAATGTGAAATTGGGAGAAGTCAAATTTGCGGAAACTTTTCTCATGTTTAGAGCTGCCATACCATACGTGGCTGCACATCTACGGCTACGTGGTGACGTGGCGGTAAACGCTCGCCGTGATTAGCAATCGTACAGAAGTGAAATACTGCTGAGTAAAACATCATCGACTCTGGTATGTACACTTCGTAAGGCTCTGCAAAGTGCTGAATACGCACCAGAGGGTATATCCTTATTTAATATCTTTTTGGAGCATTTCATTTTAATAAATTAGAAGCACAGCATTGATGCTTTGACCATTAGAAGTTTGCCGCTAGATGAAGCAACATCGCGATTGCTAAAATAAAGCTGGTGACACCAACTAGTTTATTTTGTCCATGCAACGAGCTATGTTGAAATGTCATTCAGTTTGAGACAGCAAAGGAATTAAAGTACAATATCTGAAAATTGGCATTTTTAAAGTTGTGTTATAAATGACTATTCCACAATTTGGGACTGTTCTTTAAGTCATACATATATAAAACCTGTGCATGTATCTTTAACGCTTTATAGTATTTTCATAATACTTGAGCACTTATCAAAATTAATTGTTTTATGGTCATAAATGTTGTGTATTTTCTAGCATATTTTACACTTTCATAATACATGAAATGAGTCCTAAAAACTCAGGTTCAATGTATGTGTGTATATCCGTGTTTGTGTATTCTGTATGTAGGTCTCTATATACTTATATATGTATCACCATGTACAAATAAATACCTGTCACATATCCAATTAATGAATTTAGATACAGTTTATCAGAAAAAGTACACATACACTAACCTGCAGCTCTTACACTATAGTAAAAACATTTTGAAAATTTAATTGGAATTATAATTTAACAGCTCTCTTTGAAAACGTAAATTATCATTTGAATCTTTGAACTCAAAGACTGAATGTGCTAAAGAGGGAAGACAAAATTATAACAATAACTATGCATTTAAAAACAATTACAAAATTAAATGTTAATATAAACTAATAAGCAATACTAAACCTTTAAAGTCTTATTTTTGCTAACTTCTTAATATTGAAGAATCAATAAACATTTTTAAATTATCAATAATGTTCACTTAGAATATCCTTATTTAAAAATGATTTTAATTTCATTTTTCTTCAATGTGATGTAATCCTCAAGCTCATTTTATCATTATGTTATTAAATGAATTTCTCAATTAACATAGCACTTTCAGAAATTCTGCGAAAATATTATCCTTTTCTATTGGTATTTGCCCTTTTCAGGAGACTACATCCTTAACTTTAATTATTGTGAGCTTTAGAATTATTTTTTGAGGGGCGCCTGGGTGGTGCAGTCATTAAGCATCTGCCTTCGGCTCAGGGAGTGATCCCAGCGTTCTGGGATCAAGCCCCACATCAGGCTCCTCTGCTGGGAGCCTGCTTCTTCCTCTCCCACTCCCCTGCTTGTGTTCCCTCTCTCACTGGCTGTCTCTCTCTCTGTCAAATAAATAAATAAATAATCTTTAAAAAAAAAAGAATTATTTTTTGAAAGACAAGTCCAACAAAAATGAGGACAATCTAGATGCCATGTGTCTATATCATTTTGTATATGCCATTAATCAGATAGCTACCAAAATTAATACTGAAATTATTTGCATAGGCAGGATACTTTATTGTTGATATAATATAAGCATACAGCCATGTCATAGTTAATTTATTTTCTCAAATGTTTTCTTTCCAAATTGTTTTCTTTAGTTCTAAATGAAAAGGGAAATTTATTGGACACCTACCGTGGTATATATTATGACTTCCCTAATTTAACTTTTTTTTTTTCCCCCAGGTTTTGGTATTTCACTTGGTTCGAAAACTAATTATAGGTTTTCAAAATATCCAAAAGAACAGTGGCATAAAAAAGATTCAGTTGTTGGGTATCCATCATGCAATGATTAAATCATCAAAAACAATTTGATGGTTGACTGAAATTATTGGGTTGCAAAAAAAAAAAATACAAAACAAAACAAAACACTATACGATGGAATGTAGTTGAAACCAGCTTCAAAACAACAACAAAAAAGAGCTATTTTCTAAATTCATTGACATTTTAGAACTAGAAGAAGGTTTAGATGTCATCTAAGACAAACCTCTAATTTTTCCTAAGAAACAAATGAACCCCAAAATTATAATACACATAGATTTTGGGAGCTGCAAGGACCATTACAAAATCATGGAATAAATTTAAATTTGGCAATTTAGGTTGTTTCATCCAGACAGGTGCCCTGAATGGACCAAAGTGCTGATGATGTCCAAAGCCCCTGCATCTTGGCTCCTAAGAAGTGGCTTCGTTCACGTTGTCACATGGGTTGAGTGAGGACAATTGGAATAAAAAAAGTAATTGAGCTTTTATGTTGGAAGGGCAAAGATTAACAAGTCCAATGCTCTCTATCAATAAATGAGGTCCAGAGAAATAACAGCAATTCCCAATTAAGTCTGATGTACGTTTTAATTACGTGTTCCAATTCAATGGGGTAATTTGCCCACTTAGATTTTGTTACCCAGGCAAACACAGGGAGTTCAATGGAATATAAAAGTTAATTCAAGAGAAGAGTTTGGAACTTTACTGAAAAACAAATTATGAACTTTACTGAAAACCGCTCTTTACGTCTATGAATGTGAATAAATAATAATGACAAGTATCTTTAAGTATTTACTGAGGTTCTCCAAGCTGCGGATGAATAAATGATATTTGATTTTCCATAGGATGTATCATCAAATAATATCTGGCTAGTTACTACTTTTGTTTGGTAGGTTATGTCCCAGTCACTCTTCCCATATTATTTGACTTTCCCCAGTCTCATGCCTCACATTAATATTTTTCTTGCTTTCGTGTTTCCTCTGATTATCCATCACATTTCATTCATAATGACCTCTCTGTGGCATTTACCCTTATTATAAGAAATGTTCTAGAAACCAGAAGGGGCCAACACTGAGGGTACAATGACAGGGACTCACAGATGTACACCTGAGTGTTTCATTAACAGTTGTTTGTCTTGTTCTTGACCTGCAATATTGATACATGTATAAAATAAAAAGCAGACAACATTTTAAAAATGAGGTTAAGCAAGGAAATATTTTCTTATCCAGGAGAGAGAAAGAAATATTAATTCACTAGGAGAACGTGTAAGAGGAGATGAAAGGAAGAGCTAACATTCATATTCTTGTTACTAAGGATGATTTATCAGATCTTTCCATGACTGGAAAAGTCTACTCACTTCCCACCATTTTCTGCTTCCTACTCTGAATCTTTCTGTTTGCTCAGGCTAGGATGACATTTGGAAAATTGTCTGTCTTAAGTCACTTTTGAAATAGTGCTCCATTAGTGTCGCATGCGATAGTTGTGACATCTGGCAATCACTTGATGCCCAATCTACAAGAGCAGCCTTCTCCAGCTTTATAATACTGACATATAAACCCAATTTAGCATCGCTTACACACAATATCCTTTTAAAAAGTGACTGAGGGAAGTCTTAAAATCCTTGAGATTTGAACCTCAGAATACAAGGAAAATGTGTCTCTCACCATCAGCCTATCACATCCTTGACTATTTCGGAATCTACCCTCCTTTTGTAGACAGACAGCTCAGCAGATTGGTCAAAAAGAAAGTTTATATCCCAGCACAGCACAGATGGGAATTTGCACGCTCCTCTATAATCTGCCACAACCTTGACAGGTAAAGACAGGCTGACTTGTTTGCTGCCATGCTTTCTTGCCCCTGACCTAAAATGAGAAAAAATTATCGGTGGTATCTGTATTGTGTCTACTATTGTCACATCAGCCAAGTTGATACTATTATAAATAAATACGTTCTTTTAATTCTTATTTTCTCTGCCTTGAAGTATTTGTTAAGATAAAGTTTATGCACTCAAATAATCCTATCTGGAAATTGATACTGCTTCTGTATAGGAAGTACAAATTGACCATTATATTTAAAAATTTGAGAGTATAATTAAACATGTATTTATTTTTGAACTAGGAGTAAGTCAGCTGTGTAAATTGTCACCTGTCCACAGGTCCCACTCATGAAAGAAACTGCTAAAGGGTTACAAAACAAAGGTGGATAACACAACCCTTCCTACAACCTTGGGCACTAAACTTGAAGGAACTCTGGCCTTGGAGTCAGATGGCTTGTTCAGGGATCCCCCTTTGGCCTTTTACTCTCTTTGTGACCTCAAGTAAATTACTAAACTGCTCTGATTTATAGTTTCATTATCTTTGAAAGGAAGTGATTCTGGCTTGTGGTGAGGATTAATGGAATTCTTATGTGTGAAAGTGGCTTTGCGGGGCTCCTGGGTGGCTCAGTCGGTTAAGAGTGTCTGCCTTCGGCTTAGTCATGATCTCAAGGTTCTGGGATCGAGCCCCACATCAGGCTTCCTGCTCAGTGGGGCACCTCCCCTGCTTGTGCTCTCTCTCTCTGTCAAATAAATAAATCAAATCTTTAAAAAAAAAAAAAAAGAAAAAGGAAAGAAAAGAAAGTGGACTCACTTATCAAAGTGTAAACTCATCTGCAAATTTGAAAGATAGTTGTGGTTGATAATTCTCAAACAGCAGATATACAGTCCTTGCGATGGTATTTGCAAAGGTTCATACAAAGTTGGCTTTAAAAGAAACAAACAACTACAACAAAAACAAACTTGGGTTAAGGCTGATCCCACCCCAAATCTTCAGACGCTAGTTTTATTACATTCATCCCTGTTCTTCCTCTTCTAGTACTCTCTAAATGAAACTACGATAAACTTTGACCACAAACTCCTATCATTAGAAGTCTCTCATTTCCTCACTTCTAATGAGATCTGTTTCTGAGTCTCATTATTACTCATCCCCTCCCCATCCCTTGATAGCTCACTATTGTCTTAGTTCATCAGCCCCTCTTCTGGCCTCATTTGCTTGCCTAACCAGCCTTGACACTAGGGTCAGCCATTTTATTAGATTTTCACACTCTCTTGCCCCAAAGCTGCCATTCCAATCCCCAAGAATGGGTAAATACCATCATTTGCCTTCCCGGCTCCTAGTCCCAGCTGCCAAACATTGCCGAAGAAAGTCACAAAGCCAGGTTGACTGGTTCCACTGCAGTTCCGAGCTTTCTGAAGTCAGCTGCGCCCTCACTGCGGCTTGACAGAACTTGTTCTCATGGATGATTTACAGCCCTCTGTATTCCCTGTAGTGTCAATTCCAAGATTTCCTCCCACCCTCAGGTTTTTGTGGGTATGTGTGTGTGTGATATGATCTCCGGTTCTTAGAGAAAGTCAAGGCCAATGTTTGATCCCACTTCTCTTCTTCTCTCCATGTAAAAGCTCGACTTGGCTTTCTGATCTCCTAGGAAAGCACTCTCCTCTGCCGGGAGAAGGCTTTCACTAAGCTGAGCCCTTCCTTTTTCACTAAGACTTCATTACATCATTTCTCAGCACTTTCCCCTGGTCTAGGCACTCCCTGGATTTGCTATTTTGTTGCCTTCCTTGAAAAATGTATTGAATGGAGAGTGTAGTTTACACTTACTGTTTCCACTTTTTTTGCCTCCCACTCACTCTTGGGCTCTGCTTTCTACTCCAGTAAGTAAATCCAAAGATGGCTTTTCTCCCCTCCCCATTTTTGTTCTTTGTAAAGCAATTGATGGTATTGACACTGCACTGTCTTGAAATTCTCCACTATGTCCCCTCCAAAACCATTCTCTGTCAGTTCACTTTCCATTTCAGCAGTGCCCATAGCGTCCCCGATACCCAGGATTCAAGCTCTAGAGCCATGTTTGTCTCCCCACTCCCCTCTGTGCCTTAGGACCAACAGTTGATGTGTTCATTGCTTCCATTTTTGCAGTATTTCTCACAGTTATACTCTAGCTGAAATTACTTTTTCCAGAACTACTGAAGCAGATTAATGTAATTTTCTCCTAACTCCTTCTCTTTCAAGCCTTTTTCCCTGACAATGTGTTTACATCTTGGGGTTATCAAGGTCTTCTTTAATGTGTCCCAATTTTTATTCTTAGCTCTTTCTACCTTCATCTTTTCAAAAGGAGTTCCTTGTTCTCCTTATAAAACCTGAGATTACCAGCCACTTACTTTTACCCAGAGTTGCGAAGTCGGGGAGACGGGCAGGGCAAATCACATTATGTGGCTTTTGCCTCTCCAAACTAATGATGTTGATACATACTGAATAAAAGAGTACAAAGTACTTGGATACTCAGATGTTTTCAGATTCTATAAATTCATCGAGCTGTACATATATGGCATATGTGATTTTCTGTATATATAATATACCGTATTTTCTGTGGTTATAATATACTCTGATAAAAATGTATATATAATATACTTTGCTGTATGCATATTTCAATAAATTTTTGTTTAAAAACATCAAATGAGGACAGGATTAAATGAGAAGAAAAGATGGCAGCATACATCTGAGCAACAGGCTCAGTAGGATAAAATAAGCTACACAAATTTTTTTTAGCATGATTCACTGATTTCTTCTTTTAATGCTTTGTGTCATAGCATCCTTCCAAACTTCCGGTGCCCAAAGAAGCCGTAGAATCTCCAGGACATCAAGATTATCCATATTCTAGAGAAAATTCTGTATTTGGCCAAAATGTATGACTGCACTATAGATAAGATATTCGGAGGGACATTGCCACTAAAACACTACCTGAATTTATAATATTATATGTTTCCAAAAGAAATCATAAAATGACCCAAGAAAGCAACTTATCAGATGGCAAGAGTCAAGTTGTTAATATATTCATTCTATTCACTTAGGGATGGGATATCAGCACTATTCCTAAGTTTAAAAAAAAAAAAAAGAAAAGAAAAGAAAGAAAGCCTCTGAGTTATCTGTCCAGGTAGCATCCTTCAGTACTGTAGTGCAGATTCTGGGGTCAAACAGAGCAGACCTGAGTATCGATTCCAGCTTAGCTATTTACTTACTGTGTGACCTGGGAATGTAGCCTGAACTCTACGAGTTTCATTTTCTTCATTTGTGAAATGAATAACACTAACTACCTTGCAGAAAAATGGTGAGGAGGCGGGCTCATAGCGGGGGAGCCTGATGTGGGGCTGGATCCCATAAAGCCGGGATCACGCCCTGGGTGGAAGGAAGACGCTTGACCGCTGTGCCACCCAGGCGCCCCTATCTTCTCCATTTTTATGTAAACTTAAAAGTATTCTAAAAAAGGAAAAAAAAAAAAGAAAAAAGAAAAATGGTGAGGATGAGACAGGATCTAAGCAATTTGAATAACACAACATTAGAAACAATGCATATTTAATAAATAGCTGCTATTATCTCTTATCTGTAGATAAGGAGGCTGAACTAGCTAAACTTTAAAGTCCCCTCCAGTTCTAATTTCTAAACTGTCTATGTTATCATTACTAAGGCCTCCTTTTCCCTAACAGCAGCCCTTCCTTACAGGTCCTAAGAAATATTAAAAGGTGAAACAGCCAATCTGATTTGTAGAGTCTTAATGATGTCATGATATCAATAGATATTTGGGGAACCAAATTTTGGACATTAGTCTATCCCCAAAAATATGCTATTCACCATTTTAGCATCCTCAAATCAGCATGTGAAATCGGTTTTTGTTCAAGCAGAGATTTTTTTTCTAAGAGATTTTTTCTAATTTGTCATTTGTTTTCACTATATTTTATAATATTCCTTTCAATCCTTATTGTTAGATTAGACAACAACCAAAACTACATTAGATGGAAAACACTCTAAGGAAATGCAGGTTCAGGTTTTCAGTGTCAGCCCATTTAATTTATAAGGAAATCAAAAGTGAAAGAGAACACAGAATGTCCGTTGTATGGATTCTGTAGTGTGTCACCCAGTTCCTTCAGGACTAAGACACTCCTTCCTCCAGGTATTGGGGATGTTGGCTGCTGATTTCTCATGGCTGGGTCCCTTTCTGGCCTCCTCCCCAGACACAGCCTACTGTTAGATGCAAGGTTCAGTGGGCTGGCCTTTTTTCCTTAATTCAAGGCAACTCTAAAAGCCCATCCCAACTCCAGAGATTCCCATGGGATTGTCTGAGGTTTCTCTTGTAATTTTTCCTTCTACCCAATCTTGTCTCCTTCACCTTGATGGGTATTGTTCCCTACAAATAAAACATCTACATGCAACTCTCTATTTCAGAATCTGTTTCCTTGGAAACCTGTTCTACCACATCCATTATTATCAAAATATTGGGAAATAATTGGGAAGACATTTTCAACACATAGCTTTAAAATCAGACACTCTCTGCCTAAGCTTCAAAATCAGCCTCCCAAATGTTTTGAAGTGACCTTCCTCCATACGACCAGACTTGTATTAACTCAGTCAACTTCTACAGATACAAGAAGGAATGGAGAATTCAGGACATATATAGAACCAAGGATCCTATCTGTTTTTTAATAGAGTGCCTAATATAATCCAGAAGACCTATGAGTAATTAGGGAATTTGACCCTCTCTATATGTAAAGTGGTTGTCTTTGTTAAGCTTGCCTGTAGATGGAATGTGGGTCATACCGATGATGCTATGTAACCTCGCAAACTCCATGATGAGACATTGTGCTCACAGCAATGGGACATGCCTGGGAATCCCAAGAGTGGCCAAAGGAAAGTGGCTGCAGCAATTGGGTATCATGGGTAAACAGAGTATTTGATAAATGAGTTAGTGTTATTCTCGTTTCTACCCATTCTGGACCTATACCCACCTGGCGAGATAACTGCCCTTTTACCTGTCGGACACCTACTCAGCCAGGGCCCAGAGTGCAAACGTTTGGTGCTCATACCAGAGAGATAATGTGTCAGCTGAAGAATAATCTAACCCTTAACACAGCTCCTTGTACCTATACTTAAGTACACAGGTGAAAACCTAGCTCATCAAAACCTACTGGAGAATAGTAGTCCAATAATACAACCGAGAGAAGCAGGAGGCATAAAGTAAATATCTAAATTATGTGTTCTCAAAGGTTTTGGACTCAGGTATCCTTTACACTAACTTAGTGAGGAATCTAAAGAGATTTTTTTTTTCAGTGTGAGCCATACATATCAGTATTCACCATACTAGAGATTAAAACTGACGAATTTTCAAAATATTTATTTATTTAAAATTATAATAATAAACCCAGAACATAACATAAATAACATATTTTTATTAAAAATATTTCTTCACAACCAAAAAATATTGTGAAAAGAGTGGCGTATCTCCTTTTGCATTTCATCTTTTGTGAAATGCTGTTTGGAAGCATGTAAAGAAAATCTGGCTTCATGCAGATATGTAGTTGGGAAAAGAAAGAGGTATATTTCAGTTGATAACTATGAATATTCTTCCTTAATATTATACCATTCCTTGACATATGTTAGTTTAAAGTTAGTTGCAATATAGGATCTGAAACCATCTCATAAACCCTTCATACTCTATTAAAACCATTTGACTAAAAAAACAAAAACAAAAACTCTTTGACTAACTTGCACTTTGAATGGATCTTTTATCCATGCATGATTCTGTAACATAATACATTGGGGATTTGTAAAATATTGATTCATAATGTAATGCAAATTTTCTGAATGTTGATACATTTCCTTTTAAAATAGAAAATGATTACATTGCTTTTTTACACTAAGTACCTCAAGGACCGTGATGACTGCCTTTACAGTTGGTGCCGCTGCCTTAATTTCTTCTAGGGCGCCAGGAGTTTCATCCACCATTTTTTATATCATCAGTGAAAAGTTATTTCAGTGGACATGATAAATAACATCTTACTATTTATATAAAAATAGATTTGATCTTGCAGACTTCTGAAAATATTTCAGCTATACTCAGGGGTTCTATGGATGACATTTTGAGAACCACTACTCTAGACTGGGCTTAGCCAAAGGGCAAAACCCAACAGTTTGGGTGAACATTTGGCACTCACCAGGGCAAATGGGAGAGTACAGATTCAAATCTCTATTACCCTTCTCTGTTACTGTTTCCACCCAAATCGTAAATGCAAACTGGGGTTGAAAGTGGACATGGGATTAATGGATATAAACATTTTTCCCCCTGGGGCAGCGGTCTTATAAAATATGCCCAGTGAGGCTTTTTTATTTATCCCTCCTGAAGGTAAACATGACCATTCGGGGGCGGGGAGGGCTGGCTCAGTCTCATCCACAACCAGCCTCTGATGCCAAGTAAATGCCAATCGCTCTGCAGTCTTAGATATCCTGAAGAAAAACTATTGCACCAAATCCCTTCATAGAGTGTTTCTGTATAGAACAACTTTTATTCCTCCCCCCCAATATGTTTCTTTATATCTAACACAAATGTACAGCTGCGGTGTAAATGCCCCCCCTTCGTCTCATTAGGTCCAGGCGGGAGAGCTAGTCAGCATGCTCATTATAATAGCCAGGCATATTTTTAAACAGGTATTAAGTCCCTCTTTAGCCTCCTTCTTCTCTCAGCCTAAACAATCCTAGTTATTAACCTTTCCTCTCAGGTTCTATTTTCCCACCCTTTTATCATTTTTGTTACTCTTTGCTGGACTCTCTCCAGTTCTGCTACATTCCTCAAAGTGTGAGAACAAAACTAGACACCATCCTTTATTACGGTCTTCACTAATGCCGATGCAGAGGAACTGTTGCTTCCCGGAGCTGGCGTGTCACACTCGTGTTAATACATTACCATCGCAGCCTTTTAAATAACAGCACTGTTTTGCTGACTGCTCTTCACTCACAGGGCGGCAGTCACTCCAGACTTTCTGTTGTAGTTGTATGTCTGCAGACAGCCCCTATCTTTAATCTCTGCATCTTGTTTCTGGCTTCTGATTGTCACATCTTGCCCTTGCCCTATTTTACTTTCTCCTAGTTTTTCCTGCCAATTTCCCTAATTTATCAAGCTCACACTGAACTATTCCCGGCGTCTAAGACATACGCAATACCAACCACTTAATGTCATTCACACATGCTCTCGATTCCATCACTCTAGACACTCATTTAAAAAATACCACTTGATTTTGGGCACATTATTTTCTGGTTATAGATGAGAGAAGTGCAGTAGCTAAAATGGGCTTCTCAAAGTCACCTCCTTCCTTCTTTTGCACTTCTCAGAAAGTACAGAGGTGCCCATATGCCAGCAAGATAGAAATAAGGCAAATCCTGGTTCTGCTGTCTTTTAGAAATCCTACCACTGGAAGGAATATGAAGATGAGATGAGATTGCTGCAGAAAAAGACCAAAAAATACAGTTGCTTATGGAAATAGACATTTATTCCCTCTCATAGTAGACCTCAGGTAAGCAGGCCGTCACAGGTGAGGACCACATGTTCATTCAGAGATGCAGGTTTCTTCCAAGCCATTGCTCTGTCACCCCTAGAATACTGTCATCATCTGCATGGTTCAAGCTGACTCTTGCTCAGCTTTTCAGAAGAGGAAATGAGCATGAAGACCAGGGTCCTAAGGGCCAGACCTAGAAATGGCATGTATCACTTCCACTCAAGTTCCATCTCCAGGATCACTGTCAACTGCAGGGGACGGGGGAAAGTGTGTGAATTTCATTAGAAGATGAAACGATGGATTTTGGTGGACAACGGCAGCCTCTGCCACCAAGGGTCTACGTTAACTTAAATGGTATGGTCTCTTATGCCCAGCATGGACCCTACGGGCGGTCATGAAAAATAACCCTTCTTGCTGTAACTATTTATGAACTCTGTTCATGTGGCTGAATTGTAAGCCTCTTTTAAAACCAGTGTCCTATAGAGGCCAGATCTCTGTCTACACATGCTGTCAGCCCATGGTTTCCCATACAACTTCCGTGGCATGCTAAGTAGAATCACCCTTCGCTCTCTTCTCAAGTCTCATGACTTGAGTTTGCTTGAAAGTCCCGCCAGATGAGTCAGGACTCACAATTAGACTCAGTGCAGTGTATCTGCCATGCAAGAGGAAGCCTCACGGATTTGGACTGTATTTTAGTCTCCATTGTTCTTGGGTCTTAAGGGAACCATTTGATTTTTGCTATTTCAGTTTCATCACCTATAAAATAAAAACCACCCAACTCTCTGATGCCTTCTGAGACCACTAAGTACAGAGAAAGGGTTAACACTTCCTGACAATGTGTTGGTATTACTCTAAGATTTCAATCAGGTAAAAATAAAAACACTGGAGACCAGTTATCCCACCCCCATTCTGTTTGCAATGCCCAGAGCCCCTCTTTGGGATTAACAAGAGGGATGATGAGGGTTTGGATGGGATGCCAATAAAGTGATGGCTGGTTTTGATTACATGAAGCAAGAACTTTATTACTAGCTGCCAGGAACAGAAGGACCACATATTCACATGAGAAACACCAACTCCACAAGGGACTGGGCTGCTGACCACCTGGAGGGGCATTGTGGACCACACTCTGTGAACCACAGCTCTAGGAATACTAAAAATGGATTTTCAAAAAATCCTGTACAAGTGTGCCTGGCCCATTCTTTGAGCCCTTTCCAAAAACAATGACTGTGCGTGATTACTTTTTGCATGCTAATTCAGCTGTTTTATTTTTTCCCTCTGCCTTGGCCTAGCTTCTTAAAAGTGTTCCTCACAATGCCCTGGGTTAGTGCAACCCAGTTCCACTGGAAAATGGCGGTTTGGGCATACTCTGGGTCTTTCTCTTTCAGTCTTCTTCCGTCTGACTAGCTCACCTAATTACACAGTAAGTCACTGAGTCTATGACACAGGGAAAGAAGTCTTCCTGAGCTAGTCAATTGATGCTTTTATTTCACTCAGGGAAAACTTATCAAAGGAGACAAGGAGCCCTAAATGCGGCAGATATTTGATGCTAGTGGTAAGCTTATATTGTTGCCATAGCAACCTTGTCATTAAGGGTGTTTCAGCATTTCCTATTAACCTCTATTTTCAGAGGTTTATAACTTCTTGGTAAAAATTCCCTCCAGGCTAAAATTTGGTATACATGATCTCAGACGTGCCAGGTGTCAGTGAATATATACATATATAGTATCCATTTTCTCAAAGAAAGCCTGTGCATTTCCAAATGAAGTATCTCATTTTGCATAGGGTACAAATTCATTAAATTTAGTGTTAACTTGATTATTTTTAAAAGATTCTTATGGCAACATGACTGAGCACCTGTACGATTTTGTGTTTGCAGTCGCTTTCTTTCCTTTCATCCTACTGGTTGGCATGGTCACAATGCTTTATCTCAAATATCACTAAGGGAGACTTGACTGACTCAAGATCAGTTTCAAATTCACCTAAACAGAGGCCGTTGCCAGTGGACATGGTGTGAGGCTGCACTTTCTATTTTACATTTATCAAAGTATGGGGAACAATAAAAGCGATCTAGCTGGTTGTGTAGTGCAGGAGTCAGGGGGATGGAAAAGGCAGGGCTGAGGTCTGAACCCGCTGTCTCTTTTTCTTTCCCTCTCATGCACAAAGCGGCCACATTTCCCATGGTCACAAGGAAGAAGCCTGCAGTTTCCCAGGGATTAGAACCCTCCCACCGCAGAATTTCAGAATCGGCTAACACTGGAGTCAAGGTTTGGTTTTGTTTTCTTCAAGAGAGTTTGCTTTGTCTTGTTTAGGTCATTTCTTCACCCATTTTGCCATTTTTTTGTGTTTTCTTAACTTTTTATTTTGAAGCATTTTAAACGCACAGAGAAGTTGCAGGAATAACAGAGATAGCATCCATCTACCTCTTACATTAAGCAATTGTTAACATTTAACTAAGCCATTTGAGAGTTGTTAACATTATTATACTTCAGTATAGTATAATGTATTTCAGTATGTATCTCCTAAGAATCAGAGCCGCCTCCTACGGAACCGCATGACAATGATCACACCCAGGATATTTCACACTAATGCAATTATCTCAAATAATTTTTAGGCGGTGTCCTCCGCTGTCTCACATAGTCTTTTTTTGCTTTGTTTTTCATCTAGGGTCCAAGCAGGGATCATACATCACATTCAGTTGTCACATCTCTCTCTTCTCCCTGAATATTAAATATTTCTCTAATCAATTTTAACTTACATGGCATTGACTTTTTTGAGGAGTTCAGGTCTATGGCAGTGGAACGCAGAACATTGCATAGTAATTTCCTCATGATTAGATTTGGTCTATGCATTTTTTAAGATTTTATTTATTTATTTGAGAGAGAGAGAGACAGAACAAGCAGTGGGAAGAGGCAGAGAGAGAGAAGGAGAGGGAGAAGCAGACTCCCCGCTGAACAGGAAGCCCAATGCAGGGCTCCATCCCAGGCAGGACCCAGAGATCATGACTTGAGCCCAAGGCAGACGCTTAACTGACTGAGCCACCCAGGCGCCTGGGGGCTATGCATTTTTGGCAGGGATCCTACACTGGTGATACCAGTCCCTTCGCTGTATCACGCCAACAGGAACACAATGCCACTTTGTCATTTTGTCCCATTATTGATGACCACTTTATTTCTTGGGTCAAGTTTCATAATTCTTTCAGCCCATTTTGTGTTTCTCATCTATTAAAATCGTCCCCTTGGTGATAACGTATTCACTGCGTTACATTGTATTTGCGTATTTTCTCCCATGGCGTACACATGTACATTTAGGTATATCAATCCTTATGTGATTTTTTTAAATTATCTTTCAATGCGACAGATTCCTGGAAGTGAGATTACTGTATCAAAGAGTACGTGCACGTTAATTTTAATAGAGTTTGCTTGCTTGCTTTAAAGGCTGTATATCCGCACACCCACTGTTAGTGTGTGAGAGAGACGATTACTGCCCACCAGTAATAGTATCCTCAGTTGTTTCAGTGCTTTCCTCTCTGATAGGTGTAAAGTGATGATATCTCGTTAACACTTATTGCTTTTTTGGATTAATGTGTTTGGGCAGCTTTGTATGTTTATCGGCCATTTTGATTTACTTATCTATGAATTGCTTCTTCACATCATGGGTTTATTTTTCTAAAAGGATTTTTATTGCTATCTAGTGAATTTGTAAGAGTTCTCTATTTATTACAGGATTAAACCTCTGCCTTTCTCTATGATATATATATATATATTTTTTAATTTATTTATGTTTTGGTCTATTGATTTTATTTACGATATGACTTGCCATTCTAAGATTTTTAGAATTTTTATGTAGTCAAATATGACTTGTTTTACAGGGTCTACATTTCCAGTGTTAGGAAGCAGACCACTCCTACCCCTGGATTTTATGTGTAATATCCTAGATTATTTTGCAGAATACTTATCTAATATCTTTAAGACTTTAACATAGCTATAATTTAACTTTATAAAGAAAAACATTGTGTTTAATTTTATTATCTTCCAGATGACTGGCCATGTAACATATTTTCTTAATAACACAACTTATTAAATAATCTTATCTTTTCCTACTGAATAGAAATGCCCTGTTGATCATGTCAAATTTCCATATGTACTGGAATCTATTTCTTCACTTTCTTTTTCTGTCCACTGACTTGTCTCTTTATGTGCCTATAGCTATGGATATGAATAAATCTTTTCCCATTTTAAAGTACCTATTCTGATTTATTGTTTAATTCACACCTGTCACAACTTAGATTGAGGTCCTTAGGTAATATTTTTAAAAAGTATTTCATATGCACAAAAATATTTTTACCATAATAGATGAATGATAATTTGTCTATTTATAGACCTATTGAATTGGATTTCTGCCCCTTGGAAATCTGTAAGATGTCTATAGATAGTATTCTTTCTTATAACTTACAATGCTGCAGATGAGAAGTCTGATTCCAGTCCGATTCTTTTGCCATTGTTAGAAACTTGTCCTTTCTCTCAAGAAATATATAACATGTTCTCATTATTTTTAGAGTTCAAAAAAATATTACCTGTATATATCTATATGTGTGTCTTTTCTAATCATTCCTTCTTGGAACACAGTGAGCCCTTTCAATGTACAAGTTCAGTTCTTTTTCATCTTAGAGAATTCTTTATTGATTTGTTTAATTAATTAATGCCTATCACCCATCTGTTCCTTTCTAATTTACAGTTTGGGAATTTTGATGAATATTATGCTAAGTTTCCTGGCTCTATCCTATCAGTCTCATACTTCACCCATCTCCCTTCCTCTATTTCTCTTTTTGCTAATTCCTTTTTTTGGGGGGGGGGCTAAATTTTAAAATGAACATTTATTCTATTTACTATTCCAAGTCACCAAGTCACATTTCAACCATACCCACACTCTTCTTGCGCAAACTATTCAGATTGGAAATCACAATTTCATGCCCCGCAATTCCACGTATGTGACGTCCGCATGTGTTTGTGAGCACATGCACACTTGATGCCACATCTGCATCTTCCAAGGTGTTTTTACTGTTTTCTTTGCCAATTCATGCCTATCTCTTTTCAACAGTTCTGCATCAGTGGGAATATGGCTTAATGATTCTTTTTTTTTTAAAGATTATTTATTTCTTTATTTATTTGAGAGAGAGAGAGAGAGAGAGAGTGGGGGTTGTAGAGGGAGAGAGAAAGTTAAGCAGACTCCCTGCTGAGCACAGAGCCGGAAGCCAGTGGGGCTCCATGCCATGACCCTGAGATATGGCCTGAGCTGAAACCAAGCGTTGGATGCTTAACCAACAGCACCACCCAAGCACCCCATGGCTTAAGGGTTCTGATCAATATTATCTCGTTCCTGGGCACCTAAAGCTGTAAGATTATTTTTCTTCTAGATTGATTGGTAATTGTTACAGGATCCTCATTGGTGGCATTCCCAAAAGTAGAAAAAGGAATGATCTCTACACCGGCCAGCCATGTAGCATCAGATAGGCCTCAGGTGCAAGAAGATGCAGTCTACCTGTCCAGCTGCTTCGAGGCCTCTTGAGCAAGTGCATTATACTAACATATGCTAAAGTGAGATCGATTTTGAACATATCGTGAGAGAACTATACTCTTCTCTGGACCAAGATATTCCGAATATGTAGAGCTTTATAACTTTCTTTGAGGGGCTTTCTGATTTGGGTTTCCAGGTTCTTACCAACCCAAAAAGAACAAAGCCCATATGAATGCCTTCTATTAAAATTACAGTGTATTCCAAGAAAAGTAGATAGCTTAGAATTAATAAAGAGGGTGAAGCAAGGCAGCCATATGCAGGTCCCGAATGAGTCCTTTCTATCTGCTTTTTTTCTACCATAATTTTTTTTTAATTCTACTAATGTTTACAATTTTAAAAGCACATGCTTAAATTTATATTAAATTTCTCACTGGAGACAGTTTAAAAATTTTCCATTTTCTTGTGTAAATGTGAAGTTTTTGAGATGTTCCCAACACCCCTCACCACCCTCCCACACGCCTTACAAGTACCGGTTTTCTCATTTGAAATGATGAAGTCCATGACTTGTATTTTTTTCAAATTTCAAAGAAAATTTCTTACCTAATATTAATCCTATTCAAAATAATATTAAAATGTATCCCAATACAGTTAACACACTTAACGGCTCAAGCCGTCAGTTATTTTCAACCATGACATTCTCATTATAATTTGCTTCATGTTTCATCATTTTAGGATAGATCTTCTGGCAGTTTAATAGTTCACCCTGGAAAGAACACAAACTGGGTAGCATAGGATTAAGCCCTTGCACATCAAAGAGTTGCTTTCTCTTGTCTTCATAAGTGAATGACAAACTGGCTGGAAATAGAATTCTTGGGGTCAAAACACTTCCCTTCAGAATGCTAGAGTTGTTCCATTTTCTTCTGTCCTTTAAGGTTGCAGAAACGTGGAGTCAAGCTTTGTGTTTCTTTTCTTATACAGAATGTGCTTTTTGCCCCCTTGATGTTTGCAGAATTCTTCTGTATCTTTGATGTTTCTAATTTCACTAAGCCATTTTAAGTATGATTTTATTTTTAAGTTTGGTTGGAGCACGGTATGCACTCTTGGTTTTTAAAATAAACAATCTCTTTAGAGTTGAGAATAATTTCTTCCATTTTTTCTTTCTTATATCCATTCTGTTTCTTCTTTCTAAAGTGTTTTATCCCTTATAGTTTGGACTTCCTGAATCTGACCTTTATGCACCTCCATCTTTTCTTCCATGTTTTCCTTATCTGATCATTTTTGTCAGTTCCTGTAAATTTTTCCTAAGTTCTACTCATAGCTTTTATTTTCTAGTATGTATGATCTGCCAGAAAACACTCTTGTTTCTCATCAAAATATAGTCCTTTCTGATGGCTTTTCTTGTCTGCTGGTTTGGGACTTCTTTGTTGTAAAAGTTCCAGATTAATAAAAAAATTGACATTTAGACATGTCAAGGAGTATATGTTGAAGCATTGAAGTCTGAGGCCTGAAAATGTCTGCTTTTCCATCCTGCTGCTTGAAGCATTGATCTGATGGATGAAGCGCCATGTTGCTCCATGAAGTAATTAATCTTGGGTTTGGTGTTTAGGCAACGTGGAACAATGAGATCTATGGAGCTGTAGAAAGAAGTCACCCTGCTGTGAACTGCTTATTTCTGAATTTTATGTAAGTTAAAATACATTTTCTTTTTTTTCTCTTTTTTCTTTTTTGTTTTTTTTTTTTTTTTTTTTTTTTTTTACTTAAGCCACACTTATTTTTCACTCTTTTTAAATCCCTTTGTAGGGGTTATAGAGACAGGCTGCTCAAGTTTAAATGACAGCACTGCTGCTTAACTCTGTTTGCGGCTTTTAGATAAAGTACTTAGGCTCTCTGTGCCTCAGTTTACTCATTCATAAAACAGGAATACTGATAGTAGCTATTTCATGGTTCGTTAGAGTTGAATAGGCCACTGAAGAGTCCTGATACATAGTGACCACTGTATATAAATGTCTCTATTACTGTCTTTAGCTTTAGCATAGAATTTACCTGTCTCACAGCTCATGCATTACTACAGAGAAGCTGCCGCAACGGCTATTTCTTTGCTTTGCAGCCTTGCAAAGCACTCTTCCTATCATTGTGACCACTGACGTGTTGGAGTAGTCTACACTGATGAGAGGTCTGGGTCCTATTCTACTAAGGTTCAAAAGCTGCAGAACCGAGTGTAGCTGGTGTGCTCTGGACAGGCCCTTACCTTCATATTCCCTCCAGTTCTCCATTTACAAGAGCAATATAACAAAGGATTTCTCAGGTCTTTTCCTTACTATCCGTACTCTAAAAATCTTCCTTGAGGGAAATGTGTGCCTTAAAATCTGCCTTCAAAACTAAAGGAAAACTTTCTCTACTCACAGCACTTCCAGCCCTAAGCAATTTTCTATGGATACTAACTGATTATTCTATGATTTTATTGATTTCGGGTATTAACTACCCTGAGTTATCCCAAACCCCACGTTATGGGCTCAATTTTACAAGACTGCTCCCCCACTTCGGATGCCAATCACAAGTTGTGAGTTTCAAGGTTACACACACTTCTGTCTCACTTGGCTACAACCCCCTCCTCAGGTTTGGTAATTTGCTGTTAATGCTCACAGAACCCAAGGAAATGCCTTACTTATTATTATCAGTTTATTATAAAGGATACAATATTATAAGGATACAATATTATAGGATACAAATGAAAAGTATTATACAAAATACAATTTTATAAGTATATTGTATATGTATTACATATATTATATACAATTATACAATGTTATTATAAAGGATACAAATGAACAGCTAGATGAAGAGGTACATGGAGCAAGATCTAGAAGGGTCCTGAGAGTAGGAGCGCCTATCGTTGTAGAGTTGGGTATGCCAGTCTCTTGGCACGTGGATGTGCTTACCAACCCAGAAGATCTCCAAATTCCTTAGTTTAGCGTTTGTATAGAGGTTCCATTCCATAAGCATTATTGGTTAAATCATTGGCAATTGGTGATCAACTCAAACTCCAGCCCCTCCGAGTTCTCCAGGGATTGGGGGATGGGGCTGAAAGTTCCAAATCTCTAATCATTTTGTTGGTTCCTCTGGCAACCAGCCCCATTCTGAAGCTACCCAGAGAGAGGCCCATCACAGTCGCCTCATTAGCATAAACTCAGGTAAAACTGAAGGTGCTTATTATGAGTGACAAGAGATGTTCCTCTCACCCCATCTCTTAAGAAATTCCAAGGGTTTTAGAAGCTCTGTCTCAGGAACCAGGGGCAGAGACCAAGCATATATATATGTGTGTGTATATATATATATATATATATATATATTTTTTTTTTTTTTTTTTTTTATTATTTGACAGAGAGACAGCCAGCGAGAGAGGGAACACAAGCAGGGGGAGTGGGAGAGGAAGAAACAGGCTCCCAGCAGAGGAGCCCGATGCAGGGCTCGATCCCAGAACGCCAGGATCACACCCTGAGCTGAAGGCAGACGCTTAACAACTGAGCCACTCAGGCGCCCCCAAGTATATATATTTTTTATTATGTCACAAAAATATTTTCCTATATGTACTATAGGAATTTCCTATATATCCTGCAGAAATTCCTTAAGTTCTATAGACAGGCTTCTATGTTGACCAATATGAATTTAACCAGCCATAGATGCATCTAGTAATGATGCAGATTATTTTTCCTATTTGTAAACTTAATTCCAATAATATTTGCAAGATGGAAAAGTAGATGCTTGTATTTATTTTGCTCAGAAGTTTAGGATAAGGCCCTGTGTTAGGAGTGTCTATGAGAGATGGTGCCACACCCACATCCTTTTTTGTATTCCAAGTTGTCCCAGCTTCTCATATCACTGCTGAGTCCTAGTCCTTGTTGGACTGTCGATTTACTTCCCTTTTGTCCTCAGGCTAGCTTAGATTTCTTAATGAGGAAGGGCTCATTTCAGAGAGAGAAACAAAAAAAAAAAAAGAGAGATTGTTTAGTAATTCCTGATTGTGTATCTTGGGTACAAACTCAGATTAGACTATCCTGAGCTGGGCTCTAGATCACTGTAGTCATTAGTGGTCACACACACACACACACACACACACACACACACACACCCCTTTCCCCTGATTGGTAGTACTGTTACAAATTTTTATTTTCATGCTAGTCACACTATATTGTGTAGACTCTATATACATTCTAATGAAATGGGGCTCTCTCCACAGAAATGGTGGTTGAATGGTTTGGGTTCATAAGCATGCACTTGGGCTGGGTCTGATAAGCTGTCATTAAGACATTATCTTTTTATAAGCACTTATTATTCATTTTGTATTTTAGTGGGATATTGAGGTATCCTAATCATGACTCAGATTTACTTCTTTTGGCTCCCGGCACATTACTTCCTATAATTTTTCCCCCCAAAGTTTGAGGTAAAAAGCTGACCATATCTAAAGATCTTTAGTCTTATAGTGTTGACCAGTTTCTGGAAACTGGCAACAGCATTTAACTATTTAAATTAGCATATCTGCCAAACAAGATGTTAATTAAAAACGATAGACTTTCTAAAAATAATTTTTAGGAAGTTGGATGTCCATGGATATTAGGAGGTGAGAGATTGAAAGATTTCCTTACGTTAATCAAATTACATATTACTTGATACATTTGATTCCCTGGCTGGTACATCTGTTCTAAAATTTTTTTCTTAATTATGCAACTGTGAATCTAGGATTTGGGGGTTCAGTGCCTTTTTTGTTTTCTGGCCATATTCTAATCATTGCTATGTTTTGAGCTGGCCAATTGCTGCTCATTTGTACCATTGGTCTAATAGTTGGACAATTAAGTTATGAATAATTCTTGTCTCAGACATGGAGTAATAATTTAAATCTGGGGTATAGCTAAATGCTGAATTATAAAGTCAAAAACCTCAGAATACAACTGTTATAAATGTATTAAAGGATTAAGCTACATGTGTTAGTCCTGGAGTGATATCATTTTCATCATGAAACTGGCAAACATGGGTTTGATTCCTTAATCCTGTATCTCCAAGGACATTAAAGTGGCACCAGATCATGACCTTCTGCAACTCTTCTTCTGTCCCCTTCAGTTCTCTTGTACTGAATACTTTATTTTTGCCAAACTCAGAAGTAGTTCGGACTTGGTAAAGCAGTTTGCCCACCTCAGTGTGGGTGGGTATCATCTAATTGGTTGAAGACCTGAATAGAACAAAAAATGGAGGAAGGAAGGATTTGGACCTTCTTTTCTAATTGCTTGAGCTGCGACATCAATCTTCTCCTGTCCAAGATACTCCAGGTTGTTAGGCCTCTGTACTTGGACTGAGTGACACCACCAGCTCTCTTGGGTCTCAAGCTTGCAGATGGCAGATCATAGGATTTCTCAGCCTCCATCATTACATGAGCCAATTCATTGTAATAAGTCTCTTGACTGATAGATGATAGATAGATGATAGATAGATAGATAGATAGATAGGTAGATAGATAGATAGATAGATGATAGATAGATAGATAGATAGATAGATAGATAGATAGATAGATAGATGATAGATGATACAGATATCTCCTATCGGTTTTGTTTCTGTGGCGAACCCTAATACTCCACTCTTAAAAATTTTACTAAGGAGGAAATGAAATATTTTTTAATAGCTAACATGATTTCTGCACAGTTACATCTGTTAGCTTCCAAAATGTGCTAACTGAAATTGCTGGTTTTATGCTTTGGCATATAAGCCAATAGCTTTGAAACTCCCAGGCTCTAAGTACCACCTCAAAATTTTTCATATACCACATCTTTAAACCTCATTAAGAACAATATATAGATCATAGCTGGAAATTATGCAGGGATGCTAGGACTTTTGAAGTTTAGAATTTCTAAAGAAGAATTTTAAAACATGAATTAATAACCATTATCTGCTAATTAATAAACAATTATGTTAATAAACAAATTTAGTAACGACATTTTAAGATACTCCTGAGTGTGGAAAGCCATGTGATATTCCTCAATGAGCCCTACAAAGTTCTGATTTCCTGGATTCAAGTCGAAGTTCTTCCAATGTAATTACCAACTAATCTTGAGCAGGTTGTTAAATCTCACAGAGTTTCAGCTTCCTCATTTGTAAAATGAAGAAGATATCATTTGCCTGACTGTGTTATACTAATACACAGAATTAGTGTGGATGTAATTTTAATTTCTTTACTCTCTGCTACATTTTGAATCAGTTCTTATGTTTTTTCTACATCCTCCTTTCTACAAAGAGTATCTTGTTTACTTCCCAAAGATGGCAGCCTCCTCCCTCCACGTTGTAGAATCAACACACCTAACAAGATTTCCTTATTCTGAAGAAAATGGGGAAGAAGCTTCTAGAAATGAGGTACCTCATGTATTCTCTTATTTTTTTTAACTACCAAATCTGAAAATAATCCATTAATCTGCTTTGTTATTCAGTGATTTAGCTGAAGTATGTGAATTGGGATGGCTCTATTTTCAGCCCCATGCCAAGAATGTATTACTGAAACTATGAGAAAGAGCTCATCCTAATTGTGTCCCTTGTATAACCTGATCAGTTGACATAAGGTTATAGTATTATATGTGGATATTTTAATATTTTCCAAGTAATTTCCCCCCATGACTCTCCCCATTATTTTTAATATTTTTTATACAGATTTTAAGACTTTTTGAATCTTATTTTTAAATCAGTTCTCCCTGCCACCCACATTAGACTACAACCCCAATTTTCTAATGAGAGGTAAATTGGAAAAAAGATTCCGTATGTGGAAACCATATATAATTAACACTTTTAAGGAATATTTTTTATCTGTCCCCAAGTTATGTGAACCTAATTGATTTGGTAAGATTTGGGCTAACAGAAATGAGAAGACTTTCTTTCTCTCTCGTTTTCCACATATCATCTAAACTTGTTGATAGTACCTTTTATGTATGCCTGTAACTATACCCCTGAAACAATTTTGATTCTGCACACAATTGCCACTTGTTTTTCTAAAAAACTGAACTCTTAACTTGTCAGGACTCCAGTCATGTGTCTCTTTAACCAGGGCGGTATTTCTAAAACACAAATATAACAATTTCACTACCCTCTCAGTGGTTCTCCATTACACTGAGGATTAAATATGTCTTAGTAAGAGATCAAAATCTCTTCATAAAGCTTGATTTTCTTTTCATCTTTCATTATAACCTCTATCTCTCTCCTTCCTTTCACAATCTACTCCCTGCCCATTGATGCTAAATACTGTCCAGTTCCTGTACCATAATGTACCTTTCATTCCTCTGGAAAATATCTTATGCCTATCTTTCTCCTTGAGCTGTGTAACACCTACTTCTTGGGGATGATTTTACCTCCCCTGGGTAGATTTCTTGAGTTTCCTGGGCTCATTAGTTGTCCATGTTCATGTACCATATACATACAGACTCCAGAGTGCTTGTTTATTCCTCTGGCTACGCACAAAACTATAGCTTTATGTTATTTTCCTCATTACATCTCCTTAGAATAATGCTCATCTACCATTCACCCTCCAGATTCCTTCAACACCTTGAAAATCCTATCTTTTGTCCTAACACTGATCCTTACGGACTGTATCAATGGGTTCTCTCGCCATGATTTTCATTTGGCTTCTGCTAAAGGAAGATCCTGGCATGGAGATTGAAAAGGTGAGGGGGCACCTGGGTGGCTCAGTTGGTTAAGTGTCCGACTGTTGATTTCGGTTCAGGTCATGATCTTAGGGTTGTGAGATGGAACCTGGAGTCAGGTTCTGGGCTCAGTGGAGAGTATGCTTGAGATTCTCTTTTTGCCTCTGCCCCCTCCCCTACACAAACAATCTCTCTCTAAAATAATAAATAAATAAATCTTAAAAAAAAAAAAGAAAAGAAAGGGAGGATGTTGTTGGGGACTTAGTTCACCCAGCCTGATCAGCTTGGGTACATTACATCCTTCCTCTAAAGGCTCTAACTCACTTCATCTCTCTTTCCAAGATCTGGCAACCACTCTTTCCCATTTCCCCTTCATATATAGAGATGGTAAACAATACATATTTATTTATTAATATTAACTGAATCATTTTACATGAAATACTCTTTTCCCCTGGTGCACATGTTTTCTAGAGTAAAGAAAGAAAATGAGTTTTCACACATCTAACTGCCCGTTAATTGACCACCGTATAGAGCAATATCTTCCAGGCCACTTCTGATTCTTAGATGGTGTACACATTAATATTTTATATTTTATTAACCAATTACTTTGATATACAGTTAAAGAAAAGCAGCTAGCATATCAAACCCATGATTTTATTGATAGCATAAGATAGTAAACATTTTTCTTATAGAACTCCATTAAGTGAAATAATTGTCAATTGGAAGAAAAATGAGTCAATAATATTTACTTATTACTGATAGCAATGGATATGACAAACTTATGGGAGTATTTTTGTGACTGTCTGGATTTGGAAAACACTGCAAAATAAAGGATTCTGAGGCTGCATCTTACTCATATAGAAAAGGCTGTGATAGATTGATGGTGTCTGCTACAGACCCTGGAAGGACAAAAAATATACTTGCCAGGAGTGTGTCATGTCTGGAGTCTCACCTTTCTTTTACCCTGGCAATCTGGGGAGGAGAATTCTAATTCTAATATCTTGCCTCAGCTGCTCTAGTGGAGCTGGATATCCTAAGTTAACGCTGCTAGGTACAAGTGTGAAAAAACATATATATTTCTGGTTTTGACAGAAATCTATCAGCTCCTATTACTCCAGAAGCTTATCTGACACTCATTTAATTACCCCAACTGGTAGAAGCACTCTCTTGAATTACTAGCTACTAGCAGAGTAACATAGATCTCGAAAGAGTCATCAGTGTTATTGTAATTGTGTGAACAGAAAGGTAGCATTCCCATCTCTGGAGACACTGTATGCTCAAAATTTTAATTTTGGTTAAAAATCAATAGATTGTTAGAATCCTGATAATAGGATTATGGAATGGGAGAAACTTTTGGGCAACTAAATTTTTTATAGAAACTGCATAATTAAAAACTATTTCTATGGCTATTCTCCTGGGTGGTGACTGGGTTTATGACTGTAGGCACACCATATTGGGATTGAAACATTCAGTAGGTCCAATTCCACAGAGACATGTATTTTATTTACTTACTTATGTATAATTTATACCCCACCTGCTTCCAAAACATATGTTACACCAACGAAAAAGTAATAATAATGCACATTTGATTGGTTTTGGAAGCACAGTAATGAGCTATATTAATTAGTTATGCTTAGTATTTCCATCCCATTTAGTTTGCCTACGATCATCTGAAGACTACCACAGCTTGACGGATCCTAGGGCACCATCCGAACAAAATGGTAGATTGAAGCGCTTAAAGTGAAACCAACCAACCAACCAACCAACAGCAAAACTCTGGGAGCTGATGAATCCAGTTAGCATGTCTACACTGATTCAATTCACTCCATGATTTCAAATATCCTATTTGTACCTAGTAAAAAGCATTTATAGACAAATACTTTAAGAACTCAAAGGGTTAAAATAGGGTTTTTTGTGGAGGAAGGGTGAGTATCTATTCAAAATATTAGAAGTATCCCCCATTAAGTGACTGTCTAGTTTCTTATTGGGGTCTAACCTATTTACAAGAATAAAATCAGCCACAGCTCTTCCCATTTTGAAAGACATGAGCTTAGTTTCCTAATGCTCATTACTCTATGTAGAAATCCATTTCTCTCTTTGCTGTCTCTTTAGGAAATCTTTGTTTAATAATGCTCAGTAAATTAGGCCTCCATAGGCTTGCCTTCATCCCACCCTGCCGGCTTCTTTTCCTTTTTGTACGTCTGTAAAATATCTGCTTAGAGTCTCTGATTTGAAATGTTAATTAAGGTGGGCCTGGCCTCAGGTTACAGTGTACATCCCTTTTTACATGCAAAGGGATATGCTAACTAGGTTACTTGGAATCTGGGGGCCAGGAGGGAGGCTTCCAGAAGACAACAAAAGTCCACGAAGAATGGGGCGCTCCTCAGCAACTCTCTGGAAGCAATCGGTAAGATAGTGTTGGCTAAAATGAGTTATCTAGTACACAGAAGGGTCTGGTGTTGATTGTGGCCACTTTTTTTTTTCCTTTTGTAATCTCTTAATGTTGAGTTTATATCCAGTTAACATAGATATATGTGATTTAATTAGATATTCAAAAAAGCCAGATATTTGAGTTATCCTATCTACTAATTTCAAACAGGTAACTAACATTGAATCTGCTTGGATTCAAGACAATTATCTCAAGATTTTAAGGGTTTTGAGTGGGTTACATATTTCAAATCTTCAGGGCCACCCTGAAAACCTAAAGACGATGCCTATATTACACTGAAAAGAGAGGGTCTGTTTTTCTGTGTGTTGTGATTCTGAGTGTGTGGGGATGAATGGGTGTGTGTGAAAATAGTGTGTATGAGGTGTGAACGCATTTCGTAGACAGCTCTAGCAAGCTGGAGTTAGAAAGGCAAAATCTACATTTGAAAGCAAGGACACCGCAGATGTTAACTTTAAATCATGTAAGATGTAGCACAAAGAAATAAATTAATATTGTTGTGTAAAAAGTACCCTAAATGAGCCTCCAGAGACATGAATTGCAAAATAAATGCAAAAGTTACACCTTTAATTACTGTGGTGGAACCTTTGAGATTTTGAGACATTTATTTGTATAAATCACTTTCATAGTTATTATGGAAAGTATTTTCAAACTCTTTTGATTATAACGTTGTAGATGAGAAATGCTAGTTTCATTATTCTCATACTTGAGATGTTTAAAGTTCTCCTGTCTATTAGCATGGCACATTTCATCTGCTGAGGCATAGAGGACAGTCATTCCAGCACGCACGGAAAGAAAAGTATTTAGTAAGAAACATTTTCTCTTAGAGGTCAGTCTTAACTCTCCCCCACCCCCACCCCAGTGAAACAGTCTTTCCTCCTTGCTTCATAGCAGGAATTCATTGTGTGTGAACTATACGGCCTCTAATAGCCATGGACGCCGTGGAATCATTCAGTTTTTGAATATAGCAGTCAGTCATGGATTTTAGTTTCTCTCCTTAATTCTTGAAGGTTGGCTAGCTCTCCCCTTAATGTTAAAGTCATTAAGGATAAAACATTTAAATGAGTTGAATAATTGGTATTTTGGGCAAATGTCTGAACAAAAGATAGTGTAAAATATCCAGTGACAGAGGAGAGCTTGTGTTTTGTACTGCCCACCGCCCCCTCCCCCGAAACTGTGTCCTTTCTGAAGAAGAATCTTGGCAAAGTAAATTAGTAAGATGTGTGTGTTGGTGGAGAGGGGGCAGGGAGGGTTTTCCTAAAGAAAGGTGAAGGAGCGCTTAGACTTTTATAACACTGGCAGTTGACCCATTATACCGACCTACTCCAAATGCTATTCAAAAAACCCATTTAGTTTAAATGTGAAAGTTCAGCCCACAACGAGGAAGAAGAGCCCCTTTTTGGAATTTATTAAATGTTTCATTTTAAAGAAAGTAATTAGAGCAATCTGGAGAAATGTAAGTGATGTTTTTTGACACCTCAAGAACCGCAAACTAATTTCTGATTGAGATTTAGAATTATTTCTTTCAAAGACTTAAAAAAATATTTTTCTTTTCTTACTGAATTATTTAACTAATAGCATGCTCTATGCAGCTAGAATGATGCTTTGCTTTACTTCCTAGGTATCACTGATGATGTGCCACCATACTTTAGACCAAGGCAGGGGAAGTGAAATTAAGCAGAGTCCAATTAGCTTGTGACTGTCTGGAGTTGTCTCATAGTATTTTCCCAAAACCAAAGTATAGGGAATTTAAGTAAATAGGCAAAAATCCCGAAATTATCGTCCCTTTCATTCGTTTAAAAATATTATGTCAGCATTACTTTGTAAAATACCAGCAGTGAAAGTCAAAATAATTTCAGTCGTTATTTCATAAAGTCAGTCGTGACAATTGTCATCGACTCCGTCCATCAGCACTACTATCAGGTTCTTTCTGGGAGTCACAGAAAAATCTCTTTCTAAAGTAGGCCACATTACCAGAATGCATAACCTTACTTTCCCCTCCATGGTTGACACTGGCTCGTTAGGCTATTACTCTCCCAGTTGCTGATCATAATGATAGAGCCCGACTACAGCACTTCACAAAAAATATTTAAATAAAGTTTCTTCAAGCACAAATGAGATGCAGCATATTTACATTCTTATTTGATGAAGCCTGTTCCTGCTATCTTTGTTCTTAATTTGGTCTCAAAAGAATTAGCAGTAAGAGGAAAAATAGTCTGTAAATATGTATGAAATCAAATATAGAGGGTAAGCTAAAAGGTATTGACTGCCAACAGAGCTTAGCTGCAGGAGGCAAAATTTTCTCCATAGTTTTCTTCTTGGCTGGAAACACATTGCCTTCTATCTAGATTATTTAATCCTCAAAATGCACATCAAAGCTTCTCATCAGGTGGCGCGTGTCTTTATAGGCAGTTGAATGTCAAAGATCTAGCTTAAAGATTTTTGAAAAATGTAAAAACATAATAGATCCCAGATAATAACGCAGCGGTGGAGCTTCTGTCCTATTCCTGCCGGCAAAGTACCAGCAGCACAGGCTGTGGCTAATCTCTGTGGCAGGGAGAAGAGCACATTCTGCGGCCCGAGAGTGTGTGACAGCTCTCCAACCACTAGAAATGAGATGCTTAAACCGGGTTCCAGACCAAAATTAGCTTGTTAACAATCCCAATCTCACTCTACACCTGCGGCTGAGGAGAACTCTGAGCCATAAATTCTGTCCTGCTCTCACGCCCAATTAGGCAGTGGAACAACTTATGCAAAAATATGGAAGAGGCATTTTCTGCCCTTCTATGCGGAGCAAGATGCAGGCTTCAGCAGCAGCGCTCCCCTTTCAGGACTCATTTTTCAATCTTTGGCAAGGACAAATTGCTTGTAATGATTACATCAACTCCTTTAAATGATTATATCATTGTGAGTTGAGTTTAAAAGCTCTTTAACACATTTATTTTGCACTTCAAAAGTTGGCTTTTGTCTTAGAGAGACAGCAAAGCATATGGAAAGAGACAAAAGCCCCTATATTAGTTGGACTACGCCACACCGGGGACTCGGGGGTTTAGAAGGTCACATGCTAGGTGTAATAGAGACTGCCTGAACTGGTTCCATGTTGGGCTCAGAGCCGTATTCGCTTATATGCATACGTTTAGATAAAGAAGGGCTAAGCCTTCCCCTTTTTATTGAAAGATGTTACAAGAGACTAACTCGGAGTCCACATTTCATCCCTATTACCGTCATCAGCATCATCCAGTGTCTCTCCACCTCTTCACGGAAACGCCTGGATGGTTGTTCCCATTTGGAATTTTTCTCTAGTTTGTAGTTGGCCCACAGAATAGTCTCTCACATATTTTTAAAGTAGAGAAAAGAAAATTAACATCTCTGTGGAATGCCAGCTATCAAGCACCTCCCCTTAATTATGCTACCCCAAATCCCTTTCCATAATCTGCCCGGCAACTAGACACTTCCAGCGATCTCTGGGGAGAGATCATTATAGTGTATTAATTCAAGGCTCCTAGTGATCTGGGGCACCGTAACACCATGCGGCAGTTGTGTTAAATGCATTATTTAAGTCTGTAAAGTATTTGGGGATGCATTTTGGCATAAAGGCACTACACAAAATAAAGTTTTATTTTGTTAACAGAATCGTGGGAGAAATGGGCGATGACGTTCCAGGTGCAATTTTAAGTACGGCTCCACATTTTGGCCAACGATCGCGTTTGCTCCCCCATTTCCTCACTTGGCTGCTTAATTGCACCCTAACCCTTAATAGGAGAGGAAAACAAGCCCTTTTTCGGGGCCCTCGATGTTTTGGATGCTGTGGTGACATATAGCAAAAGTGTTCCCGTAATGCTGTCTTCTTTCTCCCTCTAACATTACTATACAAAGACAGAGGGAAGAAGAATGGTTAGGAAGTCGTGTGGACGGCAGACACCAACGTTCTCATACTAGCGGCTATTTGCATCTCCGCCCAGCTTGAAAATGTTGTCTGTTGTGCCAACACAGCTTCCTTACTTGTAAAAAATGCTTCTCTCTGTTGGAGGGCTCAGAAAGATATCCTTCGTACAAAATCCCCTTACAGAAGCTCCAGTCCCTTTGGGGCATATTCTGCTGGTTTCTGGTAGCGATGAACTGTCATTGGTTCCTCCTTGGCCTGTGAGATTGGGACCCGTAGAAATGGCTGTGACCGTTACTTTTCTCTTTGGGGATTTGCCCTTTTTTTCATTTGGTTGGAGATTGAGACTGAGCTTTGTTACAGAGAATTATCCTGTGGCAGTGGGTTGGGGAGATAAGTCTTTGTTGAGACATAAAACACATACAGACAAAAGTGTGAAAAATTGAAATGACAAGGTTGCTGGGGTGCTGTTTCTTCAGTTTGGTCAAATGTTCAGACGTAGGAAGTAAGGTACTGTGTCTGGCTCCTTGCTGTATATGCAAGTGAATTCCGTGTTCCCAGAGGGGAGGTGCTGGATGATTGTATCATAGGTGCATATGCCAAACACTAATACGGTATCCGGTTCTTACCTTATCTCAGTGTCTGCAATTAGCCACTGTCTGTTTCGATTGTGGTGTGATAGAGAAGTAAGATGGATGCCATCTTACAAGAAGCTGGACAGAGGAATCAAATGAAAGCCAAGTTTCCTAGTATCTGTTAGAATAATTATACGATTATTAACTACATAGAATACAGTTGATTCTATGTGGTTAATACACATCACCATCTGTAGGGTCCCTCCATGAAGGACAGCGATGACATTTGTTCCATTTATTTTATTTATTCTCATTTAAGTAAAAAAAAAAACACATGGATCTTTAGGCCTCAGGTTTAAGATTCCGAAGTCCACATGAAATGAATTCAGTTGCTGTGCGGAATGTGTTAAATACTAAAACACTACATCACCACCAACAAAAACAAACAATTAAAAAAAACACAACATCCTCAATCTTAGAAAGAGAGCCTTTTTTGGTATCTACTTTACCTATCTTACAAGTTTTTAGAAATAGAACCTCTGAAGGAATATAATTTACCTTCTAGAAATGTTTCAGAAAGTTGTGGTTTTATTTTGCCTTCCGAACCTCTGAATAACTTTGTTTTCTTCATAAACATGATTTGAATCCCGTTTATTGTGATTTCAAGAGCCAAGGTAATTTTAAGAGCCAATATCAATAGTGCTATGGATGTAACTTTTTTTATTTGGTATATTTTATAGAAGAGCTTTCAAAAAAACAGGGTTAACATACAGCAACTATTCTGGAAACCCAGAATTCTGTTTTAACACAAAAATTCGAATGAAAGTCTGGTGAATGTTAAATAAAAAAATTAAAATTATAAACTGACACAGCACGCTGAAACTTTCTTTTGCGTTGATGCAAATCATGAGATTACATTGAAATATTAATGAGCACATGAACTTTCTAATAGAAATGTAAGACTAGCAAAATAAAAATAACTACTGGAATAAAGGTCAAAGTAAGGCATATTATTGCACGAATATTTTGTGATAAGTTTTAGTTTTTTGTATAACGTTCTGCTCTTAAATGTATTCAAATTTCAGTATTTTTTTTAATTGAGAGAAATTACATTAAAACTTTTTTTTTTCTTTTTCCCAAACTGATGGTCTGAAATCTAGGAAGATCTAGGGTCTCATCCTGGCTTTGTTCCTAACTTGCTAAGTACTAAGGCTAACTATTAAGCTCTGCAGATCTAGGTGTTTTCTTTAACATGAGAAGATTAAAATTAGATTTTCTAATCCTTTCTCTTACCAACGTCTATGACTCTCTTCTCTAATTTTTTTGTTAATTCCAAGCTATCTTTTGGAAAGGATGTTGTCACCTTAAATCCCAGTGTAGGCGACCCTTCAGTCTATTAGTATTTTTAGTCTCTTATTTACTCACTTAATAAAATGACATTTCAGTGTTGCCGAATCACCTCAAAGTGGTCTGAAGAGAAAAGCTCTATACCAATTACACTCGGTGTCAAAAAAAAAAAAAAATGAGACATTTATCGCTTCCATCTATGTTTTAAGGATTTCATTAATTTAATTTTATATCATGATATCCATTTCAAAATATGCCAAATCATAAACAAAAAGTAACTTTTGTTACATTTAAGCTGAATATTTTAATTAAAAGTTATGGTAAATTTTCATTTAAGACTCTTAAAATTCCCTGCTAAGACTTTTTGTTATATTTTTAAATCATTATTTATCTAGCTACATATTATGTATTTTATTTTGTATTTATATATAGTTGGCTAAACATGCAAAATGAGTGAAATGAATAAGCCAAAACAAGCCAGAGAAATAAAAACCATTCCCTCTTGATTGAGCCATATTTATTAGGCTCTCTGCTAAAAACTAGTAATATAAGTAATTCATATTACATATTACATCAAATCTTTTAGATGCATTATTTAATTCACGAAGAAACCTCATGAGGTAGTATTGATATTCCATTATTTAGATCAGTTCATTAAAATCCAGAGAGGTCAAATCACCTATCCAGGGTCACACAGCTAAGCGAGGTGCCCAGCGCGCATTCATGACTGGTGCTCCGAATCACTTGTCCCTATCGCAACCTCATACAGTTTCAAAGGGTCTGCATTTACTAAAGTAGATAGGACATTCCCAACTCTCTAAAATAAAATGATTGAAGTTCTTTAATGCAGACCTGGATAAATTTTAGGAGGTGAAAGGAAGGAGACATTTTGGTAGGTTTGGGTTTTGGTTTTTTTTTAAGCAATAGGAATGGAAGGCATTTTTAAGGTTGAAAATAAACACCCACTGCCTTGTGAAAATCTCATTGTTAGTTGCAAGGAATCTCCACAATATAATTTGCTCCATTTCCAAGTGTGCTGATAGGGCTAGGAGGTGTGGATGGACAGTTGCCGGCTGGAGTGGACTCCAGTGAGCTTACCTGCTGCCTGATTATGACGGCAACAGGAGTTCTAGCTGCTTCTCTCTTACCACTTGGCGATATTTGCTAGTTCTTGGCCAGGATGGTAGACTCAAGTTGTGCCCCGAATTTGTGTCATGAGGGATAATCCGAGGATGCCCTACAGTGGGGTTAGCCGACAAGTTAAAATGTCCTCCTTTCTCCATTTTCCTTAGTTGCATTTTCATGAATCTTTTGGCGGACCACACAGTTTTTTTCATAAACCAGAAGGTCCTTTGAAACAGTGTTTTTTCCTTTATGTTTCTGGTTGGCACAGTTCCTGTGGAACTTCCTTGTTCTTTTTGGACAGTTACCCAAAATCAAATTTGAAACCATAATTGCTTATGGGAACCTTCTTTTCTGTTATTTTGAGGCCTCACGTGATTCTTCTATTTTGTTGCTTTATGCTATTTAAATTAAGCAAAGAAAATAAACATCGAATTGCTCATATCTCCATTTGATTATGTTCCATATATTTCCATATAGAAATGGATTGTTAAGCTATTAATGTTTCCTTCTTTTAGCCACTGGAAGTTAATGGTCAATTTTTCTCCCATTCAGTTATTTTGTAAAGTCATCTAGAAGCTCCGTTCCTGGTCATAATTTACCATCCCAGAGGACAAGTTTTAGCCTTGTGTCAGAATTGAGCTTGGGTGGGATGGTGAGGACAGGCAGACTGTACTGAGAGACAAGACCTCGACTTCAGCCTTTCCCCCCAGACTTACCTTGAGCGGGAGCTGAGAAACCCGATTCACCTCGAATGAGGAGCAGTGGAGTGCATCTGTGGTGTTCAGCATTAATTATGAGGGGGACAGTATCACTTCTTTTTTTCCTGGCACTTCAAGCATGATGAAACAAAAGACGTTCACATAAAAATAGGTCATAGAAACATTAGGGCTCATGCAAATTCGCCGCATTTGAAATATGGTCAAATCACTTTTATGGTAGCATATGTTTCTTGCTTCAAATGATATCATCTTGCTTCAAACACAGAATTCAATGGATATAACACCATTATATCTAAAAATGACAATGCCTTGCTTCCTTTCTGACACATTTATTTTAAATAAGAATGAATTGAACTACCTATGCAAATTCTTACCAACTGTCTACCGCTATATTCAAATTGACCAGAAATACAAATAAATCAATATTGAGGATAGCATAGGTGGATCTGTAGGAAAGATGATCTTGTTATTGTGACTAGAAGAGCTGATAAGAAACAATATAGCTTAAGCCACTTGTACTAGATGAAATAGTTAAAAAAAAAAGTTGCTAACTAATCAGGATGGATTCTCTAAAAAAAAAAAAAGAAGGAAATTATAACTAGAAAGAGTATAGAACCTCTGTGAAGCTTCAAAAGGTACAGCTGGCTGGAGAATGTACAATCCCTTGAGATTGAGGATAAAAACCTATAAATGCACCCTCCAAAGTCTTTTCTCCTGACCTCATGCCAAGGTTAAGATAGAAGATTTTTTTTATGACTTTGAAGCAGAGTTAAGGTGAAAGAATTTGATAAAAACAGATAAGCAGGGACCCTTCCCATTACTCAAGGGAAGAACCCGAGTAAAGAGGCCAGCTCCTGTCACCCCCGTGTTCTCCCATCTGCATCTCGAGTTTGTGCCGTGATTATCGTGCGGGCACCTTTAACTCCTGCAATTATGTATGCAAATCAGCGAATCCCGCCTGCCACAGAAAGGGTAAAATGCTAGAGCAGGCTGGAGCGTCTCCTGTTCCGTTTACAGGCATTCTTTAGAGCGGCCCTATCCTCTGCCCTTGCCGAAAATAACTGCCAGCAAAAAGTAGCAGAAATTTGTGAAAAACAAAAAGATTGCTGCTAATTCCCCGTAGATGTTAAAGACTCTTTGGTAACATCACTGTGGGGCTGGCTGTGCGCTACGCACCACACAGGGCACGTTTCACTCCATTCGGGATGCGGTGCCCAACAGTAGAGTGCTGGCAACGGAGGGATAGTCTTTAATCGCATTCTGAACTCTGTTTGTCACCGTTACTTTCCCTTCTCAGCCGTTTTCATTCTGTTCTTCGGCAACAGTAAAAATTATGACAGTAACAATTTTTTTTTTAAAGTTCACTCAAAGGAAGCTTTAATGATCTAAATCACTGAGAAGATTGATATATTCTTTCAGCTTCTAAATGTCTCCCTTAAAAAAAAGCGAAACAAAATAACTGTCCCCAACTCCAGCTTCTAAAAACGCGCATCTGTAAACTATGTGATACTCTTGCCCAGGCCCTCACGTGGACTTGAGGGAAGGTCACGGATACTTGTTCCTTAGAAGGATTCTGTCTGACCGTGTTCACACCACTCCCGCCCACCACCCCCGCTCAGGAAATGCTTACACATTCATTAAATTCTAATTCATTAAATCAGTCTTTATATTAGCAACATATTGCCCATGTCATTAGTCCCGAAACAAATGACATGCGTTTTAATATGTAATTTTAAAAACACACACTGAACTGTTACGATGCAGGTTATTGCAGAAAGCAAGCAGATGTCTAACACGCAGACAGAAGAAAAAGGCAGCCCTGATTAGTAAGGGAAAGTAAGGTAAGCCCTCCTTTCTACGCTGTTTAATGAGGAGGATGCAGCCTCCACATGGACACGAGCCAGTGACAAATGCACTGAAAAGGCTCAGGACCTAGGTGTGTACTGTTACTCCGTCCAACATCTCAGCCGAACTACTACCCTACGGATACTCCGGGAGATCTCTTTATCCCCGCCAGTGATACATTTTGTTTTCGAGATTTTGAAGCCTAAGCAGTCAACAGTCCACACACTGACCAAGGGTTTGATTTTTATTGTGTGATCCTGCCAAGGAGGAAGCATCCCTAACATATCCTAAGGGTGGAGACCAAATGTAACAAGAGGGGCACATGGAAAGCAAGAGGACTAAACAGGTGAAGCAAAGGAAGGCCAATCTTCAAAAAGGAAAAGGGCAAGTAAAAACAAAATAAAAGGGAAAAAAAAAAAGAACAAAAAGTCTGGGCTTAAACCAGTTTCCCTTTCAAATGAGATTGGTGATTGCAGCCCCTGAGTGAGCGTCGAGCCCGTGAGAGAAACGCACTGACCGCCTTTAATTGCTAAGCCTCCGTTACAGGAGTCTTTGTCATAAAACTAAAAGCTGTTTGACTCAAAGCACAATCTTTGCACATGAGATTGCACAGGTTGTGATGAGCCTGGAGACTTAATTACTTTCTTGCTTCAACTAAAGGGGATCCTCCAGGTCAGGCTTATGGCATATTGATGGGAAATAAAAGAAACCTTACAAAAAATTAGCCTCCAGTGTCCTGGTTTCCCAGACACCTAGGACAGCTTGATCTCTGTTTCTACTTTTCATAATTTCTTACTGTTCAGGAGCAATATATTTACCATGCACGCTGATGCTGAGTAGGAGGGAAGGGAAGAAAAATGACTAATGAGAAAGGCTAGTCTGCTTACAATTATTGTGCTAAAATAATTTTCTGGAAAGAACCCCCCCCCCAAAAAAAAAACCCCGGAAAAATAAACCCTGATCTAAATCAGGGACCATACTTCCTAAAGTTAGAATGTTACTTAATTACATTTGTTTTATTATGGAGGTCTGGATTTGCAATTTCTTGTCTGGGTCTCAAATAGCCATCTTGTCTCTTCTATTTAGTTTTTGTGTTCCTTGGGGTGGGTTCGTGCGATTGCTTTGTCATACATGTGATTTGTTCAGCAAAGGTTCATTTTATTTCACTAAATATGGCATACATTTGGGGCCCAAGAAAGGCTTTTTATACAAAAATAATTACAAAGTTTTAAGTGCAAAACCTCAAGACAAAGGATACCACCGGAAGTGAATTCCAGAGAGACAATGGACGGATGTTGATTTCACTAAGGGAAAACAGCCCAGAGTCAGTGTCCCTGGTGCTGCTCTATGTCCATCACTCTCCCCTTCTCTCTGGCCGAGTTCAGTCCGATCAGCTTCTGCAGCAGTTCTATATATTCTGAAGGAAGAGGCAGCATGTCAAGGCCTTGTCATCTCTGGTCAGTAGAGTAGTTTGTCAGGAGAGTTTTCAACTATAAAAGCATCAGTAACTCATCAGAATATTTGTTGTTTCTTTTGACAAAAGAGGCAAGTGTCTGTCAAGAAAAATCTGGGGTTTTCTTGCCCTCCCTGAGGAACTTAGAGTCTGCCTTGAATAGCCGTGGACTCTAGAAACCTTGTGTGCAAAATAGATGTATTGATTCCTGTAGTATCTTGTTATTTGTGACATGCAACAGTCTTAAGTCAACATGACTTCACCTATTTGTTGCCATGTGTGAAACAGAACGTGCAGCTTTCATTAGTGAGGAGCGTATTCTGTGCTGAGGCTTTAAGGGAGGTCTCACTGGAAACCCACCGAGGCACAAGCCCACACATAATAACTCAGCAAGAGACATCGCATGCTTCACGGGGAGCTCTCTGAGTGGTTAAATATCGATGTATTGGCTGAATGTTTTAAATTTTTTTCCAGAGCTAAAAATGCATACTCATGCTTGTAAACAAACAAATCAGTTGCTTAAGGGTTATAAGAAATTTAAATGCAAACAGCACTTTGTAATGATGCCCCAGAGACTGACATTGTAGTCAATTTCTTGAGAATGCATCATTGTAAACTTAGTTTTTGCTACTGGTTTCCCTAGTAACTGGAACAACATATTGTTCAGGACATAAAATAATATCCTATTTCAGCCACTGAGAATCTTGAACTAAAATGTAATTGATTTTGCATGAGGTACAGGATTATCATGTCGTCCCCGTTTCGTTCAGTGAGGTATTTATTACAGCACACAGCGAAGGTACTCAGAAGTATTTTTCAAACCAGCCATTTTGTTTCTAAGCATCTCATTGTGAGGATACTAAAATTGCTAACCATGTGGAATGTTATTTATACCTTTAAGAGGAACAGCTTATTAAACAGAATTATACAGTTGACATCTATTTCCCAAATATACTGGGATAGTGTTTATTTCTCTTATCCTCACATGCAGAAAGCAGCTTAATATTGAAGTATCTATATTACTGTTAAATAATAATGATGCTTATTTTGTAAGACCCATATGTAATTCAAAATGTAGCCATGTAGATATTATAAAGTGCATACAGAGAGGAAAGCCTGATATCTACTACAATGTTACGGTCTGAAATCAGGACAAAGAGTCAGAAAATTTTATTTTGGCTTAGTTTCTGCAGCTGGTTTGTTATACTGCCGTAGGCAAATTATTAGATCTCTAGTGTCTCAATACCCTTATCTATAAAATGGGAATAATAACACCTACATCACGGGGGTGTTCTGTGGATAATTACGTGATGTGTGCAAAGAGCTCTGAAAATATAATATGCTAAATCTTATGATTGTTTTAAACCACATACATAGCAGTGTGTTATAGGCATAAAATTAGAGAGTAGTTTAATGAGCTTAGAAAATTGGAGGCCCCAGCTTTAAGAGAGGAGTATCTGGAGACTTAGCACAGCTCTGTCTGTTTTACTGTTTGCAAATAGCATTTCCTAGAATCGTAAGACAATAGCAGAACTGTTGAGTGATTGATTTTTGATGATATCCTTCCTAGAAATACTGTGTTCCCAAGGAGGTGATAATATTATGCTCTGGGCACCTCTGCTCTGGTGAAATTTGTTTGTAGATTTTTTTTTCTTCAACCCATTGGGAAATTGACCTCCTTCTGACTGCTCTGCGGGAAATGTGGAGTTCTGCAGGAGAGTTTCCAGATGGAACTGCTGCCTACCATAATACCTTGTTAACTTCTTCGCCAGCAGAGGTTCAGTCTCCTGTCACACCAGCCACTGACTGCCTTTTTTATAAAGTGGCAGCTTGTATGAGTTTTCTAGTCTACGCCAAAGGAAACACCCTGGATATTAGGGGTGCTTTTATTAATGTATTCACTCATTCAACAAATATTGAAAGTCTGCTATGAACCAGCTAATATTTGAGGCATGTGGGGATTATAAAGAAGTATTACATCATGGTACTCACCCTTCAGCTCTTTCCCAGTACAGCAGGGGCAAGTTACCTGTGTCCACTCAACTACTGTGTGATGTGGAATGTGCGAGTATCATAAATATTGTACAGAGAGCTCTAATTGTTCTGCGACTGGCTAAGATGATCAAAGATGGATTCTAGGATCAATGACATTTAAGCTGGGCTGCATGGAATCGGAAGGATTTCAAAAGAGAGTGAGAAGAAAAAGAAAAAGGAAAGGTTATAAAAAATACAACACATTAGTGTATTTTTGAAAGGGAAAGGAACAAAATTTGATAGCTCTCAAGCAATCTAGCTTGCTGATAACATCAGGTATGTGGAAGAGAGTAGTAGCAGGAGATGAGGGGAGAAATAGCACTTGTCCCATGAATTTAGTATTTCGTGGTTTGTAGTAATACATCAAATTGTTTATTGATTGAGGTCGCTTCATTCTCCCTCCCTCCGTGTCCACTCCAAATAGGCACCGCTTTCTACATTATCCTAGTTCGTTTAACATTTGTTGAATGAAAGCAGGCAAGGACCAGGTTGTGCAGAGACCTCATGCCACACTAAGGGTATGGATTTGTCCAGGGAGCATCACAGAGTTACTGGCAGTCCCTCCTAGTAGGAAAGAGTGGAAACAAGATGTAGGGAGAAGTGGATCCTCAAAGTAGGAAAACCTATCAGGATTTTTTTTTTTTTTTTTTTTTTTGGTCGAAGGATGGATTAGAGGCTCTAAGCCAAGATGGTGATGAATGAATGGAAAACATCTATATGGTTGAGCCATGAAGCAGTGGCACCCCTCTCCGCAACAGCATGCCCTCACAAGAAATTGGGTTTTGGGGCTCCTGGGTGGCTCAGTTGGTTAAGTGGCTGCCTTCGTCTCAGGTCATGGTCCCAGGGTCCTGGGATCGAGCCCCACGTCGTGCTCTCTGCTCAGCCTCAGCCAGGAGCTGGCTTCTCCCTCTCCCTCTGCCTGCTGCTCTGCCTACTTGTGTGTGCTCTCTCTCTGTCAAATAAATAACAGAAAGAAGAAAGAAAGAAAGAAAGAAAGAAAGAAAGAAAGAAAGAAAGAAAGAGAAAGAAAGAAAGATTAGGTTTTTGTGGGCAGGAACTGATTTGGTTGGATACACAGAAGAAGTTACGTTATAAATATGTTGAGTATGATATAGTATTGGAGCGTTCAGGTGGAAGTGTCTGACGGATCTCTGAAAATAGGAGACTAAATCAAGAAAATTAAGAAATGGAGATAATAAGTTTCGATGCCATCTGTAGAGAGCTAATGCTGGAAGACCATGGGTTCATGTAGACAGAGAACGTGGAGAAAGAAAAGGACAAAGGAGCAACGAGAAAACTTGACATTTAAGAGATGGAATAGGAAGCAGAACCAGATAAGAGAAGGTTCAAGTGCTGTCCATCAGAGATTCAAGAACAGAGCCAGGCATAGAATTTGAAATGCAGAGACTGTCAGAGTGGATGGGCTGATAGCGGAGCGAAAGCACAAGTAGAAAGAGACTTAGGAAGAGTCACTGAAGGTGATGAAAGTTCATAGTTGATACGCAAGGGCTTCTTTTGAGCCACTGGTATTGATATCTGACATTAAGTGATTAAGGAGTGAAAAAATGAGCATTGAAGAAGTGAATGTAATAATTGTAAGCCATTCCCTTCAAGAGTCAGCAGGGGCCGTGTAGAAAACAGCAGAAGCATCTGAGAAAGCTGGTGGCAGAGACAGCTGCAAGTGAATCCCTGCCAGGGTTGCTGCCGGAGATGCTCCCAGCCGTGTGTCTCTTTCCAATACGGAAATATAAGGCTGCTGTGTCTGGCTGCGTAGAACCCTGTCGGAATTACCCCAAGTTCATGATTTCTATGTTTTTGATAGATACAAGCTCCTCCATAAACTCTCTGGTGTCCTTGTTCAGAACAGAGTAGTATTAAAAGGAAGCACATTCCTGGCTCTGTTGCCAATGTTTATGTTCTCACAGAATGGTAAAATCTTAAAAAAATGTAAATTCATCTAGATACCAAGACATCTGACACATTAAATCTAACGTCAAACTCTCTGAAAAGAATAATGTAACGTTATGTGGTTTTCTAGACTGTCATTTTATAATTGACAATCACATTTTTTTTTTTTTTTAAAGATTTTATTTATTTATTTGACAGGATAGAGACAGCCAACGAGAGGGAACACAGCAGGGGGAGTGGGAGAGGAAGAAGCAGGCTCATAGCAGAAGAGCCTGATGTGGGGCTCGATCCCTGATCGCCGGGATCACGCCCTGAGCCGAAGGCAGACGCTTAACCGCTGTGCCACCCAGGCGCCCCTGACAATCACATTCTAATCACGTTTCAATATACAGGTTTCCCCCACTCTCTGAAAGCCGTGTTCCTATGAAAACTTTCACCAAGTTGAAATGGTGGAAAGCGAAGAAGCAATTACATTACTTTGTATGGAAGCATTTTGAGCGTTAAAAACATTTTAAAAAAGCAACCTCTCTTAGGCTTTTCTGAAGCCTTAGGACCCATCTTGTTAACGGATGTAAAAAAAAATCGTAAAAGTGAAAATCCTCTTTGGATTTGTTTTGGTTAGGAAAAACACGGGTCCTTCGTAAAAGTAGTTGTCTCTGCCAAAAAAAAAAAAAAAAAGACGTCCTTCATAAAAATAAAACGTGAACTTTTGAAAAGCAGATCGGAACCGTATTATGTTTTTATACTACTGGACGGCAGTTCCCCAGTTTCTGCCTATCTTACCAGCGAGGCACTGGAGGCTTGTGGAAGGCAGAGAGAGTGCCCCTCTTCAAAGTAAAACGCAGGTTCACTTGCAGCCTTGGGAGATCGAGATAGTGTCTCCCGCTGGGGCTTACTGATCATCTCCGGTAATACCACCCACCGGCGGTGCAGACGTTATTGGGCCCGCTCCACGTTGCCCTGAAGAAACGGGCTCAGGCAACTGGTGCAAAAATGGTGATACCCTGACTATGGCTATTGCTGTAATTAATAAACTGTACTTTGTCTCTGATCCAGGAGTCCCATGTCTTCCCCTCAAACCCATGAAACACGGAAGACAAATTTATTAGCCCCCAAACAGTATAAATCTGAGACTCTTCCTAGTTTTTGCATATACATTATTAACATTATAACATGAATGATGAAATTTTAAAAATTGATAGCATGTAAGGGCGCCTGGGTGGCACAGCGGTTAAGCGCCTGCCTTCGGCTCAGGGCGTGATCCCGGCGTTCTGGGATCGAGCCCCACATCAGGCTCCTCCGTTATGAGCCTGCTTCTTCCTCTCCCACTCCCCCTGCTTGTGTTCCCTCTCTCGCTGGCTGTCTCTATCTCTGTCAAATAAATAAATAAAATCTTTAAAAAAAAAAAAAAATTGATAGCATGTATTGAGTACCTAACATGCCAGATTCTATGTTGAAATTCTAAGTATTATTGTTCATTCAGTAAGCATTTATTTAGCACCTATAGTAAACCACGGATTAGCCGGCCTGGGTGTTACGATGTGGTAAACAAGACGAATACGAGTATTACTGTCAAAGAGTCCGAGGACCATTTAATCCTCACCACAGCTCTGTGAGGCAGGAATATCCCTCTTTTAAAACTGAGAAAATTAGAGGTCAGCAAGATTAAACAACGTACCCAAGATCATGGCAATCTATGGTTGGGCCAGAATTTGAAACCACATCCAAACTGAAAAGGTCAATGTTCTTTTTACCATATCACATAATTTATTACTTAAAATTTTATTTTGTAACTTACCTTTGAATAAATATATTATTTTAAGCTTATAATTTGGAGATCTTCCTTACGTATATCTGGCACTTGGATAATATCTAAGTAAGTTGTTTTTAAACTGAATCTTCAGCGGTGAAGTAACCTTTTTAGTCAAAATAAATTCATTGACTTGGAACAGCCTTGTCAAAATATTTTGTCTACCATTCCCCCCCACCCTGACATTTAAACCCCTCTTCTCTGTATTTTCTCCTATCAGTATTAGAAATTCTGCAATGTTTTTGTTTTTGTTTTTAAATTGGTGTTGAGATGGGGTTCTACTGTATTAACACTTGGAAAGAAAGAATGTTGTCAAGCAGCTTGATGGGCCGGTCCACATTTGAGTTAGCAGTTCATTTTGCGTGCTTTTACAGAACATGTTTCCTGCTATTCATCTCTGATGTCCTACAGGGATGCAAAAAGAGAAGACGGTATTGCTTAGTAGTAAAGATCATAGGCTCCAAAGCCAGAAGCCTGCATCATACTCACCCAACTTGTGATTTGGATGCTTTTCTTTTCTATTCCTCAGTTTTCTTTGGAAATTCGAATAGCAGTAGTACCTGCGGGGAAGGCTGTTACGTGGCTTAATTAATTTAATGAGCTCAGTGCACCTAGCACAGTGCCTGTTACATAGTATACGATAAATGTTAGCAGAATTTGTGACATCATACTGGGCACTAGCCAAATAAATGTCTCCATTAACTCTACAGTTTTTTAAAGTTCTAGTTGTTCAAAGTAATTTCGCTCTGAACTCTGCGGTCCAAAGCAATAGCTCTTGACTTCTCTGACTTTTTCTAAGCATAGGGTAGGCACGCCAGTTCAAAAATGATGATGCCTGCCTTATAAAAGTAAATGTCACCAGCCTCCACTGTGAGCATTTAAGCAAGGTGAGTGGTCTGAAAGAGAATAAGGAATCAGAAATTTTGTCTCCTATTCCCAGCTCCATTACTAACTTACTAGGGCAGAATAAATAAATCGCAAATAAATAAATAAACAAATCACTTAACCTTTCTGGATTTCAGTTTCAGCAAAATGAGAGTGATAAGCTTTTACTTTTTAAGGGCTTTGAAATCATTGGCTGGAAGGTGCTACAAGAGTGACAAGTGTTATTAACTTCCCAGTATTTTGGTCTTACTTGTGCATACTCTGAATGTTTGCTTTTCATCTTGGGAATTAAATACTTCTTTCACATTGATATGTGGTAACTGCAGGAATTAGTGAAATTCGCCAGCTCCTCAGATAAAATCAGAGGACAAATAAGTCAGGCAGTTAATTATGTGAATGAATAGATTAGGGGAGGGAAGAACAGCTTCAACAGAAATCTCCCGATTATTGTCCCAAGTTCAGGGTTACAACTTTGGAAGGTGAAACAAGGAGGGTGGAGGTTATTGAGATAAAAGGAGAACGGTTCGTCTGCGTTCTGCAACCATGCTTTCTCTGTCCTCTGCCTGCACTTCTAGATTCTTGCCTCCTTGGCCCGCACAGTGTGGGACCACTTCAATCAGATTCAAGCTGCTATGTTTTGTATTTTATAAGTAATCACTATTGCCTGATGTGTCTCAAAAACCCATTGTATTTCAAAAGCTGTATTCTTTGCCTATTAATTTCCTCATTTATTTATTTTTTGTAAACTCATTTTTGAAAGTGCAAACTGCACACCCCTTTATACATTGTACACAGACACACTTAGATAGATGTTTTGTTGTTGTTTGTAAGGAGGTTAGGGAGTTAAATAAATCCTTAGTGTTTTGTTATTAATCACCATTATTATTCTTAGTCTCTTAATTATTTTTAAATGATGAACATTTGTACATTTTTAATAAATTATTGAAATAGGTGAAGCATTACCATTTTTGCTCCTGTTCATGAAGCAGACACAAAAGAGCTACGGTTTGTTGGCCAAATGAGATTCACAACACTCCTCATAAATCTTTTATTTATGTGTTTTTGTAGGAAATCAATATTACATTGGTGTAAAATACAGATAAAATACAGTTCACCATACATTTTATAAAATAGGCTTTACTAGAAGTACTTTCAGGATACATTTTAATATGTCACATTTTTATTTGAATGTAGGATTATATTTTCATCTATGTATGAATGTGTCTTTTCCTTGGAATGTGCAAACTCCAAACTTGTTTGTATTATATACATATATATGCATATATATATATTATTATGTACATACATGCAAACCAAAATATATGCACTTTTTTCTTCAACTTTTGCTGTGCCTGAATTTTTGTTATGTAATGGTTCTCCTAAGAAAGCCCCGTAGACGCAGCAATAAAGGACAGACACGATGACATACACTCGGGTATTGTACGTGTATTAATATTCTCCGAAAGAAATCTTAACAGTACTCATGAATTTAAATATTTTTTATACAAACCATATAAATATAATGATTAACAATCTGCTGTATTCATTCTTCAGGACATGAGATGTAGTATTTTCCTAATTACATGGACCAGGGTAGGAGAATATGACTACAGGAAAGGATTAAGCCATTTGTATTTATTCAGTGCTGCTTTCATAACGTTAACTAGAAAACTCAGGCTGCTGTATTGAATGCTGAGGAATTTGATTACGAGAGGAGTAGACTCTGCCAATCTTGGCTTGAGACAGCAGACTCAACTAATTGTCTATCACTAGTGATTTAGCTGTTTCATCCGTCCACAATCTTGCTATTGATGGGAGCATTTAAAATCTGATGAAAATTACTGTTTAATAATCAGGACTTGGAAAACCCACCTGGCAGATGCTTTCTTTCTGTCGTTTATTTTTTCCCCACTCGTTTTTAAGAAAGATAAAAGTCAACTTTCCCAAACTTAAAATATAAACTTTGTAAAAAAAAAAAAAAAAGAATATTTTGAAAGCCAGTTTTGCAAGTATATTATCAAAGCCAGGCTTAAATTGTTTCTGTTCTTTTGCTTTGTCTTCCAGTTTCCATGAATGCCATTGAGCCTCCATTTTGTAACCTACTTCTAGTGGGGAAGACGGCGGTTCAGTGGTTAGGGCTGTGTTTACGCCGTCAGACGCTGTCTTTTGATGGCTACTCTGCTGCTCTCTGTGTCTAAGTTCTGCTGCATAATGCTTATTGGAGACAGTGCTTTAAAATAGTGGCCATATGCAAATGTACCCAATATATTACATAAATTTAAGTATGATAAATCAGATATATTTTTTAAAAGATGATTTGTGCACCGGAGCTTCTACCACTTACGACAAACTTAATGTGTCCCCAAATAGTGTATTGCATTATCTGTTCAAGAAGAAGAAAAATATTTCACATATAGAAGAGAGGACTAAGATCTTCCAAAATAGTATATAATAAATAAGGGTGTGCGGATAAGCTGAGTACAAAAATCAATCACCTCCTGGTTGCCAGGTCTGATGAAATAGGTATTTAATAATTTGGGACATTTATATTCACTCACCACTCAAGTGAGTTTTGCAGAGAGTTTCCCGAAAATTAGTATGGCATTTCTGTAAGTAGACAGTTCAGTGCACAGAAGGAGTCACTTAAACAGTCTCCATTTCTCCCTGAAGCAGAATTTGCAGTGAGCATATGTAACAGTCTGTATTCTTGCGTGAATACCAATTGGTGTCATTAGGTGCCTGGAGTCTCAAGTTGTATTTTTAAGGCATGATTTTCTGCTGGAGCAGAATCACACACCAGTCTCAGATCTTCACCGTGGGTTTCATAGTTTGATAGTGATTGGTGTTGTTCTGAGAGCTTCCCTGCTATTCTTATCACTTGGAGAAAGAGACGTTACTAAAGGGTTTTGTTTTTTTCCTCCTGGACTGGACTTCTGAGAATCCCTTATAGATGGAAATGAAGAATCAGTGGAGATAACAATGTAGAAAGGAGGCGGGGACACAGAAGCATAAGGGAGATTCTAAGACTTCATTCAGGTATTCAAAGGACTAGTCAGGATGAATTAGTCCCAGTAACAGAACCATAAGTTAACGGACTCCTGAGCCTATCAGGGTGTCTGTTTCCATTCCATTTGTCACTGGTGAATCTGTTTGTATGGTCGCCATCCTTTGAAATGAATGATGACACAGGGTTAGAGTGAGGGCTGTATGTGAGTTCCCAACTTACTACTATTTTGTAACTATGAAAAACAAATCACTTTCCTTAAATTTACCCCATTTTTCCTATCTCTATGTGATAATGTATCCTGTATTTCTATGAGATAATACATCTAAAAATACTACCGAAATGGTAAAATGCTACATAAATATAGTTAGAATTGCTATTATTGCTTAGTTCCTAGGAAGCCACACAGCTTTATTTTTCACTTTCTAATACATTTTAATTGCGTTTATAATTTCCTACGTACCTTTATGGGAAGTATTGATTGAAAAACTGTAAGAAGTTAATCTTCGATCAAACAGCTTCTTGGGAGGTGAAAGATACAAATGACAGGTTTTAGATTTGGGGAAATTAAATAAACTCTTTGCATGATGAAAATACAGTATCCTAATTACATGTCTGAAACAGTTGAAAGAAGAAACCTCCATAGAGAATAGCCGTGTTAGCTTTCTAAATACCATTTTTCCCAATGGATTTTTTTTTAAATAATAGGTTTAGGTTCTAGAGGACACTGTTCCTTCAGATTGCAACTTTTTTCAAAAAGGCCTAATCGCAGTTTTTAGGTATCCATAGATCAAATAAAGTTATCAGCGTGTATTGGATAACTGTTTCAAGTTGTCAACTCAGAGGCAATTATCAAATCCATCTGATTTAGATCAAAAGAATCCTTATCCTTTTCAATATCTTGTTTGGATATTTTATGTAACTTAGGAGATTGATGAGAGAATTGTGTGAATGATAACTGCCTTGTTTTAACATACATTCATATTCTTCATTCCGAAGGTGATAGAGTCTGATACAAATTCTGAATCCTCAAATTTTCTATCCAACCATTTTTGCCCCCATGCTATCATTGTACCAAGTAAGTTATGTATTTTAGAAATGTCAGAGTCTTATTTTTATTTGGTTTGCATGCCCTTGCTATAAATTACATGTTGGCCATCATATGACTGTCTACAATTCTTCAAAATTGAAGGTGATAATTAAGAGATTATGATGCAGGAGTTCCAATTTCCATTAGAGAATATGAGCCAGGAATGGAATTTTTCAAAAATTTTTAAGTTTAAGTTTTTAAGTTTAAGGCAGTCGAGGATATTTTGAGGAAATCTACTTTCCACTATTATTTCCTTCATCATTAAATATGTCCAGGTTATTCAGACAAAGAAGTCATGTGCGTGGTCATTTGAATTTTAAGCTGGAATTGGATCTTGCTATCTGTGATAAAATAGAAGAGTGTTTGATAGGTAGTAAATTTGCTGTATCTTAAAACATGTCCATGACAAAAATTTTTGATGAATAAAATGTTAATTATGAAATTTGGTTGTAATAGGTACAAGTTAATTATTATGACATGAATTGGATACCAGCAGGAGCCTGGGATAATTGATGTCAGATGAATGTGGAAACTCCCTAGGATGAGCTCAGTCCCCCGATGAAGTGACGATTGGAAAAATAGAAAAGCTGTTGCGATGCGTGTACGTGTCCCCTAATGAAAGCTGATTAATTCCAAAAGTTGACATTAAGTCAGTGGGGGGAAAATCTATAAAGATCCTTTTACAAAACTTTGAATGGAAGCAGGCTGTTTCTCTCCTTAAGGTATGAAGAATGCCATTTGTTTGGGTGCATATTTTGCCACTATTCATTAAAGGGTCCATTGAGTCTTACAGTCTCCACCTTCCTCCTCCTGTAATTGTTTCAGATCCCAAGATACAAAGTGTAATTTGTTCTTTTGTTTTTTTTATTGTCTTCTCTTTGTATGAAAGTCGGAGCATATGCATTTTAGATTCTTTTGTTTCATTACACGCCAAATTAGCAGCAATTCCACTAGCTTGGTTTTGATATTTCATTAATTCTAGAATAGCAGTGGGTAACAGAATGGGGCACCAAAATGCGGGAGGCAAAGCCAAATCTGCCTCCTGCTTTTGTTCTCAACATTTGAGCCATTAGCTGTGGAAGGAAAAACCTCCATTGAATTGAAACAGATTTTTTTAGCTCTCTATTTATCCAGTCCCATTTACAAAATCTTTATTGATTCACTGTCAGAGATTTGTTCCTATGCTTATAGTTCCAATAGACAAATGGACAAAGGTTATATATATCACAAACTCACCAACAATTATTTTTATACTCAGAATTAAGGGATCCAAGTGGATCGAAGAACTGATGTTCTGCCTTTCTGATCTTTTGATTTAACATGCACACCACACTGACTTTTGTGTTGCTTCATGTAAGCATGTTAGCCTCTTCAGTCTGTCTACTTTGACATTGCTTCATGAAGAATGTCAAAGGTAGCTCAAAAAGTAATCAGAATTGAAGAAAACGTGTATCATTAGACTATCTTTCTAATAAAAAGGGCCGGTCAACCACCAAAAAGATTTTCATGATCTCAGTTCATTCAAAATCTCTCCTGTGATTATCGTCTGATGCTTTTATGTCTCAGTTTCTCCTACTCAGATAAACTTCTGAGTTCGCCTTTGATTTCCACACCGTCCCACCTTTGAAGAGAACTTAGTGTCACTCCTCAGAACAGTGTCTGAGTTTGCTATTGTCTGGAAACTTGGCTTACTAAATCTTGTTGACTGTTCACTCTTTGTCATGCTTCTCTCTTTTGCTCAGGTCTCAAACCCTATTACAACTTCCAGAGACTGTCCACAATTGCTTTGGGTAACTTTTGTCTTAATGGTATTTGGTTTTCATAGATAATAATAAAAGGCATTTATTTCACGGCTAGCACTTGGCAACATTTTGTTATACACAGACATTACCGCAGCGGTTTATTATAAAAGGAGTTGGTCTCAGGTTTCTAGAAATCATTTCATCATGACTCTAGCCTTCTCTAAACAATAAAACATACATGTTTACTCACGCATCTATACATAATTGAGTCATCACATAATTTTGCTCATGTCCCTGCGCTGCCAAAAATATTCCATGGTATTCTTTTTCCTTATCTCATGACCATGTACTTTATGACTTTCCTTGCTTCGCATCTTCACCTCCTTCACAGGAAAAAAAAAGAAATCCTTTGTGGAAAGCTGCTGCTGTTCTAAGAGTTAGCTCCCTCCACCTGGGAACTGCCCATTAAAACAGGCTTTACATTGCCTACAGGCTGCCAATTAGTTTACTATAACTGTAGCTGCTGTTTTAGGGAAACTTTGTTGTTGGTACCTATTGTGTTAAATTATGTGTTACAGTTACAGGGTTTTGATCCATACATTTCTCAAACTTTACTACAGAAAGAAAAATACCGTAATACTATGAAATAAATCTACTTAAATGGAATATGCTTTATTTCAATATATAGTAACATCTTACTTAATACAGTTTATTTGGTGGAATGGAGTATCTAAATTTTCTTTTCAGTACACAAAGGCACTATTTATATACCCATTTATAGGAGCTAAATTTGATGAAGATGCTATTAAATTTATAGCATCTTTTCATATCTCACCCGACGAAGTATGGGCAACGTGATTTAACAATTTCGTAATGACTTGAGGGTCTTTGTTTATAAAAATCAATTGTTCTGTTCTGCATTATTCTTGGGGCTCCTGCCCTCTGTGCCCTTATAGTAAATGCCTAAGGACAGTTGTAGTTTTATTGTGTTGTTTTGGTTTTGTCTTCTGTGTTAGCTTTCTGTTCTCACTTTTGCTAACAACATGCCAATTAACAGAAGAACGAAGATTAGCACCAAAGACACAAGCTGGGAATTACAATTTGAGACAACTTTGGGTCTACTGCTTATTATCCTTATTTTGTTACCTCTTTTGTTCATTTTATTCAGATTCTCTGCCTTTGTTCCATTCAGAAGGAGGCAGCATGGGGAAGGACATGTGCGAAGTTGATTGCTCAGGAACCACGCTAAACAGTGACAGAAACAGCTTCTCCCAGAGCAAAGAACAGATAACTAATGGCTGGGGTTCCTGACGTGTTTGGTGCTACCAGAAAAGATATGAGTGTGACTGTATTTTCCTAGAAACCTGGAAAACTCCCACCCTTGCAATGGTCTCTCCCCACAGAATATCAGGCTCTTGAGGACGGAGGCTATGGCATATGTGTGGGCTGCTTGGCTGACTGACAAGCCGGGGGAAGTAAAGGAGCAAAGCATTAATAAGGAGGAAGGCAGATTGGCAAACATCCCTTTGGCAAAAATGAGACCTTGGCTCCTCATTCGCTACTCAAACTACTAGAAGAGTCCTAAAAATGGTTGACGACAAACACACTTTCTCTATTTCAGTTGAGAAGTAAGAGCATCAAGGTCACTTCCACCATCTGAGGGGGGGAAACACCCTAAAGTATTGATAAAACGTCCATCGAAACTGTTTTTTCCGTGTACGCTATGGTAATATGAGTCATATTGCTCTATTGCTTTTTTATTTTTAAACACAACTAGATCTGGTAGTTTGGCAGCATTTTTTTCTTCATTTTTTTTTCTTTAACAAAGACAGAGCCTTCAAACCCTTTTCAGAGCAAGGCTGAAAATCCTGCCAGGTATTGAAAACCTTTCTCCCCTTATAGGCCCGTTTTGACAGGAAATCTTTGAGAGGCAGTAGCAATGGAGTGCCCAGAGATTTCATCTGTCTTCTTTTGCTTCAGGAAATGCTGAGCACAAGGCTCTCTATTAGGCAAATAGAAGGAGTACCAAATCCCCTTAACAATCATCTTCGGCCCGCTCCTGGGTTGACAGCTCTCTGTGTCATAGACTGTCAGACAGGCCCAGGATCATATTACTGGGACCACTGTAAAAGTTTCTGACAGTACTTTACAAAAAAGATTATATTGTCTCTGTTTGCTGGTTATCTGACACCATAAATTTTGCATGGGCTAATCAGAAGAAAATCTACTATACCAGGAAGGCATTAATTTATAGTACTTTTATTTTTTTGTTTTTTCCTCAATAGTTTTGACAAAGTTTCTGTCTGGGTGTTTTTCCCCGGTCATTCTGTGTGATTGGTTAAATTTGGGTGGTCCTCAGATGCTACGTTATATTATCCAATAGGATGACTGTGTTTTGTTTTGTTTTGTTTTGTTTTGACAGATGCCAAATCTAAATTTTAAATAATGCTTTCAGAAATCAAAATGCCAGCTTGTAGCAATACTATAGAAGTCTAAGCAGAAGTACTTTAAAAAATAATCAAGATGAGGTAAAATGGGTAAAGTTCACAGTGGAAGTTTAAAAGAATCCTTTCATAATTTGAGGCAGACATACTTAGTTCGGTTTATATTTGTTTATGAATTTTCTGTTAGTTCAGAACTATATTTAACTAACATATCACGTAGAAATTTTGCACAAATAACCAAAAAAAAAAAAAATTCCTGAATAAGTGTAAATTAATTAGTGAGTAATTTCTTAATAGAAACAGAAAGTGGTATGTATGTATATCACAGGCTGTGAGTGAATGAACCATATTGTAGATATAAACATCGATTAAATAGCAGCCTATGTCCAAGGAAATAGAAGCAAGGGAAAAGGGACTTAATTTCTGAAGTATTCCCTCAAGTAAATTAAATGGCAGTGGTGTGCTTTTTGGTACATCTGTGATGAAAAAACAAGTTCTAAAAAGGATGATTGTGGTTGTTTAATAGTAAGGTTCATATAATTGCCATCACCTAGGCTTATATTTTGGTAATTAAACATTCAAAAACAATCATTAGAACAATAGATGCCAAGGGACAAATACACACAGGTCTCCGAAGGCAAGCAATAGAAAGGAAGAGTATCTTAGATGACCTCTCGGACTCTAATTCTGTGCTCCACAAGTCCAGCCGCCAAGCACCTGTCCCTAAGTGATATTCTTAAAAGGCAGCATGCGTTCAGTCACTCCTCTATCTAAAACACTTGCACAGTTTCCGATTTATAAGACTAACATCCACATCCCTCATGGTGACTTGTAAGACTCTCCGATGTCTGTCCCTGGCCTCTCTCCCTGTGCTTAGCAGAACCGGAATATCTCCGTGATCATGATTTATTCACTGGAGTTTATCCCATCCCTCCGCGGTACAGTGGCTTGAATGTATTGTCATTAACTGATGGCTTGAGTAAGTGGATTGCAGCATATTTTGGTCGCCTGTTAAGTATTCATGTTTCCCTCTCTTCCTTGAAGACTTTCACAGTTGTTCCCACACCCTCCCTTCCTCTGTGAGGCATTTGCCTTGCAGTGGAAATTCATCCCCGATTACAGAGGTAGGCTTTCACTAGTCTATGCAAATTAGAGCCGGGGCAGCCCTCTTAGTTTAGGGGTAGACTTGCGATGTGACAAGAGGTTTGCTGGGCCAATGAAATAGGAGAAGAGGTTTGCCAGGGAAATTCTTTTTTGTACTCTCTTCCCAGAGTGACTGACTTTCTGTGGTTCTTAAGTGCTTTTACCTCTGATTACTTGTCTGTATGTGCAAATTGGCTTAAGAGTCAGAACGCAACATTTTAAAATGCAAAATAAAAGACATTAGGTGTTACTTGTAATAGTTAAATCCATGCCTAAAAGTCATGGATTTTACAGTTTTTAAATATTAAGTCATTAAGGAATTTCCAAAATTACCTATATAGAAAATGTAAAATATAAACTATAATTAACATTAATAAATGCCCTCTCACCTACAGAACTGAACAAAATTATACTTCTTCAGCATAATTAAAAAGTACCGGCAGTGAGCTTCCGCTTCAGGAAGAGGAATGCAGGTGAGCTCTCTTCATCTCCCGTGTCTCTGTTACAGTGCCAGGGCGCATTTTAGAAGACACTGTCCCACCACAACAAAAAGCACACAAAGGCAGCCAGCAACTGAGGGGGATTTTCAGTATATTTCAGAAAGGCGGGAGGCTGGGGGGCGGGGGCACACTCAGGAGCTGCGGTGGTGCAGTCCGACCTGCTGCCCAGCAGATGCCCAGGACCCCAGGAGCTTCCGACCCAGGGTGGTCTCTGGAAAGGAGAGAGGGCAGGACTGGGAGTTGGGGCTGGATGGAGGCTTAATTAAAGATCAGTTTTATAGAACAAATGAGTCTTTTCCCTTTTTCCCTTACAGGTCTGTCTGTCTCTCACACACACATACACACGCGTACACGCGCGTATGTGCGCGCACACACACAGACACGCACACATACATACAGTCACACAGTTTGTGTGGGGAGGAGGAGTACTGCTCATAGCTGATCAGCCGGGTAGTAAAGCGCTCCGCGAGCTGCGGGCTTAAGGGCACGTGTCCGCCCACAGCCCTTGCAGTGCGTCGTGTCAGTGGACAAACCCCACCAATGTGCCCAGGATTTCCACCATCTCCCAGCGGCTTCGTTCTTAAATAGGCATTTATTTAATCAGAACTACCAGTCATGTGAAGAAAACCTGTGGCATAAAGAGAGACCAAGATAAAAATAAGAAAAGTACCCCAACGGAAGCAGAATCTTCTTGTGCGAAAATTCTCCCTCAGAAAGGAACTGTAGAAAGGAAATCTCTAGCATATTCTGAGAAAGTCAAGGTACTACATCCATGAAATAAAAATAAGATGCTATGAAAATGGACACACAAGACAAAGACATCCCTTAGAAATTAAAACTGGGGGGCGCCTGAGTGGCTCAGTTGTTGGGCGTCTGCCTTCGGCTCAGGGCCTGATCCTGGTGTTCTGGGATCGAGCCCCAGTCCGGCTCCTCCACTGGGAGCCTGCTTCTTCCTCTCCCACTCCCCCTGTTTGTGTTCCTTCTTTCGCTGGCTGTCTCTCTCTCTGTCAAATAAATAAATAAAATCTTAAAAAAAAAAAAAAGAAAGAAATTAAAACTGGGACTAACTTGCCAAATCCGGTAAACTGCAAAAATACAAAGTCAGGAAAATGAATTAAAATTTAAAATAAGAAGACAAGACAGTGGGAAATAGATATAATTGTTCTACCCATAGGCCTAGTAGTATCCAAGTATGCAGAGTTCCAGAATTTGAAAAAAAATAGAAGACATTTATCATACAAATATTGACTAAAACTCCCCAAAGATAAAGAACACATGTGCCCAGAAAATATTGATCATGGGAAAAATTATAACAATACATTATTAACAAAATAAATAATTTTTAAAATAAACTAAAGATATCACTATTAAATTTCAAGATGCCAAAAATAAAGAGAAACCACTGAAAGTTTCCAGAAAGAAGAAGGAAGAAAGGAAGGGAAAGAAAAGATCTTTTTTTTAAAAAAGGCAAAAATGAGACTTTGATATCAGACATTATCAGTAACATCAGATGCTAGAAAATATTGGAGAAATGCCTTTAAAATTATGAGGAAAAATAATTTTAAACCTAGAAGTTCTATCTTGAAACAAATCCTCAAATCACATATATGTACCAAAGAAAGACTTTTTAGACACTTATGTCTTGTGTTCCGTGCATACTTTCGGAGAAAGTTAATGAGAGACGTGCTACAGTGTAGTAAGAGATTAAATAAAGAGCCAAGCCATGGGTCCGGTAAGAGGCCCACCTGTATCAGCAGATCGAGCAGGGATATCCCAGGATGGTAAGTAGCTAACAGTCCTGGATTCGTGTAAGAAGGTGGCGGGCTTCAGGGGAGCTGTGTCCATGGAGAAACGAATTGAGGCAATGGGGGGGAGTGGTAATAAACTGAGAGTGTATACACACCTAAGGATACAATAAACAAAAAAAAAGAAGAGAAAACGTGTTGCTGTGGGTAAGTAAAAGGATCAGAGGCTTCAGGAAAATTAAAATATTAGATAGTAAACATAGTGCATGTCACTATTGAGTCATAAACAGTATTTGCCACTGTATTCCAACACCTAGAACAGTGTTTAGCACAAAGGAAAAATACTATTGAAGCACTTGGGAAAGGAAGAAAGAAAAAGAGGGAGGGATGAAGCAAGGGAAGGGTCATAATAATGAAAACGCTGTACATTGATTTTCAACTATTAAATTCAATGTATGGGCAAAATTCAATAACCATAAGTTTACTGAATTCAATGTAAAATTCACCACCCTCAAAAATGCAAAAGTAATTGAACAGATGACAGATACCGAGTTGAAGGGAAATTTAGGGACAATGAAAACCTCATTTTACATTGCGGGCAATCAAGATATTTCTCTCTTTAGTTGATTGAAGTAAGTAAAATTAATATAAGTACATAGTTTTATTTTTTAATTTGTTTTTGTTTTTTGTAAATATATAGTTTTAAAATATAGTGGCAACTGAAAGTGCTAATGCAAATACTTTTTTAATGCCATTATAGGAATGTGATAGCTTATATTTGTAGTTTAAAAAATCAGGAACAGTAGAATTAGCAAATTATGTAAAAATAAGAAAAAAACCAGAAATCTAAAACCAGAAATGACTAAAAGAGGTTACCACTGCATAGCGCCACGGGTGGAGAGAGGTCGGGCAAAGGATTGCTGCTTCTCCTAAGGTCTTCTGTATTACTATGTATATGTTTTGATAAAACAGAGATTAGACTGAATATTTTTTTAGAAGTGAAGTTAGTGAAAGCTCTTTTTTGGTTTTATACATGATTTTTAGTAACGAAAAGTTACAGTTAAATTCCTTTATTTTTTTATTTTGCCTTTTTATTTTTTATTTTGTTTAAAGGTTTTATTTATTTAGAGAGACAGAGTGAGTGCCCAAGCAGGGGGAAGGGCAAAGGGAGAGGGAGAGAAAGAATCAAGTCAACTCTGCACTGAGCGCGGAGCCTGACGCAGAGTTCGATCTCACGACCCTGAGATCATGACCTGAGCTGAAACCAAGAGTTGTGGATGTTTAACCAGCTGAGCCACCCAGGCGCCCCATCTATTTTGTCTTTTTAAATTGACACATGCTACACTACCCTCCAAATTAAAAATAGCTAAACACTGGGAAATTACTACATGGGTTAGGATTCTTTGGTTATAAACCACAGAAATTGAGTCTGGATGAGTAAATTTGGAAGGAATTTACTGGAAAGAAAATGCACTGAAAAACTCAAACACTCAAAAAAGTCTGATATACCTGGCCAAAGACCAGGAGTTACAGCATCTCAGAGGGTGTTGGGAACTCACTGAGAGTCTGTTTGGACGCTCCTATTAGAAAAACTTAGCTCCACTTCCCCACATCCTCGTATCCTTCTCTACTCAATCACAGTCCTGGGAGACAAAACACTGACTGGGCTAGACTGGGTCCCGGGCTCATTCACTGGTGGGGATGAGATGGGATGAGGGACGTAGAAATAAAGTGATGATGGCTGCACCAGGGCTACGTGTTACAGGGAAGGAAAAGCAAAACAATGTAAACAAAAGTAAAATAAAATTGACTTCTCTTACCAGTGATGGTGACAGGATTCTGTGCAGGCAAAAACAGTTGTTCATTACATTAGCCTTAAAATTGTAATCATCCTATCTGGGGGCTTTATCCATGGGGAAGCATACAGAATGTTTTTCTCAACTACCCAACCAACCAAGCAATCAGAAAATATTATGTACCTAATACAAGGAAAGAAAAGAGGATCCTCCCAGTTCTACCTCCACAACCTATCTCCCCTCTCTTCACTTTCCTGCATCTCTGGAGCCTACCCTCATTTCTCATTTCATCTTGTAAAATAACCCACTGGCCCCTCCTCCCTGCTTGTGCCTTTCTCCCAACCTCTAATGCTCCTTTGTCTATAAGGTTGCCAGAATTGCAATTTTAAAATAAAGGTCCTATCATAATCACTTTTCTGCTTCCGTCCCTTATCTTTGCACTTAGAGAAGTATCCAAACTCCTTAGCACCACATTTCTCTCCGGCTGCCTCTTCAGCCCTCCTACTTCTGGGCTCGGGCATCGGCAGCTCCATCCGCCCAGAATGCCTTTCCTCCAGGGTCGCACGTGAATGGCTCATTCTCGCCCTTATGCACAGTGTTCCCTCCTTCCCAGGTACTGTCACAGGACCCTGTGTATTTCAGTCCTAGTACCTGTCTGGGTTTTGTTTCTTTTTTGCTGACTTGCTTACCGACTCTCCAGACCCCATAAAAGCTATAGACTAGGAGAGACCTAAAACCTTCCTTGGCTTGTTGACCATTAAATCCCTAGCACTTATTATTGAGACTGCTCTTTACTAGGTGCAGACAAAAAAAAAAAAAAAAAAAGCAAAACCAAACCAAAAGACAATATTGAACAATAAATAAATGTGCAAATTCACTAAAAAGTGAAAGAGTTTACCTTCAAACCGCAAACCTATGTTTATTAATAAATGACAAAAAGCAGTCAACCTTGTGCTAACCGAATTGATGTGTGCTGCTTTGCCTGTCAGATTGTTGACATGATCCACGTTCTATACAGAGCTTTAAAGTGTGGGAACTACAGTTCCCAAAAGCCCTTGCCAGCAGTATCCCAGGTTAGTTCTTCTAAAGAGGAACACTCTTGAGAGATTTGGAAGGAAGAGCACAGTCAGAAGCCATATTACAGCTTCTCTGACGGTAGTTGACAGATGTGTGAATTTTCACATGTGGAGTTTTGCCACAGCTTTCCAACTTTCTAAATGCTTAGTTGCAAAATGAGAATTATCATCTTCACTTGTACTCTTCAGTCATTCTAGGGCTTTTTGTTTTAAATTTCTATTTTGAACCATTTTCAAAGTTCTAGAAAGTTGTAAAAATATTATAGCAAACTCCCATGTACTCATCACCTAGAAGTCCCATGCAAGCTTCACCGATAACCTCACTAATTTCTTTTGTGGCAAAAGGATCATGTTTGCATCTGACGGTCCTTTTAGTTTCTTTCAATCAGGAGCAGGGCCTCAGTCTTTTCGTTTTTATGAACTTGATGTTTTTGAAGATTATAGGGCACCAATTTTGTAGAATGTTCCTGGAATAGATATGTCTGATGTTTCTTCATGATTAGACCCAGGTTCTGGATTTGAGGCAGGAGAGACACAGAAGTGATGCAGTGCTCTTCTCATTACATCCTATCTGGTAGCACACGGTGTTGATTTGTCCCATTACCGGTGGTTTAAATTTCGATCACTAGATTAAAATTTTGAATACTGGGAGTCTCTGCTCTAATTTTTTTTTTTAATTTTTGCCTTGCTAATAATGAATGTGTTCCGTAGAAATATTTGAGATTAGATTAATAGCCCTTTTGTCATTCCACTTTCACCCAGTAGTTGTAGTATTCATTGATATTTCTTATCTAAATTATTTCTATGATGATCGCAAAATGGCGATTTTATTAATTTAATCATGTGTCTACATTTATTGGTTGATATTATTGTAAAGGACAGGTCTTTCTTCTTTCTGTTTATTTATCCCTATGGATTTGAGGATTTCTATTTTATTCAGCGGCTTAAAGTGCATTCCTATCATTTTCTCTGATGCTTCTGTTTTTTATGTTTGGCCACTGGGAGCCCTTTCAAATCTGTTTCTTTGTCCAATTTGCCTTCAAAACTTGTTCACTCTCTGGGTATTTTGTTACTTATTTATATTAGTTTAAACCAGTGTGGTCGTTGCCACCTGGGGTGTTGCTGCATCCAGAAAACCTCTCATTGGACAGAGCTTGGAAGTAGACCTATACGAATACATATGCATGCACGCCCACACCACACATGCTAGCTACTCACACGCTCATGCACACCCGTCTGTCTGTTCGCGCACATCTGTCATCCAGCCATCATCTCTCTGTACATCAGCTATCTATCTGTGTATCTTGAAAACCGTGAATTGACAGCGTAACTCCAATTTCAGATTAACACCACAGGGTTTATTTCAGCTTTCCCCATTCCTATATTCGTACCTTCTCCTTCAGTGAGAAACCTGCTCCCTTTATGCTTAATGCATTTGCCTAGTCGCACAGTTCCCTTATACAGCTTATCATAGCCCACTGTGACTTACTGCCTTACCCCAGCACATCGACTTTTCGTAGACTGCCATTGCTGACTGCCTCTGGACATCCCTGCCATCCTGCTCCAGCCTGCTGTCCTCGTGGGAACTTCCTGCAGACTGTGGTTACTGGTTACTATCAGACGACCCTAACTTCCTGTTCCATGATACCATCCTCCAGCAGGGAATGCCACTGCCCTTGCCTGAGAGATTTTAGAGGAGGAAGGTGGGAGGCAGACAGGCTCTCCTGCATTTTTACAATACTAATGCCCCTACTAAATCCTTTCTGCTTGACATACCTAGAGTGGTTTTTATTTCCTTAACCAAAAACTAATTATTATACTTTGGTATATAAATGCCAATGTAAAAAAATTCTAATGCATTGTGATTTTATTTACCATATAAGTAAAATTGTTTGTACAAAAAGTCAAAATAATGAAAAATATGTGCCTAAATAAAAGAAAAAAATGGTAACTAAATTTTTCATCTGAACGTGGATAATTTGTGAAATTTCAAAATTTCAAACCTAAAATATTTAACAAGTCTGTTTATAAGTATTGCCGCCACTAACCGGGCAGCTGCTCAAAACACTTGGTTGAGTATTTTTCACTTGCAGCACTTAGCGGAGGCTTAGAATTTTGTCCTGCTACGCTGTTTTAAGGTTGGAGTTTTGTAGAAAATGTCAGATTATTTTCACTGTTAAGATATGTCAAAAAATACCAGGTGCTAGTAAATCAGGTGACAAAGTTTAGATTATTTTACTAAGATTATTTCACACAACTTTTTTTTTTTCCCTTCAGCATTGAATGAATGCTGAGTTTCATTTTTATTTTGAGGGAGTGGTGTTTAGAATAGAAGTTTCTATAAGAAAAGGACTAGGACTACATGAAAGGACATGTTCATTATCTGCATGTCAGAACAGAATTTAAGTAGCTTGAGGCACAAGCTACACTATGTGTGAAAGAAAGCCTTTTCCCAATCCTGCACTTCGAACCTTCTATGTGTTGTCCATCTTGTGCCACATGGCAAGTGAAAAACGTGACCTGAGAAAAAACCAAACGTCTGCTCGTAATATTTCTAAGTGAAGTTTGTTCATTTGAAATATTTGCTCCCAAGGAAAACGACCCCAAGCAGTGTCTCCATATCTTTCTCGCATGGTTTTAAAATCCTTGGGTTTTCAGAAGGATGAAATTAGAAGAAAATCTACACACCGAGTCAAGTATAGTCATTTGAAAAATGCATGTCTCATTCTTTATAAAATAAAATCTAAAAATGAATAAAAACATCAGAAAAAGTACTGTTCTCTTCCTCCATGTCACTATGTATACGAATCAAATTATGAACTAAAAAACGCTTGACTTGTGTCTACCACCGAACTCACCTGTATACAGGAGTTCACGGTTAGTTCACCTGTTGCTAAACTCATCATAAACACGAAGTTAAAAAAAAAAGTCAGGGCCAGTGTTTAGCGAGTATAATTCCGAGGGTTTAGGAGCAACAGAATGATAAATAGGCTGAGGAAATCTGAGTTTTTAATTTGATTCAGCAAATATTCATCGGCAGATTCCTCTATTCTAGGTATACCGCTCGGTATTGAGAGAGCTATGAAATGAATCCCACTAGTGTGATCTGGAGCCTGAAAATGTTTTCGGTCAATAACTGGAGATGTGGGAGCAGGGAATTCACACAAGTCAGTGTCACACAAACGAGCAGCTTTTCTAAGTGCCATGACTTTTCCTCTCCGTGGCCCGGAAAGTTCTATTTCCTCTCTCAGCACATCTCTGTCTTGGAACTTGGATTGGCACCTTAATACATGGAATGTATACGGCCACTGTGAAATAATTCAGGGCACGAAAAGCACTTAAAACATTTTGAGACTAATAATGACCTTCTAAAATGCCATGGAGTGGTAAGCTAGAGCAGCTCTTCCCAAACGATGCTCAAAGGGGAATGAAGTTGATGCTGGGAAGGAGAAAAAAAAAGAAAAGTATTTCATGGTCAGTGAGTTTGAGAAATGCTGGGTTAATTAAAGTTGAACCAGTTTCTTTCCTGTAGAACTTCTTTCTGTATAAGAAATTTCCACGAGGGCACTATAATACGCTGGGACACATTTCGGGGAATTCTATGCAAATAGGTAGAAATAGCAGGCAAAACAACAACCTAAAATAAAAATTCCTTTAACTGCTTTGATTTTCTGTGCTCTTTTTAAACCTCTAACTCAAATGTTGCTTGTAGCTTAGCCAATATCAATCCGTGTTTTCTGTTGCCACATTTAAACACTGGAAACAAATGCATCAAAATGCTTGGTATCTTTTTATCCCTTACAGATGTCCTTGCTCTCTGGTAAAGAAACCATTGGAATGTTGCCATTTTAATTAGGCTTAGCTACCAAAAAGCCTTAATCTGCCATTGAGATGTATATTTGCCTGTTTTATTAAAGCTTGGGGGGGGGGAAGGGGGTTTAAAGTTTATAGAAATTATGTAATGACACAGACAAACTTAGTCCAAGATAGTTTTAGAACTTAGAGTGAATGTGAAATATAATTGATGATTTTGAGGTTGCTGCCAAAATAAAGAACAGTTTTATTTTATGCTATTTTTAATAACCAGGCTTTTTTTCAAAATATCATCATTATTAAAGTGATTATTTCTTGGAACACTGTCAGGCTGTATAATTTTTCGTGTTAAAAAGAATCTCCCAGTCATATACCAGATACTTTTATTAGCATAAATATCACCAGCCCTTAATTAAGGAGAAATCAAATTGAGAAAACAGCTTTTGTAAGAGTGCTATTAACCTGCTATAATATAATATTTCTCTAATCTTTATTTTAAGTAAATGATTGTGAGAACTTTGGAAATTATTTATACCTTTCCCTTGTATGATTTCTTAAGAATGAATTTTGAACATATTCATTCAGAATTATTCTGTTTACAGATTTTTTTCCCCGTGCCTCACTTTGTTTAAAATAATAAATATTTATTTAAAGGTGAAAGAACATAAAAGGGGAAATAGGTCATAAATATGAATACATCAGATATTTAAAACAGATAAGCCTAATGCCTATTTTGGAACTTGAACAACTGTTTTAATACTTAGCTCCTGCTTTTTCAAAATACTGTGTTTACGATTTCATCCATGTGCTAATGCCTCAGCGGCGGGACAGCATAGGCAATAGTGGTAGGGAGCACGGACCACAGCTACACTGCCCGGAACCGAACCCCGATTCCAACACTTGTGTCCACGGAAAATCTCCTAACTTCTCTGTGCCTCAGTTTCTTTACCTGTACGATTAGAATGATAATAGCATCTACCTCAAAGCCTTGTTTTGAGGTTTAAATGAGTTAATAGGTAAGGTAACAAAGGCATACCTCTGAGATATTGCAAGTTTGGTTCCAAGACCACCACATAAAGGAAACATGGCGATAACGCAAGTCCAGTGAATTGTTTCGGTTTCCCGAGTGCGTGTAAAAGTTATGTTTCCACAGTACCATAGTCTCCTAAGTGTGCAATAGCATTATGTTTGAAAAACAATGTACGTACCTTAAGTAATACTTTATTGCTAAAAAATGCTAACAATCATCTGAGGTTTCAGCAAGTCATAATCTCTGCTGGGGGAAGGTTATGATGTTGGTGGCTGCTGACCCATGCGGATGGTGGCTGTCAAAGGTTTGGGGCGCTTGTAGCGATTTTAACACCTGTTAGTTAACATACAGTGTTCTCTTAGTTTCAGTTGTACGATATCGTGATTCGAGGCTTCCGTAGAACACCCGGTGCTCATCACTGCAAGTGCACTCCTTAACCCCTGATTCTGGCAGTTTCTTAAAATAAGACAGCAACGAAGTTTGCCACATGGATTGACTCTTTCTTTTAGGAACAATTCTCTGTAGCATGTGATGCTGTTTGATAGCATCTTACCCACAACAGAACTTCTTTCAAAATTGGAGTCAATCCTCTCAAACCCCGCTGCTGCTTTATTGACTGAGTTTATGCAAGATTCCAAATCCTTTGTTGTCATTTCAACAATCTTCATGGCATCTTCAGCAGGCGTAGATTCCATCTCAAGAAATCACTTTCTCTGCTTATTCTCAAGAAGCAGTTCCTCATCCCTTAAAGTTTTATCATGAGATTGCAGCAGTTCAAATATAATAATAATGAAAAACTTTGAAGTATTGTGAGAATTACTAAAATGTGACACAGAGGACACAAAGTGAGCAGATGCTGTTGGAAAAATGGTGCCGATAGACTTGCTCCATGCAAGGAGCGTGGCCACAAACCTCCAGTTTGTAAAAAAAAAAAATGCAGTATCTGAAAAGTGCAATAAAGAGAGGAGCAGTAAAATGTGGTACCCCTGAATTTAAGTGTCCTAAGCATCAAATGCCAGAACAGTGCCTGGCACACAATTATCATGAAATATATTCGGTTTTCCTCCACGAACCCAAAATTTATTTCAAGAGTAGTTAGTATTACCTTAAAAATACCAATTCAAGTTATCTCTCCTTTAACTGCTATAGTTGCCTTTGGCTATTATTAACAAAAGCTCCTATAAGAATTAAAAGACATTGGAGAGAACAGAGTCTTTAAGATTTTTTAAATTTATTTTTTTAAAGATTTTATTTATTTATTTGAGAGAGAGAGACAGCCAGCGAGAGAGAGAACACAAGCATGGGGAGAGGGAGAGGGAGAAGCAGGCATCCCACTGAGCAGGGAGCCCGATGCAGGGTTCATCCCAGGACCCTGGAATCATGCCCCGAGTCAAAGGCAGGATCTTAAGGACTGAGCCACCCAGGCACCCCCTCTTTAAGATTTTAAATAGCAACTTCATGTGGGTGCTGGATCTAAAAGTGCCAAAAATCTCCGACCAAAGTTTAATTGAAATAAAACTATTGAATTTTACTTCTAAACAAACTAACGAATTAACGGCTAGTTTTTCTTCTAAAAAATTTTAAAGAAAACTATCTAGTGTTGTATTGAACAAACTCAACCTTTCCAACCAATACTGTTGTGAATAAATACCCAAATCTGAAAATAAAAAATCCATATATACCCCCCACTCCCATTTTTAAAACAACTTTAGAGCAATTAGCATAGTGTTTTTCCCATATTAAATATTTCCTACATGTTTGGGTTTTTTTCCCTCAAAGTTATAAAAACAAATCATTTCAAGTGAAATTTTAGTTCGACATTTCTCGTGTAAGACCAAGTTTTCCCTGGTTTTGTCTTCACCTGTACTTGCTGTACTCTTATTTCCAGATTCTCAGTAAACTCCATTAGCTGACCCGAGCCTGACCTCATCCTGTGCTGTAAAATTTATTCTGAATCTCCTTTTACTTAAGAAGTTCTCTTCCTTGGGGCCCCTCGGTGGTTCATTCAGTTAAGCCTCCGACTCTTGGTTTCAGCTCAGGTCATGATCTCAGGGTCATGGGATGAAGCTCAGTGTGGAGTCTGCTTGTCCCCCTCCCTCTGCTCCTCCCCTCAATTGCATGTTCTCTCTCTGTGTGTGTCTCTCTCTCAAATAAGTAAGTAAGTAAATAAATAAAATTTTTAAAAAACAAAAAAACTTCTTATTTAGAACTTGTAACTTGTATATCGGGTTATCTTTCTACCCCACACACTAAAGGCTAGATTTTTTTTTTTTTACAGGTGCTACTCTCCAGCCAAGAGTAAGCCACTATCAGTTGGCCATATACTGGATAACACCACCCCGATCATAGTTTCTTAACACAGAAGTGTTCCATGTTCCATGTTGAGACAGTGATATTTTTTTATTCTTAAGAGAATTGGAAATGAGATGAAGGCTTTGTTTGTGGGTACATATGTACATGTAAAGTTAGAATTTGGGGGTGCCCTTATTTTACCATGAGAAATGAAAAGCCAAGAAGAACCTGCAAGGAAAAGACTTAAGCCAACACTGGGAAGGCTAAAGATGCAAACCACAGGGTACGGGGGGCGGGGGGGGGGGGCTGCTTCTAAGATTTGTGACTGAGGACACATCCTTTCCTTTCCAACAGAATTCCCATTTTGGTCTCCTTGGCTTGGAAGAACCAAGGAGAAGGTTTGAGAAATCCACACTCTTTGCAGTCCTAACACATTTTCTATGATAATAGCTATGTCTGGCCCAGTACTGTTAAAATTTATATTTGAGTCTTACCAAAATTTGAGTTTTACATGGATACAGGATCAAAATGACAATCTTTAAGATTTACAGAAGAAACACTCATACCTGGGTAGTCATTAGGATAAGTATCAATAGTTAAAAACAATTTGTTTAATCAAAGTCTCAACAAACAGTTTATTAAAATTACAGATGACAAATCCACAAAAACCTGCCCTGTCAAAAATATTGTTTTTTGTTTCATCTTTGCATGCAGTGAGGTTTACTAGATTTCGCAAATAAAAGTACAGGACACTCAGTTGAATTTGAATTTCAAATTACAAATGCTAATTTTTAGTGTAAGTACGTCCCATGCAATATTTGACACACACACATATATTGGAAATGTTTCTTTATCTAAAATTCAAATTTAACTGAGCACCCTGTATTTACTCTGTCAATCCTCAGTACGGTAAATAATATGCAATCGCAGGCAGAGGAGAAAGAATTTTATTTTCCCAATATGCATTTTAAGTGGTACATCTTGTCACTAGGCAGTGAAATCAGCCAACTTGCAAAGCGGCAACTTCTATCAAAATGTTTTTTCAATGATTATATAGATGTGTCAAATATTCCTTTTTGAGACTCACTCAATTCCATTTTGTAGGGAGAGTTGGGGATATGAGAGGACATTATACATATTAAATGTTAGTAAAATTTTCTTTTTTTATTCCTGGTATTAATATTGCAATATAAAAACCATGATTTTAAAAGTAGACCCATTTTCTTGGGAAGGAGAGTAAGAAAGTAAATGAACGGAGATAAGAAAGGAAGGGAAGAAAAAGACAAGGTGATTTTGAAAAGAGAAAATATTAAGATTTTCTGTGTTACATGGATTTTTTTTTAAGCTGTCTGCTTTCTTTTTTTTTCTTTCTTTTTTTTTTTTTTTAGCTGTCTGTTTGCTTTGGCAAATCCAAATTGGATTAACTCCAGAGCAAATTTAATCATTTGGGCAGGAATTGGTAATAGTGGCTGAAAAAAATCGAATTTAATGAGTAAATAGTCACAAAAATTGATACTATTCCTGATTAGAAAAACTTGGTTATACTGAGATTTATATTTCTATCATAGTCCAAAAAGATTGATCTTATTTTTTTAACCTTCTGAAACTACCTTCCACCCTATCCTCCTCTCTCTTGCCCCCTTTCACAGAAGAAAATAACATGAAAGCATAAAATGTGAAAAATATTATTAGTCAGAGAAGCTGGCTCAGAAACAGCAGCCAGGAAAGGAAGCAAACAGGAAAGTCTATTCTATTGGCTGGGATTTTGGCCTCTTGGTGAAACAGGTATGCGGAGTGGTGACAAGTGGGAAAGTGATTTGTGAAAGTTCCCCTTAATAAGAAGAATGCTATCGCGGTTCATCAAGTGTCATTCAGTACACTGGTTTGTATGTCAGGGAATGTAATTTATCTGCCTGAATCCATATAATAAGGAAGTATGATTCTGAGGAATATTAATTAAATCAAGATAAATAAGTTCATTGTACTTTGAACTCAAGAATGATGTATATTCAACAATAACATCACGAATTTGAGCATAATGTACATCTCAAACATTCTACTAATAAAAGAAGGCATTACATTCTCAGAAATAATTGAGATTCTTTTCTAAATTGAGGCTGAAGTCCCATCGAGGAAAATTCCAGCAACGTGATTTGCTCCTTCAGTGCGTATCGAAATTCTTGTGGTAACTCTTGGAAAGATCATCTTTTTTTATGATTAGAACAGGGAATATAGGTGTCTTGCTGACTAAATTGCTCTTTCTCGTGTCTGATGTACCCACCCACTATGTCAGACTCTCCAGTACTAATATGTAGGTCCCTTTAAACCAGTAGGTTACACATCAAACTTGAGGTTTGAAGCTCTGGAAGATTCTCTAGGATCACAGGTTAAAATCTCACCGGGTCCAACGCAACCTTTCATTCTTCCAGAAGGGATAAATCAACCAGCACGTACTTCACTGCGTTAGGGTGTTTCAGATGAGAACTTATAAACTTAGACTTTTTTGCTTTGTAATGACATTAAAGATCTCATGGGGTGTTTGTTCTAAGGTTTGGAGACCGTCCTAAAAACTTGAGTAATTTTTCTCATACTTGAAGTCTATACTACGAGAAGCTTGAACATTCTTACACGTGATTAAGGTTTTATGTTTCTTATTAAGTCATGAAAATTAAATTCATCTTTAAAAAGTACTTGCAAAATTAATGTTACTGGGAGTAAAGATTATCGTGTATGTGGTATGATTTGAACATCGCTATCGTACCATTTTCATATATTGTGTGTCACCTGAGAGTTTTATATACTTTTCAGCAAAATTGCATGACATTTGGGCCAATATGTGTGTTGTTAATAAGCCACAGTCTATTGGTGTGAGACTCAATTCTAGAGTCATGACATATAACACATTTAGGCCTCTGGTGACTTCTTTGTGTCTAAGGCCCCAAAGACTTTTTGAAGACTTTAATAAAGTCACTCTCATTGCCCTGTGTCTGATCGAGTCTGCCTGGATTACCCCCTGCCCTGCTCTATATTATAAACATTCATCTTTTGATTTCAATTCCTCTTTTCACTATTTTTTTTTTTACTTTATTGCTTTTAAACTACCATTTCCCCCATTGTTTATGATTAGTTGATCTGTCTTTCTGGCAAACAAATAAGCAAGGATCAAAGTGAAGGAGCATCCAGTGAATGTGTGACTATGGATAAAGGAAACAAATTCTTATAATCGGCATTCATATGTTGCCCTTGATGATTTGAGTTTAGAGTTCGTTTTGGAAATCTCCGAGTGCTATCTATAATACTTTGTGTCACACATTTTTGCTTCATTTTTTCTTGTTTGATTGAAAGCCACTTAGAGGGTTCATTTTCATTTCATTGTGAAGCATGATCCGCTGGGATCATTCCATCAGAAAAATTTCCACACCCTGCTCACAAATCCCCGTAGGGAGGGTGTCCTGTTGGAAACACCCAAAGAATTCTGGGAAGGTTATTTTTACAATTTACATGAAATTACCTGAGGAAACTTATTTTATATGTAAAAGCCAAACTTACCCCATCTTTAAAATATCTGAATAGCTCCTCCTGGAAAGTCTTTTACAAACCCCAAATGGAGAGATTTCTTCCATTCTATTCATTTTCTCTCATACATTTGCAGCCCCATGGAAACACCCCCTCTTTTCCCTTCACATATCATCATAATTAATTCCATAAGCTTCTTTCAGCTTGAGAATTTAATTTTTATTTCAATAGAAGTTAATAGCTTTGTAATAGAGCAAATGCAGGGAGTAGTTCCTATGAATGGAGATGCCACATTTTTATGTACCAAAATGAATCTCTCCTTTCTGTGTTTAGCATGACCTATGTTCTCTGCCAGAAATTTTAATATCATCTCATTCATCACTCAGCTTGCTTCATCTCCTTTGTCTATCTTGTTCATTTTTCCCCAAATCACTTGCCGATAGAGCATAATTATTCCGATGGTGTTTCCCCTGTTTTAGGTTTATTTTTTCTTTGGATAATAGTACAATTGAGATGAGTAAATAATATATCCTTGTGATTTCATTTGAATGTTGGGTTCTCAGTAAATGTTAATTCAGTGTAACATGTTAGAGCCCATGGTCTGGGTGAACATCAGACAAATGCACACACTCACACATACAAACACAGCTTAAGAGAAAGATCTTTTATGTCTTATTTACTGCTTTATCTCTCGGGCCTAAATCGGTGTCAAGCACATAGCGCACAGCCAACAAATATTTGTTGAACAAATGAAATTACATACTGATCAATTCATATGTATTTCTATATATGTATTAAAATATTTGAATTTTTTAATAAATCAAAAAGTAAATGTTTGAGATCAGTTTGCTGAGTTACAACAAGACATGGTAACAACCTGGTCAACTAATTCGCCATGACTAGAGCACTTTATGGCTCTGGGTCTGGCTCCTGCCTCCCTCTTCCCTATCGTGCTCTTTGTATCTCTCTCTCCATCCTTGTACTTAACACTCAGTAGACCAGCTACACTGAATGTCTTCCATTTTGTCTTACTCTTTCTCTCTTCTGATCTTAAGACACACTGCTTTCCTTCTCTGTCCACTGCAACCCTCCCTTCTACCTACTGGAAAGCCTCTACTTATCTTTAGTTCTCAAATAAGGGCCATATCCAGAGGCTAGCTTAGATGAATTTAGTTTTTATCCACCACTTTATCCTAGGCTCATGTTCTTGGCTCATGCTTATTTTTAGATAAAATACAATAAACTTACTTTCTATTTTAATTTTTTCTCCTACTTGAATAGGTTTAATTCCAAATTTCATTTTAAGCCTGTTTTATTTAATTCTTTACAGGAGTTACTCTGAGAACCAATAAGTCAGGAGAGTTGGAAAGTTAGAAAGATCTTAAGATGGTACCAATTTTTAAAGGTTTACTGAAGATCTTGAAACTATTATAATTCCTTGTCCATTTTTTCTGCCTAAATTAAAAATAGGCAAGGCATCGTGGGAGAGCGTAACTTTTTTTTTTCTTTAAAAGATTTCATTGACTGGCAATATTTATAAGTGGTACGGAACCATTATTTATTAGCCACCCCTTACTCCGTGAACTTGTGTCATGATTCCCAAAGGAAGAAAAGGGAGTCGAGAAAAAAATCCGGAAGATGAATTTTCTTTGCGATATATTTTTTGAAAATATTACAGACTGCTGGGTTTGGGAACTAAAATATCTAGTTTTGTGTTTCAACTTAATATCGGAATCTTCCCATAATCTATTAACTTGGTGTAATTGAAGTCAAGATATCAGTGGCCTAGGATGAAGGAGTGTGTGTGCATGTGTGTGTGTGTTTTTCAAATGTGTGTGCACTTTTCTTACGATAGTGAGTTTGGCATACCTATCGATCTTTTGGCAATGCAGAGAGGTATAAAAGATGACTACTGGAAGCTGTATCTCTGTAATTTTTTCTGCAATACTAGTACTCCCCAGTAGTAATTTCTAAAATGTGCCTTGTTCTGAATTTGATGACTGAAATGCACCTGTTCCAGAGATAATTATACAAGCCTCTGTAAGACTCTTACTCATCTGGAAAATGGAGGAAAACTGGATAACTAATGTGACCCAAAAAAATCACTCAAAGTAAAATTTTAAATTTAAGTGGCCACCCATTCCCGGGGTTCACCACAGACAAGGAATCATATGCTAAGAGTGTTCACCCTCTGCTCTGGTTACCGGCTTACGTGAATTTGGGCAATTCACTTAACCTCTCCATGCCCCCATTTCCTTCTTTTGGCATCTGTTGACATTGGTAGTGAATTTCCTTGCAGTAATGTGACAATTACCCGATTAATGACTATTAAATTCTCTGAAGATAGAATGCAAGGAAATGCTTAATAAAATGGTAAATAAGGAAAAAAATGGACAGTAAAGGGCCTGTAGTCACAATTGGAAAAACTAACAAAGGTTACTTTGAGAGTAGCAATGAGAGACATCTCCAGCACCATCTAATTGCTGACTGCCTGATCTTACAACTCAGAGCTTGGCCCAAGCTTTCATGGCCCGTGACAATAGGGTCTTCCACACCTGCCTCGTGGAGAGGCTACCATCATAGCCAAGTTCCCAAGCACGGCGACGTCTGAACTTTCCCCCTGAGGGCTGCTTTCATTTCATAGACACTTCCGTTAAAAAAACTAAACTTTTTTTTTTTTTTTTTTTTTGCAAAGATAGAAGATAGAAACACTAAGTCATTTCTCTCCCCTTCAAACTTCCCCTCCTTTCTCTCTGGAAGGGCTTTACCTCTGTAGTTCCCTGTAGTTCAAAGGAAGAAATAGAACATAATGGGATTTGGCTGAAGGGTTATAATCCTAAGAATTCCAAAACTTTTCATCAAAGGGCCATTTCTAAAGAGAGCTTTTATCCATTGGCAATTTCAGCTGAGAGCTATTCAGTCTGACTCAGGAGGCACCACATAAAGGCTTTAAAATGTCCTGGTCTGCCACTGTCCCTTTGCAAGAGCAGCGACAGAGCCTCTGTGTGGTGTTTCTCAGCCCATTTGTGATAGCATTCCTCTGAAAGAGGAATAGCCCAGAGCTAAACCAGGAGGTATAGGAAGCCTGTTGCCTTGGCCAAATCTGTCAGAGCAAGGACTCCCCCTTCTCCACCCACTGAAAGAGGCCTTAACATTTACTACTAGTCAGGCTCAGTTAGGAAGGTCTATACTGTTGAACCAGGGCTTTATTTCATCCAGAATGGCAGCATGACCATGGGGAAGGAGGCAGTGCCTTGTGACCCACATGTCAGAAAGGAAGCGATCACACGATGCATACACACATGTAGGTGCACGTACACACACACACACACACACACACACTCATGTTTCACAGCCTCATCTTTTCCCATTCCACGAAAACAATCAAATGAATCTCTTCTTTTATGGAAGAAGCCGAATGTGTGGACAGAGGTTCGACACACGCTCTTAGCTCTAATCTGCGTCTCAGGCTTCCTGACTGTAACCTGGATTCTCTTCCAGCTCTCATTCAGAACGAATACAGAAGCTTCTGGCAATTTTTCCCATTAGAGTCGGAAAAATGTTAATATAGAACAGAAACTTTTAGAAATACCCCTGTAGTATCTAGTGAGTTGTACACATTTTCATTGCCTTAGGAGGGGGTGAGAGTAATTTATTTCCACATAGTCCCAAGCCTTCAGGATTGAGCAATGAGGCCTCCCCAAGTACTCAGAGAAAAGGGAAATAAGGTTGTCCTGTGAGAATTAAATGACTCGAAAACAACACTTAGCAAAATGTTTTCTAGTTCCATGGGAACATACTAGAATATCACTTAATTAGTGAAATTGTCACATCTGCAGTCAGCATACATCATCTAACAGGAGCAGTCATGTAGCCGGTTGCCTGCACAATCCAGGATACAAGAAGAGAGACCGGGAAGCCATGAGCTTCTGGTCACCACACCTCATAAGGTCTGAATGAATCATCTTCAGGACCTTTGACTGTACTCTGTTCTGATTCTGCAATTACTGAGCAGTCATTTGATTTGATAATTCATCTTATCTGACACACACATATGGAAAAATCACGACCTTGAATAGGAAATAGAAGCACCTTAGTCACCAGAAAGTAATATTCCCTGTTTGGAAGTTAATTACCTGGCTTTTTCATTCACCTGTTAGTTTCGGGTTAATCTAGTTGTGATATGTTTGTCTCTAAGAGTCTACTTTTGTGTTTACTTATCCTGTTTTCACACCTGTGAGGTCTAGGACCATAGTGAATTCACAAAGGCGATGCCGCCCAGCGAAGAGTCCTCGGGGCCAGCCACGGCGCCCCGGAGACTGTTCACAGGTATTCCACCCACATGGATGCTTTCTTCCACTCTAACTTCAACAATTCCTCGTTTCAACAGGTATGGTAAAGAATCTCTAGACATTGAAATAATCCCTGCACGTGCCTAAAATAGGAACCTGATTCTGTTGTCTTTTCCAATGGAAGGTGTATATTTTCATTTAGGAATCTGGTCCCCAGTGATGCGTGGCATGATGACAGCAGGTCATTTCCACAGCTAGAGAGCAGAAGGAAAAGCCAACTCCACTTTACCCAAGTATGAGTGAGTAGGATATAAACAGGAACAGGTTTATTTTAAGTTCTTATCTGTCAAAATACACTCCTTTCAGTTATCCGTTTAGTATTTTTTTTTCAAATGCCCACTATGGGCCAGCCAATTTCTAGTCTTTGAAGACACTTTGATGAATAAGGCAAACTTCTACAGAATTTGTGGTTAAGTAGAAAAGGTAAGCATTGAGACAAAAATTCTCAAGATAATCCATTGATGAAAATTGCAAGAGTATTAAATTCCATGAAGAACACAAATAAAATGTTTTAGTGGGTAACATGGGGCTGGTCAGGAAAAGCATCTCTGACAAAGTCACATTTAGACTCAGATCTAAGGGATAAGTAGGGACCGGTCAGGGAAAGGAACTGAGGAAGAGCATGCAAGCAGAGAGAAAAGTATGGACAGAAATCTTGAGGTCAAAAGAGAACAGTATATTCCAAGAACTTGAAGGAAGCCAAAATAGGTGTAATTGAGAACTGTGAGGTGAGAAGAGAGGTTTAGACAGCAATTTGTGTCTGCGTGACATAGTAGCTTCCATTGTGAATGGTATTTATTCTTTAGCAAATACCAGTTGAAGGCCTGCTCTGAACCTGGAATGAATTGTTCCCTGTATTCTCCATATGACAGGGAAGAATACCCTTGTGAGGGAGGCAAACAGTAAGTACATTTCTAGTATATCAGAGTTGGTTAGTATTGTGAAGAATAATGAAACAGACGAGGAAAACAAGGGTTGAAGTCCATTGAGCTTTAATATAGCATGCTAAGAGGTAACCTTACTTACAGCATGGTAGACCCAAAGTAAATACACGAGAGCAAATCAAGGAGGCATCTATAGGAAAAGCAGGCAAAGGGGAGACCATAACTGCAATGCTCAAAGAAGAGCAAGGTGGCCAGTACGACCCAAGTAATTAAGAGGCGAGTAGTAAGAGACAAGATCAGAGAGATAGTATGTATGTGGGGTCCAGTTTTTTAGAAACTCCTAGGCCACTGTAAGACTTACTCTTTAAGAGGAAATAAGAAGCTTTTAGCAGGTTCTGAGCAATGAGTACCATGAGTTAATTCCCACTTAAATAGTTCACTCTGGCTTTCGCGTTGATCAAGCTGATGGGGGCGGAGGGCAGGGAAGGGACATGGCAAGAAGACCACTTAGGAAGTTATTTTCTTTATCCTAAAGTAATGGGAAATAATTAAAGAGTTTTAAGTCAGGGAGTTATACTTTATTAAAATGTCATCATATACAGATGGTGCCTGACTTCACGGTGGTTTGACTTGTGATTTTTTGACTTTATGGTGCAAAAGCGATATGCACTCAGCAGAAATCATACTTCAAATTTTGAATTTTGGTCCTCTCCCAAGCTAGCGATATGTGGTATGAGACTGTCTTAGGAGGCTGGGCGGCGGCAGCAGGCAGCAGGTCCCTGTCAGCCAGGTGTCTAAACATCTGATACGCCGAAGCCGTCCTGTACCCATGCAACTATTCTGTTTCTCACTCTCAGTATAGCAGTCAACAAATTACATGAGATATTTGAGACTTTATGATCAAGTAGTCTTTGTGTGCACGGATGGTGCCCACCCGTAGGCTAATATAAGTGTCCTGATCACGCAAAGGTCGGCTGGCCTGAGCTATGATGCTCGGCGGGTTAGATGCGTTAAAGCCATTTTCCACTTAAAATATTTTCAGCTTATGCTGGGTTTATGGGGCCATCACCCCATTGTAAGTTGAGGAAGATCTGTATATCCTAATTATAAACCTCAGCTCAGTAAATAGTTAAACATACAAACACCTTAGTAAACTTAAATTACTGTATGAATTAATTACTGCTACATATCATTTCGACTTTTCTCTGTTCCCTCTAACGTGCAGTCATTTGGCCTGGATGCATCTTCTAACCCTCTTCTGATAGTGCAATAAACTGGGCTAATTCTAGCTTTAATTACCCTACTAAGAAAACATTTGGGCTGTGTTTTTCCAGTCTCAAGAAATGCCTTGGGTCCCTGAGGCCCTCCTTGTGTGACAGATATCTGCAACACTACAGAACAAGAAAAATCTGAGTTATCAGTATTGTCAAGCATTTTAAATCACTCGTTCTGGGATTTCCCGTTCCCTCCACTGGATTGTACACAATTCCCAGAATTATGGAGAGGATGCAACTTGTGGCACCCACTGGCTCAGTGCCAAACTGAGTCATGGGACCACCTCCGCTCAGCAACCAGGACGTCGGCCCTTCGTGTTCGATCCTGCCACACTTGCACCTGTTACCCTGCTAGCTCGCTGCTGCTGCGTTCCAGAGAATTTCTAATCACAGACTCTCTCAGAAACTAGCAAACTGTAGTCTTCGTTTCCAGAGAATTAATAGTCTTCCAAGTGTCAGATTTAGATTCTCAGAAGCTAAAAATCTGGAAAGTCGCGCGAGCGCCTCTGAATTTAGATGTCCCTGAACTAGCCAGACCACAATATCTGGTCTGGTTTCAAAGAGGAGTAAAATAATGACTGGGATTGTATAAAATACCATTCATTTCCGTTTTCTACTAAATCAGCTAATAAGCTGTTTGAAAGATATGGATGACATATGAGCAGACATTCCCCCCTCCTCCCGTCATTGACATCTAAACTGTTCACCGTGGCTTGCCTGAAATCTGGTGTGCAGTGCAGCCCATGCTGGGTGAAGATTCAGCCAGGATCAAGGGCTCAGGATGTGGGCTTACTACCTTTCTTAAGCACTAGGCTGGCAGAAGTGCCATGTCAAAAGCTACACGTTCCCCATTGCCATAATCAGGACATTTTTATTGTGTACATACTTCTAGGTACCCTTTCTTAGAGAGTGATCAAATTTACAGGGTAGTTCTGGCCCCACCTCTCACCTCCACACTCCATCCTCCTCCATCTGCTAACATTCTTGGAAGGAAGAACAATGTAAATCAGAAAAACAGACAAATACACATTATTATCTCCGTGATTCACCACCTATCATTAGAATCAGAGTAAAATGATTCTGCTCTGTGATGTCCCTACGCTTCCTTCCCTCCTTCCAGCTAATTGAAAGAATAGAGACTGCTTTACCTCCCGTACATTTCCTGAAGATTTTTGTTTGCTTGACATCCTTGGTCACGGAAGACTCTCTAAGTTTTCATTTCCAGTTGAGAGAAAGCTCATTGGCAACTCATTATATCCATTCTGACATCAACTCTTCTGATTAACACCTAATCCCATGCATTTATTTTCATACTTAGTTTCGTTGATTGCCACCGTTTTAGATCTAGATCACCACAGAAGACGTATGCAAGCTTATGCCTTTTAATTTTCAGGAGATAAATCGTGAAGTATTTTAACTGATATATTTTTAGAAAAGAATCTGCAAAGACCTTCTCACAAAAAACCAACAGTCTCTTAAGTTCTCTCAGCACAAGGAACTACAGGCTTCCCTGAGCAGAGGTTCATAAAGAAAAGATTGTTGGAGAGGGAGCGAGGAGGATTTCAAGCATTCGGTGATTACATGTCAAATATCTACCATTAACAACAGCTATATATATAACTATCGCTGTGTGTGTGTGTGTGTGTACGTAACTGCAGCTCCAGCTCTTACTCAGCTGTGTCTTGGTTGGGCTCCTGAGTTTTCACAAGCAAATGTCACGCTTACCTCAGCTCTACTGACTCTTATAGGTATGGCTCTGCTGTCAGTTAGTTTCAAAATATCTACACTCCCAAGTATTTGTTCTCTTTGATGCTCTGTGTTTATGGTTCATTGTAAAAAATATCTGTGATGAATGAGCTGAAGAATATGAAGTCTTTCTTTAATCTGTTCTAATTTCATCCTTGGACCATTTTGCATTGTTATTGAACTGCTATATGAAACTATGACTTGGTATCAGGCAGTTTGGCATTGAAGAACGTTTATGAGTAAATATTCTCACCCTACATTTAATTTTAATGAGGTTGTTGAGGGCAGTGTTTCCCATATCACACACTTTCTTTTATGAGGATCTATAAAAGGATATTTTTATCAGGTTTCAGTATGAAACAAAGCTTGCCTCTCCCTCACTTTTTTTTTTTTTTTAAACAAAATCTAGCTGAATTTTTACTGCATGCCAAACACCGTGACAGGTCAGAGGCACACATAGATGAACACAAGGAGACATGGTCCCTAACCTCATGGAACTTAGAGTTTAATAAGCAAGAGATGCGTAAGAGACATTAGCCTGAAGAAAATAAAGGAAGCTGCAGTGCGTGCTCTGAAGAAGAGTTCCATCATATCGTTAGGGCTTAGAATAAGGGAGTTGACCTCTTTGTGAGGTCAGGGAGGAAGTGCAAGTGGAGATGGGAAGTCATGGGAGATTTTAAGCATGTTGAGAAAGTTTGACATGATTAAGCTCCAGTTTTGAAAAGAACACACAGCTTATGTGTAAAAGGCAGATTGTGTTTCCCTTTTTGAACAGGCTCCTAGGAAGCACAGACCAAATTTTCAGCCCACTTTTTGCTAAGTCTATAACCCTTGATGGCATTATTTCAGTCACTAACTTTATCCCTGACTCTATATTACCTTCCTTCTCTTAATTCCCCTTTGCCTCATTTTTCTTGCTTAGCAATTTTCATTTTATTTTTCTGCATGTCTCTTTATAGTCAATATAATTGTTTCCTTCGCGGGAAGGGGGGAGGAGGAGGAGGTAAGATTCCAATAATAAATAAGTGACAGGGAAAATATCTTAGTTCTGAAAATGTTTACAACATAGTTGAAGACTTAGAGTAAAAGCATGGAAGAAATGGCTCTGAAAAATACAATGACAACTAATAGAATAGGTTTTCATAGATTATTTCACAGATAGGAGAATGTTGTTTTTAAACAAAGTTGATTTGGGATCTCAAGCTTTTTGAGTTGAGTGTCTTTTTCCATATAGATACACTTTTATGTATCCTATATTTGTCTTTTGTTTTTCTTAATCTTGGGACTCTGTTTGTTGTTATTGCTGTTTTTAATTTCCTTAATTGTTTGCTGTTAGGTAGTAAACTCATTGAGGGAAGAGATCTTGCCTTTCATTTATTTATTTTTTGGACTTGGTCTGCCCACAGACACCCACTACACCCCCCGTAGCATCCAGTACACTACTACAGGCTTGCTTGCTGAATAATGTATAGTTCTGCACTCAAAATGCATTCACTCTTTCTCATAGCTGACACCTGTTACTGGTACGGCTGGTCTCTGGATTTCCAAGCACTGGCCTGTAAAATACACAATTGCAATGACTATTTCCTCCACACTTTCCCTCTACTCCGTCCCTTCCAGTAGTTAAGAGAAGAGCACATTTGGGCTGCGCAAGAGCCAATGTTCCTACATAAAATGCAATGGACACCACCCCTGGCTTACGAGTGCCAAAAACGCGAGCAGAAAAGGGAGGCACCCATAATACATACTTCGCCTCCCCCCCTCATTTTTTCCTTATATATTTTTATTTTATCCCAATGTTTTGGAATAAAACATTAACATACCAACATACAGGAAGTTAGCCTCTTGTACCTACCACCTCTGCCAAGGCCATCTTTGGAAAAAAACCAAGAACAAACAAATGCAAAGGGGCCCAGCAGGGGCTGAGGCTGAGGGGAAATGACGTGAGGTCTCAGGAGCTGGAGGCGGTTAACCTTCAGGCTGGTGAAAAATACTGAGCACAGGGGAAAGTGGATGGAGAGAATTTAGGGTCTTTATGGAAGGTTTTCTTTTTTCCCCGGGAAAGCAACTTTAACCTTGTAAAAGATCTACTTCTGTCTTGTTAACCCGGCTTTGAAGAGGAATGACCCTGGGAGGAAAACAATAGCAGCGGCCAAGTAGAAAGGGTCATAAACTCCTAGGAGCCTTTTTACCGTCTTCAGAGTCGAGTTTGGGGTGAGATGAAGGCATACCCGCGAAGAAAACAGCATCGAGAGCGATAAAACACGTCCCTGCTCTCTTCTCAAGATGGAGCTCTGTGCTCACTTCTTCCTGAGGAAGGTTCTTTTCTGTCTTCCTGCCTCAGCCGGAAGGCATTTTTCTTGTTCTGGGCTCTTGGAACAGTTCTTTCTTTTTCCTTCATTTTCTTTCTTCCTTCTTTCCTTCTGTCTATTCCTCCTTTCCTTTTAAAAGCTGCTAAAGGAGCTGGCCGTGGCTCAGGAGGCCAGGAGGTTAGTTCCTCGAGAGCCACAGTGTGGAGACTGCGCGTCATCACGGGGCTCTTCTGTCGGCAACCCTTGGAGAGGTGTTCACCTGAGCAGACCTGGAACAGAAGCAGGAAATCCTTGGTCGAGATTTAAATATCCGACAGTTAATGAACACATACTCTGGGCTAGAATTCATCAACGTCGTGATTGTTTGATTTAATCTGGAAGATGGGGGTGTTGTGTTTGGATGTTTAGATCACTTACAGTTTTTATTGACCTATAGACATATATATGTAGTAGGTGTGTGGAGATCTAGTGATCTGCTTATTAAACATCTAGAACAAGAAAAATATGAGAGTCGACACCCCTGAAGGACTGGTTCGACCTCCTTGTTCCTACGACCCCACCAAATGTAACCGCTGTCCTGATCTGTCACACCACTTGCTTTGCCTGTTTTCCTCTGGCTCTTTGTGCTTGATTCGTGAGATTCATACATACATATTGTTGTGGTAGCTGTAGATTGTTCATTCTCATTACTGGTCACAGTTATTCTCAAAATGTGTCCCCAGATCGTTCGTAGCAGCGTCAGAGGAACTTGTTAGAAATGCAAATTTCTGAGCAAATTCTTGAGCCTTGACCTCTGAATCAAACACTGGGTGGGGCATAGCCCTCTGTATTTTAAACCCTCCAGATGATTCTGATACCTACTAATTTTCAGAAACATTGCTATATAGTATCTCGTTCTCTGAATATATTTTTATCATTCCACCGCTGATGGACATTTGGGCTGTTTCCAGTGTGCGGCTATTATGAAGAGCTGTGAATATTCTAGTACGGGTCTTTTGGTGATCATGAAAATGCATTTATTGTGGGTGTATACCTAGTAGCATAATTTCTGGGTCATAGGATACGCTTTTGTTCAGCTTTAGTAGATATTACCAGACAGTTATCTAAGTGGTTATACTAATTTACATTCCCCAGCTGGATACTAGAGTTGCAGTTTCTTAATATCCTCACCAAAAATATACTTGGTATTCATTTTATTTTTAGCCATTCTGATGGAGATAGTGTATCTCGCTGATGTCTTAATATGCATTTCTCTAATGACTAGTGAGATCGAGCGCCTTGTCATATACTCATTAGCCACATGTATATCTTCTTTATTGAAGTGTACATTCAAATCTTTTCCCATTTTTCTATTAAGTTGTCTATTTTTATCTCATTGATTTTTAAATACAAGTCTTTGTCAGATAAACGTATCGCAGATATATTTTCCTGCTTTGTGGAACTCAAGGCAATTATATTTTGATAACAAACATTCCCAAAGTGTAAGTATGGGCTAAAAGCCTGCCTTGTAACTTATAGATTTTTTTTCAACATACTTTCCATTTCCTGATTGTTCACTAACTTTCTCTCTTAATGAAGCATTACTTCATTAGGTAGTAGCAGGAGTAGCAGAGCTTTGTTGTATTCAGTATCACAGCCGAGGACATGCTGATAAAACCACGCACAAAGCTGTATGGAATATTTGAGGCAGGTCAGTGTCTCACAGAAAACTCCACATATTCTAAGGCTCAGGCATGTGCATCCTTATTTTTTCTGTGTCTCATAATCACTATCCCGTCTTTTTTAAAAATATGGTTTCTAGGTGACTGGCAAGTAGCCCAGTAACAGACCATGAATGATAAAGGAGGCATAACAAATCTGTGGGGAGAGGAAAAGATTATTCAATAAACAGAGTGGGGCAATTGATTGGTTATTTGGATAAAAATCCATTCAGGTTCTCCAGCCATTTATGAAAATATGTTCCAAGTGGAACAAAGAGTTAATATAAAAATTCCAACCATGAAGAACTAGAAGATAATATTTGTGAATATTTTTCTGATTTCTTAATGTGCAAGGAAATAGCAAAGGGAAAGATATCTAGATATAACTATACCACAACTTGAAACTTTTGAACTTCTAAATCCAAACTGAACTAAATGGGAAAAAGCAAACTGAACGAAATATTTTCAATAACTTTGACACACAGAGAGAATACCCTTAATCTTAAATTCTTAACACATAATCATCATGAACAGTTAAGAAACAAATAAAGGTCCTAGTAGAAAATACAGAAAAAATAAGAAAAGAATATTTACAAACCATGAAATTCTACTGGTTGTTAACTTAGTAGTTGTTAAAAAAATTTTTTATTATGTTATGTTAATCACCATACAGTACATCATTAGTTTTTGATGTAGTGTTCCATGATTCATTATTTACGTATAACACCCAGTGCTCATTACAACACGTGCCCTCCTTAATACCCATCACCGGGCTACCCCATCCCCGTAGCCCCCTCCCCTTTGAAACCCTCAGATTATTTCCCGGAGTCTATAGTCTCTCATGGTTCATTTAAAAAAAATTTTTTTTAAAAAGGAGAAGAAAAAGTCCAAACACACATAATCAAAGAAATAAAAATTAAGAAAAAAAAATGTATTTGAAATATTGCAAAAAGTTTAGGCTTGATTTTAGACTTAAATGTAGCTTAAAATAAGAAAGAAAAACTCTCCTGGAGAAACAAAACTCCAGTTTCTATTGTAACAAGGCGCAAGCTGAGAAGAGAGAAGAGGGGTGATTTCCCATTGCTAGTGAGCAGCAGAGAAAACAAGAAGTCCTCCAGAGGCTGCTGACAGCCCCTAAGGGCCGGCATTTTGGGCAAGGTCAAAAGAAACGAACAACAAAAATAATCACAACAAAGGAGGAAATAAAATAGCAAAAAATTTGGAGGCGATCAGAGATGATAGGTGTCATTAATTAGAATTGGAGGCAAAAATAAAGAGCAGCCCACTTATTTTGTTTTGTTTTGTTTTGTTTTTTGAGCACCCCACATTTTTAAAGCCAGGGAAAAAAATCGGTTATTTATTATGTTCAAAATGATCCAGGCACTGTGGTTAGTGTTAGGCTGACAAAGACGAATGCAGCCCACTCCTGCCTTCAAGGAGCTTAGACAGGTTAGCTGATAATTTGAATAAAATATTGTTGAAGCGGTTACGATGTCGGCATCTTGACTAGGATTTTATTAAATTTGCCTGGGGCACTTCAACCTAGCGCCCTAGAAAACACAAGCCGTTGTTTTTGCTGGTTTCAGTACATCCTAACGACTGATGTTTCTAATGACCATCGTGATTCCTAAGAAGTGGTGAAATTGAGTTAGTCTATTCTGTTGAAGATGATGGAGGAAGTACAGGGTATATTTTAGAATGATTTGTGGCAAAATTGATTTTAAAAACAACTCTGGCTCTTACAGAGTTAATCTGCAACTCTCTCTCTCTGAGTCAACGGAGAGAGCTCCGCAGAGCTGAAATTTCACTGCATACACTACTTCAGCGCACAGGATCGACTGAAACATTAAAATGAGCTGCTTATTCCACTACCTTTGGGAATATAGACCAAAATAAAGATGGGTGGCTGGGAGAATAGGCACCCGTTTAATTTTTATAGCACACAAATATCTACACGCCAGTCACTTTAGGAAAAGTCATACAGAAATGAGGATAATAAACACCTGATACGACAGACACCACAAAAATCTGTTATTACTGTGAACGATTACCATAATTCAGACTGTGTTTTGCTCGACTCATTTAAGTAATTACCTCAAATCTCTGCTTTATTTTTTAATCTCATGCTATAGTTTATTATTGCTACTACCGGAAGAAATAAGCAAAACATTATAAAGTTCTTTTGCTTTTTGCAAACTAAAATCTTTATTTTTGCAAAATACTGTATCTGGTAATGGTATCACAAGCATTATTATTTTTTTTTTTTCTAGAATTAGAAGCAACATTCACAAAAAAACTCGGAAAGTGTACTGGTTCAAAAAAAAAGTTTTCTGCTTCATGTAACTGATTCTTTGGGAAATTTCATGAAAATACTCATCCATTGTTTTGTAGTAATCATTGCAACGTGAAATTAAAACAGACTCAATACTAAGCATTTTTAAAACAATTATCTGGCAGTGAAATTATTATATATTTCTTCTAAAAACAGGTTGTATCATACACACATTTATGTGAAAAATGGCTGACCTTTCTTATTCAGTTCAGCAGCAACATTCATCAGAATTGCTTTTTTAATTTCTTCAATTGGCGCACATAAAATGCAAGGCTGTGCTGGGGGTTTAGGATGTGAACACTTGCACGTGATTCCTTTTGATCAAGAGCAGAGCTGACCCTTCTCCCCACCCAGCTTTCCCTTTTTGTGCTTGTGTGTTCCGAACAGCCTTTCGGAAGAGTCCCAAATTGCAATGATGTCCCAAATCGCAGGATTAATGTGTCTACGAACAGACCTCTTATGCCTCCAAAATGAAGTACTCCTTGCTAATTTCTCTTCAAGACACCAGCTTAATTGCATTTTAAACAAATGGGCTGCTTTGCTGGCCAACTTTTAAATGAGATAACAGCAATGTTCACTCTCCAGCAGTGATGAGTGCCTTGCAGTAGATTCAAAACTCTGTTCAATAACAGGTTTAATCTCACACCAGCAGATTTACTGCAGAATAAACTGCCACTGAGCTCATAATTAGTAAAACAACAACAAAAAATCCAACCTACTAAATATTATTTTCCAAAGCAGCAGGCAATGTTTTAGTGGAAAATTTCAGTCCTGTTCTTTGTGCGTTTTATTGATTTTATGTATGATATTGGGAATTCATGCTATGATTTAAGATAATGTTCTTTATCGATCACGTAAGCAGTTGCTTAGCTATCCAGTAACAAAATGATGCCCCCATTCACAGAATATGTAACTCACACAGCCGGGGAGACTACAGTGCTTCTCTCTTTAATGTTTATTCCTTCTTTTTTTTTTTCTAAAAGCATATTCGCCGTTGGAAAACAACAGCCAAAAAGCATTTGTGCTTTAGAAACAATCTTCTCATAATTTTCTTTGTTGCAGCTATTAGCGGCCAATTGTGATTCAGTGAAAACCCGTTCAACAAACAGATGTTACAAAGTATATTCTCTGCTTGCTGCGTCTAAACAAGTATTAATGAAGTAATTGGAACTATTACGGAAAAAAAGAGTGCTTAGGATATATTTATGGTTTTATGTACAAAGCTATACTCTTCTAAAATTTCTCATTTATATTGCACAGTAGTAAGAGAGTGTTATAATGACATGCCGAGGGACATATTTTTCATAATTGTCTTAAATATCTGTGCAAAAACCTGTATTGCACAATTCTAAAAAGCTCATCTGCAAATAAGGGTGAACAAAAGCTTTTGTGCAAAAAAATAGAGGAAAGCAACTATATCTATTTTAAAAAATCAACTTCATTCTCTACACCATGCACAGATTTTTTAAATCTTACTTTTCTGTGTGTAAATATAAATTAAATGTGTAATAGCCAAAAAAGCTGTTATTAAAAAGCTTCCAATTATTTGAGCAGTGTGCTTCTCCTGACATTTTTCAAACAGAAATAAGTCGTCTTTAGTATAAGCACCAGCTCACCTCCATCACTCAAACATATAGTAATGGCGTGTGAGGCTAGCTTTAGTTCTGGCATTAACCTTTTGATAATGAGTGCTACATCAAATGGAATTTGAAGAATCTAATGGTACTGCCGTGCAGTTTATTTTTTTAAGACCCCCAAAGCAAATTAAACCTCAGTGAATCAGACATCATACTCACAGACAATAGCAGTTTTAAGAAATAACTAAAAAATGCCAATTTACAAATAAAGCTTTTACCTCTACCGGTTAGCCAAGTGATGATTCAAAGAAAAATTGCTCATTCTTCTCTTCAAATTGCCCCTAATTAGTACTGACCCTGAAGATGAAAAGTTTTAGAAAGGAAGGAAGGAAAGAAAAGAAAGTATTTCTAGTTCTATCTTTGACTAATTACCATGGTATTTCTAAGTCATAGACCTAAAGAATTTTAGAAGTGAAAGGCCTCAGGAAGGACTCCTTTCCCATAACTCGCAAAGGAGAATAGTGTTCAGACGACGGATGTGATAAGCCCAAAGGCACATTTTTCATTTGTCTCATCTGTTACACGGGAGCAATGTTTATTCTTTTATCACGTACCTAATCAGTATCATGGGTACCATAGTCTATACTCTGGTCCATCAGATTTCAAAGTCATTGCTCTTAAGCACCCACTGGATGACCTCATCCGAAATATGGCTGCCTTAGAGATCTTATGTAATACCATGTTCTTCTTTCCCTGCTCTGGTCACTTTTAGGTTACGTGCTGTTGGAGCAAGCATTTTTCATCAGTATTCGTCAATTTTATCGAAATGGAATATACATGTAAGAAAATGCAGCCATTTCTAAGTATACAAATTTGATGAATTTTGACAAATACTTGTGTAACCATTATCCCGATTATGATATAGAACATTGCCTTCATTTCAAAAATTTCTTTTTTTCCTCTTTGCAATAAATCCAGTCCCATCGCCCATCATAGGAAATCACTGATCTAACTTGCATCACGGCGGATAACTTTTCCAGAACTTCATATAAATGGAAGCACACTTTTATTTATTAATATGATTTGACAAATACAGAGCTTATTATGTGACAGACACTAAGTGCTATACAAGTACAATATTTAATCCTCATAACCACCATAAGGTGGGTATCATTATCTCCATCTTATAGTTGGTAAAACAGAAGCCCAGAGAGGCTAAGTAATAATCTAAGGTCACAGAGTTGGTAGATGGCAGACCTGAAATTTTAACCCAACCGGTTTGTTTCTAGAGCTTGTCCCCTAACCACTACATAATTCAGCATGAGAATTAATAATAATGATAATTGCTAGACCTTGTTCTCTGTTGGCCACTCTTCTAAGCACTTGTACATATTAGCTCATTAGAATAATCCTTTGATGTAGGTAATATTGTTCTCTTCACTGAGGAGGAAATGAAGGCAGAGGGAGGCACAGGATGGTTATCAACCAAGAACTTGACATACGTTATGTCTAAATCTCCAGGGCCTAGAAGAGCGCCTGCTGTGTGATAGGTGCTCAGGAACACACACACACATTATATATGGTATACGTATCATTTTTAACATACTATATGACATTAGATATGCTATGTGTAATATGTAATATGTATTTTACATAAGCATATGTACATTTAAAATAAATGAATAAATCTAATATATCATTCATATATTAATTCATTTAATAAATGAATTTGTGTTGATTTTATTAGCATTCACATTCTACAAATGAGAAAATAAAACTGAGAGGTTCAGAAAGAGAAAGCAAATAACCAAATTTACAAAGCTAGAGAGTGGACAGGCTGGCTGTGAAGGTGAGTCTTTGGATTCCAAAGAGCACACATCTTTCGCCCTATTTTCCCCACTCATTTTTCAAGCACTCTGGCAGTGTTTTACCCCATAACTCATCTCATACAATCATTACAATGACCCTATGAGAAAGTGTTCGAATTGCTTTACACATTAGATAACCAGTATGCAGGCAGATTAAGGGTATTCCCTATGGTCAGCCGGCTGGGGAGGTTTATACTCTATGGTCAAATTCAGATTAGGAGCTGAATCTGATGCTGATAAATTTGAAAAACTTCATTGTGTAGGTGACACATTGGAAGTGCATGAGTTACTGAAACCCAGGACGCAGAGGGGTAACACAAGCTAATCAAAGTAATTTATAGCTAGTGAGTACCTCCAAGTGCTAGGAATTTTACACATGCGTTTTATTGAGTCTAAGTCATCATCAGTTGTAAGACACAGTCCCCATTTCCGATTTGCTAAAATGTGAAAGCCATCCACAATCTGGAATCCATGAGCTACAGTATGCTATTTCTAATTCCTATAATGACCCTATGAGATGATTACCTACCTTTTTCCAATGAGGAAAACAAAGCTTAAAGAGAAAAAGTGACACACCTGTTGGCCCTGGTCTGGCTCTGGGTAGCTCCGAAGCCTGTCCCTCCTTGAGGCCCATCTCATCCGCCGTTGTTTTCTGCGCTGCCAGATTGTTTTGCATGCGCGGGCACTGCTCCTGCAAAGCGAGGAGATACAGGTCTCCAGAAAGCACCGGCTGGAAGGGAAGTTTATCACTTTGCTAATCCAAATTATTGTCTGTTCATACTTTTGAACTATTTTTAGACTTCATACTGTACTTCACGACCTACAATTAATTTGTTTAGAGTTTCACAAGATCTCAGGCGTTTGCTTTTATGGTTAACTCAGACATACCCTTCCTTTAGTTGCAAATGGTTAAATCCAACTCTTTTCCCAGAAGGTCACCCTGTCTTTCATGATGAACTAACTGCCAACCCATTATGCCAACAAGGGAAGTATTATCTTTTGGTGACATGCTCCCTTCAATATATTTTATTTTCATAGTGGGGCATTCTAAGATTTTGGTAAAAATATTTAGTCAAATAATTGCATAACATGAATAGGTTCATATGTTCCAATGTCTTAATTTAAATTTTAATTTTAGAGCAGTATAAATTGATAGCTTTCCAAAGATAATCCAACAGAAAAATTGTCTGCTATACTCCTCACGATTCCCATTTTTGATCTTTCATTTCTGAATTCATGTCTCCTTGTTACTTTTACATGTAATGAGAAATGTTCATCTGATTTTTCCTCAGCTGGACAGGATTTTTTTTCTGAAGTCACAGCAATAGCTTTTGTTCCACTTGTGAAAAGCCTCTATAATTTCAATGACTAGATTTTCTTTTTTTTTTTTTTAAAGATTTTATTTATTTATTTAACAGAGATAGAGACAGCCAGTGAGAGAGCGAACACAAGCAGGGGGAGTGGGAGAGGAAGAAGCAGGCTCCCAGCAGAGAAGCCTGATGTGGGGCTCGAACCCAAAACGCCGGGATCACGCCCTGAGCCGAAGGCAGACGCTTAACCGCTGTGCCACCCAGGCGCCCCAATGACTAGATTTTCTAATGGTATTTTTTTTTCATATTAAATTAAAAGTTTCTTGTGAAGAGAAATATGTGATTTTGTGGAAGTAAACCCCTGATAAATAACCGACCGGGACATATGATTAGTTAGCATCTGTAGGGGGAAAAAAGTGCTTTGTAAACTTGTACTTTACACAACTAATGAGTAAGAATTTTTATTTCCTCTCAGAAAAGTTTCAATTACCCATAAACTTCGAAATTTGTAATGTGTGGTGACACCACCTTTTAAGCTTAATTTTGTTCCAATTTTACTTTCTCTTTTCTCTCTCCTTCTCTCTCCCTCTTTCTCTCTCTCACCAGTTGCTGTTTGTGAATCCAAATGAAAGGAGAAATATTCCAGAAATACAACATATATATATATATATATATATATATATATATATATATATATATATATATATATATATATATATATATACATACTAGACATTTCAGGTAAGTTCTTTGAATCCCTCAGGAATGGACAGCTCCTTTACAGGTAAGCAACTTTTGAAAGTTGTCAGTGCATTTGAACCTTCCTGCTTCCCCCAGTCTCCACAACTACCTCAAGACATAGGACAGTGGTAGTCATCAGGGCTGGCTTCGGGGGCCTGCGATGTGCAGCTGAACAGGGTTCTGTGCTTGGATAGCTTGATGCTCTGCTGTCATTGCCTTGAAATTCTTAATAATCTTTTGACAAAGAGTTCCACATTTTCACTTTGCATTTGGCCCCACAACTTAATTTAATTGGTACTGTGAGGATGATTTATTTCTCTGCTCCACAGAAGGGCAATAGCAAGCAAAGAGGAACCAAAACATAGTAATAATAATAATAATAATAATAATAATAATAATAATAAAGGGCAGTTAGAAAAGTTAATTAGAATAGACAGATTTGTTAGGTTTTGGTTTCATTTGTAAAACATTAGACACATTCATACTCAATTACCATCCACCACCAAATAGAAGCCTTTTATTATTATTATTATTATTATTATTATTATTATTATTATTATTTGCTACTGAAAAATCCACACCCTAAAAGAGTAAATTGTCATATATTTTAATTCTTGCAAAGCCTGTCATAAGTAAGGGCTGATCTCTCAATTATTTTATTTTTAACATTAGCCTGGGATAACTTCAAAATACTGGTTTCAGGTATTTATATTTATTTATTTTTTTTTTTTACTTGGGGATATTCATAGATAACACATGACAGAATCCATTTTAAAGAAAGGACATTACCTTGTAGAGACAAGAAAAATATACCTTCAGGATAATTTTTTTTTAGAAAAGGTAAAATGGTCTCTGAATGGGTGCTTGCAACTGTAGATAAAATTTCTAGGGACTTCATCATACACAAATTTGGAATGAATTGAAACAACTTTTTTCTTCTTCTCTTTTTAAATTTTATTATGTTACATTAGTCAGTATACAGTACGTCCTTAGTTTTTGATGTAATGTTCCATGATTCATTGTTTGCGTATAACACCCAGTGCTCCATGCAATACGTGCCCTCCTTACTACCCTTCACCGGGCTAGCCCAGCCCCTCACCGCCCTCCACTCTAAAACCCTCAGATTGTTTCCTGGAGTCCATAGTCTCTCATGGTTTGTCTGGCATTGAAACAACTTTGACAGAAGTGCTCTGTGCTCTGGAAAATTGAAGAAGAGGGCTAGAAAGGGTATGTTGGAAAGGGGGAAAGTCACCAATGTTAGAAATCATGTAAAAAGTTTGATAAACTTATTTCATACAATTCAAGTGTGGGAACATTTCATAAGTTCATATTGTTTTGTAAAATATTTAAATTTAAGCCTGCAGAATTAAATTAATAAATATAAGTAATTATGTGACTATTTAAGCTACATGCCTCACATTTTTATATATTCAGGTTGTTCCCGTCGTTCCCTTAAAAGATCTTTCTTTCATTTGGGAAAATTAGGTGCTGCCGTGTATTTGGGTTTACCTTATCTTTAAACATGTGTGGTGGTAATCATATAAACCTTTCAAAAATCACATGTTAAAGTAAGGTGATTTTCTTGCTATTTTATGTTATTTGCTCTTTATACAATGTGGATGGTTGATTAGCATAGCTAATTGAAAGTTGGATATATTCAGCATTCTCAGTTGAAAGGTTCTTTATAGCTACAGAGTGCCAAATTGAATTATTTTCGTCTCTCTAGTCCAAATCCTGGGCTGTGAATCTCTCTGGGACAGCTCTGCTGAGATTTATTACATGCACACATCTGTATTCCCCCCGAAGTCCTTCATTCCTGCCTAAATGAAGAGGGAGTCTTCCTGCCTGTCTGCCTCCCCCTTGTTCCCCAGACCGGTATGAGGGCAGTTGTGCTGGAGAGGATGGGGTCACAACCACCAGCAACAACCCTGAGAATTTAAATCTATCTTGAATGAAAGCAAGCAAACAAATGAAAACGAAATTAACCCTATTTACTCTGCACAGACATTTCCTTTCAGTTCTTGCTTTAAAAAATAACCCTCTCCACCCTCCTCCCCCCACAATGCTTCTACTTTTATCTCTCACATCTTTCTCTTATTTTCCATTCCTACTGCCACAGCCTTGCCACAGAATGTTTTCACTCCCTGTCTAGATTTCCTTCCTGCAATTAATCCTCTCCTTCTTATTTTTTACCCCTCATTTCAACCCATCTTCAAGCCTGCTGCCTGGGTGCTCTTTCAAGTGCCCGGTTAATATCCTCTCAATTCTAGCTTGCACAATTTCTATGGCTCCTGACTGCTTGTGAATAAAATAAAATTTTCTTATATCGGCATTTCAAACCCACTAAAACTCTAATCCCAATTCACTTTTCCAACTTTGCTTCTTACTATTAGCAAGCTAAGCTCAACCAAGAAATACTTGAAGTGGTTCTTTAATATAATTGTTAATCATATTACCTTATTGTAATTTATGTATCCTTGTGGGATACTTTAAGTCTTGTCTAGAACAAGGTAGAATAAAAAAGTAAAAATACCCTAACTTAGAAATATCATATTTCCCAGCTCTCTGTTTTTTGTTCATGCTGTTCCCTCTGGAGTACTCTCTCATCCTAGTATTTACTATTGAAATTCTGCCCATGCTGCCTGGAGACCCAGCCCATATGTCATTTCCTGCAAGATGAATTTCCTAATCACTTAAGTCAGACACTTCCTCCTTCCCGTCCTTGAACTCAGTAGACCCCTCATATGATGGCTCATATAGCCTGGTATTACAGGTAACTGTGCGTTTTACCTACTAAATTGTATGCCGATTACACATGAGCCTTATAGCTTGAAGTCTCGAAGTACGTCTAGCACCGTATCTTACACAAAGGAAACATTCAATAAACACATATTGACAGAATGAATGAAGAAATAAAAAGAGTTAAATTGTACATCTCTAAGTTTACATTTAAATTATGGACTCCTATTGAGGGTTTTATCTGGCAACTTTTGTTTTAAAAAAAAAAATTAAGTCATTTCCTTAAGTGGACCACTTTTTGATATTCCTGTCATTGAAAGAATTCTACTTAGTGAGGCGTTCTTTGTAACTTTCTATTGGTGAGATGGTGGTCAAGTCACTTAAAGTTTGGACCTAATTTTTATAATTAAGAGCAATGAATAATAGTTAACAGTTAAGGATTTTATTTATTTATTTATTTATTTATTTATTTATTTATTTGAGAGGGAGAGCACAGGTGCGGGGGGGGGGGGGGGCGAGCAGGCGGGGAGGGAGAGGGTAGGGTAGGGGAAAGAACCAAGCAGATTCCATGCTGAGTTGGAGCCCAATGCAGGGCTGCTTGATCTCAGGATAGGGAGATCATGACCTGAGCAGAAACCAAGAGTTGAACGCCTAACCGATTGAGCCACCCAGTCGCCCTAATAATAGTTAACATTTATATAGGATTTACTGTATGCCAGGAACTGTTTGAATACTTGATGTATATAACTTCATTTAACCCTCATTAATACCTATGTGGCAGATACTACAATTATTACCCTTTTACAGAACAGAAGCTCAGTAAGTTTCCCAAGTTCACATAGCTACTGGGTGACAAGAGATAGAGATTGCACCCACTTATCTTGGCTCCAAAGTCTGTGTGTATTCTGAATAGTCAGGTGGTTGGATGAAATAAGTATCACTTTTATTTCAATGAAAAAACTATGGATATTTGATAAATACGAAGCTCTACTTCAGTCTTTCAGTATGATGAAAAAATATAAGGCTATATTCTTGAACTTTAGTGACATTTTTGTTATTCTGGGAAGCGACGGTTAAAAATCGAAGACTGGCTTCCCAGGTAAATAATCCATGCAGTTGTGCAGGCTTTGCTTTTAGACGAGCCCCATGCTTGGTCTTTGGCATCTTGATATTTTTAGTAATTTTTGAACAAGGGATGCAGATTTTCATTTTTTACTGAGTCCCACAAATTATGTAGCTGATCCTGATTTAATGTTTCGAGGACAAATATAAGTATTTTCCCAGTACGTTCAACTAAACATTAAAGTTTTATCCCTTCCACTCTCACTTCCCTTTCCTTCAAACATGCCTCAAAAGGTATGGAATCAAGATCTTAAAATAGCTAAAGACCTCTTTTACAAGAAAGCAATAGAATTTCCTGAATAAGAGGTTAATATTAATATGCCCATCTGGTAGACAGATGAAATATTTGTCTCACTTTCCTCATTCTAGTTTGGTTATAAATTGTCCCCTATTTCCCATGAACCAAAATATATAAATATGTTTTTTTCTTCTAACTCTGTAATTTCTAGAGCTCCTTTTTACTCAGTTTTTTTTTTTTTTTCAAATTCTTATTCTTCTGTCCCCTCTCCTTGGCTAGCTCTGGTTTGTTCTCCTGGCTGTCTACAATTTCTGGGTTATCTGAGGGACTCATGGCCATTCTTTCATTTGGCAATGAATTCTATTGAATCTCTACTACATTGGAGAAAGAGGAACTCTTTATCACAGTGGGACCCCTGATTGTGTAGTTTATCTTCCCATGGTGATAAAAATGCATTAAATGCATTTGAAGGATGGCCCAAGAATGAATAATATTATGCAATGTGAGCCTCATCTAAACACAAGAAGCAATGATTGGGTCACTTTTCAGAGAACATATTTTCCTACCAAGAACATTATTTAAGTTGAGACACCTACTATGTGCTAAAGAGGTGAAGATGAAGCGTAGGCAGTTTCTGTCCTCTAGTAGCCCCGTAAAGGAGGAGACGGTCATACACGTAGGGGCATCACACACTGACATGCACATGACGTTAGTGTAAGGAAACTACATCAGGGCTCCACGGGTGGAGTCAAATGGGATACAGATGAATGGGTGCAGAACCAATAATATTTGGGCTTCCTCTGAGAATGGGGAAGGACTGTCTTTTCAGCAGATTCAAAAGACAAAGCCATGAAATTGCAGCATCAGTTTGTGGCAGTGAGTGATCTGCTGTGACTGGGCCTGGGCTTCATGGGGTTGAGAGGATTGGTGGGGACAGGTGTGCCATGCAAGGTGTGGGATGACATTCTGTTAAAGGGGATGAATCAATAAAAGGTTTCAAGGAGTGGAGACCTCATATAAATGTGTATTTAACACAGGTGATACGTATGGTACACAGAATCGTGACTCTCCTGCATGCACACAAAGATGTCTGCATCTTAATATCTGAAATCTGTGAATAATGAGATAGGGCAAAAGGGAAGGTAGGTTGTAGGTGGAATTAGGTTACTAGCCAGCTGACCTGGAGATGGAGAGAGGATCGTGGATCTTCCAGGGGGGCCCAACGTAATCATAAAGGTCTGTAATAAGTAGAAAAGGGAGGCTAAAGAGAAACAACCAGAGAAATGAAAGCATGAAAATGATTCAGCCAGATGTGGCTGGCTTTGAAGATGGAGGAATGCGGCCATGAAACAAGGAATGCAGGCAGCCTCTAGAAGCTGGAAAAAGGCAACGAAATGGATTCTTCCCTAGAGCCTCCAGAAAGAATGTAATCCTGATAACCACTTGATTTTATTTAGGCCAGGGAAACCAGTGTTGAACTTCTGCCCACACAACTGTAAGATAATAAATGTTTGTTGTTTAAGATACAAATTCCTTAAGCTGTATAGGATAATAAATTTGTGCTGTTGCGTTTCAGCATCAGAGGAAACTAGTACAACATGTTAAGTTTATAATAATATAATAAAATCCTTGAAAGTCAATTTAAAAATATGATTTAATAATCAATAAATATAAATAAATATATCCTACTTCCCATTGCTAATTTTCATAGGTCTTGGCACACATTTCTTGGTGTGCTCTCTTTATGCTTGCTGCCTCCTACTGACCCCAGATAGCTTAGATTTGTGATCACAATCTTCTGTTTCCAGCTGCATTCAGGACAGAAGCTTAAATACCAATGCCCATTGCAGCCTAGCCACAAGCAAACAAAAAAGAGAGGCAGTTACTGAGTTTTTAGGCATATCACCCACTGTCTTTCTCTTGGGCTGGAGACACTATCTTTCTATACATTGTTCTGCGCCTAGATTAGTATTTCTACCAGTATCAACTGCAAAATAAACTGGATCTGGCAAAAATATATACATTTAAAAGGTCAGAAAGGCCCTGTGTCTCAGATGCTTGGCACACTGCCAAATCCATAAGTGCAGATTTTGTTTATGCCATTCCTCCTGACACAGGGTAACACAGCTGTGTAAAAACTCATTTACTTTAGGGTGACAATTCTGTTTAGATTAATTGACTAGGGAGATTAATATTTACTCTACTTCTCTATCACTGTTGAAATGTTAACTATATTGTATAAAATCCATTAAGTACTAAAGCATACTTTGCAAACTACAATACGTTGATTTACTTCCAAAATGCAGCTCATACTGGTCACAAAATGGCAGAAAATCTTTGTGTGTTTTAAAGGGCAAATGATTTTATTTGAGCATCAGGAACGTAATTAGTGGCATTTGAGTTTGAAGTCATTTATTCTTGTAGTGGAATGACCAAAGAGCGCCACATGAAAGTTGGCTACTTTCAGAGAATTTGATGGTATCCTGTTATCTAAGTGTGCCCTGTCCCGAGCAGGTCATCAGTAACTGGTGTCTGCGCAGCAGAGTGAATGAGAAGATAAATGCATTCCTCTGTGCTGACAATATAAACCCCTCATTGTGTAGTAAATGGGCGTAGTCTTAGCTGTGGTCTAAGAGCTGCCTTCTAGGTAGGAAAACAAAGGTGGTTATTTCTGCCAGATGGTCTCCGACGGTTGTGTGGTCAGCATCAAATAAGGCATAGAGTTGCATAACGCATCAGTTTAATTGGAGTTACGTTCCTCCTGACTATTGTGAGACCATTTTCTTACACATTTTCCTTAGGATTATGGCTGAATCTTTCTCTAGCCTTGATGGAAGGTTGGCATCACCGGGTCAGAATGCTTTTGCAAACCATCTCTCTGAGTTGCCATATTGTGAAAAGTTGCAGCTTTTACGCAGAATTCATTCAAGAGCTGTGTTCCAAGGGCTTTCTGATGTGAAATAAAACAAAACAAGCTTTTTGTTTGTCTTTTCTGTAGGTGCCCTCTTGAAGAGATGGCCGTTTCTCCATTCTGCTTAGGATAACGCAGAGAATCCTTAATTTCTTAATAAAAGTGATAGCACTCACATGGTTTTTTAAAGCTTTTATCCTTAAAAATCTGCTAAGTATAAAAGGACTTCAGTCCTTTTGTCCCACAGGAAAACCTTGAACTAATTGCTATTTGGCTCTTAGCAACAGTCCCTCAAAGGCAAGCTCAAGGGAGGGTCTCCAAAGTGCCTGCCACCCATCCACTTCTTTGGAGAACTGAATGTTCTTCTTTGATCCAATTAGACACCATCACTCAGTCACCTTCATTGAGTCTTACTTCACTGTTACATCTCTCACTTTTATCAACTGCAGCTATAAGAGTCGGCTATATAAACTTAATTTCTGTTCTTTCTGCACAAATTTGGAAGAGATTCCTCACTGCGCTGCATAATGCCCTCTGTAAATCGTCCCGCACGAGAAATCTCTCTCAGGATCTAGGACCAGAAAAGTTTATTGAGGATCGTGCTTTCTTCTTTGCAATGATGAAGATGCTGTGTTTCCTACCTCATGCCTTGTCATACTGCTATCGCTCTATCACCCGACCTGCCAGGACGCCGAGAATCAAGAGACACTCAGGCACACAATTCAACACGTTGTCCTGTATTTGAATATTTGGATTTATCCTTTAACTTTCCATCTTTGTCTCTATGTCTAGAGAAAGAGAAAGAACACATAAATCAGTACAACTGATGTTTTAAAATCATGTTTTGTTATTAGAGAAGTTCAGAAAATAGAGGCATTTAAAGCCAAGTGAGATAGAGAAGTTAAATGGCTTTGGAATGATATTTTAAGAGGTGGATAAAGGAGGCTATAAAAGTAACATTAGAGTATTCTGTAAAAAAAAAAATCTTATTATTTTCTGGTATGGTGGCAGGAGTTAAAATAACAAAACTTAGTTAAATGAAAACAATAATTCATCCAAAGATATTTATCAAGGTTCTACTATGTGTATGACACAGTTCCTGCCCTTAGGGATTTTTCTAAGTATGAATAGGCAATTTCACTATATTATAGCATTGGCTATTTTAGAGGAAATATGGGCTGCCATAGGACCAAATTAGCAAGCACTTTTGATCTGAATTTAGGGTCGGCTTGAAGAGGAAGCATTTTCAAAAGACCGGATGGAAGACAACAAAGAAATGTATCCAGAGGAAGAGGGAAGGGAAGGAGGCTCCAGAGAAAAGACAAAGTCTTTGGAAAAGACTTTGAATTATGAGTGGACACGGAGACTCCTGGGAACTAAAATATGTTAACAATGTGTAAGCCAGCACCTTCCCTCTCAGAGGCATTGAGGTTAATCTAATCTTCAGGAGCCATGACTACAAATCTACTGTTAAAATTAATTACCTTATTAATGGTGATTGCATTATTCAGAGAATAAGAATGCACTCATATTTAATCTACAGTGATTACAAAACATTATTTAGAGTATGTTCCCAATTATGTGTGTTACGGTGTAGTGTAGGTATATATCTATAAGTATGACCTAAAAATAGCAACTTAAGGGGGATAGAATCTTCTTTCTGTTTCATGTAAAGCTCTGGATATAATCAGTCCAGGGATGCTGTGGTTTTCCCATTGTCAGGGGCCAGTTTTCCGTTATGTGGCTTCCATTCTCGATGGTAAGTCATGGTACGATCACTGGCTCTTCCTGTTCTTGAAAAGGGAACAAAGGCACATACTTTTTTTTTTTTTTAAGAAGTTGCCATAGTAGAGGTATTTTTATTAATCGACCAGAATGCAGTTATGGGGCAATACCTTGCTGTAGTTTGGAGCTGAAAAATGAAGTCTTTACTCAAGGTGGCAATGAGCTGATAAAAATTGTTAATGTTTGAAGTGGAGAGGACATATTCTAGAGGATTACCCAGTTTCTGATACCATATTCATATAGCTATCTCTGTATCTATAAAATAATGCTGGCATATGTGCAGGTCTACTTGCATAAAAAGACAAACCACAAGATGTGAAAAGAAGTTATCTCAAACTTGGTGATTTCCTGCATTGTACGCAAATTCCTTCATTGTGAACAGTTAAGTTGCATCTTATTCATTGACCTGATTGTTGAACGATAAAATCAGGTTAATAAAAATTGTATAACACAGCAAGCCGCATTCTCTCTCAGCTGTTTGAAAAGTGGAATAGCGATATTTACCTAGCTATGGCAAGCTGAGGATTTAATTTACCCGGAACATGGTGATTAATGCTAAGAAGTTTGGGTGGTTATTAACCATCCATATAATCACCCTGTTTCCCAAGGTATTTTGCCAGTGTACACTTTACTTCATATCTTTTATATAATATCTGTGGAAATGAATAGCTCGTGTTCTATTTATGTGCAGTGGCATCTCTCGAAGGTATTGTGGTAATTAGCCAGGGAACCCAGGTAACTTTTAAATGGTTTTGCTTGTACAATTTTAACAAAAACAAGTTTTGGATCTAAATTGTCTGGATATTTGCACTTATGTTATGCCTCCTTTTAAAGTGGAATTATTGCAAAAAACCGAAGTCTTGCGAGAATAACTGAAGTAGAAAGCCAGTGATTATATGGGGTGGTACTGTCAGTTAACAGAGTCAAATAGAGAAGGAGTTATTTTTTTAGTCTCTAATTAGATTTGACCAAAGTCAAATTTTACTGTTGCTTCTGTTAAAGTGACATTTCTGAATTCCCCCTCCCCCAATTTTGTCAGACTTGGTCATTTCGTTTTTTCCTTAAAAGAGTGCAGTTCCCTTTCTATAGCAGAAGCCCACGGTGGGCTGGCACGGGTGGTATATAAAGAGGACCTTTCTCTTCCTCGCCCTTGGAGAGAAGGCACACCCTTCTCTCTCCAACCTCACAGCTTGAAACTGGATTGGCCCAAGAAGGCGTATATGTCAAACCATGTATCTTTTATCTTCCCCAAATTGCATAATAACAAATATCACAGGAAAAATAAAATTATTTTACAACTTAATATATATAATTTTTATTCACATTTTGTTCTCTTTCATATTTTGGACTCTTAAAACACATTATTTCTTTGGAGTTTGGGACTTAGGGGAGAATTATAAGAGTGAGCACGATGGGTGTCTCGGCTGGTAATAAGCTGCTGCTTTTTGCTCTGTATGCTTAACTTTGCTGGGACTTTGATGCTCATGGAGTTACGCTGGCATTTTTATTTTTATTTTCTCACCCCCCCAGGTCAAATATTTGGACACAACAATTTGTGGTGATGTCTTTATTTTTACAGATGAATCTGTGTAATTCTTTAATCTAACATTCTACTGTGGTTCAGTGGACTTCAATTTTTTGAACAATTATATCGATTCTCTACTTTGCTTTTGATAAGTTTAGAATACAAGATATAGCAAGCACAAGATGAAGTCGGCAATTACTCTGTGCATTTGGGATATGTAGATAGGCAAACCATGAAATTTAAGGACAATATAGTCAGTTTTGGACCTAAATTATCTGTATAGGTTTCCCCCATCAGTTAAATGTACTATAAAATTGTCAGTTTTCCACATTACTTTAGGCTCTATAAATCTGGATAAAGGAGAAATTTTAAACAGAAAATGGTGGAGATAATATTTTAAAGGTCACAGGGGACATAGTATAAATGGTTTAAATATTATTACCTTCTGCATCTTTCTCAAATTGGTAGCAACTGGATACAGGACTTGTTAATGTACTAGTTTTTGTACCAGAAGGCAGGAAAACTGGCTTCTCCTATCTGTGTTTTTCCAGCTACATAAAGAAGAGAATGGTGTAATGATAAACTTATCTGCCTAAAGACACTGTTTTACTTCGTCATCCATCGCAGCCACAATACAGCTATGCGACAAATCCAGGCTGCTGCCTGATTCTGTCAATAAAGTTTTGTGAGAACACAGCCCTGCCTTTTAGTTAGGTATTGGCTCTGGCTGCTTTCATGCTATAATTGCAGAGTTGAACAGTCGCAGCAGAAACTTTGTGGCCCACCAAGCCAAAAGCATTTGCTATCTTGCCCTTTATGGCAAAAAACCACTGGCCTCTGCTATATTGGCTGGACTACTGTCACGCTGCCCACATCCTGCTGTGGATGAGTGGCAGTTTCTGATAATTAATCATATGTTTTGTTTGAGCTCATCATACCCTTTGAATGTGCTCGAATCCAACACCGCAATGTCTCTACGTCAGGAAGTAAAGGCATAGCTGGTCATAGTAGACCTGTTAGACAAATGGAAAGCAGATTTCTCCTGGGCAATCAGTTTGCCATCTTTTGTGAGCATGAAATTCATTTTATAATTTTAGAGAGGAAAATGTGGTCTTAAGCATGGGAAAAAGTTTCAAAATACCTTGTATTCCGTAATGCGATCTACCTTCTCACTGTTTGTTTCAACTCAATAGTAAAATATAACTCCCAAATGTGGAGGACTTTCCTGGGCTGTGAAATTGATAAGATCCAGACTCTTCATCTGGAAAATTTTCTCAAGCCTCTTCCCTTCCAATCCTCAGCCCTTTCTGTCTGCATATTGGAAAGAAAAGAACATTCCTTTAACTATGGGGCTCATATTTGCATATTTGCTTTTTTTTGGTAAAGAAAAGGCAGCACATTTATTTTACAAAGAGTTACACTAAATTAAAAAATAGCACATAACAAGATAAAGCATGTATCAAAATGATTCACAGACCTTTCTATTTCAAAAACAACAGCTGTTTTCTCAAAGTGGATATACCATAGTAATAGTGTGACATGTAAAATTACTTGAAAAGGAAAGAAAATCATTTGTTGCTCTCCATTACTGCCTCCTCTTCTTGGTTCTAAATAATCTATTGATTTATTTCTCCATTCAGTAGAGAGTTACTGCATGCCCCGTTATTTCTTTTTCTTTCCCATGCCCAGGGGCAATTGCTCATCACTCTATAACTGTATAATAGCTCCTAGAGTGTTCCTGTTCTTTTCTTGGCTACCATTAAGAATCCAAGTGATTCCTGAACAGTTATTTTGTTGTATGTCTCAACCTCAACCTTGGTCTCTCGTCATAGTCTATATTAAACTAAATGTAAACTAGTTTTGCTAAAAGATCAACACCGACCTTATTTAGGCAAGTCAAATAGAAAAAAAAAAGATGGGGACATTAGGGAAGATAGCATAAGAAATTCATGCTTCGATCTTGACTAGACTAGAAATGAAACAGAAATTAAGGCTGAAGCCACATGTCTCTATCTCTGAGCCCAGAATTATACAGTGGGTACTGGTAATTTGGCATGTGTTAAATACTGAAAACCAATGGAGCGCCATGCCTGATTTGGGACCAGAACTTGAGGCTTGAAGCTATGGACTAGAATGTGGTCCAGCACTGCAGCTGTATAAGACTCTAGGGGATGTGGGAAGCCGAGGACAAGCAGGAATTGAGTCAAGCCACCTGCTGGCCCAGTGACTGCACATGTAGTATTTTCAATGTTAGATTCTATAAGAAATGTTTAGTATGTTAAAAATTTAGGTTACTCACTAAAGACCAGAAATACAATGTTTAGTTTCAAACAGTAGACGTAAACAAAGGAGGGTAATAAAGATAAAATTGTCAGCCTCTGGAGAAGATAGGAAAGGATAAGAGAAGGTGGAAGGGAAGGAGGAGGAGAAAGGAGAGGATGAGGAGAAAGGAGAGGAGGAGGAGGAGGAGAAGGAGGAGGAAATAAAAAGGGAAGTAGACACAAAATAGTAATTATAGAAAGTTTAAATAGTCTACTGAAAATAATGTAAATGATTAAACCCATTTATTAAAACACAAAAAATTGTCTGGTTAAACAAATAATAAAGATCCAGTTGTATTTATATACTTGATTCATACCTCAAAGAACCCCTCTTCTCCTGAAAGAGCAAAAATGAAGAATGGAAATAAAATGCCTGGCAAACACTGAGAAAAAGAAAGCTGCCCTAGCAAAATGTTACTCCCAGGCAAAGTATTATTTAAAGCAATAAGAAAGACACTGCATAATAATTAAAGGAATGACATACCAGGAATATATAAAAATTATAATGTATCCTAATCATATTACCTTAATTCTATTAAGCAAGAGAGCAAAAAATTATAAAGAAAAACTCACAATCTTGATTTTGATACATACTAGAAACAGTAGATCAAGTAAATAAAGATATGAGAAATTTTAAAAAAATGAACAATCTTGACCTAACACATATATACATAGAGAGAACCCTACATTCAAGAAATAGGTCATTTTCATACAGAATATTTGGGGAAAATAATTGTTTAATCAAACATTTAATATTTTTATTTGCAAGTCAATAAATAATATGTGTATACTAAACTTAAAAATTTATATAATCAAGACACTAACAAAATAACTTTCAAAAGAATTATCAACCAATTACCATACTCTGAGGACAATGCAAATAAACAAGAAATTTATATTAAAAGTTGTTTTTAATGATATATTTGGAATCTTAAATATAGATTCTTAAAACCCATGAGTTTCAAGAGGAAATGAAAATCACACATTTTGACACAGAAAGCAAAAGAATCATGTGCTAAAAAATATAGGATGCTTTTAAATGAAAGGGAATTTTATAGATTTAAATGCATTCATTAAAGATTAATTGAACCATTTTTGTGTTCAATTGAAACAGTGAGAAAGAATAGAATGTACCTGAGAAAAATAGAAGGAAGACTATAAACTATAAGCAGAAATTAATGAAACAGAAAGAATAAGCTCACATAACTGAAACTTAAGAATGGACAAAAAATCCGAATAGACATTTTCCCAAAGATATATAAATGGTAAAAGACACATGAAAAAGTGTTCAACGTCAACTGCAAATCAAAACCACAATGAGACATCAGCTCACATCTGTTAGAGTGGCTCTCATCAAAAAGACAAGAAATAACAAGTACTGGTGAAGATGCGGACAAGAGGGATCCCTTGTGCACTGGTGGTGTGAATGTACATTGGCGCAGCCAGTGTGGAAAGCAGTATGGAGGTTCCTCAAAAATAAAAAAATAGAAATACCATACGATCCAGAAGTCCCACTTCTGGGTATATATCCAAAGGGAATGGAATTGCTATCTTTTTTTTTTTTTTTTTAAAGATTTTATTTATTTATTTGACAGAGATAGAGACAGCCAGTGAGAGAGGGAACACAAGCAGGGGGAGTGGGAGAGGAAGAAGCAGGCTCATAGCGGAGGAGCCTGATGTGGGGCTCGATCCCAGAACGCTGGGATCACGCCCTGAGCCGAAGGCAGACGCCCAACCGCTGTGCCACCCAGGCGCCCCTGGAATTGCTATCTTGAAAAGAAATCTGTACCCTCATGTTATTGCAACATTACTTAACAACAGCCAAGACTTGGAAAGGACAGAAGTATCTGTTGACAGATGAATGGATAAAGATCGTGGTATATATGTAGAATGGAATATTATTTATCCCTTAAAAAAAAGGTAATCCTGCCATTTGTGAGAGCGTGGATGAAACCTAAGGGCATGATGCTAATGAAACCAGTGAGGTACAGAAAGACAAATACTGTATGATCTCATTTAATATGTGGAATCTAGAAGGACTGAACTCTGAACTCACAGAAACAGAGATTAGGTTGGTGGTGGCCAAGGCTGAATCAGGAGGCAAGGGGCAGGTAGGGAAAATGGATGAAGTTGGTCAAAGGCCAGTTATAAGATGTCGAATGTGTAGCATGGAAACTATAGTTAACAATACTGCACTGTGTACTTGGAACTTGGTAAGAGAGCACATCTTCCAAGTTCTCACCACATACACAAAAAATGTAAGGGAAAAGTGGTAAAAAAAAAAAAAAGTATGTACTAGGTAAGCTTATTGTGGTAATTGTTTTGCTATATATATATATATAAAAAATCATCACATTATACACCTTAAACTTACACAATGTTATATGTCAATTATATCTCAATAAAGCGGAAAAAAGAAAGAATAAGGAGGAAAGCTGGTCCTCCTAAAGGACTGGTAAAATGCATAAATTTATAGTAAGATCCATGTGTTCAGAGGATCCAGAGCAAATACCTAGACGTAGATGTATATATCTCAGCTATGTCTATATCCACGTCTGTCCATATCTATGTCTACATTTACACAGATACCAGCATCATCTGTGACTATATTAACTATATCCATAGCAACTGTATCTTCTATAGCAAGATTTCTCAACCTTAGCACTATTGCTATTTGGGGCCAGACATTGTTCATAAGGGCCCGCGTTACGCATTTTAGGATCTTTAGCAGCATCCAGGGTCTCTGGCCTCTAGATGCCAGTGACATCCCCCTTCCTTCAAGAGAAGATAAAAGCATCTCCTTGTTTTATTACCAAATGTCCCCTGAGAAGCAAATTCATCTACCTTAAGAGCCTAATACCCCCTCTAGGTACGGATGTGTAATCTCTATCCCTATCTTTCACTGTCTCAATGGAAAGAGTTCAGAGGTAAGAAATCAGAGTCTATATCCAGTATTTGATGGATGACTTACCTTACCTGGGACTAGGATTTCTCTGTAAACTATGGATGGTAATTTCTACCTTATCTTCTGTGTGGTTTCTTTGGGTGTTGAAAGGAGATAGTAGGTATGAAAAGCTTTGAAAAACCCATTTGTGCTAACATGACAAAGATAAAACAATAGATATAATAATAGAATAACAATAGAAATGACAATAAAACAATTCGATCCTGTAGTTATTGTACAAGCAAGGAATTAATGTTATATGTACATCGAAGTGGTTTATAAAAAAAGAACCAAAGCCAGGAGACTTGACATAGGATGGTAACTTGGTTATTGGGTGATAGATTACTATAGGCAAGTCATTTATTTCAGAGTTTCAAGGGTTCAGTTCTTAATTGCTAACACAGGGATAGTAACCCAAACTTTATAGAACTTTGAGGAGAGATAAATCCATTGCTATACATCGATAAAAATACTGGTCTATCAAAGGTACAAGAAAAAAAGTATTTGTAGAATCCAGTCAAACCTCGTTCTTGTAATGTCTTGGGGCATTTCCTTTTGAAACTTGACTTTTTCTTTAGTCTTCTTGAAGGGTTTCTCTATTCCATTTTCCTCAATCCCTAGCAATCTAATATAGTACTCATTTTCTCCTATGTGGCCCTAAGATTTTATTCTCTGTCCACGATAACTTCTACTGCTTTGTCATCCAGAAGGATACAATTCTCCTATTTGCAAATTTTGGAAAGGATTCCCAATGACACCACACTTAGAAGCAATATCAGCTCTAGTAATAAGACACGATCTAACCAAATTATCTTTGTGTAATAGCTAAACAGTACCATGTATTAAAACATTAAGGACTAAAACCCAAATGTATCCCTCTTTGAAGAATAATATTCCTGCAGTAGCTACTAACAGTTAAACCTGTTTCTATGTTTATGTCATAAATCCTTTGTTTTAAAAGTCAGTGTCTCAGCTGTGAAAATTCTCTTTGTGGTTAAACTTGGCAGAAAGGTTGACACTCCAGAGTGATATTTTCCTCTTCTCAAGTTTAGAGGGAAAGCCATTAGTTTATTTTTAAGATCTTAGCAGGAAGACAAGGGGAGGGAGTGCCAACAGAGATGTTTTAGACGCTTTTTATTGCTAGAAAATTGAATAACCAGTTGGCTTTATTTTAAGCAATATGGTAACATGTAAACTTACTTTGGACTTGTGAGGATTCTCTCCCACATATGATACCACCAACCAGTGTAGTTGATTGTAATTTTCTCTTTTAACATGTAAAGGGGATTCTGGCCCATGCGCAGTTACTTCCTTTCTTCAGAAATTTCATAAGGATTTTTAGTACGGAAAGTTATTGAGCATGCAAGGTTCTGCGGATGAAGAGCTCCCAAAGCATGCATTGACAAGGAGGACCAGGGTTGTTACAGTTTGTTGTGTCAATGATTTGCAAATAATGGGTCTCTAGGAGATTTTTAAATTGCAGCTTTCACTCCAGGCCATGGTGCTTTTTAGGATGAGCTGAGTTGCTATGAGGCTTGGCACTCTTCAATGCACCTTAGGCAGGGGCTCTAATATTTCCATTGAGATCATAACAGCTGGCCATTACAATCAATCTCAATGACATATTTTTCTTGCATTTTTTCTTTTAATAAAAAACAAGAAAAGCACACTCAAAAGACAATATTAAAGTTGTAACTTAAGCCAGCCAAAGTGAAGAGCTTTCACTGAAAGCCTTCAACACCATGAATCAAGCCTTTACAGAACGATACTTAAGCCACACATTGATTACAATATGGATACTACGGTACCTCATTCAAAAGGGGTGAATTTGAGTCAGTTAAAATGGCACCAAAAGGACATGAATTGTACATGGAATTAGGAAATGTGGAACAATCAAAGCATGCATTATGGATCAAAGGACATGAAGAGTTATATTAATATTAATATTCCCCCAAAGTATAAGACATTTGGTATGTCCTAAGTTTGAATGTCTCAAAAATCACACTTCTGTTTTTTACATAGCTGACTTTTAATTTGTCAAACTGTCTAACTCAGAATCCCTGAAGTTAATCTAGTACTGTGGAATTGAGGAAATAAGGAGAATTTTTCAGATCACTAACATCTCTTAGGATTTGACAGCCTGAAGATTTCTTTGGGGAGGTGATATGCAGGAAAACCCGGTGAATGTAACACTGACTAATCCACATAAAATAAAAATCTGAGAAAATACATTTGTTGATAGGAGGTCCTTCAAGTAAGTATAATTTTGTCTTATGGAACTTTAAAGAACTGATGATTATCTATAAATATGACTTTGAACATGAAAATGCATATATGTTTATGATTTTCAAGGGTTCCTATGGTTTATCTTATTTTTACTTGAAAATTGTGAGGTCTTCTGCTGCAAAGATACCATCTTCTATGTTATTTATCACTCACTCAGTATCTAGCAGGAAGCCTGGCACAGTGGACAACAAATATTTGCTGAATTTGAGTTATCGAATGACTACGGTGCCTGTGCCAAAAGTTCTGTCAACATTTCCAAACAGCTCAGGCCAAAATTGAAAAGGGAATTTGAGAAATATTCAGAAAGTCTGAAAAAGCTGGTGTGAATCAGACACTGACTGCTATCCACAAACTGACATAGAATCACTAATAGATCCTTGAAATTATAAGTGATGGACGTTAAGTGTAAATAAATAATCATGAGAACATGAACTGCTGAAATCAGATTTTTAATTTACAATCAGGTTAAACCAAGAAGGAGCTCCGTCTCCTAGAAGATAGCAAGAGATGTTACAAAATGGAAAAGAAGTATTCACGGAAGGAATAAAGGGTTTTAGTAACTGGGATATATTGATGGCAAGCTTATTTAAGCCTATAGGAAGAAAAAAAAGGATTGCATTAAGGTAACTAACAAAAGAGATGAGTTGTGATTTTTCTCGCCTTCTTTTTTTACCTAGAACATTTCTTTGGTCTTTCAAATTTTTGATGGAAAGGATTTGGATGTATTTTCCATTACAAACTGGCAGAGGACAGAGATGTCAGCAATGTGTTGAAGGATACAAGTAGAGTTGAATGATGTAAATAGGAAATCCTGGCTGATGGCAAAGTTTGAGATAACAATGGCCAAGATGCAGAAGGGGAAAAAGGCTCCATACATGATTTAGTGAGAGTGGAGTCACCAGTGCATAGTAGGAAGGGGCAGATAGGCAGGCTTAGACATATGAAAAAACAAACAAACAAACAAACAAACAAACAAACAAACAAACAAAAACCCAGGGACATATTCCAAGAAATGGAAATTCAGACTTTGGGAAAGGGAGTTTGGGGATGGAGCTATTTATTCTATGCATTTTATTCAATACATTTTGACACTTATAAGAATCATGATAGAATTACTTGCTTCAGTCAATGCTTTAAAGATTCCCAGCAGCAAAAACTATGAAACCATCCCATTTCAAAGCCATCTGGGCGTGATCTTATTTTAAGGCTTAAGTTCCCCAGCCAAGTGTTGAATGGAGTGAAAGAGGAATGCTTTTGTTGGAGCTGAAGTCTATGTCCAATCTCTGGAAGTCTAAACAGAGAGTCTTGAGTTCTCTTTTCTTTTTCTCTTCTTCTTTTTAAAAATGTTGTATATCTTTATGGCTACATCCTGAAATAATTCCCTAAGAGTCAGAAACAGGTGAAAGCCTTTTGTGGGATGAGCCATGCACTCAGCTGCTTTAGATTAACTATGAATAACATGCTTTCAATGCAATTAGATCTAACAAGGTGCACGTGGAGACGATGGGGGCCACCTTGTATCCACATTATCTAATCTCTGCTAGTTGGCATTTCAATCAGTTGATTTGACCTTGATTTTGATGGCTGTCTGGCACAAAGAATTTCCTGGCGTATCCACCAGCTTTCCTGAATATGGTGCTATGACCAATATTTAAAAACTAATGAATAAATTAAATAAAAGTGAAGTCTCCCTAAAAACTACGGGAGCTTGATGTTAACAAGTACTATACTATTAGAATTAAACTGTACAGAGAGTGGTACTTTTTCTCTTTATATTGATTTTCAGATTTTTTCCCACATCTCAAATTATTTTGGCGTTAAGGGCTAAATTGCCCCAAAATAAAATTTGATCTTCTCCAGTATTATAGAAATAGAAAAAAATAAAACAGAAACACCAACATTCTCAAGGAGGCAGATTTTCTAAAGGCAAATGAAACTTACCATACTTGCTTATTTAGGGTAAAGATGTTTGTAAGGAATGTGGTTTGGTCTCTTTAAGCTCTCTATAAATAAATAAAGTGGTCTAATTATTCCAGACTGTTCTCTTTAAATCAACATGACAATGACGTGTACAATATGTAGTTTAATGTGGGTGTCAAAGTCAACATCAGTAGGTGATTACCCCATTTTTAGCATTTCCTTCCCACAAGAATTTTAAGGAAAGTGCTTATTTTTCTAGAGTGCTTGAATATGACTTAATCCAGAGAAGCCTGTGACTATGTGTTGGCAAGCTAATGTTTTGACAAGAAATAAATCAATGCATGTGGACACGGGCGTATATGAATCACCCCAATAAAACATTTCGTCAAGATATGTCTTTCAAACCAATGTGTCTGTCATAATTCTTGGGCCAAATGTTTAATGAACAGTTCATCTAAACACTGCTGTCAAGACAGAATGTTATTGGCTGTCAGCTTCCCACATGCAAGTGATTAATAAAGTGACAAATTCAAGATCAAAGCTTTCAAGGTCTAGGACAAATTTAGCAGTGAGTGTATGAGATATGAGTTTTTGAACAAAGATTGCACCTCCAGACCTGATCATGTGAACATCCTATACAATATTTAGTATGCTCCCTCCATTTTGTCAGCCCACTGCCTAAATTTTTGAGGATAACATTTGAAAATTAGCAAATGGTTTCTCACTGTGCTGCCTGGACTAAAATAGAAGATCGTTCAAATGTGCATTAACCAGGAATTCAGGGCTAATTGCTGATGCTGAATCAGAAATTATGGCAATGTCTTATTTTTAATGTATAAACACAAAATATATACAATTTGTTCTGTATATTGCACCTACTTTTTAAGTAAATAAAAGCATTTTATTCTCTGAGTTTATAAAATTTCATAAATAGTAACATCTCAGAAAATATTAATGTTTCCTTGATCAGAATGAATGATATTTTTTCCAAATATTCCAATGACCAACTTTCAAATTTTGCATTTTATTATTTAACTTTATTAAGTAGTCAATAATTTGAAAATGCAACTTTGAAGTCAAAGTCTTTCCTAAGTATTTCAATATTATTGATATGTTAGGACATTAGTAATACCTAGAAGTTAATAAACTAAATCCATTTATTTACGAAATATATATGTATTTCTATGACAAAAAGCATATCAACTTTATTGGTTAATATATGAAGCATGCCAATTGCACATACTATATATGCAAAGAAAATACTATATCAAAGGAATAGAGATTTTTTTTAATGTTTAAATCTGCTTAATTGTACTTCAAACAATTAATCTATGAATATATAAAGAGCTGCCTTATGTGAAATGTAAAATTATTTCATTGCTGGCTGCTGCGTATGTAAATTATGTAGAATGACATTTCAAGAAAATCACAATACTTTATGTGTTTAATATACTATTTTCTATTTATACATACATTGGGTTTGGTTTGAAATGGTTTAACCGTATCAATCCAGTTCACATGTGAATAAATTAATGGCACTAAACTGTATTTTCTTTTGTAATTACAAAAGAGACATTATGACAAAGGTCACTGGTTTCACAATGTATAATAAATAAATATAATAGAAAATAAAATATTTACTTAGCCTAATAACATCATTTAAATTATTTTTGTTCTAATTCAAACGAATTCAAATTAATGGCATCCTTTTTTATTTATTCATTCTGCTGCAAGAGTGTTTTATGTGGCATGTACTGATTTGAAAAAGGTAATGTTACATCAACTTCAATCCAAAGAAGCTAATGAATTCTAAAGGATGAATGGGGTGTGGGGGGAAGAGGGAAAGCCTGGGTTTCAAAAATGCTTTTGTTGTGAAAATCTCTCTTCACCTGTACCTCTCATCAGGCATAAGAAACTTTTGAATTCTGGTTATCATTGATTTGAGGAAAGGTGGTCACCAACCAATGGACCAGCCATGACAATAAGTGTGGGCCCCGTATACTGAGGATTCAAAAGAAATCAGGCATTAGGCCTAATAAGAATCAGGTAATGTACCTAATAAAAGTCAGGCAATGGGCCTAATGAATCTTACTCATTGAAAGTCATGAAAACCAGGCAGTGGGCCTAATGAGACAGAGGCAACAGGCCTAATGAAAATCAGGCAATAGGCCTAATGAGAAATGCCATAGACTTCATTTTGGTTTGTCTCTCCATGGAAGTTGTACTGTGTGCTCTAAGTGGACCTACTCAGAAATACGCCTGAGGTGTATTTATCTGACTAAGTGCAAAGCAGTAGAAAAAGGAAGTGCTTCTGGCACAGAAAGTAGAGCCAACGCTCCATTTAGCTGCCTTATTGAATTGTTCAAGCGCAATAAATCTGAAAACCATCAAGGCTGGCATATAGTAGTTTTTAGTAAATATGCCACAGCTCTAATTCGAGATTTATCCTGAGTTCCTGGATTTACATCTTGTTCCTATGCCCTAGTCAGTTTTTTTTTCCAGCTATTTATCAATTTATTTGTAGTAATTTATTAAATCACTCTATAAGCACTTAGGAGAATCTACGGGCCAAGTATGAACCTGGCCATAAAAAAAAGACTCTAAGCTTTCTAATATTTAATACTTACAAGGGAATACAATCATTTACATAATTTCGATGGTCCTTAGGTTTAAAAGGATATATAAAATATAGGAGAAATATTGGTCTTTTATTAATTCTTTCAGAAACTCTGGCTGTACTAAAGGACGGTGATGAAGAAACCTATATGAACTTTCCATGGTGGAGTTTTTAGTCCAAGAGATTGGGAGTTGGGGAGGGAGGCAGATAGTAAATTAATTATAAAACTACAAATTGCAAAAAGTGCTATGAACAAAACAAGAGTACCGTGGTAGGGAGTACTGGGGCAGGAGGACCAAGGTTTAGTTGTGTGGCCAGGGAAGTCCTCTCTAGGATGAGAAGATGAGCTACAGACTGTGAGAGCAGGGATGAACATTTCTGACCCAGAGAACACCATAAGCAAAGCGGGATAGTGGCTAGCATGCTTTATGGACTCAAAGAAGATCAGTTTGAAATATTAATTGTCGGTGAAATGGGCACTGTAAGATATAGTTTAAGGACTGGACAGGCAGACATGCTTTAGCTCCATTTCTGGTTCTTGTGTTTAGTAATTTACAATCAAAGGAAATGTGTTTATCCTCTTTTAGCCTTACATCCTCCTTGTCTATGATGCAATATATAATGTTATGACCTGTAAGACATATTTGAGTAAGGATAGAACTAAAATATATATTTTTTATTCTTTCACTTACGTATTTTAATTTGGTATAATTTTTACTGTTGTTGTTTTTTAAATTTTAGGGCAGAAAAAGAAAGACTAAAACCAACTTGTTGCTCATAAACAATTGAAATGTTGAATTTGATCTTAGCAAATATAAACATCATTATTGAAACAATATGATAGGAAATATGAATCATGAAAATGAAGAATAAGTCTATGACATAGTATAATGAAATTTAATCACTCTGATTCTAAAATTATTTTGGCTGTTTCACTGTTCAAGCAACAGATTCAAGATTATTGCTGTATGCAAATATGACCTACAACCACTTAATATACGATATGAATTGTAAATAAAATGTTTTGAATTTTATATTATTGTAATTATATTAGTCAGTTTAATTTTGTTTCCATTGTTCCTAGAATGAATATTAGAGATATAATACAGTAACTGTTTGGGACATATTACATTCTTTTGATTTCAGATTGAATTAGAACAAACCCCACAAAAAAAGGCACCGAATAATATGTCTGATGTAGTTTTCCTTCAGGAGATATTGAGTTTTTAGATTTTACCAGGTCCCTTGGAAGCTTTAGGGTTCTTAGGATGCCTGGAGTCAATTTTGAACAACTTTGCAATTTACTATAGGGAATCTTAATTTAAATTCAACAAAACACTGAAAAGGGGAATGCTTTGGGGGCAATTAGGTTTCTCCAAGGACATCAATATGAAATCCCTGATAGGGAAAAGGAAGAGAGAAATAATATATATGTGTAATAATGCAATATGTTAAATGGTATCAATGATAAGAAAATTATAAGTAAAAAACTTAATCTTTATCCAATTCATTAAGAGAATTAGGACTACATCGAAAGACCAAACAAAAGTACATGACAGTTTACCAATGACAAAAACCCTATTTAAGGCTTCTATTCATACATTTATTCTAAAATTTTTCATTTGGTGGAAGATGTTCTGACTTGCATAAAGTTATCAGTGACAGAAAGTAAATGACTGTGTTTAAAGTTCTGATGATGTCCTCCGTCTGCTTTCAATCAACCAATCATCCATCCATTCATTCAACACACACTTATTCAGGACCTACTATGTGTCAGGTATTATTCTAGGTGTGGGGGTGCAAAAGTGAACAAAAGAATAAAAGTGTGTGTTCCCTTCTCTCTCTTTTCTCAAATCTAATTTGTAAGTGGTATTGTATACTTTCTGTTGCATTACATTAGGAGGCATATTGTCTTTTTTTAAAAAGATTTTGTTTGTTTGTTTGTTTGTTTGTTTGTTTGTTTTGGAGTGTGAGTGGGGGGAGTAGCAGAGGGGGAGGGAGAAGAAGGGGGAAAGAATCTCAAGCAGACTCCGTGCTGAGTGTGGAGCGGGTCTTGGGGCTCAATCTCAGGACCCTGAGATCATGATCTGGGGGAAAACCAGAGTTGGATGATTAACTGACTAACCACCCAGGCACCTCAGGAGGCATATTGTTTTTTAGCCATTAATTAATATTGAGTAATGGATTCAGTTGTTTTCATCTTGATCCATTCATTGTAGTTGTTCTTTTGCCTTTGCTGCATGGTTTTAGCAGTCATTGATGATTATTGCCTGGAATCCATTAACTCATTAGTTGTTATAAAATAGTAATGCTTTGCTTTTTTCATTACTTCTGCTGTTTACAGAGTTCTTTTTTAAAGAACAATTTTCCTTATCCGTTTGTGTGCTTACATGAAAATAAGTTTGTTCAGGAAAGATAGGTGAGAGGCCCCATTCATAGCCTATATTTATGTTTGCAGAATGAGCTGATTCCTAAGACAGGGGACTGAAGATATGTTTGGTTTGGTATGGTTTCTTTCAGTATCATCATAAACTCAGAAATTTAAAAATATTTGATGTGTTTAAATCCACTGCAGTCCTTGCTCTTTTGATGGTCAAATTGTTTTGTTTTTAAAGTTGGCTTCCAGGACATTTCCAAAAGACCCAGAGGTCTTAGCTCCCTTTATTCTTGGTAGAATAGGATTTTTCAAATTCATCTTGTAGAATTCTTGCTTCAAGTCTGGGGTGATCTGTCTCTTCCGGCATCTCTGGTTCCTTTTAGTGAAAGTGGCGTTCAGAGCCCACATTACAGGTGCTGGGGGTATTCATTGCTGTATGATTAGCCTTTCAGTGGACAAAACTAAGAAAAACTTTGTTGGTTATTTTTTTAAATTAATCATAAATTCATATTGTTATTTCTGATTCACATTTATGATGAAAAACCCTTTCATAATGGGATTATTTCTGTGGATTTTTTATCCTCATTGGTAGAGATGACAATTCAGAAGCCTCTAACCTAAGTATTACATTTTACTTAATCAATGGTTACGCTTCATATTGGAAGTAGAAATAGAATCTAATTCTTGAAGCGCTTGTGGTTTTCTCCTAGTGCACACATTAGTCTTATCAACTCTTCTTATATAAAATACTATTTCAGAAATAACACCATCCATTACCTAATATTTTATGACAAGAGCCAGTCAATTAAACATGGTTCTACCACCTTTAATCTTTTAAATCCTACAAAAATAAGTATTTCATTTGGATGTCATTATCATCTTGGATTCACAATGGCCAAGCAAACCTCTCATAAAGATGACAGAATTTCTGCTAATTATCTAAAAAAAAAATTAATGAATAGTCTTACAATAATTTATCTTAAATTCCCTTTGAATAATTACCATCGTGATTTAGTAAGAGGAAGAGGCAAAGAGAGAAGACCTCTTTTATCATATTCCATTGTCCTTTTCTTCTTGAGATATTTAGTCATAATATAAATTATTTTAATGTGGATATTTAATTTAATGAAATGAAAATTGCAATGATGACAAATGCACAAGATTTTAACTGCAAGTAATAAAACTCAACAAAAAACTTTTATTAAAGTATGCAAAAGCCATCTTAAATGATAATACTATGGAAAAGTGCGGCATTTCTTCATTATTAGAAAAGCTCTATCTATAAAGTATAAGTGAGTGTGCTATCAAATAAGGTGGTGTTGCTTATGGTGGATGTTATGAAAAATAAATTCCAAAGGCATTTTTCCCTTTAAAGCTGAATATGTTGCTGTATATTAGCTGTCTATAGTTAAAATGATAGAGAAATATTTCCAAATGTTTAAGATGTATAAACTGTTGAATATGAAATGATAGTCCATATTAAAGATAGTATTTGTGGAAGTTAAGCAACCAGTATGTTGACACATATTAACTAACTAGATGAAGGTCATAGTTTTCCACATGTTTAAATTTTGCCTATATTACAAAGACAACTATATTTTTTTGGAAGGAAGATGGTTAAAATACAGAATGGAATGTTCTTGTTAATGTGACAGTAAATTAGTAATACACAAAAGTCTACACAGTAAAAATGCATAGAGTCATATATAAGGACAAAAAAATGCTGGAAACCAGTGAAAAGAGAAGTCAAATGTCAAAGTGTGGTGTAAATATTCACTAGTTGTGACATCGATGTGAATACAACAGCAATAATTAATATTCTGGATTATGCAGAGCAATAAGGTCTATCACTAAGGGGGCAGGAATAAGACTTGACTTAATCTTGTTGATTAGATATGAATGTCACTGAACAGAGACCGACTGTCCACGCCAAATTCCAAAGGATAAAAATAATTTCTGAACTAACCATGGTTGACTATTTTGTTCTTTACCAAATTATCCATTTTCTTTATGCATCTGTTTGAGGATTAACAAGCATAGTATAGTACAGATATATTTTAGTAATAATAACATTAAGATTCTTATATAATTTAATTTTAATAATAATATTATTAATTACTATTCCTGTATGGTTTAATTTTTTTTTTTTCATATTGAGGATAGAGTATGTCTCAGGCAATGTTCTAGCCCTTACATTCTATGGCCATTGTCACATTAATACTAAAGATAGGAAGTAGTATCTTCGTTGTATAGATGAGGAAACTGAGGGAAACAAACTTGTGAGTGACTAAGTTGGAATTTGATTATAGGTCTGACTGAGCTGCTCTTTAGGAAGAGAGTGAAGGGGAAGAAGAGGAGAGATAGAGAGAAGGGCAAAAGAGGACTGGTGCTAATACAAGTGTCAGATATTTCTACAGAAACATGCTGGACTTATTTAGATCTCATCTTCTTCCAATAGAAATAGACAAAAAATTAACCAAAAAATGTTTCTTTTGGGCACAGGAAGCAAACGTTACTTAAAAGTAAAGAAATGTTCATGCTTCTCTGTTTTGGCTAACAAGAAACTTAAGAAAATAGCTTCTGTGTCCTGCCTTTTTCAAATTCAATGAAAGAAATGGTCTCTTTAGGCTTAAAGAAAGAACAAACTATTTTAAGTTATACTGAATTAGGCTGACAACAACAACCACAATAAGAAATCCAGTAAACGAATCCAGAAATCACACACACACACACACACACACACACACACACACACACACACAATATATATATATATATATATCAACTCACATTTGAGTTATGTGGAAGTGCTCCTACTAAAATTAAATTATTTCACAACCTTTCCATGTATAAGAGAGAGAACAAAAAATATGAGAATAAAAGGAGAAAATGTTATAGTTTGATAAGAATGGCCTAAATGACTTCAATCTGTGAAAACTAGTTTTCCTTAAAAAAAGAAACCAGAATAAAATAAAGGAAAACAATACTGAAAGACAACGATTGAATGGGGCGTCTGGGTGGCTTAGATGGCTAAGCATTTGTATTAGGCTCCGGTCATGATCCCAGGATTCTGGAATCGAGTCCCCGCATCGGGCTCCCTGCTATGCTTCTCCCTCTCCCTCTGTGGCTCCCCCTGCTGTGCTAGGTCAAATAAATAAATAAAATATGAAAAACAAAAACAAAAACAAAACCAAACCCAGCTAAACCTGACTTGGAGGAAAAGCCTTTTGTAATTATATCATTAGTAGAGTTTCCAAGCCCCGAACTATTGCAATTCACTAGGGCTAGGAGAAGAGGAGGGAACATTAGCACAGAAAAAGGGAAAAAACCAGCCCAGGTCCTTTGTCTTTAGTTTTCTCATCCTATCTTATCCATGTCTGTCCTTATGATATTTCAAATATGCTATTGCTGGGAATGGCCAGCAATCTTTGCACCGAGGGATGAAAGATTATGCCAAACTTTTCTGTGAATGAGAGGAGAAGGCAAGGGGGCCACAGCTCAGAGGCAAAGACCCTTTGCTCTTCTTTGCTCCTGCTTTTATTGGTCCTTCAGGATAATCACAAATCCTTATCACTGTTTCTCAAGCACATGATGTGCGGCAAGGGGTCTTGGTGAAACTGGGAGGATCTGTTTACGGGAAAGATACGATATGCTAATTTGCGTGTTCTATGAGTTCTGCTAAACATAGCCCAAGGGACAATGCAAACATCTCTTAGATCACAGGGCGGCTGTTTGGACTAGGAAAATTTCGGGAAAGCAACTCCCTGAGGCATTCCAACGGCAGAGTGGTCACGCAGGCAGGCCTAGGCATTCCGAAGGCCTCCCCCCTGCTCTGAAACCTTCCCTGCCCTCAGCGGCCTCCTTGTTACATTTTAGCAAGCCAGCTATCATGGCTGATTTCATGCTCTACGTTAACCCCAACATTCTATGACTAGAAACCTACATTATTTAGATTTTATATACTCTACAGTCTTCGAATTTGAGTTTTTTCTTAATTCTTTGGAGGCTGAAACCGACCCCCAAATTATCAAAGGTACTGTGATGTATCTAGCCAAATTGGTGGGGGTGGAGGGAGCAAGCTATTATGCAAAATGTTCACCTCTTCAATGAAGCATCTTACTATAAATGCTAACTAATAGTATTTTTAACAAAGCAAGATTGCATGAGATTTTATTTATGAATACCAGGTACTTTTATGATTACAATATTGGACCTTATCAATGCCTTCCTCTTCATTTTACAATCAAATTCTTCCAGGCGTGGAGTGAACAGAAAGAGTAGGAAATGAAGTCAAACAGGCAAGAGCTTTGGCTTTGCTCTAAGTGAAACAAGGAGTCATTGTGCAGTTTTAAGAAAAGAGGTGACATGATCTGTGAAGAGAGGAATAGTGACTGGGCAGAGCCATGTGGTTCTATTTCTTGTTCTTGGCACTGACTACTTAAGTGTGCTAACTTTGTGAGGATTCAGTCATCTGGTACACTTACAATCTGTGAGTTATATTTCAATAAAAAGTTTACTTAAAAATACAAATAATAAACAGCTACAGTTGGTCAGTTATGGCCATAGTATGGCTAAATGTTGAAATCTGTTTAATCTTGTTTTTTAAAAAAATGTATATCTTGTTTGTGGTGGGGGTAGTGGGGGAAATCTATGTTGCTATAGGTCCTGCGGTAACTGGGAATGATGTAATTACTTTTTTTTTATTTTGAACATACCCTTTTGGATGCATGCAGAATCCACTCTTGGGAAATGTTTATTTGTAGAGGTCACATCTTCATTACTTTGGGCCAAAATCCATTGCACTTTTGGTATTATTTAATAAGAGTATTGCTTTTCTGTTGAGAAAGGTTGGGCATTGCTAATTAAATGGAATTAGACTCAATGTTACCCCCTGTCTCTGCTGTTAAAATCCATTCTCTGCTCTATGAAAAGACTCATGAAACAGCAGCTAGTCTTCACTAACTTATTTCATTCAATTAAAATTAAATTACGCAATTGAACTTTTTTCTTGTCTATTCTATATAACATTTTGGTTAATTGCTTAATTAAAACTGAAGCCTGACATTTGTTTCTTTCTCTTTAGGAAAAAAGAAAAAAGAGAAAAGAGGAAAAAGAAAAAGAAAACACACACTTGGTGCTACTTTCTAATTCAGTCATTCAACAGGAAGCTCTGGAAATAATTTTTTAATAGTAAAGAAAGAAATAGATCACACCTCCCATGAAAATACTTATAAAAAAAGATATAAGCATGGTCATTATAGAGTGTAATGTCAGCTTTCAGTTTCTAGGAAGGCATTTAAAATGCAATCGTATTCAATGAATATCTCCAGTTTTCATTGTACCAAAAAAACCCAAAAAACAAAAATACCAACTTGATTTTCCTTAGTATCCTTATCATTTTCTAGTAGCCATTTTGCACGTGGAAATATAAAGTGACTCTTTGGTATTAATGTATCATAATGCTGCTTCAAAAATCTAATCTCCTCCAATATAGTGACTACCATTGTACAACGGTTGCTATTTTAACATTGTCAAATCATTTTGTTCACATTACATTAACCCATTTAATATTTATAACATCCTGTGAAAGAAGTACCATCATTATTCTCTTTTCGTCGATGAGAAAACTGAGGCACAAAGTGGTTAAGAGATTTGCCCAGGATTATATAGCTAATAAATGGCGGAGCTGGGATTTTCATCCAGAATTTCATTTTTACTAATTTATCTTTATAAGTCACACTCTTAACCACTGCATGTAATGCCCCCAAGAAGATCCACAGAGGCCAACAGGGAGATCTACTCCTGAACCCACAGAATGTATTTTTTTCCATTAATTTACAGCTATTTACTGAGCTCCTACAATATATTTCTGATGTGCTAAGTGATAGGTAAACATTAGTGAATGAAACAGCTATGGTCCTTGCCCTCATGGAACTTAAAGGCAATAAACATGATGGATATTAACTAAACTTACTGTGGTAACCATTTCACAATGCAGGTGTAAGTCAAATCATTATGCTGTACACCTTAAATTTATACAGTGCTATATGTCAACTGCATTTCAATAAAACCGGAAGAATAAAAAGACAATGTTAACAGGTGAAAAATGAATAAGCATACAACTAAAGAAAGAAAACTAATGCACATATAATCACAGGCAGTCCTCACTCTGCACAGTTCCAGAATATGCAAATTTCAGTTACTGCATTTACTTAAACAAAGCCAGCCCCTCAACAAATGGTTCAAATTTCAGTTACGTAGTCTATTAACCATAAGTAATTGCACAAAGTACAAAATGGGCTGCTGGCTCTTCGGTCCACACATTGCTACACAAAAACAGATGCACATTATGATCACTGACCATTCACATCACAGTTTTCAAAGTCTGTGATTGATCACTGCTCATCTGTTATTCAGTTCACTTACATACAGGAAAGCCTTCAGCTATGTTGCTTCTTTGTCTCCCAGTGGTAAACCCACATGACATTACACAAACATGGGTAATTGAAACAGGGAATTGGGCAACAAACATGAATATGCAGCAAACAACCAAAAAGGGAGGATGCGGACAGTGAAATTAGACTTGAATGTAAATGGGGTTATAGAAGAAATAGCTGATCTTGTCGGCAGTGCTGCCATTTCGGAGACTCTGGGTATGCAGCCAGGGGACTTAGTGAAGGTGAATTTATTGACATAAATGAGAAAAATGATTTTGACATAAAGGACAAAGATGTCCCTGAGTAAGTGACATGAGCAAAAAAACCTCCCATTAAAGAATTCTCAAAGATGTTTCATGACATTGAAAGCACATAGGATAAAATGTTGGGAACTAATCCAAACTTAGAAAGGAGCGTGACAATTTGCCAAGACAAAAAAGGTGCTTGCTTTGTAAGTTACATGGTGAGAAGAAGCAAACGCTGTGCAGCCACAATTTTGATAGCTATTTTACAAAGAATAAAACACTTGTCCATGTTTCTGATCTATTAATTACAGTAAAGTATACATTATTTTTACTGTATTTTTTATTTCCCTATCCATTGGTTACTGACACTAAGAGAGTTTTTAATGTTTGACAAAATTTTTAAAGGTCATGGAACAATTGTAATGTTTCCCATCTATCATTAAAATAGCCTTGTATGATTTTAGCTTGCATGTTCATTTTTAGAATCCTATATTATTGTGCAAAACAAAAATTGCCTGTATAAAAGAAAAAGTCTACAATTCCTATGCCCCAACCAATGTCTTAATCCCTAATATTCCCCACTGGGGAAGCAATAAGTAAAATAATATTTCTATAGCTCTTTCCTAAATTGTCAACTTTAAATTTTTTGACTGCCTGCTGTAATAGAAGAGACTTTTAGTTATGTTCACCCTGCTTCTCCTTCCTTGTCTCAGAATGGTTATGTCACCATTTTAGTTTGGCTAAAATTAATTATATTAATTATCTTTACATCTATATGTATGAGAGCACCACTTTTATTTCCTCATTCCTAAGCCATACCTAATATTTTTCTGATTCCAGACATTGAAAAATATGACCTTAGGGCCCTATCTGTTCTTCTGACATCTCTTAACCACCAACCCCAAAATTCTGACACTGTACTTTTACTTTTATATCATCAAGGTGAACTAAAGTTATTCATTATATGGTCATATATATAATATAGTAGAGATCTGTTGGTGAATTTTGCCTACTTTTGTATAGTAGAAGATTAGATCTTAGTATAGATCTTCACTTTTTGAAAGCTATTTTTGCTAAATAAACTACTCTCAGTTAACAGTTTCTTAAATTCTCTACTTTAAATATTTTGCTCTACTGTCTTTTAGCCTGTATTTTTTCTGACAAGAAATCTGCTGCCATCCTTGTCTTTCTCTACAAATAATGTCTTCCTTTCTCTGTATTCTTTTAAAAATTTTCTTTTTACCACAGATTTTAGACCATTTGTTTATGATGTGTCTTGATATAGGTTTTTGTTCCTGCATATTTTTTTTGCTTGAGCTTTGTTGAGCTTCCTAGATCTGTGAGTTTATAATTTCCTCCAATTTGGAATTTTTTTTTAAAGATTTTATTTATTTTTTTTGACAGAGAGAGAGACAGCCAGCGAGAGAGGGAACACAAGCAGGGGGAGTGGGAGAGGAAGAAGCAGGCTCCCAGAGGAGGAGCCTGATGCCGGGCTCAATCCCAGAACGCCAGGATCATGCCCTGAGCCGAAGGCAGATGCTTAACGACTGAGCCACCCAGGTGCCCCTCCAATTTGGAATTTTTTTCGCCATTATTTGTTCAGATATATTTTGTCTCGCATTTCCTTTGGGGACTCCATTACATATAGCTGACCACTTGTAGTTAGCCCGCAGCTCACTGATGTTCTGTAGATTTCTTTCAGTCCTCTGTGTTCCATTTTGGATCATTTATATTCTTATGTCTTCAAGTTGCTAATCTTTTCTTCTACAATCTGCCATTAATCCCATACAGTGTATTTTTCATCTCAGACATCAAAGTTTTCATCTCTAGAAGTCTGATTTATTTTTATTTTTCTGGCTAATATTTTTCATGTCTTTATTTAACCTTTGGAACTTAGGGAATATAATTATAATATCTGTTTTAATGTCATTGTCTGCTAATTCTAACATCAGTGTCTCTTTTGGTTGGTTTTGATTGACTATTCTCCTTATTATGGGTAGTGCTATTTTGCTTCTTTTCATTCCTCAAAATATTTGATTGAATACCAGCCATTATGAATTTCACCTTGTTTGTATTCATATAGATATTCTTGAGCTTTGTTCAGGATGTGCTTGAGATGCAATCCTTTGAGGTCTTGTTTTCAGGTGAAACCAGAGCTAAGTTTAATCTGGAGTCAATATCCAGCTTCCATACTAAGAAGGCAAGACCTTTCTTAGTATTCTTACCAATACCTCTTGAATTATGAGGTTTTCTACACTTATAGTTGGAAACAGACACTATTCCTGGCCCTGTGTGAACTCTGGACACTGCTCTCTTAATCCTGTTGAGAGGTTATTTCCCATCTAGGAAAGTTTCTTCACACAACTGTGCTTCAGTTCTCAACCAAATCCCCCAGAAAGACCCTTTGCAGATCTGTAGATTTCTCTCTCCGTGTAGCTCTCTTGTCTCTGGTACTCTGTCTCAGGACTTCACTGCTTCATCTTTTGTGGACTCACAGTTCTGTCTCCTTGATGCAGGACGACCATAGAATTTGCCCTCCTTGCACCATAGTCTGGAAGCTTTCTCCAGTCAACAAGCTGGGGCAATCATAGGACTCACCTTGTTTCAAAATTTCTCAGGAATTATGGTCCTTTGTTTTTGATGTTGATGACCTGAGTCCTGTTATTTTATTTTTTTTATTTTATTATTTTTTAACATTAGGAATCTCAGCTTTATTTGTAAGTTTCTTTCTTTTTTTTTTAATGTTTTTTTATTATATTATGTTAGTCACCATACAGTACATCCCCGGTTTCCGATGTAAAGTTCGATGATTCATTAGTTGCGTATAACACCCAGTGCACCATGCAATACATGCCCTCCTTACTACCCATCACCAGTCTATCCCATTCCCCCACCCTCCTCCCCTCTGAGGCCCTCAGTTTGTTTCTCATAGTCTCTCATGTTTCATTCCCCCTTCTGATTACCCCCCCCTTTCTTTATCCCTTTCTTCCCCTACCGATCTTCCTGAGTCCTGCTATTTTAAACATTTTTTCCTGATTTTTTTTTAAGTTGTTTCAGTCATGGGAGTAAATTTCATTTCTGTTGCTTTTGGTTATTATTTGAACTAGTATTTGTTGAGCACTAAGTCTTTACAGTGTTAGTGGTGAAATGCAATAGAAAATTAATAACGAGAGAACAAAAAAACCTTAACATTGAAAGACTTAAATGCCCAGAGACATACACATTTTTCAAGGCATAATTATGCAAATAGATGGCAAAGTTTAAGATAAAGGTGTCAACTCTTCAACCTCATTTAGTATGACAGAGCATAGTTTGAACAAAAAATATCTTAATTTATAAGGACATTTTTCTAAAAGAAAACCTTATCAAGAGGACAGTGTAGACTTTATTAGTCTGGCTCATTAAATTGAAAGTGGACTTGAAAAAGGTCATTGGGAATTAGAGGTTAGATAAGCCATAATCAAAGCAATTAGCAATGGATTATGTCTCATGAGCTCCCTAGAAAAGGAAATCTCAGTTGAAATTGTTGAATACTGAAGATGGTATTCATTTGCCTAGCTGGACCAAATCCAATAACCAACTGCCTTGTTCAGTTCATAAATACAAACAGTACTCAAACTCCCCTTTATCTAAACTTAGATATTATAAAGGGTACAAATTGGTTTTCAAGTATGCTCATGTTATACAAGCCACACCTTTGGACAAGGACTTTAATTTTATAGAAACGTTAGTTATATAGAAAGATAACTAGAAAGGCCACTCTAAATGCAGCTCACTGGTTGGCTTTGATAGAACTTAGATATTTAATATTATTGAACTCTAAAAAGTATTCCAGACTTCTGAGTACAGCTCAGTTAAATGATATCTAAATCTTAACTACCAATTTCTGTCTTTCTTTGAATTGTATTGTATTATTTCCTACCATTGTCACCATTTTTTTGTTTGTTTGTTTGCTTGATTTGTCTCAAGGATATGCTTTAAAACACTGCACCCAGTCTCTCAACTCTTGAATTCTATCTTGTAGGATGTTAGTCAGTGTCTTGACACTCTGAGCCTCAGTTTCTGTGAAACGTGGCTATAAACACTTATTGTTTTGACTTTTCTAATGAGGGTTTCCTATTTTTCATTGTTGGTCTTTGAGAATATGGTGGTATTTCTGAATGTGTAAATTTGTATATAAACCAAAAATTGAGGACATGAATTTTCAAAATGCCAGTCTGCTATTGTGCACAAGTATACCAGACACTTGCCTGTTTTGTTGAGCATGTAAAGATAAGGAGGTATAACCGTGGTCTACATCTGAGAGAAAAATGAAATGCTGGAGCGACATGCTTCAAGATCAATAACTAGGGAGCAGCATGAAACCTGAAAAGGTAGACAACAAAGAGACCTGTAAAAGATCACTTAGAAAGAGAAATAATTATTAAATGAGACTATCTGAATCTAATGAAGAAAATATAATAGTAGGTGGAAAAGCATGAGAAATCAAAGATCAGAGCAGAACTGGATTTAAATTCATCATCATACCCTATTTTATCAATAAAGGACATAAAGTATCCTTGTTTTTGTATAAGGCAATGCTTTGCCATCATAGTCTAAGACCAAGCAGTCATTGTTCTTTCTAGCTGTTGGTGGGTTTAAGGTATTAGATCTGTACTTCCATCCAAGCAGACCCATTGATTAAAATATTTGAGAGTCCTATGGCCTGGGTTAAAACATCTGTTCATGATATTAGATAACATTAAGGAATTATTGTTTATTTTTATAGGTATAATGAAGGTATTGGGGTTATGTTTTTTAAAAGGGTCCTTATCTCTTAGAGCTAGATTCTAAAATATTTACAGTTAAAGTATGTCATATGGGAATTTGCTTCAAAATAAGCCAGAGGGTGGTTAGAGTGTAGGGATTTGGATAAAATAAGACTGGTCATAAATTGATAATTATTGAAACCAGATGATGAGTTCATATTATTATTCTCTCTACTTTTAATTTTTTTTGAAACTAAAATGAAACAAAACAAATTTTGTTTCATCATTTAAGTGTTCCGTGACCTTACACAAGTTACTTAATATTCAGTTCATCATTTATATAAGAGAGAATAAGAGATACCTGCTTCATAGGATTGTTTTGAGGACTAAATGAGTTAATTGATGTAACACACTTAGAATGTTGCCTGTCTCATGGGAGGTGCTGTATAAATACTACCTTAAAAATTACCCATACCATGTCCATTTTTAAAAATAAACTTTTTGTTTTGGGATATATAGATTCACATGCAGTAGAAAGAAATAACATGGAGAAATCTGTATCATTTACCCAGTTTCTCCCAATAGTAACATCTTCCACAACTACGGTATAATATCACAATCAGGATATGAATATCTATACTGTCAAAGGTCTAGAATATTTCCATCACAACAAGGATCCCTCATGTCCTTTTCTAGTTACAGTGCTGCTTTTTTCTAACTTAATCCCCAACTACCACCGTTCTGTTCTCCGTTCCTATAATTCAGTCTTTAAAGAATGTTATGTAAATGTAATCATATGTAACATTTCGGGATTTACTTTTTTTTACTCAGTATAATTCTCTGATACTCATCCAGGTTGTTGGTGTGTATCAATAGTTTGCTTATTAATTCTTACTGCTGAGTAGTATTCCACAATATGGATATTCCATATTTAACCAGTCACTGCTCACTAAAAAATATCTGGGATACTTCCAATATCTGGCAATTATGAATTAAGCTTCTTCAAACATTTGTACACAGATTTTTGCGTGAATATAACTTTTCTTCTCTTTGGGGTGAATGCCCAGGAGTACAAGTGTTGGGTCATATTGCAGTTTCTTATTTAGTGTTTTTAGATACTGCTAAACTGTTTTCCAGAGTGACCTTAACACTTAAAATTCCCAACAGCAATGGATGAACAATCCAGTTTCTCCACATTCTTTCCAGCAAGAATTAAATAATGTTCTTCTTATTTATTTATGTTTAAAAATTTTAGCCTGTTATGATAGGTATATAGTGACATCTCATTGTGCACTTAATTTTCTTAGAAAGCTTTTCATATGCTTATTTGCCATCTGTATATTCTCTTCAGGGGAATGTTTGTCCATGTCTTTTGCCCATTTTACAATTGGATTATTGTTTTTTACTATTTTAAGATAATGACATGTATAGAACATGTTAGAAAGTGACGAGTACTACAGGACTAATTTACAGCAGGGAAAGGGGGACTGAGGAGCAGGACCACAGGTGCAGGTTGTGGTTTCAGACAGGTTATTCATGCCTAATATGTATGTATGTGTGGACACATTGGTCTTTTGAGCAATAGTAAGGAAATGTAAACAGTAAGAGCAACGTTACTAACGTACTAAAATATCAGCCCAACTTGAAAAGTGGTTTTCTGGATTTGTGCTATGTAGAGGAAATATCAGTGTCATAATGGCAAAGATTTATTAAATGCTAAATGCTTATCACTGCATTTTACATATGCTATCTCATTGAGTACTTACATGAAAGTGTGTTTTCTATCTCCAAATGTGTTAAATTAATGTACATCTCCAAGACCCTACAGCTTTCCCCATTATGTCGATAATATCGAGATAACTCAATTATTTATGTAATCTATTACGGATTAGGTAAATACATATATACATAAACACTTCTGCCACATAAGCTTTTTTTCATTGGTAGGTTTCAAAAAGCTTTATGGCCTCTATATTAACTTCCCCTACTTCCTTGCCTGAATCTCTCATCGCTTTGTATGACTGGCTTCCTCATATTCATATTTAGGCTTAATGGAGACCTCCTTTTGCTTCCAATCAATAGTCCATGTAGGCTGCCTCTATTATCCTTTTCAATTTCCTTATGGAGCACCTGGGCGGCTCAGTCAGTTAAGCATCTGCCTTTGGCTCAGGTCATGATCCGGGAGTCCCAGGATCAATCCCCACATTGGGCTCCCTGCTCAGCGGGGAGGTTGCTTCTTCTGCTGCTGCTTCTCCTACCCTCACCCCAGGTTCATGTTCTCTCTCTCTCAAATAAATAAATTAAAGAAAATTTCCTGTGAAGTATTTGCAGAAGTTTCCTTGGTTGGTTATTGTCCGACAACTTGACCATGCCAATTTAGTTCACTGTAGTATCCCCAGTCCTTGTTTGCTGAATAAAAAAAGATATGGATGCCCAACATATCAACATTAGCTTAACTCTATGTGATAGCATTAGAATATTTCATATTTTAATCTTTAAAGCTTCTACAATATTGTTTAATCATATTTAATGCTATTCATCACATTGTTTTCCTCAAATATTAAAATATCGCTCTCCAACTTCTCTTTTTCATTTCATTCATGACCTCTTCCTCAGTCCATACTCTAAAAAATACTGACCCTTGGCAGTCCTTTACCAGACGATCCATGGCCTCATTTAGCATTAGTCAAAAGCTGGCTGCAAGGGGAAACATTTCCAGAGCCCTGGCAGTTGTACATTGTCTTATACCTTGCCAATTCACTACATGCCTGGCCCCTGCACTCCAAGACCAAGCGTAACAGGAGCTTGTGCTGAGTTCCAGACTCATATTCAACAGCATTGTGGGTTCCATGTATCCAAAATCAAACCCTAAGGTATGGACACTACAACATTTTGGGACTTTGGAAAAAAGTAACAGGATTCATTTTGACCAAATTGATGAAAATATTGGTTATCCTGACTGTGTGACTAATTTATATCTGGGCTTAGCAACCATTTGTGTAATTACTTAGGGAAAATGATCATACATATGGCCTAACCATCTAGGTGACACTAAATGCTATTGCTTTGTACACAAACCAGTGTTTGGTTAGTGCCAGTCCAGACTTTACTTCATCAGCAATCTTGCTTCTCTATAAACTTAGTTAATCAAAAACTTGTTTTACACATCCAATTATGCTATGTTCTCCTCTTTCTTCATCATTGACTATATTATCCCCCATTTCTCAGCTTGAGAAAGTAGGACTTTCAAAATTACATTAACACCAAGACCAAATATTCCATGATTTGGTTTGTAATCCAACTACCATTTTATTTTATTTTATTAAGATTTTATTTATTTATTTATTTGACAGAGAGAGAGACAGCCAGCGAGAGAGGGAACACAAGCAGGGGGAGTGGGAGAGGATGAAGCAGGCTCCCAGCGGAGGAGCCTGATGTGGGGCTCGATCCCAGAATTCTAGGATCACACCCTGAGCCAAAGGCAGCCGCTTAACGACTGAGCCACCCAGGCGCCCCTCAACTACCATTTTAATGCCTGGATTTTTTTTTTTCTCAGTTATTCTTGTTCCTCCACCTTGCTCTTGTTATACTGCCACAGGCTAACTAAGAGACAAGAGACTTGGCCCATTGCCTCTATGGACCAATTTATAAGGGGTTTAAAATATTAATTTGGTGCTAAGATAAAATGGAGGAACATACAGAGATGAAGAAAGTTCTATTTCACAGAGCTGCTGTCAAGAATTGCTCTGTTTGTTTTTGAAAGAAATACTTAATAAACCATTTGCAGTATTTTCAAGGATGGGGTGTGCAAATGTGGGACCTTGGTTAAATTATGCAGGACAAGGGAGCAGATTCCATCACTAGCTCTCCCTTGCCGCTTATCCCCACACAGAGTCCAACCACTGTTCTAATTAGTGGTGAGCAAATATTTAAGTTTAAATGGGTAAAAAGTGATTAGCTTATTGGGACTGGCATTTGTCTCAGTGTGCCCTGAACTCAGCTCTGTACTTTGTAAGTTATGAGAAATGCTCATGTGAAGAAATGCATCCATGTTTACACCCCCGCTAAAGCATTTTTCCCCCACAAGAGTAAAAATTGATTTTTAATTTGTTTTGAAACTTTAAGAAGTTTCAAAGACATAGAAATCATGATACAAGGGTGTAGTTAAAATGTTGGTAAATGCAGAAGAAAACTTAAAAGACAGTTTCTCAATCGCAGGAGGAAAAGACCAAAAGTTGAGACTTTTTGGCCAAGTTGAAAGGTTAAAATAAAATAAAAAACAAGCAGATGACTGGTAATATGGATGATGATATATGTGTAATGTTGTCCAGAAGACGTGTTCCTGTAAGCTTTGTTAAGACTGCTAGAGCTTTAAAGGTCAGATTTAAAGGATTAGATGGTGGCACTGAGAATGATTCACCTTCTTCCAGGACATTAAGGACAAAAATAGTGGAGTATGACCCACTTTCAAAGATAAATGACAATAGTAGGAACATGATCAGACATTGGAGAAAATCTGACAAACTACGCTTTCTTCTCCAACACAAGTTTTCCATAGCAAATCGGAGTAGAAAATATGGCCGTCGTCCTACCTTGGAAGAAGACTAGCCCGAAGAGCAATAAAAGAAATATATTGCCATGTTCATTACAGACAAAGTCGAGATTTATTTTTGGTATTAGAAATAGGCCATCCTAAACATATAAGGGCACATTTAAATTCACTGACAGATATCCAAATACAGTAATATTAAAGAAATCTTATTAGCACATTTGTAAGAGTAGGAGGAAATTCTGAACATATGTATAAATATATATAATATCGCTGGAACAGACTTGAACGTTCAGTGAAAAAGTAAAAGATCATTTTTGAAATTTTAGCCTGAAGTCTTTTATAAGTAAAATATTTAACTTACCTATCCACTACTAGAAGCCTGCAATGAAAACCACCACAGTAATATTAACACTACCCTGTGTTCTCATTTTCTATTTTAATAACAATATTTTCAGGGGCAAAAGTCAGGTTTATGCCCTCAAGTGAAATTGAGAATTGAGGTAATTGCATAGGTAATTTAGGCTAAAAATATCTTCCCATATCTGAGATTTCCTTATCACTGAGATTTATTGCATTGGAATTATGTGAATGAGAGCCACCTGCTTTTTTTTTTTTTATATCTGCCTTCTTAAAATGTAGTTATCATTTGCACTTTTAGTAATTACCAACAGCATCTTGAAAAATCTCTTCTGTGGATTCATTTATTGACCTCCATATTTTAAAAGGAATTTGAGAAAGAATTCTGGATTTCATGCTGCATTTCCAAAGGCATAGTGTGACAAAACAAAAAGCTAACAGTTTTGCTACACACCTCTACCAGTGACATTTAACCTGATCTAAGTGCAAACATATTTATGTTGAAATCATCATAAAAAATGATTATCAAAATTCTGGTAAATATGGTAGTTCTGTTTCCTGCGGTGTGAATTTACAATTGAATACAAGGTAATTGGCATAAAGGGTAATTTGATTGTTCATTTTATTAATTAGAATTATCCTAGGTTCAATTTCTAATGAGATTTGGATCACTTTGACTCCATAGCTGTATAACCCTTCACTCTCAGTAACTTTTCCAATTTTGGTAATGAAAGTATTTGGGTATTCATACTTGCACCATTCCTTGAAATCCTGCCCATTAGTTTGCTTGAACCTCATAAAATATTAACTTGTGTTGTGTGCAGTAAGGAGACCAATAAAACACCATATGTTTGGTGACTAAACCATTAAAAAATGTCCTAGCACCTCTTCCATAATATTCTGTGACATGTAGGAATTTCAGATTTGACCATTTTTAACAGTAAGGGTGAAATAGTCTTCATTCTTACTATACCTTCTTCGTATTCTTTCAGAGAGAAATTTCTTACACGTGCAAGAAAAAAAAAAAACTATTCTGCTTCATCAATTTATTTTAAGAAATAAACTTGGAGAAAATTCTCCTTCTTTCACTCCCTTATCTTATTTATCTTTTTGGTAATCAAAAGGTAATTACTATAGGCAGCCAGAGAACAAAAACAGTGTTCTGTTCATCCTCAGTGCCTAGAAAATAAAAGACTCTCCATAAAAGTATAAAAACAGAAAGTCAATGCATACTAAACCAACTTTCTAAAGTACAGTTTCTCTTAGATACCAAATGTGGACAAGGGAAAATAGAATTATCCTTGAACAAGATGAAAAACTACAAAATAATGAGAATTGAAGGATTTCAATGTAAAGCTCCATTTAGTCTGCCAGTCATGGCAACATTACCTACCAAACTAAACTGGAAGCAGTGAAGTAAAGAGAGGAATTTATTTATAACCAAACCAAACCAAAACAAATAATTAAAAACAAACCCAGAATTGTTAGGAAACACCATAGTGGTTTTCTACTTCTACTCAACATCTTTTGTTGCAGAGATTGATAGGCCCCTCTCCTGAGCAAGTCAAAGCAAACAACACAAAACAAAAACAAAGAAAAAAATAAACCAAATTGTGTGAATCTGAAATTGGGTGGTAAGCAAGTTTCCAGGAAAACCTAGTCAATATCTCATGGTCATTTCAAGGTTTCTGTCTATGAAAGCACTCAATTGCAAATTGTTTCATTAGATGAATATAATTTAATAGCAGGTTGAAACAGACATATATCTAATTGGGCATTTTTTGGTGTTTGAATGGACCCAGATCTCCAATCTCTCTAAATGGAGAATACTGAGTAAGAGAATATAACTATTGTCTTTGGGAATGCATGTTGTGACTGGGTCATCTTGTACACATGCTTCAGACCATGGAGCATGGAAGTGTGAAGAATGCTAGAGATGGAGGAAGGAAAGGGGTAGTGTTAATCTTTTAAAATGCAAAGCAGGTCTCTCACAGATTGCTTAGCATCTCCTACCCCTTCATTACCCATCACCTGTTCCAGTTAGAATGTCAGCCATGCTCTCTTGCCCAGCTGTCTTGATTAGGTAAATAAATGTTCCAATGCCCATTTGGTCTCTCTACTCTGCAGAAGGATAAAAAAGAAAACAAAATCTAAATTTAAGCAGCCATACCTTTAAAACTGATTTCTGTGATAAAGTATCCTTATAACTTAACAGTGAATGTATGGATTGCTCTAGATTTAAGTATTTAAGTTACCAACTCACTATCAAATCTAGCTATTAAAATAATGCCTTAATTTCACCATCTGTTTACAAAGGTTAAGTCACTGGACAGGGAGTGGGATATGGAAACAAATATTTATAAAGAGCTCTGAGACCTCTTGGTGAAAGATGACATGGGTGTGTGAAGAGTGATTGTAGATATTGGAAAAAAGCAATGCAAATGTCCCATTTCTGTAATAATTGATGGGTTGATAGGCTAAATCAGAACTTTTTAGCTTTCTTCAAATTTGCAATAAAAATGAAATCCAATCTAAATACTCTTAAATAGAATATATACAGCTTTGGTGGTAATGATACACTTAGATTTCCCCTTCTAATATAATATTTGAGAGATCACATAACATACTCAGTGACATTGATTTTGGGCCGAACTCAATTTCCCCATCATCCACTGTTCAGGAAGGGTGGGAAAATAGATCAAAAGAGACTAACAGGGGCCAATAGCTTGGCATCAACTGCCATACAGCTCGCCACTTAGGGCATGGGTTAATATAGTTGTGCAGTGATCATCCTTCTCATTAAACAAGAAGAGAGAGAAAAAACTTCAAGTTAGGAGATTTCAGGACATTCACATCTTTTATAACTTTTTGTACCTCTTCATAGGAAGAAATATGAGTTTTCATTAAATATGAAACTTTTAGGGGCATCTGGGTGGCACAGTTGGTTAAGCATCCAATTCTTGGCTTCCACTCAGGTCATGATCTCAGGGTCACGAGATGGAGCCCTGTGTTGGGCTCCGTGCTCAGCATGGAGTCTGCTTAAGACTCTCTCTCCCTCTTCCTCTGCCCCCTGCCCCCATTCTCTCTCTTTCAAATGAATAAATAAATCTTCAAAAAAATAATGAAAACATAAAAATATGAACATTTTAATATCAAATAGATTAGCCCTTTAACCAAAATTCTCTTCATACTTAAACATTTGGAAATGTTGCTTCTTAAAGACTAAGAATGTGGCCCTGATCTTCCTCACATGTAGAACATACTCTGAGTCAAGAGTTCAGAACATCCTGACTTTAGTGACCTATAAAGAATGAGGTCAATGGCATGCTGAGGTCTCCACTGCAGACCCAGGGTTGCTTTGGCAAGCTTTTACTGCTTTTGGTACTAGCTTACCAGAACTTTCTGTATAAATATGGAACATAGTGAGAAGGTAAAAGCTCATAATCTTTCATGCTATTTAAGCCTTCTTGATTTTATTATTAGCTATATCCTGACTTGAAACTGTATGAATGTACATTTTTTTGTTCCTATGTTCACAGATTTATAATTGACACCTGTAGCAACAGTAATCACACTATTTTTTTTTAAATTTCTGCATCATTTTGAAATTGGGTTTCAAACGAATGTTTCTCATTTGATAAGAAAAATTAAATCTGGAATAAATGTAATGAATCAGTGTGCCTGCCATGTTGATGAAATGGGGATTTGTGGTACATGTTAGTTTTTTATTGCTATTGTAACAAATCACCATGAAGATATGGCTTAACGCAACATAACTTATTGTCTTACAGTTCTGTAGGTCAGACACAGTTTCTACTGAGCTAAAATAGAGGTATCAGCAGAGCTGCATTCCTTTCTGGAGACTATAGGAGAAAATCTCTTTCCTTCCTTTGCTTTTAGAGCCACCTGCGTTCCTTGCCTTGTGCCTCCCTCCTCCATCTTCCAACTCCGCAACATCAGGTCAAGTTCTTCTCATCCTGCCATATTTCTCATTCTTTGAAGTTAAGAAGCGTTCTTGTTTTTAAAGAATCATGAGTTTAGACTGGGTCCACTTTGGTAATCCACAATAATTTTCCCTTCTCAATCTTCTTAACTTTTATCACATCTGCCAAGTCCCTCTCACTATGTAAAGTCACATACTCACGGGTCCCAGGAATCCATGCACTGGGGATCAGTATTTTTCCAACCACATAATAATAGTCACAGGTTATGTGGACGTCATTTTAATCTTTTAAATCATCAACGGCATCATGCAATTTAATGATCACGCAGCCTACTTTTGTTCTTAACCCCATGGAAACTTCCTTGACTACAATCATATAAAGAGCTTTCCAACATTTCCAAGCTAATCCCAAGCCTCTTGAAGGAAAGAGAATCACTATTATTTAAATACCTCAGCTTTGGGATTTTTAAAATTCAATAATAACAAGCAAATGGTTAATATTATTACTTTGGAAAACAAGCATATGTTCAGAATGTATTTGATCATTACAGGAAGAGAAGAACAGAGTTGCAGCCTGGAAATGCCATGCACTGTGTGATCCTCGCTGGCCGTGTCTCTCAAGATCTCCAGGCAGCAGCGCCTCATACATGAAATGAGTAAATTGGATTATGCGATTTCTAAAAACGCTTGAATGACACGATTCTGTAATTTTCACTTCATGAACATGATTAGTTCTTAAAATCTATAGGAATTAAAAGCTACTGCAAAATGTTTTGAAGATCATTAATGATGAATTCCAAGATAACTAAGGAGAAATCCAGAATCAAAGAGTTAATATAAGGTTAATTTTCACAAAATGAGTGTACACATGATCAATATAGGATAAAAACCAGTTATTTGGTTACTACCAAGTTTGCTAAATTGCAATTAAATAACCATTTTGAACAACATTCTGGATTTATATCCAGCATTCAACTCTTTAAAAATTATATTCAGACAAATTTTTACCTGTGATTGGCCAAAAAAACTGAAAGAAGATATTTTATATAAGAAATAATTTCTTGGGGAAAAAAGAATTGGCTGTAGACGGAAAGGAAGTTTGTTACAAACATAAGGAGCTGGGTCATTCCAGGAATATGGCACATTAGGCTTAGCAAGATTAATATTACCTGAAGTATTTAAAATCATTTTGCTATAACTAATGCCTGTGTCTTGACTATTTCTTCTGGCAAAATATTCCAGTGTTCTAACTAAGAATAATAACATTAGACCAGAATTCTAGCCTACTTGGAAAAACCTCATTTTGTGTCCTGAAACAAAATTCCTTTGTGGAGTCCATTGAAAATGTCTTTATTTCCTGATGTTCTCTAAGCTGCCCAGTGGCAATTATGTTACAAACCAACAATGAATGAGAAGTGGTAGTGTATGACTTAGTGTATAAATTCAGGCCTATTTATTCAGAATGCTTGTAATTGTATGTTCCACACAGAGCCACTTCTACTCAAAACTTTGTAGGGTTAGGATATCCTAGTGCTAATAGCAAGGTAATAATTCCCCTCAGGTGTTTCATGACACTTATTTCCTTTTAAAACTATCTTGAATCTTGATTGGCTTTCCCCCTAGAGAACACTGGTGTAACCCATACTTCAGTAGCCATGTTAGCCCAGCTTAAGCTGTTTTGTTTTTGTGTTTGTACTAATTGGCATGTATTGCCTTCCATTAGTATTTCACTATTTATTTAGGTTATATTTGTGCCGATTAAAGGTACATTTGTTCAGGGCTGTGGCTGTGCTGTTCCATCTACCAGCATGTTCGTCTCTGAACAAGTGCTTTTTCATAGTCTGTTCCCAATACGGACAGTTTAGTTAAACAAAATCTTTAGTGCTATTAATCCTAGAGTTGGAGACAGAATTTTTGGGATGGTGGGGTGATGTCTCCATAAATCCACCCCTCTCTAAAAGCAACAAAGACATTGGCAAAAATTGTCCCTATCAATGTTTTTCAAACTCTGGAAATTAGCCAAGGACTTGAAAAAATATGAGGAGCATTTATTCAGGGAAAACTGCTGAGCTTTGGTAAGAACAACAGGGTTTGAGGTGTTATAACTTTACCTCTTTCCACTCCCCTCTCCCGGGTGCTGCGGAACTCTTGAAAACCAGTGAACTTGCAACCACAGTAGCTGTGAAAACCAGAAGCTATTTAGCTATTGGAAGAGGGAGACCTAACCTGGTCTTCAAAAAGGTCTATCCCTATAGCATTGTCAGTATCTGACCTGATAGCTCCTGGGAAAAGCCCCGTTCATAGTGTGTTGACAGTGTTTGACCTGGTTGAGACTTATCCCCAGGGTGTTTGAGGAAAATATTCAGCAAAAATGATCTGACATGGCAGCTGCTTAAGGCTGCAATACCAGTTCAGGTAAACAAAAGCCTGGCTTAAATAAATAAATAAATAAATAAATAAATAAATAAATAAACAAACAATTGATTGATTGATTGATTGATTGATTTTTGCAGTGGGCGGGGGGAGGAGAGAGAGCCCAAGCTTGCAAGCAAGAGTGATAATGGAGGGGGCAAGGGACAGGGGGAGAAGCAGACTTCTTGCTGAGCAGGGAGCCTGAGGAGGGAGGGGGCTCAATCTCAGGACCCTGGGATCATGACCTGAGCCAAGACAGACGCTTAACCAACTGAGCCACCCAGGCACCTCTGGCTAAAAATTTAAAACGAAAATCTGGAGAGCAAGATGTCTATAGGGGTCTTGAAAAGCTCTGACATATTTCCAGAGTTCTAACTCAAGTTTGTTTTAACATCCGAAGAGTCAATCAATATATTATGCTAGATGTAGTGGGTTCAGTAGTGCCCCCCTTATGTCCATATTCCAGAACCTGATCTTTTTTTTGAAAAAGAGTGTCTGCAGATGTAAGTAAGTTAAAGATCTTTGGTTGTCCCAGAGGGCCCCAAATCCAATGACAAGCATCCTTATAAGATAAAGAGAAAGGAAGATTTCAGACAAACAAGAAGGGAGGGAAGATGGAAGAGGAGAAGGTGATGGAGTCCGAGTCTGGAGTACGCAGCCCAAGAGGAAGAATGCCTGGAGGCACCAGGAGCTGGAAGAGGCAAGGAAGGAGTCCTTGCTAAAGCATTCCGATGGAGTGTGGCAATGCTGACACTTTAATTTCTGACTTGTGTTCTCTAGAACTGTGAGACAATACCTTTCTATTGCACCACACCAAGTAACTTACGGTAACTTGCTGCAACAATCCTAGGAAAACCATACACTATATTAATAAAGAATAAAAACCACATGATTTTTTCGATAGACACAGAAAAACTATTCGACAATATTGAACCCCTTTTATGATAAAAACAGTCAGAAATCAAGGAAGAAAAGGGAACTTCTTCAACTTGATAAAAGGCATCATGAAAAACCTACAACTAACATCAGACGTAATGGTGAAAGACTGAATGCTTTCTCCCTAAGTTCAGGAACAAGACAAAGATGTCCACTCTCATCACTTTCATTCAACATTGTACTGGAGGTTCTCGTCAGGGGAATTAGACAAGAAAAAGAGATAAAAGTCATCATGTTGCAAAGAAAGTGGTAGAGCTATCTTTAGTCCCAGATGACATGATATTGTATATAGACAATCCTAAGAAATCTACTAAAAAACTGTTAGATAAACAAGCTCAGTAAAGTTTCAGGGTATGATATGATTATACAAAGATCAATTGTATTTATACACACTAGCAAAGAACAATCCAAAAATAAAATTAACATTTACAACGGCATGGAAAAGAATAAAATACTTAGCAATCAGTTCAATAAATGAAGTGTAAAACTTGTACAGTGAAAACTACAAAAAAGTGTTGTAAGCTTTTAAGACTTGGAGGGTTGCTGCAGGGATCCATTCATCTTGCTGCTGCCCAAGACAAGCCTTGTATGTAAGCTCCTTTTGCTGTTATTAAAACTGCCACCTGCCAACCTGGAGTGACCTGCCTCTTTCTTCCATCTCCCCTGCCCTCTGTGTGCGGGGACCGGTTTCAGAGCACACCAGGAAAGCTTCAGAGAGGGTTGTGAACAAGCCAGTTGGTAAGCCTTCCAAGAGCTTGAAGAAATGGGCCTTGGGAAAGAGGCATCAGCAGAGGAAATCTCGAGTTGGCTATTAACCTCTGTGTGGAGAAGGGTGGCCCATATGTTAGATACCTGTGGTCTACTGCATGAGTATGGGGATGTCCTGAAAATGCCACCCAGACTAATGTGCTTGTTGGAGGAACTGTGCATTGTTTACTGTGGCCAAGAAGAGACACACAAGGTAGACACAGAGGGCTGGCCACTGTTGCCCAACTGAAGACTGAAGCTCATGTCAGGAAGTCAGAGGATGAGCTAAGATCAGAGAAGGACCTGGTAGACAACAAGGTGGGAGAGGAGGATGATAAATTAGAGATCTCAGTGTGCCATTTTGCAGCTAGGAGAGGGAAGCAGCCACGGACTATGGCCAGGGAGCTTGTGACTAAGCCTGATTGGGGGCCCCGAGACATGGAATCCCTGGAGGAGTGATGAGAGTGAGGAGGAGGAGATTATGGTGATTGATAGTGAAGCAGATGGAACACCTCATGCCCTTGGACCCCTAAGACAATGAAAAACAAAAGCACAGCAACAACAGTCTCAGCTAGCAGGACAGTGCCCAGTTCAGGAAATGCCCATGGTAAGAGAATATACTCCCACTGACCTTATTGACAAGAGAGAGACAATGAGCAACATCACTACACATCTTGCCCTCTGGCAGCACCAGCTTGGTGCCCAAGGTTGGGGGAGGGTGGGTAGGGGAGAGGAGGAAGTTTCAAGGTACTCATTCCCTTAAAGATTGAATCATTCTATCCTGCAGGGAGGCTTGGCCCAAAGAGGGGGACATTCCTGGGCATGTGGAACCCTGAAAATCTATAGAGGAGATGCAGCAAATTCTCAGAGATCTGGGAATGAGTCAGGCAATCTACGCTTCTGTTTTTGAAGGCCCTGATCAATCAGGCCACATTCACTTCAGGGATGAAACCCTAGATTCCCCACTCTTCTCCTGTTACCTGGTATGAGACACTGATATCCATACCGAGCCCAGTTGTAGACAAGATGTTTACAATGTTGGACAATCCATTGCTGAACTGGAGGAAACCGACAAATCTCAGGAATGGATATGGTCTGTTGAAAAAGCTAGGGATAAAGGGGAAGCTTTGTAAATTAAAAGACCGTCCCAACCAGCTGAGAAAGTTCCAGTATGAATAACTTGAAAGCAAATGTGGTGTGACCTCATTGCTGCAGGGACCCAGTCCGAAGAGACAGACAGACAAGTTAACACTCTGCTCATAGGCCCATAGAAAGTCTTTAAATCTGAGCAGTTGTTTAGACCTGTCTCACCATCCTTTATCATCCCTAATGCCCTTCTCTGCAGAGGCCTCAGGGATATAGTCCTATTCAGGGTAGGTGCTTCCCACACCCCAGGTATAGGATGCAGGCCAAGATTGCCTCCAGGTGAAGACCAAGGGAGGTGATCAGAGGCCCCATGTTAAGCTCATATTCATTGGTTCTCCAGAAATAAACAAAAGCTCTGATGGATACTGGAGCTGAATGTACTCTAATGCATAGTAACTCTCAGAAGATTTCCTGGCTCTCTTGGTGCCATTGATGGAAATAGAAGGCAGACAGTTATTGTCAGAAAGGTACCTTTGACCTTGCAGACTGGGCATATCCCCCCTCCCTGAGGTTATGAGGTCTTTATCTCTTTAGTACCAGAGAACTTCTCAATCATTGATATCCTACAGGATCAAACTCTGTAAACCTTTATTGGTGAATTCTGCCTGTGGATTAGGGCACCACTGTAAAGTTTTTGGGAATCATCTGTCAGGTAAGATTGATGTTGTCCCAGAAGCTATGAGTAGTAAGGTGCAAGCCTATTCAACCCCTAAGGACATGAAAGAGATATGAGCCTTTGTAGGGATTTTGGAGTTTTGTGAGACTTTTAATGCCTACCTTGCACAGTGCCCCTGTCTCTTATACGATCAGGTAAGAAAGGGCATATGTGGGGCTCTTGGGTGGCTCAGTCAGTTAAGCATCTGCCTCCAGGTCAGGTCATGATCCCCAGGTTCTGGGATCGAGTCCTGCATTGGGCTCCTTGTTCAGCGGGGAACCTGTATCTCCCTCTGCCTGCCTCTCTCTCTCTGACAAATAAATAAATAAATAAATAAAATCTAAAGAAAGAAAGAAAGAAAGAAAGAAAGAAAGAAAGAAAGAAAGAAAGAAAAAAGAAAGAGCACATGTGGGACTGGGGATCAGAACAGCAAGCTGTCTTTGAGAAGGCAAAAATACTAATGAAATAGATTAAAGCTCTGGATGTCTCCAAAGCAGGGCTGCCATTTGAGCTGTTTGATTCTAGAAGGTATGAATTGGGCCCTGTGGCAGAAACAACAGAAGGAGGGAATGCCGCTGGGATTTTGGTCCCAGTTCTGGAAGAGGGCAATACACTGATATACCCTCATAGAGCAACAGCTCCTAGCAGTGTACACAGAGCTTGTCCTGTGAAGATTCTCACACAGCAGCAAATGCAGCAGCCAGTGGGTGAACTCCGGGAAGTTCATCTTGGGTTCATCTACAAGAGTCTGAGACAATACTGATGTGTCCTAGCTTGGACACAAGCTCTATCTACTGACCCTTCAGTAGTTATAGCAGATTGGGTTCATAAAAATAGTGGCCATCACAGTGCGGAATAAGATGGTGTATTGCCAAGAATGCCAGATTGCCCTTGAAGTACAGCGACTTGGTAACTCAGCAACAGCCTGTCCTGTGTGTTCTAAACAATATCCAAGGCAACTGCCAAAGGAGTCGGGAGGCATCCACTAGAGTTCCAACTGCTGAGGGATTAGTAAATTAATTATACTCACCCCTCCCACCCCTACTCTCCCCGAGTGAGAGTTCTAAATATGCCCTAGTTTGTGTGGACACTGCATCTCGCCTAACCCAAGCTTTCCCCTGCCACTATGCAAACTACGCTGCCACTATTAGAGGATGAGAAAAACTGTACTGTGTATGGATATTTCCACTGAGTAGATAATGATCGGGGGTCTCATTTCAAAGGTTATGATGTGTAAGGTTGGGCAAAAGAGCATGACATTAAATGGAGCTTCCAGCTCCCCTATAACCCACAAGCAGCAGTTGGTAGAAAGGGAAAGTGGAATATTAAAGCAGCAAATTATACTGTTAACAGATAAAATCACCTTGCCTGGGTGAGCTAAAGTATCGTCCCAGGCTTTAACACAGTTGAATGATCAATCAATAGGACCTGTTGCCCAATATACCGACCTAGGACCCCTGCTGAGGAACCCGATGACATAAAGGTGTAGAAGTTGTGAGAAAAAGCCATTGCCCCGACTCTCACCATGGATCAATATCCTATGCTGCTGAGAGCACCAAGCTCCATCAAACCTGTAAAAGGAATTATCCACTGGAGTTTGCAATAGGATATACCACCAGGATGATGAGTTACTTCACACCACTGGGTGAGGGGGAACTACTCAATCTCAAATGGTATCCCATTGTCCTATTACATGCTGGACCTGTTGAAACACACTATACCTGGAACTGAATAATGCACCATCGAAAGAAGGGAGTAGGTGGGGGTCTTGGTCTGGCATATCCCATCCCCAGTCCATCTCCTCACTCCTGACAGTGCTACCTCCCCCAGCCAATGGTATGCACAAGTAGGTCAGACTTCTTAAGCTATAGTCATATTAACATCTACAGTTTATGCCACAAATGTAATTCTTGCAGAAGGAGAAGACCTTCCTGTACAAGTTCCTTTTAAATGTCTGGTTTTTTGGCCTTAGATTTCTGCTGCTCCTGTGGTGTCCAGTCATGGGATAGTACACAAATGTCCATACGGCAACTCACAATAGTCAAAAAGCAAAAACAATCCCAATTTTTTATTAATGGTGTATAGCTAAACAAATTGTGGTATGTTCATATAATGGAATATTATTTGACAACAAAAAGAAAGAAAATACTAATATGTACTATTATATGGATTAACCTTGAAGACATTATGTTAAGTGAAAGAAGCCAGTCACATATTATATGATTTTATTTGTATGAAATGTCCAGAATGGGCAAGCTTATATAGATAGAAAGTTGGTTAGTGGTTGCCTGGGGCTTGGCAACTGGGGAGATGGCGATTGATTGCTAATAGGTATGAAATTTCTTTTTGGGGTGATAAAATACAATAAAATTAGATTGTCATAATGATTGCACAACTTTAAGAAATGCTTTTTTAAAATAAGTTATTGAATTGTGCACTTTAAATGGGTGAATTTTATGCTATGTGAATTCTCTGTATAAGCTAGATTCTTTTACCTAGTTGCAAATTGGGATACACACACCTAATGAGTAACATCAGATAAAATTAGTGGGAAACTCGAGTTAAATATAAATAAGGTGATAATTGGTGGGAAGGATGCATTATGAGGCAAGTCCTGTGAGAATCAGACATTTTCATTAAGGGAGTAGTATTTCACTGGATCTTGTAAGATTCTTGTAAGATTGATAAATTTTGATATTCAGAGAAAGAAGGTAAAAACATTTCATGAGAGTGGGCAATTAGCATGGCAAGATTTTGGAGACAGCTAAGTGTAGGGATATTTTGTTAAATAGAACGTGAGTAGTCTAATTTGGCAGATATGTTGAATATGATAAAGGTACTAATTATAGAATTAAATATGGAAAAATAGGTTGAAAAGCATAAAGTGGAGAAACTAGACTCTTAGAGAAAGGAACACATTTTTAGTTCAATAAATTTCAAGAATAATCTAGATGCAAAGCACTTTAGAATAAGAATATGGGGAAAAGGGAAAGTACTGATACAATGTGGTCTTTTTAACATCATAAATCAGTGCCATCAGTTATCTTTCAAGAGAGTAAGACTTATTACTTCTTCTGACCCGAAGAAGAGACTGGAGGAAATAACATGAGAGAAAAGTGATTGCCCAGTTTTGGGACAAAAAGATCACCCTTTGTTTACTTAGCATTATACAGCAAAGGAAAAATCATTTATGTAGCAAATATGTTCGTGCTGCAAAGTATGGTTTTGCCTTTGTTGTTACAAGGTTTGAGTTCTAAGTTAATCACATAATATTTGTATGTTCATATCCGTATCACTTAACCTTGTAAGTATCCATTATTATACACGTAAAATTTTATAATATCAGCTACTCTATTTTTTTAGAGGCTTAAAGGCTTAACACAATTCTTTGCTTTTAGTATAATTTCAAATCATCATACAGACTTCTAACTGCCCTTGGTAAGATCAGCATGTCCAATCACCCTACACCAAAGATGTCACAATACAAGCTGCTTGAGAACAATTCCAAGGAGACTGTGATCAGAAATGATTATCCAGCTTCTTCTAAGGGCCAGGCTCTCCAAGATTCCCTTTTAAGCATGAAATGTAAATTTAACACTATTAAAATTCTGAGCCAGATATATTCATATCACCCCTGCTGATGAACTTGTATCAAGGTCCTACCCCATGAAATAATAAATGAGAAGAAAAAAAAAGAGAGTGATAATTGAAAATGGAGGGAAACATTTTTTTTTCAGTTGATCTGATAATGTAATAATTTACCAATAAAATCTTAGAGAATCAACAGGCAAGTAAATCTAACAAGTGAATTTGGCAAAATTTGCAAACACAAATCAATAGCGTCCCTATACTGTCAATAATAAAAACATAGAAAATGTTAGAGAAAAAATAACATTCACAATAGCAACGAAACTTACAAGATAGCTAGGAATAATTGTAAAAATACATAATAAAAATTATAGAAAGAAGTAAAATAAAATCCAAATACATGAAGAAATATGTCAAGTCAATAGACTAAAAGGTGAAATTTTCTAAAGATATCAAATTTATTCAAGTTAGTCCATAATTTTAATACAATCCCAGTTTATAGCCCTGTAGCTGTTACATGAAAATTTTTAGCCAATACTAAAGTTCAAATACCAAAGAGCAAAAATAATGAATAACAAGAAAGATTTTCAATAATAATAAGTGGAAGGAAATTCTTTAAAAGTAGCTAAAGAAAGTTTAAGGCCTAGTAAATTAAGACAGTGTGCTTTTTATTCTGGGATAAGTGAACAGATCGGTAGAACTTTAAAAAGAGGCTAGAATTATCCACATATGAAATCTAGAGATATGACAGAGATGGCAGAGGAAAAAGCATCAGCTATTCAATAAAGGGTTCTAGATGAGCTGGTTATCTGTACCACATCCCTTACAGGAAAAATGGATTTTGTTTGTAAAAGTAAAAAGCAAAATTTTAAACTTTTAGAATAACCTAGGGGGATATCTTTTTAAATTGGTAATAGAGAAGGATTTTGAAATAGAACTTAAACACATCCATAAAGGAAAAAGATTGATACATTTAACTACATTAAGAAAAATAACAGCAGTAACAAAAATAAGTGGGGTGTCAATGCACCATAAACAAAGATATAGCCTGAGAAAATATTTGCAAATCATAAAATCAACAAAGGAATAATATCCAGAATATGTAAAGCCCTTCCATGGGTCTAAAGCAAGACAAACCACCTGATCAAAAAAATGGGTAAAGGTTTGAAGTCCATTTCACTTTAATAATTAGAGAAATGCAAATTTAAAAATATAATATTATATTCATCAGTTTGGAAAAGAACAAAGACGATGCAAATAAACACAGATTTCTATACCCAGAGAGTAGACATGTAAACGGACAGAGCCACCTTAGTAAGGAATTCAGCAATCTACAGGAAAACCAGAATATACACTTCAACCCAATAATCCCACTCCTAGAAAACCTTCAGTGTAGCATTTCTACAGGGAAACACAAACAAGACCATTCATTAACAACATTGCATACACAGGTCACGATTGGGTATAACTATCCCTCAACAGGAAACTGAATAAGCATCTACGGTAAATGCGTGTGATTGAATATCATAAAGCTATTAAACTGGATGAATTAAAGTTGCACATATCCACATGGATACACCCCATGAAGTTGAATAAAAATAAAAAAATAATGTGTTTAGTATGATACGATTTATCTAAATTTAAGAGCATGAAAATCCATAATATGCATTAACCGGTATTTGTTAAAGGCAGAAGCACATTAGAAGGGTGTACATCAAACTCAGGTCGATGGGTGTGTTGGAGGAAGGGTGAAGGGCAAACCGGGATTGCAAAGACAAACGTATAGAATTTGAATATATAGCTGGATTGTTTTAGAAGAAGATCTGGGGAAAATATGACAACTATTGAAATTTTACAAAGCTTGGTATAGGGATATCAGCATTTATTACATTATTCTTTAAACTTTTTGGTATTTTGAAGTTTTCTATAATAAAAGTAGAAATCAGGTGGACTTGAGACTTTGAAGTGAGGAGAAAAGCTACAATAAGGGTTTAATCAATAAAGAATATAAGCGATTTCAAAATACCAAGAAAAGAGTTGTAACATATAAGATGGAACACCATCACCCTCCACCTTAAAAACAAAACAGAACAAAACAAAATAGCTTAAGGAAATGATAAATTTAGGAATTCTTATACCATTAGTCCTGCTTTGATCTCTAGCTCTCACCCAAATCTCTCAGTTTTATTATATTCTTTTTTTAGAACTTGTTTTCAACTCTAGCGTCCTTACTGGACTCTAGACTTCTGCACATTTATATTTTTAAATGGGCAAAATCTGGTTTCATAATCATCAAATACGCCACGCCTCGAACAACTGGAACGTGGTAATAACACACCCCTATATAGCTTTTAGGGATTAATGAGATGTTTTTAAATGTTCAAGTGTAGATAAAAATACACTATATACTTGAGGTGAATAAAAAGGATTCTCCTTTGACAAACATTGACCCAGACAATTGGGGGGAATATTTCAGTCTCTGACTGAATGAAGATATACTGAACAAATTGGCTCAGTAGAAAAGCATCACCATAAGTGATAAGAGAAATGGGCTCTGGCACATTGAACTGGATGAAGAGAGTGCATATTTATGCACCTGCCATGAGTCATTTGTGCGAGACTGCTCTGCGAATGCCATTTGGGATCAGTTTAACTCTGAAGTTTTCCAAATTAAAAAATATATATATGGTTGAAACCTTCCATGACTTAGAAGGGGAAACTATCAATTCTGATTATCTAAGCATAAGGTATATGATGTTGCTTAAAGTGACTTATTACTTGGAGAGTCAATGAATGGAGTGAATGAAGCAGAAGCCAAATTTAATAAGAAGTAAATTAAGTTCAAAGAATACAATGAATAGTAGGAAATAGTTGGGCTGTATTGTCTCCAAAGATGGATTAAATTCAGGAGGAAACGGACAGGCAATACCAATGATGCCAAAATCAGAAAGTTAACAAGACAAGAGGCACGTGCCAGGTACAATTAGCTGCCTGTCAGAGTTCATAGAATACACAGTGTTTAATTCCGAAGCCCTCCTGAGCCCTGTTCTCAAAAGGACATCGGGAATAGAGATTCATAGGCAACAAACATCCTGAAGTACAGAAACAAAGGGTTTTCAACCTTAACTGCTTGTTTTGATGTAAAAGACGGGATAAAACTATCCGTGAAAGATGATTTGTCCCCTATCTCCAGAAACTAACTTTTAATTGTAAAGGAAAAGTACTGGAGTGAAAGAATGATAGTGAGAAATCCGGACATCTTTTCCAAGTCCCTTTTTATGCTTTGTCACCTACTGTGAAATAAATATAAAGCAATATAATCACTTTGTAGTGGCTTCGTTTGTAAGTGCATAGAAGGCTTTGAATAAATTCTCAACACAGAGTTAACATTATTCATTCATTTAGCAAACACTTTTGCCGCACTTACCATGTACCAAGTTCCGATGTAAATGCTTTAAAACTATTAGCTTGCTTAATTCTTATTATAACCCTATTGCCTGGGTCTTATAATCCTCTGCTTAAAGAGGGGAAACTGAGGCAAAATAAGATTAAGTACCTTGCTCAAGGTCACACAGTGGAACAGGCAGTCTGATGCAAGTCCATAATCTTAACTGCTCCTGTGTCATCTATATAAATATCTATATCATCTATCTATATTCTAAATTTGAAGTTCACTGCTTAGAGTCAAATGCTGGGAAGGAAGTTCTACAAGGAAGGGTTTTGCACAGAAATGAAATGAAAGGTGAAACAGGAAATAGGTAAGGATTTTTAGAGAGAAGAAAAGAAGATGACTATCCTAAAGAAAAAAAGAAATGAGTCTCCCTCCCTTCTGGAATTTTTGCAAGAGTTTTACTTTTAGTCCAGAATAATAAAGCAGGAAAGCAAGATACCCAACTGTCATCCTTAAAATGTTTGAATTTAAGATTGAAAACTGAACGTAATGATTTCAGAGAAAGGGAAAAAGAAGAAAAGCTTAGTTCATTTTCTTTTATGATGAATACTATTATTATGCCACTCACAATAATGGAAATTTAGTGATGTGGAATCATCAGATTCCATTCTTAACCACTGAATTAATGTTGTTAAAATAATTTTATTTAATGATTCATTAATGTAACTTTAATTCAGAAATGTTTGAAAGGTCTGGCATATGGAGTAAAAATCTCTAATTATTCCAGAAATCACATACTCTAAACAAACCAAACTATTCATAATATTCAGGATCTTTCATAGATATAATAGGAAATACAAATGTCACATAAACCCTTAGTCACACAGTAAATGCATTACTCTCAACTAGATGCTGCGAGGTTATGAAGAAAGTTAATGCATGTAGTTCTTACTCAAAAAGAGCGTACAGCGTAGTACGTCAGATTTCATGCATGAATAAACTAGGGAACAATTCAAGAATGAGTAGGAAGTAGTCTTATGTGTACTGTCTCCATCAAGGCAGCAAGAACTGGACATTCGTAGAATGAATGGGGTCCGTTCTTAAAGGAATTTATCTGGGCATTGCAGGAAGTATCGCTTCTGAGTTGGAAAGGAGGCAAGATAGGAAGTGTGACTATGAAGAAACAATGGTTTGGAGTGTGGGCTGTGAAATTTGACTTCCTTCTTGGGTTCTAACATTATCTACTTGACTTTGGGCACATAATTTAACTTCTGTTCTCATCTTTCAAATAAAGATGATAATAGCATTTGTTCCAAAAGATTTTTGTGAGAATTAAGAGGTCAGCTTAATACTGTGAGCCAAGAATGGTGATGGCAAGAGGGGCATTAAGAAATGCTAACAGCTAATGCTATTATTAACAGAGGAATAAACATAAAAGAAAGAAAATTACGAGTTGAAATCACCAGTTATTACCTCTTGATTCATGATTGGTCATTTCAGTGGTAGGAAACTGTATGTAGTTCAAAGAAATATAGTGATTTTAGCAAAGATTAACCTAAAAAAAAAAAAAAATCAAACCAGCAACTGAATGCCCATGTATGTCCTTCTCTTCTCTTCCCTCTAGTTCTTTCGCCTTCACATGAGATGAGAATCTCGGCTCAGAAGTACAGAGGAGGGAAGAAAGGAGGAGGGAAGACAGTAAGCCGAAATAGCTGGTAAACTTGCACAGTGCGAAATAGAATATTCAAGCAACTGTCAAACATGTAAGAAGCGCTTTTTATTAACCAGATGCTGCCAGGCCCGAGCGAAGGCAGAAGAGGGTACCCAGCACGAAGCTCTGCTTTGCTTTGACAGGTCTGATTTATGAAACAGATGATTTGTTATTTATTGATCAGAGACTGATTCTACTCACTGAGTTAAGAAGAAGCTTGATAAAAGGCAATCATGCATCTCATTTGGTTATGAGCAAAAATCATGTCTATTGGCTTGCTGTGTCAACTGACTTTGATGCTACAACATCCAGATGTTCAACATGTGCAAACTTCAAAAACAAAACACAACACAACACAAAACAAAACCAGGCCTCTTCTGCCACAAAAGAGAGAAAAACATTTAAAACATGTCCCATGGAAAAAGAACTCGTCAGAAATGCACACTATAGTCTGAAATGTATTTTTAAATAGAAAATAAGAAAGATTCGCTGAATTAATTGTTTTCTGTTCTTTCACTTATTGAGGGCTCTCCATGTTGAAGGCATTGTGTGAAGAACTGTATTGACATTTAAAACGTTCTACATGCAAATACAGAGCTCCAGGAAATTACTAATTCAAATAAAGTTTCACCAACATGCTCAAAGCAAGTCTGATACTTTTTCATCTTCCACAGAACCAAAGCTCCTATTAAGTTAATTGTTTTTCACTCTTGGTATCATAACAGAGTGCCATTTGTTCTTTCTTATTCAGGAAATTCCTTCGGCTTTGTTGTTCTCTCCAATCAGTCCAGTGGAAAGCTACGTATAACTGGGTTTTGAGATAAGACACATGACTACTTAGTCTGGAAGCATGGAAGCTTTTATATTCTAGTTCAGTACATTTTAAATATGATGCCGAAAGTTTCACCCCATCAGTTGTGCCACATGATGATTTTGTATTTTTCCAGAAGCTATTGATGATGGAAAACATTAACCCCTACTTTGTTGCTTGAGGATTTATGTTTTCCCCCCTTTCTAACTAAGTATGCTCTAAAAACAGGAAAAAGAATGAGCTGATTGTGTGAAGTTAGGTGTTCAACTGTTTCTTTTTCAACCATTTTTCTGGGAATGATCTCATTCGAGATGGAGTGGTAAATATGTTTGTAGGTTATTTAGCCTCTCTTAATTGATTTGGGTTTGTATTAGAAACAGAGTTTCATTTTCTTCTCACAGTTATCTCAGAAATAGATAGCACTAAGTTATCACCCTTGGCCCTTCAGTTTCACAAAACTAGTTACACAAACACCACATCATGGGTAATACAGTCATTATCACTCTAAGAGTACTAAGTTGTAAAGTTGATAGCAAAACCCTTATGCAGTTATAATGAACTGCCACATTTGAGTGTTGTCACAAAGAGGGTTGTCTTCAAAAGCAAAGTTTCCTGGAAACCAGAAATTCACCAGCTTGTTTGTCTTGATTACAAAATAGAGTGGAGTAAAGCAGAAAGTATATGGGCAATAATTAGGCAAGCTTGGATTTGATTCTCAGTTCTTCCTTTTAAAGTAGCATAGATTGACATCTCTGAATATCTTCGCTCTGTCGGTTTGGGATTGTTGACTACTTTTATACCTAAGGTTTGTTGGACTGATGTTTAGATCATGTATTCTTTTTTTTTTTTTTTTTTTTAAGATTTATTTATTTGAGAGAGAGAGCAGAGTGCACATGAGCAAGCACAGGGGTGGGTAGGGGCAGAGGAAGAGGGAGAGAAGAAACTTAAGCAGACTCGGCGCTGACCACACAGCCTGACTTGGGGCTTGATCTCAAGACCCTGAGATTATGACCTGAGCTGAAACCAAGAGTTGGAGGCTCAACTGACTGAGCCACCCAGAAGTCCCTAGACTGTGTATTCTAACAAAATAATCTTGTAACACAGCACCATGTTGGCCTCTAGTAAATATTTAGAAAGAAAAATCTTAATTTTGATTCCTTTACTAGCCTTCTAAAGTTATGGAGATTAAGTGGATAATTGGGTGCCATATTAACTGCCCTTAGCTTTTTGGGGGGAGAATACTGCTCTTCACCAGTCCATATTTTGATTGGATGCAAAAACCACCCAAATTTCAGAATTTGGTCTTTGTGTCTCTAGAGAGTAAGCCAACACACTCATTCAATTTACTTGCAAATTTTATAACGCTCTATACAATATTATTTATTTTGGTTGTTTGAGTGAAATTAACTTGCTTGAAAATACAGAACACACAGGGTCACTTTGCTGAAGATTGTTCCTTACTTGTCCACATCCATTTCTTCATTTATTCATTCAAAACATTTATTGAGTACCTATTTTATGTAAGACAAAAGGGAATAACAACACTGTTTTTTGAACATTGTGAGATATTGCTTAAACTGAGTGGCATATCCCAACTTCTTAATTCCAGTATGTTAGTATTTCTCCTTGAGCACCAGGAGAAAATGACCACCCATTACAGGTAGGCACTCTATTGTTTGCTTTTCTTATGTTATCTCATGTAATCTTTACACTATAAGGTAACTGTAAGTCGGTGTTACTGTCTACATCTTACATATAAAGAGGTGAAGTTGAGAGAGATTAAGTTTTACATATTTAAGATTATACAATTAACGGCAAAGCCGAGCTTGAATTCAGGGTAAGTCACTAAGGCTGAATCTTTTACCACCCAGGCAAGAACAGCAAGGTTTCCAGGACTGTCAGAGGGGAGGCAGAAAGTATTAATAGTACTTTTCAACAGTAAGAGCCTAGAATTTCAAAAAATTTGAAGGTGAAATAAATTGGAGAAGAGTAAAAATATTTCAAACCAGTCAGAGATGCTAATTCAGTAAACTATGTCCCTCTATGTGTCATACTTTAAATTATACTTTTCTCAAAATTTATTGTAGCAATAATCCCTGAATGTATGGCCTTTAGTAGAGTACATTAGCTTATCAAATGTTCACTGACTCTCTGCTATCTGGATATTTGGTAATACAACATTCAAGTTTCAGTTATTTGTAAATGAGCAAAAAGGTCTTTATTGTATACTCGTGGAATTTTTCTGAGTTGTGGGTTATTTTAATCTGGGTGATCAACACGTCAGAGTGAGTCACTAGTGAGAAAATGTGTGGCACTTGCTTCTGGTAGCAAACATTTCCTGGAGAATTTTTCAAATTTGGCATTGCTGAAGTTGTTCAGTCACCCACTGCAGGTGAGCAGAAGGACTGCGTATCGTGTGGTCCTCACGGAGGTCCTGTGCAGGCTGCAGAAACAGGATGACGTGGAGCCCCACCCACAGTAAGCTCGCCATCTAGATAAAAGAGCACTTGCCGAAATATAGACAAAATACTATTTACACAGACAGATCTTTCACTTTTCAACATACTTTTAAATTACCTTCTCATTTCACTTCTCTTCTTCTTCCAATGTAACTGTTAGATGGCTATCTCTTTGATTAGACTTTTCTGTTTGAGAAAACATAACAGGAAGGTAGAAGTACAAAGTCACCCATCTTTGCAACCTCAATCTTCAGCACAGTGTCCAGACTCCTATGAATGAATGAAGACCTTTATGATTCTTAAATGGAATAACATTTGTGTGCATCTTCTTTTACCCATTGGCCTATACTTTTATTGAAAATAGAGACCACGACTAAAGACCACTTTATTTCATTCTAAATTTAAAGTTCTATAATAACTTACTATATATATTAAGTGTTTAATAACTATAATCCATCAATCATTGTACTGAGAAGGCCCATTAACATTAGCGGACTATTAAGAACACACAACTCCCATTCTTGCTTCCCTGTGTGTCCTTGAATTAATGATCTGATATCAGTCTCTACATTCTAGTTTACTTTCCCCGAACAGTTAAGGAGTGCAAAGCTGAAGATAATCTATAAAGTATAATTATTTCAAAAACTCTTTATACCTAAGTAATGCTTTTGACCGCAACCTGTACATTATTTGTCTGCTCCTAGCATCTAAAAGTCCCAGAATTTGTGCATGGGGCAAAAAAAGAACCAAAAAAGATAAACTTAGATTTAGTTCAAATCTTGAACAATAGAAAGCAAATGAATATAAACAAGTTAAAAAGCCCAGAAAGTTCCATTTGCCATGCCATAATGTTCTACTCTCAAAGAAAATGTCACAAAACGAAGCATCATCACACTTCGATTCCTGAGAATAATATTACCATACAAAAATGATCTATTTTTTAAAGTATTTGTGAATTTGATCAAAGGTAAAATTTGAAAATAGCTTTTCACCAAGGAAAGGACATATTCTGCCTCCAGTCAAAATATTCATTTTTAAAAGAACAAATTAGCAGATACTGAAGGAATAAATAACATTTGTATGTGTGTGTGTGGCACAAATTGGCATCTCCAGTAACTATTCTATATATGTGACTGGTAGAAAAATCTTTCAAATTCTCAGGCTATTATTAAATGTTACCGTAAGTGAGAATCAAACTAGTCTAAAACATACATTAGATGTCAAATTAAATCAAAACAATGTCATTGAAAATTCAAAACATGGTCAGAAAAGCTATGGCTTAGAAAGTACAATAAACCGTCACGGGGTGAATCCTATGCATAAAGCAGATCACCAAATCTAAAGAAATAATACAAACTACAGAGGCAGCTCTCTGACAGGTTTCTCCCATTTTAATGAAACAAGTTTCCGTGGAAAACTTAAAAGATTAAAAACTCACAACAAAATAACTCCCATACATTTTTCTTAGGGCTGTCTCCACAGCCCCAAATGAAGTAGAGATTTGGCAGTTCTCCCATAATGGAAATAGTGGGGAGACAGTCAAGCTAAATAGGACAATAAAGAACCTGCATTTTCTAGATTAGTTGTCTAGCTTGAGCAAGCAGACCATATATTGGCTAAAGTTCCAGTTCACGTATACTGGGTAGACATACACAAATCCCCACTCTATTTGGCTCTAGAGTAATAATCAATTTCCAGAAACAACACATTCAGCTTCAGCAACTCTCTGACAATAAATTCTGTCTTATATTGGAGTTATGCTATTTTTCATGGTTTAAGAAAACCTCTAAAGGGTATTACAACAGTTTTTTGATACTGAAAATTATATTCTTTATTACACCCAATTCATTGATTAGTTCATTATGAAACTAAAACAGCTCTAGGATATCTATATCAAAAGATGTTTTGCTATGAGAAACTGTCAATGGTTAAAAACCAAACAGTGATATCTTTATCACCTATTTGCTTGGTAGAGAAAGAGTATTTCAAATCTGAGAACATTAGAAAAAGGAATTTAACTTTAAAAAATGTAAACCAAATTATTACTGTTTTCAAAATATTGCAAGGATCACATAATTTTGTATTTTCATTAACAAAGGTTAAGTTATGCCATGCCTTACAAGAGTCAATCATTTTGCTTATGAAGCAAAGGAAGGATGCAGAAAAAAAATGTGAAAGTCATCTTGCTGAAGTTGTATCAACAGTTTCTCTAAGTGGTGTTGTTACATAGTCACATGTACACAACTGATCATGGATATTGGCAAGCAATCTGACATCTTGCTGGTGATGAACTTGACCCCAGTTAGTTAATTCTACCCTTGGACAATATATATTTTTTCAGATTGTTTCCTTTCATTTGTTGTGTGGCTTTTCATCTTAAAGTATCTATGATAGACATATCTCTGTTAATCAGTTGGGTATATGTGAATCCTATTACTGGGCCAAAGATGGCAAACATACTGCTTGTGACTTTTTTACTCTAGTTGACTAATTGTGTGGCAGATAACTCATTTAATTGAATTGGGAAGGATTAGGAAATATATTTAGTACAAAGAATGCCAGAAAGAAGAGATGGCTAAAAAAATAAATCACGTGCTTAGGCTGTGTCACAGTCTCACCTGCTCCCTAAAACAAAATTAACTTAGTCTTACATCGTTTATATCACCCTTATCACGTATGATTGACTAAAACTGTTATGAGCAAGCTGTGGAAAGTATCCGAGCTTCCAACTGAGACCTATCCCAAGAGGTAGTACATATTGATGCTGCCATGTTGTATGCACATAAAAATTGCCAAACGCATGTGTACAACGTCCCCAAACATGTTGACAACTCTTCCCCAAAAACAAATTCAGAAAAATAAAGCAAACTGTGCAGAACAAGATGAGGCAGGCCGAAGGGTTCTATGTAATCTCCAGCATCCCAACTGTGTCCCACTCAAGAAGGCATCTTAGACTATGATAGTAAGAGTATTGTAAGGTTAAGTGTTTCTCACAATTTGTTAAAAAGATAATTTAGAAACATCGGTATTTTGTTTTATTTTTTTAAAGATTTTATTTATTTATTTGACAGAGAGAGACACAGCCAGCGAGAGAGGGAACACAAGCAGGGGGAGTGGGAGAGGAAGAAGCAGGCTTCCAGTGAAGGAGCCTGATACGGGGCTCAATCCCGGGACTCTGGGATCACGCCCTGAGCCGAAGGCAGACGCTTAATGACTGAGCCACCCAGGCGCCCCAAGAAACATCGGTATTTAAACTCATTAGTAACAATTTATTTGTTGACCATGTTGTAACTGATGTCATTCAATTTGTGTGTTGCGATTCCTTGGCTGAAAACTCAGGAAAAAAAAGACAGTTTAGTAAGAGATGCTACTCATATTGCTAAAATACAGTAGACTGTGAATGAACTATGATCGGGTTATTGAGACCACTTAGGAAGGCTGCTTCCTTTGCCCAGGGGATTGAGAGAGTTGGCAACCATTGCTATTACGAAAGAGAGGAGGAAGATTAGAAGAATGAAGTGACCTGGGAGTGGAAATGGAAGTAATATTTCAAGGAAGGAAGGGAAGGGAAGCCAACATGTCAAATCATGCAAGAAGTTTCATTGGAATGAAAATCGATAGGAATTCATTGGATTTATTAACTAGATGTTCAAAAAATACTTATTTTAATCAATGTTACTACTCTCTTGACATTAATACTTAAGTGCAACACTTCCTACAATCCATAAACCTTTTTTTTGGTCATCCTTCTGTTCAGAATTAAGCCCTTGTCTTTGCATTCATTTAGTTTTTACCTGTTGCAATATTTCTCAAAGTCTGCCTTGATTTATACATAGTAACATTTTGTGTACAACTCTGCTCCATTAAATAGAAACTTGGAGCAAACATCATGACTTTTCATATCTCAGACAGAAGTAGAATTAAAAAATGCTGTCTATGTTGATTTCAATTTCTTCACTTTTTTCAAAGTCACATGCATCCAGTTTTTTCAACTGGATGATAGTGGAAATGAATAGAAAAGTAGAGAAAACATGTCAGGTATGCTGTGGTGGCTACAGGGCAGGGCAGGAAGCCGTCTCACCTCCAGTGCACAAATAGCTCACTATGCCTCTGCTTTGGTTTCCGAAAAGCAAAAGAGACGCATCAGAAATAACCAGGCAGAAATTATTTTTATGGATTCAGGATAGTCAATTTGTATGTGGCAGTTACGTTCATAATGCTTTATCTGCTCAGGAATTTCAGACAGCTGAAAATACATGGACTTAGAATTTAGTATCAAAAAACAGAAGCAAGGGGCGCCTGGGTGACAGCGGTTAAGCGTCTGCCTTCGGCTCAGGGCGTGATCCCGGCGATCTGGGATCGAGCCCCACATCAGGCTCTTCCGCTATGAGCCTGCTTCTTCCTCTCCCACTCCCCCTGCTTGTGTTCCCTTTCTCGCTGGCTGTCTCTATCTCTGTCGAATGAATAAATAAAATCTTTAAAAAAACAAAAAACAGAAGCAAACATTTTCACCATAAGAAAGATCATTTTGTCAAATGAAACCAGCTGCTTTATGAGGGGTGGGTTCCCCATTATTTAGTTTCCAACAGGAAAACAGATGACCATTTGTCAGGGTTATTATTGAGAATTTCTGAATTGAGAAAATGGGTATCCTTAAAGTTTCTTTTTACACTAATATTCTATTAGGATGTACTATTTTGAAGTTGACACAACATTTATGTTTAGAAAATTCCAGGGCAAAATTAGAAAAGTTACTAGGTATAGAGATTTTAAAAATAATTTTTTTAACTCATTAGCATTTATATACTCGTTCATTCAACAACTATATAGGTAAGCACCTATTTTATGCCTGGCCTTAGTTTATTCCTGGAAATACAATAGTATACAAAACAGACGAAGTCCCTGTGCATGAGGGGCTCACAGTTAAGACAGAAAGTGTTCTTTGCAATTTTTGATAGTTCTTATCAGAGGTAAAGATATATATATAGATATATCTATATTATACATATAGATATATATGTGTATATATATACATACCTATACCCTTAAACAAATATTTGGGCACACATGTCCACTTATGCATAGGTTTTTGATAAATACTGTACTGTAAGTGTATTTTCTCTTTATCATTTTTTTTCTCTAGTTTATTGTAACACAATGTATAATACAAATAACATGCAAAATATGTATTAATTGACTGTTATTGTTAAGGCTTCCACAGGCTATTAAGTTTTGGGGGAGTCAAAGTTATACACAGATTTTTGGCTGCAGGTGGTGGGGGTCAAGTCCCCTAACCCCTGTGTCATTCAAGAGTCAACTGTATAAATAGATCCCTGTGCCAAACACACAGGGGCTGTGTCACTCTCTGTGTAAATATTCACTGACCATTTGGAAAATACAACAGAAGTAACAAGACACTAATGCAAAGAGAAGATCTAGCTACAGAAATTGCAAAAATGATTATCGCATTTAGAAGAGACATAGAAATAAGAATGATTGAAATTATCTTTCATTATTATTATTTTTTTATCCTACCAACAACTATGTGAGCTGTGTAGTCATTGAGATTAATTGACTTTTCTATGGTCACATCCCTAATCAATTTTGGAGACAGAAATGTACTCAGGGTTTTTTCTTTGAGCCATAATCTACTTTACTGACTGCATGCTTATTTTTCTTTCTTTTTACTGCTAAATTCACAGATTATAAAAACAAAAAGGAAAAATGTTACTCGCCTGTATATTTAATTCTCCTTTTTAAAAAAAATAGTAAGATAATCATGTATTACTTTGGTTCAGGAACTCAAAAGTAGAAGGATGACTTGCTAGGAATACAATCAGTAGAGTAAGATGCCTGGAAAGAACTTTGAGATCTCTAAGTGCTGTGTTTCTCAGAATCCTTGGGGTTACATTGACCATTTCAAGAAATCTATAAAGTCAAAACTATCTTTATAGTAATACCAGGATATTATTTGGCTTTTTATCTCTCATTTCCTTACAAGTATGTAAGTGTGGAGTTTTCCAGAGGCTACATACATGTGATAGTGCAATAGACTGAAAGCAGAAACAGGTGTGGGGGCACCTTGTGGCTCAGTCGGTTGAGCGTCTGACTCTCTGTTTCAGCTCAGGTCATGATCTCAGGGGCATGAGATTGAGCCCCATGTCACTCTCCATGCTCAGTGGGGAGTCTGCTTGAGATTTTCTCTCTCTCCGTATCACCCACCCCTCCCTCAGCTCACATGCATGCTCTCTCTTTCTCTCTAAAATAAATAAATAAATCTTAAAAAAAAGAAAGAGGTATGAGAATCCACCTATCTTCTTTTAAGCAAGATATTAAAGAGATTTGCAAAAATGTGAAGCAATGCTACTTTCTGACTAATTTAAAAAAAAGACTTGTTTCAAAAATATAATTTGTTATTATTACGTTTAAATGGATAAATAATATATTTTAAAATTTTCTGTTTGATTTTGTAATATAGTAAATATCAGTAGCTATAACCCATATAGATAGACAAAACTTCTCTGGGGTCATTAGTAATGTTTAAGAGTGATTTAATGGTCCTAAGATGAACAAATTTAGGAACCAGGGTTCTAGTAAAATTTCTTGCTCATCTGATGAATTCTGAGGACCATACTCTAAACTCTTCTCTTCTAATGAGTGGACCTCGTTTCTTCTGAAAGCAGGCCTATCCTTTTTTAGGCATGGTAATTAGTATTTTCTTATACTGAATCAAAACCTTTCCCTTATAGTTTTCAACCACTGATCCATGCTGTATCACTTGGGGCAAGGGAGAGTTTATTGCATTAATTCATAACATTTAATTGAGTGAAACTGTTTTTTGGGCAGTTCTTTTACATTGCTGGCTACTGTTAACTGTCGGGACACTTTCCTTCACTCCGTTCTTTTAATTATGCAGTTGGACTTTTGTAAACGTGTGGCATTCTACATTTTATTGTCTAAAATTACTTCATTGGCTAGACTTATTCTAGCTTGACGCTACTGTATCTAAATTTACAGTAACTATGATTGGAACATTTCTTAAATTTTATCTCAATGTCACTAGAAAAAATTGAAACAATTTTTATCTAGAAATAAATTTAAAGTAGTTTGACACTCTTGATGGGGGGTTTGATTGTGACTGGCCAAAAGCCAAGTAGTTGTCCAATGGATATTGGCAGTAGATAAAAAATAAAATCTCTTGCTGTTTCTGTTCTTGCCTCTGAACATAAATATTATCCTTCTTTTCTCAGTCTCGCTAAACACACAGATTGTAAGAACAAAACATTATTTTGTAGGGAGTAAATGATGGGTCGTTCAACCGTTAAAATAATTCTTTATTAACAAATACAACCATTTTTCAATTTAAATTTCAGTCATTAATTATTCACAGATCAATGAACTAACTTTTTCTGTGCTGACCAAAAAAGTTATTTTCAAAAAAGGCAAGAGTTTTCTTAAACTATACTGTTTTATTTTTCTGACATTAGATGTCTGCAGATGTTATTGTGAACTTGAAAAATATGACTTTCAGAGCTAAGTGTTAGAAAAAGGACGTATAACATGACATTACTTTCCTATTTCAGTGTGAGTTCCCTGGCAATTCAAAGTGGAAACCCACAGGGTAACCACAGGAGGTAACACCTTCCTGGATCAATATTTGTGCATCAGATGTTATAAGAATGTTTTGTAAGGTTCATAAATAAAGGGCTTTCTTTTTTTTTCTCCCACACTTAGAAAATGAAATTAAAAGGAATGTGGCTGCCAAGGGACTTGCCTTTTCCGGAGCAAATATCCAACCAAAGGAAGGCTTTAAATTAGTCAATTAAAGGCAAATGTTAGTGAAAAAGAATGCCAGAAATATTCCTTCTTTAAGGGGCATTTTCTTCCCAGACAATTGATGGTTTCATAAAATCTGTGTCATATCAAACAAAATCAAATCTGCAAACCTTTTCTAAGTGCCAAGTTTGACTCAATGCCATTCAATAAATGCACCAGGATTGTGCTAAGATTTGGATTTGAAACCATGACTAAAACAAAGCCTGGCCTCTACAATCTTACAGTCTGGTGTGGGAGCCAGACAACAACAAAAATGTTTGGATAACTTGGTAATCTCTGGATTTGCCAGAGGCAACAATGACTGTATGGAGTGTTGCAAAATGAGGTGAAGCAAGAAGGGAGGGCATTCTAGTAAGAGGCAATAACCTAGGAACAATACATTGTTGACCAGCATGATACTCTTGAGGGACCATGAGAAGCTAAACCTGGTAACAATGGGGAAGACTGACAAGGTCCTAAGGGCCAATTTTAGATAGCCTCTCAGGACATACTGAACAGCTAAGTTCAATAAGGGTTGTAAGCCACAGATGAGTTTTCAGCAGGGAGTAACGTGATTAGGTTAAGCCTCATTAATAGGTAATGGAAGATTGTCCCTATCAGCCTTGCCTGGTCCCGGGATCAGATGTCAGAGATGCCACCTGAGTACCGTGAAGCAGAAGTGGGAGCTCCACAGTGACGAGGGGTTAACAGTGGAACTGGGCCTTATTTCATTGCTTATTGCATATTCTAAAGTAGTGTTTTGTTGAGTGGATTTCCAAATTATTTATCTTAAATAATAGAATTATAATACTTTCTAATGAGATGGGATTGACCTTGAAAAATCTACCATATAAAAAAAGATTTTCTGGTTACTTCATTGGCAAAGTACTTAAAAAGAGCTATTGACTCATGACCCAGTGAAGTCTCTTCCAGGGGTGCAAAGGTAGTCCAATATTAGGAAATCCATTAATATAATTAGTCATTTAATAGAGCAAAGAAAAAAAGTATTATCATCTCTAAAGATGCCAAAACCACATTTTACAAAATTTATCATAGTAACTACAGTAGAAAAACTTGGCGGATACCACCTGAGACAATGGATCAAGATTAATATCACCAGTAATAGAACATGCCAACATCAGATACCTCCTAATATGATGCCCTGCGACTGGCATAACACTTCTGGGCTATTCTTCACTCAAAACTACAACCTCAATCTAATGAGAAAATAATCAGAAAAGTCCAAACTGAGGTACATTCTACAAAATAACTGACTCATTCTCTTCAAAAGTATCAAGGTCATGAAAGACAAGGAAACTGAGAAAATACCATAGATTAGGAGACTAGGAGACGGGGCACCTGGGTGGCTTAGTCGTTAAGTGTCTGCTTTCAGCTCAGGTCGTGATCCCAGGGTCCTGGGGTCGAGCCCCACATCGGGCTCCCTGCTTCTCCCTCTCCCACTCCCCCTGCTTGTATTCCCTCTCTCACTGGCTGTCTCTCTCTGTCAAATAAATAAATAAAATCTTAAAAAAAAAAAAAAAAAAGAGACTAGGAGACATGGCCACTAAGTGGTCTGGAACAGAATAAGGACATTAGTGGAAGAACTTTTGAAATCTGAATACAAAATAAAACTTAGTTTATAACATCATACCAATGTTAAACTCTTAATTTTGATAAATGTACCATGGTGTATAAGATGTTAACATCAGAAGAAACTAGATGAAGAATATAAAAGAATTCTTCGTACTGTCTTGAAATTTTTCTGTAAATCTAAAATTAATTCCAAATAACTCTTTTTAAAAAACCTCATCAAACTGTATACTTAAAATTGGTGATTTAATTATATATCAATTATACTTCAATGAAAATAATCTTTAAAAAAGAAATTGTTTTGTTAGGTATGATTGATATTATGGTTACCTTAAAATTTTTTATTTATCTATTAGATCTACATTCTTAAGTATTTGTAGATAAATCACATGGTATCTGGGATCCACTTTAAAATACTAAAATCAAAATAAGAGCAGTTATAGACAAAACAAAAATTGTTGAAGTTGGGTGATTAATACAATAGAATTCTTTATAATACTTTCTCTACTTTTGTGAATGTTTAGCATTTTCCAAAAATAAAATTTTTAGTCATCGAATGTTTTTATTTATCAAAAAAATGAGAGTTTCAAATTGATGACTTTTATTTTAAGTAGTTGTCAAAAGCATGTATCCAAGCAATTATTTTTGAAAAAAATAAACATACCTGATATTTCCTTCAAGGTAAAGATTATTTTTTTAAAAGTCAAAAACCACTTATTAAAAAAACAAAAACAAAAACAAAACCCGCAAAACCAAACATGTTATGAAAACAGCATTGAGAATGTTTGGAAATGTTTTCATTGTTGTATGACTTCATAAATGAAAATGGTGTTTGTCTCTCATTAAAATTCTCATATCTGAATGCTTTAGAAAGTGGGAAACAGAAATTTTAAGCTATTTATTAGAAAATCTTCCAATGACAGGTTTTATTGGGTAAAGAAGAACTGGTTTATATCAAAGATAGACATTAAAATAAAATTTTAAAAATAAATTTTAGAATAATTTTTGAGAGGGAACAAGAAAGAATTTACTGAAAGTGTATTTCTTCCATGGATCTATAGGTCTTTAGAAGTATTCTTTTCAGCTATGATAGCCATATAAACTAGTTTTGAAACAAACTAGACTTAGCTAGGCCTTTAAATCACTGTATCAAAGAGATTTAAAACAAAATTTTATTTCTTTTTTAATGTAATTTTATTTTATTTTTTATTTTTATTTTTAAATTTTTTTTAGAGAGAGAGTGTCTGAGAGCAAGGAGTGGGGGGAGGAGGAGAAGGAGAGAGAGAATCTCAGGTAGGCTCCACGCTCAGCACAGAGTCGGATGTGGGGCTCGATCTAATGATCCTGAGATCAAGACCTGACCTGAAATCAAGAGTTGGAGCTTAACTAACTGAGCCACCTGGGTACCACAAAACAAAATAAATTAAAAAAAAAAAAGCATATTCAATGATATCACTAAAAATAAAAATTATTTTAGTGAAAGAAAAAATATTTTGGCATGAATGATAAAACAGTTATTGCATCCTTTCCTAATTTCTCATTTTGTTTGTGGATTATGAGGTATGCAGTATATTAGCCCAGTAGTGCCTGCATATAATTTTTAAACATGGATTTCTGTTTCTGCAAATATGGTGGACCAAATCACCTGAAAAGACTTTTTCTATAAGATGCCTAGAAGAGGTAGACGTCATATAACAAACACCCTTTAAATATATAACTCTATGCCCCAGAAAGTAAGGGCAGGACTTGAAGTTAAAATAAATAAATAAATAAGGAAAAATCTTAAAAGCATGGTGGAGAGCAGGGAAGGGGGTGCTGTGCCAGCTCTTTTTAAGACCAGATCTTGTGATTTAATGCCTGTAGTAACAGGAATTGATGCCACCGTCTATAACAGTCAGACTTTGATGGGTAAACTAGGAAAGATATGACCAGCATCCCAGAAAGACCAGAGGGAAGCTTGTGCTTCTCAGCCTACAAACTATGTATAGGATGAAAAAGAAATGTTGTCCTTGTAAGTTTCTAACCACAGGCTTACTCAATACACAGGTCTGTAATCTGACTTTGTACTGAATTTTTACTACCTAGTAATCCTGGAATGCCCCAAGACAAGAAATCAGCATAAAAAGTTGTCTCAGGCCAGTTGTATACTTGGAACTCTGGCAGAAGCAAAAGACATGCTTTGAAGAGACATGCACTTCACTTAAGTTTTATGGGATCCTACAGAAAAAGTCTCATTGGACATGTGCAAAAATATCAAAATCATACAACACATGAAAAATATTCAATCATGACAGAAAATCAGCAGATATGATAAGTAGAAGGTTTAGACCACCCAAGAACTTCAGATAACAGAACAATTGGAGCATCTACAAGAAATCATTAAAATAATAAAAAAACAAAATCATAAGGCCCTAAAATTTATAAAAGGAAGGAAATAAAAACAAGTGAAAACACGGCAAAATAAAAAATGAAGATATGTCAAAGACTAAAAGAGAATTTCTAGAAATTAAAAATATAGTATTAGAATATAATTTATATGTAAAAATATATACACATGGGGGAATGCTGAAACATTTTTACTATAGCGTTACATAATGGAAATATTTAGAGTTACCTAGTTTACAGAATTAGGACAAGTAATATAAAGTGTAGAGTAGACTGATGGCAAGTCAAAATTAATGAAAAATGGATACTGCATGACTTGTGTAAAGAGGCAATGTTTATATAGTCCTGCCAATTTTTGGCATGGGATATGTGGACACAGTGTCACTACCACATATTCTGGTTTCTCATAAGAAATGGTAAATCCCAAATTTTTATGTAAAATTAAACAATTTTTAAATATTGGTAATGATTTCAAATCCTTTTTAAACACTGTATGGACCTAAAGAAATTTAACAATGAATACCATATTGCACTTCATATTTGAAGAGTTGGTCAAAGAGAAGGGAACTATAAAAAGGTTGAGAAAGAATGGTCAGAAGTCCAAGAATAATAGAAGCTGAGATTTTTCAAGTAGGAATGTGTTTTGTGTGGTAGGAAGAGAAACGGATAAGGATTGAATTTATTCCACTCCATTTTGAAATGTATGCTTTAGCGATTTTTAGAAAAAAGTTTCAGTGGAGTTTTGATAACTAAAACCATATGTCAGTGAATTGAGAAATAATTATTAATCAGTAAGATAGAGTTGACATGTATCATCTATATTTGGCTGAGAAAAGAGGTACTGACTCAAGGTCAGAAGAGGATTATTTGTTAATCGTGTGTGTGTGTGTGTGTGTGTGTGTGTGTGTGTGTGTGTGAGTGTGTGTGTGCGTGTGTAAAGAAGGAAAGAGACTAGAGCATGATGCTTACAGTGTAAGGGCAAAGATCCAATGGGGAGAGAGAGAAAAAGGAAGTAATTTGTGAGGGAGATCAAATCCAAAGCATTGGCCTTGAGCAGGGGAAGGGCTCTTTTTCTCCAAAAATAGACTAAACGATGGGTACAGTTATAAATACCTATATGAGGTGGTAAATCCATTTGGACACTGATTGGTTCTATTTTTTTGATAAACTAGGAGACACAAGCAACATTTGGTAAGGGTTAGGGATCGACCTTGAAAAGAGAGGTGAAGACCAGACATGTCTGCTACATTGAGGGGAAGCTTTAAAGGCCAAGGAAGAATTGGGGAAAACAGGTGCTGATGTAGATAAGTCTGTTGTGAAATCTGAGGTAATTAAAATGAACAAACTACTGCAAGGTTAAAAAAAAAAAATCAAACAGTGGGGGGTCGTAGTATAAAGTAAAAATTACTCTTGGCATAACTCACCCATCATTAAAAAACAAAAAACCAGTGATATCTGTTTGCATACCCTTGGTCTCTTACCTCAAAAGGTAACCATCAAATAATTTCTTGAATCTCATTTCATTAAAAGATTTTTTTGCCTTTATAATTAATATACATATACTATTAAAAACAGCATAAACATTACAATAAAGCAAGTAGGGTAAGTCCAAGAATAGATTCAAGGAACTATACAAAGAAAAGATATGTAACTAAAACATACTGGAACAGGAAGAGTTACTGTAACAATTGATGACTAAGCTGAGACCCAAATAATTGATAAAATTTAGCAAGATGAGGTTTGAACACTTTTTTTTCTCCAGTCAGAAAACAAAGGGCCTGCAGAGTCCTGTTGGCAAGAGAAAGTATGTTTTAACGTGGTCAGACTCACATAGTGCTCAAATATCGCATGTTGGGGGGCGCCTGGGTGGCACAGCGATTAAGCGTCTGCCTTCGGCTCAGGGCGTGATCCCGGTGTTATGGGATCGAGCCCCACATCAGGCTCCTCCGCTATGAGCCTGCTTCTTCCTCTCCCACTCCCCCCGCTTGTGTTCCCTCTCTCGCTGGCTGTCTCTATCTCTGTCGAATAAATAAATAAAAATCTTAAAAAAAAAAATCGCATGTTGGGTGTCTTTGATGCCTATGTTGACGATTCCTTCATTTATTATGTTTCCAACAAATTTTTTATTGATTATCAACTGTGCATTAAGCACTATGCTAGGAACTGCAGATATAAAATGAGTAAGCCAGGCATGATACCTGTCTTCACAGCAGTTAGGGTGTAATAGGGACAAAATTAAACAAGCAGTTATAATCATGCATGTCAATTTCCCAGTTTCTTTATCCCCTCAACAACAGTGACCATTTCTTCTACTCTATCCATTCAGATTCATTACTGTCCCCACAAGGATTCTGAAATTGTTTTTGTCAGACATTTTTATCCATTATTTTCCAATTCATCCACCTTCCTCACTCATCATGCCCAATAACAGTTTCTTAGATCTGTGGGAACAGTCTACTAATTGCTTCATTCCCTCCCAGTTGCTCTGTTTGATGCTGGCCTCTCCTACTTCTCTGTCCACCTTGGAGTGCATAGATTAGAATCTAAATCACTCCCTCACTAGCACTTTTGATAACCATGAGTACTCATCCTTAGGCCTAATTATCTAGCAAAAAACTGAATTGCAATTCTTCCAGAACTCTGCCATCTCATGTAGGAAGCTGGGTGCAAGGAGACTTCACACAACTGTGAAGATTTTTTGTTAGAACAAATTCATGTTCTTTAACCTTAGCTGGATTCATGGAACAAATCACAAACCATAGTGTGGTGACACTATGCTGAAATATATTAATGCTCTTTCTTAGAGTTCCTTTGCCATGACTTTCTCTCTAATGAGCCAGAGTCACCCAGGAGTGCTGTGATAAGTGTTTTGCAAGGAGAAAAAAGAGAATCAATATTTAGCCTTTTACCTTAAAATTGGGCTCTTGAAGCTCATTTCTGAAAAAAATTCAGCTGTGAAGATGAAGACTTATGATTTATAAAAGTAAGGATTTTTAGTAAGAAGACAACCACAAAAACCATTTTGCAAATGAAAAAGCATAATTCAGTAATGGCCTGTCATATTATCAAAGGTAATTAGCAGATTAGGCAGAAAACAGATGAAGAATTGGGCTTTAGTGTGAATCACAAGAAAGCACAATGTGAGAATAGCTCTGGCTTGTGCTGAGGGCCACCGTCGGCTGTGGCTCTCTGGAGAAGGCCCGTGTCAACAGCTAACTGCATAGCACCTCTCTATGGCTTCAAGGCATCTGTGCTTCAAGACGTTCTCAGATCATCCAAATACTCCACTGTCACCAAATTCCAAAGCTCTTGATCCCTGTAAGCATCAAGAATGAGTAAGGGGGACTTTAGATGGCCAGAGAGGGCATGGGGCTCTGGAAGGGAACGCCCCCACCACTTGTCTCTGTGTGGATTAAATGGAAATGGCTCAGGATTTCCTCTCAAATCCAAGAGGATAGATAAATCCAGTCCTTCATTATTTAGTCACCAGATCTGGCACATCATAAGCACCCAAAAAATACCTATTGAATAAACACATGTGTAAATGAATATATGGAAATATGATGAAAGTCGAGTTCTGGAAAGTGATACTGGGGCAACAGACAGATGGTCAGGAGATGAATAGGATGAAGAGAGATAAAGGGGTTATAGCTGGATAACAAGACATCAAAGGAAGAAGGTTTTATATGAGGTTGGAGGAAGAGCTGCTCTGGAAGGTAATGGGTTCCAGGTGCTATGCTTAGTAGGGGCAATTATTGGTATAGAACAAACATACATGACAAACATCTCTATGCCCATCAATGAGTGCATTTTGGGAACCAACAGTAATGGGTGGAAAGAGAGTAATGAAAAAAGGCAAGGATATAGGTATTCATTCATTTAGTGAACATACATTGGACACATAATATACTCCAGGCATCCAGTTAGGCTCTAGGAAAAGGCAACAAACCAAACAGATGTGATTCCTGTCCTCTTGTGACTTACTATCTATTGAAGAAAACTAATGTTAAACAAATAAATTCAATTTATATTTATGCACAATGTAAACTGTGAAAACTTCCGTGAAGTAGAACAGAGTGTCCTCTGAAAGAATTATAAGGAAGTTGGGGAAGATTTCTCAGGAAAAAGACCAATGAGCTCAGGCTGAAGGAGGGGAAAGGAGTTAGCCAGGCATAGAGAGTTCAGAACTTTTTATTTCTTTAGACCAAGGCTAAAAAGAGAATGTACTGGTAAGTAGAAAACAAGCTGAAGGAACTTGTACCAGTCAAAGCAAATATGCATATATACACATACACATACAAATACACAGGCAACATGTATGTGTATATAATATAATATAGAATATATACAAATGTGTATCATGTGTCATATATATCCTCCTATGTACATATTGAATGGATTTATTAAGAAAATTCATTCTTATGGCATTCTAGTAGCTGGTGAATAGTCTATGAGACGCTATTGTCTGGTGCAAAGCATGTAGATGGAAGGAAAGAGAAATGTGAAGTAGCAACAAGGACAAAATGCAGCCCACAAGAGTAAGCTAGAGCCCATGCTTTCAGACCAGAACCTTTGTTCCTTTCACCTTCTCCAAGCTTCTACCTTTGATGAATGCTGGTGACCTAGAAAAAGTTGGCTCACCTTCTTACAGTGTTAGGCACACACTTGACCCAAGATTCATAGAAACTGAAGGGTGATCAGGTGAGTGCTGGGGAATCTGCAGGTACAGCTGCTGCCCCACGTCGACAAGGTAAACCAGCAGATTTGTGAGAATTGGCTTTGCACTGCAATAGTTTCATGCCCCGCACCAGTCTTCCAAATATGAAATGAATATGGCTGCTGCTTCACATGTCCCTTTTGAAAGCCCATGCATACTCACAGGTACACAGGGAGGGGAATTCTGAGAAATATAGTTCTACCTTAGATAAACTGACACAATACAAATCTATGGTCTGGATCGTTGTTATTTAAAAAAAAATGTTTCTGGAGGTCTTTAAGGGTAGAAGAGACAATTGAATAACTTATTGCTAGGAATTAAAAGTAAGTAGGAAAATGAGAGACTTGGCCACATGCCCTGTTGTTGGCATGAGAGTAGACTCAGGTATAAGACAAATAGAGGGACAATATTAAAGCTTTAGGAATTCTAGTGTTGGAATGGAGGACAGCTCTGTGATCCAGGTCTCTTATTGGGATGGGGTATTCAGTCAGGCTATTCTCTAAAGGAAATGGGGGAAAAAGGGAACTAAAGGGAACCATAATCACACCAATTTAATAGAGTTCATCTGGGGAATACCACAAAGAAATACAATCAGATCATGTTTCTCAAAACCCAGACAAAAAATCCATTCCTTCATGAAGCATCTCTAAACTAACCCCACTTGGCTTCTTTTAGTTTCAATCACTTCAACTTCTTCCTGTCCACTTCCCTGAATACTGAACACTTACTAAATGTCTCTTTACAGCTGTAAGCTTCCATCTGGCAGATGTTTCTGTCACTCGAGTTTATCATTTTATAGGTCTACCTTGTGTCTTCATGGGGCCATAATCTCCTCAAGAGCAGCACTGGGCTTCTTGTTCCTTTTATAATATTCTTTTGGATCTTGCTCTCCACATGTGGGTCCCTTAGAGAACGTTACTGACTGACTGATCGAAGGGTTGTTTGGAGGAATTGTTGGTCCAATCTGGACAATCTGACAAGGTCTTGCTTACAAACTGCCGAAATAATGTAATAAAAGGTAGATCTTCTAAATAAAAGGTATGCAAGGAGTTGTTATTATGGAACTTTTTATCATTTCAATGTGAGAAATTCTTCCAAACGGAGTTTTTTTTTTGTTTTGGTTTATTATATCGACATAGCCTTATTATCATATTCTGTTCTTAAAAATTTGTCCCCCCCTTTCCCCCCCACCCAAAGAAAGTTTCTGTGAACTTAGCGAGAAGGAAACTCTTCCCCATTTACTCCGAAGTACTGCTGGTAAGTGTTACTTCCGAATTATCACTGGGTTTTAAATCTATTGCCACTTTCTCTATAAAGTCTTTCCTCCCTCTTCCCCAACAGAAGTCAGTTTTCCTTCCCCATCTCGTAGGATGTAATATATACACACATATATTATAGCTCTACTGAACTTATTGCCCTGTATTTTGCATTCTTATTGGTATCTTTTCTACATGGTAAACAGGCCACCATGGCTGAGCACTTGTGTCTTGAATAAAGGGATATTGTAAACTACCCACAATGATAGGTTATATATGCTTTCTCTCTATATAGAAAGCCATGAAATATTTTTTTTTTGAGGGATGACAACAATGAGGATAATAAAGTAAACTGGATCCTGGGGAAACAAATGCCCTCCAACAAACCAAACTAGTAATAAATTATATAGCCCCAAATACCTGGGAATGCCTGGGGTAGAGGAGAGACACGTGAGCTGTTGTTGGCCCAAGCACATCCCGTTCCATTGTTCGGTAGCTGTATTACCTTGAACATGTTAATTCCTCTCTCTGAGTTAGGGTAGGGATATGACTACCAAACTCATAATGATGTTCTAATGAATACATGAGTTACCACGTAAAATACCTAGAATAGCACAAAGCACTTAGGGCCTCAAAAAATGTAAATGTTAATTCCATGCCCATTTATTTTTTCTGTTCCCAGACAAATGCTAGTCATTTCTAGGGGCCCAACCCAAATCCCATTTTTTCCTGAAGCTCAACCTCATATACACATGATTTCTCGTTTCTTTATATTTCTAATGTACTTGTAGTGTTTCCTAATGTGTTTCAACTTTTTGAAGATCTCTTTTAATGTCAAAACAGTTGTTCCCCCCCATATGATCGTAGTTGTTTTAAGAATTCATTAATTCAGGCAATGAATATTGACAAAAAACCTACAGCATTAATTATTATCATCATTAGTTACAACATCATTATACATAAAGGAAAAAGCTCTTTGTATATGTATGCAATTGTGTATTTAGTCAGTAGTCATGCCTGGAGCACATCAGGATTTATTGGCTCTGTGAAAAACTCCAGTCATCGCCTGGCTTCATCTCCCCATATCTACACTCCTTGCTACTTACTCCTTGCTCTTCTATCACCTAAACCCACCCGTGCTCATATTATTCAGTTCACAGTTTATTGATAACTGTATTATATTTTTTCCACCAGTTTGTACCTACATACTGCGTTTACACATTGGCTCTATTTGTTCTAATAATTATTAAAAAACACTGAATATGGATTTCATGATGGCAGTGAATGTAAATAGTTTATCTCTCTGTCTGACAGTGATCAGCTACATGTTGTAGGGGTATTCAACAAATACTGAATGAGTGACTAGATGGATGGATGGATGAATCTCCAATATGCTTTATCCCAAATATAGAAAATATCAGATTTTATTATTTAAAATTCTTGGCATCAAGAAAAGTGCATTCTAGTTGGGATGAGATGAGATAGGAACTTAGGGACATATGTTAATTCAGACCCTTCGAAAAGCAAATGTCAAAATGAGATTAATTGTGCCAGGATTTTATTGGGGAAATGTTTATGAGAGAAAATGGGGAAGGAACCATAAAAAGCTGGGAGAATTGTCAGACTGGGACGTAGACTTAATTCCAAATAAAAGAGCAAGGAAAGGAAGGCTGGGGGTGGGGGAGAGTACCCTACATTGCTGTATGGTATCAGGAAGGTTTGGTGAGGCCAGTAGGGGGCTCTTGAAGCCAAAGTCAGAGGACAAAGGTGCCTCCTGTCTCCCAGAAGGGGGCCCATGCTTCCTTCAGGCTGCTCACAGTCAGTGACTGTGTTAACATTCCCGCTGTGCGTGGAGCATTCAGACTGTGAGCAGCCTGAAGGAAGCGTAGCCTCAGAGCAAATGCGTCCATAGATGGCTGCGTGCAGCCTCTGGGGCCTGTCTGCAAGGTGCAGTCTCGACTATGGCACAGGTGGTTCATGGAGGAGCACCGACTCAGTAAAAGAAATGAATTCAGGTTACCATGCAGGTGGTTTACAAACATTTGCTTTGTACCTGCTACCGCCTAACATATGTGCATGATACCTGCCACTGTGCATAGACCTACAAACATAATACATTTGTGTGTGTGTGTATGTGTGTGTGTGAAACCGTCCTTCCAAACACATGTTTTTACTTTATTTTGACTCAGCATAACATACCTCAAGTGGAATGTGTGAATGCCAGGCTCTTCTGCTGGTGTTTTCAGAAACCAAGTTTTAATTTTATTTAATTCTTTAAAAAAATCATTGGAGTAGATATGGGCAATGATATCATCTTCTTTTGGACAGATGAGATTCAGACACAAACTTGCCCAAAGTCACATAGCTAGTGGTAGATCTGGGATTCAAAGTAAATCTGAATGAGTTCTTTCATGTTTTCTGAGTCAAAAAGAGAGAGAAGAAAAAAAAAAAAAAAGACCGGAACTCTAGATTCCTCTCATTAAGAATAGTCAGAGCTACAACAGCAGCAGTTCTCAAATTTTAAGTCACATAACAGCATCCAGGGAACTAGTTTAAAATGTGTAAAAATAAACCTATCCCCCTCTGATAGTGAATGTTGGATGAGCCTTCAAATCTGCATTTGAAGAGGTCCTCAAGGAGATGATGGTGCAGGTGGTCAGATGGACCATGCCTTAGAAAATATGGGTGCAGTCTACATTGCAGTTAAGTAAATAAAAGAAACAGAAGACAGAATTATTGCTTCAGGATAACAAAGAACAAAGCTGATAACGACTATGGAGGTACCACAAGACTGCATGCACTACACACCTTCACCCTGTTCCCCGTGCATGTACTTTCAACCGTTTTCTTCTAAAATTGCTTCCAGATATCTACCCTATGGAAATGAAAACTGATTCATGGAAGAAATGTTTACATGAAAATTTTATCATGATTGTTACATGATAAATTACACTCATTTTATATCATAACTATCCAATATGGTATTCTATTCAATTTAACACTATATTTTATATGTAGTAAAAATACTAGAAGAACATACATCAGCTTATTAAGGATTGCTACTTATTAGTGATGGCTTTATGGGAATTTTTATTTCCTTTGTAACTTCTGGTGATTTCCAAATTCTCAATAATACACACATATGATCTTTGTATTAAAAATAGTTCTTTAAATATTTGTTAAAATCTATTTGACAAGTTTTTCTGAGTTTTGGAATGTACAGTGTACAATCCTGAAACATCAGAGCAGTATACTTGATATAAAGTTTCACTGACACTCATATATTCAGACAAAGGAGTTATTCCGATCTACAAAGATAATCAAACAGTGACATTGATTTCTACAATGTTTTTGAAAATAAGTTCATTTTTCTTCTACAATGCTCTGATTTAATGAATATTTAACTATGTGTAACGAATACAACTAATTACAGTAGTTTTCCTATAAGGTTATTAAAATACTAACTGGAGTGTCTTGGGAGAATTCTCAATACCCATTTCTACATCAAATACCTTTTTCTTATCATTGTTTTCCAAAGAGCCCAGTCTGTTTTTGAGATCTAGTAAAGAATTTTCTCAGTGGAGAAAAAAATGGCAGATTTCATTATTTTGATGTTTCCTTTTTAATTTGCATCCCTAAAGAAGTGTTACTTTATTCCAATTCATGAGTTTACTCGTTTGCATTAAGTTCGATGTGTCTAGAATTTCATGACAGTGCATTTAAACTATTCAGTCACATCTACCTCTTCTGGGAAATTTTGACATCTTTCTGTAGTGTGCTTGTAAATTTTTTGTGGTTTTCCCTTTCAAATTCGGTAATAGATCATCAAGCCTTTGAATATGGTAGCTCTGGCAGTTGTCAAAGCAAAAAGCCATATATGTTTCCAAATATAACTGATGTTTTTCCAGTGAAACGAGAGTTTCTATTTAATGAAGAGTAAATTAATCAAATTATTTTTCTGTATTTTCAGAGGACTAAATTACTACAATTAAATTATTCATGTAGATTAGATCACTTAACAGTAACAGCTATAGTATTCAGAAATATATCAAGAAAACTATTTGAAAATTTAAGTCCTAGAAGTATAATTGAGAAGCACCTTCCCAGGAGAAAATACACGAGATAAAATGAGATTAGAGTTCTCCTAAATAATGGGGTTTCTGATAATTATTTCTCCAACCTGAATATTTCTAAAATGAACAGTAATGCCCTGAAAAGTGATAGTTATTTTTTTTTATTTCTCATTTTATGTTTGCATGAATAGCTTCCTTCATTATTTAATATTTATTAAGGACCCACACTAAGGCCTTTATCAATCATACATATGATATAACCATGTTGGAACCATGACAGTTAGTTGAAACCATCCAGATATTATTCAAATACAAACGTAATATTATACACGTCTTTAGTAGCCAGATAACATTTACCTTCCCCTCTGTTTTGTTTTGTTTTCAGGCAGGAAAAAGAGAGCTTTCCCTTTTTGAATACTATATTTCATATACATTAAATATGTATATGTGAAAAAGTTACTTCACTTAATTGAGTTCCAATTTCCTTAAATAGAAAGATAATAATATGTACCTATTTACCAAGTTGTTGAGAGGTATTTATTTAAATTATGTAAAGTACTCATGCAAGATACACACGTACAAGGATATTTAATATCAATTTTTGTATTAGCAAAGATTATACACAACCCAAATGTCCATCAGTAAGAAATTAATAAAATACATTCAATGAAGTATTATGCAGCCATGAAAAAGAAAGAAGACATTATTTATGTATTGATATGAAATTACCTCTGGTATAGAATAGCATATGAAAAAAAAATGTGCCAGGAGAGCATTTGTAATATGCTAAAGGGAATCATTTATTCAAGAATTTTACCTTCAGTCTATTTTTCATGTGTAAAATTTATATGTTAAAATGTATTAATTTCTCTAAGGTATTTTTAATAGTTTTTAAATATTAGAAATAATTATCTAAAGTCCACACTGCATTAGAATATTGACTTACTATAAATACTGCTTATGCTCTTTTCACAATCATTTCAGTTTAGTATCTGAACACTCTGTCTGGGACTTATAAAAGTTATAATTATCACATAATTGTAAATTTGAGAATGCATAAAATATAATTCTACAGAAATACTTATTTGGGGCTTCTACAAATTGTTTACTGGACATAGTGGAGCCATTCACACTTATGGAATATCCAGCTATACAAAGCCTATGTTAAGAAGAATGGCTATTTCAGAGGTACTGGTGAGAATTATGCAGATTAATTGTTCATACTAGGTAAGAATAAACCCTTAAACTTCAAAAACTGATTAGATAACTAGACCAATTTAGATGAATTTCTAATTTTCCAGGTAGCAACCTGTGCTACATATGGAGTCAATCAGAGGATTTATTTCACAGTAAGAAAAGCAGGTGAACAGGGCAGGGAAGACTATGGCATTTAGGGAGTGCTCCTAGTTTGGGGGAGTGGGGTAGTTTCTCAAAAGTAGTTTGACATAAAATCATTAACTAAAACCTGCAGACTTCCAGACATATTCACTTCCTCATTCTTTAAAAATTTTAAGATTTCATATTTTGAACAAAACTAAAACTTCCAACTTCTTTGCCATATTAAATACAAAAGGAAAATAATTTTTCTAAAGTTTTATTTCATCTCTTTTTTCCCCATATGTCAGCCTTGTCAAGAAGCTTGGTAAATTAAATTGCTTTTGGAAAAATTCTTGGAATGAATTTGAATATTTTCGGAATCAAGAAGCACTTTTACTAAGTGAAATTACTTTCACCATTTTTTTTAATGCAGAATGTTTCACTTTAAGAATACTAGAAAATATGCCAAAGGTACAGAAGAGATAATTTACAATATGACTTATTCAAGACACAAGAGTTAGAGTGTCCTACAAATATGTTCACCATAAGATGACTTTAAATATTAAATTGCTACAGTATATTTAAAATAAAATGTATTATGCGACTTCTTGGTTTACACATTTATTGATGTTAAATATATGAATAAATGACTGTGACATTTAAGGAGGGAAATTTGTTCCCCACAAATTAGTCAACTCTACATTAATATAATATATATGTATGTGCACTACTGTTTTAAACACATGTGGAAATTTGAGGTATGCTGTGTTTTTAATAATATACTATGTATTTAACACAGCTTGTCTTTCCTTTCCGTTTAACGCATGTGTGTGTGTGTGTGTCCTAAAATGTGTGATTAAAAGAGAACGTCTAAGTAGACCCCATTGTCATACAAATATTGAAGAAGGAACAAATTTTTTTCGTGATTCATTTGGAAAATTTCTTCATTTTATAAGAAAATACCATTTTATTTCAAGATTTCTGAAGCATTCTCAATTGTTTTTCTCATTTGGTTGTGAAGGAGCTTTGGAAAGAAACATATTCCCTTAAAGAGAGTCAATGCTACCAAAATGTCCAAATGTCTTCACCGACCTTATAAATTAAGCTACAATGGAAATAAACAATGATTTGAAAAATGGGTATTGGTAGTTGGGGGATGAAATCTATATCAGTATTGAGGAGCAAGAAAAACTTTCAGAGGCCAAATGATATTTGGAAAGACTCTTTGAAAAACTAAACAAATACCTCTCTCACATATTTTAAATATATAATTTATATAGAGAGAAACCCTATCGTTTCTGGTTAATGCCTCTTAAAACTGCAGGATGTTTGACTAGGAATGTAAGTTCAGTTTAATACTTGGCGAAGCAAAACATATGGAAATAGTACGCTAGATTTTGGATTATCTATAACTCCACAGCAGACAACTGAAAACTTATGCTACAGAATATAACACTGTATTTTGTTGTCTCAGAGTTACAGAACCATCACTAGCTCTCCTAATTGAGGTAACCAGGTGATTCCCTGGAGGAATTGTTAATTGTGGAGGATCTACAGACAGGAGGGTGTATTTTACAAACTCATCCTTAGAGAACATCTATGGTGTCTTACAATATAATTGATTGTAATAAACTATATTTCAAACATGTTGCAAAATCCAAGGGAATGCTTTAGTAGTCATAACAGAAACATTATTCCAAGAAAAACGAATCTTCAAACATGTTTCATATGAAGGCACTACAAAATATATCCTTCTAATTTCTCAAATCTCTAGAAATTCAAAGTCCCACCAGATTTTGTAAAGTTGCAAAGAAAAGCTATTAACTTTCATTTCTTTTCAAGACCGTGTATTTGTGTAGGTCACTTTTTAATTTAAACTGCTTACCTAACCTATAAAATGCAGTTAAACTGAGCAATTGTTATCAATCATAACTCTAGAAATGTAACCTTTAATTTTATTTTTATTACTTGTTCAAAATGTAAAACTTTATTCAAATGTCACATTTTCCCTACCCTCCTTTTCATGAAAAGAAAAGCTGTTTTCCAAAATAATTTAAAAAACATCTATCAATGCTTATTATTGCTGAAACTGTGGGAAGCTTTACCCTAAATTTCAATATGCACAGTAGGCTGCTCTCATCTATTTACTTACAACATGTGGTCCGTGCATGTTATTTTGCTCCAGTGGAAACCACTGTCATCATAACTTACACCTGAAGTCTAAAATAGTAACTAATAAAATATTTGCAGAGGTGTTTAACACCTTAACACTGTAGAGTTTTCCTGAGGCAGATATACAAAGTAAGGTAGAGATATGTTCTTACCTTCTGAGGACAGATTTTCAAGTTCCATCATTTTAAAGTGTCTAATACTTTAAAACTAATATATTGTTATAAAGAAAGCATAACTATGTATCTAAATCCAGAATCAAGCACCGAATTCTTATGATAACAAAATGTCTCCAAATTCAGAAGAAACATTCAAATAGTATGAATATTGATTTTAAGATGCATAGGAACAAAAATAGAACCCTCTAGGTGAATTTTTAAAAATAGCAAAATTATTTTTTACGATCCAGAACCAGAAAGAGGCAAAGCAAAATCTTCAGAAAAGATGCAGTTTGGAGCTAAGCAATCATTGACTCTGTTGAAGATACCTAAAAATAACAAGTATGATCTCCTTAGAACATAGAATTTAAAAGTTTCTGGTCAAGACTGAAAACTACACTGTATTGCACATTGTATAATTTACTTAAAGGGTTATTGTTGGCCATCTCTCTTTACTCTTCATAAAAATACATTTGCAAAGCAAGGAACTCCATCTTACAGTTCCACCGTGGAGACTAGGTCTACCCTTAAGAAAAAAAAATGTCCAATTTCTTTAAAATAAGTACAAGAATATCAGTCAACTATAAACTATTATTTGAGGGAATTCTATGTTGCCCAGTTTGTAGTCAGTAAACTTCTTCTTTCTACTAAATACCTTTTTATTTTACATATTTTTATTTAAAGTCTACTATCTTCCAAGCACTCTCTTGGCACTTGGAAGTCCATAATGAACAAAATAGACTAAAGTTCCCATCTCAAGGAGCTTATATTTTAGTGGGAAAAAAGCAATAGAAAATGTTAAGGATGATATAGTTCAGATTTTAACCACTAGGTCTCTAGGGCTGGTGTCACTGAGAAAGTCATGTTTGAGGTCATGTTTGACCTAAAGGTGGTAGGGAGCCAACCATGTGGATATCAAGAGGATATCTGGTCAGAAGGAACAGTAAGTGCAGAGGTCCTGAGTCAGAGACCTGGTAGTATTGCTGGAGGAAGAATGAGGAGGTCACTGTGGCTGAAGTAGAGTGAGAGAGGAGAGCAGTAGGAGACAAAGTCAAGGGCATCAGACCACACAAAGATTTAAAAGCTCTTGTAAGGTTTATTTTGAGACAAGAAGCTATTAAAGAGAGGCCAGATAAACTAACTTCATATTTAAAGGATAACTTCAGCTATTGGAATAATAGACTTCAAGGGACCAAGTATTGAAACAGAAAACTGACATAAGAGACAAGTGAACCAATCTGGGTGAGGACAAGAGAAACTTGGACCAGGATGATATTAATGAAGTATTGTGAAGTATTTGAATTTTTTAACATATTCTGAAGATGGGATCAATAAGATTTCCTGACGATCTAGATGAGACAGGTAAGACAGAGAGAAGTCAAGGAGGTTTTTTGAGGCATGGTGAGTCATTAGTGTACAGATGATATTTAAAGCCATGAAAATGGAGGAAGTTGTCAAATGATAAAGTGTGACAGAAAAGAGAAGACATTCGAGGACTAAGGCTTGCTTATTCATTTGCAAGTTCAAGAAAGTAAGGCAAAAAGAGAAGGGATAAAAGTCCTTAATTAGTTCAGTTCCTAATAATATAGTTTATAATTTACATTATCTAGGAAATAATTCATTAATTACTTTTTGGCAGAGTTGATTAATTATTTGAGTACATTGACCAAATGGAAAAATCTGTATTTTAAAATGAAAAGCAATGTTAGTCTACTGGGGAGACAGACAAGCAAATTAATGATAAAATGATTATAGTGTGGTGTTGAAGAGCTGTGATGGAACTTTGAACAATGTCTGGTGAGGACAGAGTGATTTATCTTAATTAGACTGGGGATTTTGAGTAAGCCACATGTGATAAGGTTGATTTGGACTGTTTTAAAAGAGTAATCAGTTGTTTAATGGGCACACGATATTTTAAGGGAGAGTAACACCATGTGTAAAAACTTAGAGACTAGAAATAGCTGATCTTTATGTCTGAAGTAGCATACACAGGTGAAGGAAGATGATGAAAATGAGACTAGAAATGTGGGTAGAGCCTACACTTACTGAAAAACTTTATTCTTCATCCATTTTGAGTTTATTTTTGTGTATGATTTTAGAAAGTTGTCCAGTTTCACTCTTTTGCATGTAGCTGTCCAGTTTTCCCAGCACCCTTTTTATTGAAAAGATTGGTTTTTTCCCCCCACTGTATATTCTTGCCTCCTTAGTCATAGATTAATTGACCATATAAGCATGGGTTTATTCTTGGGCTCTCTATTCTATTTCATTGATCTATGTGTCTGTTCTTGCGCCAGCACCATACTGTTTTGATTACTACAGCTTTGCAGTATATCTTGAAATCCAGAATTATGATACTTCAAGCTTTGCTTTTTCTTTCTCAAGATCGCTTTGGCTACTCAGAGATTTTTGTGGTTCCATATAAATTTTAGTATAATTTGTTCTAGTTTTGTGAACAATGTTGTTGGCATTTTGATAGGGAATGAAGTGAATTGTAGATTGCTTTGGGAAGCATGGACATTTTAACAAAATTTATTCTTCCAACCCATGAGCATGGAATATTTTTCCACTTATTTGTGTCATCTTCCATGCCTTGCATCAATGTTTTATAGTTTTCAGCCTGAAACCATAAATATCCTAGGAGAAAACACAGGCATAGACTTCTCTGACACTGGTTATGGCAACACTCTTCTAAATATGTCTCTTAAGGCGAAGGGAGAAAAGCAAAATTAAATTATTAGGACTATGCCAAAATGAAAAGCTTTTGAATAGCAAAGGAAACCATCAGCAAAGCAAAAAGACAACCTACTAAATGGGAGAAGATATTTGCAAATGATATATCCCATAGGAATTAATATCAAAAATATATAAAGAACTTATAAATAAAAAACCCAAACAATCTAATTAAAAAACAGGCAAAAGACCTAAATAGACATTTTTCCAAGGAAGACATAAAAATGTCCAACAGACACATGAAAAGATGCTCAAAATCACTAATCATCAGGGAAATGTAATTCAAAACCACAATGAGGTATAACCTCACACCTGTCAGAATGACTAAAATCTAAAAGACAAGAAATAACATGTTGGTGAAGATGCAGAGTAAAAGGAACCTTTGTACACTGTTGGTGGGAATGTAAATTGGTACAGCTACTGTAGAAAACAGTATGAAGGGTCCTCAAAAAATTAAAGACAGAAATAAACATGATCCAATAATTTACCCAAAGAAAATGAAAACAATTTGAAAAGACATATGCATCCTTATGTTTATTGTAGCATTATTTACAATAGCCAAGATATGGAAATAACCCAAGGATCCATCAACAGATGAATGGATAAGAAAGAAATGAGATAGATAGATAGATAGATAATAGATAAATAGATAGATAGATAGATAGATAGATAGAAATAGATAGATAGATAGATAGATAGATAGATAGAAATAGATAGATAGATAGATAGATAGATAGATAGATAGATAGATAGAAATAGATAGATAGATATCTCACATATATATATGATGGAATATTACTCAGCCATAAAAAGGGATGAGCTCATGCTATTTGTGACAACATGGATAGACCTTGAGGGTATTATGCTAAGTGAAATAAATCAGACTAAGAAAGATAAACACCATATGATTTCATTCGTATGTAGAATCTTAAAGAATTAATAAACAAACAAAAAGCGGAAACAGACCTATAAATACAGAGAACAAACAGATGGTTGCCAGAGGGGAGGGCATGGGATGGGGGGATGGGAAAAATGGGTGAAGGGGAGAGGGAGATACAGGCTTCCAGGCACAGAATGAATAAGTCTCAGGAATAAAAGGCACAGCATAGGGAATATACAATGGTATTGTATATTGATGTAGTGGGACACAAGGCAGCTACACTTGCGGTGAGCATAGCATAATGTATAAACTTGTCGAATCACTATGTTGTACACCTGAAACTAATGTAACATCGTGTGTCAACTATACTCAAATAAAAGAATTTTTAAAAATTATTGTTAAAATTTCGGTGACCATGGATTTGCACTTTTTAATTGAAAACAGCTTTACTGATGTAAAATAGATATAAAATAAACTTCTATACTTAAAATGTATAATTTGATATGTTTTGACATAATATGCACCCATACACCACCACCGCAATCAAGCTAATAATCTAATCAGTCAGCCCCAAAAGTTTCTTCTTGCCCTTTTATAATCCTTCCCTCACACTCTTTCCCAACATGAATTTGTGTGTTTGGAATATTACAGTCTGTGGGCTGCACTAGTCAGGATTCTCCAGAGAAACAGAACCAATCAGATATGTAAAGATATCTTCATATATGAGGAGATTTATCAGAGGGAAGGCCACTGTGGGTGCGGAGGCTGTGAAGTCCCACAATCTTCTGTGGGCAAGCTGGAGTGCCGGGAGAGCTGGTGGTATGATTCAGGCCAAGTCTGAAGCCTGAGAACTGAACTGAGGGAGGCCGCTGGTGTATGTCCTGGAGGTCCAAGAACCAGGAGCTTTGATGTCCGAGGGAAAAAGAAGATAAACATCTCAGCTCAAGAAGAGAGCATTCTCCCTGCTTCTGCTTTTTGTTTTTATCTTTGTCCTCCAAGAACCAGATGTTGCCTGCCCACATTGGTGAAGGTGGATCTTCTTTACTTAGTCTCCTGATTCAAATGCTAATCTCTTCCAGAAACATCCTCACAGACCCGCCCAGAAATAATGACATCTGGACACATAAAATTAACCCTCGCAATGGCAGATGAATATCAGAAATTAGATTTGTGGTAGGATGAACAATTAGAAAGTTTTACAGATTTTGGGTCAAGAAATGAATATTGTCTTCTGAAATGAGGAAATAGAAACTGAGTTGGAGAAAAGTGTGTACATTCAAGAAATATTCAGAAAGGAGAATATGCACACTTGGGAAATAATGCGGTGTGGAAGTAAAGGAATACAGAGCAGTTCAGGAATCCAGGTTTCTAATTAGACAGATCAAACATGGACTAGAGAAAGAGATGTTTGGGATAAATGAGTAGAGTTTATTTAAATAAAAATTTAAAGAAAAACAGAAAACAAAACAAAAAAAGAGCTGAGCTTAGTTGTGAACAAGCTAAGCTGCAAGTTGCTTTAATGACTTCTAACTGAAGTAGTACGGTAAGCAGTGTAGATACATTGTACCTGCAGTTCGGCGAAGTCCTAGGCTAGAGATATGCATTTGGGGTGTTTTCAAATAACTGGAATTGAAATGGTGGATTCAGATAGGATTGTCCACAGTGAGGAGGAGAAGAAAAGAGAACACATGTCGGAAGCTGGAGGATGCCCCAATTTGACAGGGCTTCTTAGCCAAGAATTTTTCTGTTCTCAACGATTGAAGAAATAGCAAATCCCTCACAAATGGAAATGAAAGTTGTTTCCATTTCTCCCCCCCTTCAACACTTCCTTGCTAGTCCAAAAAATGTCCATTTCCTTTTGTGTGTGTGTCAGAAATGATTTTTTGTTATATAGCAACAATTTCCAAACTTCTGCCTTTCCGCATTTCCATTCCCTCCCTATTACAGATACAGCAAAGATTGCATGGATGTCAACCAAATGTAGGCCCATTCACGCATGAGAATGCGAGGCAAGTAGATCCTGGAGCATGACTACCTACGATAGCCCCTATGACACCTCCTCCATGCAAACACACACTTCAGAGGAAACCTTAAGTGACCCCAATTATGCCTTAGGTTCTTCTTTCAGTTATGGGGTATAAGTTATCTCTTCCATGGGACTTGCATATAACATATATAGAGATTTTATATTTTTTCTATGTATCAATTTTTGCAAAATTCATTAAAGCAACAGAGCCTAACATATATAGGAATTAAACAAAATAAATAGGATACCCTTTCCATGCTAAACTAATTATGAGCAATTTAATGTTTCACCTTCTGTATTTCATAAATAGACAAGGTTGACCAATGGTTCATGGACTATAAATGGCTTACTACATACTTCCCTCATCTTGCTATAGTCCTTTTCAGCAATTAGGTTTGGCTATTTTGGGCAATTCCTGGTGACAATTTTATTTGAAAGCTTAGACTAACAGAGTATCTCATCTATGCTCCCACATTTACTTTGGGGTTTAGGATACAGTGATTCCATTCACACTAAATATTCAGACGTGTTACTTAAAAATATGTGTGTGGCGGCTCTGCTTCTCTTCTGCTCTGGAACGGATGCCTTTCAAAGACCCATCAGAGTGGAAGCAGTCAAGCAAGCATATTTTAAAGTGACAGGTCTATATCCAAACTCTATGGTCTTAATGAAATCTTTATTCTAAGAACTGAACTTTTTAACTCCACTAGAGCCACTGTGGTCTCCAGCCTTTCTCTGTTAATCATTTCCAAATGAAGTTCATGGGCAGGAGAAATATCTCTAGGGTACTCCTGAGATGTGGCTGAACTTAGCAGTCGGTGGAAGCAGGCACCTCTGAGCACACTGACACACTTTTTCAAATATCTTAGGCTGCAGATTTGAAGAGCCTCTTTGGGCTTCAGTTTTTATGAGAAAGAAAGAGAACTGGTTTGCCAACAGAAGTTTTCAAAGATTCTTGCATTACTAAACCATAAACAATGTTCAGTGTGGAGCCTGGTGAATATTTGTGCTATTATTACATTTTGGCACAGGGCAATTAGCTTGGCAACATTTGCTTGTGAAGACCACCGTTGCTAACAGCAAACGATTGCAGGTCAACATCATGATTCACTGCCAAAGCTGCCTGGACACTGTTTGCATGATGCTTGGAGCCAGTCCAGGTACTTAGTCCCCAAAGAAGTTTGCATGAATGATGCTTATCCTCAAATTAACCTCAACATTTTAAAACTGTGGCAATGGAGACGGTTAAGCCCAGACTTTGCCCAGTTGAATTTTTGCCAGTTGCCAACTGCAATGCTTTCTCTTTCTTGCGTACCACTGATCACATGCATGAGCTTACCAGCGCATAAATGGCCAGCTACCATTTGGAGTGGCAACTTAACATTTCTGTCAAAGCTATAAAACTAACTCAAATGCAGAGACAGTTGAAATCACAAGGGTCAGGCATTATAAAAGCCAACTCACTCTCATAGTACGATCTTCTGAGTTTACTACCCAACACTCAGTCTGGAGGACTAGACTGTTGTTGATGGTCAAATAGCCAGAAGAGGGAGATAGAAGTTGAATCACTAATAGATTAAGAAGGTCTCTAGACACCTTGACCCATCTTGTCTGCATTGTATATTATCACTGTTATAATATATTTTTCATTATGAGTAAGAAGTCTTTTGGTTATGGAAGTAGTATAGTGTGGAGGTTAAGCATGTGGGCAGAAAAGTAAGACCATCAGGAGTTAAATTTTTGTTCTCCCAGTTTCTAATTGTATAAGCATGATCAAGTTACTCTCTGTGCCTCAGTTTCTTCATCTATAAAATGGAATTTTGTTGTGTGACCCTAGGTGGAAAGGTTTTGGAATAGTGTCTCACACACTGTAACTAGATTCTTGCTATCGCTTACGGGTCATTTTTTGTTTGATTCCATAAACCCATAAGAGGCAAAAACAAACCTACATGGCCTGTGGGTAAAGAAATAGGTTACATAATAAGGGCTAGATCTGGCTTATTTCATAAGGTTGCTATGACACTGAACCAATGTAAATAAAGTACAGTGTCTGAAACCTACTAATGATAAATAGTTTCATCGGTATTTTGTTGTTAATGTTTTCTGCATAACCTAAAAAATGCACCCCAATTATTGGTGAGGAATGAATTTCATTCTAATAAAACAGCAGCAACAAAATCATAGAACATTAGAGTCAGAAGGACTCTAGAGAAAATCCATCCCAACCTATAACCCAAGAAATGCTTCCCCTTTTCACTTTGCTGCTCTTGGCTAAAACAAAGAAACAAAAACCAAACAAGAACTAAAACAACAACCCCCCCAACAATAACAAACTACCAAAAACCTCTCCAATGAAGATATAATCACTCCTTTACGATGTAGCTCATGTCACTAAAAATATTTTAAATATTTGCAAGTTTTTCTTTACATTTACCTGAAATTATTCACTAGAGGTTTTCCCTGCTATCCAAAAGTAGAGCATTTTGAGAAAATCTTTTTCTTTTTTTAAAAAGTGTTTTTATTTATTTATTTGACAGAGAGAGAGAGAGCGCACACAAGTAGGGGGAACAGCAGAGGGAGAGGGAGAAGCAGGCCCCCTGCTGAGCAGGAAGCCTGATGCCAGGCTCGATCCCAGAACCCTGGGATCATAACCTGAACCAAAAGGAGACGCTTAACTGACTGAGCTACCCAGGCGCCCTATATATTTTTTTAAAAAAGAAAAAATTTTGAGCATTCCTAGACCTCAAAAGTAACCACTCTTAGGCTTTTCTGATACCTCGGGACATGTCTTGCTAATGGATGCACAAAATAAATCAAGAGAAAGCACAATGCTCATAAAGTTCAGAGCTGTGACAGCTCGATGTTGAGCATAAGTCCTGGGAAAGGAGCTTGGCCTCTCGCTGCTGGGGTGAGCGCTGCCTCTGTAATGGTCACTGAAAAACACATGCCAAATACTGTTCACATTTTTTTTTTTTTTGATAAAAGCAAAAATCCTCTTTAGATTTCTTTCATTTAGCAAGAACAGGTACTAATGCAGGAATAGTGAGAATTTTGGAAAAGTGAGGATACCTGTATTTTTTTTAAACACATCATTTCAGCTTCCGCTCCAGTGATTCTTTTAGAATCCTCTCATTCCTTTTCTATGCCATGTCCCATGGTCTACTTCGCACCCCATCAGGTTTTTCCTTTTTCCTCCGGGCTAAAAATTCCTAGTTTCTTTTACTAATTCTCAGATAACCTTTAACCTTGTTTTGAATTTCGTCTTTAACTGCCCTCCTATGAGTGTGTTCTGCTTTGACTATTTTTTCCTCCTAAAATGCTATTCCTAATGGAATAAAATACTCCATAGATAATTCTTTTTAGTATATGGTAAATGGGAAATATTACTTCTTTTCTTGGACATTAAATTTCCATTATGTAGCCTAAGATCAAATTAGCTTTCTTGGCAGCTGAATCACAATCTTAACTATTTGATAAGCTTGTAGACAAGATGCCCCTAAATATCTTTCTTACAAATTGCTCTTATTTTTTCCCATCTTGCACTTTTACAGCTGGGTTTTAGAACTTAAAAATAGGGCTATGCATTTATCCCTAATAATTTCCCACCTGTAAATTCAGCCCATTGCTCCATCCTGACTACATTTGCTCAGATTCTTATTAGCTAACCCTCCCAGCTTTTTACCATCCACATATGGTGAGAAGTTTACTAACAATGACGTCCTTGAAATATCTGGAGTGTTGCAAGTGATGGAGTTAGTGGTTAATGCCAATCTTTTAATTAAATAGTACTTTTTGGATATGATCATTGACCAATTATAAATTCTCTGAGTACGTGAACACTCAGCTCAGTTATAATCAAAGATGCCATGAAACATTAGTCAAATCCCAAAGGTTATAGCATTTCTCTAATTTGCCAATAGTAACCCTATTATTAAAATAAACAAAACACACACAAAAAAAGTCCATATGCTGGCATACTTACATCATAAAGCCTCCATCTAGAAACCTAGAGAAATGCTCTATGAGATGATTCAGGGAATCCCACCTACCATTCCACTCATCCCTCTTGTCTGGCCTCAAGGGAAGAAAAGTGAAGACATTCCCTTTATTCTGTACCAACACTGGTAAATTCAAAGAGAGATTCCTTGTGAATTTTCTCAAAAGGACACATTCTTTGCCTTTGAAATTATATTTTATTGTGACCTATGAGGAAGGACACAGGAGCATGGTCCATATTCCGGTCAAGTGACAGATATTGTATTCTGGCTTTGATATGTTCTTCTAAATTTCTGAGAATGATGCTGGAGACCCCTTCCCTAAGAGACTTTTCTGCTCATGGATTAGAAAGTCATTATGAATTTTTTTTTTATTTTACACTTGGAGGTATTCACTCATTTTACAAACACATATGGAGTGCTCGATGTGTGTGTATGTATAATAATGTATATATGTATAATAAATATATTTTTATATACATAATTTGTGATAGGTATAAGGGATTTAAATTATTTTAAAAACACAATACTTTGTGGAGCTGATAATCTAACTAGGAAGACAAACACATTAACAAATAAGTATAAGAAGACACTGTTATAAATACTGTACATACAGCATGCATATAGGACTAAGCAAACATAGCAGAACTTGCAGCACCAAGCTTGAATATCAGCATAATATCACATAAAAATGAATGTACCTTTGCCAAGGATTAGGGAAAGGAGATATCCACGGCTTAAGAACAACATTTCAGGCCAGAAATGTGTACACAAAAAATACCTAGTCTTCTACCAACCTCAGCTATTGGTCCACTGTCAACTCACCCCTGGATCTTTCCAATAGATTAATTATCTCCCAGCTTTTTCCTTTTCTCCTGAAGTCTATTCCAAACATGGTAGACAAAGAGATCCTTATAAAATCTAAGTCAGATCATGTCACTGTTGCTTAAAGTCTTCCAATGACTCCTATAATAAAATCAAAGAATAAATATACCAGAATATTATCCAAAATAAAATCAAATAATAATAATTAAATTTAAAAATGCTGTCACAGAATAAAGCCAAAGTCCAGAAAATGGCCTCCTAGACCCTCCAAAATCTCCAATCCCTCTCTTTACTAACATCCTGACCATATTTCTTTCGACAACTCTAGAGATATTGGCTGCCTTGCTGTTTTTCAAACACTCCAAGCAGCCTTCCACTTCAGGACCCATGCATTTGTGGCCTCCTCTGCCTGGAACGCTCTTCCTACACAGACAGCCATATGTCTCCCTTTGGTCCTGGTTTCATTTTCTTCACAGCACTTATCACCATGGGTCATTCCATATATTTACTTTTTTGTGCACTGTCCACCTCCTCCCACAAGAATATAAGCTCCATGATGGCGTAGGTTTTGTCTGTTTTGTTCTACACTATATTCGCAAGTATTTTCACAATTTGAAGTACTGAAAACAGAATCAGAGGAGTGAAATTTGCATGGGTGTCATTTTATGAAAAATCTAGTATTGTGCGGTCAGAAGGATGGACTTCATCTTTTCGGCAAAAGGAAACTGTTGAATGATGTGGAATCCTTTGGAAAACAGAAGCGAAATCTTTGAACTTTCTGTGCCCTCAGGGCCAATCACTTTTCTTTTCAGGTGAAGCTTCACCCCAAACATATTCCCAGGTACACAAGCCCAGAATAGGAAGCTCTGCCAAAACAAACTGGGTTTATGAAGACTTTGATGTTCTATAATAATATCCAACACAGCCTGATGAAACTTACCAGCTCCTTCCACTGGCTACTAAGAAACTACTGAAGCATATGAAATTGAAATCATTGCTATTTACATATTTGAATCAAGAATGAGAAATTAAAAGAGTCATAAGTTAACATAATTTTAAAATGAAGTAAGCCTATTTTTGTCCCTGCTGACCAAAAGGAAAAAGAAATTTGCATATTACAAGGATAACAGACCTGCTATACAGTAAACTTCTGATGTCAATACAGACATTTTTAAGTAAACAATAATAAACACGCAATTTTAGTTACAATGCTGACTTTGTTGTATATGATACATAAAATATGTGAAATCAAAATCTGCAAATAAGGGGTTTGTGTGGGTTTCTTGCAGCAACAAAAGAATACGTCAAACAGATGATGAATACATAGCAGTGGTAACCTAGCAGGCAACCAAAATTCAAGGTGAGATTCTAGGCAGAGATGAGACATTTGTCCTCTCTATGAGATGAGAGCTATGAGTTACAAGAATTATGGAAATGTTAACTTGCTTTCAAAAAATATCAAAATTATAAGAAATACTACTACAGTGTGTTGGTAAACTTCCTCAGTTATTTGGTTCATTATTTTAAAGGTCAATATTGAGTGGCCTCCTGACCTTGACTCATTAATTGCTTACTCTTTTAGTAGGTACTCAATCAGACAGGTACATTTCTTAGATTCTGAAGGAAAAGGTAAATGAGAGCTGTATTCATGAACAGCTACATTGTAGCTTGCATAATTAATTATCTTTCATATTTTAGCCAATCACAAGTTGCAATACATATGATCCTCAGATTTCCTTCCACTCCTGTCAAAATAGCAATCCAATGCTATTATTTTGTATTTAGAGATATGGATGCTATAAAAGAAAAAAATGATGTAAAAGGAAAAGAAATTTCAATGGAATATCATATAAAGAACATTATATTAAGAAAAAGTATTACAAATGTTACTTTTGACAAATAAAAATAAATGACTTTTAAATACAGACATTTTCTTATTTATCTGTGAGAGTTTGGACACAGGAAGGAAGTTAGGGACTGCCTCGTGTTATTTTCTGAGTAGCTCTAAAGGTTAGGTAATATCTTTTTTTTTTTTTTTTCAAACAGATTGAAAACAGTGATTGGATTTGCTGTGACTTTCTCATATCTCAACAAACCCAGGACTGTCTGACTCTAACACTTTTGAACTCCCTAATAATGTAGGTAACACTACACAGTGTGTACCTTTCTGAAGAATGAGTTAATAATTTTCATTAGGGCCTTAACGATATAAATGATATGAAAGATACATTAGTCCTAGTTTACCTTGGGATTACAGAGTTAATGCAGTACAGGTGGAGATGAGTCAAGCTGGCTTAATCTCATTGGCCTCAGGATGCCTCCAGCAGCATGGAATAGATGAAATGAGCTTGGAAGCTCCCTTTCTAAGTTCAGGGTTGGTATCTGCCCAATATGCTCTGGTAAAGACAGAATCAATTCTGACTGGTTGAGTGTTTGACTTAATGTTTCAGACGTCTGTTCTGATTGGTCATTGTCTCCACCATGTTCATTGAAAAACATTTGAAAAATTAAATAAGATTTTTTTCAAATGATAAACAAAATAATGCCATTCCATACTACAAACATCATTTACAATCGGTCACGTGTTGCAGCGTGTCATTACCATGCAGATACATTTTTCTTCGTGTCTCATCAAGTGTCTCACAGGTTTCTCATGGGATCACTTGTTGTTTCAACATTCATTTGAAAGGCCGTGAGGAAAGGGCAATTCCTGTATCTGTCCCAACTGATACCACTCAAAAGAATGTGAGTACTTTCCAATACTCAACGTCATTTCTTGGGATACTAAGATTACATCTTAATAATGTAATGAAAAGGGGAAAAATGAAATAATAAATAAATAAATAAATAAATAAATAAATAAGAAAATGTAAATATTACAACAAAAATACCCTAGTCCTTAAAGAAGATTGTAAAATTGCATGAGAGGTTGGGGGATGGGTGAAATAGATAAAGGGGGTCAAGAGTACATTTATCATGATGAGCACTGAATAATGTATAGAATTGTTGAATCATTATATTGTAACACGTGAAACTAATATAACATTGCATGTTAATTGCACCTCAGTAAAAAAACAAGAAAAGATAGTATCCCATAGTGAGATAGTTTTGAGATATTTATACATTGTAGACCTCAGTCTCCTCAAAGCATAGCTGGAATTTTATTCATTTTCTCTGTTTTTTTTTTTCCTTTTGTTATTGGGCTGTATGAGTTCTTTAGATACTTTAGATATTAACCCTTTTATAGATTTATGATTAGCAAATATTTTCTTTCACTCAGTAGGTTGCCTTTTTATTTTATTGATGGTTTCTTTTGCTGTGCAAAAGCTATTTATTTATTTATTTTTTTTTTAAGTTTTTATTTAAATTCCAGTTAATTAATAAACAGCATAGTATTAGTTTCAGGTGTACAATATAGTGATTCAACACTTCCATCCAACACTTGCTCATCATAGCAAGTGCACTCCCTAATCCCCATCACCTATATACATCCCCCACCCACCTCCCCTCTAATAACCATCTGTGTGTTCTCTATAGTTAAGAGTCTCTTTCTTGGTTTTCCTCCTTCTCTCTTTTTTGTTCCCTTTGCTTATTTGTTTCGTTTCTTAAATTACACATATAAGTGAAATCCTATGCTATTTGTCTTTCTCTGATAGACTTATTTCACTTCACATAATACTCTCTAGCTCCATCCATGTCATTGCAAATGGCAAGAGTTCAATCTTTTTATGGCTGATAGCTGAGTGATATTTATATGTGTGTGTGTGTCTCACATCTTCTTTATCCATTTATCATCTATATATGTATATATATATACACACATATATATGATAACACATAAGTGATAACATATAACACTTGGGCTATAATTTGGCTATTATAGATAACACTGCTATAAACATCGGGGTGCATGTATCCCTTTGAATTAGTATTTGACTATTTTTTGGGTAAATATATTATAGTACAATTGCTGGATCATAGGATAGTTGTATTTTACCTTTTGAGGACCCTCCATACTGTTTTCCAGAATGGCTGCACCAGTTTGCATTCCCACCAACAGTGCAAGAGAGTTTCCCTTTCTCTGCATCCTCACCCACACCTGTTGTTTCTTGTGTTACTGATTTTAGCCATTCTGACAGGCGTGAGGTGATGTCTCACTGTAGTTTGATTTGTATTTTCCTGATGATCAGTGATGTTGAGCATCTTTAATGTGTCTGTTGGCCAACTGGATGTCTTCTTTGGAAAATGTCTGTTTGTGTCTTCTGAGCAGAAGCTTTTTAAATTTGATATAACCCCACTTGATTATTTTTGCTTTTTTGCTTGTGGTTTTGTTATCAAATCCGAAACATCATTGCCAAGACCAAAGTCAAAGAGCTTATCCCCTATATTTTCTTTGTTGGTGTTTTAGAGTTTCAGGTCTTATATTCAGATCTTTAATCCATTTTGAGTTGATTCTTGTATACAGTGTAAGATGGAGGTCCATTTTCATTCTTTTGCATGTGGCTGTCCAATTTCCCAAAATCATTTGTTAAAGACTGTATCCTTCCCCATTATATATTCTTAGCTCCTTTGTAAAAAATTAAGACCATATATGAGTAGGTTTCTTTTCAGGTTCTCTATTCTGATCTATTCATCTATGCTTTGGCTTTATGGTTTTGATTATAATGGCCTAGTTTTATAGTTGGAAATCAGGAATTGCAATGCCTCCAGCTTTGTTCTTCTTTCTCAAGATTGTTTTGGCTACTTGGGGGTCTTTTGTGGTTCCATACAAGTTTTAGGATTACTTGTCCTACTTCTGTGAAAAGTGCCTTTGGAATTTCGATAGGGATTGCATTGAATCTGAAGATAGCCTTCTATAGAGTAGACATTTTAACAATAGAAGAATGTATATTCTGCTGCTATTGAATGGAATGTTCTCTAAATGTCTGTTAAGTTCATGTGATCTAACATGTAGTTTAATTCCAATATGGCCTTATTGACTTTCTGTCTGGGTAATGTATCCATTGTTGAAAATGGGATATTGAAGACTCCTACTATTATTGTATTGCTATTTCTCCCTTCAGATCTGTAATTTTTTCCTTATATATTTAGATGTTCTATGTTGACTGCATAAATACTAACTAATGTTATACCTTCTTGATAAATTGACTCTTGTGTAGTATATTTTGCAGTTTTTTTTACATAATGTATGCATGTAACTATGACCTACTTCTTTCTCAAAACATTAAATACCTGTCATACGTTGATCAAATAAGAATATGGAAACTATTTATTGATCATCCTTTGTATGCTGGGCACCATTTTAGGCAGTTACATGTTATTCTCACAATAATCTTAAATAGTGGTTTCTATTATCCTTATATTTTAGAAGAGGTTAAACAATTTATTTGAAGTCACCTATCTAGTAAGTAGCAGGCATAAGGTCTCTACCTAGATTTAATTGATCCAAAAATGATTTGCTTTCCACCATAAACATGCCTACAATCTTTGATAAAATGTTGCTGTCACATTTGAAAAAGAATTGTCATTGTGTGAGGAATCTCCTTATCTGGTGAAATTCTCATTAATGGGCTTACGAAAGATAAAAGGCCTGGGGAAACAACATACCCGATCTTCTCTGTCTTGTCTAAAGAATGGGCCAAAATCTCCAGCCCTGGGTTTAAAAACATACTATTGATAGTTTTATTTGGCTTGAAATCTAATTGAAAAATGTCCTACATCCTTGGAAGAAATTAGACCTGTGAATTTATCTCACTGAGAAAAATCTTTCAAAGTATGTAACAGAAAGAATATGCCAGAATTTCATTTCTTTGTTGGCATAGTTAACATGGTAAACACACACTAGTCAAATAATATTAAAGGAAGAAATGTCATAGTGCAAAACTTTTCAAACAATAGGTTAATTTAATGTAAATTCCAACTTGAAAGTATTATTCTACAGATAATTAGCTTAGTATTTTCTTGTCTTTTGATATATTGTTCCAATAACAAGACATGTTATTATTATTTCAGTTCTAAACACTGATGGATAAAACACGTATAGAAAATTGATTTTATTTTCACAGGAAAGAAACACACTATGAAGATAAGATTTCTTCCCAGTATGTAGGGTTATATAATGCCTTCATTTTTTCTAATAATGTCCTAGATTTTATTTGTATCAGGATTGTTCCTTGTTTATTTGTGTTTGCTTTTTTTTTTTTAAGTCTCGTTATCAGAAATTTAAGCTTCTTGAGAGTAGGCAGTTTAATCTGTTTCTTCTAAGTTCTATCCCAAATAAACATTTGCTGAAAACTTACAATATTACTAGCTAGAAGTATTATTTGGATGCACATGTTTAAAATAATATAACTTAGGAGTCAAATCTTTAATGTAAGGAAATGGGAAAGCTACTCAATTAATTACATAAAACACTCTAACCTGACTGACACCAACAACTAAGTACGATCACAGTTTTGTCGAGAAGTCACAAAGCATTTGCAAGTTTGGGTCCTAGACATGTGGGCGGGCAACCTAAACTTCTCAAATTCATCCAATATTGTAATTAACCATATGCTTAGTATAGGGGATGCACAGTAGTTAAAGTAAGAGCACAGCAAATGTAACTGCAATTTTCTAGCTTTCTGAAGAATGACAAATTATGATACTGTTCAGCTTAAGTTAATAATTTTAATTATAATGTTTCAAAAATATTTTTCAGAAGCACTTACTTTTAAACTAGAATTCTACCATTTAAATATTTTTTCATGAAATTTGTTATCATACACTTATTAAATCAATATTAAAGATTTATTTTTAATACCTGTAGACACTTAGATATGTTCAAAACAAATTAATGAGAAAGGGAACCATGAACATATTTCATAGTATGCATTTGCAAACTGTGAAATATGCTTGGATCATTTTCCTGGAAAAGATCTACAACTGAAATTATACTCCAGGAATTTTCTGGGTGAACCTAACAGCTTGATATGAATGATAGTCTAAAGTTATTTTGTTGATGAAACAAATCTTTGTTTTGAGGGAATAAATAGTTATGTTGCAGAATATTCCACTCTATCCAAGTAAATGGTCAGCAAACGTTTTTGTGAATATTTAATTAAATTTATCTAGTTAATAATGATTCTTTGAAAAACCTAAAGCTGAAAATTAAGAGAAGCCAAGCACCTGGGCATCTGATTGACACCACTTTTATTTAATATAATAATACCAGTTGAGTTCCATTGAGAAGTTCATAATGGCCTTTATTTACATTTAATTAGCACCTCTCTGGATTAATTCTTCATTTTATAAACCTAATACAACCTTAATACTGGAAGATGTGAATCGAATATGATAACAACATGTACCTGGTTGTTTTAATTAATCTGTCTAAACTGAACATGCCACTTCAAATTCATAAGGATCAAGCTTTATGCTACCCTTAGACTTCTCATCATATTAATTGGCTGCTCTGCTAGAAAATGATCTTTATATTATTCTGACTCTGTGGCAAATAGTACAATTCCAGTTGGTTATGATAAGCATGGAGAGTAAACATATAATCTTTATTTGAGATGTTTATTTATTTATGCTAGAAGAAAATAAAAGTATTAACATTGGCTAATTCTAAGTGATTAAAGTATAGATGATTAAAAATAATTTTCTGTGATTTACAGAATTTTGTATAATGAGAATTTAGTAATTTTGTGAAAAAGATGTAATTATATTACATATAAAAATGAAATATATATAGTTACATAGTTATATAGTTATATAATTTAAGCCTGTCTTGGAAGTCCAAGGAAACATTCATCATACATATTTATGCTCACATTCTACTTGATTTCAGCATTAATGAAGGTGAAGGTGAGAAACAGGTCAAGAAATATGAGACCATGTGAACCTTAATAGTTTGAATGGTTTTTATAAGGGACAATAAGAATGACAAAGCTGTAAATGAATGAATGATGTCTAACGATTCTTCCTTTTGAAAAGTAAATGGGAACCTCAAATACAGAGTGGTGGTAGCTTGTCAAAATGTCTTTTTTTTTTTTTTAACTGAAGTTGTTTCATCATTTAATTGCTCTCATTGGATTGGACACAAGACAATAGATTTACCATCAGATTCTAAGATTAGAGTCTGTTGCCACTAACTAATAAATGATTACAGGTTATATCAGAGGCACATTCCAATAATCTGTGATAATCAATTAACCATATTCAGATTAAGAAGAAAAAGAAACAATCTAGTTAGAGAGACAAAGCATTTAAAATGTAAAATAATATAGCAACAAGTAGAAAATAGCAACCGAAGGAATGTTATGCAGTTTAGAAATCCTGAAAAATAGAGCTTCCAATGTCCTATCCTAGTCGATTCTGTAAATTGGAACTGATGCCAAAACCAACCAGAATTAATGAAGAAAGAGCCTACATGTAACATAAACAGTTTCTCATAAAAACATTCCCTCTGATCCAAGAACTTAAAGAGTATAATGTTGTCATATCACAGAAGTAATTGTTGCCCTGATGTATTTGATAATGGGATTTTAAAAATTTTGTTGTTATTACTGGAAAAAGCAGACTTGCATTTAAATTTCAAAGTTTATTTTTAAGTGAGGTTTTTAGTTTATATCTGTGAGAATATTATTTTTCAGGTTTTTATCGTCTTGTGTTCTTGACTGCCCCAGTGATCTCTTACAGCATGCTTTTCCCTAATCTTTAACTGTCATCTTTAATTATATACTATTACTAAAATAAGATTTTATATGTGGGGGCTACAGATAGGGAGCCAGGGACAGATTGTTCTCTGGAGAAACAGGGAGGAAAGCAATGATTAAATAAATACAAGACCAACTGGGACAAAATTAATAAATCTTTATAAAATGTGATTAACTAACATTCCTTTTACTTCAGTGTTTGATAACAATATTTTTCTTACTTTGTCAAGTATACATAAAGACTGTGTACCGACCTTAAATGAATGTTCTATATCCAGTGGGATTAGATGGGAGATGGCAGCCTTGTAACCAGGCTGGGAACCAGGAGACTTGGATTCTAGTTCTGGTTCTATCTCTGTTTAGTTCTGTGACTTTGGACAAAGCATGGCTTTTTGAACCATTACTTTTTTCATCTGTAAAAATTTACTTAATCTATCTGTTTGGGCCTCTCCTTGAATCCATATATATAAAACTTCAGGGTATAGATGAGTGATCTCACTTAAAGGTAAACCTAAACCAAATTGTTTACCAGTTTGGAAGAGTACATGACGTCATCTGTTGATTCAATTTTTATCACTCCTTATTTTGTTGACTGTCATTAGCTGGTATTGATAATGTCTTCTTTTACTTGAGTTCAATATTATGATCTGTATGTTTACAACCTACGCCATGCACACACTGTGCAAATAACAAAAGAGAATCCATGAAGACACTTTAGAAATGAGTCTAATTTGATGTGTTGTCATATTTGAAAGAACGATAAATCATAGAGCAGTGTGAATTATCCTAACTATGTGCTTATTACACCTCTCTTCATGCCAAAAAGTTAGAGCTAACAAGCAATGTGTGTTTAATATTACAAATTTACTATTTTCCAGCTAAAATCCCCTTTGTGATATGAGCATTACAATATTAGTCTGGAATTTTGATATTTCCCCAAAGAGGACAGAAACTGTGTACAATACTCAATAGTGTTGGCCCTTTAGGTGCCATATTTGAGGGGAAGGGAAGTAGTACAGCATTATGGTTAAGAATAAGAATTTGTATATGAAACTTAACAATGATGTGAATTTAACAAGTGACTTTCATTTTTTCTTGGTTTTTGTTTTATTATCTAAAAAACAGAGATAATATATATCACTCCATGGAATTGCTAGAGTTATTAAGTGAGATTAAATGAAAATACATATGTAAAGTACTCATCATGCTGGCTCTTACAGGGTTTTACGTAAATGAGAATAGCCTAGAAAAGCACTGCAATGTTTGGGAATAAAACGGAATCTTCCCCGGTGTTTATTTTTTGTTTGTTATTAAAGCTTTATTGAGATACAGTTAAGTTACCTTAAAACTCACCTGTTCAAGTGTACAAGTCAATGTTTCTAACATATCTATAGATTTTTGCAGTTGTCACCACTACATAATTGTAGAATATTTCTTCACCCCCAAACCCCCAAAAAACTCCATACCTTAATTTATTTTCTGTCTCTATGTATTTAGCTATAATGGACATTTCAAGTCAAGATACTACAAAATATGTTCTCTTTTGTGACTGGCTTCTTTCTTAAAATAATATTTTCAAGTCTAATCCATGTTAGAGCATGTATCAGTACTTCATTTCTTCTTATTGATGAATAATATTCCATTGTATAGATATCACAATTTATTTACCCATTCATCAGTTGATGGATATTTGAGATATTTTTACTTTTTTTGGCAATTATGTATAATGTTGCTAAGAATATTTATGTGCAAGATTTTGAATGGATATGTATTTTTATTTTTCTTGTGTATATACACATGAGTGGGATTGCTGGGGACCATATGGTAATTCTGTTTAATATTCTGAGGAACTGCTAGAATGTTTTCTAAAGTGGCTGTACAATTTTGCACTCTCACTAGCAATATATGAGTGTTCTGATTTCTGCAAATCCTAGCCAGCATTTGTTTTTTCCTATGGTTTCTAGTCATCCTAGTGGGTGTGAAATTGTATTGCACTGTAATTTTGATTTACATTTTCTGTCCTTTTCTCTTGGCTATTCTTCTTAAAGTTTTGTCAATTTCGTTGATTTTTACAACCAGTAAGTTTTAGTTTCTTTACTTTTTTTTTTTTTTGTACATCTGTTCTCTGTTTCATTAATTCCTGATTTGACCTTTATTAGTTCCTTCATCCCACTTAGTTCAGGTTTAGTTTGTTCTTCTTTTTCTAATTTCTTAAGATGGAAGATTAGGTTATTAATACGAGATCTTTTTTAAAGTATGACATGAATCAATTTATTATGGCATCCATTTAGGCATGGAGATTGAATGCAAAATTTTTTTAAGCTTTTATTTAAATTCCAGTTAGTTAACATACAGCGTCATATTAGATTCAAGTATAGAATTTAGTGATTCATCACTTTCATACACACCCAGTGCTCATCACAAGTGCTCTCCTTAGTCACCATCACCTGTTTATTTAACCCATTCCCCTGCCCATCATTCTTCTTTTTTAATAAAAGTGGTTGATAGCTATAAATTTCAATGTTGGGCCCTGATTAAGCCGTATCTCATGAATTTTATATTCTTTATTCATTTTCACTCATCTCAAAGTACTTTCTAATGTCTCTTGTAATTTATTCTTTGATTCATTGGTTATTTAGAAGTGTGTTGCTTAACTTCACATACTTATAAATTTCTTGTTTCCTCCTGTATTTTTTTTCTAATTTCATTCTCTTGTTGTCAGAGAACATACTTTGCATGATTTCAAAACTTCTAAATTTACTGAAGCCTGTTTAATGGCCTAGCATATGATCTATCCTAGAGAATCTTTCCTATGTGCTTGAGACAAATGTGTATTCTATTGCTATTGTGTAGAGTGCTCTGGAGATGTCTATTAAGTCTGGTTGGTTTATAGTGCTGGCCAAGTCTTATATATCTTTGTTTATCTTCTTTCTACTTTTCCTATCCATTATTGAAAGTGGGATATTGAAGTCTTCAACTATTATATTTGAATTGTCTGCTTCTCCCTTTAATTATGTCAGTTACTGCCTTATGTATTTTAGGGCTCTGTTCATTGAAGCTTATTTCTCCTACAGTGTACAGCCTATAATGTTGCTCCTCAGAGGGTTCAGTCTTGGGCATGCAGTCACCATGTTCCCCTACACCCCAAAGATACCAGTTGTTTTATCTGAGCTATTCAATTGTGTCTTTCCCTGAGTTCCCTTATCTCCCTGTACATTTCTGGCCTGTCTCTCTATATTGGTATCACACCCAGATATTAGCCCTCACTACCTGCTAGCTGATTGTGCTCTGATTTTTAACAACCTCTGGCATAAATTGTTCTACAGTCTGATCAAATTAATGTCTGGCCCTTTGTAGGAGTAGTCTTAAACTCTAGTCTTTGAGGCTTGCTTAGACCACAGGAGGGTTCTTCTTAGCTAAAATCGGCATTGTTTGGAAGTGCCTTTAGGCTGAACTTCTCATACTTTTTTCCAAATAAAGTCCTACCCCTAAGGGTACCCCCTGCTCTTGGCTGTGTCTTCCTTGAGTAAGATTTCTATCACACTGAGCTAGATGGGGGAAGGGAGCTGGTCATGACTTGGCTTCCATAGACTCTCACTATTCTTACCAAGATTTAGTAGATTTTCTCGAATAAATATGTCTCAATTGCTTAAGACAATTTTCAGAGACTCGACTTTTTTTGTTTGTTTGTTTTCAAGTTTTATCTGTTATAGTGGTTTTTCTGGGTAGAGGGTTTGCAGAGCTCCTCATGTTACCATTCCGGAGTGCTTTTCCTCTCCAGGATGTTTTCAATTGGTTCGCCCTTGTTGTTTGCATTATTCAGTAGCAATATATGGAAAGGGCTCTTCGTGGTATAATTTTTGTCTTCCACACATATTTTCTGGCTACATCAGGCTGTGAGATTGCTCCAGTCAGCAGTCCAATGACCCCAAAACCAAGAGAAACCCTGGAGCTGTGAATATAGATGAAAGTGGACCTTGGGAATCTGCTTGCTCAGGACTTCCTCAGCAGATGGCTCTCACTGATGTCCTGTTTTATATTTTGTGGGAGGAGTAAGGATAAGTGTAGTATTTTACTGAGGTTTTAGTTTGGTTTCTGACCTAAATAGACTGTGTAAACTCTTAGGGAGTCATGGCAAGCACCTCACACAAATATATATTGCTCACTAGTCATGTGCATTAACACAATGAGTGTGGACTTGAAGTCCTGCAGCCCTTAAAGCAATTTAATGAGATCAGACTTGATGCCTTATATGCTGATTAATTCTTTCTGTGATTTTTACCTAAATTCCTATCTTTATGTGTTCTGCTCTATATTTTCATAGCTAGAAACCTGCAGATTTTTCCCCCCACACACCACTAACAGTTTTTGTTCAGGTTCTGCCAATGAGACGCATGCGTGGGTTACTGGAAGAGGACATGGGAAGACAGGAGTGACTTCCTTTATCTCTCCTGTTTCCAGGGGAAATCAGCCGCAACAGTGGAGCAGGATCAGGAGGAATGACTGCAGATGCAGGAAGTAGCAAAGGCCTTGGTGAGCAGCTCCCAGTTCTTTTCTCTAAGGACAGGAGCTTCATAGATATCTCAGGTGCTAGGGTAGTTCTGCTTCTGTTTTGCTCCTCCAGCTCTGGTTTCCATAGTCACTAATCTTCAGGTAAACTTACTTTCCCTATTTTTGCTCTTCCAGCCCCCACAACATCCTCATAACCAATTCTGAATTAAATTCCCTCTGTCTGAAATACTAACGATGGTTTCTCCTTTCTGACTAGATTCTAACTCATACACAGTATTTATCTAAATCTTTCCCTCCAGAGTAGGAAGGTGAGAGGGAAAAAGGGAGTCAAGTACTTATAAACGAGTTAGGGTTACTATGATATATTAATAATAACTGACATGAAAATAACATCCATTGGATATCCACAACCCATTGCAAAGTGTAATGTGTATTCATAACAAAGAATGAAGAAAAGCTAAAATTATAAAGGTTTCAGAATAAAACTCAGGGAGAGTATCTTTGCAATCTGTGATTAGGCAAAGATTTTGTAGACAGTACACAGAAAGTAATAATCCTAAAAAATAAACTTTATTAGAAGGAAAAATTCCTTCTCCTTATATTATACTAAGGACATGAGTAAGTAAGCCACAGTCTGGGAGAAAATATTTGCAAAACATACATATGAAAAAGGATTTATACCCAGAATATATAAAGAACTCCTGCCATAATAATAAGACAACACAATTAGGGAAAAAGGACAAAAGACTAAAATACGCATTTTGGAAGGATGATATACAACTGGTCAATATGCACACAAAAAGGCCTCAAAGTTATCAATCACCAGACAAGTTAGAATTAAAATAACAGTGAAATACCACTAAACACTTACTAGAATGGCTAAAAATAAAAGACTGACAACATCAAATGCTAATAAGAATGTGTAACAACCAGAACACTTACACACTGCTACTAGGAATCTAAAACATTTTTGTAGTTTCTTATAAAGATGTATAAATACCTACTCCATGACCCAATAATTCTGTCTAACTATTTACCCAAGAGAAATGGAAACTACCATCTTTAAAAGTCCTGGATGTTAATATAAACTTTATTCTTAATAGCCCCAAACTGGAAGAAAATCTAAATCCCAACACCAGGAGAATGGAAAACAATCGTTGATATACATACAAGAGAATGTTATTCCGCAGTAAAAAATAATGGACTACTGCTATAAGCAGCACCGTGAATCAATTTTACAGGTAGTCTGCTGCATGAAACCAATCAGATACTGAAGAGTACTTACTGTCGGACTGCATTTATTTTATTTATAGAAAAAGCAAACTAGGGCGCCTGGGTGGCTCAGTCGGTTAAGCATCTGCCTTCGGCCCAGGTGGTGATCCCAGGGTCCTGGGATCGAGCCCTGCGCAGGCCCCAGCTCAGTGGGGAGTCTGCTTCTCCCTCACCCTCCCCCTGCTCATGCTCTCTTCCTCTCTCTCGCTCACTCTCTCTCTCAAATTAATAAATAAAATCTTTGAAAAAAAAAGGAAAAAGAAAACTATAGTGAAAAAATGGCAAAGCTTTTCTTTCGGAGTTTGGGGAGGATTGATAGAAAAGGAACATGAGGTAACATTCTGGGACGACAGATATACCTTAATAGGGGTGTGGATTGTATGAGTTTATGTGTTTATCAAAACTCTTCTTAGGGGCACCTGGCTGGCTCGGTCAGTGGAGCATGTGACTCTTGATCTCAGGGTTGTGAGTTCAAGCCCCACATCAGATGTAGAGATTATGTAAAAATGAAATCTTTAAAAAAAAACCCAAAAACTCTTGTTAAAGTCCTCTTATGGATTTGTGCATTTTACTTTATGCAAACTTTTCTAGTAAAAGAATTTTAAAAAGAGTCAGAAATCCACTCTTTCACTTTTGTCTAACTACTGCAGAAGTAAGAATATTATTTATTTGGTAGTTGATTGTGAACAAGAAACAAATGCAAAACGTAGTCTCCTTGAAAGTTATAGAATTTCAAGCAAGAATGACTATTAGGAAAACCTAGATTCAGTATTTGGCAAGGAGGGGCAGACTACATAAATTCACAGCAATGTATAGGCAAGAAGTTGGAGAGAAGCAAGTCTGTAAACATGCAAACTTGACCTGAAAAAAACTGTTATTCTAGAGACACAGAAATATCAGTCTGAAAATTATTTGTATTAAATTAAGGAGAAAGAATAGAAGCAGATGAGATATAATTAACATGAAGGAAGCCAGACTATAAAGACAGACAAGAAGACAGAAAAAAGAAACAAACTGAAATATAACTAACATGCCTTAGGTTTGCCTTAGATTTGTGTGTTTGTTTCTTTTGTTCATTTGTTCGTTTTAGATTTACTCTCTCCAGTGTACCAAACGTTAGAGCAATCTGTTAACATCTTTGGAAATTCTTCAGTTCGATTCCAAATCGGCTGATACAAAGTCAGTATTTCCTGCCAGACTATTTCAGCTGGTTCAGATTGTTTGTATCCTCTCATTTTATTTACTTAAAAAAGTAACAGAAATAAAGAAAAGAAAAGTTACATAGATAAAACCTTGACCTGCTGTGCAGACTCCCGAAGTTAATATGTAACATTCAGGCTTTCTGACACATGGAAAAAATTCCCATTCGGACACTGCTTTATAAGCTCTTGACTAAACTGATAAAGCCAAAACCACAGTCCTGCAGTGGTTCTACTGTGTCTAGTGCAGCATAAAGTCGAGAACAGGAGCTGTGCAAGAACCTAGAGCGGGGTTCACATTTCAGCTCTGCTCCTCGACAGCTGTATAACTTCAAACAAATGCCTTTACCTCTTCAAACTTCAAGTCCTCATCTGCAAAATTCAAATAATGCTTACCTCAGACAGTTAATAGGAGGAAGTGAGAAAATAAATGATATTGCTCAATACCCGACATTAATATTAAACACCATTCTTTTCAAAGATATTACTAAGACGGCGCTCTACACAGTTCAGACGCCTACTGGTATATAACTAAAGTTTATCTGAATCAGAGTTTAGCAATCACTGGGATATATTTGGGGAAAAAAGCAAGACAACACAAGGACAAACTATGTACAGATTCTCTTTATCTAATTATTACCAGCCTCACAGTAGTGCAGGATTTTTAAGCCTCAAAGTACTTCCTAATAGACTGACAAACTTCTAGCATTAGGTAGACTGGTGGAAGTTTCTCTAATTCTCTTTCTTCCCCCTTTCTCTTCTGTTCCAGGTAATGGATTTTCCTGATCCTCATCTATTGCTGCTCCTAAGGCTTTTAGTCTTCGGCTCTTAAGTCTGTCTGTCTGATTATTACTCATTCAATCATTTAACAAATACTTATTAATTTCTCATCTTATGCAAGCTGCCATGCTAAGCACTGATGAAATGAGCACCAGCTGAATATGATAGACAAAGTCCCTCTAATCAAAAAAAAAAGTAAGTTAAGAAACTTTAAATCACTAATTAAACATTTAGTCATTTAACAAAAGTACAACTACTGATAAGGAGATAAAGGACAGAACTGCAAAATATTATTCTCGCCAGGATTAGGGATTTGGGCAGGTAAGAATTCCCTAAGAGAGTAGCATTAGACTGAGATCTGAAGGTGTGCATGTATTTGTAGGTGCTGCATAAACAAAAAGCTTTCTGTACAAGGTATGTGATGCTTGAAGTTTCTCAAAGCCTGTGTGGTTGGGGCTCAGAGAGAGAATGACAGCAATGGCTGCAGATGAGAATTGTCAAAGAGGTCCCGCCCAGGATGACAGAAGTCCTTTCAGGCCACGCTAGGTATGCTTTATTTCTTTATAAAAGCTGGTGTTTCCTAATAGGGCAAGGTTTGGCTCTAACTCTGCAGTGCACTGCGTCTGTTGACCTTCATCAGTTTATGTGCGCTATCAACCTTTGAGCTCCAGGGGGATGTGTACTCAGTCTGCTCTAAAGGCTGGACTTTTCCTTGGCTGCCTACGCCCTCGGCTCTAACTCATGCTCCCTGGGCCTCTGAGATGTCTCATCATTGACTCTCCAGGCACAGGTTAGTGACACCACTAGATATAATCCTTGACCCCAGGTCAGTGGCCTCTGCCAGCCTATTTTCTCATCTAGGACCAGGATCTCAGCAATGATTAACTCTTTGACGTGCCTGAGTGTGCTGGAACCTGTGATGAGGATTTCCCCCTTGGGCTGGTATCAGTTCTCCATCTGGTCTCCATCCTTTATAGCAGCTGCACCAACCACATAGTTCCCTTTTATTAGACATTTAGATGTGCCCAGCATTATACATCTTACTTCTCTTCCTTCCAATATCTCTGCAAGGTGAGTATTCTTAACTTCTACTTACCAATGAGAAATGTGAGCATTAAGGAGATTTGTTCACTTGCCCAAGGTTACACGGTGAGCACAAAGTACTAAATCTAAACCCAAGTCCTCTGGTTCAAGAGGAAAACAGCAACAGCAACAACAAAAAGCAATGCTAATTATTTTGCCGCCTGATATAGAAGGAGAAAAGCCCTAATTCAGGGCTATGGACACCAAGTAAAATAAAAAGTACCCCCAAAAGCACTCTCTCGGAACACATGAGACATCTTTCTTATGTCTCTTTTTCCTCTTTAGCTATTTTCTTTTCTGTTTATGGATTAATCCCTACCTCCACTCGCTTCAAAAGTCTTGCAATACTTCCCAAATTCTTTAGCCCTCTTCTCTCTCCCACTCAGCACTACAAGTTGGTGTCACACATAATGATAATTTCACAAAATAAGCCTCCTGAGTTTCAAATCAAAGTTTTAATTCTGTATTAGACAGGTCCTGCCTTTTGCTGACACATTTCTCTGGTAGTTTTCAAATTTCTTTCATGAAGTTTAGCAAAATTAAGTGAAGTGGAAGAAAAAACTATTAGTTACTTTTAAGGTGGAAAAACATTTTACTTTGATTTTCTTTTTCTCATTACTGATGTAGACCCACCACAATGTAAAGGAAATGGGCTGCATGAAGGAGAAGGGCACAGAAAGTACCAGATAACCTAGGATAAACTCAAACAAGACAAGAGGTTATCTAAAATATGCATTAGCACAGGGAAACTGTCTACACTAAAGCTACAGAGAGACTCTAGAGTCACCATCATTACCAACAAATGTCCTTAAACTTGCCTCTATTTTTTTGAACCAAAAATATCGCAAGAAACTTTTCTATTAAAGACTATTTTTTACTTGACCTTAATTTTTACCTTTTTAAAAAACGTAATCCTTAAACTAATCACTATAAATTGTACTTTGCCAAAAACAAAAAGTTTACAATAAAACAGAATTCTATAAAACCTAGGAATAGTATGTTCCGTAAAGTAATAACCCACTAAGGTTTACCCATCAAAAATATATGACAAATGGGACTAGACCTTAGCCAAAAAAATTTGGATTTTAATTTCAGGTGATGAGATGTGGAATTGTCGAATGGTTTGTTAGAGGTGTGTTGATGAGCCACTGTAATTTATATTGTATTTCGTTTGGGGCTTCTCAGTATTCAAATCGACTCCTTATTGAAGCTTTTTGTAGAATTGACATTCTTTCTGGAGCATCTATTTTCTGACATTTAATTAATGTGTCCTTTTGGCACTTAAAATATCACCTAACTAGGTTTTTGTGTGTGGGAGATATGGTAGTTTAAACCAAAGAGGAACAAAAATAAACATCGGACTCATTTTCATCATATTGTCAAGAGACCCAGTTATAGACAAGCATCCACTATTATGATAAGCAAGAAATGTACTCAAATCCCATTCGGGGTGCTGGAAATTCCACCCTTAATATATTTGTAAACACATTGTCATAAAATTAAACTCCTTGCCTGATGTTGATGCTACAGCACTTGGAAATTGTGCAGGGGACTTGAATCTAGGAAATGTAATTTCCCTGTTGCTTACCTTGTGAAAAACCCTGTTTTTAATATCAACTGGATATGAGCTAGAATGATTGTGACAACCTCGTCTCTAATGCAACGAGAACTGTGGTTATTTTATAGAATTTTGTTTATAGAAAAACTCAGAAATACTATACAGAAGAACACATACTTCATGGGTCTGATGCTGATGATTTTGAGTAGACAATCTACATTCAGGATGCAGAAATATTGACAAACATGCAAAATAATTTCATGTTGGGGGATATTTGGGTCGAAAAGAACCTAGTATGTACAAATTCTCATTATATGATTCAGTGCAATTCATTTAAATAGATATGCCAAGTAGTATGCAATTTAACAGGTCCTATTTCTCTTCAAGCATAATAATACGTGGTGTTGAAGTACACTGTATGCATAGATGGAAATATCACCAGTCAAATAAAAAAAAAATTTGAGCAGTGTAGCATTTTTTGTTACACCTTCTTTTTAAAAGCTGACGAATGCCCTATATATTAGAATGTCCCATCATAAACCACTGAAGAAAGTAAGATAACTTACCATAATCTAAGACATAATTCATTTAAAAATATTTGTTAGCATTCACTATGAGCAAAAGACCATTTCAAAGTGATCCGTGGCAATTTGTTTCCTTATTATATTTTATATTTTTACTGTCATGTATTTGATTTAGAAATTACTTACTTCCATGTTTACATTATTCTCAGTCACTTTTAAAATCACTAATTAGTAAGATTAGCAGTGAATTCTTTAGTAAGTAGATTATTAAAAATTCTGTTTAAATATTTTTGTTCTTTAATGTTAATAAATCAATAATGGAGAGCAAATGATATTCTTTATTCTTCCTTTCAGTAAATCTTTAGGTTTTTGTTTTGTTTTGTTTTGTTTTTTTTAATAGATGACAATTCAGGTCTTGGATGCCCATTTGACCAGTGTAAGAAATCAAATGAAATTCTTTTACAGATGATTATATTCTCTGGTTTCTCCTGGCTGAACTGAGGCCTCATCTCATTTCTTTTTACTGACTGAGTGCTATTTCCAAAGTGTTAACTTTCTGCTACTAATGCCTTTTATGTTCCGGTACACTGGCCAGTGCCCGCCATTTAATCACGCTTCTCAGAGCCAGCAGAGCTGCGATTATTTCCTTACCAGATGCTGGTGGGTTTAGATTTCCTTTTCCCCCCTTGGGAATTAAAACTAGACATCTACCCTCCATGAGTGATATCCCACTCTATAGCCTGTTGACTGCTGTCTAGTCTTCTCTGCGCCCCCCAGAAGCTTAGCAAAGATCCCTAATCCCCAGGTCAGTCTCCGAACAGGGTCCATGCTCAATGGGGAGTCTGTTTCTCCTTCTCCCTCCCCCTCTCCCCCTGCCCCGGACTCATGGCTCATGCTCCCACGTGTGCTCTCTTGCTCTCAAATAAATAAATAAAATTTAAAATATAAAATAAAAGAGATCTAAATTGTCCTCCCTCCCTCTCTTCAATTCCCTTCCTTCTTCCCTTTAAAATGAACCACTCATCTATTTCCTACCTAAACTATCATTTAAAAAAGAAGTAATATGTCAAAATGGATAGCCAATAATAAATTGTCAGTTCCCCCAAAGACCGGCGTCTCTGTTATGGGCGAGCAGAGAAAAGCCATGGATTGAGGAGAAGTTTCAGTCCCTCATATATGATTACCCACTTGTGTTGATACATGCTCAGGGGCTTAAAAAGAAGATTAACATTATTAATAGAATTTTCTTTCTTAATAAGTTGTGTTTTTTTCCCCCATTAAGTCTAAATACTGTATGTTTCTTGACAGCATGATTGATGTAATTATTATCTCTAAGTGCCAATTACTGAAGAAAGAGAGCACCCTATGCTTAGTCTGAAATTGCCAGGATACTTCTGGGTCAAAATGTCTGACTATCTGTAAGTTCAAAATACACGCAAGATTTGCAGCACTCACCCTCTTTTCTGAACTCCAACCCTGGAGGTTATTTAATCTTAATAAAAATTATCTTTGCTGTTTGAGAATCTCAGCCTTTAAAATGATATTGTGAAGACCTTTGAAAGAAAAAAGAATGAAAGTTTATTTAAATGTCTGTGATTTAAAAAGTCTTTTACTAAATAAGATACCAGTTAATACATGTTATCGTTGTAACATATTTATTAATAATAGTTAATGATGGCAAATGCTGATAGTGCTTACTAGATGCCATTAATAATAGTTTTATAAATATTGATTTATTTAATTCTCATACAATTTTCTGAAGTATCATTATAATCCCCATTTTATACTTAAGAAAGCTTCAAAGCAGAAAGTTAAAAAAAATTGGCCAGTTTCACCGATAACCTGCTAAGCAATTTGCTAGAATTCCAGTGAACTCATATGCTGGGTTTCTACACAACCATTCTACACACGACTCTCTTATAGTCAAGTGAACTGACAGAATTAAACCTGACAAGTATCCTTCTAGAACCAACAATTCTTCCTCCAGTCTATTTGCTTTTCTTTGGTATATCATGGGAAGAGTTCAGACTATAAAATAAAGTGAAGAATGAATCTGAAGGATTTCTAAAAAAAAAAATTATAGTCTTAAATAACAAGGCAAGTCGAGAAAAATGTCCTTTGCTCTTCATTTGATAAACAATTATTCCACTTACCTTATGCAACAAAGATGAATTTTGGAATCTCTAAGCCTGGATTCTGATTCTTTTTTTTTTTTTTTTAAAGATTTTATTTATTTATTCGACAGAGAAAGAGACAGCCAGCGAGAGAGGGAACACAAGCAGGGGGAGTGGGAGAGGAAGAAGCAGGCTCATAGCGGAAGAGCCTGATGTGGGGCTCGATCCCATAACGCTGGGATCACGCCCTGAGCCGAAGGCAGACGCTTAACCGCTGTGCCACCCAGGCGCCCCTGGATTCTGATTCTTGGCTATACCTCTTCTAACTGTGAGTTTTTGCATGCACATCACATTTCCAACATTAGATGACTCATTTTGAAAATGAAAGTAAGGATTCATGCCTTACCACCCATACATGATTTTCGTAAGAAACAAAAAGACCATTCATGTAAACTACCTTATAAATTGTGAAGCACAAGAGTGCATTACAAATATAAGATATTTTAGCACATATTGCATGGTGCACTGGGTGTTATATGCAAATAATGAATCATGGAACATTGCATCAAAAACTGGGGATGTACTGTACGGTGATTAATATAACAAAATAAAAATTATTAAAAAAATATATATAAGGTATTTTAAATTGAAGTTTGAAATGTTAAGTATCAGAATTTCAAATTAACCCCACCAAAACCCACTATGTAATGTTGTCTTTATTTACATGGACGCAGTATTATTTGCTTTAAAATATCTCACTGGAATATATCTTGTTAGATTTAAAATACATTTGATTACTCAAATAGGTATGCAATTAGTCACAAATATATATATTAACATTCAAGTTTAAATAAATCCAAGCATGCTTACTGGTATTCTGAAGATTATTTCTTATTTCAGTCATAAATAATATTAATAGAATCATATGGGAATTGTTTTCCTATTAGACAGATAAAGAATAATATCATTAGGCAACTGGTTTTGACATTTACTGTAAAGATAGAAGCAGCGGTGATAGTAGCATTAAACTATTTGATCTTTAGTAATTTATTGATTCATCTGAGTTATATTACCAATTCAAAATTACAGAGTAAGGGGGAGTCTTTCTTCAGAAATGTATATAGGTTTCCTTAAGAATGTTGACATTCATTTGTCTATTTATACATCATTCATTTATGACTTCCTAAAAATATATATATTTTTTAAAGATTTTATCTCTTTATTTGACATAGAGACAGCCAGCGAGAGAGGGAACACAAGCAGGGGGAGTGGGAGAGGAAGAAGCAGGCTTATAGTGGAGGAGCCTGATGTGGGGCTCGATCCCATAACGCCGGGATCACACCCTGAGCCGAAGGCAGATGCCCAATGACTGCGCTACCCAGGTGCCCCTCCTAAAAAATATTTTTAAACAAAGTCAGCTATATGAAAAATATCAAAACTTGGTTTTAAAAGTTATATAAACTCAGCTCTAACGGGATAATCAGCTACCCATTGAATACTTTCTCACTCACAGAGCTTGCTCCTCAGAATGAAGATTTAGGAAAATTAAATCACATCATTACATTTGAATAGGATTTTGCAAAGTCTGATTATTTTTTGTTAATCTTACAAGGCACCACCGGAGGATACCCATTTTTCAGAAATAGGAAATAGGAATTCTATAGATAAGAGAGTCAGGGAAGAAATTGAAACATACTTCCCAGCAGGGTTAAGTTTGGCTGTGTTTCTGTAGGTGTAGGACCGCCAGGAGGTAAACTGGAATGGAGAGAAAATGTTGGGACGGTGGGAACATTTAAAAGTAACTCTTTTTAGATAAAAGTAACTCTACTTAGTGTGGTGAAGGTAGAGCTTTAGAAATGATAATATCTACTACTCAAGAAGAGTCTTTAAACATCTTTTAAGGCCACAATCTTCCCCCATGCTGTATCCACACTGCCTGTGCTGTCCACTCTTAATTTAGTCATCCTGCTCCTTGCCTTAACTCCGACGTCTGATGTTTGTAAGAATTTAAGCGTCTGGCTTCAGAAAGTACACCATGTTCTCCACAAGTTCATGGATTCCATGGAAACTTAACACAACCATGTTTAAAAGAGCCTTAATATATATATACATATATTAAAATATACACACACACGTATAACAAATGTGCTGTAAGAAAACTCCGTTTTAGTTTATAGTAAGGTCGGTCAATTTTCTCTGGCTACTTTTTCAGGTAAATGAATTTGGAAATTTCCACTGCAAGAGTTTTCACTTGGGACTCATAGAAAAAAATGTCAGTAGCATTTTCTTGTCTCTACCACTTATTAACTGGTGACTTTGCCAAAATTACTTAACTTCTCAGGGCCTCAGTTTCACCACAAAGTTGACATATTAAATGTAGCAACCTCAGAGGTTGGAGAAAATCATCAGTTACTATAAGTAAAATTTGTCAAAAAGCATCCGCCACATAGGAAGTCCTTGAAAAATTAAGCTATTGCTTGCTATCAGATTCATACTCTCTTTGTGCACATGAGATAATGGAAATCTAAAGAGAAACTGGGCCTCACCCAAGGGTGCTTAGCACAATCAGGATGGAGCGAGCCTGTTCAACTCCATTCTTCCCTGAATCAATGCTAATCCGTTCTTCCTTTGTGTTACAGTGTGCCTTGTACACAATTCTGTCACAATTATTACACATTGGATTTTGATGATATATTTTTGTCTTGACCAACATCTCCCTCACTCCAGCTATATATGAGATTATGGGAGCAGGAAAAATGTGTTTTGGTGGGGCACATGGGTGACTCAGTTGGTTGAGTGTCTGCCTTGGGCTCAGGTCATGATCTCAGGGTTCTGGGATCCAGTCCCACGTTGGGCTCCCTGCTCAGCAGGGAGCCTGCCACTCCCTCTGCCTCTGCCCCTCCCCCCTGCTCATGCTCTCTCTCTCTCTCTCACAAAAAATAAATAAATAAAATCTTTTAAAAATGTGTTTTAGTCCTTATCACAGTGCCCTGGAACATGCTATTACCTCAATAAATATTTATTGAACGAATGAGTGAATGTATAAGAGATTTTGTAGATTGAAGAAACTGACCTTGTAAGTATACTCCAGATGAAATGACAAAGGCTCTTCCTGTTAGTCTTTTGTAGTTGTTCCCAATCTAGTTCAAGCCAGTTCTGAAAGGATAGAAAGACAGTTTCAGTCACAATGTCACCCCTCTTTAAGAAATGATGCAAGTTCTGAGTAAAGCAATTCAATTTCTCTTAGTTGTTGCAATTATTGACCATCTGATCACAAGTGTGTCTTGCTTTAAGTGGAACCTTGCTTTCAGGTGTTGCTGCAATAAAGAAATTTAGATCAACACCATATTGATTCTGCTGTATACTGAATAAAGTCCTTAACCACCTGTTTCCAGCACCTAACGATGGCAATGCCCAAGGAGTGTTTAGCTTGGCATAAGTCTTCACACTAATTATGAAGTAGATTTTGGCCCTGTGGGCGGAGCATAAAAATGACAAGCTACTAATTATCTCTAAAGAACAGAAAACCAAATAAAATTAAAGAACAGCATTGGAAACATAAATAGGGAAAAAGAAGCATGAGGAAAGTGAGAAGATAAAAAGTAAGAAAAGTGAGTAATTTTTAACCTTCACATCTCAATTGACGTATATTTTTTATGCCTATATAGTTTTGCATATTTAAGGGAAAAAAGAACAATGAGTCTATAGTAAAGATGGAAGTTGTTATCATGGAGTCTCCTGTTAAGTGGAGACAATGCTACAGAAGAGAGTAATGGGGGAGATATGCCAAAAGTAGTAATGCTGGCAGGGTAGAATAAATGTGAAAATTATAAAAAACTGCAAAAAGACATTGAATAAATTAGTAAGAATTTATTTATTATCTTTCTTTTTATTTATCTTTCTTTTTATGTATTGCATAAACAAGAAAGAAATATTTTGGCAAAGATCATTATAAGCACTCAACCTCTTATCGCCTTTTGTTTTGCTTTCTCGAAAGTGATTCAACCTTGAAAGAGTATCTAAGCAGTGAAACCCTTTTTTCCCCCTCTGTATGAGGTCTCTTTCCCACCACTTTGAAGTAAAAAGAGAGAAAGAGATTATTGAATAAAAGGGAATACAAAAAAATTGACATCATTATTCAATGAATCTGTGTTAAGCACCCACTCAACACAGGGCATCAGGGAAACAAAGATGGGTGACAAGTATCTTTCCATACACTGCTTATGAACTAATATTTTGACAGATTTAATGTAACTAAATTATTCATTCAAGACAATTGAGCTGGTCAGTTTCATAAACCAGGGTTAAACATTTAGAACTACTTAGAAATGATATTTTTTCTTCAAATTAGCCGCGAATTGGGAAACAAGAATCCATATTTTCCTCGACTTTTAAAAATGTCCCTGCTTCTGACTTTTTTTTTTATCAAACATGTTCTTTGATAGTTATACTCTGTGTCCTTTTCCGAAGGAAAATATACCATAAGGTGATAAATCTTGAAATAAGGAAAGAAAAATCGAAAATCCAGCATTACAGGTAAGAAGAATAACCCATTATCATGACTAAGAAAAACAGGTTTATTTTAGTTACAAATCCCTAACGATTTCTCAAATGCCATGCTAATGACTCAGTGCTTATTCACCCATCAGACAAAACACCCCATACTTAGAAGCCTTCAAGACTACATTAGATCCTCACTTGTCTGAAGGTCACCTGTAATTATTCATTCACTCACCTCACAGGGGCAGTGGATGGAATGACTAATGTATCATTGATAACTACTTTAAATGGTACGTATTAAAACCAGATTCACATCTTGTATTCCTTTATGGAAAGTCATTGAAAAGGTAGGATAATGAAATAGTCTTTGGAGACTTTCAGCAAAAGAACCTGTCTGAATGGATGAGAAATCATTTTCAAAACTGAGCTCACCAAGGAAGGACTGCAGCTGCTATAAAGCGTCAGCCCCACTGGTACCCTAACGAATACTCTCGACATACATTATATTACATCACTGCTGCCATCTGTACACAACACTATTTTTTGGTGAGAAGTGAATGAGATCAGACGCAGCTCTTGAGACTATTATGACTTTATTTTAATTGGATGTGTTTTAGTACTTAAACTTTTAGCACAAAACACTATTGTATTTTAAGACAGAGCTGCCTCTTTTAAAAGTGAAACAAATCTTGAACTTGTGATTTAAATGTACATTGTTTTCTGTTAGTATACTCTGTGAACACACACCTCAATATTCCATTTATTTTTCTGCATTTAAGGAAACAAATTATAGCTTAAATCCATGGGGAATCACACATTTTAAATTGCTCATGCTCATTCTTGTAAGTTAATAGGAAAAAGTATTTATATAAATAGAGAAAAAATATTCTCTGCAATATCTAAGGGGAAGAGAAGTTATGAGCTCAGAGTTAATTAAACATGAAGTCAAGGTGTTCTGGATCATGGTGTGATACGGCTCATAAGAAACAAGGATAAGAAAAAAGAAAACTAATTCCAAAGTGTCAGTGCATCTCTGGGAGGGAAAAGAGGCAGTGGTTTTGAGTTCCCAAACAAATACAGAATCCCTCTAAAGTTACAGCATCTCACCGACCTTTTGATTCAGCATTTGCCTAATCAACTTTAAAAGCAAGTGATACATGATGGCAAGATTCCTTGTGAGTTAGAGTGGTAAATATAAAAGGGATAGGAAAAAAGTGAAGTGCTAATAAGTGCACAAAACCCTAATAGGCAGAATGTACCCATTTCCTCCGAACATGTCCATGGCCTAATCCCTGAGACCTGTGAACATCTTATATTTCATGTCAAAAGGGACTCTGCAGGTGTAATTAAAATAGAAAGATTAATTTGGATTAGCTGGGGCCAATCTAATCACATAAATCCTCAAAAGCAGAGAACTTTCTCCAGCTGGAGGCAGAAGACATGCATCAAAAAAAGAAATCAGAGGAATTAGAAGCATGAGAAAGATTCATGCTTACTGGTTTGAAGATAGAGCGCGTAACAAACATGACCAAGGATGCAGGTGGTCCTAAGGAGCTGAGAGAGGTTCCAGGCCAACAGCCTGCATGAAAATGGAGACCTTCAACCTACAACTACAAAGAACTGAATTCTGACAATTTAAGTGAGCTTGGAAGTGAATTCTCCTCAAGAACTTCCAAGTAAGTGTGAACCGACACCTTGATTTTGGTCTTGTGAGGTCCTAGGCAGAGGAACCAGCCAAGTCCACCTGGACTTCTGACCCACAGAAGTGTGAGATAATATATTTGTGTTTTTTCAGTCACCAAGCCTGTGGCAGTTTGTTACAGTAATAATAGAAAACTAGTACAAAAGAATAGTTATTATTCCTGATTGCATAATTTACCTTGTAAAGAAAGTTATATCAGTTATGCTCCTGCAACTCAGCTTGTATTTGGGTTTTGGAGGCATCTTTTCACTGAGCATGCCCTGTTGAAAGGCACCATGTTGGATGCTGATGGAAATATGCTAAAAAGACAATGTCCATGAACTCAAGGGGGAAAGATCAATGGAGAGACTGGAAAATAGATGACTCACTCTAACGATCAGGAGGTAAAAGCTATTAATAGAGATTCAAACACAATTTGATGAGAACCAGCGTCAGATGACTATCTGAGGAAACCAGGAAGTTTTCACAGTAGTGTAAATGGAGCTGAGTTCAATGGGAAGAGTGTCCTGGAATTGTCTGGGAATCTCATTGTTGCTACACAGGTCTAGACACCGTCACATTAATGCCCCCAATGTGCACTACATTCTGTACCAGTGTGATGGTCAAGGGCTACCTTGAGCCAAATAAATACAAGAAAACTCGACAGATTCCAGAAGGGTGGCTAGCACTATTCTCATAGGTACAGCCTCAGAGTTTTAACTGCTAAAAAAGTTAAAAAATCAAATTTGCAGCTTGCTCTGGCGGTGGGGTTTTGAGTTTCCAAATTAATCTATTTTAATTACACCTGCAAAGTCCCTTTTGACATGAAATATAAGATGTTCACAGGTCTCAGGGATTAGGCCATGGACATGTTCGGAGGAAATGGGTACATTCTGCCTATTAGGGTTTTGTGCACTTATTAGCACTTCACTTTTTTCCTATCCCTTTTATATTTACCACTCTAACTCACAAGGAATCTTGCCATCATGTATCACTTGCTTTTAAAGTTGATTAGGCAAATGCTGAATCAAAAGGTCGGTGAGATGCTGTAACTTTAGAGAGATTCTGTATTTGTTTGGGAACTCAAAACCACTGCCTCTTTTCCCTCCCAGAGACGGAGGGAAATGACTTATGCTTCTTATAAAGTATAAGTCATTTTCTCCTATCTTTTCAATCGGCTTTGAAGAATTGTTATTTCTTTATGATGTGGAGGTGGAATGGTCACTCCATAAAGCAGAACTACTGAGATGTGATTATCTAGAAAATTCCAGTAGATGGTTTCAAATATTACCACCAAGTTTAACTGTATTGGCATCATGTATGTAAAAAGCCTTCTCCTAAAAATTAATGAACATTTCATAAGACAAAAAAAAAACCCAGTTTTCTAAGGTACTTCTAGTGAGTGTTGGATCTGCCATAAATATGTTCTACATAACCCTGGTAACTACTTATAAAAATGTGTAGAAACTTTTAATACAGATTTATGTCTAAGGAAAAACGCTTTGAGGGAGAATAAAGAGTAAAAACATGGTGAGTGGGGTCATTTTTAATGACTGATTATCATAAGCAGAGATATTTAAAGTAAGTTCCTAATCTAGAAAGAGATAAACATTTTGCTCTCTCTCTCTGTATCAATTTTTTATTTACAAAGTAGTTAGTTAACCTATAGTGTAGTATTGGTTTCAGGAATATAATTTAGTGATTCATCACTTACATGCAACACCCAGAGCTCATCACAGAAACATTTTGCTCTCTCGATAACAGAAGGGACTAGAAGCAATGATAGATACGGAAGCTTTGTGCAAAACACATTGAATACTATACAACTTTATATTAGAAATATGAGAAATAATTATTATTCTCATAATATAAACTATATAAAATGAGATGAATAAAATCCTGCCTGGTAGAGCACATGTAACAAAAGGTGGAGGAATAGTACACAAGGCCAGGTTATGAAAAACCTGAACAGATATGGCTGGATAGAGGGAGACTAACTGGGGAGCAATGCAGCCAAGAAAATCAAATGGGAAAAAACAATTCAGGTAATAAGATATTAAAAATAGATTTCTCTCAAGAAAATTCCAGTAGATAGATCTGTTTTTTCCATGTAGTTGAATAGATCCAATTTGTTGGTCTTAGTGCATTAAGAAAGAGTAAGAGTAAGCATTAGTAAGAGTAAATGAGATTATGAGACTTCAGCTTTATTTTTAGTGAGTTTAAGCTCTGGATTTTATGTCAGCAGAGTAACAGACTTGAGGTTTTCCACAAACTCTAGAATAACATAAATGCTTCCAAGAACACAAGTAAGTTAGCATTATGTAGCAGAACCTTTTCAGAAGAGATAACTTTCAAACATGTTAAAAGTATAATTGAAGGGGCGCCTGGGTGGCTCAGTCAGTTAAGTCTCTGACTCTTGATTTTGGCTCAGGTCATGATCTCAGGGCCGGTCGTGAGATCAAGACCCTGTCGGGCTCCCTGCTGGACACGGGTCTATTTAAGATTCTCTCCACTTCCCTCTGACCCTCCCCCACCTCAAAAAAGTATAACTGAGGGGAGCCTGGGTGGCTCAGTCGTTGGGGTTGGGCATCTGCCTTCATGGTCCCAGCGTTCTGGGATCGAGCCTTGCATTGGGCTCCCTGCTCGGCAGGAAGCCTGCTTCTCCCTCTCCCACTCCCCCTGCTTGTGTTCCCTCTCTCACTGCCTCTCTCTCTGTCAAATAAATAAAATCTTTTAAAAAAAGTATAATTGAAAAGTAAAATTGATTTCTATACATCAGAAATCAAAGTACGCAAATATACGAAAATGAGAAACTTGTCTAACAACTGCAATTTTAATGTCACAAAAGATGGAGTTTCTTCTCTAAAATTTAGTATTTCTGATAGTGCTTATGATATGTCTTTAATATAAATAGAATAAGCACATTATTTGTACTTGAGACTCTCAGGAATTGGAAAGACTACTTTATTTTATTTATTTATTTATTTATTTTTTATATTATTTATTTGACAGAGATAGAGACAGCCAGCGAGAGAGGGAACACAAGTAGGGGGAGTGGGAGAGGAAGAAGCAGGCTCATAGTGGAGGAGCCTGACGTGGGGCTCGATCCCGTGACGCCGGGATCACGCCCTGAGCCGAAGGCAGACGCTTAACCGCTGTGCCACCCAGGCGCCCCATGGAAAGACTATTTTAGATATAATTAATAAAAAGTTAGTATCTCAAAAATCTCATTACTTAAGGGTGAAAGTCTCTACAAAATTTCTTCATGCTGAAAAATAATGAGCATTCAGAATAATAATGCATAAGGAAGTACAACGAAATGCTTTTAAAGCACTGATACTAGGAGGTAAGATAAAAATCTAAAAAGACAAAGAAGGTAATGCCACATGATTTGAAATAGGGCTTGGTAATTTTTTTAAATTTCTATAGACCAAATGTCCTCTTTTAGCATCACACATTTTTAAAAACTTTTTTCTCAGTAATTAATAACTTACTCATTTAAAAAGGTATGTCGTAAGCAGATCCAGTTAAACTAAGTTCTTTAATGATACATGACTTTTTAAGTTGGGTTTGTATCATATAGTGCCCATAATTAGCTTAATTCATTCATAACAAAGCAATTACTTTCAGTCCCCTTCTGACACATGAAATTCTGAAATCTGCTTACAGCCAATGGATTACAGTGTGTTGAGTTCAAGTAGCTGGAGAAGTAAGCTAAGATCACAGTGTGGTTCAGTTATGTTGCAGGAGGTAGAAAGCTGCAATGTGCTCCATCCACTGTCAATCGCATATCCATCTTGGAAACTAAGTGTTCTGCCAGGAGAGCTGGCGTTCCCATTCACAAAAGAGACACAATTTTCGCTTTGCTTCAGCACACTTACTTTGGAAATGTACACCAGGAGCGGTTCAGCAATTCCACTGAACCTCATGATTCAATAAATCAAGTACTCGGTGAGAATTTTAGTTTGAATATGTTAACCTTGGAAAATAACGAGTCATAAAGGCCTTAAAAAAAGGTCCAAAAAAAAAAGATGAGAAGCAACTATTTTTTTCTTTTTTCTTTATTTCAAGCTCTGATGTCTGTACCTATCAAATATTAAAACATTATTTTAAAATGTTTAAATGAAAAAAATCAGAATACGTGCCCTTACTTGATTGCTATTGTGTTATATAACACAGCCACATGTTCACAACATATCAAATCCATTTCAATACTAGTCTTAAACACTTTTTCTCCAGTTAAAAAAGATAAAAATAATGAAATAATTTGCCACCGTCTATGTTTTTATGTAGCCTTGTAAAATTCACAGGAAGTCACTATTTCATAATCTGTGAAAAATATGAAGTTGCCACATACACATTCATAATTGTGATCCATTCTGGTCCAGTGACTGGAATTGGAAGGAGTTGATTTAGGAAAGTTATTGTGTCCAGAGTCTTAGTGACAAGTGCCAATTAGGCAGATAGGATGATGATATTTTCTAGGCACAATTAGGTGGTGAGCATTCAGTGATAAATAAAAATATCTCCGGTTCCAAGGTGGTGTTAGGTAAAGGGTTAGGGGAAAAGTTCCCAGGAAGCTGAAATCATAACATAACTTTTGTCTGGCTTTTCAGATCTTGAAAGGTTGGGGCTTGGAGTACAACTGGCCCAGGGTGAAAAGGGCTTCCTCATGAGCAAGGAACCCAGAATTCTTAAGATGACAGAGAAGCAGACGTGATCCTAGTTGCTAAGTGTGAGAGAACGGGCTGGCAGCAAGAATAGACAAAGGCATCTGGACCATGAAAAACTGAGGAGCCACTATTTTAGAAAAGGTCACTGCAACACGGCACCCTGTGATTCCTCTTTGTAGGGCACATCACACCCAACATTTCTTCATAAAAAACGTCTTCCTCAATAAACAGTTCACTGAACGAAGGTTGGAAATATTGGAGTCCATCTTGTTCACTGTGGTTTTTCAATGGCTTGACGAGTACTTGACATATTGTAGGTGCTTAATATTTACTGATTTATAAACTGACCAGGAAGCTTCTCCTCAGTAAAATTGGGCTGTTAGGTCCTAAGGACTGCCCTTTCACCAATCAGAGGGGACTAAGACAGAGGCATTTGAATTGAACACAAAAGTGGCATTATTGAACCCAATTATCCTTTTTCTTATTACTGCCTTTCTCGTGTAACATATTCTTAGTTTTGTTAGGTACATAAAACATTGGCAAGTCTGAAACCCTTGAGATCATCTCTAAGCAGATATTTCTGGGGTTGCCAGGGCAGGCAGCACAGCATGCTGATTGGAAGAGTACATTCCTTACACTCCCACTAAAAAAAACCCCCAAACAAAAAACAAAACTAAACAAGACAAAAACGTTTAATGAAGGAGAATAAAATTTTTCTGTATAATAGTATCATTTAATCACAATTTATACTCTGCCCCCACATTATTGTTTTAATCAACTGTACATGTGGACAAAATCCAAAAGTCATTTATATGTAATTCATTTTTATCATAGATTCCAATCTGATTCAATAATTATTTATTGAGTATTCAAAATATAACAGGCACTATTCTAGACTGCGAAGTTACAGCACTGAAGAAGAAGAATTTTTAATCTTAGATTGTTTAGGAGAAAGCAATAAACATATATATGTATTTTAGTAAATATATAAAAATATTTACATACTTATGTAAAAGGTCCATACATGATTGGGGATGGAGGAGGTACTTTAAATAAAGCACTTAAGAAAGTCTTTTCTAAGGAGATGACATTTGAGCTGTGACTGAGATGACAGACGGGACGAAATCATGCGTGGGTCTACCAAAGAGGACTCCATGTGGGTCAGTATAAAGGCCCTGAGATGGAGAAAAGTGTGGCCCATTTAAGAAGCATCAACGATGTCCATATTGTTGGAGTGGGTGACTGAGTGAAAGAGAATTAGGAATTGTAACCTGTAGGCTTATACAATCAATGCAGAAGTCTCCCTATGTTATTTATGTGATAGGAAGCCTTTAAGGGATTTGGTTTGATGATGAGTGGAAGATGTAGAATCTTGAAGAAGGATATCATCATATTTTCTTTCTTTTTCCTTTTTTAATGTGTTTTTAACTGCTTTGGGAGTTGAATTGCTGATTGCCTAGATAAGGCAAATTGAAGAAAGTGAGAAGTCAAAGAAGATTCTTAAGGTTTTTGCCTGAACAACTGAATGTGGGGCAGTGCCTTTTATTAAGATAGGGGCGAGCTAGGAGGCTCAGATTTGGGTATGAAAATGAGTACTTATCAGATAATGCGTAGAAATCAGAAATCAGAAAGTCAGTGATCAGATCTATAGTTCAAGGATGGTAATAAAGTTTTAAGTGGCATACAATTCCACCATATTCAAATAGAAGTAAGTGGAATTGCTTTGGGATGCACTGATAAGCAAAGAGGAGGACAGGACCTTGGGCATGACAGTATTTCAAGTGGGAAAAAGAAGAGGAAAAGGAAAGAATAATATAATATAGTCAATGAAGTGGGAGAAAAAAACAAAAGATACTGGTTCTTAGAAATCAAGTGAATGGGAATTCACCAATCAAGTGAATCGATTCCCCTGGGGGGGTAGAGGAAAAGATGATCGGTGGTATGGTCAAAAAACTGAAGCCAGCATCAGATGAATCACCTTGGTGATTTTTGAAACTGCGAAGAATGATGCCAGGATTCCTCTGTAGGAGAAGACAACGATCTAGCTTCTAAAACGTTCTGTGAATGAGGAGTGTACTGGTGAGGTTGTAGATGACTGCACAACAAACCACAGTGGATGACATAGTGTTATGGCATACCCTTCTTTAACATGCCGTGATGGACAGGTAGTGGGAAAATCAACTTGGGAGCTGAAAATCAAGGAGGGCCCCTCCAGGAATCATAATACATAAGGGTGTGGAGACACCTGAGAGCAGGAGCAGAGGCTTCAGAGATAGCCAAGCTTCGGTCACGGATGGAAGGTGAAGGGCGACTTCATACATGACACTGAGGCTGTGAACTTTGTTGTTCACAGAGAATGAGCTCTCAAAGGCATATTACAGAACTCATTTTTATAGATTTGGAATATTCAAATAATAATAAAAAGTACAATTATAAATATAATAATTTTAGACATTAATATTCTGGGGTTCTTACAATGCACCAGGCACCACGATAAGTGCTTTGCATATATTATCTAAATTAATCCTAAATACCATCCTATCGATCAGTTCTATTACCTATTGGATGTAAAAATTAAATAAGTTGTCTAAAGTAACTTAGTCAGGATCTGAATCCATATCTCTCTGACTCAAGTACCTAGATTTCTAAAAATTGTCTTTTCATTACAGTCATTATTTATAGCATTCATTCTTTAGTCATGCTTCTCTTTCTTGATGTTGGTATAAGGACCAGTCTATAAAATATAAATTTGCGAGTTAGACTGGCTATATTAAAATATAAGTCAGTATCATTATAAAAATATCTGAGTATTTTGATCAATTACAAGCAAAAGTTTATGAAATGACTTCAGTAATAATTTTATCTGTTCATTGGTGAGTTAGAAGGAAAGAATGTCCAACAGTCTCTTCCCCTTCCCCATTCATGTTTTCCTCCTTTTTCTGGACCCCAAAGCTAGGGCCATTGGGGCTCTGATGTTTTTCAGTTTAAATTTCTCATTTACTAATTTAGTCATAGAACAAACACTTATTAAGTCCTCGTATTACATTTTAGACACCATACTAGGCACAATGAAGAGTAAGACTGATAGAATTCTTGTATCTTAGAATGCAGAGCCCAGTGGAAAAAAACAGATGCTAAATGGATAATTGAATATTTCTAAAATTTAAGGTACAGTTGTGAGAAGTGCTTCAATTGTAAAGCACAGTTTCCAAGAAGAATATGGAGGCATATCTTGTTTGGAGGTATTGTATTTTTTCACACACTGAAGGTTTGTGGCAATCGTGAATTGAGCAAGTCTATTGGCACCATTTTTCCAACAGCAATTGCTCAGTCCATGTCCCTGTGTCCCATTTTGGTAATTCTCACAATACTTCCAACTTTTTCATAATTTTTCTATTTGTTGTGGTGATCTGTCATCCATGATTACAACTCACTGAAAGCTCAAATGATAGTTAATATTTTTAGCAATAAAGTATTTTTTAGTTAAGGGATGGGCATTGTTTTTTTTTTTTTTTGACATAATGCTATTGCACACCTAATAGACTACTGTATAATGTAAACACAAGTTTTGTACGCATTGAGAAGCCAAACTATCCGTTTTACTAGCCTTATTTTGATACTCATTTTATTGAGGCAGTCTGGAAATGAACCCATAACATCTTGTAGGTGTGCCTATATAACAGAGGGATGCAGCTATCCTAAGATAACTTCCTCTATAGAGCTGAACATCATGTGCAATTGCCCTCACTGGTGTGTTTGCTAAAAGGAAGATGGAATTTATTACCATTCTCATTTATCCCTGGTTAGATCAGATTTATGCTGATCCAAAGCAAAGCAAAAGGTTGAGCCATTATATAACTGATAAAGATTTCAAAACCTCCAGTCTTGATCCTGCAGATCAAGAAGCCCAGCCATCTCAGCTTTTCCAACAGGTCAGACAATACAGGAAATGAGACCTCAGACTCCTGGTCCCTACCCCAGTTTAAATCTTGTAGACCACAAGCCATTTCAGAATTAATGTTGTGATGCAAAAATTCTGAACAAATGCCTGCACAATGCTCATTGCTCTGTTTTTTGAGTTAAAAGAAAAATCCTTCTTCCTTTGACCCCAGATAGTAAAACATCATAAAATAATCACATCCTCTATTCTCAGCATAATCTATCAGAAGAAGGAAAGAATGTCAGAAAACGGCTATCAAAAGCCTGCAAAAGACATGCAGGTACTCTGGCCTGAAAGAAGTTTTGTCCTGACAACTATATTGGCTCATCTTTAGAAATAAAGTGTGCAATTTCAAATGTCTTCAATTGTCAGCAGTTAAAATTTCCTGCTGCAACTCAAAATTTGATAATTGCAAAATTATGGAGAGACCAGGGATCTTTACTAGTACCAGACTTCTTCCCAGCTTGTTCCCTGGACTCAGCTAGCCCATCAATTTTAGATGCTATGGAGACCAGCACAACTAATGCCAGCCCCTTGCCTTTTAGTCACAACCCTTTGGCAAAAGAATAAAAAGGAGGCCAACCTTCAGAGTTATAGCTTCTAATGTCTTAGCTGCCCCTTAATAAGTATGTATTCAGAGCACATCGACAATAGTGGGACTGACATTGTTACTAATATAGAACAAGTCAAAATACAAAGAATTTTAAATGGCTCACATTCTTTAAAAATGATTTTGGAAACGTTTCTTCTTCTAAACCAGAGTCTCCTGCTGCTCCCGTTGGTAGTGAGATCTCTAAAGTGCCAGACAATGGTGACCGTGATGAATGGTCTTCATAGTCAAAGGTGCCCTGAGTGAAAAGCAAAAGAATAAAAAAGCCGGTCTCACTTGTGTGATGCCAGTCTTGGAGACAATAAATGTCTGTGCATGTACTTTTAAAGTTAGATCTTTTAAGTTGATTGTTAAGCAGTTAACTGTTAATACTTTGAAATGTTCCATTTTTTGGTGAGTGGTGAGCTGGTGTCGAAACTTTCGATGCAACTGTAAACCTAAAGCTGCCTTTAGTTGAGCTTAAATAATTTAATTACTGCTTTTTAACGTGGAAGCGTTTAAGCTTTTAAAAGAGTGAAGAAAATAGATATTTCCAAAACTAGGGAAAGGATTATTCACTATAATTGACATTAATGTATAATTTACATACTATAATGGTCCTACTTCTTAATAAGTCCTAATAAGTAAGACTAAGAGTGAGAATAATTATTTTGGGGTGTTGTTATATTTTGTTTTAAATGACTGGTTAGAATTTTTTTCAAGTCAGGTTTAAAAGGTAGAAAGGCTAATCAGCAAAAAGTTCAGAAGGATTATTTTATTGGTGACCTAAATACGTTGTTCTATTAAGTTCCAAAGGAAGCAAATCTATATTAAGTTGTACATTTAAAAAAAAAAATTCAGCTAGCAACTCTCCCCCCCCAATTCCCAGTATAGTGTAAAATTGCATCAAAAGTATTATGGTATTATACCACTACCTACATCAATAAAATGCCAGGTTGACATATTATAAAGAAAAATCAGTTACACTTCAATAAGCTCAACTCTCTAGAAAGAAAAGGAAGTGAGAGGTATACAGTATGCCTCATCCACAACAAGTCATCAGAGACCGCAGAGCCATATAGTTCTGCTCTGCCACATTTCAAAAGGGGTGGTTTCCAGCACAAGGAATCTTGCATCCTTAGATGCTACATTTCAATAGTGTGTCAAGACAGACAGGTAACTCTGAGGAATTAAGAGTGAAATTAGAATGGGATCATGGTCTTCCATACCATTTTATTCTTCTATTCCAATCTTGTCTGCACATACCTCTGGAATCTAACTTGTATTTCACTATTTATAATAAGCTTTTCACTTGGATAATAAAAAGAGCCTTCTTTAAGAAGACCCCATGACTGCCAACATTTGATCATTAAAAAACTAAAATGTGGAACCCTTCAGTCTTGATTTATAGCACCTGAAGTGCAGGCATAGATGCCAACTGCAAATTTACTATTCACTGAAGGCCTGGAAGAATGAAGCGGTATAAATAATCAGACAGCTCTAGATAGACAATAAATCTGCTCCTCGCTTTCTCTCTTTCTACTGATGTTTCATAAAGGAATTCAGGATATTGTGGGAGCATGTCCCTGACCTTTGAAGTCGACATGAAGGGGATAGCCATTTACTTCTAGAAAAGCCTGAGAAGAATACTGGAATGCACAGGCTATTTCTGTGATCCAGGAGAAAATGTCTTATTTATTTTTGATCTGTTTGATTTTGAGGTTTGGGACCCATCCTCCTCCTGAAGAGGTAATGAAATGCTCCCGACATAACATTTGATCCTTCCTAGTCACAGCTACTTTGACCAGCCATCTTATATTCTATAGTCCCATAGCTTTGCCATAATCCTCCTCACCTTTTTTGAGGTGTAAAAACAAGTCAGGTCCTATCATTGATCTTACCAATCCTTCTCTACCCCTATTTCTACCAGGGTTCAGAAGAGGAACTTCATTTTTTGGGAGATTGAAAATTGTCTTTGAGGAAAAGTTAGCATTTGAAATGGGCTTGGAAAAAAAAACATGCTAGCATTTCTTTGATAGAATTCTGAAGGGTGTTCCCAGTGAAGGGGTATTGTATAAACAATGGTACTTGAGGCCAATTAGTTGAGCTGACCACTGGGGAGTTGGGAGAGCAAGTTGAAGTGTGAAATGAAGGCTTTACCATGGAGGGCCTTGAAAAAGAGGAGGAGGCTTTTATTCTGAATTCAGCATGAGGTGGTTTGAACGTGTTGAGGTTTTGAGCAATAACAATATAATCTAAGCTCCATTGCACAAAGATTCATGTAGCTGTAGTGTGCAGGAAAACTAAACCGGGGAGAGAGGACAAGAGAATCTATTTATACTGAAGGTTGACTCTGATCTGAATGTAATTAATGGAAGAATTATTGCACTCCCCTTCAGTTCTTTGCTCAGGTTGCTCTCTCTGTCTTGACTGCTCATTTTCGATCCCCAAATTCAGCTACTGAAGACTAATTCCATAGCTCAAAGCACAGTTCAAGTCCCAATTTTTACAAAGACTCTCTGGGATCTCCTGGGAGAACGCCCTAATGACTTCATATTTTGTAATTATAATAAGTTATAGGGTTAGTGTTAGGCAGCCCAACAACATGTATCAAATGACTGAATACAATAACACAAAAATTTGTTTTGTGTTAGTTACTTTTGTATGAATTTGTGTTACTTATGCTATCAGAACAGGGTCACCTTTAAATCTTTGTATCTTTATGAGATTTGTACATAGTAGGTAGTGAACAATTGTTGCATTAAATTAAATTATCACTTAGCATAATCCCCTCCAGTTCCATCCATGTCGATGCAAATGGTGGGTATGAATTACCAAATTTTCTGAAAATATATACATCTAATAAATCCATATATAACTATGCATAATATTATAAAATAGTTGAATTCATCATTGCGTGATGTCACATAGAGTTGCATTCAGACTATGATATTGAATAAATAATTTTAGAATAAATCATTTTTTGGGGTGTAAGTTAAAATAAGACTGATTTTTGTTAGAAGATCACAAAAGTCATCAACATAATTGAAAACCATGGTAATAAGGAAAGCAAAATCTTCAATTCTAATTATGAGTTTATGCTAACTATCAGTTTGTTGCTTCTTAACTTCAAATCTAGCTTTCCTTCCATGCTTTATGATGCTGAGCTGGACCCTGTCCACCACTCTTCTTGCCAGCTGCCCAGTGATGGTAAAGGTGCTGGAGGGACCCCACCTCAGCTTCCCGGTGAGTCTCACTATTACCCTAGTGATAGCTTGCTAGCTAGTCTCACTGGCACCAGAGTACACAGCTTTCCAGTGCGCTCTCTTCCTTCCCGGCAAGCAGCTTCTTGGCAACTTTCATGGCCATTCTGTAAGATGAATTCCTAGTGAGTTTTACCGGCATCCCAGCTGTGGTTTCCTGCAGCACCTCAGCGAACTTCTCTGTCATCCAAAGAGGAGACCTCCGCCACCTATCTCAGACACTCTGAGTATCAGTTTTGTGCTAGAGGTTAGGAGGCATCCACTTCCAAGTTTGTTTTTCCCTTGTGTTCTCTACTTCAGCTCTGGAGGTGTGATTCCTACCTCTGTTACACCTTTATTCTTTGGTGTTCTCTTTATCCCTTTTAGTACTTAATCCTCTTTTACTAATTTAGTACTTCCTCATAATAAGTTTTCCCTGTATAAATTACAGGTGTTGTTTTTGCCTGCTGAATGGACCTTAACTTGAACAGTCTGTAAGGGATTTTTCTGGAGGCAGGCAGCCATTACAAAAACAAGATGCATGTATTCCAACATTGGCTAGGTCACACAGGAGACCTGTTTCAAACGGAAGAGCTGGGGTCCCCGTTACACCTATAGCCCTTCCAAGGAATTCTTATAAATAGGTCTTCATGTTTTTACTCTATGTCCCTTTCACCTGGAACACAAATGAATGACTTTTGCAGACCCAGCAATCTTATAAATGTTCAGTGGATTTTGAGACATCCTGGCAATATTTGTTCTTCCTGAAACAGATTCTCTAAGTTGAATAATGAGTCATGGTTAACAGGTAGAATTTAAAATAAGACCCACTTAGCAGGAGCCATGAGATAGTAGGGAGCGCAAATAAGTAGAAGACACAAGGTAAAAAGCACCCGTTACTTGCGCTCATAGAAAATTATACTTTATTAGCTTTTTCTTAATTGTAAAATTCTATTTAGATACTTTTCTTCCCCACTGGACTCTGAGCTTCATGACAATAGGGATCACGTTGTCTTGCTTTCCTAAATCCCTGGTATCTAGCATAGGAATGGGTACTCAATAAATATTTAGCAAAGGAATGCATGATTGAGTATCAATAGAATACAGTTTTATCAAGATCATAGAAAAGTATTCTTGAAATAATGGCGACAGTATAGGGAATAACAGCTGGCAGTAGCAGGGGGCGGTCACTCACAAAGTAACTTCTTTAAGTCTTGCATAGTATCTTGAATGCATATTCTACTCCCAGACATATATTTCAGTCACCATGAAACCTAGCTGATTTCCTATAAGGCATGGTGGTGGAGGCGATTCATGACATCGTCACTTTCCCAAGTATACCTGCAATTTATTGGAGAGGAATTTAGCCTTCGGTCTTTGTTCCTTGCAATCAAGAAGAGACTGGAATGCTCACCCTTGTATTCTGACTTCAAGTACCTCAGTTGCTAGTCATGAGGATATTGCTGTGCTTATACTACAACTAACTTCAGGAGGCACACGTTTTACGGTAATAGTAACACAGGGTGGTAAAGGGAAAATGATGCACGTTCTCGGACTTCTCTCACTTAGCTCTGTGCTTCTATCATATATATAATGACTGGAGGACAATATATATGTGTTTCTTTTTTGCATAAAGAAACTATCCCTGATTAAAGACCACCTACTTGGGGCACCATAAACTATTTCTAAGAAAAATGTATCAATAGATTTCACATCTGTGTGGCTTATGAATTTCTGCCACTGAGGCTTCAACAACTCCACTGGGTTCAGGTCTAATATCTAGCCCCAGGGATATAGATATCTAGTATTAGAGAGCCCTCGGAACATGGTAAAATGCAGTCTTACCCTCAGGGAAATTCTATTATGGCTGCAGAATATTCATGATACACAGGGATCCTTTCATCATATACTTTCCTTTATTATAATTTTGCTTAATGGCTTAATTTTGATCAATTGCAAGGGCTTGATCACTTAAAGCTATTGTGACAGATGATAACTCATGTTTATATTTTTGTTTTGGAAACTGATGAAATGATTCAGAAGATTGTGCATTTGTATCTGGTATAATATCTGATAGATTAAAGGCAATCCCCAGCTGTTGTTCTGTCCCTGGTGATTAAGGAAAATGATGAGGATAAATATTAGTAATAATATGTATTATCTCATGTGAGAGACAAGTTTAGTGAAATTTTAATACATGCTTTTATGTATTATAAGGACATGAATGCAATTTACAAATCCATATAAATAACACATTGGAAATTCCACTAAACTGTAATATGCCTTAAGTCAGCCATGATTGAAATTGCATTTGACAGGGAGAAAAACAGTATTTCTCTTTCCAACAACTCCCTGCGTTGTCATCATGGCATGGTTGGGTAGTAGTGAGTGCCAGCTGAGGACCCTTCCCTCCTCTGTGTCACCATCTGGCTTCAGTTCCACTTCAATCAGTTTCTATTGGCTTTTTGATTTATGCTAGAATTCATAAGCAGAAATTAAGGAAGTTTGCCAATACATTTGAGATAACCCTCTTTCTCCTCATTTTTGTCCCTTTGAAACGTGTATAGGGAGATGTTGTACTCAGAAGCCTTGACCCAGTTAATTTAAGCTTCACCAGCAGCAAAGATATGCCACCATTCCTGCAAAATCCCACATGCCCTTTTGCCAAACCGTGATGTCAATATTTTCTCCCCTGTGGCTCTACAGTGTGATCAGGATTTTCATTTGTACCGTGTCAAATGGTAACTGTCCTCTGCAAGTAGATGATATTGTTTGCCTTGCTTAATTTTAGTTAGCTATGAAAACCTTTTTTTTTCCAACCTTGAGTTTATGGCTCTTTGTTTTAAAAATTTGATACCATTCTATATTTACTTTTGGGATTCCAACTGTAAAACACTGTGTATTGACAGTGATATGAAAGATGAGCTGAGTAAATTCCTATGAAAACCATATAATTTCAGGTTTCTACTTACTCAGCAAAATCCGGAGTAATACAAAGCTGGGCTTCAAAACAATTTAGCATAGAGTCCAAGCCCTCAGAAGGGGCCAAAGCAGAAAGTTATTCACTGATCTGTAATCACAGCATGGTGCCGTCAGCTAATCATAAATGTGCCATTAGAAGGGATACTGCTAATACCACTCTACTTAATGGTCAGTTGGTTTTTCCAATAGAAACCAGTTTTCAGGGTTTAATATATAAACATTTCACCTCGTAGAAGATCTAAAATTATGTACGCAGCATTGAAACCTACAAATAAGACTTGGAAGAAAATGAGTTATTTTTGGTATCTTAGTAAGCTCTGCTATTTAACAAAATTCATACGTGCAGTTTCCTTTTAATTATTCAACAAATATTTATTGATCATCTTTCATGTGCCAGGAACTTACAAATCATACTCTGAGAGAGCTACTGTCTGGCTGTGAAGGTGAAGTGAGTGAGTGTGTGTGTGTGTATGTGTGTGTGTGTGTGTGTAACGTGGAATATTAGAAATGCTTTGGACCATAAATGTTATCAAAACTAGATTTCCCCAATTTTCTAAATTAAAATATTAAGGCCCAAAAAAGGATGTGTAACTTTCCTTGGATGTGGTCAAATTGGATATGACTCCTGGTCCAACAATCTGTCTACCACACCATGCGGTCTATACAGAATGACTGTCCAGGGATTCACATCTATGAACACGGAGAGAACTTCAGAAAACTTAGGCTATTCATCTGTGGAAATTAACAGCATAGGCTGCCTAATTATCATTTTTACAAACAATCATTTTATATAATGACTACAGGACAATAAGGAGGGAGGAGACTCTGTTGATAGCAGCCAAGTCACCAATCAGCAGGCAATCCATCAAAGAAAAGTGGTAAATGAGAACAAAACCGCATCTCTGTTACAATTTCACTAAATGTCTTTGGACTTGCCTCAGAACAAAAAAAATTAACTGATAGACATGATAAATTTGTGATTGCAAGTGCAAGTATATGCTCATTGAAATGCATATTTCCTAGAGTATGTGGTCATTTTCAAGTGCTCTGTTTTGAAAACCCTATTAACATGAATTTCATGGAATTTACAACTGTTGATGTTGCATCATGCCTGGGGGGGGGGATGTGCTTTCTAGATATGGAAGTATATCTGATGATCAAAAAAGGACTCACTAAAAAAAATCTCTACCTTCCACATTTCCAAAGCCTTGAAAAAAAAAATGAGACAGTTCGTCTGTTTTTCACCTTAATTCAATGAGGTATTTGATTTTCAACTACTGTCTCAGCACTGTATTAAAACCCTGTTACTAGGGAATAAAAGAAAATTACCTGTAATCCCCTTTCCTCAGAAAGCATGTTATTATAATGGATTTCTCACTTTAGTCTGCCTTAGCTGCTGTCTGGAGAGAACCTGGTGTGCTTTAGAGCACCAGAGCTGCTAAACCGCCTCGCCAGCAGGCGATGCTCACCTTCTCCAGCTGAAGGAACAGGATTGCTCTTACCACTTGGTTCAAAGAAAAGACAGAAAGCTCGTGGATTAAAGTGACCTGTCATGGATTTCATGATTTGGGACAGGTGAAGAGGAAGCTAATACTGAGACAAAACTTTGGATGACTATTCTAAAATAGAGCTGCTTTCTTCAAAAGATACTTCTATATTTGAAACTGTTTTTCTATTACAGAAAATATCACAGGCGCATAGAAATATGGTGGTTTTGTGAATAATGAAAGGTGCCTCACCACACCCAGAATAACTGTCTTCTTATCATATACTCCTTCTTATTTAATAACATGGGGCCACATTATAACAGTTCCTTCCTCCAGGGACATCCATCTCCACTTTATGCATTATCTATGCTCTCCCCAATGCCAATAAGACCTTAGAAAATAACCGTCATTACCACTGTCAATAATTATTTATTGAATGTTATATAAAAGAAATGAGAACAGACACACATAATACTCAACATGTGACTGATACTGTGTGGGGCATTTGAAGTTATTTTACAGAAACCCTGCAAAGTAGACATTATTAAAAAGGAGAAAGTGAGAAGTTAAAAGAGAACGTTCCCTGTTTTCCCCAGGGGTAGTGAAAAGAGGTTATTAGTTAGACAGTTGATCAGAAGCATTGGCGTGGATTAGGTCATAAAGGGCACGAAGAAGTAGAACTTCCAGTCTGGTAAGGGCTTACAACATATTGGGATAAATATGGTCCATACAAATGTCACAATGTACAAATGTATGTAATACATAATCAACACTGGAAAAATCGAGGGGAAAATGAGATCATGTATGAATGATAGTTAAGTTTGAGAACTATTTACATAAAGAAAATAACAGCTAACATTTACTGAGAGCTCACCACTTTTCAACTTCCTGATGTTACTCGTAGAGCTTCACATGTGGGAGGCCAAAAACAAAACAAAACAAACCAAAGAAACAAAAATGCTGTGAGACATCTCTCTTCACCCCAATTTTACAATGAGGATTTTAAGGCACTAGTAGGTTATGTACGTTGCCCAATAACATAGCTACTGAGTGATCATTGTACAGCGTGTACCCACCTACCTTACCGAGCATATCATTATCTGAATCCACTCTTCTACTTTCTGCAAGTTAAGATGTATCATCATTAAACTCGAATATATTCTCAAGTTTCCCCCCAGATGTTCTGTTTATCTTTTTTTTTTTTTTTTTTTTTAATCAGTATTTGGCTGTCCCCAGAGGACACTGCTTTCCACACAGGCCACTTTGGATGTGTTCTTTCTGTTGTTGTTGTTATTTGTTTGTTTAAATCCCATGTAGCATTAATTCAGGTCTTAGAAGTGAGGTAGGTGCCCTCATTTCTCTCAATGGCTTCTTCAGCTTCTTGTTTGATCTGTGTAATTGGAAAGATGGAGATTCAAATATGGGTGATCTTTTTTTTTTTTTAAGATTTTATTTATTTATTTGACAGAGACAGCCAGTGAGAGAGGGAACACAAGCGGGGGGAGTGGGAGAGGAAGAAGCAGGCTCCTAGCGGAGAAGCCTGATGTGGGGCTCGATCCCAGAACGCTGGGATCACGCCCTGAGCCGAAGGCAGACACTTAACGACTGTGCCACCCAGGCTCCCCAAATACGGGTGATCTTTTGAGTGGAGCATATTGCACGGAAAAAATCAAGAATTTAAGATATAATTTCTTTGGTTTGTCGATTAGATATCTGAGCGAGTAAACAGTGGATATACAGATGTCAATGTCAGCGTGAGTGAAAGACTGTGGATTGTGCTTGGGTATTCCTGAAGCTGTCTACGTCTACTTTCTCTTTCTATTCACACCTTTGTATTCACTCTTCATGTCTCCAAAATCTGCCTCCTTTGCTCAGTATCTTGTGAAATTTCTCTCTCCAGTTTGAACAGTATCTTTCTAACAACTTTCTCAATGTACTGTGTTTAGTCTTCATTTTACTCACTTTTCTGCCGAATTACAAGCTTTTTATCATCTTTCTCTGTTCCTTTGGATCTGATAGGAAACATCCATCTGGTGTTCCTCTTAGGATTCACAATCACTTTCTTCAGATGCTGTTTTTTCCTGCTAAAATGTGAAGTGTTGTTCCAGGATTTTTTTTTTTCTTGTCTTCTTGTTCTCATGGAGGTAATCTTTAATAATTTCAGGAATCAGGCAGCAAACAAAAATGAGTGAAATCACTTTGTATAGAAAAACAACGTGGGGAGGACTGTGGTGACCTGACTGGGATTTCTAAAAGAAATCCCAAAGCAAAGTTTTTAAACACTATGTGAATAAAACAAAATTTGTTCATGCATCACCGGGGCCTGTGATAGATCACTGTGAGTCAGCATTCTTCCCTAGTTCTCTGTCCCTAACCGAAATTAAGCAATTATCTTTAATAGGTAATTTGAAGATAAATATCACTAGCTCAGATCTTTCTCACATTATAGAGGAGCCAATGAACTACAAACGGGGAAAAACTATGAATAATATTCTCTTTTATCCTAAAGACACTGTACTTTCAGAGCCATTTCCAACTATCAAATTAAATCTATACCATTGATATCCTAGAAGCACTAAAACTCTACATATTAAAATCTTGAATACATTATCTTTCCTGGATAAGTACTTTTTCTTCTAATGTCTCCTACCCCAGGAGTGATTTGCACAGGATAGGAACTGTCTGGTCAACTTTAAATCCTGCTGTTCCTTTACAAATTGTCACCTGTCCTTTGAACCATATACATGAGTATTGCAGAGAGGCCTTCTTCAAGAACTTAAAAATTGGCTAAATAAGGTTGGCTTCTGAGACACATGTTAGATCAAATCAGAGATAGGCACAGTTATCCTAAAGAAACAGAACAGCTCCCAAATCTGGAAGACTTACAGTAAACTCCCATCATTTTTGTGCCATTTGGATGGCATCCAATGAAAGCTAGAAAAAAACAAATCACCAAGACAAATATTGGCAACGCCTTCCTAGGGCTGCCCAAAAGGTATTTAGTAATTTAGTTCCTTTGGCAATATTATCTTAGTGTGAGAATAGTGTATTAATCAATTTAATGGCTGATGTCAATAAGAATTCTATTGCTATAGTTCTGGGGTTTTTTTTTTTAGGCCATATTTATGAGATAATATTCTGATTGTTATTTGGCTTGATTTGCTACTGAGAGAAAATTCTTGGGAAATAAATTTCCAGTCTAATTCCAAAAATGGCTATTTCTCCACAGGGGAGGAAATGAGAGAAAGAGAGAAGGAGAGAGAGGGAAGGAAGGAAAGAAAGATGGAAGGGAAGGAGGGAGGGAGGGAAGGGGAAGGAAGGAAGTAAAGAAAGAGTGGAGGGAGGAAGGGAGGGATGGAGGGAGGGAGGGAGGGAGGGAAGGGGAAGGAAGGAAGTAAAGAAAGAGTGGAGGGAGGAAGGGAGGGATGGAGGGAGGGAGGGAGGGAGGGAGGGAGGGAGGGAGGGAGGGAAGGAGGAAGGAAGGGGCTCTTAATATGGCTTATCTTTGTATTTTGCCAGAGAAGTCTCAAAAAGAAAATGTGCAGATCATTGTGATTGAGTAATCTGTTTCCTGTGATAGAATTCCCAAGGAAAATTATTAAATCACCCTCCCATATTAATGCAGTGGTCTTGTGAACTTGATGATGTGAGGTTTCTGAACTTTCAAGTCATAAGGCTAGACCAGAGCTAATACTAAATAAACGTATCCTATGGAAACTCCTCAGAGATCGGCAAACACACATCCCTTTGATTGCTATGATTTTTCAGCTTGTCTACTTTCCCAGTATCTACAGGTCCTACCTCTCATCTACACCCTACACCTCTACACCCTTTCCATTCCACTGTCACTGCGACACTTCTAACCCTGACAACCTTAAACCCCCGGAGTAATCTTTCTGCCTCTCAGTATCTTTAATTTTTCCTCTGCTGCTACACAGAGCTTTCAAAATATAGATCATATCATCACTTGCATCTTTCTAGATCAAGAGCTTTTCAAAGAACCCTGACCCAGGGCAAATGAGTGGAGTAGGTAAGTATTCAGTAGCAGTGATCCATCTGGCAGCAAGACCACCATACCCTCCTAAGAACAGCCCAAACCATACTCACTACCCAGAATCCAATTAGGTTTCCTCTTCTCCCCAAGGCAGAGAACCATACTTTAGGTATATCTCAATTTAGGACAAATGAGTTTCTTTTTTCCCTTTGAGTCAGAAAAACATGCAGTTCAGGTTGAGATGCACTTGAAATATTTGCTTTGTCTTCAGTAATGTTCATTTTCTTAAGAAGAGCTTTCAAGGGTATTTATTTCAAGCAACAGCACCTTGATCAAGTCTACAACATTAAAGGCATATATTTGTTCCATATGGTGAAGAAGGGATTATGCATCTTAGGTTCTAATAATTATGTAAAGGTACTAATTTAAATCTGATATAAACTACCAAATGAGTTTATGACATATTCTGCAAGATAAATTCCTTTTTATAGCCTTATGCATAGAAAGATGAGCATTTTGCAATGCAGTGAGTTCTGGCAGGGCATGTAATATCACCATGAAAGGGAACAGCAAAAGAATATAAGATAGTGCATTTTAGCAAAGCTAGAGTTTGCCAACTTTGACACACTGAGATTTTTTTAAGAACTGAGATGAAAGACTAAGTTTATGAGTGCTCTGTTAGAATCACAAACCTTATTATTATTAATAGATGTGCAAAATGTGATCTCAACAAAATTTATTATGCACTGTACAAAATTTGCTTTGTAAAGTATGTCATTTTATTCAATGCTGTTTACTCTTTCCTATGTGCATCCTCAAAAGGCAAAATTGAATGATGACTATATTCTTTGCTGTCAGAATGTGCAAAGTAAACAAAAAGACTATGATTGCAGAAGGTAGGCCAAGGGGGCATATGGGGGAGCAGCTGTAGATTAAGTAAACAGATATCATTGATCATTTTGTTTCCCTAAAGATTAGAACAGAATCATGCAAATTAAACTTTGTAAGAATTAATGATATGGTCATAGCAGCTAAAATTTTATCTCTCGCTGAACTTGAAGGCCTAAGAAACTCCAAATTGGGCTTTGATTGCCTTCATGTCAAAGACAGATCTTTGAGTCAGTTCAGTATATAGCATGAAACAGCTGTTCTGGCTATCTGGGTACAATTCTGAACGAGTGTGATGAAGGGGTTGAGAAATTGCTGTGATGTATGATAGTGCCTGCATAGAAAGCAAATTTGTCTGCAACCTCCAGGGCTCACTGAATATTAAGATAAGGCAACAGGGATTGGTACTTATTCCCTTCAGTTTCAGAGTTAGGACATGTGGAAATGATTGTAGGCCTAGACTATCACATTCCTCCTAAGAAATGTTGGCAAGTTCTCAGAAACTGAGGCCATTATTATTATCATTCTCCTGAACATCATTTGGGGAAAAATAAGGTCTAATAGAAAAGAAAGAGAATTCTGGCACCTTTGTGAATCCAAAAAAGTTTTATTGAAAATACAACTTTGGAAAAATGATATGAGAGAAAAAAAATCAATAGAATTTGATGACTACCTTTTAAACCTTAGAAAGGAGATTGATCTCAAAGTAAATTTCTGACTTATTAGACCATGCTGTGGACCAGGAAAACCTAAAAATATGGGTTAAATTCAAGGGAATCAATTCAGTTCTCTTCCTCATGACAGGAAATGGTGCAATTTAAATTTACAATATTAAAAAAAAGATACAAGCTCTGACTTCTAAATACCAGCATAAAGATGAACAAAAGTCCTATTCACTATAACCCTGAATCTATTCTCTAGTGCTTTGGAGTTCTACATAAGAAGGGAAATCTCCCTATGAAATTAAATATGATAGTAAAATTTTGGATGCCAAGAAAGGTCTAGAAATTCTAGTGTACATTTTTAAGGTGTACCTGATTGGCAATGTTGAGAAGAAAGTTTATTTAGAAAAACACTTCTAATAAACTACAAACAAAGAAAATGAGTTTTACTTTGGCCTCTGTACAAAGGAACAATTAGGCATAAACATAATTGCCCTGTGTAAATGTAATGAAAATAAACATGGTATTCACGTCCCAACAATTTTATAGAAAGGTCACTTAACCTTACTGAGCACCGGTTCTTTTATCTGTAAAATTAAGACAATGACATAACAAATGGTTATGTGTAACAATAAAATAATGTCTATAGCAGACCTGACACAATGTTTGTGCGATATGTGCACTATTAAAACACATTCCAAATATTAAATATTTAGAGAAATAGAAAACAAAAATTAGATACTCTGATAGTCTGAGATCTGGGTTCGTTTTGAAACATCTTGAGGTCAGAATTTATGTTTAATTGACAATTCATCATTCTATCCCCAGTGCTTGAAACAGTGTTAAATGGATGGATAAGAAGTTATTAATTTTATTTTTGAAGTGGTGAGTCTAAGTTGTGGATTTTGATCTGATTTGATTGTTTTAAAATCACTTTTAAAGGATTGCTTTTGTTTTTCCTGTCTATATCAGAGGATATTTCCTGCCTGAATCTTAGATGGAGTTCATAAATCACTTGCTAATACAACAACATCCTTCCCGTAAGGATGGCGTCCTGTGGCCACTTGGGGTGAATGCCAGATGCTGTATGAAATAGAGGTATGCTCTTACAAGCTCCTCTCCTAATATGACATCCTGCAGAAAGGATCGGCTTTCTCCGGGAGCATACTTCACGCAATGCTTCTGTGACCTCTCGTGCATTAACGACAGCAGGTAAATCATTGGGTTTTGTCTAACAGACGAATTGATTTAGGGATGCAAAGAAAGTACTCACTAAACAATGGGCTATCCAGCTGGAGCATAATAAACACACTTATAGCCAAGCAAATAGGTCTAAATGCTTAATTAACTTCTGCTCACCTTCCAAACAATGAGGAAACCAAAAGTACAATCAATCGAATCTGTTTAGTGTTTATCTACAGTCAGATTCTCTGTATCTACCATGGGTTAGTCTTGATTAGACCTAGTTAAATACCTGAAGATCTGCTTGTTTGTTAAGGGTCTGTTTTTCACAGGAAGAAATACAGAAACCGAGGGAAGTGTTGGCTCACCCAAATGGGCATTCATTCTGCTCAGGATCCTTTCGGTAAAAGGATGCTACTTACCTTATCTGTGTATTTCAGACACTAGATTTTAATGTTAAAAGAATAAACGGTGATATATTTAAAGTGTAAGTTGGGAAATGCCCGTAGAGAAGAAGAAATTTGCACGGACAGTTAAAGCCTTTTGCTCAGTCTTGTGGGTAAGAGAGATGACTTTTCCAAATGTCCCTGGCCTCAACACGACTCAAGAATTATTCCCTGGAACAGCACAAAATTAAGGAAATCTTAGATATTTGTATTTATGTTTATGTAGAAGAAACAATTCAATGGTAAGTGATATTTCTCTTATTCAATCTCTGTTCTGCTTTCTTCTTGCAAATGAGAAATAATGACCACCTGATACTTAACAACTAAGAAGCTGGTGAGCAGGAGAAATGATACCCGCATGCCCTATTTTATTTTCAACCAGTATGGTATATATACTATATCTAAGATTTCCTAAATTCTGCACTATTACACGGAACTCTGGAGTCAGATTTTCTGGGATCAAATCCAGTGTTCTCCATTTGCTATCTGTGTGACCTTGGCACGTGAGCCAAATGCTCTGTGACTCCACGTATTCATTTATTAAATAGATATTATCATGATACCATCCTCATGGATTTGTCATGAAAATTAATATTTGTAAAGCACTTATAGCAGTATTTGGAATATAGTAAGTACTACATAAGTACCTATCATCTGTCTATCTATCTATGCCTGTCTATCTTCATCATCATCCTTTATAAATAATATGCTTAATATAACTAAGACCTGGGCACAATATATTGAGTCTATAAGAAAACTCCCTGGGACTTCTAGATTTTTTTTTTAAATTTTTGCTTTCTGTTTTGATGGAAAGCATGTGATGTTTATAGGACTGCCGTACAAATAGAATTATGACTCCTGCTTTACAATTACAAAGCTGATTACATCTGCTATCATGTTTAGGATTCTATCATATTTTCAGCATAAAATGCTCTACTGGTTACATGGAGGATAGAAAGATGACTAACATACTGAGGAGCTTATAATCTACTGGAGTTGACTCAGACATGCACAGAAATAATATTATGACATGAACAAGGAGTAGAAGAGTGTGAGGAAGTGTCAACGGAAGACAGGATTAGACAAATTGTAGATTTCAAAATAGAGTTAGGTTTCAAAATAGATAATGCTAATTTTAAATTCTATGGGAGCAGTTTGGTTAATTTGAGACTGTTTATCCAGTGCATACGATGGGAGAGCAGGCCAGATACAGGACTGGTGAAAAGTTTTGAAAGTTGTCGGATTAGCACTTCTGGGTTCTTGAGTTTTATCACAGCATTTTGGCAGGGCTACTTTGGAATGAGAGCAGTGCTCGTTTCAGGGATGTAGAAGAGTATACAGTGTAATGAAAGTTTTGCAAGACAGCTTAGAAATCAACTTTTACCTGAGTCATTGATAAGAACTTTATGACAGCATTACCATCAACATCCATGGCCACTGTAATCATTACTTCCATTTGTCTCTTGAAGTGTCATTAGAAGACATTACATTTGATATTCTCCTTTGCAGTCCAGTCACTTGGACTAATTTTCCATTTCCTCAATTGGGGCAAGTTTTATTTTCCTAAAATGGCCCAAAGCATGTTACCCTGAGATATCCAGGATGTTTGTTAAATTCTCAACCAACTTTACATTTTGATAACTTCACTAGTACCAATGGCTCAGCAAACTATAAATAAGTATTGACTCATCAAAAACACATTCTTTGGGTGAGTTTAGGACGAGAATCAAGAGTAGGGTGGTTAGACTCATTCGACAGCAACCAAGAATGTTTCAACAACTTGGGAAATTAAGTCAAAACATAAATCAGAGTCAACATGGATCCTATCAAAGCCCAAATGTAGGAATATTACTGTTATGTTCCCTCAAACCATTTACTTTTGCTTCTATCACATGTACTTCTGAAGTGATTAAGGTTTAAGTTTGCATGGATCCATTATCTACTGCAGCAAGGAGAAAATTTTGAAAGCAGAAGTTCACTTTTATTTTACAAGGGAAAACAATCTTGATATTCAAAGTATCTAATCCTTAGACACTGAAATTAAGGAAACTAGGTTAATACCAAGTGAATGTTCAAGTCAGGCAGGATGGAGGTCTGCTCTCTTTCCCCATTCAGAATAAAGATACTTATGTGCCCATAGCCAAGAGAAAATGTGTTCCAGGTGTTGACAATTTGTGAGAATCTCTTTATTGTGCACTTTGGGGGAATAAAGCCAAATACTTCAAAAGTTAAAAGAGAAGAAAGGAAGAGAAATAAGAAGTGTGTGTGTGTGTGTGTGTGCGCGCGCACACATGTGCATGTGCATGTGTGTGTATGTGTGTCTGTTGCATGGCAAAGTGACATCTCCACACTGAGAGGAATCTGAAGCAGCCCCTTATAAAGTTAATACAGGGTGATCTTTTTCACCACACATCTCTTTTAACTTAAACATTTGTAGGTCTCTGCCAAATATCTGTTTTCAATACAGGTGAAGTTTTCAGAAAAAAAAGAATTGACGGGATAAAAGATATACTTAATCTCTGTCCGTTAAGACGACCTTCCTCATACCACAGCCTGTGTCTTCCCTAAGTTCCAGCACTAATGAGCACACCTGAACAGAAAGTACATTATAAAATCAAGTGTCAGTAGCAGTCATCTATTGAATCCATGCGCTCTTCTCTTATTTTCATGGTCTATTCCAGTGCTGCTAACCAATTTCCTGGTTTCAAGAACATCTCCCTGATGCTTCGATGCTAGGTCCTGGCTTCTTTAGAGTTTCCAATCTAAATGTTCTCAGACACCTCTAGAAGTTTTGGTCTCTTCTTTTCTCCAATGTGTGTTTACAAAGAGGGCACACAGGTAATGTTTCATTATCCAAGCTAATGGAAAGGAGGAGAAGAGTGAATGATTCAGAAAAGGAAATAATCCTTCTGATAAACCTGTTAGCAGCAGCATGAGTGTCTTTAATTTGGAGAAATCACAAAATAAGTAGGTAGCTGGGAAATATTCTTAGGGGAGAGTCTGAGAAACGAGATGAATTCTTAAAATCATTCCTTTTCCCATGTTAATACATGCACTCTAAAAAGGCCCTTTCCATTTATTTATTTACGGAAGTAATATATATCTTGCAGGGATTTTAGGATTAGAGGAGATTCTTTTATTCCTAGAGAGAGAGGTGGCGTGGTAGTAGGCACATACAGTGTTCTGTAAATGCTGGCAATTATCAGAGGCTACAAACCATACCAGTTCAAGGGTGTGATCTTTAAAGTTAAACAGAACTAAGATTGAATTAATGGCTCTGCCACTTGATTTCTGTGTGTTCTCAAAGTTACTGACAAGCTAAGACTTGCTTTCTTCATGTGTAAAAATGAGAAAATAAACTTCCTCATTAAACTGCTCTGAGCTAACCTAAATGAGTGAGTATGTTCACAGAGACTAATTTAGCAACTGGCATATATTGGTTCCACCCTGGGATATGAAGCTAGACCTGTGACTCTGCTTTTCTTCTGCACTGAGTGTTGCCCTGGGCGCAGATCCCTTAGTTGGTTGCATATAACACTGACTTGCCAACTCTTACAGCCAAGGAACTTTGCCTTTTCCCATATACCTAGCAGTAGACCTTGTATTAGCTAGCTATTGCTGTGTAACAAATTATCCCAAATTCCAGCAGCTTAAAATAACAAACATTTATTACGTCACCCAATTTCTTTGGGTCAGGAGTCTAGGAATGTACAAATAGTGTGTATATGACTCAGGGTCTCTCACAAAGTTGCAATTAAGATACCAGCTGGAGATGCAGTCACCTAAACATTTGATTGTTCTGGAAGATATGCTTCTAAACTTACTCATGTGGTGATTGGCCAATGGCCTCATACAGTTTCTCACCAATGTGAGCCTCACCCTAAGGCTGTTCATCACATGGAAACTTGCTTTCCCCAAAGGAAGTGATTTGAGAGCAATACGGAGAGTGTTTTTTTATTACCTAATCTCAGATGTGACATACCAATACTTCTGCCATATAGTATTGGGCATACATACAGATCACCTTTGGGCCAGTGCGGGAGGGAACTACACAAGGTGCAAATACCAGGGATCAGAGATCACTGGAGCTATTATGAAGCTGGTCTTCGACTGAATGGACTGAACACCAGCCAGCTGATGCCATCTCATGCCTGACCACAAGTCAGAGACTCTGTATGGTATTTCTTGTTGAGAATACAATTACTTCAAAAACATACCATACCTGCTAAAAGCAAGCTGTAGCTTGCTGATTTGTTCTGTTCTGTTGGTCAGTCCTATGCCCAGGGAAGTTTCTCAACGATCACCTGAGCTCATTACAAACCCATGCACAGATCACAATAATAGTGTTCAGATTAAAAAATCTTTACAACTTCTACTTTTAATGTCCATGGGTGCCTAGCCAATATATAAGATTGAGTCAATCATGAAGTAAGCAAACAAGCTCGCTTTGTGTTGCCACAGAAAGGAAGTAAAGAAAGTCTTTAGGAGATTAGGGAAGAACAGAGAAATGGGAAAAATATGACCCAGCAGCACAAACAGAACAAGAAAGTCACAGAGCCTGTCAAAGGGCAGAAGGAATCTGACAGTGCACAGATTGCCAAGTGTTGACTACATAAAACATATTTAATATTTCAACCAATAAATTCTAGTTATAGAAACCATGTTTCTAAAAGGCTTCATTTTAGGAACTTGTATTTTCTTGCTACTTCGAAATTTAAATCTCCAACTAAATTTCATTTAGGGCAGCATTAACCAGGACAAGTCAATAGCTCTTCCCTGATTTAGAGAGTTTTTCTGATATTAGAAACAGGACAAAGAAAACAAAATTCCACAAAATAAGAATCATATATTTATGTAAAAATGCTTTTTGATTAAGGTTGTAAAGGATCTTTTGGAACCATAACAAAACCACATACAGTATTTTTCAATGACTATGTTGTTTGGCACTAAGTCCTTTTTTAAACAGAAAATTAACAAAAGCAAAAAAATATGAAGTTCAAAATAAGAACTCAATTTTGCAGTGAAATATTGCATAATCTGCTGTATAATTATTGTTCCATCATTAGATTTTTAGAGCCTTTAAAAGTGTAGTTGACAGATTAAATTCCTGGATAAAAGCAGCTCAAACATCCTCAAACAGGAGCTTTTCATTATTCTGTAAGCAGGTACTTTATTTTATCATCTGACTTAGAAACAGATCGTCATTCTGGTTTTTTGATGTCACCTATGGGAGGTTATGCTAAAAAATAGGCTAACTGTGGATTAGTAGGTTTCTCTCTCCTGGAACAAGACAATACCTGTTATCTAGGGAAAAGACTTATTGCTAACAATCAATAAAAATTATCTCATGCCTTTCCCTTGCTTCAGAGTTAATTATGTGCCTTTGATTACTTTGCGTTATGTTTTTCAACTTTGGTCAATGGATGTTACTCAAACAGGTAGAACTAGCCTATACATAAATGACAAGGCCATAGATTTCTTCTTGGTGTATCTGGTAGCCTCAGAGCACAAGGCCGGATTTATTCACTTAAGCAAACTCAGGCTTATAAACAAAGGGTTGACAACAGCTGTACAATTAAAAAAACCAATTCTCCCTGACTCTTACTTCAGGAAGGACTGCAAGGAACTCTATTGCAGGCAAAGGACAGAGACTGGTGCAGGTACACAGAGATGGCCTCCCCTCCGCCAGACATGCTCAGCAGGCTCACAGGCACTGCGGGTGGAGAACAGTAATGGGAATGAGGAAAATGCTGGGACAGAGGAGATTCACATCTGTGTTCATTGCTAATGAGCAAAGCATGCTACTTTGCCCAACAATTGCATTATTATCCAAGTATTATATTTGGAAGAGAATTCAGAGTATCTTTTTATAGATTTATGTTATTTGCTCTAAATTCACACTGAGAAATGGAGATTAACAGGCAAGGGGGAGGAGAGCATTATATGGTGTTATCAAAAAGAAACTTTGTACTAAACTAGAGCATTTGGGAAAGATATGATCATTAGCATTTTTATGAGCTTTTAGTTTCCATTTTTTCTGACACTGATAAGAGATCTGTCTTCTCTTAAATGTAATGATTTGTATATTTGCCCTCATTTGCAAGTTCAGAGTCTGAGGGAAGACAAATCCAAGTACTGTCTAGTACTGAAATTTCCTTAGGCTGCTCTGACAAAAACAAAAAGGCATTCATCCTCAAATTAGTGAGCTCATGCAAAAGGATACAACAGAAAAAAATGAACTATTTTTGGTTCAAGAATTCTTTCTCTCTGGAGCATCTCCTCTGCTGCTGTTATATACGTAGGCGGGAGGGGTAGCCAGGAGGGCAACAGAGCACCCATATTACAGATTTTGGTCTCTAAGAGAAAGATGTTATGTACCTGTGTATTACTATTTGCTCAAAATACATAATTTTTGTCCCAAGTGTTTTTCAATATTTTAAATACGGTGGAATCAGGTATTCTTTGGCCACTGTGAACATTTCGCTCATCATTACACGACTCAGGTTCCGAGAATGTTACAGGTTTGATACGTCTCACTTTTTCTATAATGAGGAGACAGCATAAAAGCGTGCTTAAGAACCTAGACTCTGGACCCTGACTCACCCATCTTTTGAAGCCTAGTTCCATTCCTTAGCAGCTGCGTGGCCTTGGGCAACTTATTTCATCCCTCCCTTTCTCCTCCGTGCCTTTGTTCATCTATAAAATAGGGTTAAACAGGGCATTGGGAAGACTAAATGAGGTAACACATGTAAAGCAATTAGAACAGCGCCTAGCATACAGTCGGTTGGTTTGTGTTAGTGATTGTAATGAGTATTATTGCTTTTTTCTGTCTCAGGAAAATACCATTTTATACACTTAATGTGGTAAAAATGCAAAAATTAAAACCAGGGGTAATAAATTTAATGAAATAAAGACAAAACTGATCTCAATATTTGATGATTTGCCTTTAGATTCCCCATTGCCCTGTGTCAATTTGTCCATCGACCTCTCCTGGATATTTCGAGTAAAAGCCATCTCTGCAGCCCTACTGTGTCTGTTGACATGTGTGCATTAACATTGTGATAACGCAGAAGAGTCCAGTTCTGAAAAGTGAAATAACCAAATTCTTAGACATCGTGTTTCAGGAACTCAAAAGTTTTACTCTGGAGGCCCTGACCCTAAGATTCAGGCCCTGACCCCCTATCTCTCCACTGCCCCCTAGCAGAACATTGCCTCCAACTAAATACCATTAATAAGTCCCCAGTTTTGACTGGAAATAGTTAAAATCAGCAATACATGCTCCTAAGTGACTTTGACCCCAATGTTCCTTTAGCTCTCTCTGCAAAAGTAAATCTAAATTTCTGTGGCTTTTTGATCAATGCAGGGTTATGAAATAGATTAAAGCTAATATATCTATCTGCAACTGATAACATGATGTCTGTTTCTCGCTTGTTGTTCAGAGGGTTGCCAGGTGATTTGCTGTAAAGAAAGCATTGGAGAATGGATTTAAGGGGAAAATATTTTCTTATTACCACGTTTATAAATTCTTTGTTTCTTGTTCTATATCTTCACAATCTGACTTGTTCTAGTTGAGGATTTTAAAACAACAGAATGATAGATGTATGCCTGTTTCCCGGAATAAATACACGTTGATACATAATATTTGGATATCATCTGTAATTTCACTGAGCACTTCCAAAGGACACCCACATACAGATATTGGTTTACTTTCACACACACACACACACACCTTTCGTCGTCTTAAATCTATTTCTTGTTTTGAGAGGGTTAGGATGGGGAGAAGAGAAAGACATGAAGTGAAGTCTTCCTTTTCTGTTTGTTGTTCCTTAAGCACTTAATAGGGATAAGCTAAGATCCAACAGGACTCGAGGACAAGGGTCCCACCCGATCTCCAATTTGCTATCCCCTTGGGCCAGTCCTCTAGCAGATAATGCAGTGGTCCTGAGAAGCAATTTCTCAATTGTGAGAAATAACAGTTCTCAAAGGACTTATGGAAGGCAGAATTCTCTTGTCAAGATCTGGGTGTTCCTCGAATCCAAAATGATATGTATTTATGCACCTTTGTTTTCAGTTGTAGGTCTGAGAAGCCATTTCCTGGAAAACAAGACTGTTTCTTTATACCATCATATTAAAGTTGTTGTTGTTATTTTTCATTGTTAATAAGAGCATCATAGCTAGTCTCCAATTTGGGCCACGGAGATCTCTGTATCCTAGTACCTGGTGTCCATACTCCTGCGTAGTCCCCTCCCATGTTAAACAGAAATAACTTCTATAACCAAAAGCAGAGTGCAGAGATGGTGGAGGAGGACTTCTGAAGCTAGGTCATAGAAGACATGGCAGCTTCCATCACTGTACTCTTTGATTATTCTGGGGAAAGCCAGCTGACATGCAGCGAGGACACTTGAGTGGTCCTGCAAGAAGATCCCCACAGGGAGGAGCCCCGGCCTCCCGCCAGTGGCCAGTGAGGAACTGAGACTTCTTGCCAACAGCTCTGTCGGAAAGCCATCTTTGAGGCAGATCCTGTAGCCTCAGTGAAGTTGTCAAATGACATCTTGATTGCAGCCTCAAGAGAGACCCCGAACCAGAACCATCCAGCAATACTAAGGATTCCCGACCCCCAGAGATTTTGATTAAAAAAATTATTGTGTAAAGCTACTAGGCTTTGAAGTAATTTGTTATGTAGTAATAGATAACTAAACACAGATGAAAATCCATATGTTAGGACAATAATTGAAAAAAAAAGTGTGGAACAAAACAACACATTCAGTATAATTTCATCACTATAAATTGCATACAGAAAAACAGAGAAAAATATCACAAAATATTAATGATATTTATCATCAGTTGTTGGGGCTATTGGGTAAATCATAATCCTTTTTATATTCATAATGTACAAAGTATGTACTTTATTAAAAATAACTTTAAAATATTTTTAAAACATATACTTCATTATTGGAAAGATTAAACCTACTTTTATTTTCTTGATAATGTGTGGGGGTAATAATATTCTGGTAACAGTTTTAAAATCTAAAATATGACACTCTGTTTCCAGTGTCAGGTCAGTTTATATAGAGTTATTTTTCATGTACCCCTGTGCTTTTTTCTAAACCTATCCAAATTTGTGTGGCTCTTCTAGCTTCAAGTGTGAGCTTGATTATAGTAGGAAACAGTGTGCATTCTGATGCTTCACACGAGGATAAGGCTGTAGGAACTCTGAGCCACCACACCTAGATGCTAAGATGTTATATGTCTTATCACAAAGATGATAACTAATATGAATGGAAATGAAAATTAAAATTCCTGGCCACTTTTTAAACTTTCTGCTGCCTTATATATAGAGGCAGTATATCACATGATAGTTAAGACATAAGTCTGGCTTCAATATTTACTATCTGTGTAACCTTGGATAAGCTTCTTACTTATTCTATACATCTGTAGCCTCATCTTTTCAACGTCCTGCTGTTAGAGAGTTCAGCCAGCCTGGCACAGAGAGTATGAGTGACTGTTTTTTGCTTCAGTTTCCTAATGTTCAAAGTCAGAAGGCAGGATCCATAGGATATAAACATTCGAGACACTATATGATATTTCATAATAAATAAAGGATGTGAAATTAGTGTGTAGTAAGTACTCTGTTTGGGCTTTGCAGTCTCATAATTTGGAACTCAAATCCTCCTGTACTGAATATTAGCTGTGTGGCACTGGAGTGTGCTATAACCTTTCTGAGTCTTCTTTGTTTCATTGGCAAGAAGAATACATGGACCATCTCATAGGGTTATTTTAAGGATTAAAGATAATCCAAGTCAAAGGAGCGTGGTTTCTTATACATAATAAGTACAGAATATGTGCTAGTTTCACCCTTTTTTTCTTTTCTTTTATTCTCTATGTATTGGGTGGGAGTTTCGGGGCAAGAGAAAATTAGTAGGAAGAAAATGAGAAGGTGAATTAATGTGGAAAAAAATTGTGACAATACATCGTGAGTCATTATTCCATTTTGTTAACCCAGAGAGGAACATAATAATAATAATAAACTTATTAGATGTTTGCTCATTAATCTTACTGTGGCATATTAAACTGCCTGGCAGAAATGTCATACCTACTATTCACAAAGGCAAATATGACTGAATATAATTTGGATGTACTCAGAAAACTCCCTGCTTCAGCTTGTTAGAAAAAGCTGTAACACTCACAAAGCAGATAATGGTAAGTCACAAGATGTCAACTCTATCCTTGTCATGAAGAAACAAGAATATCTTTATAAGGTTAATTCCAGGTCTCTATAACTCTGTCAAAATAATGGCACGTGAACACTTGGCATTCTTAGGACCTCAAAAATTGCTGAATAGCTGAGAATTCTAACATTATTGCATAGACTTCCCTGACACAGTTTTTGGTGTCCGGTATTGAATTTTAAGCAAGCTGACAATTTCTGATCTTGATGCACAAGATAGTTTGTCTACTGAGTGTTTTCCTGAGAGCTTAATTTTTCCTCTTCCTTTTTTTTTTTTTTTAAAGATTTTATTTATTTATTTGACAGAGATAGAGACAGCCAGCAAGAGAGGGAACACAAGCAGGGGGAGTGGGAGAGGAAGAAGCAGGCTCATAGCAGAGGAGCCTGATGTGGGACTCGATCCCATAACGCCGGGATCACGCCCTGAGCCAAAGGCAAACGCTTAACCGCTGTGCCACCCATCGCCCCTCCTCTTCCTTTTACTAATGTTACTGTCAGTTGTTTAGAATATTTAATTAATGATTTTTAAAAATCTACTCATGCCCTGGGGCTTTTTAAAACAAAAGACATAATTTTTAAAAATCCAAACAAAAAATTAATTAATTAAAAGAATCATTGCAAGTCATTATCCCAACTATCAACTGGGAATATTTTAACGTGCAAAGAAGTCAGCAATAAAACAGCTTCCCGGATTGTACTATGCCTGTGAGACTTCTCAGGAGTCTCTGTGTCCCTTGCCTAAGGCATGCTTGCATACTGCCACTTGCTCTATGGCTTTAATGAAGATTATAGCAATCACTCTTCTCAAAAGAAAGAAAGAAAGAAATGAGGGAGGAATGAAAAAGGACATGTAGAGAAAACTAGCTATTTTAATAGGCCAGATGTAAGTTTTACTTCACCAGGTTTGACTTTTTAAAACCAGTGTAACTTTAAAAAAACATGAAAGAAGACAGAACATGCACAGGTAAAGAAAGAAGATAGTCATCCACGCGAATGTCCCTTTTGTCCCCTACCTCATCTTCTACAACCTGGCGTCTTCTTTTAGTGCGGTATGCTAGCCGAAGGAGAACAATAACAACACTTACTTAAGAACATGTTGAGTACTTATTCTTTCTCAAATCCTTTCACTCAATATGTGCAAGACGTGGGATTTAATATCCCATTTTATGGGACACCTGAGTGGCTCAGTTGGTTAAGTGACCAACTGGCGATTTCTGCTCAGGTCATGATCTCACGGGTCCTGGGATTGAGCCCTGTGTTGTACCCGCCATTAGGCTCTCTGCTGGGTGTGGAGCCTGCTTGAGATTCTCTCTCCCTCTGCCCCTCCCCCCACCAGTACGCTTTCTCTCCGTCTCTCTCTAAAATAAATACATAAATCTTAATATATATATGTATTTATGTATTCATATGTATAAAATATGTATTCATATGTGTATATGTGTGTATATATGTGTATATATGTATTCATATGTATAAAATTTAGATTCATATGTATACATATTATATATATATATATTTATATTTATATTTATATTTATACTTATATTTATATTTTATGACTGAAGAAACTGGAAGAAACAAGCTAGGAATTGCCCAAGATTGCTTAGCCTTGCCAGTCATCTTGCCTGATTCAGAACATCGGTCTTTCCATTGTATGTGCTGGTCTCCCTGCTGCCTATACTTCAGGCATCTAGTCAATTCCCCCGCGGTGTTGCTGTTCAGGGGTCAGTTCTGGGTTCATGGGTTTTGGTTCATAGATTCCTCTCTCTATCATACTGCTTTAATTGCTCTTATAGGTTTATATGTCTCGATTGGTTTGTTTATTTTTGAGGTTAGATTTTAAATACATTATTTAATTTATTTAATGATTACAAGTCCACTAAGGTCTTCTGGACCTTCTTGATTTAGTTTAGTAATTTATAATGTTTTAGAAAATTTTCATCTCGTCTGATTTGTCATGTGAGTTGCCAAAAGTTATTTACAGTATTTCTCCCTTTTCAAAATTGTTTCTTTTTTCTGAGGTGTCCCCTTTTCATTCCTGATACTGCTTATTTTTGCTGTCCCTCTCTTTTTAGTCAGTCTTGCAGAGATTTGTAAATTTTTTTAGTTCAAAGAACCACACACTAGATTCGCTCTAATGTATTTTTGTTTTCTACTTTATTATTTCCTTCCTTTTACATTCTCTGGGCTTCTTGTTTCTCCTTTTTTGGAATTCTTAAGCTAGATGCTTAGCTCATTATTTTTAGCCTGTCTTCTTTTCTTAAGAGCATTTTAGAATACAAATTTCCAACAAATAACTGCATTAGCTTTATCCAACATGTTCGAATAATGTATTTCTTATTGTCATCCACATCTATTTCTTAAAAACAGAACCTACATGGGTTTTTTTTGTCCAATATTATATTCTTTACCTCAAATTTGAGTGTTTGATTTGTTTATTTTTATGGTATAATTGACATTTTGTGTTTAAATCTACCATGTTGGGTTTTTTTCTCTTGTCCCATTTATTCTTTATTCGTCCTTCCCTGCCTTCTTTTGAATTAATTGGGAATTGTTCAGCATTCCATTTTATCTCTTCTATTTTCTTCTTCTTTTTTTTTGTTGTTAAAATTCTTTGTAGTTTTAATAGTTACTTATGATTGAAACGTTCATCTTTATGGTAGAACAATCTAATTAAAATAATAGGTATCATTTCATAAGCAAGATAAACATCTTATCATATATTTCCATTTCTGTAGATATATATGTTTCAGAAAAAAAAAAAGTTAGCAGTTAAAACAATAATGGCGTTGATTCTCCACATCCTGTTGGTCGAGAATTTAGAGTGCTCAACTGGGCAATACTTCTACTCACTGTGATACGCCACTCACATGATTGACTGTTGCTGTCAGTTTAGCTGGAGCTGGAGTTCCCAAGGTGACTTCTCATCCCTCAGGGTATGTTTCAACATAACCTCTAATCATTTAGTAGTGCCTCTTATGGATGTCTCTGTCCTGGGCTATGTCCTCAGAGGATGGCAGCATAATACTTGGATAAGGCCTCACGACTGATGCCTCTCAGCTTCCCTTTCTCCTGCTTTCAGCCTTTACCACACTGCCCTCCTTAAGGAAAGCCCATGAGGAAGAATTGGCAAGTGGGCATAGACTTGGTCTGTGACTGAGATGCTACTGAATTATCATCTGTCCTATTAGCCCACATAGGATGGGCAAAAGATCATTTAAAGTTCAGCTGACACCTCGAGCCTGGATCTTGATTTTCAAATACTAATATATGCTGAAAGGAAGCCAAACTCCTTGGGGAAATCCCAATTCCATGTCTGGGGCTAGGATATTTAAAATAAACCTGAAATATCTTCGTGTGCCAGAAAGTAACCAATTGCTTAAAGAATGATAGGGCTCCGTCAGAAGGATCACAGGAATTGACCAGATCTGGGTCATTTTAAGCATTGAAATAAATAATGGTTGTGATGTGTTATATCTGATAGAATAAAATGGGGATCTATAAGACCAAAATGATATAAATAATGAAAGGGGGGAGGGAAGAACAGTTTTCTTTAGAGTAAAATGCCATGTAATAAAATCAGCAGAAATGATGGAATTAAAATATTACTGATTGGCAACCACCGTAGTAATAACTGTTTTAAGCAAAAGATTATAAATGGATGGTAAAATTAGTGGGCAAAAGTTTGGTGAATAATGAGAAAATTATATAATCCCAAAGTATCTTTCCCCAAGGTACATATTAATTACAAAGGAAAAAGTAGTAACTTAATAGTGGAGATAATCTGACAGACACCGTTTTAACCAAGTGACCAAAATTAACGTCACTTAATGATGGGATAACTGGCTGCCATATGCATTTTGATATGATGCCTAGAGAAGTACACACCATTTCCATTGTATTTCTGACAAAGATGCATATCCTAATCTAATCATGAAGAAACAGTAGAGAAAGCCAACTTGAACAGCATACTTTTAAAAATATATATATTTTATTTATTTATTCGACAGAGATAGAGACAGCCAGCGAGAGAGGGAACACAAGCAGGAGAATGGGAGAGGAAGAAGCAGGCTCCCAGCGGAGGAGCCTGATGTGGGGCTCGATCCCATAATGCCGGGATCACGCCCTGAACCGAAGGCAGACGCTTAACCGCTGTGCCACGCAGGTGCCCCTGAATAGCATACTTAAAAAAAAAGTCTGGGGGCATTTGGGTGGCTTAGTCAGTTAAGCATATGCTTTAAGCTCAGGTCATGATCCCAGGGTCCTGGGATCGAGTCCCATGTCAGGCTTTCTGCTCAGTGGGAAGTCTGCTTTTCCCTCTGTCCCTGTCCCCAGCCTGTGCTCTCTCTCTCTCTTCCTCCCTCTCTCTCAAATAAACAAATAAAATCTTTTAAAAAAAATCTGTATCTATATACTTCAAAAATGTCAAAATCATGACACGCAACAAAATGTTGAGGAAGTGGTCCAGGTTAAAGAGACATGACAATTAAATGAAACATGTGACCCTAGATCTAATAGTGAATGAGAAAAAAATCATTTTGCTTTAAGGATACCATTGATGCTATTCACAAAATTTGAATAAAAACTTTAGATTAGATAAAGTACAGCAATGTGTTAATGTTAGTTTCCTGATTTTGATAATTGAGTTGTATTATAGTATAATGCTCTTGTTTTTAGAAAATAATGAGGTATCTGGGGGTAAAGCAGTGGTATGACAGCAACATAAAAACAGTTAAGATAGCTAGTGTCCTTATAAAAACTAACACTCATAAAGGCCAATACTTAGGTTATTTCCTTTTAGACCTAACAATTTGAAAGACTCAGTCCTCTTATAAACACATAGGAAGCACAGATGGAACCATGGATACAAAACATGTTAGTCTTATAAGACCAAAGGAGACCTTAGCCATTGCACAAAACCAGGTTCCATTGCCATTTAGCTAGGAGAGGCAAGATGAGAACAGTTTACCGTCCACATTCCCACCTGGCAACTGCTATCATTTTTCATCTCCTGAATTTCACTTCTAACACAAGGAGTTTACTAGAAAGCTCTACACATTGTTATGATTTGTGGCTTCTGAGTGACCTCAGGGGGAATGTTATCATAAATGATCCCATCATTCAAAATGACAGTATATTTTTTTTTAATTTTAGATTTTAGCTAATGCCTAAGACGTGGTTTCTTTCCATACCTAAGGGTCTTTCTAATAAATTCTGTCGTGACTCTTTTGAAATGCACACCTGGCTTCTCAGCCACAAAATTTGAAATGTTATACCTACCGGTAAGTAATGTTATTGAGGATTTGTTTTAAACATTAGGCTTGAAAAATTCTTGCAATTTCATGTTTTTATAACCTGTAGTATAATTTGATTATATATATATATATATATACATATATATATATATTATATAATATATATATACACTCTTCCTGAGGATGATGTGAGGGAGAAATATGACGAAACTGAGGTCAATTGCAAATTAGCATCAGTATGTAAAAATGCAAGTTTAGTTCTTTGTTAATCCAGGGAGCTAAGTTTGCCCCTCATGGTGGAGCTTTCACTGTGATCACCATGGCCCAAGGTAATTTTTTGTTGTATCAAGTGAGACAGTGTATAGGGACAACACACACACACACACACACACACACACACACACATGCACACACACCTTAGGATCATTCAAATATGCCAAATGTTGTGGGAAGCCTCAATTGGTATGTGTGTCAGTGAGAATGATTAAAAGGAGAGAGGAACTGCCAAGCTTAGAAATTCTTCAGTGAAAAGAGGGAAAATACTGACGATGGAAACTTCAACATTTTTCAAGACCTTAATCAATAACAAGAAAGGAGGAAGTAACAGATTTTCCCAAGTAGTTAAGACACCCACACAATCCGTGGCCACCACTATAGCCACGGTTATCAAGTTATAAATACAGCTAGCAGAAGTTCTGACAAGAGGTCTCATACATCAGTTTTTTGGCAAACTTCACAGAAATGTTTTATTTATCTGATGATTATTCAATAAAGCTTAAAAATCTTTAAACCGTGACTACTGCAACAAATACAGATATCTAGAAATCATGTGAACAATTTACTCAGACAATTTAAGTAACTTGAGATTTCAAATGATAAAAAATACATATTGCACTTAGCACAATGCTTTCTTAATTTACAAAATTTTTCTAGTCTGATATTTGCATCTCTGGAAAGGTAATTGTTTTGAGAGCAATGTATGCCATAGACTTGAAAGTCACATAGGAGAATGGCTGCATGTTTTCCATACTTGCTTTTCATCATTCATGAGGAAGGATTATTTATCTCTATTGCATTGCATTATAGCAGTCTATTTACTCATTTTTTACCCTCTAAATTGTGAATTCTTAAGGACAAAGAATATGAATGTTTGTGCTTGGGCACACAATAAGTGATTAATAAATATTAAATAAATAACTGAATGATTGCGCTGATACCCCAGACATATCATCAAAATGATTTGCTCTTTAATTTGTTTTTACCTAGGGTTAAATTTATAATACTGTGTCTACCCACATCAAGAATGCCTTGTGACCAACATGAAGCACTTTTTTTCTTTGGAGTATCTATATCTTTGATGATATTTACTTACAGTCTATTGATTTAGAATTTTACAGAACATTTAGATGAAATAAGCCTGAGATGACAGATCATGATTAGGTGCTCAGTCAGGTTTTCACGGACCTAAATGACTTTTTGTCTATTTGGTTTTTGTTTATTGGATGGTCTGCTCATTTTTTGTAAGTCAATTTCATTAGTATAATTACACTTAAAAATGTACTCATCTTGAGGTCACTGATTTCCGTCATTTAGTTTTGCCTGTTTTAAACGTCTTAAACATAGAATCACAGACGATTCATCTTTTATACCTGGCTTCTTTCATTCAGCATAAAGTTTTTCTCCTTGCTACCCCTGCCTTTCTTCCATCCCTCTCTAGCCTGCTTCCCCCATTGTTAACTGGATGTTTTAGTGTAGCACATTGGTTTCAACTGATGAACAAATATTGATTGATAAATTATAATTAACTAAAGTCCATAAACTTTATTAGTGTTCACTCTTTATGTTGTACATTCTGTGGGTTCTAACAAGTTTGTAATGGCATGTTTCACTATCCTAAATTAAGATGCGTATGAATTCACCTAGTACTAGATAATTAGATTGTTTTTAGTTTTTGGCTGTGGTAATAAAGCTACTATGAAGAGATTTTATGTTCATATGTTAGAATTTCTCTTGGATACTTTCCTTGGAGTGGAATTGCTAGGACATTTTTAATTTTAGCCATTCTGGTGGGTCAATCATTTAACACTGTGGAACTAATGTGAATTTCTCTAATGACTAATGATGTGTGAGTACCTTTAATATGCTTATTGGTCATTCAGATTTCTGCCTTTTTATGTGTCTGTACAAATGTTTTGCCTAATTTTAATTGGGCTGACTTTTTCTTATTATTAAGTTGTATAAAACACATGTTGTGGATATTTCCTCCCAGTCTGTGGCTTGACCTTTCATTTTGTTTTAATCATATCTCTTGAAGAGCAACATTTTTAATTTTTATGAAACCCAATTTACCTTTTTTTTCTTTTTTGTTTAGTGCTTCTATGTCTTCCCTAAGAAATATTTGTCAATTGCACATTTGCAAAGATGTTGTCATGTTTTCTTCCAGGGGATTGGTAGTTCTGGCATTTACATTAAGGCCCATGATTCATTTTGAATCAATTTTGTATTTAGTGTGAAGTACAAATTAAAGTTGAGTTTCTTTTCCCATATGTTTCCAGTTTTCCTGAACCTATTGTTGCAAAGATGTTTTCTCTCCCACAGAATTACCTTAGAACTTCTGCTGGAAACGAAGTGACCATATAAGTACTGGCCTATTTCTGAACTATCTCTTCTGTTTCATTGATCTGTATACCTGGATTGTATGTCAACCCTAGGCTGCCACGATGACTCTTCTTTATATGTGGTATTAAGTACAAAAACTGTTTCTTTTCAAAAGCAGTTTCACTTCTTTTAAGTCCTTTACATTTCCATATAAATTCTGATGTTATTATAAACAATATTTTCCAACATTATTTTGCAATTGTTTGCGAACAGTATATATAGAAATATAATTGATGTGTGTTTATTGATTCTGATGCTGTAAACTTTTAAAATTAACCAACTGGTTCTAATAGTTTTTCCTTAGGATTTTCTATATGCACAATCATGTTCTCTGTGAAAACACAAACTTTCCTGTTTCTTTCTGTCTGGTTGCTTTTATGTCTTTTCCCTGATTGTACTGGCTAAGAATTCCAGTACAGCGTTGAATAGAAAGGTGAGAGGTGACATTTTTGGTTTGTTCCTGTTTCTAGGGACAAAGCATTGTTTCCCCATTAAGCATTTTGTAGAGCAGAAAGATCTGGTTACCAATCCCAAGTGAGGATTCTCTACCATGCGGAGAATAGCAAAAAGTATAGCAATGCCGACCACCAACTAGGAGGCCACATACTTGGTCCACTACCTCTTTTACAGGTTCAGAGTTGCCAAGGATGACTCAACACATAAGCACTGGTATGAACAGTGCTTTATTCAGAGAAAGTAGAGTAGACCTAGCAAGTTCAGCATCTGTAGCGTGTGCCTTTTTCCCATGGCCAGTGGGTTCCTCCCAATAGCGGATGCAGGGCAATGAATGAACTGCAGGCAAAGACCCTGTTCCCTTCCTGTAAGAGACAGATACACCGGTGGGGATGGCCAGGTGCCATATAATGCACATACTTAAGCAGTACAAGGAAGTTCATTGCATATTCAAAACAGGGGGAAAGTTTCTGTTAATAAGAAAGCGTAATATGGGGCTAAGTGACAGCTCAGCACTGAACTTCCATGTGGGGGAATGTTCCAGGCTGAGGGTACTGGTGAGGCAATCCCTGGGAAGGGCAGCAGGTCACACTATGACTGCTTTACTTATCTATTTCTCAAGTTTTCCCAGGTTAATATTTCCTTAAGATGTTATGTACAAGTTTATTTGTAAATATCTTTTATCAAGTTAAAAATGTTTACTTCTATTCCTAGTTTCCTGAGAGTTTTATTGTGAATAGGCACTGAATTTTGTCAAATGCTTTCCTGCTTCTATTGAGATGATCGAATGGATTTTCTTATGTAGTCTGTTGTACTAAATTATGTTGATTGCTTTTTGAATGTTGAACCAGCCTTGCATTTCCAGGACAAATCTCATTTGGTCATAATTTATTATCTTTTTTTGTATATTGCTGAATTTAATTTGATAACATTTGTTAGGGATTTTTTTTCATCTTGATTCTAGAAAGATACGGGTTTGTTCTCTTTTCTTTTATTCTCCTCCCCTTCTTTTTCTTGTTTCAAAATGCCTCTTTTTGATTTTGATATTTGGATAATGCTAGCCTCATAAAATGAGCTATGCAGTGTTTTTTGTCTATTTTCTTAAAAGTCTGTGGAAAGTTGTTATTGTTTCCTCGTTAAGTGGTTGATAGAATTTACCAGTGACATCATCTGGGCCTACAACTTCTTCATGTGAAAGTTTTTGATTGCAAATACAGTGTCTTTAATATATGTAAAGCTCTTCTCCCCTCTGATAACTCTAAGCTGTTCCGTATAGTTAAGAGTCTGTTTCTTGGTTTGTGTCTCCTTTTTTCCCCCGTTGCTAGTTTCTTTCTTAAATTCCACATGTGAGTGAAATCATATGGCATGCATCTTTCTCTGACTTATTTCGCTTAGCATAATACTCTCTAGCTCAATCCAAGTCATTGCATTTTTTTACAGCTAAGTAATATTCCATTGTATATATATACCACTTCTTTATCCATTCATCAATCAGTGGACATTTGGGCTGTAATTTGGCTATTGTAGATAATGCTGCTAGAAACAATAGGGGGCATGTACCCCTTCGAACCAGTATTTTTGTATTCTTTGGGTAAATACCTAGTAGTGTGATTGCTGATCATAAGGTAGTTCTATTTTTAGCTTTTTGAGGAAACTGCATACTGTTTCTCACAGTGGCTACACCAGTTTGTATTCCCACTGAGGGGCAAGAGGGTTTCCCCCCTTCTCCACATCCTCACCAATACCTGCTGTTTCTTGTGTTCTTGATTTTAGCCATTCTGACAGGTGTGAGGTGATATCTCATTGTAGTTTTTTAAAGCTTTTATTTATTTATTTGAGAGACAGCAAGAATGAGAGAGATCACAGAGGGAGAGGAAGAGGGAGAAGCAGATTCTCCCCTGAGCAGAGAGCCTGATGCGGGGCTCAATCCCAGGACTCTATCACAACCTGAGCCAAAGGCAGATGCTTAACCAACTGAGCTACCCTGGTGCCCTTCACTGTAGTTTTGATTTGTATTTCCCTGATGATAAGTGATGTCGAGCATCTTTTCATGTGTCCGTTGGCCATCCGTATGTCTTCTTTGGAAAAATGTCTATTCATGTTTTTTGCCCATTTTTAATTGGATCATTTGTTTTTTTGAGTATTGAGTTTTATAAGTTCTTTATATATTTTGGATACTAACCCTTTATCAGATATGTCATTTGCAAACATCTCCCATTGCATAGGTTGCCTTTCAGTTTTGTTGACTGTTTTCTTCTTTGCGCAGAAGCTTTTTATTTTGATGTAGTCCCAACAGTTTATTTGTGCTTTCATTTCCTTTGCCTCAGGAGACAAATCTAGAAAGAAGTTGGTGCAGCTGAAGTCAAAGAAATCACTGCCTGTTCTAGGATTTTTATGGCTTTGGGTCTCACATTTAGGTCTTTGACCCATTTTGAATTTATTTTTGTATACAGTGTAAGAAAATGGTCCAGGTTCATTCTTTTGCATGTTGCTGTCCAGTTTTCCCAACACCATTTGTTGAAGAGACACTATTTTTCTATTTGGATATTCTTTCCTGCTTTGTTAATTGACCAGATAATTGTGAGTTCATTTCTGGGTTTTCTATTCTGTTCCATTGAGATGATATTCCCTTTTAAAAATAGTAATTCTAGTTATGGCTGCTCATTCTTCTTGATAGGTGTTCTCTCTCTTGCTCTGTCTCTTAGTTTACTAGAATTTATTCACTTTATTGATCTTTGTATGAATACTTTTTTGTTTCATCAATTTTCTGTATTATTTGTTCATTTTTAAATGTCATTCATTTCTGTTCTCTATTATGCTCTTCCTTCTAACCTTGGATTTAATTTGCTCTTTACTTTCACCTTCTTAAGTGTAAACTATAACACACTGATTTTAAACATTCTCTTTATTCTTATGTAAGTATTAAAAGGTCTCAATTTCTCTCAAAGCACTGTTTTAGTGGCAGTCCACAAACCTTGACATACTGTATTTTCATTTCATTCAGTTTGAAATATTTTCTAATATTCTTTCAGATTTTTTCCATTGCCTATGGGTTATTTAAAAGTGAGTTATTTAATTTCCATATATGTTATCTTAATGATATTAACTTTTAATTTAATCCAGTTTGATCAGAAAGCATACTTGGTAATAATTCAGACTTTTTACATTTTTTTTCAGACTTTTTACATTTATTGAGACTTGTTTTATATCCCAAGATATAGTCTTTCTTGGTGAAGGTACCCTGAACAATTTTGAGGATCCTGCCCTTTTGGTTATACTGCGGTATAACTTTTAATTTAGTCAACATGATTGAAGGCTATTATATTCCTACTGGTTTTCAGTATACTTTCAGCCTACTCTTCTATAAATTACTGAAAGATATTATTGTAATCATCTATATTTATGTCTATTTCATTTTTAGCTCTGTAAATTTTTGCTTTATTATTTTGAAATTCTGTTATTAGCTGTATACACATTTAGGATTGTTTTGTCTTCTTGATGAAGTGACCACTTTATGACTATGAAAAGCAGCTTTTTGAATCTTTGTAATATTTACTTTTTAATATTTTTGTATTGAAATAGATTTTGTCTTATGTTACAATAGTCATTCCAACTTTTTATGATTAATGTTTATATGGTATATCATTTTTCCTTCCTTACTTTTATCTATTTTCATATTTAGAGTAATTTCATGTAGAAGCATACAGGTCAGTATTAATTTTTACTCAATTTGAAAACCACTGGCTTTCAATTCATGTGTTTGTCTACACTCAGTGAAATTATCAATGCACTTGGTTTTAAGTCTTTTGTTTCAATTTTCTATGTGACTTACTTGTTATTATTTTCATTTTATTACTCTATTCTTAACTTCTTTTGGCTTCAGCATATTTTAGTATTCTAATTAGATCTTTTATCTTTATCTTATCTTTTTAAAAAATTTTAGTGGCTGTTCTACATTTTACAATTTATACCTTTATCTTTCATAGTCATCTCTCAAACTATATTAAACCACCTCACATATATATAAGAACCTCACAATCATATACTTCTGCTTCTACATGGCTTTGTGGGTTTTTTGTGGTTGTTACACATTTGTTCCCTAAATTTGTTATAAACACTTCAATGTATTAATATCTTTTTTTCCCCAAAAGTCAATTATCTCTCTTTTTGTAAAAGAAGAAAAATGGTCCTTTTTGTTTGGCAACATATTTATAAATTATCACACTATTTTTTTCCATATATCTGTTCATTTTTATATAGCTATATGGAGAAGGATGGCAAAATAGTACCACTTATTCCATTGTTCCTAGAAAAGGAAGTTCACAGATGTTTTTATTTTATTTTGAAAGTTTTATGATCATTATCCTGAAAGAACTGCAAGTCACTTGACACTCTGGTCTACTAAAATCTGTACAAGACAATTGAGGAAGGAGCCTCCAAACACAATAGCATTTAAATTCCGAGTCTCCCAAGTTTTATATATGTGGCTGGAATATACTATTACAGGGCAGTAGAAGCCCCACAGTCCAGGAAATATCTTAGATACCAGAAATTAAACAAGTCTAAACTATTTACAGTCAACAAAATTTCCCTTTGACTACTATTACTATAATTTCCATAGTACATGAATGTTATAAAGTAATAATATAGCCAAATTTTAGATTTATTTAGTGCCTTTTGTTAGAGATTTTCAACTATCTATGTTACATACTCTCTTATCAGCAAATAGAATTTGAAGAAAGATTTGTGCATTTTTAACCCGATACAAATATTTTAATTGCTGAAATAATTATAATAAAACTAGACACATTTATTATACTTTCTAGAAAAAAAGAGCATGGTTTCAGAATCGGATTACAGTTTGGATCAAAATGCTCAGTAGCTGTGCGATCTTGGGCTGGTTCTTAACTTCTGAAAATATTAATTTCTAAATCTATAAAGTTGGAATAATCACATATAACACTCAGATTACTGTAAAGATTACATAGATCAATGTGTGAAAAACTCCTGATATTCTGCCTAGAAAAGAAAATGTTCTCATTAAATTTCAGTTTCTCTTTCCAGAAGTTTCTCATATCACAAATAACATAATAGGAACTTAAAGTTTAAATGACTTTCTCAATGTCAAACTCTTAGTAGTGTCAGAACTAAATCTCAACCTGCCTTTTAGTTCTAAAGCTTTTTTTTTTTTTTTTTTAACTACAACACAGCTACCTCAGAAGTAGCAGTAGGAGCTTTTTATAACAGTTTCACCATTGTTCTATAGCATAAAAATGAAAAAAAAGCAAATCCCTGTCTGGGTACACAGATATGAAAATTATGTTGGACAGGTTCTGTCTCGTCTCTGAGCTACAGTGTGAATGTTCTAAATATGGGTATTCACTGTCTCACCATTGGTCTAAGTAGTAGCTGTTACTACATAACCAGTCACTGAAAATAGCTGATTGCCTAAGACAACCTAAAAAAAAGAAGAGCTTTATTTTTCATTTACTGCTTTTTTTCCTTGTTATTGTTCTATTTAATTAATGAGGTCTAGTTTGTAAGTGGGGTGATTTAAGACAAAAAGAAAAATACTTTGTCAAGCTTGTCAACTTTCTAACATTTCTATGAGACTGAAATCTACACACTAAAAAGATAAAGATATATCTCATTAATACACTCTGTCCTATTTCACCTTTTGTGCAGGAATATCTTCCAAAGTTGAGTTCTCATAGGAATTTCTAAAACTCCAAGATGTTGCCTTTCACATTAAATGACACCTGACATTCTATTCCTGCACTTTGAACATAGATGTTATAGACAACCTGAAGATAATTACAGATAATTTTAATTTTGATCCTTTTTTGTTTATTTCTATGCCCTCTGTTGTTTGAATGATAAAGTGATGGGGAAAATATCCAACACATATCTCTGTGGTCATAGATTCTTCTGAAGTCCAGGCTCAAACACATGTACAGCTGGTTTGTAAATAATAATCAGCAGATTTATGGCTAATATGACGGACAAGATAGGGATAATATTATGCAAAAAAAATTAATGTAGGATAATTATCGTTAGAAAAGTAGAATTTTAGGTAGAAAAGTAGAATTTTAGGTAGAAAAGTGCTTTGATGAATACTGTAATCAAACAATTTTTCAGCTTTAAGAAATGTAGAGATTACATCTTCATTTCAAAGGTCCGTGGACCTTGAGGAGCCTGGGTGGCTCAGTCAGTTAAATGTCTGCCTTTGGAGATCTTAAGAAGAAAACTAATGGGAGACAGGAGTTAAGATGGCGGAGGAGTAGGGGACCCCTTTTTCAGCTGGTCCCCTGAGTCGAGTTGGACAGGTACCAGACCAGCCTGAACATCCACAGAATCAGCCTGAGACGCAGGAAGATACATCTGGATCTCTACAAATGAACATCTCCAGCGCTGAGTATTGAGGTACGAAGCGGGGAGCCGTGAAACTGCGCACAGGTATCTGAAGATAAAAGGAAGGGGGAGGGAGCCGCTGCGTTTGGGTGCCGGGAAGCAGTAGCCACCTGCACGGGGGAGCGGGCAGACTTGCGGACCGGCACCCGCGAGAGAGCAGACTGAGACCGTGAGCCGGGGAACGTGCGAGACCAGACTGAAACGGAGCTCTGGTGCACTCACTGGATTCAGACTGAGACCGGGAGCTCCGGGAGCGCGCGGGGGGGGGGGCGGGGGGGGGGAGCGGCGGGCGGCTGGCGGTGTTAGAAACACAAAGGACAGAGACGCGCCAGCCCTGGAAGTGAGGGCTGGGATGCCGAGTGTGGGGCGCATATCCCAGGACGCTGCCGGGTTGAGCAGCACCAACAGAAACAGAGTTAAAGTGGCCAAAACATCAGTGGAGAACGGTGCTCTGTTCTGAGACAGAGGCTGAGATTTGGCTACTGCTGCTCTGACTCTCAGAAGAGGCATAGCAAACCTCCAGGGAACACCTCCAGAGAACAAAAGCCTGGAAATACCGGCTCACAGTGTGCCCATCCCCATCCCCCCTCCCAGGGGACATGGAGAATCTACCCAAACAGGGTTGCCTGAGTATCAGCATGGCAGGCCCCTCCCCCAGAAAGCAGACTGAAAAATCAAGAAGCCCACATCCCTAAGGTCCCTATAAAACAAGGGCGCACTGCCTGTGTCCCGGTCAATAATTTGGGCTCTGGACAACCCCACAACCTCTCCTCATCAGAATGACAAGAAGGAGAAATCCCTCCCCCCCCCCGGAAAAGAAAAGACAATGAGTATGTGGCCTCTGCCACAGAACTAATGGATATGGATATAACCAAATTATCAGAAATGGAATTCAGAGTAACAATGGTCAAGATGATGTGTAGACTTGAAAAAAGTATTAACAAAAATGTTAATGAGAATATAGAATCTCTAAGGGAGGAAATGAGAGCGAATCTGGCAGAAATTAAAAATTCTATGAGCCAAATGCAGTCAAAACTAGAGGCTCTGACAGCCAGGGTGAATGAGGCAGAAGAACGTATCAGCGAATCGGAGGATGATGGGTTAGTAGAAGAGAAAGCTAAAATAGAATCTGGGCTCAAAAAAATCCAATCTCAAGAATGTAGGTTACGGGAGATTACTGACTCAATGAAACGTTCCAATGTCAGAATCATCGGCATCCCCGAGGGGGTGGAGAAAAACAGAGGTCTAGAAAAGATATTTGAACAAATTGTAGCTGAAAACTTCCCTAATCTAGCAAAGTAAACAAACATTCGTGTCCAAGAGGCAGAGAGGACCCCTCCCAAGCTCAACCACGACAAACCTACGCCACATCACGTGCAATTCGCAAATATTAGATCCAAGGATACAGTATTGAAAGCGGCCAGGGCAAAGAAATTTCTCACGTACCAAGGCAAAGGTATCAGAATTACGTCAGACCTGTCCACACAGACCTGGAATGAGAGAAAGGGTTGGGGGGGCATTTTTAAAGCTCTTTCATAGAAAAACATGCAGCCAAGGATCCTTTATCCAGCAAGGCTGTCATTCAGAATTGATGGAGAAATAAAGACCTTCCAGAATCTCCAGTCATTGACCAATTTCGTAACCATGAAACCAGCCCTACAGGAGATATTAAGGGGGGTTCTATAAAAGTAAAAAGGCTCCAAGAGTGATACAGAACAGCAAGTCACAATCTATAGAAACAAAGACTTTACTGGCAACATAGCATCATTAAAATCATATCTCTCAATAATCAGTCTCAATGTAAATGGCCTAAATGCTCCCATAAGTGCCACAGGGTTGCAGATTGGATAAAAAGACATGACCCATCCATTTGCTGTCTACAAGAGACTCATTTTCAACCTAAAGATACATTCAGACTGAAAGTAAAGGGATGGAATACCATCTTTCATGCCAATGGACCTCAAAAGAAAGCTGGGGTAGCAATTCTCATATCAGACAGACTGGATTTTAAACTAAAGACTATAGTTAGAGACACAAAGGGGCACTATATTATTCTTAAAGGATGTATCCAACAAGTGGATATGACAATTATAAATATATATGCCCCCAACAGGGGAGCAGCAAGATACACAAGCCAACTCTTAACCAGAATAAAGAGACATATAGATAAAAATACGTTAATAGTAGGGGACCTCAACACTCCACTATCAGCAATAGACAGAGCACCAGAGCAGAAAACCAACATAGAAACAAGAGCTTTGAATGCCATACTCGATGAGTTGGACCTCATAGATATATATAGAATACTACACCCCAGAACCAAAGAATACTCATTCTATTCTAATGCCCATGGAACATTCTCAAGAATAGACCATGTTCTGGGTCACAAAACAGGTCTCAACCAATACCTAAAGACTGAAATTATTCCCTGCATATTCTCAGACCACAACGCTTTGAAATTGGAACTCAACCACAAGGAAAAATTTGGAAGAAACTCAAACACTTGGAGACTAAGAACTATCCTGCTCAAGAATGATTCGATAAACCAGGAAATCAAAAATCAATTTAAACAATTTATGGAGACCAACAAGAATGAAAACACAACGGTCCAAAACCTATGGGATACTGCAAAGGCAGTCCTAAGGGGAAAATACATAGCCATCCAAGCCTCACTCAAAAGAATAGAAAAATCTAAAATGCAGTTTTTATATTCTCACCTCAAGAAGCTGGAACAGCAACAGAGGGACAGGCCTAATCCACGCACGAGAAAGCAGTTGACCAAGATTAGAGCAGAAATCAATGAATTAGAAACCAGGAGTACAGTAGAGCAGATCAACAGAACTAGAAGCTGGTTCTTTGAAAGAATTAATAAAATTGACAAACCACTGAAAAGACTTATCCAAAAGAATAGAGAAAGGACCCAAATTAATAAAATTAAGAATGAAAGGGAGAGGTCACAACCAACACCAATGAAATTGGAAGGATTATTAGAAACTTTTATCAACAGCTTTATGCCAATAAATTAAGCAATCTGGAAGAGATGGAGGCCTTCCTGGAAACCTATAAACTACCAAGACTGAAACAGGAAGAAATTGATTTCTTAAAAAGGCCAATTAATTATGAAGAGATTGAAACATTGATAAACAACCTTCCAAAAAACAAAACTCCAGGATCGGACAGGTTTTCCTGGGGAATTCTACCAAACATTCAGAGAAGAAATAATACTTATTCTCCTAAAGCTATTTCAAAAAATAGAAACAGAAGGAAAGCTACCAAACTCATTCTATGAGGCAAATATTACCTTGATCCCCAAACCAGGCAAAGACCCCATCAAAAAGGAGAATTACAGACCAATTTCCCTAATGAATATGGATGCCAAAATCCTCAACAAGATCCTGGCTAATAGAATCCAACAGTACATTAAAAGGATTATCCATCATGACCAAGTGGGATTCATCCCTGGGATGCAAGCATGGTTCAACATTTGCAAATCGATCAGTGTCTTAGATTTTATCCAGAAGGAAAAAGCCAAAAATCATATGATTCTCTCAATAGATGCAGAAAAAGCATTTGATAAAATACAGCATCTTTTCCTGATTAAAACCCTTCAGAGTGTAGGGATAGAGGGTACATTCCTCAATCTCTTAAAAATCATCTATGAAAAGCCTACAGCAAATATCATTCTCAATGGGGAAAAGCTGGAAGCCTTTCCCTTAAGATCAGGAACTCGACAAGGATGCCCACTCTCGCCACTATTATTCAACATAGTACTAGAAGTCCTTGCAACAGCAATCAGACAACAAAAAAGGATAAAACGTATCCAAATCGGCAATGAAGAAGTCAAACTGTCTCTCTTCGCAGATGACATGATACTCTATATGGAAAACCCAAAAGAATCCACTCCCAAAATTAGAAGTTATAGAGCAATTCAGTAATGTGGCGGGATACAAAATCAATGCTCAGAAATCAGCTGCATTTCTATACACGAATAATGAGACTGAAGAAAGAGAAATTAGGGAATCCATCCCATTTACAATAGCACCAAAAACCATACGTTACCTTGGAATTAACTTAACCAGAGACGTAAAGGACCTATATTCTAGAAACTATAAATCACTCTTGAAAGACATTGAGGAAGACACAAAAAGATGGAAAAATATTCCATGCTCATGGATCGGAAGAATTAACATAGTTAAAATGTCCATGCTACCCAGAGCAATCTACACTTTCAATGCTATCCCGATCAAAATACCAATGACATTTTTCAAAGAACTGGAACAAATAGACCTTAAATTTGTATGGAACCAGAAAAGGCCCTGAATCGCCAAGGGACTGTTGAAAAGGAAAAACAATGCTGGGGGCATCACAATGCTGGATTTCGAGCTGTACTACAAAGCTGTGATCACAAAGACAGCATGGTACTGGCACAAAAACAGACACATAGACCAATGGAACAGAATAGAGAACCCAGAAATGGACCCTTAGCTCTTTGTGCAACTAATCTTTGATAAAGCAAGAAAAAACATCCAGTGGAAAAAAGACAGTCTCTTCAATAAATGGTGCTGGGAAAATTGGACAGCTACATGCAAAAAAATGAAACTTGACCACTCTCTCACACCATACACAAAGATAAACTCCAAAGGGATGAAAGACCTAGATGTGAGACAGGAATCCATCAAAATTCTAGAGGAGAACATAGGCAGCAACCTCTACGACATCGACCAAAGCAACCTTTTTCATGACACATCTCCAAAGGCAAGAGAAACAAAAGATAAAATGAACTTGTGGGGCTTCATCAAGATAAAAAGCTTTTGCACAGCCAAGGAAACAGTCAAAAAAACTAAGAGGCAGCCCACAGAATGGGAGAATATATTTGCAAATGATACTACAAATAAAAGACTGGTATCCAAGATCTACAAAGAACTTCTCAAACTCAATATGTGAGAAACAAATAAATCATAAAATGGGCAGAAGATATGAACAGACACTTTTCCAATGATGACATACAAATGGCTAACAGACACATGAAAAAATGTTCAAAATCATTAGCCATCAGGGAAATTCAAATCAAAACCACACTAAGATACCACCTTACGCCAGTTAGAATGGCAAAAACTGACAAGGCAAGAAATAACAATTGCTGGAGAGGATGTGGAGAAAGGGGATCCCTCCTACATTGTTGGTGGGAATGCAAGTTGGCACAGCCACTCTGGAAAACAGTGTGGAGGTCCCTCAAAATGTTAAAAATTGAGCTACCCTATGACCCAGCCATTGTACTACTGGGTATTTACCCCAAGGATACAGACGTAGTGAAGAGAAGGGCCATATGCACACCAAGGTTCATAGCAGCAATGTCCACAATAGCTAAATTGTGGAAGGAGCCAAGATGCCCTTCAACAGATGACTGGATTAAGAAGTTGTGGTCCATATATACAATGGAATATTATTCAGCTATCAAAAAGAACGATTTCTCAACATTTGCTGCAACATGGACGGCACTGGAGGAGATAATGCTAAGTGAAATAAGTCAAGCAGAGAAAGACAATTATCATATGGTTTCTCTCATCTACGGAACATAAGAACGAGGAAGATCGGTAGGGGAAGAAAGGGATAAAGAAAGCGGGGGTACCCAGAAGGGGGAATGAAGCATGAGAGACTATGGACTCCGAGAAACAAACTGAGGGCTTCAGAGGGGAGGGGGGTGGGGGAATGGAATAGGCTGGTGATGGGTAGTAAGGAGGGTACATAGTGCATGGTGCACTGGGTGTCATACGCAACTAATGAACCATCGAACTTTACATCAAAAACCAGGAATGTACTGTATGGTGACTAACATAATATAATAAAAAAACATTAAAAAAAAAATGTCTGCCTTTGGCTTAGGTCATGATCCCAGGGTCCTGAGACTGAGCCCTGCATCTGGCTCCCCACTCAGCAGGGAGTCAGCTTCTCCCTCTACCCCTCCCCCCTGCTCCTGATTTATCTCTCTCTCTCTCTCTCTCTCTCTCTCTCATGCTCTCGCTTTCAAATAAATAAATAAAATCTTAAAAAAAAAAAAGGTCCATGGACTATTTATAATCATTGGCCATAGACTAGGCAAGAAGGAAAATTTTATAAGAAGTGGACTGAGTACATTTTATAACTGTTGTTAATAAGTTAAAACAAATATGTAAGTAAATAAAATGGAAGTTCAAATGGAAGTTATGAACACTTTTCTAATAGTGTTTGAGTAAAAAAATTGGTTAAAATGTAATTATAAATTATGTAGAAAAATAGAGAATAAGCCACTTAGACAAAAGTTGTGGGATGTTTCCAGGGGGGAAAAGTTTTTATTCAAGAAAAGCAAACTATTAAAAAAGAAAACTGAAAACATTAACAAAGAAATGTCTACAAAAGGTTCAGTGTTCTAGGAAATAACTATGGCCCATATCCTACCACCTATACCAGAGCACCAAATGAGAATTAAAACAAACAAACAAACAAACAAACAAAAACCCTATAAATTCATTTCAGAAACTAAAAAAACCTTAATGTTGATTCTTGCCAAAAGAAATTTTCACCAAAATAAGAAAACTCAGTAATCTTAAAATAAAAATGCTTTATTTTCCAAAATCCTTAATAAAATATCTGGATTATAAATTAAATAATGTCCACTTTAATCCTGTAAGGACAATATTAAGAATGAAAAGTGCATTTCGTTTTAGAGAAATACATTAATATAAAACATTACATAAATAAAGAGAATTATGAGCATTTTAATAGTTTCTTATGGCAGGCTATGGCCAGACCTGCTGAACTGAAAATTCAAGTAAGAGCACTGACACATGAAGAATTTGGAAAACAGAAATAGAATAGAACAGAAATAGAATTTGGGGGGGAAAGTGTATATATAATATAATTTTAAGCAAAATTAATGCAAAGTAGAAATAAATTCAAAATATCATTTTTGACACCATCAATTTTATCTAAATAAGAAAGAATAACACCTAATGTTTGTAAGGGTAACCTACTAATAGTAGCAAACAGAGCTACTACTCAGAATATTTGCGTAACCTTCCCGGAAAGATTTTGGCAATTGAGGTCAGGAGTCACAGATGTGTTCATATGCTTTTACTTTGCAATTCAGTTTCTAGGCATTAAGGTGAAAGAAAACGATCATAATTGTAGTTGCAATTTAAGTGCTTTTGGATGGATGTGGACCAGGGTCTGATGGTACCCCACTCATACCACCTGGGCACTCATCATTCCCACTGTCCCTATCCCAACACATTCCACTGCAGCATCTGTGCCTTCATGGGTGTGCAACCTGTGTACCTGTACAGGGCATTGTGCTCCAAAGGGCCCTGATGTGATGCTCTGCTGTCACCTTCTTGAAATTCTTAACCATTTTTTACAAGGAGCCTCACATTTTCATTTTGCCCTTGACCCTGCAAATTGCGCAGCTGATTTCACCTCTGACTCTGCTTGAGAATTTTCTTTGACCCTCACAGCCCACCCAATCCATGTGGCACTGAGGGAAATGTAAAGTGGTCTCTGCTCCCCAGAATATCCAATGGGACGGGTTATATGTTTCACAGTGTTCACCAGAGGGTTCAAACCCTAGGTGTCCATTTCCACTGTGGTAACCTGCTTAATCATCAACATTTTTTTTCTCTTTTTCATTTCTACACTTCGCTATGGGTGTTTCCTGGTATCATCTTCCAAATGGACTACTTGTATTCAAGTCTTCTTTCAAGGTCTGTTCCTGAGAGGATACCCAACCTAAAACAGGAGGTGAGTGTGTAAGTAGAAAGCCAGGTAAACAAGCAATCATAGAAATCCAGGCAAGATGATCATGGTGGGCCGGGTCAGGATGATAACAATAGAGATAGTAGGGAAGATTGGACTCCAGCTATCTATGAAGGTTGTTCCAGGAAGGCTTGCTCAAGTTTTGAATGTGGGATATGAGATCATGAAGAAAGCGAAGGATTAATTCATGGGATTTGGCCTAAGTTACTAGAATAGAGATGCTACTAACTGGGATGGCAATGCCTGCTAAAGGAGCAGGTGCATGGTACAGAGTTGGGATTTCAGCTTTGCACATGTTAAATGTGAGATGCCTAGTAGACAGGAGAAAATGTCAGTGGGTCACTGAATAGATGACAGTAGTAGTTAAGGCTGCAGTTAAACACTTGACAGTCTTGAGTATAGACACTTGATAAGTTCAATAAAAATGTAAGTGCTGATGGAAAAGAGAAGCTACCTGTCCAAAGACAAAGCTTTAAGAATTTAGGGACAGGGAGGAATCTGTAACTGAGACAGAGAAGCAGCAGCTAGAGAGTTGGGAAGAAACCTGGAGAGCACAGTGCCCTAGAAGCCAAATGAGGAAAAGTGTGTCAGGATACAGAGGTCACCTGCTTTAGAAATGACCATTGGATTGAGCATTATGGAGGTCAGTGTTGACCTTCACAAGAACAGTCTTGTTGCAGTGGTGGAGGCCAAAGTCTAACTGCGATGAAATCAAGAATGAATAGTAAGAGAGGAATTGGAAGAGCCAAAATAGATAATTCTCTAGGATTTTTGCAAAAAGAAAGAAAGAAAAAGATAAATAAATGGGTAGTAATTTGAAGGATAAGAAGGGTGAAAATTGTGTTCATTTTTTAAAGTTGTGAGATGTAACAGTATATTTTATGCTACTGAGAAAGCCAATAGAGAGAAAAAGAGAATAAATTTGCTTTGTTTATTGTTGTTATTGAGAAAATGAGCAATACCTTATCAGGTAAATGGCTGGAGATGATTGCCTAATCATAAGAATGTAATTCTTAAATATTAATTATTCTTCAAATTTCTTAAACTCCATTAGACCTTTGTTCTCTATATTTAAAGCTTTTGTATTTAGTGAGGTAAATCCTGGGAAACACTGCATATATATCCACATAGCCACAGCAGGAGCAGACAGGAAAAATTAAAGTGCAAATATACGTAGGCTGACAAAACAGAAGTTTTTTTATGGGGGTGAATAAGCATATTTTGAGAGAAAAATCTAAATATTCCATAGTAATAAAATAGCAAAAAGCCGTCTTTCTTGTGCTCTTTTATAAACCTCCCTCTGGGAAGGAAGATTCTATTCCTGGTTGTAACTTCTGAAATATGATCTCAAAACCTAACATTTTATGTAGCGAACTTTAAGAGGATAATCAGAGTTGTGGATAAATAATACTCAAACATATATTTATTTTAGATCGGCTAGCAAATTATCACTGACCTCCTACTATATTCTGGGCAGAATATACAAAATTTTAAGACATTGTCTCTATCATCAAGAAAATCTGGGGAAATTCTTTTAGTATGGTTAACATAAAAAACAATGATATAGTAGGAATATCTGTGTTCTTTAAAAGATTATACTAGGAATGTAATATCTTAAGCAAAGTAATTCAAATATCTGATTTAGAAATGTGCATTATGAGTAATTTTCATGTTAATTTTAGGAATCGGATGGCTGGAAAGACTTCACTTCTTCTGTCTAAATATGTCTTAAGTTTTATGAGGAGAGCTGGGCTAGGGAGTTGAGCCTGTTTTGTTTGTGTGGTTTTTTGTTTTGCTTTTTTGGGGGATGGGGGAAGGGTTTGAGTGTTTCTGACACACCAAATAATTTATGACCTTATACTGAAGGTCAGCTCATTCTTCAGACAGGAAACCAGATACACTATTTTCTGTTTTGTTGTTGCTAACAGTGCTGCCTATAACCTGATTCCGGGGTAATTAGGGACTGAAAAGGTAATCAGAATTCAAGTGCGTTGAAGCTCCAACTGGGATTTGTGCTTAAAAGCCTTAGAAACTTACAGAGAAACCCCCTCTGCATCCTTTAAAATGGTCCAAAAGTCTAATTGCCAACTCGAGAGAGAGGATACTGCAGCTCCTCTGAGTCCAGCAGTTACAGAGAAGACCCCTAGAACACCCCTCACATCTCTGAGTAAATAAAGTTGCTTTCATTGTCAGTTTTAATAGTGTCTGGCACCCACCCAAATGTGACTGAAATCAAAGTGTGGTTTTGCATGTCCTAAATATATCGTGTTAAGCTTCATCCCTAAACACCAATCTACTGGTTATCTACCAGTTAATGGTTTATTTCATTTAGCCAATGTAAAACAGGCGATGCCTCTTCTCCATCACTATAAAGAGAAAACAAAATACAATGGGGCTCCTCCTTGAAATCTGACATTTTGGCCCACCTGGTGCTATAGTATGTCTTTAATTAGGTAGAGAGAATGATATAAAATTTCTTAGAAAAATGTGTTTATTGATAGTTCAAAACTTACATGATCAGGATCAATAAGTCTTAGTTTTCCGGCCACTGTAAATGGCTCCTTGGCTATTCTCCTAAGACAGCTATAAGAATAATCAGTACATTCACCACTAACCCAGTTAACAACTGGCTCATTTAACTTCCTTGTACTTTTTGTCCTTGTCTCCAAAAAGGACAAAGTGAAATAGTATTTGGTCAAGCCCTGATAAATCAATAACTTAATGCAGTTAGTTACACTTACTTAGTGCAGTTAATATTAAGAGCTTGTAAGAGTTTCCTTGTATTTACTTCTTTATTCCCACATCAGCCGTTACAGAACATTCTCATTTTCCACATGAAAGCCACAGGAGCCATTTCACAGCTCAGACCCAACAGACTGAACACCAAAAGATTAAGTGGCTAAGCTGCCTACCATTGCTTGTTTAGCTTTGCCCACAGGATTTGAATTTGTACTACACTGTTGAACATCCTAAAATAATTTAACCACATCCCAAACACTGCATAAAGAAAGTCTGTTCCATTTCTCGCCTCTTTAGATTGCATGTCCAGAGCAATTTCTCCCAAATTAAATGCCATTTGGTTTGTGTTAGAATAATCAGGACAACTGCAAACATTAATAAGTCTGCAATAATAGCAGTTTTTTTTTTCTTTTCCAAATAGCCCTACACATACATCTAAGAAAGCTTTTCCATCCCAATTTGTTTTTCTTTATTTTCAAAATAAAACGAGAGCTTATATCTCTACAATGAGAACTTCTGCCGGGTATAATACATTTAAAAAAGTATTGAGTAGAGCAGGCTTACCAGTAAACAGCAGACATGTAAGATCATTTAGTTATATACTCTAAAATAGAATGAAAGAAGTCTTAAAAATGGGAAAGGCAGCTATTAATAACATCAACAATTAGCTTCTGAGGGAGAAATCTTGAACAAAAATACGTGATAAGGAGTTATCCATAGCTTCTTAAGGTCACTTCGAATCCAGGAACATCAAGTTAACGGTAGTACTTTTCTGAGATATGACAGTAGAATACTGACCACCGGATGTTACAAATCTTCACAGTGAGATTGCTCGGATTACATTATATTTTTCAAGAGATAGCACAAATTTGTGAGAATTTTTACATTTTTTTTCATTACGTGTTTCACATATTCCAACTCTCTTGAAAGGGGACAATAAAATTTGCTAACTTCTTTTTTAATGTCTTTGCATTTCCATTACTCTATAAGGTTCCCTGCAAGGAGCCAATGTTTTAAAATATTTAACAAGGTATAATGATATTTAAATACACTTCTATTTTTCTAAGTAGGTACCCAGACAAAGAGTAGTATTCTTTCCCAGCCACTTCATTTGTTAAAGAGACTTCCAGTGAATTCATCAGTCTACTACTTGAACCACATGGATACTGTTCTAACCTACATACTAAGATTTCTTTTCAAAGTTAACAATTGTGATTTCTAACATCACAGCCATGTTTTTGTTTCTGCTGTGCTTCTTTGATATTGGCAGGAATCAGTTCAAAAGAATGCAATGAAGCCTTCATTAGGGGACTATGATACTCATAGACTCTGGGAAGGCAGCCAGGGGAATCAATTGGCGAAACATTCAAAGCAAAAGGTGTACCACCCTCTTTTACATTCTCACATGCCAAAGCTGACTGCTGAGGCGTCGAACTAAAGATCCTTGTCCTCGTCTTTGTGGTGTTCGATTTCTCTTATTTCCTTAAACCTGAATACCTGTTTTTATTACACTGCTTTCAGCGTGATGTGTTATGATGTTTTGAGATTTCACTTCAAGGCGCTGGCAGGTTTCTTTTACATCTGTGCATTTACTAATCATGCAGTGGTGCTGGGGAAGAGGCTGCAGGGCACGCCACGTGAAGGAAATTGTAAGGATACTTACATTCTGCCAGAGGACACTTGGCCGGGAGAAGTGCTTTGCCTGAGTCAAAGCAGGGCAGGAAGTTCATGCTCTTGGGACATGAAATGCTGACTTTTTCTTTATTATTAGAATATCAGCCAAACTGAAAGGAACAAGGACTCTGTGAAAGAAACAGCACCAGCCCCTCTGGCTCCAGTGTTCACCTGTCAATCCCTTGTTCCAGATCCAGATTATAATGAATGAGGGAAGGGAAGCAAGAAGAAAGAGAAAAGAGGAGGCAAACTGTCTCACATAGGCGTTGTTTGGATTAGCTACTAAAATCTGCTAAGCTTTTGAAAATCCCAAAAAATCAGGCAATTAATTTTATCTCCATTTCTAATCAAGAGCAGCCAACGTGAGTTCTTGGAGCAAAGACAGAGAGAGAAATTTGGTAATGTTATTTGGTTAATCATAGTTTCATACTATAAACTTTAAAGTCTTTAAAATGACCATATTTATCAATCTACTAAAAAATACTAACTTACAGTGCCACGGTTGCAAAAGAAAGCATGCTACACTTTATAAAATCATTTGCGTACACTGGACTCCCATATACTATGAATGTCCTGGGCATGTTTTAACGTACATATTTTTTTAAATTCCTCCCAAAGATTGCCATTTATCCAAAATCTCTAAAAATGGAAGTAGAATTGTAAGTTCATCAAAATTTTAGTGGTGTCAGGAGCTTTGAAGTAATATAATCCAATCGTTTCATCTTATAACATGGGAAACTGAGACCAGAAAGAACAAATATGTTGTTCAAGATCACAAAGCTAACTAGAAGACAGGTCTTTTCTTATTCCCAGGTCTTCCAAGATACCACACTGCATCCAAAGAACAGGGTGGTTGGCAGGACTTTCCATATGGAATCTAGCTTCTGCAAGTTAACCTACAATGTACTGAAAATAGCATTAGAGTTTTTATTGAATGATTAACTGCTGCAATAAATCATATTCTATTGAATAACTATGTACAGTTATATATAATGCAATTATTATAATAAATGATATATATTTAATAAGGTACAGTGTTCAGTGGCTTATAAGAAAGACTGCAGACTTACAATAAGTGGTTAAATTTCTACATCTTTAAGATACTAAATGATGCCAATTTAAAACTTTCACTGTTCTTCAATAAAATAAACACAAGTAATGAGTTTGAGAAAATAGGGTATTCCACAAATGAATAAAAAATGCATCTGAAATGTTAAAATATTATTTCTTAACTTCTTTTCTTGCCAAAGAGATCTTTTCAAATGTTCAGTTACAATTCTTTCAACAGTGAGTCTAAATTGTAGAGACTTGTTTTCTCAGCTTCTTTCTAATGTGGTTGACTGAACACTGGATTGGCATGTTCACTAGTCACACGGACATCAATTGGGGTAATGATATAACAATAACAAGCATGTTTTCTTGAGAAATACTTTAAAGAGTAAATAATATACTGAGCCATAAAAATGAAAAAAAAAAGAGGACAGAAATGCTTTTAAAATACTTTTATAAACATACTGAAACGTAGACAGGAACAAATAAAAATGAAATAGAAAAAATGTGTTTTCAGGGGGCATTTTAAACAAATGGATGCAATGAACATTGGAAAAAAAAGATGTATCATGCATGTATAGGCGTTAACTTGAAACATAAATTTTTAAGTTTATATACAGAATTCAAAATGAAGGCGATTGTAAATGAACCAGAAGAACAGAATAAGCCAAATAAGGACTATTTTATATTTAACTTAAAAGATTAAGGAAAAAATGTTCAAGATAGGAAGGAAAACATTTTGACTTGACAACGAAATCTATCAGTAAGCAGAGAAGGTGATGGATAATGTAATAAGATGGCCCATTTTAATTAAATTTTCAAAATATAAGTTAATCAAAATCTATATAGGCCAAATAAAAAATAGAGAATGAGTGGTAAGCCAAGATTTGAAGGGAAGAATAAGAAGGAACACGAATTACAGAAAACTATCAGTTCCCTTAGCTTTTTGTTGACTAATTGCCCAAGGCAGCACTATTGCTGAAGAATGAGTCATCAGATGCCTACCAGCAGGGTGTCCCTAATGTTTTATTTCTTGGCAACCTGAGAAAAGTCAAATGGGGACAGTGCACAAGAAGCTGAAGAGTAATTTGCAACATAAATAAAATACAAAGTAAATAAATTGTATTTCCTATTGTTTTCAGTGTTATTTTTCAACAGAGGGAGAAACAAGTTCATCAGTGCTCCACTACTCTAGTTTAAAACATTTTCCTAAAGATGAAGTCATGCACATAAAACACAATTTGGGGGGAGGGGGTAGTAACTCAAACAAAACCCTTAGATTTGTCAAGTCACTGTGACAAATCTGTGGAAAAGAAAAATGTTACTATAAGCACGTATGCTGCTCTGAAATTTAGTAAACTCTTCTTGAAAGGTTTCTACAGTACGGAACAGTGCCATTAGATAAATAATTTCTGTTGTTGTTTTCAATTGTTTTTCTGTATTTCTCAATCATGACACTTCGGTAGGATTTTCAAGTTGTTGTGTTTAGTTTTTGCCAACACTGAGGTAAAAATTGAGTATTTATCTTGTGACACAGAACATTTCAAATTTTGTGTTGCTATCTAGTCAATCAGCTTGACAGCTCCATTCTCCAGTTGGCGTTCTCTGTCTCTTTCTTCTCTGATTGACTTGGCATAACCGCTGACACAATAGCCTCTGACCAAAGGGAATGGTTCTTTTCTAGAGTTATTGTTTTGAATTCTATTCACAGTTAACTATGTCTCACTGAACCCTGCCAGTATAAACAAAATATTTGGATTACTTTCAAAGTAATAATGCCCAAAGGCAAAATTTAATATAAAACCTAACTTTTTCCTCCTTTATTTGCAATTCAGCAGAAAGACCTACAAAATATTTAATGCTTGGCAAAATGACCAGGATCGATTTTTACTGTTGTATCAGGTCAGCCGCTATCTTATCCAGTAAGCAGATTGTTTCATTTGTGTTATTTATTTTTTTTAAAGCACATTCTACGAGAGGCAGATGCAACATCAGCTGTTCATGATCAATTCTTCGGTAAACATGAGAATGATGCACCTCCCCCCCAACCAATTTGGGGAGGAGTCACCTCAAATTACTTGATGCATCTCTAGCTAGCCTTGCGGTAATTAAAGAAAAACTCTATTGTGCGGGATCCATGCTGCTTTACTCATCAACTAAGCAAATTAATAATAGTCAGCTCCTAAATACTTCCCTGAACTTAGAATATGTTAGGGGGAATGATTAAAGACTTCAAGTTCTAGAGAATTTTTCTTCATCCTGTTCATTATTGAGATAAAATATCTATCTAAATATGAAATATTAGTAGGTAAGACAATCTGATCTTGGCTGTCACTGGTCTTCAAAAGGAATTTATATCAGTTAATTCTTCTTAGGAATATTTTCTCTGACAAAATCATTGACAACATGCATAGGAAGTTGTCTGGAATTTATCAGCTTCAAATGACGGATTCTTAGGAGGTATTTCTAGACTCAAGGGTAATGGTTAATAGTCACAGAATATAATTTTTCCTGATGCTTTTCAGCTAGAGTTTCTGTTTTTTTAAACCTGGAAATAATACGTCTAAAGTTATTTTAGCATTATGTCTACTTTGGACAAAATAAAGGCAAGTTTCTGGATGACACAAGAAATAAAATTATGAACTGAATGAAATGAGTGTTTAGTATAAATACAAGGAGTAACGTAGTGTTGCTATAGCCAACAGTCATTGGTTTATTCCTGGTTTATTTAGAAAAATTGGCATGGAGATTTGAAGAAGCACATTGTATGGCCCAGTGTCATCACTGTGTTTTGCTAGACCAATGGCAGACATCACATTGCTCTAATCAACAGACTTTTTCTTTTTATACTTCTATTGCTTTTACTTATCTTTCTCATGACTTTTAATTTTCACCTAATGAAATCATTAGCTTTGAAGTCAAACAGACCTGAAATTGAAGCTTGACTTTGAGAATTATGACTTGTTTGACCTTAGCTAAGTTAACTTCTCTTAGCTTTAGTTTCTTCAGTGGTAAAGTGGTGAGGCTGGATAGAACAACAGTGAAATGAAATACTGTGGGTACTTATACACACAGAGATACACATACATACACAAACATCTTAATTATTTTTAATCAGGTGAAGGTATAAACATGCATTCAATTACTATTTCATAAACGCCTCTTCTCCCTGACATGGTTCTGGTCTTTGGTGAACCAAGACCCAATAAAATAAGACTCCAGATTTTGAAGAACATATAGAATCTATACAGGGAACATGTGAAAAAGTATGTAAATAACTCCCAATAAGACAACATATTAAGTATGATAGTAGAAAAGTGACTAAAGAAGTGAGTAAACACAGAGGAGGGAATGATTTCTCTCTTCCATGGAGGATATTCAAAGGAGGTTCTAGAGAAGAGATAGCTCTTGAATTTTACCTTGAAAAATGAGTAGGAATGTGGCAATTCAGTGGGGGAAAGAGAATTCCCAGCCAAGAGAATAAGCAATACTTCAGAGGTGTTCAAGTACACGTTGTGCCTGAAATGTGAATTAGAACTGGCAAGAGAACCCAATGACCTCAGCTTTACTGAAGAAACAACCTTCTTTTCAGTTTCACCATTTTATTAATAGCAACATTGTTGCAAATACATAATTTAGTCAGTTTTGATATCTCTATCCATCAGTGCTATGATCATCTACTTTCAAATGTAGCCATCTTTGTTTTCAATAATGGATTTTGGAATATTTTATTTCTATCCATTTCCTCTCATACATTTGATAAGATGACATGACCTTATTTATTGTCTTCTAGGCACTCCACACTCCATTCCCTTACAAAAAATATCAACATCCCTATAGGAGCTCATAATTACATTATTCTACCAAATGACACAAAAACAAAACAAAACAAAATGCCGAATACTTCATTTGATTTCAGGAGTTGCTATCAGCCTTCATAGATCTACTGTCCCTCTCTATTCTTTCCCATTATTTCAATCAGGTCCTCATTGGCTCAGAAGATGGATTTTATGCAAATACAGAATTAATGGAACAGTGAAGATTGTGAATTCTGATGCTTGACTGCCTGGGCTTGCATTCTGAGTTCACCATTCCATAGCTATATAGCTTCCCACAAGCACCTTAGCCTAAGTGCCCTTATCAGCAAAATGGTAATAGTACTAATACTTCTCTCATAGGATTAAATGAATCAAGAATAGGTAAGTTAATACATGTATTAACTATAGTATTTAAACAGTCTGGCATATGATCAACAGTCAGTAGGTTTTTGGCTAATATTACTATTTTCTCTTCAAAATATAAATGGATAATTTGGCTGTTGTAGATAAAGCTGCTATAAACATCATGGTGCATGCACCCATTTGAATTAGTATTTTTGTATCCTTTGGATAAATACCTAGTAGTGCAACTGCTAGGTCATAGGGCAGTTCTATTTTTAACTTTTTGAGGAACCCCTGTACTGTCTTCCAGAGTGGCTGCACCAGTTTGCATTCCCACAAACAGTGCAAGAGGGTTCCCCTTTCTCCACATCCTCATCCACACCTGATGTTTCCTGTGTTGTTAATTTCAGCCATTCTGACGGGTATGAGGTGATATCTCACTGTAGCTTTGATTGCATGTCCCTGATGCTGAGTGATGTTGAGCATCTTTTCACGTGTCCGTTGCTCATCTGGATGTCTGCTTTGGAAGAAATGTCTGTTTATGTCTTCTGCCTATTTTTAAATTGGATTATTCATGTTTTGAGTGTTGAGTTTTTTAAGTTCTTTATGTATTTTGGATACTAACCCTTTATCAGATATGTCATTTGCAAACATCTCCCATTGCATAGGTTGCCTTTTAGTTTTGTTGACTGCTTCTTTCATTGTGCAGAAACTGTTAATTTTTATTAAGTTCTAATAGTTTATTTTGCTTTTGTTTCCCTTGCCTCAGTAGACATATTGAGAAAGAAGTTGCTATGGAAACAGCCCAAGAAACAAACTCTTAACTACAGAGGTCACACTGATGGTTACCAGAGGGGAGGTGGGTGAGGGGACAGGTGAAATAGGTGATGGGGATTAAGGAGGGCACTTGCTATGATGAGCACTGAGTATTGTATGGAAGTGCTGAATCACTATATTGTACACCTGAAACTGATATACTGTATGTTCACTAACTGAAATTTAAATAAAAACTTAACCCACAAAATATAAATGTATAAAATATAACTTTAGGTTATCATTTCAAAAGATTTTTGAATGACTTACAATGATTTTTTTCAAATGATGCATGAACATCTGCTTGTTCTAAGAGAGGCAAGCAATGACTAAGCACATGAAATTTAAATGAATCTCTCCCCTTAATACCTTCCACACTTATTCCACATTTCAGAGGGAACCTCTGGTAGCAGTTTTGCAGGTATAATTCTGGTTCTTTATCTCTGTTTCTTTGAGCATAAATTAGGTCTTGCCCAATGAATTGTCCTGGAATTTAATTATTTTCTACTTAACGATTTATCATAGATATGTTTCCATGAAAATACAGAGTAAATTCATTTCTTTACCAAATATTTCCTCCAAAGTGATCAGACACCAGGCCTTTTTCTATTTGCTGAAGATACATGAGAGAACCAAAACTCCCTGCCCAACTGAAGCTTCCCTTCTCTTCCATGTATAGGTTCTTCATTTCTAATGACAGCAATACATCAGAGAGTATGAATCAAGCATAAGTTCTTTCACCACCCCTCTACTGGAAGATATGTAAATGCTTTTCAGCTTTTTGCTAATATAATAGTGCTGACACCCTTAATACTCATGTTTCTATAAGTTTTTAATTTTTAAGGGAGATTCTAAGTAGTAGAGCTACCGATTTAAAGGTTTTTATAGACACTAACAAATTGCCTTTCAAAAAGGCTGTCAATTTACACTCTTACCCAGAGTGCTTGAAAATAGCTATTCCCCTACATCAACCAAATTGATGTCTGCAAAACAGCGTCTTCAAAAATGTTTACAGAAGTGCTACAAAAAGGGTTTTCTTTAGCCAAATAAATTTGAGAAACACTATAGTTTTCTTTACTGAAGTTTTCATGTTTCAGTGCATTACAAATATCTGGTGGTGCATAATACACAGTATTTTTCCACACTATGTATTTTAACAAATTGAGGAGCAATGTCCTATTTGTTTTTATGTGACAAATGATGTGTGAATTGCTTAGAATTATGCCAATCCTTTTAGGCCTGTACTATCTAGGAAATATGTAGGTTACCCAGAATCTAGAATATGGTCTAAAGCTTTTCTTATTTTTCCCCCACTAAATTTTCTTAGGTAAAGACAGGCTATAGTAGTGAACACTGTTCAAAATACATAATGGATCAAATATAATAAAAGTTCATTTTTTACTCACGTAACAGCAGATGGTGGCTGTTCCTGAGCCGCTGGCATCTCCTTAACACATGGTGGAAGCTTCCCTCAAATAAGTCCACTGTCCCTTAGGGTCTCATTGTCATCTGCACTCCAGTGGTGCACAAGCCAAGAAAGTATGGAGTAGGAAAACCTTTTTAATCCTTGATTTAAGTTGAACAGGTCATTTTTGTACATTCCTTTGGCAAGAACTGTATAAATAGCCATGCATAACTGTGACAGGGGCTGGGAAATGAAGCTGAACTCTGCACCTAAGAAAAACAGAAATGATTATTGACCAAACCTCCATTCTCTCCCACATCTAACAGGTCTGTAATAATAACATGCTAACCACAACTGAACGTTCATTGTAGGGCAGGCTCAGTTCTAAGCACTTGATTTGTATTAGCTCACATAATATTCAAACTATTGCATGAGGTAGGTACTTCCATTTCATAAATTAAAAGGTGAATCAAGGTCACAGAGCTGGTAAGGATAGAAGCCCAAGCTGAGTGCCCAGCCCCCCTCCGTTTTTGTCATGCTGCCTCTCACTGATTCCGGGTGCCCCATAGACCGGTGTGCTGAGGTCACTGTTGCCTCCCACGTAGTCTCCTTTGCCTCTCAGTTCCCTCTGACTGTTTCAACAACTTTACCCTTCTCCTAGGTCCTGGCTCCATTTTCAAGAGTGAATATTAGATTTATCACATCCTCCTAAAAACACTTTAGCTCATCCAGATAATTCATAGTGATACAATAGAAACAAACTTTCTCTTGCTAATGTTGGTCAAGTCATAGAATATAATTTTCATAGTCAGTTATGAGTATTTCATACTTGGTTTACTTTTGACTCTCTTCTATGAAGAACCATAGTCACAGTTTTCCTTCTACTTTCCGGTTACTATTCTCCCCCAACCCTTCCAGAAAAGTTTCTCTTATGCTGACCAAATATAAATATTGGTGTAACTTGAAATTCACTTTCTACATCTTTTCTCGCCCTTTTGGAATAATCATATTCAGTGCATGACTTCAGTTAAAATCATATCTGTTTTCCAACCTGGGTACTAGTAGGCTACTTGCCAAGGAAGCAGTAGTGGTTGTATAACCTTAATAGAAGTATGAGGGTACATGAGACCTAGGATACCTTTGCAAATTAATCTGCCTTGACCTTCACTGCACCAAAAATTCTTATATGCTTATTGTAGCAGCTAGTTATTGCTATAATAGCTATCGCTATAGTGCTGAGCAACAAACCTCTAAACTACAACTCAGTGACTTAGAAGAGTTATTCTAATACTCCCGAGTCTGTGAGTTGGCAGGGTAGTTCTCCTTTAGGCTGATGGTCTGTGGGATGACTGGGATAGGTTTTCTCCATGTGTATCTCATCTTCCTGAAGTTTGCAAGCTACCTGGGGTTTGTTTCTCTTGTAATGATGGCAGAAATGCAAAAAAGCAAGCCCAGCCATGACTAAACGTTTTATACCTCTGTTTGCAACATATTGGCTAAAATTGTGTTGATCAAAGCAAGTCATGCTGAGCCCTAAATCAAGGGGTAGGGAAGTATGCTCCACATCTAAATGGAGATACTGCAAAATCACAAGGCACAGGCAATGGATACAAGGAGAGGAGAAAAACTGGGAAAGTAATTTAGTATGCTGTACTCCTATTTTGAGATGGTACAATCAGTGACTTTAGCTGACGAGAATATCCTGAAATCTGTCAAATGTGTCGAGATAGATAAAAAGCATGAGAACCTCTGGTATAATTGCTGACAACTACTAAGCTTATATCTTTGACTCAGGCAACTCTCTTATGCTTTTGATAGTTTGTTTATAAATTTTTTAGTTTGTATTTGTTGAGCACCTACTAGATATAAAGTATTATATAAGAAACTGGGGATACAAAAACAAGAAAAGACACCCATGGCCCTGTTGCCATGAAACTCAGACTCTAACAGGAAGATATATTAACAATACTAATTACCAAATTAAAATTGTGAAAGGTGCCTTGGAATTTTATAAACTAAGTGTATATAACTGGGAGATATGACCTATTATTACAAGGAGTGTTCACTTGAAGTGATATTTTAGCTGCACTAACAGGTTTAGTTAAAATTACCTGGGTGAATTCTAGGCAGAACAAAAGCATATGAAATACACCCAAGATAGTAAGGGAAATGATAACCAAGTCCAGCTGGGAGAGCATAGGAAAAAAAAAAAAAAAAGGATGGTTACAACTACCAAAAGAATAAAAAGCATAAGGTGATGACCAGACAGTCAGAGGTCAGATGTGTTGGGCCTTAGTTTAGTTCTTAAAAGTAATGGGAAATCATTAAAAGCAGAGGTAAGACATGATGCAATTTGCATGCTCAGACTGGACCTAAGTAAGGAAATAGGAAGTATCAGTTAAGAAGTTACTGATTTTTCTGGGGAGCCTGGGTGGCTCAGTCATTAAGCGTCTGCCTTCGGCTCTGGTCATGATCCCAGGGTCCTGGGATCGAGCCCTGCATCAGGCTCCCTGCTCAGCGGGACACTTGCTTTTCTCTCTCCCACTCCCCCTGCTTGTATCCCTCTCTCGCGGTCTCTTTCTCTCTGTCAAACAAATAAATTAAAAAAAAAAAAGTTACTGATTTTTCATAAAAAAGATTAGAATGGGTTAGTGGCAGAGGATGTAGAGAGATTGGACACTTCTAAGACAGAGTAAGTGGTATAAGCCACAGAACTTGGTGACTGAACTGACATCTCCCACCTAAAAGAGTGTGGTCGAGAATGACTGTAGTTGCCTGGGTCGTGCAGCTTAGTGAATGTTGGTACCGTTTGCTGAGATGGAAAATTATAAGAAGATCATCTTTGTGAGGATGATCACGAATTCAGTTTTGAAAATGTTGAAGATGAATGGGTGACCTGTTTAGATAAATGAGTCTGGAAGAGGACCAGTTTCATGGAGAAGATCATGAATTCAGTTTGAAGATGTTGAAGAGAAGATGTGGCCTCCATGTGTATATGTGGATGACCTAATTGGATATATGAGTTTGGAGCTGATAGGAAATGACTAGACAAGAGAAAGAAATTTGAGACTTGTTAGTGTATAGATGTACTTAACTCCACATGTGTGCATGAGATCATCTTGGAAGAGAATATAGAGAAGACTGAACAACAAAAGCTTATAAAGTTAATTCTAGGAAGAACCAACAAAGGTGAAAGGTAAAAGAGAAACCAGTTGTGTGCATTGACACAGAAACCCAGGTAAGAATGGAAATTCAAGGAAAATAAATGTATTAGAAGTATTTAATATTGCTGAGAGACCAATCATTATGAAGACAGAAAAAACTGTTTGTTTGATTATGTGGCAAGTGGTTCTCTAAATTCCTCAACTGAAATGACTTCTCCTGTACTCCTCCTTGGCAATCTACTCTAAAAGTCACCTTAGATCTTATCATCTAATCTACTCATGTCCCTAACTCACTTTGCAAAAATGGCCACCTCTATTTCCAGGTTTCACATTGAATTTCTCTTACTGTGGCCATTCTAACATGTAATTTTGCCTGTCTATTATAAGTCACTTCATTAGTGTCTTGTTTTATTTTATTTTTCCTCATTCAGTTTGTAACATTTTGGTCAATATCCCACTCACCTCTACTTTCACGGAATCCATATGGCAAAATTTCAGCCCTGGATTAACAAGTATATACTGGGTCAGTGGAGTACTACTGGAAAAAGCCACAAAACAGGGGAGGCTATTTCTACAAAATATCCTTTTTTTTTTTTTTTTTAAAGATTTTATTTATTTATTTGACAGAGAGCCAGCCAGCAAGAGAGGGAACACAGCAGGGGAGTGGGAGAGGAAGAAGCAGGCTCCCAGCGGAGGAGCCCGATGTGGGACTCGATCACGGAACGCCGGGATCACGCCCTGAGTCGAAGGCAGACGCTTAACGACTGCGCCAACCAGGAGCCCCTCTACAAAATATTCTTGACCACAATGTCATCTAGGCCCTCAACAATGCCTGTCAGTTTTACCATGTTTCTCTGAATAATCCATTCCTTACTCTCCAGAATAGCACACAGTATGGACACAATTTAAAAATTTCTGTAGATAAAGGCTTTCTAATGCTTCTCCATTCTCCCAAAATTACCACTGGCTCATAGTTCTTTCATTCTTAAAAGCTGATTCTGACTCTTACTGTATTTTCATCAGATGAGGGTCACTGTACAGCTTGTTAACAAGCCTAAAAACCTTTCTGCATCTACATTCATCTTTTCTCTCTCCCTCTAATTCGACACATTAGGTGTCCTTTCTCCAATCTAAGGCCAAGGACTTTGCATAAATTTTGAATCCCATTTATCCCATCCTTCATAAAACTGCACTATATGATTTTCCTTTTACTCTTTGTAATTTCAACTTTGACCCTTTTCATCAGTACTTAAAATGCTGAAATATCCACTATCTTAAAAAAAGAAGCCCTTCCTTCTCCTGGATGCTGTGACTAATCACTAAGATTGCCTTCTACTGAACATAGACATGCATTTTGCTAGTTGCCAGAAGTACTCACTATTGATGGCTCACAGCTGAGTCCCTCTGCAGGCATTGCCATAAGTAGTGTATAAAAAGAATCTCATCTCCTATAGATTGGGGGGGGGGGTGGAAAAAGCTGAGGATTAAGCCCAGATCTTAATTATAAGGGTAGCTGAGCTCCAGAGAAGGTTAAATTTCAACTCCCCAAGTCTATTCTGCCAAAGTTAGGGCCCTGATTAGGAAAAAGTGGAACTTGACATTTTCAGATGAGAACATCTGGATCAATGCACTCAAAATTTTTAATCCTCAGATTCTGATAAACCATCTGGGCCTCCAGAAATGGTCTATTTCTTCCTCTTAAAAGCTAGTGCTAGCCATTACTTGAGGACAAGTCAAAGGCCTCTCTCTGTCTTGCAAGACCACGGACACACCCCTCAGGATTTACTCTCCCCTCTCCTCCTGAGCATCAGACTAATAAAGAGAGTCAAGGTACAATATAACTCAGTTGGGAACATGATGCAGCTACTGAGGGAGGAAAGAAACTATACCCCAAAGAAGCTACAGAACTCAACCAAGATATACCTGCAGAGACAGGGAAATTCGTGTGGTTTTAGATAAGGTGAGTTCGATCTGGGTTCAGAAAGGAGGTGGTAGAACATAAAGTTGGATAAGAGAGAGTTTATCAATATGGGAGAACTTTCCCTTGATAGAAGAATTAATATCTTGGTAAGAGCCCTAGAAGACAGTGCAAAAACCTGCTGGAATGGCTCTTGGAAACTGGGAGAAAATGAGGACCAATACAAAGGAAGTAGAAATGCAGAAATTAGTATGAAAAGTGATTGAAGAAGTCATTAAAAGGCTCAGAGAAATTAACACGGTAGAAGAGTTTTACATAAGGCTGGAAATAACCATCAGCCAACCATGTTCCACAAGGGATCTCAGAGAACACATTATCACATTATTAAGGAGTGTCCCAGGAATCTCAGTGGTAGCTATCCTCTGTAGACCAAGACTGACTTAGGAGATGCTACTATGAAACTGGGCTTTGTGGTAATAGTGGGGATGAGAAGATTCAAAATAATAATAAAGGAGGCCAGGAGGGAGTGTTTAACTGCAAGAGCAAGATGCAGACAGTTATCTTAACGAACAGCAGGTTCCAGCGGCAGTGGTTTGGGGATCATACCGACTCACAGGGAGCTATGGAGACGGTTTATAGAACATCGTGCATGCAAAGGCAATGAAGAGGAGCAGCCGACAAGGGTATTACCAATCTAAATAATCAAAAGAAGTCAAGATTGGATGGTTAGGAGGCTAAAGAAATGGCCATAATAAAAAGTCATGATCCATTGCCTGGTTTCCAGCCTTGCCAGTTCTCAGATCAAGCACCCAGGAAGTGAAGGAGAAGCTGGTTCGCCAGCAGGAAGTACCCTCCAACCTCAGGTCGAAAGGTTTTGGTGACTTTAAGCAAATTACAAAATCTTTCTCTATTTTTTTTTTTTTAAATAGGGGTAATAACTGTCATTCTCTTGGAGATCTTATATGGATTAAATGAAATCATGTCTGTGGCCTTTGATAAAGGCTTAAAAGCACTAAATGTTTGTTACAGAAGTGAGAGTATGAAGAAATCATCTCTCTTATTTGTATAGGACAATTATAAATTTAATATTTGTCACCAATAACACACAGGAATCGTCTCTTTTTAAAAATCTCAGCTCTTTCATACACACACGGTGCAATGAGATTCAGTGACCACCTCACTGGTTGTTTCATCTGTTCCTTGGGTTCTTCCGCACAACCCATCTTTTATCTAATCTCTTTCAACTTTTGAACTGTGCCGCTTGATCTTTCAATTCTTGATCTGTAAAGAAGAATATATTTTTAATAATTCACCCTCAGAATCAGATCATTGTCTATCACTCAACCTCTTTCTGATGCCACCAACTTAAAGCTTCTGGATTCCGTTTTATCATAAATATTTCAATAAATCCATAGGTACCTTTGGAGATTTATTTTTGAAAAAAAAAAAAGGAACATCCTTAGATGTTTTAAAAAAGCCTCTTTAGTGCTTTTAAAATGCAATAATTGGGCCTGCACTAATCCTTTATTTTATGAATTGTAGACATTTGCATCCTGTTCAAGTACATTTTTTTTCAGACTTTGATCAAATACATAATTATTTTAAATTGCTGGCCAATAATTTTTGGAAGCTTTATGTTTTGAAAATGAAAGAAAAATTCAAAAGGAGTAAAAAAGATAACCCCGTATAACTTGTCTTTTGCAGGGACTGAGAGTAATTCTACTTGCCAAGAGAAGAAATGGTAGCCAGAGTCTTCTGTCAGAGACAGAAACTAAAGTAATTCAGTTTTTAATTCAAATGAAGACTAATAAGGTTAAAATTTGCAAACTTACCTAACTTTATATTTACCCCTCTTGCTGCAGAGCTAACTTACAGCTACCATCTGAAGAAAGGTCGCAGTAAGTTTAATTACATCACTAGTAAGTCATTTCACTTTAGAAATACTTACTGAGCTCAAAATGCATGTATAAAGGCAGCCTCCACTAGGCACCATCAGTCTGCAGTATGAATGAGTTTGATCCTTTCACCTAAGGAGGTTAGAATCTAATTGGGAAGACTACATGCATGCCATTAACATCGACAAAAGGAAAACTCCATAATAGAATGCCATTCATTGGAGTTGGAAGATCTGGTGGGGTAGTTGACAGATAGACTGCACCCTGACAGGAACACCTTTCCTCTGACAGATGGAAGTGATGGTAAAGGGCAAGATAAAAAATAAAAGCGTGCACCTTGAGAGGCACCGGGCGAGGGACGAAACGCTGTGCCATCCAATGGGGTGGGGGTAAATGTTGGTGCTAATGTGGAGTGAAAATGAAACCTGGATTAGCTAGAGTCCCTTTCTTTCAGTACCTCCATAGGATACTCAGGAATTTAAGTTTTATTTTCAAAATGGAAGTCTCCATCAAACGTTAGTTGTGAGTTTTGTTTGGTGGTGGTGGGAGTATTGGCCAGACAAGTGTATAGTAATGTGTTTATACTTGTGTTTGGAGACAAGTACTAGCAAAGAATCTGAGTGATGGGTACTGACAGCTTTCTTTTTAGAACAAGTCAGTAGGAACTGTGAATCTTCAAATTACTACCTTTTATTCTTTTTCATATCCTTGTTCCCATGCATCTAGCACAGCCCCTTGTCTGATATTCAACACATGTGCCTCGAAAGGCTTGGTTTCAAGACACCTACAAATAAAGACATAGCTCTGATACTCTAGGGAATGAGACTGCTTCTAGGAGCGTTTTAAACAAAAGGTTACAAAGATAACACCAAGGGGAAGAACCTAATTCTGACTAGGAACACAGGAAGAAAGAATACAGCTCTGGGGAAGATGATACATTTGAACTGTACTTAATTTGTTGGTAAAGGTCCTGAACAAAGTAATAGCCATTAACTAGAACTTCCGAGAGAGATCATGAATGTCTGAGAGGGAGCAGCCATGGAGTTGAGGGAGGTAATTCTAAAATGGACACACATCAGTTTCCTAGAATCAAAGAACTGTCCAGTCCACAGAGACACAGATTAAGGGAAACTCAAATTTATTCCATCATCTTCGGCATAACTATGTGCATCTGTCTGGTACTGACAGGACATATGTGACATACTCAAATGGTATAGTTTGCAGAGAGTATAATAAAGGGACCATTTTTACAAAGATGTGGCTAGGATGTAGGGAAAGTACAAAAGATGTTGCAATAACCTGGGTCTAGGAGCACTGGATGCTTTTATCACGTGTAACTCTCAAGTGGAGAAGAGTGGCTACATTCATGAAAATGGAAAGGTAGCACTGTGAGGAGAGGGCTGTCTGTCAGGAATTTCTACTGTGGTGAAGGGAAGAGCTAGCCCTGACCAAGCCACAGAGAAGAAGCAGAGGACCTCACTCTGTTCCTCCTCTGATCTCTTGCTGAAGACCCTCATTTGCTTAACCAAACAAAAAATAGTGGGAAAGGCAGCCCCCCCCCCCGTAGGTCACACAGTCAGTCTCATGGGGCACAGAGCTGGGTGAGAGTGTATTTGAGGGAAAAACAGAAGATACACAGAAAGTATGCCAAATCACACATGATTCTCCTTGACACACAAAAGTAGTTACAATGAAAATACAGAAACTAGGGGGTCTGAGTGGCTCAGTTGGTTAAGCGTCAGACTCTCGGTTTTGGCTCAGGTCATGGTCTCAAGGTTGTGAGATCGAGCCCCTCTTAGGGCTCTGTGCTCAGGGAGGAGTCTGCTTGGGATTCTTTCCCCCCCTGTTCTTCCCCATCGGCTCTTTCCTCCACCCCCTGCTGGCACTCTCTCTTTCTCTCTCTCAAATAAATAAATAAAATCTTAAGAAAAAAAAAAAAACAAAGAAAATACAGAAACTAAACAAAACAACACACGCTTAACTGGGTTATCACCAGAAAACATTATTCTTCTTTTATGATATATTTTCAAGTGCCAACATACTCTTGAAAGATTTTCTACCATAATTTGATACTCCAACATAGACAAACTTAAAAATTAGTATGCAAATATAATTACAAAATATAGTTTCTATATTACATGTGTATTTGCTTGACTAAAAGCCCCTCAGCTAGTGAGAAGATTTTTTTTTTATCTGCTATGTGGATTGACAGCAAATGTTCCCAAATTTGTAGTATGAACCTTAAAGCATGGTTATCTTTTACCCTTGCTGGCACACCTCACAGAAAACACCATTTCACCAAAATGAAATATGGCAATAGGTTTTTTTTCAAATACTAAGATAAGTGATGCACTATGATACATTCAAAACATAAAATATGGGAGTCAATTTTTGCCAGATGAGTTTTGTAAGATTATTTTATAATCACTAAATTATAAAAATTATAGTTTTAAAATTTTCAAATTAAAAAAATATCCTGAACTCTCTGATGTTTAAGCTACAATTTAAGAACAACAGGTGTGCCTGGGTGGCTCAGTCTGTTGAGCATCTGACTCTGATTTCGGCTTGGCTCAGGCCTTGATCTCATGGTTATGAGTTCAAGCCCCATGTTGGCCTCTACCCTGGGCATGGAGCCTACTGAAGGAAAGAAAGAAAGAAAGAAAGAAAGAAAGAAAGAAAGAAAGAAAGAAAGAAAGAAAGAAAGAAAGAAAGAAAGAAAGAAAAAAAAAACAGCGATGATCAGGTATAAGTATCCGATCTTTATTTGGAATCTAGATTATATAACATATTTATAAATTGCTCATCACAGGCCCAAGTCAAAAAGATAGAGTGCTGAAGAAGACATTTGACTCTCCAGGGCCACACAGACTACATGATAAACCTGGGGCTGGCTAAAATCAGTGAGTCTATAACCCTATAGAATTAGGTATTTTAAACATAGAGTATTCAAACAAACAAATAAACAAAAAAACAAAATAAAACCACCACTAATTTAAAGCTTCTTGAATTTTCCTTAAAAGTCTCAAGATCTTTGAAAGATTACATGGTAAGAAAATATAAATATAGTTACTCTAAAGAGCAACGAAAATTAATAAAATTACTAATTTACTTTGATGTGAAAAATCAGAAAGGGAGACTTTTTAACCCATAGTAACATCATATACACCGTAAGCAAAGCATTAAAAGTTCAATTTCCATTTCAAAACCCCTGTTTTCATTCTCATTGTTCATAGTTGCTTTGATATTCCTGCACTCTGACAGAGAGCATGGTTTCATTTGGGGAAAGGAATCAATTTCTCAATGTAAATTGTGATTTACACACTTCCCTTCCTCACCTATTTTGAATTGATTTGATTCTAGAAGCACTAAGACATGTGAAAAACACTGTTTTGCTTGATTTAATAAACACTTGGAAAATGGCTTGTTGGATAAGCCCTAGACCAAAAAAAACCTAGCAATCCTGAAGGAATGTATTTTGCTTTTTTTGTCAGTGCCTTGCTTAGTGTTCATTGCTCTACTCTTTAATTAAGGTACAAAAGGAATTTTCAGGTCAAGAGGAAGCTAACATCTTTGTATAGGGAATCCATCTATCTTATAATACACTATTTTCAGGAAGCACTTAATTTTGGCTTCAAAGTATGGTTTATTAAAATTACATGATAGTATTAAAATTGACAGAATTCAGGACTCAGTCATTTCCAAAGGCTTAAAGGAGTAAAACACTGCAGTAGGGTTTTGTTTGGTTTGGTTTGGTTTTACAATTCTATCAATGGGCCAATCAAAAATGAGCAAACTTTTAATAGACACTAAATACATTTCCCTAAAAGGTAAATACTTAACAATCCAAGTGGTTTACTTATAGAAATAATGAAAGATAATGAGGCAAAATTTGATTACATACTTTGGAATACGTACTCTGTTAAGTAGTTCGCTTACGTCATATCTTATACTCCAAAGCAATCAGTAGGTTCCTTTCAAGACAAGAAATATGGAAATTTATGGCAACAGTTTCTGTTATTTTGAGCACCTTTCTGCTTATTCAGATTAGAACATAGCCTGAAAGGCAACCTACTGAATAGGAGAAGATATTTGCAAATACATATCTGATAAAGTGTTATTATCCAAAATATATAAAGAACTGTTAAAACTCAATACCCAAAAACAAATAATCCAATTAAAAATGAGCAGAAGACATACACAGACATTTTTCCAGAGAAGACATACAGATGGCCAACAGGCACATGAAAAGATGCTCAACATCACTCATCATCAGGGAAATGCAAACCAAAACCACAATGAGATATCATCTTACACCTATCAGAATGGCTAAAATAAAAATACAAGAAACCATAAATATTGGCAAGGATAAGGAGAAAAAGGAACCCTCTTGTACTGTTGGTGGGAATACAAATTGGTGCAGCCACTGTGGAAAACAGTATGGAGATTGCTTAAAAAATTAAAAATAGAACTAACCTACAATCAGGAATCACACTACTGAGTATTGACCCCCCAAATATAAAAACACTAATTCAAAGGGATGCATGCATGCCAATGTTTATTGCAGCATTCTTTACAATAGCCAAATCATGGAAGCAGCCAAGTGCCCAACAGTAGATGAACAGATAAAGAAGATGTGAGATACACACATACACACACACACACACACACACACACACACACACACACATACACACACACACTGGAATATTATTCGGTCACAAAAAGAATGACATCTTACCATTTGTAACAACATGGATAGAGCTAGAGAGTATAATGCTAAGTGAAATAAGTCAGTCAGAGACAGGCAAATACCATCTCATCCCACTCATATTTGGAATTTAAGAAACAAAACAAATGAGCAAAGAAAAAGAGAGAGAGAGAGAGAGAAACCAAGACACAGACTTAACTATAGAGAACAAACTGACGATTACCAGAGGGGAGGTAGATAGGAGGGTGGGGGAAATAAGGGATGCGGATTAAAGGGTACATTTATCATAATGAAAAATAATAAAATGGAAAAAAAAGATTAGAACATAGCGAAAATCTTTCAGATAACCATGTGGTAATCATTCATCAGCAGAAGTAGATGTGGGAGTGATTCTGAATCACTATAGCTCTCTCTAAATCAGGATAACCCCACATACAGCAGAAGATCTTCACTGGAAAAAAAAAAGTTGAATCCTGAGCAGAAAATCTGCTATATTGGTAATCTTCTGTCAGGCAATATTCTGGAAATCAAAGGAAACCAGATCAATAACTATTGTTGGGAAAACAACACAAAGCTTTAAAAAAGCAAAAGGAATTTGAGTACATAAAATCTGTAGTCCAGTTTTCTTTACAGAAATCAAGCCAGGTTAGGGGAGGGGAAGAGAATTTTTTAATTTTTCTGATGAACGTTCTCACCAAAGTTCCAGCAAGTTCTTGTGGTAAGTGTGGCTTAAAAGACCAACTTGGAAGCAGTGTCCCAAAACAACTCTTGAGTCAAAATATGAACTGGGATCATTATAAGTAAAGTTACTAGAAGAAATATTGGAGAATGGACTGAATATAACCCAATCAACTTGACTTGTTTACATGTGCTAATAAATATGTATTGAGCAAAGAATTTTTATTTTTTACCATTATTAGGTGATATTTCTCTATGGAAAGTGTTGGAGGTATTGCTGTATAGATGCAGACTCTTTTTTCTTATCTGCTTTTCTCATTTTACCTTTAGAGTTAAGCAACTATGATACAAGAGATGATGGTTAAGAACACTCATAATTTGAGAACAGAAAGACATACATTCACAACCCTGTACCATCTCTTAATGGCTCCATGACTTTATCAGATTATTTCATATCTCTAATCTTAATTTACCTCATTTATAAAATGAAGATAAGTATGTTATTGTAAGGATTACAAGTGATATAATTTGTGTAAATTTCTCTGGATGTTCCTGAAACATAGCACAGGCAAAACAATGCTGGCTAAGATAATAATAATAATAGTTACATTATGCTCATTTTCATGAGAGACACAACTACCATAAATTATTAGTTGAAAATATGGGAAAATCTCCAAAATCTTTTAATTAAATAGCAACATTTTGAACCTCATTGCCCAGGGGGTTTATTCATCCTGTTTATGATTTTGGTATAAAATCCGAAAATATTTCATAGTCAGTCACCAGGCATGATGAAGCCTTTCTCTAATTATCCAGAGCAAACGTCTAGAAAGACACATCACTGGGTTACTGCCATCAGGTTAACCTGGCAGTGAGTCTGACTAAATGATCCAGAGGCCTGACATGACTGTGGAGACCCAGCTGTAGTGAGCCATGGTGAGGCTCAAAGGAGCCTGGCATTAATTATCAAAAGAGGATTTTCCATTAGAGAGTCAGAAGGTAAAGCAAACAATTTTAAAATAAAGAAGCATTTTGAGTTTAAATAAAGAGAAATACCTGGAGATCTTTGAATGCTATATGTGGTCTTATATCACGGGGCCTTTATACATGTGGTTGTCTACCTGAAACATTCTAGCTGCACCTGGCTATCTTCTGTGTGTCCTTCACGAATTATCTCAAGTGTACTTTCCAATTTATCAGGGTTGGCATGCAAAGTGGATGCTATTTGCCACCTAGATTTATAACCTGTCTTCAGGTTATAAATGAAAAGAATATTAGGTTTGAATCAAAAGGCCAGATTTGAGGTTCTGGGCCCAGCACCTCATGTAATCTCTGTAACCTTGGACAGATCTTCTCTGATCGAGCTTCTCTGAACCCGGATCTCCTCATCTGAAAATTGATCATTTTAATACCTTCTCTGCCTATCTTCATAGAGGTGTTACAAAGATCAAATGATAGAAGCTAGCGAATAAATTTGTGATTATTGAGCCCCTATATAAATACAAAGCAAATGCTTTTATCACTAATACATGTAGTCACTTCAAATGCAAAATTCTTCAAATGAGAGAAATAAAATAATACAGAATTTCACTGTTTCTTAATTTTAGAAGCATAATCATATTTGAAGTATCCTTCTCTGGGAAATTTCATATTCTTCTGCCATGGTGGAATTGAAATACACTCTTTTTGAGAGAGAATGCACTATAATCCTGTACTGAAAACTTTTTCTCAAATTAGGCAAGTTTAAACTGCATTCTGAAAACTGGTTTTAATAGATATCAGCCACCAATGCATCCTAATGTCATTTAATATTCAAACTAAACAATGCAGCTTACTTAAGTGCATTTTAAGGAGCTCTTTATGTAATACAGTCAACATTTGTTTCTTTTATCAAGCACAACTGTCTCCTGTCTGCTATATCTGACTTGAGGCAAGCCAGTTCCATGCTGGTTTCCTTGTGGCCCTGGCAGGAGAGAAGAGCAGATATAAGGAGGTATTAGATTTAATGTTTACTAGCACAGAGAGCTATTCCTCCAATTTCTCATAAGTAGGAGGTGGTGGAGTAGGAGGCAAGGAATAGAACGGGAGCTAAGGCAGGAATAGCAACAGAGGAGTCACGTAGCACTCACTCATGGATGACTCCTTGATGTCTTTTATTATAGCATGTGAAAAATACATCAGAAAGCTTCAAACTGTAAAGAGAAAATGAGGCATGCTAGGTAGATGAAGACAAGGTTAACGGGTAAAGTTTCTTAAATGTAATGATTTTTAAATTTTATTTTAAAATAATGTTGAAAGGCATTCTAGATGTATCCAATCTATGCTCTTCCTTGAATTTTTTTTTCATTCTTCATTCAAGTCAGTAACAGGGTTGTTTGTTTGTTTGTTTGTTTGTTTTAAGGACTTTCCACAACTAGAGAAGGAGAGAAAGAGATCTATGGGTCCCGCAGGGTGGAAGATATGTTAGGAGCTCGAAGTAAGAATTTACCCTAGAGTTCATCAGAGAGTGAACGAGGGTGTGGGGATCCCAGACTTGCCATAGATTCCTCTGCCTAAAACAGGTCATAGCAGAGTAGTGGAGATGATGGAACACTGCTAGATGGCACAATGTGTACCTTGCTGATAACTAATACGGACAGAAAACAGACAACCAAACTTTCTACTTTCACTTCTGATATGACCAAACATCTTAGAATCTTGGCAGCTTGATAGACCTCAGACATGGAGAGAATCCCCATGGTTGAAGGAAGCTCAATTTTCCATTTTTCAGTGAAATGGAGGCTCAGAGTTTAAAATTAAGTTGATCTAAGAAAAATTTAAAATACAGTATTTCTTCCACAGTTGAATTGTGAAAAGAAATTTGTCCACGCTGTAGTAGCAATTGTTAAAATTTATTGAATTCTTGCTATGTGCTGGGAACTTTAATAGCATTTACCTTGATTAGCTCATTTAAGTCTGATATGACTCTGTAATGTAGGTACTATCATAATCTCCATTTCACACATGAGAAATCTCAAGCATGCTGTTAAGGAACATGTCCAAGATCCACTCAGTGAAGAAATGGATGCAGGTTAGAAGGTCAGACAACCTGACTCTGAGACCAAATTTGAGGCTAGTACTCGGTATCATATGAAGAAATTAATCTCCTTATATACTTGAAGATTAATTATATAATAAATGCTAATGTTTATTATGGTAAAATTCATTAGATTTAACATAATTAAACAAAAACTCTAATATAATAACATTTAAATAGTTAAACTTACTATTAAGGGAGAGGCACTTTAGAGGGAAATAAATAATGGAAACTTTTCTTTTTTTTTTTCCAGAAAAAGTCCCTATATAAACACTATTTTATAGTTAAGACAAAAGGAATATAAAATGCAGGAATGCCAAAACATATCTGCAAGATAAAAATTCTATGTGTCTTCAAATGAATCAGACTATGTGGCAACATGGAAGAAAGTTTGCTGATTTCTATTTAAATAAAATGAAAATTTCATGTGTTTAGTGTAGGCGCACAATTATCCTATAGAAAAAACTCAGGCCAAAAAAAACTAGTAGTCCTCTGTATTAATTTGAGTAGCTGAGTATGCACAAAGCTTTCCAGCAATAGCTTAGTTAACCTGACACTTGCTTTAACCAAAAGTTCTGGGGCAGTTGAGTAAATGACTTTCATTGTCTTGAGTACTCCCCTCTAGCAAAGTATAATAGTTGAAATTTGGCTTGTTAAATCTGCACCCTTCTCTGTCTGCTCCAAATAGTTATTTGGATGACCGCCTTTTGGGCCAGCTGTGCAAACTCTTCAGATTATTATTGAATAAGTTCTATTAAATCCTTGCATCACTGCCTGACCTTACTTGCTAAGGAAAACAGGAAGCCCCTTTCTCACGGACAGCCACTGCTTATATGGAAAAATGATTGGATTTGTGCTCTGGGCCATATTGTCTTTCATAAATTTACAGCGAACATCTATTTACTGAGAATATCACTTTCTACCTCTGGAAACAGCAAGTCAGTCAAGGCTGATTATCACTAGCCTAGAATGATGACTCTCAATAACTCAGCAGCGTAAGTGAGTGCTCAGCATCAAACTGTGTTCAATGTTTATCTTTACAACTAGAGCCATTCTGATTGAATCACTTCTGACATACTGGGCATTGTGCATTTCAGTCTCCTCCTCCTCCTCCTCCTCCTCCTCCTCCTCCTCCTAATTCTTCTTCAGATTTTATTTATTTATTTGAGAGAGAGAGAGCATGAGTGGGGGGGGCGGAGAGGGGAGGAGGGAGAAGCAGGGTCCCCAAGTGGGGAGCCTGACACGGGGCTTGATCCCAGGACCCTGAGATCATCAAGTAAACTGAAGGCAGATGCTTAACCGACTGAATCACCCAGGCGCCCCTCCTCCCTTCTTCTTTTAAACAATACAGCCAGGATTCCTGCCAGGGCATGCTACTTTTTTCTTCTCCTAGCGTCCACCTTAATCAATTAAGAAAAGTTTGATTTCTGAGTTCATTGGACTCACAGAATGACCATTCAGGTAATAATTTTTCAGTACATGCCCCTTGAAAAATTACAATACTTTTCAAACTACTCATTTGTGGGATTATTATCACTTTTCACACATACCATGAAATAAACACTCTAAGAAGTAATAGTTTGAGATTTTGAATTCAGGCAAAGACACATTCACCAATTTATGTGAAATGACAGTTTCTATTATAAAAGAAATAAATTTGAATAACATGCCATCTTTGGATCAACCCAAATTGTGTTGTTTAGTGTATTTTATAGTTATTTTAGCTGTTGTATGTGAGCAATTTCAGTGTTTAAAAGCCTTCCTATGCATAGCCTTTAGTTTTACCTAAATTTTTTTTTGTGTGCTACAATTTTATTTTGAAATGGAGAACTATGAGCTCTCCGAAAGTGGAAATATTTGTGATGAAAATAGTACAGAAAAAAACCCAAGTATAATTAGCCTTCACTATGTTCTATTTTATGAACAGACTGAATTTACTTCCAAATTGTTTTTTATGAGTCGTTTTTTATTGTTCAGTCAATATATTTTTATATCTGTGAAAATTATTTGGGATTTTTTTTGCAGATGTAATGCATCATTTCTCCATTAAAATTAATGAACTTTTTTTCATTTAGTGTCTTTTCCCTGAGTTGTAGTGTTTTTTAAAACTGAATACTTTAATACACACACAGATTAATGAGAGAGAGAGGGAGAGAGAGAGAATGTTTATTTTTCATAATAATAAAATGCTACCTGAACATTATTGCTTTTATGATTTTTTGTAACAGAATGGAATGGAATGGGATATATATGTATATATATGTATATACACACACACATGACGTGAAAATGTATTTGCATATATTTGTACACTTGCAAAAACTTTTAGTGACTTTAACAAAGTTGTAGCTTATATACTGGTTGAAGATTTGGGAACTTGAAGTCCCTCTCTCTGTCATCCAACCAGTTTGATTTTTTTAATTTGGGGAAAACTAAATTAAACCTTTTCCTCTGGCTTCTTTAACTATAAAATGAAGATGTTAACAATGCCACTCATTTCATCCTATACTTCATAGCAATGTTAAAAGAATTAATAAGATGATATCAAATAATTTTAATTCATTAGAAATAGTGTGTTGCATAAACCAAAGTTACTACTGTAGACTAATTCAATCATATAGAAAGTGATGGTAGAAGAATAGCATTTATACATAGAAGATTTCCATAAGTAAATAGGCAAGGTAATATAAACCCTACAGTCAATTTAAATGGTTGACATTATTGAGCTAATTAATTTTTTAAAAAAGTATTTCAAAGTTCAAGAAATTCAAAAGTTAATGACTGCTCATGCTCAAAAGTCATCCTTAAGCTAGGTCTCATTAATGCTATGGATCTTTTGGAAAGCCATTTTACTCCATATTATGTAAGACACATATGATTATATACATATATGATTAATGCAATAAGTTATTATGTAATTTAACTAAGCTTTATCATACCCTGAATAAATCAACACCCTAATACAGCTAAGAAGCATTTAATTATATATATTATGCATCAAGAATAAGTGAAATAGTGAAAACTAAAATGGGACAAGTCACCAAGTTTTTACTTTTATTCTACTAGATAATATTACAGGAAAACCACTTAGAAGTAATGCTAAAAGATCCATACCTATAATTTTATATTTTAAAAGAAGCAGCATTTTCTTATTGGATATAAGTATTTACATACTTTAAAATGTAATGACTAAATAAAACCAGAGTCGTTTTAAAAAATTCTTAAAACATTATATGAAGCACCTAGATTAAGAAAGGCAAATACAAAAAAAAAGAAGAAGAAGAAGAAGAAGAAGAAGAAGAAGAAGAAGAAGAAGAAGAAGAAGAAGAAGAAGAAAGAAAAAAAGAAAAGAGAAAACTGAAAGGGGAAAAAAACAAGTTAAAGTAAAATAAGGATGATGAGATTGTGATAATGTTGATGAACACCCCTATAGCCCCATACCAATTTGAAAATTTTGAGATTTGATGAAAATAAAAGCTATTGTAGATGACCATTTCCTTTCCAGTATTAACAAATATTAAGTTCAGATAAATATGCAGTTTTTACTGTAACTGAGTCCATTATCAGCATCACTAAATCAGAAACGGGCAATATTTGAAACTGTTGGAGTCCAGTTCAATAACATCTCCTATTATTGAAATTCAACCAATTATCTTTGAAAAGAAGGTAGTGATTTGCAGGAGCTCTTTGAGGTAAACCCAGAAACAGTCCAAAGAACCTGACCACCCATCCTGCAAAGTGACCTGGTGAAATAAGTCACACAAAAGGACGAAGTTGCTGTTGTGACGACAGAACTTGGAAGAAAAGAGATGGCATTGCTCTAGGGAAGAGAGACCGGTTGATTCCTTTTGGATAGTACCTCAGTGATAGCACCTAGTCCTGGCCTCATCCCCAATGTTTCAGGCCTAGAGGGTTTTTTTTTTTTTTTTCAGTTCACTATGAATGGATAGACCTCTCAAAGACAGATTCACATGAACCACACTTACAAGATTGGCATGTAAAATGAGAGCTACATTTTCATGCCTTTACAGTGACAAACACAACTCTCGAGGCAGTGGGTGCTCACATTTTTCTCCCTGTAATCACACTAGCTGGACACTTGCGTTGTTCACCAGAAGAGACTACAGGCTCTGCAGCGTCCATGTCAGAGCGAACTGGTGGTGGCAAAGTAGTGAATACATTTTGCGTGGAGTCTGACGACAAAATCACTAGCAAGTGGCAGTGGGTTTGGCTGTGGGTGGCAAGGAAAAGAGAGGAACCGAGGAAGTGGAGTCATCATCCACAGAGAATGTTTCTTGAAGTCTATCATGGGAAACAGAGCAGGAGGCCAGAGTGACGGCAGTTTGCTTTGTCTGGAGGAATAGCTGTGATGCCGGGGAAAGTACACTTGAGGACTTGCAACCCCTACGGTAGCAACAAAACCAATCATCAATGACCAATTCTTCAACAATAGCTGTGAGAATTCTGACCTGCCCTCCTCCCACTGACCTCCCACAACACTTCTTTATTCCTCTGCGCCCTGGAACATCTCATGGCTCAGACAGACAGTTCATACTGCTACCGTTACTACTACTGACAGCTGCACTCCCTACCTGTGGTCAGTGGGCCCCGTCCTCATGGCTTCCGGCCCACCTGGCTTGTCCAGGTGGCCCTACTTGTGCCCTCGGGTCTGAGTCTAGTCTAGAACAGCCATCCCCGGGAAGACTCATTCCTCACGCCTCAGGGATGAACCAATTCTCTCCCTTTCTGGGGACATTAGCACAGACACTTTTCTCTCTTTTTCTCACATGCAAGGCCTATTTGCTTACAACTGCTTTGTAAATTTTACTTGTTAACAACTATGAATCCAGAGAGCCAAGGGGCCAGATTCAGAGCAGAATCACAGTCCCAAACATCCAACACCAGCAACCAACTGTTTTGGTTAAAACACCAAAGTGTTGTAATTGCATTCTGACACACAATGAAAGGGAAATTATAGTAAACAACATTTTAAAAATATCATTATTTCCCTATATCCATATCCTTCACAGGTATAGAAGATCTATTACTTCTCAATTCTACATTTTCATTAAAAATTTTTGAAAAATAAACCAATTTCCCTCACATTTTTATCCACATTTTTAATCTTTTAACCTTCACTGCTGATCTCCCTTTTGTTGATTTTTTTAAACTTTTAATTTTTTTTTCTTTTTTTAAAGCATCTTGGGTCTTGTAAAGTTGGGACTTCCTTTAGAAGTCGGAAGGAAAGGCTGGCAATAACTACTAATTAATTTTGGACCTACCACACCTTCACAGCCAGAGAAGGTGTGACTTCTCTCAATTTTTCCCCTTTCACCCAACCCCTTACTACATGGCTCTGAGGGAAATTCCTTAATCTTCCTAGCATCCGTGTTTAACTGTTTTGCAAAGGGAGAGTAATGATTTCCTCTCCTACCACAAAGGAACTCTGGGGAAACAAAATGTGAGAATAGATGTAAAAACAGTCAGATGTGATTTGGGGGAGGAAAAATGAGGAAAGAGAAGCACCGTTATTTATACTATTTGCATTACTACTGTGACAATTCTACTAGCAATAAATGAGAAAGGTGAGGAATCTGATAGGTTTTATAAAATGTATCACTTCACCATTAGCGTGCACAGCCCTGACACAAGTTCCTAAGGAAAGGAAGACTGACATAAAAGAAAATACTAACAAGGGATTTCTAAAATGAAGCAGGTGAAAAACAAATGTTTGCGACTGAAGCAAGGGGAAAAAGGTACCTTGGAAAAAAATTTAAATTATTGGATTGACTTATAAGTGGAAAATAAAAGATGAGACTGGGTTCTAAGGGATCTGAAGCTTCAGAGATTTGGGAAGGAATTTACAGATCATAAAAAAAAAAATAAGCTCCTTGCTATAACTGCAACTCAGAAAACAGAGTCTCCAAGGGCCCTGAAGAAACTTCTTGTATTCTCCGGTAAAAATTATTCTCATGATCAGAAGAAAGGAAACTGTTTCACTAAGAACTGGAGAATAGCAACTATGGGACTGACAGTTTCTGAGCATCTTAGAAAAGTGAGTATTTCTGGTAAGAGGAGAAAGTTCTTGGGCTGTTCTCTATTAACAGAAATGGGCAAATGGAGTATGAGTATACTAAGTTACTAATTTATTGTTTCAAATGAAAAACTTAGAGGTCATAATTCCTGGAATGGGGGCACCTGGGTGGCTCAGTCGTTAAGCATCTGCCTTCGGCTCAGGGCGTGATCCCAGGGTCCTGGGATTGAGCCCCACATCACGCTCCCTGCTCAGTGGGAAGCCTGCTTCTCCCTCTCCCACTCCCCCTGATTGTGTTCCCTCTCTCCCTGGCTGTCTCTCTCTCTGTCAAATAAATATATAAATATATAAAATAAATAAATAAATAAATAAATAAATAAATAAATTAATTAATTAATTTTAAAAAATTAAATAAATAAAAAATAATTCCTGGAATGTTTCAGTTTGACACTTTAAGTGTGAGAAAGATTCATCCACACATTCTACAGAATTAGGGAGGCAGGGAATGGAGTTTTCTGTGGTGTCCCATTATCTGGAACAGAGATCCTCTAACTATCATGGGAAGTTTATGAAAACTACGGACTTCAGGGAACTAGCTCAGAGATTCTGAATCAGAGAGTACGGAATGCAGTGTGAGAGTCTGAATGTTTATTAAATATCCATGGCATCCTAATGCAGGTGCTCATAAGCCACATTTTAAGATACTAGCCCAGAGAATGAAGTCCTTGTTTTTCAGTAGTACATTCAAGATCTGCAACATTCTAAGTATGAATTATCTTTTCCATCTTACCTCTCACTACATCCCTGTACAACCTTCCTCCCCAGTCAGCCAGCCTATTCACCAGTATATTCCTTGCTAACAGGCCAGCTCTCCTATTTGACTCAATTTCGAAGACTTCCTCCCATTCTGAATGCATCAACATTCTACTTTAAGGTATCCTCTGCATTTCAATATTGCCTCTATTTAATTTTACTACCTTTTGCTTAAAAATATGCTACGCTTTGTATTTCAAAATACTTTGTTGTTTACCCCAGTTCACTTGCTCTTGCATTATGGATTATATTGAGTTGACTTTATATCTGCTTCTTCCAGTAGATTTTAAGCTCTTTGAAGACAGAGCATTAATGAAGCATTTCAAAAAACATTTGCTTAACCGAATTAATAAAGCACTTACACAATGGTTCATACTTGATAGATCAAGATCTTCATATTATTATACAAAGGAAATAAAGAGATGATGTAGAATCATGTGATACACACCGAATTTGAATGTCTGATTTGAAGGAATCCAGGAGTTCCCCAAATGACGTTTAGTTGCCTGCTCATCCTGGTGGGACCTGTACTGCACCACTCAGATCCTGAAGGACTTGCAATAGGAATGAAGTGCTTCTGATTGTAAGGAAGTGCTTCTGATTGTAAGATCCATGGAAAGTTATCTCCTGGCACCTTGCTGCTGGAAGTGCTACTGATAACCCTCAGCTGTCAGTCTGTCTAGGGAATGCCTAGCCTGAACAGAACCACCTTGCCCAACAGGGTCACATCCCTTCCTGAGATAGCCCTCATAGAATGACCTAGTCACACAGGGAGGTAAAAGTCTAACCCTCTTGCCCTAATGCACAACGTCTCTGAAAGATCACTGCATCTTTAGAGCTCCTCCAAAGGTCAACCTTATTTGTTAGTATGAACTAACTTAAAATGGCTAATAACTATACTGCTATAAAGCAAGGACCGTGTTTGAGTCACACAGAGAAGTTCTGAAAGAGGCAAGTTGACAAATTCTCAGAAAAGGAGAGAATGAGAGAAAACTCATTCTAATAAGTGAAATATTCTCCAGCCAAATTAGCAACTTTGCAGCAAATGCTGAGAGCAGATTATGATGGATGACAATATACTGTGATGCAGGGCGCTTAACAGTGTAATATGACATTACATTCTGGAGGGGGAGCTTTTTGAAAAATCAGCGTGAAGACTCCCACTGTTGAGGCTGCAGCTGTTCTATGGAGTGGCAGAGTGATGTTCATGAGAATTTTGAACCCTGTCTAACAAGCCCCTCCAAGCCTGTGAACTCCCTGCCGTTTGCCTGTTAGCCTCCTGTCCGGCAGAAAGACTGCGGCCGCTGTGCTGACATTCATCACTGAGAGTTCTGGCCCCGTGCTGCCACTCCCAGGCCGACGTGCTCCCTCAAAATCAGCATGTCGGGGTACTAGACAGAAGTTGTCTCTGGGGTGGTGAGCAGTGGAGGGGAGGAGGCCAGGATATTAGGAAAGGAGACATTTTCCCCCCAATATGATGACATTTTAGCTGAAAACCACAGAAACATTTTAAAGTGGTTACAAAATAACCCCTGGAAAAAAATGCATTGAAAATTCTCCACATAATAGAAAAAGAAGATGAACGTACTGGGGGCCGGTATCAGTGAGTGAGATATTTTCCTGAGAGAAAGTGGAGAACCCAGAAATAATCACTTGCAGGATATGTAGATATCCACTGGCGGAACTGCTCCTGACTTCCGGTGTAATATGGTAATACACCAGACAATGGAAGCACAAAAGCGATAGCTGATTATCTTTAAAAGTCAGACCTGAAGCTGGGGAAAATTTAAAGCTAGTGGAAAACATCTCACATAAAGCAAAACAAAACAATAAAAGTCTCCATGGATGACAGGATGAGTTACAGCCATGGTGAACATTATGAGAAATACTCAACAAATATTCATTTGGGGTCAGCCCTGCACCTCCTATTATACATACATCTCTCCCCCTGGGTCATTATGATGAGCTTCGTATCCATATGGAAAACGGAGAAGAGGAGTAAGGCATTAGAAAAGCCCCTGAAAGATCTGGGGTCTCGCCCTTAGACCGGCTTTCCCCGCCAGCGCAGTACACGTCACGCTCAGCCTTTTCTGCCCACAGCACGCAGCAAGCGCTGCCATACTCTCAGCATTGTATAATTTAATAACTCATGTGTTTGGAATATTTCTTCCCCTCCCTTGTTTCTGTGCCAGTTGCCATTCATCTCTTAGGGTTGATTTAAATATTTCTTCCAGGGGCGCCTGGGTGGCTCAGTCCCTTAAGCCTCTGATTCTTGATTTGGGCTCAGGTCATGATCTCAGGATCCTGAAATCAAGCCCCCGGTGAACTCCCCGCTCAGCATGGAGTATATTTATCCCTCTCCCTCCGCTCCTCCCCGCCCCCACTCTCTCTCTCTCTCTCACACACACACACACACTCTCTCTCTCTCTCTGTCCCTCTCTCTCAAATAAGTAAGTAAGTAGGTAAGTAAATAAATAAATAAATAAAATCTTTAAAAAAATGTTTCTTCCAGAGAGGGAGGTCTTTCCTGACTCTCCCTACATGTGCATAGGTCTAAGGATTAGCATTCCCTTCCCCGGGGTGGGGGAGTATATCTATAATATAATATATAATTTTTAGTACATGTATCTCTCATGCAATATTTGGGACATCCTTACACTAAAAATTATTTACTATTTATCTGAAATTCAAATTTAACTGAGACAGTCTTTATTTTATCTGGCAAACATCCCCCTGAATTTGTGGGTGCCTTCTGTCTCCTATTTTTAGTAGCCTGTACATAAACTTGAAATCACTTTTTCCATTTCAGTTATTAAACTATTTGTGGGATTATTCTGTCTGAAGCATACCCCCAACTAAACGGTGCCTCTGGGCTCATCATGGTAATTTCGGTAGCTGATAAGAGTGCCTGACAGTGCTCAACAAATCTCACCTGAATAAATGATGACATAAAGCTGTGCTCAAAACCCAGTATGTGTGATCCTAAAGTCCATTGGCCTTTTGACCCTCCAAATGATTGTATATGAGAGACAGATATTTGTCATACATACATCGCATACATTTACAAACTTTTAAGAGCCAATTCTAATTATCACACTGATAATAGAAGAAAATACGGTCAGATCAGAATCCCTTTTCTGAATTTTGGTAGTGCTAATTGCTCATTCCCCATTCTAGATAGCACATCAGTAAAATTGTTGAAACTCTCAACATTCCATTTTATGTGATAGAAACTTAAATGTAGCCCCCTGCAGGATATGGACATGGCTATTTCCTTTAATGAAACAGTCTCAATGCTAAAAATATGGCACACAGTGTTGTTATTGGTTCTGTTCATGAACAAGAATTTCTAAACCATGCAAGGATGATTTAGTGATCCTGTATCTTGCCAAGGGCTTAACGTTTCCAAATAGGCCTTTGCACAATGAAGTGTAAAGTTCATGAGCTGCTGTTGCCATGAGCTTTACATAAGCAACCTCTAGGAACCGGTCCGAGAGCCAACTCTAAAATTTTGGATGGCCAAAACTCACTGCGCTGCTGTCAACTTTGGTTAAACTGGTTATATTATTTTTGTACAGAAAAACAGAGAGTACTTTTATTTCCTTCTAAAAAATTTGATGATAAAAGGATTTTTATAGCTACCCAAAAGAGAGAACTTCTCTTACGGCGAGACCATTCATTGAAGATGGGGAGATTTGTCATACTAAAAAATTCAGTCCACTAATTGTCACCAAGAATATTCCCAGGCCTTTCTGCTCTATGTGTGCAAATGAGGGACTTAAAATATTAATGCCTACAGCACAGCACGATGACCTTTGATGCCTCCGTGATGACTGTTGGACCTTTCTTATTTCTGGAGATTCCTAAAAGAGTCTCAAGGTTTTAATACCTACTTATATTCTTCTCTCTGACTGCTCTAGGTACACTAGTTTTGCAAATAATCAGACTCTGAAATCCAGACTGGTTTCAGTTGGAATTAAGGACCCAGGACTAGAGGTCTGCAGCTCAAGAGAGGCTACACTCCCCGCTTTGTTCAGAACAATTATTCATATGCATTACGCCTCCTTCTCCCCATTTTATAAACAGCAAAATTAATACTTGGTCTATTTACTCCCCATGTCTTTTTGGGAAAATGAAATGAGTTAATAAGTGTGAAAGCGTATTAAGTTGAAAGTGTTAGACAGCTATATGAGATTTGTAATTCTCTGAACACAATGCTAACTTGTATTATTAGACCTCTATTTAGAAAGATAAGACCAAATATAAATCTACATACATACAAGTAAAGGATAAAACTTTAAAAAGTAATTCATTCTTTTTGAAAAGATAAACCTATTTGGAAATTACATATTATTTGATTTGTTTTCAGATCTGAAACGATCACCCATAACATTGCCTCTGGCCATAATTAGTATTAGAAACATAAGTCATTTATCAAATACATGTTGGCTAAATTATCAGGAGCATTTCAGAAGAGACTGTGTCCAAAAATTTTCCACTCAATGAACAAAAGTAAAATAAAATATTAGGCCTATGAAATGTAGGGTGTAATTTAATTTAGCTTTTTTAAGCTTTATGAACAAAGTTTCTATTGAGAATTAATTATTCTATTATTATTACTATTACTATTTCTTAGAACTTGATACAATAATAGAGTTGAGAAGGACATGTATAATTTCTTCTTGGGTGCAGGTGGGGAGACAGAAGATCAAGGGGTGAAACATCCTTCTTAGCAGATCAGAGACTACAGAATGTCTGATTCCCTGGCCAATTCTTTGTTGATGCCTTTCTACTCTTGGGTACTGGCTTATCTTCAGAGTTCAATAAAGATCATAGTTAGTATTTATAAATTGCTCCAGATATGGTAAATTAAACAAACAAAATGCAAGGTCATCTCTAATAAACAAAATAATGGTTGTAAATTAAACTAGAAAAATATATTGTGTTGTAGAGTAGGAGTAGAAAGCTTGGTTAAAGAGGTAAGAAGGGAAAGCAGCTTTGTGTGATACTTTTAAAACATTGTTTAAATTCAATAAAAATTTATTAAAACCCTACTGTAGTACTAGTAGTACTGAAATATATATAAATATATATGTGTGCATATATATATATATGGCAAATACATATACATATATATGTATCTATTATGTGTGTATATGTGTGTGTGTATATATATATATGTATATATATGTACACGTATATATATATATGTACGCGTATATATATATGTACATGTATATATATATACACACACACATATAATCTTTGTAAAACATAAACAGACAGTATTCATTCCATTGATTTGCTCAGCAAATATCAGGTACTAATTGTGTATCTACTGGGCATTGTGTATGTCTTTGAGTTTACATAAATGAAAGACACAGCATTTCCTAAGAGATTGATGGTCAAGTGAAATGATTAAGGTATGCATCAATTAACATGGAAACACAATTTCTGATTATTTCTTTGAAAATTATCAGCTTTTGCATAACATTATACTGGAAAAACAACCTCAGAGTGTTTAAAAATTAAAATACTAGAATAAAACATTCATTCTAATCTACATTCTAAAGTACTTATTTAAATAAGGAGAACTTACATCTTCTCTGGAAAAGATGTATAGAAGGGAATTTGGGGGAAATATTACTTCTATGTCTTTCAGTCTTAACTTTAGAAACCACAACAAATGTTAAGATTTCTTATTTCTTTCTAAAATTATACTAAAAAAAATGATAGCACCAGGTACTTTTTCATGAGTGAAAAATAATGAACAATGATATAAAAGCCAATATGACATGAAAGAGGGGATGGAAAATAGAAAATTTTAGAAGAAAATATGTATCTGCTATAAAATGTCATCATTTGGTCTCATTTTAAGAAATTTAGACATATTATCTAAAGCCATGCCTTCTTGAAAAATTTTTTAATATAAATCCAACAGCCTAGTCACTACTCTATTGAGTAAAATCTTAAATTAAATTACTTCTTTCAAAGACTGGGGAAATTCAACTCACAGAATCATGTCTATGTACTAGTGATATCAATTTTATCACTCACTTCCATTTCGTTAAATAAAAAATGCTTAAAAAGTTGTAGCTGAGTTTCAAATAGGTAGTTTGACTGTTAAAGTAAACAACTCAATCAACACAAGACTTATCTCATGTTACAAATGATTTACCATAAGTGTCAAAAAGTATACTCCTTTTAACAAGACAAGGCAAAATCATAAAAACTGACATTTATTTCTGTACCTCTTCTAAAGAAGACATCTGCTCTTAGCAAATCCATGACTTCTACTTAGTGTTTGAAAGAAGGAAAATACTTATCATTTTACTAAAGGGTTCTTGAAGATTATAAACAACTCTGATTATCTATTCTAATTTTTTTCTCTCTTCATTCCACTTACAACTTTGAGCTCTGATAATGGCCATCCTTCAACGGAAACTTCTCTTTTGAATGGTTTTCTGAGCAACCACTAGCTTTTCTATCTCTAGTATTTCTTACTTTTCACTCTCCTGTTCATATGTTTTAATTGTGGACATTGTCTATCACTTAAAAAAAAAAAAATCCCCGTCCAACAGGCAGAGTGCTTTTCCCTCAGGGTTCTGACTTTCATATCTATATTAATAAATAGCATCCCTCATTCCCACTTCTGTTTTCTATACTCATGTTTAAGTTCATATATCAAATGCTTTTGAGGTATTTAAGCTTGAAAATCCCACCCAAATCTCAAACTCAACCCGCCCTCGTTGAGCTTGTTATCATCCAAACCAACTCTACTTCCCACGGTTCTGCCTTTACCAGAAAAACCTAAATTATTGGGGTTTTGCTCCGTGAGCCCCTCTCTGACTTATATTTCCTATATCAAAGAATGTTCCAACTCCAGAACTCCTGTACCCAATTTTCATTTCAAAAAAATATCAAACAACTCAATAAAACTTGCCAGATTTAAAGAAAAGAAAAATAACCAGTGATCAATTAGCTAAGACAAAAGCAATTTCTGATTTAAGTACTTAAAAGCATTCTGCTGTGTATTCTTAACTAGAGAACTAAGGGGTTTTCTTCATTTCTTGAAGTTTCATTTAAAAACAGAAATTATACACACCAGAGGAACTAGAACATTTTTTTAAAAAATTTCATTTGAATCATTATCCCTTTACTGAATTAATTTCTACATCCAACGTGGGGCTCGAATTTACAACACCAAGATCAAGAGTCACTCGTTCCACCCATGGAGCCAGCCAGGTGCCCCACCCCTTTACTAAATTAAAGAAAAATCAACATGTGAATTTAAAACCTTAGGTTTTCTTTATCCTTTTAGATATTTAATCATTTCTAATCCCTTCAGATCCTCATTATATAAATCCTACTTCTGAAAGCACTGGACATTTTAAGGGACAACATGCCTTTTCTATCATTTGCATGGAATGATGGAATATTATTCAGAAACCCAGCATAACTACAGATAAGGGAGTGTTATATGTAAAAATTTGTGTAGTGAACTAACATCAACTCCAAATTAAACCAGCTAGATTCCAGAAAAGTAGAATGTTACAGATGGTAGTAACATAAGGTTTATAAAAACATAAAATGCAGTATTTCTAACAAACATGCTTGTTTCCAATTTTTTTTAAATAAATAAGTTTTGTATAGTTTAATGTTTCCCCACCAAAATTTCTTTCAGCATACAAACAGCTTTTCCTCTTCAGGCATCTCCCAAACCTAGAATTAAGTATTTGAAATGTACATGGTAGAATCACCAAGATTTCTGTAATTGTTACAGCTTCTAGAATCCCTCTGATGTGTAACCTTTTCTGAAGATTTTTTCAAAGTTCTTATTAGTCCTTTACCAGTTCTGTTTGTTCTTTTAACAGCTCATTTGGTGGGAGAGAGGGATGTTGTTCAATAGTATCACAGCTGGCTTTCTCTAGTTGGTAACTACCTGCATATTACACTGGATTACACTTTTATTGCAAATACAACAAATAGCCTTGAGCCACTCTGCTGTTTCAAGGGTTTTAAAAGTTCTCCCTCATCAAGTATTGACTTTTTGCAACTTTTGCCACCAGGTGCAAATTGTATTTCAATGGCATGCTGATCTCCAGGAGAGGTTTGTTTATACAGTCATTCTCCAGGGACAATGGATGCACAGTGCTTTTTGTTCAAGAGTAGCTTATGCTTTGTAGAGCTTTATGGAGACTTACAAGTCAATGGCTGGCTCCAGGGACTCAAAAAATCATGCAGTGCTCCTTGAGAAACAGCACTGATATTATATCAAACTCAATGGGGGACTGAAGGTATGCAGCTGAAGAGAAGTCACCTAGACTACAGTTGGGTGGTAGTCCATGAGAAACAATTAAGGAGATCCTCCTTTTCAAGACCTTGTCCATCTTGCCCAAGTCTTAATCACAAAATTATCACAGTGTAGGTAAATACTAAAGCATACCTTTTAAGACTTTCATCGGTTCTTTAGATTTTGTAATTACACAATAAAATGCCAAGAAGCACAGATCTCCTAGAGTGTGTATTTTCTATTGCCATGGTAGTCACTGTTCTTTTTGCCTAATACAAGAAATGAAACAAAACAGATACGCTGCACTGAAGCCCCTTGGTAATGAGCTAAAACATGTAGTGATGGTTCTGAGACCTTACAAGTTTGAGACCTTACAAGAACTCAAGGTATTTTAATAATATTTAAAAAAATATTTTTTAAATAAAGTTTGCAGAAGTAGACCACCTCATGTCATAAAAAAACAAAACAAAAACCCTGGAATATGAAAAATACTCTTACAGAAGTGCATAGGAATTGGGGAAGCATTTTCATCCCAAGCCCCCTGTTTTCATTTTAAAAAAATTTTTGAAAACCAAACCAAGAAATAATAAACTTACAACGTTAAAGCTTTTATCATATCAGTTCAGTGTAACAGAGCTTTTTGAGTATCATCTATTCTATGCCACGAACTCTGCTAGGCATTGAGGATACAGGAATAGAACAGTTCCTTGCTCTTGAGGAACTTAGAGTCTACGCACAGAGAGAAAGAGATATGAATACTTAATTCATATTCACAATATGAATATAGAAGGAAGTTCATGATACAAATGATCAAACCTGGGTGTTAGGAAGGGCTTCTTTGAGAATACAATTTCTGGATGACAATTTCATATGACTTGACAAATAGACTATTTTGGCCTTAGCAAGGACGGTGGGTTTTAAGAAAGTAAAAGTAAGACTAGAAGCAGGCCGACTAGATAGAAGGCCCTTCTAGTAAGATGAGTTAGAGACTGCGTCAATGGGAAGTGAGATCACACGTAGATGACTGCAGCGTAAATTCATCTCGCCATCGTGGTTCCGCACATTTACATCTTTCCTTATCTCCTTGCTCACTCATACAAATTTTGCTAAATATGTGTAGGAATTTAAATGAACTCTATTGAAGCTCACCCTGACTTTATTTTTTGAGTAGGTTGTTTTGTTGATGTTGTTGGGTTTTTTTTGAGTTTACTCAGAGGGTTGAGCCTCTCATTTCTAGTGACTGCCAGCTCAGGAGTTGTTTTCTAAGGTAGAGATTCTGATAGTGTCAATGTATTTTGTTCTTTTGGGAGTAAGGCAGAAAGAAATAAAGCCAAACTGTCTATTTCACTGTAGGTATCTGAAGAACGGCTTATCATTTGAAATTGCTTTCTATATATCAATTAGCACTCAATAAGAGTCTGAAATAACTGAGATATTTACATTTAAACATTTACTATAACACTCTGCAATGTTTTTAATAAAGGCATGCATATTTAAGAAAATTTAAATCTAACCAGGGCTTTACAATGATAACTATTTCATCTCTTTTATTAAAGACCACCAGGAAAACTAATAATTGAAATGTTATTTGTAACAGCCTCTGTTTTGGATGTAAATCTCATAAACTTTGTATTATTAGCATTGACCATTGATTTGCACTGCATCAATTGAATTTCTAGCAGCTTGGCAATAGAATTAAACTACCCCTAGGCAGGACTTATAAATAGACAATTATGTACCCTTCATGTACATAATTGATGTTCTTTATTGGATAACAAAATATTATACTATCAGCACAGAACTAACATTCATTCTAAATGATTGTCTCTGTTAATGTAAGCTTGCTTTATTTTTATCTTCCTGGTTTTTTATAATCTGTGACATAACTGGGTATTATCAATATCAGATAATTTCCAAGGTAAGTGTGAGAAAGCAGAGCATCTGTAAATTTAAAATGAATAGATACCATTATACACCCTAATATGCCCTACGTGCTCCCAAAGGAAATGGAGTGGAGAAAGATAAGAAACTTTCACCCTCTTCACAACTTTGTGCAACGCAAGTCCACTTCATTAGCATTTAATTTCATTCAAAAAGGTGAGAAGAATTTTATTTCCAGACAGTAGTCAAAACTATGAATGATAATGGAAGTTCTCAGTAAATGTCTACAGGCTCCAACAACTCCTATACCTATTGTTTTAGGTCAAGATAATGTTCCTAATGGCATGGATCTTAGATTCTAGTAAGACTGGCAATAAACAAATAAATAATTACCTATTAGTGAGTATGATAAATTATGTATAGAAAACAAATCAAGAGAAAGGTAACGAGTGCCTGGGGATGATATAGTCAGAGATGACTTCTTTATACAGGTAACATTTGAGTTCAGTGATTGATGAGAATGTATAAGCCATGCAAAGGTCTGAGGGAAGAGGGTTTCATGGTAGAATATAACAAGTGCCAAGGTCCAGGATTGAGGATGGACTTGGAATCCTTAATGATAAGAAAGAAAGGCAATACATTTGAAGTTTTGTAAGCATCAGGGAGAATGGATGAAGATGATGTCCAAGAGGATGGAAAGCTCTAATTGAGTAGGGCTATTGGATTTCATAAGAGTCTAAATGTGAAAGATCCCAAATGCAATCAAACAGCAAATTTTGTTTCTTCCATCTTCAAAATATATCCAGCAACACTCCCAAACTCATTTTACAAGGCTGGCATTATCTTGACACCAAGGCCAGAAAAGGACACCATTAGAATAGAAAACTACAGGCCAGTATCTCTGATGAATATAGGTATAAAAATTCTCAATAAAATACCAGCAAACTGAAATCAGCAGCACATTAAAAGGATCATTCACCATGATCAAGTGGGATTTATCCCTGGGATGCAAAGGTGACTCAACATAAGCAAAGTAATTAAGACACTGCATCACATCAAAAGAATAAAATGTAAGTATCTTATGATTATCTCAATAGACACAGAAAAAAGCGTTTGACAAAATTCGACATTCATTCATGATAAAAACTCTTAACAAATTAGGTATAGAATGGACATTTTGTAACATAATAAAAGCCATAAATGACAAACTCAAGGCTAACATCACACTCAATGGTGAAAGCTTGAAATCTTTTCTTCTAAGATCAGGAAAAAGACAAGGATGCTCACTCTTACCACACCTATTTAACACAGTGCTAGAAGTCCTAGCTAGAGCAACCAGGAGAGAAAAACAAATTAAAAGTGTCAGAACTGAAAAAGAAGAAGTAAAATTGTTTCTGTTTGCAGATGACATCATTTTATGCATAGAAAATCCTAACAATTCAACCAAAAACAGAACAAAACAAAACCCTGTTAGATCTAATCAATGAATTCAGTAAAGATCCAGGATATAAAATTAACATACAAAAATCAGTAGCATTTCTATACACTAAAAACAAATTTTCTGAAAAAGAAATAAATCAATCCCATATATAATAGCATCAAAAATAATTTAAAAACTTAATAAATTTAAAAGATGAAAAATCTCTACAATAAAAACCACAAGACACTGATCAAAAAATTGAAGATACAAATAAATGGAAAGATAGCCTATGTCTGTAAGTTGGAAGAATTAATATTGTTAAAATGTCAATACTATCAAAAATCAACTATAAATTCAATGCAACCCCTATCAAAATTCCAACAGCACTTTCTACAGAGGTAGAAAAGAAAAATCTCCTAAAATTTATATGGAACTACAGACCCCAAAGAAATCCTGAGAAAGAACAAAGCAAGAGGCATAACACTTCCTGATTTTAAGCTATATTATAAAGCAATATAAAACAGTATCATACTGGCATAAAAGCAGACAAATAGACCAACAGAACAGAATTGAGAGCCCAGAAATAAACCCAAGTCTATATGGCCAGTTAATATTTGAATCTTTGGAGCAAAGAACACTCAATGGAGAAAAGACAGTCTCTTCGATAAATGGTGCTGGGTTAATTGGATATTTACATGTAAAAAAATGAAATTGAACCAGTATCTTACACTACTCACAAAAATTAACTAGGAGTGGATTAAAGACTTAAATGTAAGACCTGAAGCCATGAAACTCCTAGAAAGAAAATATAGGAATAAATCTCCTTGACATGAGCTTAGTAACAATTTTTTCACTATGGCACCTAAAGCATAAGCAACAACGTAAGAAATAAACAAGCGGGACTACCTCAAACTAAAAAGCTTCTACAGGGACGCCTGGGTGGCACAGCGGTTAAGCGTCTGCCTTCGGCTCAGGGCGTGATCCCGGCATTATGGGATCGAGCCCCACATCAGGCTCCTCCGCTATGAGCCTGCCTTTTCCTCTCCCACTCCCCCTGCTTGTGTTCCCTCTCTCGCTGGCTGTCTCTGTCGAATAAATAAATAAAATCTTTAAAAAAATAAAAAAATAAAAAGCTTCTACAAAACAAAAGAAATCATCAATAAAGTGAAAAGACAAAATACAGAATGAGAAAAAAATATTTGCAAACCATATATCTGATAAGGTGTTAATATCAAAAATATATAAAGAACTTACACAACTCGATGGCAAAACAACAACAATAGCAACAAAAATGAATTAAAATGGGCAAAGGACCGAAATAAACATTTCTCCAAAGAAGATATATGAAAGGTAAATGGGTACATGAAAAGATGCTCAACACCACTAGTCATTAGGGAAATGCAAATTAAAACAACAATGAGATATCACCTCATGCTTGTTAGAATGACCAGCACCAAAAAGACAAGAGATAACAAATGCTGGTGTGGATGTAGAGCAAAGAAAACGCTTGTACACCATTGGTGGGATTTTAAATTGGGATAGGCACTATGGAAAACACTATGGAGGATCCTCAAAAAATTAAAAATAGAACTACCATATGACAATTCCACTTCTGAGAATATATCCAAAGGAAATGAAAACACTACCTCAAAAAGATATCTGCACCCCCATGTTCATTGTAGTATTATTTACAATAGCCAAGATATGTAAATAACCTAAGTATCTATGGACAGATGAATGGATAAAGAAGTTACGGAATATTATTCAGCCATAAAAAATGAGGAAATTCTACCATTTGGAACAACATGGATAGAACTCGAAGGCATTACATTAAGTGAAGTAAGTCAGAGAAAGACAAAAACTGTATGATCTCACTTACATGTAAATCTAAAGCAAAACCAAAAACGAACCAAACTCATAGAAAGATCAGATTTGGGGTTAGCGGAGTGGAGAGTGGGGGGAGGGGGAATTGGAGGAAAGTGGTCAAAGGGTACAAACTTCCACTTATAAGTACCTGGACTGTGACATACAACATGACAACTCTAGCTAACACTGCTATATGATATACAGGGAAGTTGTTAAGACAGTAAATCCTGAGTTCTCATCAAAAGAAGAAATCATTTTTTTCTTTTTATTGTAACTTTATGAGAAGATAAATGTTTGCTGAACCTATTGTGGTAATCATTTCACAATATCTGTAAATCAAATTAAGCTATATTCCTTAAACTTATACAGTGACGTATGTCAATTATTTCTCAATAAAACTGGGGAAAAATATGTTCAAAAGATGAGCATTTCTCAGAGTTTCTACCACTATAGTCCTATTCAAGCTACTATAACTTTTCACCTGGAATTTTACAGTACTTTTAAATTATATCCCTGTTTTCACCCTTGCACTGTGTTCTTTCCATATCAGTCAGTGATCCTCTTAAAATAGAACCATCTATATGGTCCATGAACTGTGTCTTTGAGTAAATTAGAAAAAGATACTCACTATGGGCAGATGTATTTGGAAAATGAGCACCATCTGGGCAGGAGAATTAGAAAAATTACCTCCCTGGGATTTCAATCCCTTCATCCCCTCTGCCAAGCTTCTATGCAGTACACAAAACACACAACTACAGATGACTTCCCAGGCAGTCCCTATGTCCCATTCCTGCTTTATACTTTTCCATGGTACTTACATTCTAAAATACTGTTTGACTGATTTATTATTGTCTTCCCCTGGCCCCTGCCTTCACTGGAATGTCAGTTCCATGAAGCAGATATTTCATTGTTTTGCTTACTGCTTTGGCCTCAACTGTCACAATAGTCCTGGCATATAGTAGGTTCTCAATAAATACTGGTAAGTGACTAACGTACATCACTGCAGCATTTTAAACACCCTGGCTGACACCGGAGAATGGGGTTTGAAAGCACGAAGTGTGGTAGCAGGAAAAGCACTTAGGCAATTACAGGAATCTGAGCCATGGTCGCTCGGATTAACGTGATGGCAGGAGAAATGGAGAGAAGTGGATGGATCTGGAACTCATGTTGATTGGTAAAGCAGACAATACTTGCAGACAGATTCCATGTGGAGAAATAGGGATAAGGAGAGACTCAAGGGTGACTTCTAAAGGTCTGATCGGAGTAGCTTGGTAGATGGGAATGCAATTTACTGAAACGAGAAACACAGGGGGAAGAGGTCTGCGTGTTGATGGATGTAGTGGGGTGCAAACTAGGGCAGATGTCTCTTATTGATTTTCTTTTATTTCTCCTTTTCCTTCCTTCTTTGATGAACCAAATATATGAATCATTTCCTTTATGGGTTTTTTTTCATCCTTTTGAATTTATGTTCAAAAAAACCTTCCTTTCTCTGAAGTATGTATTTTTTTAGCTGTTTTAGGATTTCATGTTTTGTACTTAAATTGTTGCATCATTTGCAATTTATTTAGACATATAAATCAACTTCTGATTTCATTTTTCTCAAGCATTTAAACACTTATCTCAGAAACTTTTGTTCATTTGTTGAGTAACTCCTTTTTTTCCCTACAGATTTGAAATAACACTTTTTTCATATATTAACTTTTATGTATGTTTCTGGGATTTCTTTTTTTTTCTGTTAATGGTAATGTTAAATGTTATATATATTTTTAATTACTATAGTTAGGCTTCCTTCATTTTTTTATTTTCAAATTTGGATTGGTTATTTTTTGTGTGTGTGTGTAGATTGGTAATTCTTAACCATTTATTCTCCCTAATAAATCCCTTTAGGATTCTTTTTTTTTTTTTTTAAGACTTTATTTCTTTATTTGAGAATGACAGCGTGTGCACATGAGGGGGGTGCAGGGGGGCAGAGGGAGAAGCAGACTCCCCACTGAGCAGGGAGCCCATGTGGGGCTCAATCCCAAGGGTCTGGGATCATGACCTGAGCCACCCAGATGCCCCAATCCTTTTAGGATTCTAATCCATTTTTTACACCTCAGCGAAATTATCTTATTTAAATGACCTATTCTCTTATTTCAAGCTCCCCTCCTTCACCACAAGTTTTCTCTATGGCCTAATTATAAAAGGTTCATATCTCTTTGTCTTACATTTGCTATGTAAGGGAACCTCATACTCTTCCTTCTAGACACAAATCAGAGGCCAATCTAATCTATCAAATTTAGTTTGGTAGCTTCATTACTATTATCTGTATAGTAGTATATCCATCTGCTTCTTAAAACTAATCTTTTATTATAATTTCTTATACTGTATCTTTGTCTTTAACTAAACTGTGTCTTCAGGTCTGGTCCATGTTTGCATCTCCAGAATCTCTCACATTTCCAGTCATTTAATAAATGTTAATTATCTATTCATCTAATGAATACATATGTGAAGATTGCTCTTTGGCCTCCATCAGTCTTTACTTTGCCAGACTAAAAAGTCCCAGTTCTTTTAAGTTGTCATACGACACTTCAGAATTCTGGAAACACCAATTTGTAACTATTTCTCAAGCATAACCTCCTAACTGCTAAAATGTCAAAATTGAACCTGCAACTTCATATATTCTCTAACCACAAAAAAAGAATGTCTTTATTTTCTTGCCATAGACATTATACTTTTGTTAATCACAGCTTTAAACTGCCTCAGCTTTTTTTTTTTTTTGTTAAAGGATTGCTTTCTTTTTTTTTTAAGATTTTATTTATTTATTTGACAGAGAGACACAGAGAGCAAGAGAGGGAACACATGCAGGGGAGTAGGAGAGGAAGAAGCAGACTCCTAGTGGAGAAGCCTGATGTGGGGCTCGATCCCAGAACGCTGGGATCACGCCCTGAGCCGAAGGCAGACGCTTAACGACTGTGCCACCCAGGCGCCCCGTCTCAGCTTCTTAAATAGCATGTCGCATTGAGTTTCTATGAAGTTTGTAGTCAACTAAATCCCCAGGGCTTTTTCATTGCCTTACTATTTTTCCACACCCATTCATCCTTACTTAAACACTTTTTAAATGCAAAAATTTACATATATGTAATTAATCTTTTTTATTCATCTTAGACCATAGAGATAATTTTACATTATGATTTAATCATCAAACATATCTTTTCCACCCAAATCTGTAAATCTGCTAAGTATGTTTTCTATTTCTTCACCCCAGTCAGTTACATGAATGTTGCACAAGCCAGGGCCTTGTGACATGGCACTGAAGACATTGGTATTTGATTGATCATTCACCCAAACTATATTTTTCCAAAGGATTTGTAAGTTTCATGAGAGACTTTGCCAAAAGCTTTTCTGATTCTATGACATTCTCTTCATCTATCTACTTAGTAATCCTGTTAAAACCCTTTTTTAGACTTGGCTTAATGGGGAATAGAAATAACAAATCCAGATCCGAATGATATTTTTAATACACTTTATCACTGTAGAAACTATAGTTAGAAATGGCTCCGGCACTATTTTTATGTAATCCTTTTGTTTCTGCCTTCTCCCATAGTGTCAGCTTCATCTGTAGGACACCTCATCATAGCAAAAGGGTTGCAGCAGTTTAGGCTTCTATGACCCATATAATCCAGAAAGAAAGAGTGTCCCAGTGCCAAAATTTCTAGAAACAGTGTTGATTTTAAGCTAATTGAACTACCCCTTTATACCTTGATTACTCCCCAGGGCCAGGATAAGCCATCCAATGGCTATTTAGGCATGAGTTACTTGAATCAATCAGTGTCCATGGACATGAGGCTGTATTTGTGGATAAAGTCAATCCTTCTCAAAACACATTACTGCTGTGCAGGGTGAAAGGAATAGATGGACATTGAGGAGAATATTAGCAATGTCTCCAGCAGACAGAGAAACAGATAAAGACAAACACATAGGCAGTATATGAGTGAGATAGTTCCAAGCTTTTAGATAGTTCCAAACTTTCTGGCTGGGGTGATTCAACAAAGCATTGTGTTCATGGTCATATGTGATTGGAATTTATAAAGTTGAGAATATTTTCTCATATGGGACAATAGAAAGACTATTTCAGGAAGGAGGAATGATAGGGGGTCACTGTCAAATTTTATTGGCCAGTATCTAACATCTTTGTTTCAGCCTTCTTGATGCAGTCCTATTTTTATAGTTTGTGGGAGAAATGTATTGAGAAATGGTGGATCTGTGACCATGTTTTCTTTTCTTTTACCATAAAAGCCCTCAGGGGCTATGTGTTTGTCTGAGCAAGCTGTCAGCCAATTAGAGTTTACTGCTGAAGAAGAAGCTGAGAAAGTTAATCCTGCTCCTTCAAGGCATAGTTAGAAAGGAAATATGAATCTTAAGTAGTACACGTTATTTCATCCACTGAGAACCAAGAGAGACTAGTTAGGCAGGAAGAAGAGAGGACAATTTTAATGGGCTCATTTAAATAAGAAAACCACAGCATACCCAGAAGAAGTCATTTCTTTCCCTTGGCCTAGAATTGCAGGAGGGGGAAATCATTAATGAGTTCATATTGACATTTAAAGCCCCCTTCTTCAGTGTTGTTCCACATATTAGAACTGTTATAATTTAAAGATCATTGAACTAGAAGTCAGGAGCTATGTATTCTCTTCCAATGCTAATGAACTTATGTGAGTCCTTTACCTTCTGTGGTCTTTTGAATCCTCCGGGGTAAAAGAAAGGTAATAATGATGGCCATGGATTCCTTATAGTAGTGATGACATACCCAGTGAGAAATAAAATCTACTTGCAGAGTGTAATGGTGCATTTAACCAGCATATATTCTATTTACTCTCTTTCACTTCCAGGTCACAGTCTTTGGAGTCAGAAAGCCATCACAAATCACTTAGTTACGTCATATCACGCACCAAGCTATGGATCCTTTGTGTCTGCATCATCTGAGGGGAGTTTATAAAAACAATAGCTCAGCCCTCACTTTCAGAACCTTCTGATTCAGTTGGTCTTTAAATATCCCTAGATGACTCTGATTCTCAGGTTTGGTAACTATGATCTCACCCAACCATGTTATTCAGAAGATTAAACAAACAAACAAAAATAAATAAAAAATAAAACAAAAAACCAAAAACTGGCCTTAATTGGAAGAACTGAGTAAATTCTAGCTGACCAGCCAATTCTCTGGAAGCACCAATCTATAACAAATATTAAGACATTACGGGCATTAAAATATCATTGGAAATGTTAAAAAATGCTAGAAATTATGTGAAAACTTCTCTGCTATGTGCTAGGAATATAGATGAAATATTTTGGCAATAAATCACACGGAGTATTGAGGAGTGAAGAGAAGAGAAGATTAAAATTATCAAGTGGCATTATTAACTACTGTGGACCTATAAACGTTCTACTATGGAAAAGAGTCTCTTTATTGCAAAGAAGACTTTCAGGTCTGCAAGCTGGGCCTACCAGTGATCCTCTCTTTCCTTAGTTACCCTGAACAGAGTACAGTTGCTCCTCTAAATAAATGGGGAATAAAGACTTTTAGAGGATTGATTTGAAGGGGCTATCTATAATGCCCTCATGTCTCTGTCCAGCCCTGCAGAGTTAGTAAAGCTGTACAACTAATCAGGGGCAGATCTAAGATTATATCTCATGTCTTTATTCTCAAATCCAGACTCATTTGAACACATCACACCACTGTACACTCATCTATCTTTAGAAATGCCTTTGCAAAGTTATTTCTAACCTTAATGAACATCCAGGGCCTCCCAGTAACAGATCCTAACTCTTCTTTCCATCAGCTTGTAGTAAAGATAGCCATGTGAGGTCTATGTGCAAGGCAATATATGTACAGTTAGAGCCCTGTGTTCAGGTTCTATATCAGCACAAGAGAGCTGTGAGTGGAGCTAGAGGAAGGTCAGGAAAGAAGAAAAAGCAATGACAATGCCATATTTTGGTGAAAAATATTAATGGACTATATTCTAAAAATTTTATATGTATATGTGTATACATTTGTGTTTGTAGTCATATGTTTGTGAGTACAGAGCATGAGTCACTGCTGATCACTTCATTTTTATAAAGTAAAACACAAGACAAGTGACATCTTCACTTAAACACTTAAAATTATATGCAGACATAGCCCATTTTAAGACATTTGAAAAAGGGTGCCTGCGTGGCTCAGTTGGTTAAGCATCTGCCTTCGGCTCAGGTCATGAACCCGGGGTCCTGGAATTGAGCCCTGTATTGGGCTCCCTGCTCAGCAGGGGAGTCTGCTTCTCCCTCTCCCTCTGCCCCTGTTCATGTTCTCTCTCTCGCTCCCACTCTCTCTCTCAAATTAAAAAAGACATTTGATAAAGAAAATTTAGACAAACCATAAACCAAAGGATAATTATTTATATCAAGAAAAGATTTTTAGAAATTAAACCCTCTCTTTAAATACCAGTTCTCCTACTCCATTAAGTGTTTGTATTTTGTTCAGAAATGACCTGACAGAGGGCCTAGAGGACAGACAACCTAAGCTAAACTATTAAAGACACTCTGAATAGATTTACCCACAATTTGAAATGATATGTGGTCATGTGACCATATAGTTTTCAAAAAAAATTGGGGGGAGAAACTAGTCTTCATAGACTTAATACATGGGGAAAAAGTGTTCTGGTAAATAAGCTCAGAAAATATTCTTGACTCCTAAAGATCTTCAAAGCATGTTAGCATAAATAATGCTCTGAAAAGGCCTGTAGCCAATGAACTGTTTAATTTCCCTTTACCATTTTTCCCTAAGCTTACATGACCACAGAACAATTTAACACAAGACTTATGAACCCTCTACTACTACTACTTAGAACAAGTGTAGATCCAAACCAAATCAAAAACAGGTTTGATTTCACACCTTTTATAACAATAATATGTGGCCTTGAAATACATTTGAGAGCTTTGCAAGGGCTGGCTCTACACGTTGTAGTCTTTTGTATTCCCTGCAAGACCTAATGGGGTGTTGCTATAATAGGTGTCTAATCAATAACTTCTAAATAGCTTACTGAGCAGTCTTTGGCATATGCTTCATATGGGAAAGAGAGGAATGATTATTTTTGTCCTTCTATTAAGAATGGTATTTTTGTTGTCTTCAGAAATATTAAAATCAGCCTTCATGATCATTACTATTTCCATTCATGGCCTGCACATCAGCTGGTCATAACTTGTTTAAGGAAGGAACAAAATATGACTAGATTTGTTTGCCCACCCTAAGGGAAATAGAAAATGATGACTACTCAGCAGAGACTTTATGACAAGTATCAAGGTAGCAACCTGTAATGGAAAGAGCTGAACTCCAACTCTGCCCCCACTAGCTACTCTTGACCCAAATTAAATATAGATGGGATGTTTCTTTAGACTCATCTTCCCTCTGACTTCAACCAGTCAGAGGCAGGAGGAAAGTAGGGCCAGGTGTTCATTCCTATACTTTCCTCTTGTTCAGGTAACTGGGTTGGCTTGTGCTCTTTCACAGAAGGCCACGTGGCTATCTGGTAGCCCATTATTGGGTTCCAGGAAGGGCTCTCTCCCTTTCTTCCTTGCGGGTTGAGGGATGGAAATAGTTCCCAGCTATTCCCAGCCTCAAGATACAGCACAGTTCCTTGTTACTTTTCCTAAACCTTGCTTACAACTTTGTAAATAGCCCCTTTATTAAACTCTCCCCAATTACCCAGTTTGGTCTCTATCTTGCCAGGAGCCTAACTGATAAACTGGCTGTGTGGTGCCTTTGTAAAATTAATTTCTTCCAGCCTCAGTTTCTTCATCTGTGAAATGGGGATAGTAACATCTATCCTTTCTAGCTCATAGGCCTGTAGGAGAATTTAATGAGTCAATGTAAGTTTTGTCTCCCTTCCCCCAATTTTTTATTTCCAGAAGGTAATAAAACTAGGTTCCACCAGGAAACAATTGTGTGTAAACTTAAGTCTTGCTGTTGCTTCAGATAATAATAATAATAATAATAATAATTTAAAAACTAATACATATTATATATTAAATAAATATATATAAATAGTATGTAAATATATAAAATGATATAATAATATAAAAAGAACAGGAGCTATTCTTCTGTGGAACAGAATTCCCATTCCAGGCCCTGTGGTAGTGAAAAGCCAAGCAATGCTCTTACAGTAGCTCACATTGTGTGCATGCATGGAGAACTTGCATCGTACCTTTGGAGAGAAGGGAGGTCTGCAGAGGAAAGATGCCTGAACTAGAGGTTTCTCACTAAGTAACAGTGATTTGGACAACTTGGTGACCTTTCTTTTGCAATAAACACAAATCCCATCTTCTGGGGCATTTGGGAGCAAAAGCACCAAAGTAAGATAACAATGTATTATGACAGTGAAGTCAGCCACACTTGCTTCAAGTATACAGTGTGGGTAATAAATTGCTGTTTGGAATTCTGATGGTTAAAAGTTGATTTGAAATAATAATAAAGCCGCACATTCACATCCAATAAATATTTGTTAAATCTTCCCATATATCACCCTTGTGCTAGACACACTGAAATATGATATTCATTTGTTTAAGATAATGCAACTCAAAATCAAGAGAAAACTATTAGATATAGATATTCCTTTTAAGCTAGTCGATGTTGCTTATTTTTTGCACCAATGAAAATAAACAGGTGAAAAGAGCTTTCATATCCATTCCTTAGAATATAAACCACATTTGTGATTTCATTTCCAAGACACCTCTTTTTGATATGCAGCTTTCTCACATTGTAACAGTACATAGAAGGGTGGAAAAAGGCTGATTGCTCTCATCCGCTTCTCCACTTGATGCAGTCTTTTGTGTGTCCTTCTCTAAAAGGTGTGTGCATAGCCAAAGAGGATGTTAATTACACAGAGAGAAGTGTCCTTGGTTGCAGTAACATTAGTCTTTGATAGGGCCTTTAAGTGACATCCTCTTTCAAGTATTTATTTGTTTAATTGATTTCAATAAAATCACAAATTAATCAGATCAATAAGTAAGAGAAAACAAGGAAGGCAAAAATTCAGCAATACATGAGGTCTACCCACATATAATAAGAGTGAATTGCTGTGTCAGATAAAACAGACACCATATACCAGACATCACACATAAACACACACACACACACACACACACACACACACACACACACGCACATATACCAATAAGCCAATTGAAATATAGTAACTCTGTACAGCTATTTTAGTTAGGATAGTAAGAATTTACTCAATTTTTACTATTATTATTCCAACTTTATTCCATCATTTGTCTTTATGTTTTATTAAGTGAAATGGGGAAAGCCATAAATAAGACATTATTATTTATGGCAAACCTGTTGTGTGTGGCTCAATAAACCGGACCAAAGTTCCTTAGTCAGGGCCCTAAACTCCGTGAAATTAGATGATTTATTGAGATCTTCAAACACAAACTTGAAATAGTATATAAATAGGTTGTGGTCAATAGCCATATTAATCATAAAAGTGTTGACTTGCTGCAAGTATTAAATAAATTTAACTTTTATGGGGAGCCTAACACAGTAATATCCTTCAGGGATAAAGCACATTCCCTGTTGCCTTAGTTGAGCCAAGAAACATGGTACGGATCATCATGAATGCAAAGCTTGACTGAAAGTAGGCAACTTAATGCACATCTAACTAGAGGTATTTAATATAATGCTAAGGAGATAGGATTTCTGGGTTTTAAGGACCTCTGTCTACAGAATTGTAAACACTGTATTTCCTTCTCACAGAAGAAAGAGAATTGCTTTGGTTACCTTAAAGAAGCTGAGATTTTCTGGAGCAAACTGCAGACAAGATTTCCAAATGACCTTTCACCTTTTCTGCATAAACATAAGAAAATGGAAAGTTTAAAATTTCCAACCATGACTATATAGACTATAAACTCCTACATGTTTTCCTCTACTCTCCAGCCAAAAAGTGTATTCTGCTTTTTATGTTTTCCTGAACCTTCTCAATTGTCTCTTATCAGGGATGAGGCAGAAAGGTGGTAGACCTGCATAGACTGTGTTTTGGGGCTTTTCAGAAGACCTATCTATATAAGCCAAAATTACCAAGCCTCCAGTAATTAATGAGATCAACCATAGAAACTGAAACATCAAGTGCAAAACCCTTATTTGTACAGAGTCCAGCAGCCTAGCCACCTGACATATGCGAGATGTATTGAGAAAGAAAGGAGAGAGGAGACAGAACTTTACTGCATGGGGCCAACAGCTGTGGAAAAGCTTCCTGAGCATGGGACCAAAAGTTTCTTAATTCTGAAGGTGGCCATGATGGTATTTGCCTTATCTCCCTCGCAAAGTTGTAGTAATATTCTAAGAAGATAATTTTGTAGTAAAAGTTCTTTGAATACTGTAGCGTGCTTTAAAAAATGCCTCTCCTTTTTCTCCTCAAAAGCTCAAAGTGACAGCTGGAGAGTGGACAATGATCAGAATGGGTGAAAGATGGAGGTTAAGTGAAAGCAGGTGAGAAGGAGGCGCCTTAGGTCACTGACTCAACAGTCCCATTGTTATATCGCCTCAAGAAGGACAGAAATAACCTGATTGGTCTGATTCCAGGACATGTGTGGCCACAGTTACTCATGAGAGAGTTCAGAATTCATTGAAAGGGCACACAGGATGTGGCTTGTTCTTCTTTGTCCTTGACTTATAAAGCCTAAAGCATGAGAGGGTAGTCCTGGCCATCTTGTACCTTTTCCTCTTGCATCTTAAACATTGAACGTCCCTTCTTCTTAGTCTCCTGAGATTCCATAATGGCCAACTAGAACATGCAAATGCTGCAAAATTTAGGGTAGTATTTAATACAGTATCCTAAGGATTTGAGAGTAGAACTTTGCACCAGGTTTGGCCACAAGCCCAGATAACAATAAAGTGACTGTGTGGTTCCTATGCCATTGTCATCTCCACAAATTCTTCTCTTGAGTGCATCATGAGAAGAAATGCTTCTAGTCTGTGGTGGGATTCAGGCATTACCCTTTCTCTGGTCATATTATCAAGACCTTGCCTTGATTTATTATACATATCACTAGAATTCCCTGGACCATTATTTATTCATTCAGTCAACAGAAGTATTATGGTTGGCACAGGAGATACAGAGGTTGGCAAGGTATAGGAGGATACTGCTTTTGTGGAATATGTGTTCTATGGGGGAGGGTGCCAAAATTTGTCATAAAAACATAAATCAAGGGGGGGTGGAGGGAGAGAGGGGAGTTACATGAGAACCTGCATTGTTTGAGTAGGAAAATTCTTTCTAAGGAGGTCACATTAAGATCAAGGAGAGGGTGTAGAGAAAAGAAAATGGCCCAGGAGGCCAATAGGTGAAGCCGGCAAAGATGGGTGAGAAAGTCGGAAGAAAACAAGGGGGGTGGGGGCGCATCACTGTGTAACAGAGACTTTCTACTTAGGTAGAAGATTTATACTTGTCATCAAACTGTGCCAACTGTTGATGAGTATTAAAGGGAAACAGTTTCAGAAGTTTAACACCAAAACCACCAGGGAAAGAATCATATTTCATAGCTTTTGCTCCTTTTCTATGTTAGTGAAATGATATCGTTTGATCTTCTGAAGAGGTTATGACTGCTCATGCTATAAGAACCAATGCAGGGTTTCATGCAGAATTGGAGGACTTTGAAATGAACTTGAATTCTTTACCTACATTCCCCAGCATGAAGTACATCTCCCTGGGGACTGTTGGTATAGCTTGAAATGCTGCTAATTCAAGTGTTTAATGATTAGGTTAGTAATGGCTTTAAAAATCATATTGTGGTATCTCAATCCATATCAATTCTAATAAAGCTAACTCAAATGTTTCAAAAGTAAGCCCAGACTTATTTTTGATGCAGCAGAATGTCTGCAGGCCATAATGTGGTTCTACTAAAGATGACAGGTAGGAAGAAACAAATTTACACAGGAAATTTTGGAACAATGAGAGATGAGGCTAAGGAGTATTGATTTGAGATTTTTGTATAGTTTAGAGGTCAAATGGAAACCAGATGGCCAGGAGAATTGCAAAATATTTGTTTTACAATCTGATAGTAGTGAGGGGAATAATGTGTGTGCAGAGCTGACATCCCAGCCATCCTTAGCTTGGGTATATATCCCAGAGGATTTCTCACATTGATCCCAAAGGGAGCTCATGCGAGATTGTTCATGGCAGTTTTTACAGAAGAGACTTCGAGGCAGCCTACGAATATGGGAAGAGATACAGGAATGGATAACTAAAATGTGGTAGATGAATACTGTAGATTATGATGTCACAGTTAAAAATAAACATAAATGTACATGTGGCAAAATGCACAAACCTCACAAATATAGTAGAGAGAGGAAAAAAGAAGAAACGGAAAGAAATTTACAGCACAACATGATTTATATTTTAAAATAGTCTAATATCCCTACCTATTTTTATAAGGATACGTTCATGTCAAAAGACCAAAATTAAGTATATCAGCCGACAGGAGGAGGATAAAAATGGGGATATCTCAGAGATGGAGGGAAAACACAGAAAAACCAAAATCAAATGAAAAGAGAGGGCTTATGTTGGTAATGTGCTATGAAATGAAGAGTGTACATTTAAAAAAAATAACAACAAAACACTTTATTTGCTTCTCTGGATTCCTCTCAGCAGTAAGCAAACACAAATCCTACCGAGCGAACTAAAAGAAAATAACATTCCACGTCATCTTCAGGTACCACAGCGAGACGTGGCTAGGGTGTGCTCCCACCTAATAGTTGAAGCACATGTGGCCCCAACAGCTGCTGAACTCGCTGGTGGGGCTCGGTGTCTGGTAAAAGAAGCAAGGAGAGAGCGCTGGAGGAGTAGGTGAGTGTTAACATTTGCTTAGTGACCCTCCATTCAGAAAGAGTAACTCATATCCACACATCATCAGTAGTCTCGAGTTGTGAATATTATAAGAAAAAATGGGAGAATATCAAAACCATGCCACATGGCACAGAAAGGGAAGGGAAAAATGTGCTCTAGCCACTGCCCCTCCCCGTTAGCTCTCACAGTGTCTACAGATGTTTTCCTTCTGACTCTCATCTGTGCTCCCCTCTGTGACCCTTCCCCTCATACTGATTTTGTTTTTAACTTTCCTTGACTCTCAGTCCTGGCCTCCTGACTTCCTTGTAACTAACACCACATCCCTGTCGGCCTGGCATCCACTTGAAGATTATTGCTTTGCACCGGCATCTGAGAACTTCCTCGGCCCGTGACCCCGACAGCCACCACTCACTGCTGTATATTTGGAAGAGGGAGGAAGGGCAGAGGCTCCTACACAGAAACATCTGTGTTGGTGCCCATTTTCTCAGATCTACATGGAATATTTTTCTTCGTTCAATGCTGGCTATCAGGATGGGCTAATGTCACCTTTTTTTTTTTTTAATGAAAACCACCTTTAGATCTAGGAAAAATCACATTCATATTTATAAGGGCTTCTTATGTGAGATCTGAATGTTTGTGCCCAAGGTCCCGAGAAGTCATAGCCCAAGGAGTAGACAAAAACCTATACAGATTGGTACTTAAGGCAGTAAGCTAAGAGGGATCCTTTTAAAATTTAGCACCAAACTTCCCTCCTTATATAACCAAGGTGGGGGGGGATTTTCTTTGGATTGAGTATCTGTTTCCTGTTCTGATCATTGGCACCTGCTCCAAATTTGGACGAGAATGCCACGTGTGGGACCAGCATCTGGTGTCCCAAGCCAGAATGAGCTTAGAAGACTCCATATGTGATCAGAAAAGAGGAAAATTCCTGGCTGAGGTTTTCATTAGGCAAATGAAAGCTTTAGGGTTTCATTTTACTTCAAAGACAAGATCCTCCAAGCAGCACATCCTGTTGCACTGGTAGTGATGATATTATATTAATAGCCATGAAGCACTGGAGCCGAAGAGTGGAATACAAGGCATCTACTTCCTCGCCATAAAACACGAGGAGCTGGGCAATGCCAGCGGTTTTCGTCAAAGTGAAGAGATGATTAAAATATTCCTAAAGTCCTCAAAAAGTTTCCCCCCAAAAAATAGATTTTCCATTTTGGGATGGAATAAGGCTTGCAAATATTTCAATAACCAGAGCTATCTCAGCTGTTTCATAAACAGGAGCCAAAATCAACTCAATTGTTAGAGGCAGCTACTCTAAACTAATGCTTCGACTTTTCATTTTCTCTTGACTTTCAACTAACCAGTGCCATCTCTGTTCATTAAAGCAGATTGATATAACCGAGAATGTCACATTTCTTAAGTGCTTACTCGATGCCAGTTACGTTGTTAGATAAATTAGCATGTCTGTGATTTGCCATTTCTGTATTTTGCTCTCAGACCCCTGCTCTGACATCCTGCTGCTGTGTTGCTTCACAGGAAACTGCATTTTCAAGGCTTCCATTGCCCCTGGCTTTCGTGTGGGTTTGGCCAGTGCAAGGTACTGCTAGAAGGCTGGTGTCCTTCCCCTGGCATTTCTGGAAGCATCTGCGCCTCCTCTGCCGTTCCAGCTGTCCCCTAAGAGCTTCCCCTCAGAGGAGCGGATACTGCTGAGCAGGTCCCCCCTGGTTCTGCTTTTTGTCAAGTTACCCTTAATCCAAAGCTCCAGGAAAGCCACCGTGTCCCTTTGATTTTTCCAGGAATAAAGGTGGCTGTGGCTACATCCTTTGTCTAATCTCTAGGTGGTCCCCCCGCCCTTCCTTTATTGGCTTCTCAGCTGTCCCAGCACCGGAGTAACCAGTTTCATGTGTTTGAAATATCCCGAATGATGTCTATTTTCCTGATTGGATAGCGGCTGACATAATAAACATATACACCATCTTGATTAACCCGAACTACAAAACTGTGAGGAAGGCATCATTACCCTACAGGATAATCACACAGGATGCAATGGCTCTGCGAAATTAAAAATGTGTGTGTGTGCACATGTGTATAGATGCATGTACGTGAGCATATGTGCTCGCGGTCACAAAGACAGGAAATAGGGGATCTTGACTGTGAACTATGTACTCCAAGACTATGTTCTTTCAATGACACCACACTGCCACTCCTTCCTCCCTGGAATCTGTCACATTAAAGAATATTATTGAATCTACATGTCCTAGAATCTAGCAGAAAATCCTGCCTAGTGGAAGAAACCCCCAGTGAAAAAGGGTGAACAAACTATCAATCATCTCTGTGTACCTAACTTCTTTTCTCTGTTCCCAAAGGAAAAGTGCCCTAACTCCTACTCAGGAGCAATTCCTTCCTTGAGTCCTCAACCCTGTCCCTTTTGTTGCCCTCCAGAACCTTGCTTCTTCTGTTGATCTCCCTGCTCTACTGCAACTTCAACCTTTTGATTTCCCCTGGATCCTTCCCAACACATGCACACAAAACTCCCATCGTTAACAATAACACTCTCGAGGTCACGACGAACACCATTGAAATTGGAAGGATTACTAGAAATTTTTATCAACAGCTATATGCCAATAAACTAAGCAATCTGGAAGAGATGGAATCCTTCCTGGAAACCTATAAACTACCAAGATTGAAAAAGGAAGAAATTGATTTCTTAAACAGGCCAATTAATTATGAAGAAATTGAGTCAGTGATAAACAACCTTCCAAATAACAAAACTCCAGGCCCGGACGGTTTTCCTGGGGAATTCTACCAAACATTCAAAGAAGAAATAATACCTATTCTCCTAAAGCTATTTCAAAAAATAGAAACAGAAGGAAAGCTACCAAACTCATTCTATGAGGCCAATATTACCTTGATCCCCAAACCAGGCAAAGACCCCCTCAAAAAGGAGAATTACAGACCGATTTCCCTAATGAATATGGATGCCAAAATCCTCAACAAGATACTTGCTAATAGAATCCAACAGTTCATTAAAAGGATTATCCACCACGATCAAGTGGGATTCATACCTGGGATGCAAGCGTGGTTCAATATTCGCAAATCAATCAGCGTGATACATCATATCAACAAGAAAAGACTCAGGAACCATATGATCCTCTCAATCGATGCCGAAAAAGCATTTGACAAAATACAGCATCCTTTCCTGATTAAAACCCTTCAGAGTGTAGGAATAGAAGGTACATTTCTCAATCTCATAAAAGCCATCTATGAAAAGCCTACTGCAAATATTATTCTCAATGGGGAAAAGCTGGAAGCCTTTCCCTTAAGATCAGGAACACGACAAGGATGCCCACTCTCGCCACTATTATTCAACATAGTACTAGAAGTCCTTGCAACAGCAATCAGACAACAAAAAGGGATCAAAGGTATTCAAATCGGCAAAGAAGAAGTCAAAATGTCTCTCTTCGCAGACGACATGATACTCTATATGGAAAACCCAAAGGAAGCCACTCCCAAACTATTAGAAGTTATAGAGCAATTCAGTAACGTGGCGGGATACAAAATCAATGCTCAGAAATCAGTTGCATTTCTGTACACGAATAACGAGAACGAAGAAAGAGAAATCAGGGAATCCATCCCATTTACAATAGCACCAAAAACCATACGTTACCTTGGAATTAACTTAACCAGAGACGTAAAGGACCTTTATTCTAGAAACTATAAATCACTCTTAAAAGACATTGAGGAAGACATAAAAAGATGGAAAGATATTCCATGCTCATGGATCGGAAGAATTAACATAGTTAAAATGTCCATGCTACCCAGAGCAATCTACACTTTCAATGCTATCCCGATCAAAATACCGAGAACGTTTTTCAAAGAACTGGAACAAATAGTCCTTAAATTTGTATGGAACCAGAAAAGACCCCGAATCTCCAAGGAACTGTTGAAAAGGAAAAACAAAGCTGGGGGCATCACAATGCCGGATTTCGAGCTGTACTACAAAGCTGTGATCACAAAGACAGCATGGTACTGGCACAAAAACAGACACATAGACCAATGGAACAGAATAGAGAGCCCAGAAATGGACCCTCAGCTCTTTGGGCAACTAATATTTGATAAAGCAGGAAAAAACATCCGGTGGGAAAAAGACAGTCTCTTCAATAAATGGTGCTGGGAAAATTGGACAGCTACATGCAAAAGAATGAAACTTGACCACTATCTCACACCATACACAAAAATAAACTCCAAATGGATGAAAGACCTCGATGTGAGACAGGAATCCATCAAAATTCTAGAGAAGAACATAGGCAGCAACCTCTACGACATCGGCCAAAGCAACCTTTTTCATGACACATCCCCAAAGGCAAGAGAAACAAAAGATAAAATGAATTTATGGGACTTCATCAAGATTAAAAGTTTCTGCACATCCAAGGAAACAGTCAGAAAAACTAAGAGGCAGCCCACGGAATGGGAGAATATATTTGCAAATGACACTACAGATAAAGGACTGGTATCCAAGATCTACAAAGAACTTCTCAAACTCAATACACGAGAAACAAATAAACAAATCAAAAAATGGGCAGAAGATATGAACAGACACTTTTCCAATGAAGACATACAAATGGCTAACAGACACATGAAAAAATGTTCAAAATCATTAGCCATCAAGGAAATTCAAATCAAAACCACACTGAGATACCACCTTACGCCAGTTAGAATGGCAAAAATAGACAAGGCAAGAAACAACAATTGTTGGAGAGGATGTGGAGAAAGGGGATCCCTCCTACATTGTTGGTGGGAATGCAAGTTGGTACAGCCACTCTGGAAAACCGTGTGGAGGTCCCTTAAAAAGTTAAAAATTGAGCTACCCTATGATCCAGCCATTGCACTACTGGGTGTTTACCCCAAAGATACAGACGTAGTGAAGAGAAGGGCCATATGCACCCCAATGTTCATAGCAGCAATGTCCACAATAGCTAAATCGTGGAAGGAGCCAAGATGCCCTGCAACAGATGACTGGATTAAGAAGTTGTGGTCCATATATACAATGGAATATTACTCAGCAATCAGAAAGAATGAGTTCTCAACATTTGCTACAACATGGACGGCACTGGAGGAGATAATGCTTAGTGAAATAAGTCAAGCAGAGAAAGACAACTATCATATGGTTTCTCTCATCTATGGAACATAAGAACTAGAATGATCAGTAGGGGAAGAAAGGGATAAAGAAAGGGGGGGTAATCAGAAGGGGGAATGAAGCATGAGAGACTATGGACTATGAGAAACAAACTGAGGGCCTCAGAGGGGAGGGGGGTGGGGGAATGGGATAGACTGGTGATGGGTAGTAAGGAGGGCACGTATTGCATGGTGCACTGGGTGTTATACACAACTAATGAATCATCGAGCCTTACATCGAAAACCGGGGATGTACTGTATGGTGACTAACATAATATAATAAAAAATCATTATTAAAAAAAAAAAAAACAATAACACTCTCCCTCAATCCTTCATCACACACTCTTACCTTTACATCCCCCAGACCCCTCTGCCTTCTCACCTTCCGTTCACTTCCCCGTCCCGGGTCATCTGACTTCTGCCTCTTATCACTCTACTTCTTTCATTCTGGACAGTAACGACCTCTTGATTGCCAACCCCGCCTAATTCCCAGATCTTAAAGGATAACTCTGCTGCATTTGACACTGTTGTCTCACTGCTGTGACTTTCATCACCACTCTCCCCCCTGGTTCCACTCTTACAATCAGACTGTTTGCTCCTGTCTCCTCATAGGCTTCTGTTTCTTTAGCTGCTTGTTAAATGCTGGCATTCATCAGGATTCCATCCTTAGCACACTACTGTTACTGGACACCCTCTCACTAAAAATCTCATCCATCCCTCCAGCTTTCAAATACCACTTATATGTTAAATTCCCAAATGTGCATTTGAAGCACAATCTATCCAGATGTTTAGAATCATTATCATAAAGTCTGCTAACCATTTTTAAACACAATGTGTCCAGAACTGAACTCATCATTGTAACCTTCAGAATTGGCTTGCTCACATATAATCTACATTTTACCATCTTCTGAGTGTCTGAATCACTCACACCTGGAACCTGAGGGTTTTCCATGGTTCTTCTCTTTCCCCCACCCAACAGCTTCAGCCACGTTTGCCTCCTACATATCCTTCATCTGGTCCCTCTTCTCAGTCTCTGTACTACGAACACCGGAGTCCCCCTACAATCCTGCCCTTCTCTGGCCACTCCCCACTAGTGATTTCATTGATATGCAAGGTTCTTACTTAACTCTCAAGCCTCAGCTGTATCACTAAAGCCCTGCCCTGTCTATGTGTCCCAGCATCATGAGCCTCCTTACATTCCATGCATGTGCTATGCTTCTTCTCATGGAAGGGCCACTGCTCACATCATCTCCTCTTTCTGGGCAGCTAGTCATTCTCTCTTATTACCTTTACCCATTCTTTAAATTACACTTCCACTCTGATTTCTTCAAAGAATTCTTTGTCATCTTACCACCTCAATATTTTTGTCTAGGTTAGGCACACAAAAACCATACTCCTTTTCACCAGAACCCTTTGTCAGGTTGTAGTTTATCTATGACATTTGACCATCCATCTCCTTGACCACTCTGTAAGTTCCTTAAAGGCGGGAACTCTCCATCAAATCCCTAGTATACAGTATAGTGCTAATCCATAATCTGCAATCAGTAATTAGTTTATAACATAAATGAATGAATAAATTAGAAGCCACCAGAGACAGAACATTTTACATAGGAATCTGATGAAGTTTGAGGAATTTTAGAACATGAAAACTTTGGCAATTCCTTGTTTTCTCATGATTGTTTTGAAGATCTTCCTATATAATATATTTAAAAATTTGAGAATTTACATAGTTTCAGAAATATTAAGTCTGTGCCCTAATATGGAGATTGTGCGTGTGTGTGCGTGTGTGTGTGTGTGTGTGTGTATGATACAGCAGGTTTTCACAGTGTGGTGCTTAATTCTCTTGTACCATGCAATGTAAGAGCACTGCCTCTTTTCCTTCACGCTTAGTTTCTTTGGTCTTGCTTAGAATATATCTTCCTTTTTCCCCTCACTATTGGTGCCATAAATGCTTAAGATATGCTGAGAGGAAAGCAAGACTGTACTAACACAAATATTTTCAGAATTAGGATAGATACTGAGACTTAGAAGCAAGCGGAAGTGGGGGTTGTGTTTTTAATATCTACATCTGAAATTTCACTAACTGAGATTCATGGATAAACATATAAATCAAAGGAGTAACCAGCCAGTGTAAGAGGGAAGTTATAATTTTATTGTGATGGCTATTTCAAACTGTGCATCTCTCATCACTTAATGTATTTTTGCAGAATACTAAAAGTAGCATGACATTCCAACTTAAGCCAGTACCTGGCGCTGTCAGAGAAGCTACTAATGCCAACTTAAAGGAGACTATGATTTGTCAAATTCATTGTTTTATATAAACCTTCAGACATTTGCCAAAACTGGATATGTCTGAATGTGGGGGAAAACAGAGAAATCATTTCTAAAGAAAAAAATATTGATACTTGAGCAGAAAAATTTTCTGTCCCAAAAGAAATCTGCCCACAAGTCTGAAGCTTATAGTCAAAACCATAATCAAGGACTAAAATGGGACTAGGTTTAGTCCTTGCCCTTCCATTGACATTTTTCATGTTTGAATGACTTTCATTGTGTGTTAGTGATTGATAATTCATTTTTCATTATAACTACATCTATTTTACTTCTATCATACCAAGACCTGCAAAGTGTGGTTATGAACAGGGCTTTCAATGTGTTATGACCCAAGTAGAAAATAGTTGATCATGTAATTGCCTATCCCTCCCCAAAGAAAAACTATGAAAAAGGATCTAGTGAATACTTATATTTATTTTTTTTTCCTTTTTCATTTTGGCCTGTATTGTTGCTCTTAAAAAAAGAAAAATGGGGCGCCTGGGTGGCTCAGTCGTTAAGTGTCTGCCTTCGGCTCAGGTCATGATCCCAGGGTCCTGGGATCAAGCCCCGCATCGGGCTCCCTGCTCGGCGGGAAGCCCGCTTCTTCCTCTCATACTCCCCTTGCTTGTGTTCCCTCTCTCGCTGTCTCTCTCTGTCAAGTAAATAAATGAAATTTTAAAAACAAACAAACAAACAAAACTGGAAAAGAAAAGATTGTCCATGATCTTCTATGATATACATTTATGTAGTTATATACATTTACACACACATTTCTGTACATCTGTGTACACATATACATGAGACAGCTTCTTAACTTGTTTTAATAATAAGATAACTTCTTCAGAGATCTTCCTGTTACATAAAAATTATGCTTTAAAATCAGGCTCAGGATGGAATAACAGTCCAAAAAAGGGCTGGGAGAGAAGGAAGTCATATTGTCAGGGCAGGAGCCAACACAGGAAAAAAGGTTTCTAGCCTCTCCCCTCTCCTCCTGGGAGATATAGATAAAGGAAGAGTAGCCTGTGATCCAGAGGGAAGGACACTGAGTCAGATTCCTTAGGTGATTAAAAGATACAAAGTACAAAAAAAAGTAAGGTATTGGCTGGGAATCAAGATAGATTATAAAAGACTGCACAAAGAAAAGGAGAGTCTGCTAGCAAAGATGTGGGACTTTTTTTCCCCTCTTCTCTTGAAAAGGAGCCATAGAAAAACTGGAATAGAAGTGCTTTTATCTAAAAAGAAAGAAATGAGTACATGTAATTTCTGGGTCATCAGAATAGCTCTGCGACCAATCCTAGCTCCACCCTCACAGAGAAAAATTGGGCTAATGACCCTGAAAGTTTCTTTTTATCTGGTGAAGACTAACCAGCCTCAGCTGGAACAGGGAGAGATAGGGGAATCCCCCCTCCAGGGGAACTTCACCTTGGGAGTGGTCTGGAGTGTGCAGGGATCTGGCCTCCCTTTCAGTAGTTCTGTGCCTCAGGGACTGCAAGATGTTATCACAGATTCTGAAGGCGTGGGAGGAAGTCAGCCTTGCCTCCCCAGACCTGGTTGTCCTCACCTACAATACAAACGAAGGAAACCCTCCCTTACATTAGAGTTCTCAGAGGCTCATCCAGCTGTTTTAGCATTTCGGAAACATTTTTTCCAAATCCCAAAGGCCTAAGTTTAAAATAGTAATTCTGATCCCAAATTCCTTTCTGTTGGTGTCAAACTCAGCACTTTTACAAACAACTCCAGAAAAATCTCCTCGGTAGGCTGAACGCCATGTGTCCAAGAGGTTAAATGGGAAACAGAGTGTGAATTAGTTAGAAAGTTATTTTATAAACAAACACCAACTAGGATTGAACCCTGTGCTGATTCGGAGGTGACTTAAGTCCAATTTCCTGCTCCTTCCCACTCTTTCCTCTCAGGACCAAAGGCATTAGGTGCTGCAAAGAGAGTCCCTGCTGAGAGCCCCCCTCCTCTTCTCCTCAAGATCCTGACGGGAAGGGACTGCCTTTTGTCACAGTTTGACTGACTGGTGAGTGACACTGAAATGCTCCATCTTGCTCAGCCTGAAGGACAGTGGCACTAATCCTAGAGGACAAAAAAGAGTTAAAAAAAGAAGGAACCGGCTTGGGGAGAAACTGGCTAAGATCCCATTCAATGAGAGAACTGGAAGTATCTTCTGAATGGCAGCTAGTAAGAGGCCTATCAATCAATCCGAAGGTTTCCATACACCTGCACACTATTCCGATGAGGGAGACTTTACCGACCCTATTATGATGCAAAGTTGTGGCTCAAAACCAGGCATCTCCACAGAGCTCTTTCCTCCTCCGTAGAAGCCCAGGTCAATTGAGGGCGAGTGCCCACACCCGGAATGAAGGCTTTCAGAAGCACCTTAGATAGAGCTCAGAGCAGACCTTTGTATTTTTCCTGCCTGGAGGTAGCAGGCCGCCCACTGCAGCCGACCGGGGTCTGCGTCTCCTCGCTCCCCATCCTGGCAATCTGCCAGCTCTCCTGCCGTCCACATCTGTAGGAGCCACACAGCTCAGCAAGGAGCTGCTCTCACTATGCCCATCGCAGCACTGGAAGAAGAAGAATACCGAGATGCTTGCCCGAGAAGCAAAAGAAGCTCTTGTTGCCCTGCCAAATTCACTCTTTTAAGGACTTCTGATTTTATAAAAGGAAACCTCCCCAAACTAAAAGATTAGATGAAACACACCATCTTAAAACCGTCTTAAGCTGACAGTTCTGGGTTTTTTCACGGAAATGAAAATCACATAAGATCATGAGAGCAATGCCCTCTCAATCGGCTTCGGATTGGTTTTCAGATGCCAGTCTGGTATTAGTTCACTGTTTAGCTATTCAGAGAAAATTCTTTGTTAGATATTATATACTAATGTCTTCCAACCAAGATGAAAATATCTAACCGTGCAGTACTCTGTGTGACTGCTATTACTTAGTCTGGAATTACTGTTTTATTTGATAATTATGTAACGGGATAAGATAGATGAAGACAGCGGTCCTGATGTGTGAACAGGCAGATCCTTCTGGTAATTATATCTGTTTATCAGAGACCTGCTGTTTTATTGATATTTATTCTTTGTAATAAGGTCAATATATCTTGCTCTGTCTTCAGAAACGAGAGCATGCAAATGCCACTCACCTGTGACGCCACTTTGATGTGAATCATATCACCTTCAGTTGAATTATGAAGCTTACACATTTTAGAAAATACATGTTCTCTAACACATAACATGAGTCTTAAGTATTAGAGAGTCTATGAAATGCTTGGTCACTTTCAGTAAGTGCCTTATCAGTTATATCTGTAATTATTGTTATGTATCAAGACAAGCTCTTTGAGTGAGTGTTAATGGAGAGATGGGAGTTCATATGAAATGAAGGTTCTTCACGTTTACACAAAGCAAATGCTGTGAGGACTGCTTCTTGAACACACACTTGTAATGTTTTGTGTATAGATATATATGAGAGTGAGATCTCAAATTTTAATGGAACAGGTTTGTTTTATTCCTCAGGGAAATAAAGAGAGCTAGATGCTGCCGAGTTGACAGTAGATGCTAAAGAAATATCTGTTGATCAGTTAAAGTTGTTGACTAAACAAAGCAAGGAAAACATTTAAACATAGTTACATGGTAACTGTGACTCAAATAATCTGTGGATTGAGAATTATGGTCACTCACGCAATTTAAAATCCAGATCGAGTAAGGTGACTTTTGTCTTTAGTAACTGTCTCCTTAAAATTTATTTTTCTTAGCCTTCATTTTTTTAGGGTAAAAAAAAATAAGGCATAATTTACCTCTGGGGAGCAGAAAGACTGCCATTATCTTGTGAGAACAGGATGGTCAATAGAGCCATAAGTTCTTAGTACAGCTAAATCATGTCCTGGAGATGCTTCAGAAATACAGAGAATATTTGAACCGTAGTCTCCAGGTTTTTCATTTTTAATTAATTGGGATCAGAAACAGAGACAACCAAAAGATACAAATGCTGCCCAAAGTTCACTTGAATTAAGAATTTTGAGTGAGTTATGGTCTCTTAAAATTATAACCCAAGAATTATTATAGTTACTTCTTCTGGAATCTGACTGTTCTTACGGATAAGTGTGCAAAATAAAACTACAGTGATATAGTCCATTTTTACTTTGCCAAGATGTTTGGTTAAAAGATAAAGTCAGCATGATGCAGTGGAGTCAAGAGACCTACATTTTAGTTTTAAGTCTGTCCCAGCTAACTATGCCTCTTGAGCAAATAACTTCATCCTTTTTTGTCTGTGAAATTAAGCCAGATTAGATCATCACCATTGACACTTTCGTTTAATATTTCAGAGGTGGTGTGATGTCTCCCTTAATAACAACTCAGATATTTTTTCTTATGTTGAGAGCTTCTTATGTGCCAGCCAGTCTGTTAAGTGTTTTAGGAGCATTTTCTTGTTTAATCCATGATGACTAATTCCATTTTCCAGATGAAGCTGAGGCTCAGAGATGTGAAGTGACCTGCTCCACGTCTCACAGCTAATAAATGGTAGACGTGGAGTTTCAGCCTGTCTGGGACTGAAGACATTATCGTGTAGTGAAAACATTTAAACTCGGGGGTGTCACAGGCTGAGTTCCCTGGGAATCGGGCTCCAAGATGAAGATGAACAAGCAGGAGATTTAGAAGGCACTGTCTTGTGGAAAAGAAGAGAAGGAAGCAGGACTGGGCAGAGGGAGAAAGTGAGCTAACAACACAGTCTCCACGATGTCTCAGCCAGTCCTTCTGGAAGTTCTGAAGATGTGATGACCATTTAGGACTATACAGGGTTCAAGTGAAAGATTAGGGCCTTTCTATCTCCCTACCAATTACCAATCGTTGGATACACGATACTCTGGGAAAGCAGTGCGACCTTGATCCAGGCAGATCTCCGCATCAAGGCAATCCCTGTAAGAGGCTGTCACTGGAGGGCTTTCAGCTGGCAGCCCTCCTAGAGGGTGAGGGAATAAGTTTTTATTCCTGAAGGAGAGCCACCCAAGATGGAGGAAAATGCAAATAGAAGAAACCTGGGCTATTTCTATAGGAAAGCAAAATAGAACTGGGAAGCAAAACAGCATGGTCAGAGATGTTTCAGTTTCAGGCTGGCCTGAATTGGGAAAAAAAGTTGAGGTTTGCCTGACACTTTTCCCCTCAGCTTTTTTTTTTTTTCCTTTAATATCCATTGTAAAACAGTTTGCATTAACATAGTTTCAAATTTTGATGAGGAAAAGAGTAACGTTGCTGCTGCTAACCAGGTGATGTCACCATGTCTACGGAGGGGCTGAGCTCGTATGTAGCAATACCTTGAGGATCAGAAGCCATTCGAGTAAGTGACATCAAAAAGGAAAAGTACTGTATATTCCTTCCTTTGTTCGTTTATTTATTCAGTGTACTTTAGTGGAAATATCAGGAGTCTTGAGGTCAGGAATGGTTGAAATCCCAGTCCTACCATCAAGGTATATGTTATTTCTGTGTCTCTATGTGTGCATGCTTCATATTAAGAATCAGAGCTTCCTAATTTATAAAATATGGTTAAAATTAGTTGATTGGATGCATAATATTAATCATATAGAATAACTTACTGTGAAAATATCAACCTCCTTGCAAGATTTCTGGCATATATTAGGTGCACAGTAAATGTTATTTCCATTTAAACTTTTCCTTCACATATGAACGTTCATTCATCTAGTGACCCTTTTATGTGCCAGACCGTGAGGACACCAACATAAGATACAATCCATGCTTCTAAAAGATCACATTCTGCAAAAGGAAAAATTGAATTGCTATCTCCTGACAAAGAGAGGTTTCAAAGAGAGGGGATCAGGGGCTTTCTAGCAAGAAGTAATACACTGTTTGTTACAGTCTGTCTCATTCTTATATTTTCGGAAATTTAGGTTCACTTTTTAGTAGTAAGCAACTGATGTATTTTCTGTCAATTCTTGTTACTCATCTTATTCAACTTACTGGCATCACTTACCAAAGCTGATGATTCTTTTCTTCATGAATACTTTCTACTTGGCAACCAGAATGTTATTTTCTCTTGGTTCTCTTACTTCATAGAATGTTCCCTCTCAGTCTCCTTTGCTGGTTTTTCCATGACTTCTTTACCACATAACAGAGGGTATGAAGGCTGTCGTCTCATCTCTTCACACATCTACTGATACTCATTCCCTAAGTGATGATTTCCTTTCCCTTGACCTTAAGTGCCATCATTTATATGCTGAGGACTCCCCATATTAAGTGGCACCTCCAGCCTTACTTGTGACCCCCGTGTTGTTTATCAAAAGAACTAGAGTCAGCCTTTAAGAAGATGAACAGGATCATGTCAACATCCCACAAAGCTCCTCCAAGTTCCACCTGCACCCATGGCTTTATATTTCATTTTCAGTAAAACCCAAAGTCCTTAAAAGGTCCTGTGAATCAGTTTCCTTTTATGTCTCTGGTCTAATCTCTACTCACTGCCTCTTTACTCATACTACTGAAGCCACTCTTTCCACTCTAGTCCTTGTTGCTTCTAGAAAATGCCAGTCGAAACAAAACAAAACAAAACAAAACAAAACAAAACAAAACAAAACAAAACACAAAAAAACACCTACACGGAGGATGGAGAAAATGAGCACAAACTAGATCCACCAGCACCTCTTCATCTATTTCTCACTAAATCTAGCCACACAGACCTTACATAAAATCATGGCTGTGCCTTTGCTTTTGTCTTCCAAATCTCATTAAATGCCTCTTTTGGACAACCCGGGATAAGAAAGGGATTCTGGGAAATGTAGTTCCAATTTACCCAAGTGGGAAAATGACAAAACCACCACAGTTGTTAATATGCAAAACACTTGCTTTGTCCATTTTCCCACAGTTGCATTCCTATTTTCTATTACTGAAATTGAGGAAGCAATAGAGCACAACAATTAATAGTAAACTCTTTGGTACCAGACCAACCCATGTTTGAAATACCAGCACTGGCATTTACTACTTATGGGAGATTAGAGAACTTAACCTGTCTTAGGTCTCAACTTCAAAGTAGGGTAGTAGTATAACTATCTCAAGTCTTGCTCTAAGGATTAAAAGATATAAGGTATATAAATCACCTAGAACCTGATAAATATCCCAAAGTATTAGCTATTAGAACTCCTATTTAGTCAATGCCAGCCACATAATAATGAAAGCTAAAGAAAATGCCAAAAAATTGGAAAGAGAATTATTGAGGAGGGGAAAGGGCTAAGCAAATAATTCATAAACTGAATAATGAGTCCCCAGCAAGCAGTTTCACTATAATTGCAAAGTTCCCGGTGCCAAGTTTCAAATGTTAATCCTCAGGAAATATCTAGAAATATCTCTAAAGAAAGAGATAGCAAAAATGGCACATGATACACTGAAATATGTCCAAACTTCCCCAGATGTTTCATATGCTTTTGTCCTTCTCCACTATTGTAAATATTCCTTCCAGTCACAACCATTAAATGAAGGTAACAGGACTCTGAGACTGTAAGAAAGTCACTATCCAGTAGAGTCCAAACTCTTCCAAGAAAAAGGTGGCACTGACATCCAAATCCACTTGTGACTCTGGGGAGAAAGCATAGGTTTTACTGAAATGAGCAGGAGGTCTCTGGCTAATTGTTACCTAGGAGCCATGCAAGTGTAACCCATGCATGTTTGTTTGGATGACATCAACTGAGGAGTAGAACAATGTCACAAAGGCAGTGACACAATGGCATCGTTCAGGCTTAGCGCTCATCCATAGCATTGTGGAAACCCTAGTTCACACTCAACTTCTTTCTGACTAATCCAGGAATTCCCCAGGGAATGTGTCATGTTTACTGCTAGACGCAATCTTCCTATCTAATCTATAACAGCCTCATTCTCTCCCACTCCTGGCACTGTAACTCTGAATCACCAGGTCATAGAGCAGTTCTGGCCCTGTGCTAGAGCACTTACAGGAAGACTCCTGTCCTTGATTTCAGAGTTGGGGCCCAACACCAAGGAAAGGAAGCTGCTGTCCTCTTCCCTCCTGCTGGTCTCACAAACCTTGGTTTTCTGGTTGTCACAGCAGGATAAATTGCTATAGATTAGACCACTGTGGCTGTCTCCTATTGCTGCTACTGCTGCTGCTAGTAACTGTTCAGGTCTGTGCTACTAACATCACCACTCTGAAGGAAGGGGAAAGTCCTACATCCAGGTTCATGTTCCATTTTGCTCTGTTTCGCACAGTACAAAGCATGTGTGCCACTTTATGCTCTCTGTATCTTAAATGAGATTTTAGTGATGTGACTATGTAATCAACTGGAATACATTTTTTTCAACTGAAATTTTCAGTGACAGCCCTGTGATTGAAAGAAATATTTTGATAAGTTTCTATTGGACCATCAGGGTGGAGACTGAGACCTCAAGGACACATTCAAACAATGAAAGATGCAGAAGACCAGAAAGGGGTGAGAAACAGAAAACAATGGAGCACGAAAGGAGGAGGAGAAAAAAAAAAGAGAGACTGAAGGAAAACTGTGCAGTATTATATGACCTCGCTCAGTAACCCCCAAATCTTCAATTCAGTTTGCTAATTCTAGTAAGATTTCCCAAAAGCCTTGACTAATTGGATTTATTGAGAAAGTGGTAATGTTCTGTATTAAGGTTGACACAAGATGAAATTGGTATCATTCCAGGAGCCAAAGAAATAATTTTCCAAGAGTTTCTAGAAATCTTAGAAAGTTTTAGGCTTACTCCAAATGATGAAATTTGGATTTTTAAAGTAAAGCTATCCAGATCCCTAGGGAAGAAGAATTATCACACATTGTTCGATTTAAAAAATATTTTTGTTACCTCTTCCTCTCCCCAAGACTGATAAAGCAGACTGGAAGGGGAAGCACAGAAAGCTTTCTGAATGGAACACACCCTGCAGCATTGGAAATCCCCCTCCCTAAACTCATCACCCACTATCCTTGGAACAAGCTAATGCTTCCTGACTCCCCCTCCCTTTAAATTGAGTCCTCACCATGAGATGTAAACTGTTAATTAGAGGGCTTTGTTGTGTGTAGAACATGAGCATGAAAACTGCTACTCTTTAGTCAGATTTCAAAATTGTATGTGATCCACTGGGTTGCAAATGTGGATCTATATGGAGAAAGAAGGAACCTTCAAAAATTAAATAATCGGTAAACTCTGAAATAATTAAATCATTTGGGATTTAACTCATATTTAATTATAATTTGTGAAGTGGATAGGAGAGTTAATATTATCTTCATTTTACAGATGAGAAAATTGAAGTCCAAGGTTATTAACTATGTGACGTGCTTTTATTTGCTCTGAATTCTAATACACTAGGTTGGTGGTGAGTATATTGGTCTGAGGTCAGAAGACTTGGGTTCTAATTCTGGCCCTTCACTTACTAGCTTTTGGATTTGAGACAAATTACCTATCTTCCTAAATTAAAGATAATCATTATTATGAGAAATAATAGTATTTACTTTTCTAATAATATTAGGCTATTGTGAGGATTATATAGGACAATGTATACCAAAAGAAAAAAAAAGCTTTTCAGTTGCAAAAGTCTCTACAAGTGTAATATTTAAATTTTTCATCTAACATCATTTTGCAGAAACAAGTCTTAGAGCCCCCAAGAACTGAGAGTATTAATACACTTACATGTACAATTGGCAAAGTACACACATTCTTGATCTCATTTAGATCCTTGTTACATTTGAACAACAGTGGGGGTGACCTCAGTCTCTTAGATGAATTTGAGGATTTATCTATAAAATGTAGTCAATTGAACTGGTTCCTCCAAAGGATATTATTGTCTGAAGTACTCTATTAAAGAATTCCTTTTTGATCCACTTCCTTTGAAGACATTACAAAAGTACCAGATCTTAGCAGCCGTTAGACTTTATCAAGTCAATCCATGGCTTTTCATGTCAGGTATGTAAACACTATTAAACATTAACTGGATCTTTGAAACTAACATGGCATCATATGACAACTTCATTGTCTCAATCTATTTTTCATAAAAAGTGAATTATAAAACTTGACCAGAACAGGCCAGGCATTTACAATCCCTCTGTTTTCCTACAGTTCTAGGGAGATAAAGAGCAAAACTATTAAATGCTTGGTCACTCTCAATAAGTGCTCATATCAATTATATTCGGCAATGATTATTACCTGTCAAGATGAGCTTTTAAAATATGAAGTCCTTATGCTCTTAATATACATGCACATATGGGTAAAAAAAAGTTTCCTGTACAAGAGCATGCAGATTTTTAAATTTCTATGGTTCAGATATTTTAAACTATACACTTTTAAAATACTGGCTTCTTGATTAGTCTTCAAATAAGGTTTCATTCTTTTTTAAAGGACAGCTGAATATTTCCTCTTAAATATACTTAGAAACCTTCATGTTACCACAAACTCCACTTATATAAAATGGCACTCATTAACCTCCTCTCAAATAAATTACAACTTTGAAATCCATTATTTTTGTGAATGTCACCATCTTTCAAATAGTCTACAAAATTTGAACTCATCTTTGATCAACCTCTTTCTTACTTCCCAATACCTAGCTAAATACCAGTTTTGTTAATTCCCTATTCATTTGCTTCTTATGTGTATCCCTCTCTTTCTGTGGCTACTGTCGCCACATCAAACCTGTGTGTTTCATATCCCTACCTATATCACTGAGAAGTTTGTTTTCAACAATACAATAATGTCTATAAACAGCCAGCACATGGGTATAAATGTAAAAGTATCAAGTCTTACAAAGGGTTGTATACTCTGTGCCCAGCACTAGTCTTGCTTTAAGTGTTCAATTATTGGGTGACTAGATAGCTTGCAAAAGTATGGGAGAGTCTATTTAGATAGTAGACACTTGAATATCAATAATGGATATGATTAATAACTGTATTTTATTGTAACAACCCCTGTTTTGGGTCATTATCATCTCTTTCCGGGATTATGACAAAAATTTCCTCCCTAGTTTCCTTGGTTCTGCAGTCTATTGGCAACACAACAGCCAGAGTGAGCATAAGTGATAAACATCTGTATTTGCTTGCTCTGTTAGCTGACAGGGCCTAGTACAATGAGATCCCAATAGCAACGAGCACACCCAAGGACCAGATCTTGGTTTCTCCAATAAAAGGAACAAGGGCTCCTTAGAAGTGGCTTATTTTAAAGTTGGCACAGGGAACATGCAGGATGAGTCTGGAGCATCTTGTAGTACAAGAAAATAAGACAGTACTCAAATACATGAACATATCCACTTATATACGACGAGGGTATTTCAAAGGGACACAGTTCAACTGAAAGAGTTCTCACTGGGAAAGCTGGAATGATCTGAACAACAATAGAAACAATGAAGTATTGGATTGTAACCCAAAAATTAAACAAATAAATGAGATTAGACAATCTCCCATGCAGAAGATTTCCAAACAATTTGTGCAGATAATGTCCCTTTGTGGAGCACAACTCCCTACCCCTTAAGTATAGGTTGCAAATAGTGTTTTTCTTCCAAAGGAAAAAGGAAGAAAAAAAAAGAGTAATTTTATTATGATGAAACCTGAAAACACTACTTTAAGTCAAGTGATCAAGGTCAACATCAACAGCAGTAAATCATGTGAACAATATGTATCTTTGATATGATATTATGAAAATGGCATTTTACTTCTGTGGTCTTTCTCCAAAAATCCCATAAGCTCTGTCTAACTATGAGATGAGCATCAGATAAATATAAAACCCAAATTGAAAGACATTCCATGCAATAACTGACCACTACTCTTCAAACAGTCAAGGTCACCAAAAATAAGGAAAGTCTGAGAAACATTCACAGTCTAGAGAAGCCTATGGATATGTAATAATTTAACACGATCATGGATGTGATATTCGGGATAGAGTCCTAGAACAGAAAAGAGCATTAGGCAAAAACTAAGGAAATGTGAACAAAGTACAGACTTCCCATTTATTATAACTGAATGAAGTCTGTATTTATTCACATTTCCTTAATTTTTACTTAATCTCCTGTAATATATCCCTGCCTTCGCTCAAAGGACCTTAGTAGGTCTAGACAATCATGAGTGACATACCAAGAATTACTACCTGCTTGGAAGTTTGGTTGTCTTCAGAAATAAGTGATGTCTTCCTTAACCACTGGTTGCAGATTCACCCTTAGTTTCAAATGCAGTGCAACATGTGACATAAACAATAAAATGAGATAAATGCCGTTTTCTTTCTGATGTAGTCTCTTTTCTAAACATGGTTGTGTCAGCAATAGAGAGGAACAGCAAATGCTAGCTAGTTCCATTGTATTTTCATAACATGCTCAAAATTCTGACTCGGCTTCTTAGAATGCCTTCCCTAGTTCAAAAAATGTACAAATTCTGTAGATCACAGAATAGCAATAAGCAAAGTAGTGAAGAATTACTTTGTGTACACAATTTCAAGGTCCATTCTAGAAAATACCATGGCAGTGTTTTCTTTGGAGGAGTAAGGTGGTGGAACTTTTTCCCAGGCTAGAAGCCAGGAAGGTGTTGTCTTTTGCCACAAACAAAAGTTCTCTGTCACTCTGCTTCCGAGTCTTTCATTCTCATCCTCATTATTATCAATAAACAGTCACTGAACACCTCCTACGTTCTAGGCACTGAACAATGGTACTAGGCATAGTAGGCAGGTACAGGGGACAAAAAGAGCCATCTTTCCATCCAGTGTCTTTTCACATAATTGAGAGCATAAGAAATCTAAATTTTAAAAATTAAGATAAGTGCTATAATCATTCAAAATAGTAGGGTTCAACAGGAGAATGTTAGAGTATTCCTTTCAGACCTTTTCACTCTCTGTGAAATAGAGGAAATAACTACTTCATTAGGTTAAAAATAATGTGTGCAGACTGCTCCATAAAGGGCCTAGCTGCTATAAAATAATAATAGCCACGACTTGTAAGAGTTTTCAATGCTCTAGGGATCATCCTAAGGGCTTTACATACATTAATTTAATTTAAAAATAACTATATGAGGTAAACACTTTAAATATGAGGAACTGAGGCTCAAAAAATTAAAGTGCCTTGTCCAAAGTTAGCTTGGAAGTGATGGATGAGCATGAAAACCTAAGGATTCTGGCTCCGGAGCCCATAACTAACACATTGCTATGTTATGATACATGTTCGCAACAGTTTGATTAGAAAAAAGGAGCTTCTTTAGTATCTTCTATGGTCTGTCATGCACACCAACAAAGGATTATGCATTGTACAAAATGAATTTTTGCTTATAGTTCTCTTTGACATGGCAGAGTGCAGTGAAAATGGGCTCTAGAACCAGAAAGGCTCAGGATTAACTCCTGGCTTTTCTACCTACTAGTTGAATGACCTGGGCGCAGGACATAAACTTTCTGAGGCTCATTTGAAAGGCATAGATAATACGCTATTTCTCAGAGCCACTATAAGCATAAAGAAATAGTGCATATCAAAGCACTATGAAAACTGTAAAGCAGAATATAAATGTTAGTTATTATTTCTCTGTCATCTTCAAGGCTCTCTACATCTGGCTTCAACTTCAGCTTCTCTCTCAATATTCCCCTTAACAACCTGGACTTGTGACCAAATATGCCCTGTTTTACTACTTACATGATTTTATTTGTGCCTTTGATTTCTTTGAAAGCAGAGAAGAGACTCTGCCACTAGGATGGCAAGTGTCCATATGTACCCTGCACACTTCTCCAGCATCTATGATCTGGTTATATAAACTTATCCAGCCCTTGTAGAGCTTCAGTTCTGACAAGAGGCTTAACATCACCCAGGGGTTCATAGGAGCCTCAGAAAATTTGACATATACTATTTAAGGGAAAATATCAGGCCAAGAATCAAGGATGAACAATGACAGAAACAAAGCCAATCAGCCAACCAAGAAATAAATAAAAACAAAACCTTTACAGAGAGTGAAAATAATACTACATATTAAAAAAAATCAAGATAGGCTTGTATAATTAAGAATTGCTGATACATAATTGAAACTCAAACTATGTTCTCAATAAAATAATAAAAACAAAGATTCTCTGAAATTAAAAAAAGTAATTACAAGATAACACACTGAAGTGAAATGGAAATTAGCTGAATTAAAGAACTGATATAAGGAAACTAACAATTCTGTGATGATATTAAATACAGCACATTACAAGTAACAAAAGCAGCTCTGACACCACTAAAGAGCAAAACCAGTCTGATCCTTCTGTAGGGCAATTTTGCCATGTAGATCAACACACTTGAAATTGAATATCCTTTAACCCATTGATTCCATTTCTGATCTCATTTTTTTTTTTTTTGGTAAATATTTTATTTATTTATTTGACACAGAGAGAAAGACAGAGCACACAAGCAGGGGGTGTCGCAGGCAGAGGGAGAGGCAGTAGCAGGCTCCCTGCTGAGCACAGAGCCCAAAGTGGGGCTCCATCACAGGACCCTGGGATCATGACATGAGCTGAAGGCAGACGCTTAACTGACTGAGCCACCCAGGCTCCCCCATTTCTGATCTTTATCCTAATAAAATACTTTTTAGAGATGTATAAAAATATTGCTTAATAAGAATGTATATTTAAAATGCTAGGCTTTTCTTTTTTCCTTTTTTTGTAAAAATGGACCCATACTTAAAACTCTGCAACCTAATTTTTTTTCTGCAGCCTATTTTAAATTTGTTTTTATGTTGTAAAAATTAGGAAAAAGTTATGAATAAATGCATTAGGTATTTGTGCTTATATACATTCTAAATGAGCATAAAGAAAAGGTGTGGGGCACCTGGGTGGCTCAGTCGGTCAAGTGTCCAACTCTTGATTTCAAGTTAGGTCATGATCTCAGAGTCATGTGATTGAGCCCTGCATCAGGCTCTGCACCCAGGCTGAGCCTGCTTAAGGTTCTCTCTCTCCCTTTCCCTCTGTCCCTCCTCTCCCTCTCTCTCTGTCTCTCTCAAATAAATAAATAAATCTTCCAAAAAAAGTGTGGAAAGGTGTACACCAAATATTGATCATAGGATACTTGGAGAACATAAGAGAGAGAATTTGGTGGGAGAAAAGAGAGAAGCAGGAGGAAGGAAAAAAAGTTAGCTATTTCTTAGTACAGCTCTATATTGCCAGGCATTTTGCAAAAAGGATGCATTTCTTTTGTAGTTTAAAAGAAAAAAATCCATGAAATATTAAGGAGTGCACTTGTTATGATGAGCATTGGGTATTCTATTTGAGTGTCGATTACTAAATTGTACCCCTGAAACTAATATTACACTCTATGTTAACTAACTAGAATTTAAATAAAAACTTTAAAAAAATAAAAGGAAAAAAATCCATGAAATATTTTTTAAACTTTTATTTAAGAGAACAAAAATTGGGAAACTATCTGTAATAGACAAGGTAACACAAGAACTCCCAAATCTTACTGAATTACAACAAAAGTTATTACTTGCTCAGGTTCACTGAGGATGTTTGGTGGGCACATTCCATGTGGTAAAACAGACCCTGTTATTTCCATCATGTTTCATGTCTACCTTACGTGTTGGGAGACCTTTGCTCTCTGTAGACAGAGGATAGGGAAAGACAAAGAAGGGAGGAGGAAAGAGGAAGGAGTCCATTAAAGATCAGTTCTATAAGTGGTGCATATCATTTCCGTCCACTTCTACTTTAACAGAAAACAGCCACGTGGTCCTACCAAGATTCAGAAGAATGCTGGGAATTGGAGTCCCAGGCTGATCAGCCACTTCTCATCTCAATATCATGGGAAGGGAGTTCAGCCTTTGTAGACAGCTTTTCTGCCACTCTACTTAAATGTCTAAAAACATACTACTGGATAAAAATATATAATAAATCTATTAATACTGAGTCACAGAAAAATATGTAGTGACATGAGAAGATAATTATTTAATACCAACAAATTTGTAAGGGGTTATAAAATAATATTATAATCACATTTAAAAAAATAGAGAAAGAGAACACATATTTGAAATAGATAAATTCCTTCCTGATTTCTCCCTATGAGAATCTTTCTAAAAGTGGAATTAATGGGTGAAAATATATTTTTAAAGTATTGTGCTATTTTGTCTCTTTCTTATTATAAACATAACTCTTTGCATTGGAAACATTTGAAAAATACATCATAGTATGATAAAGAAGAAAAATTACCCATACACCCACCCAGAGGATATATACCAAAATGTTAACGGTTATTAACTCTGATGTAGATATTATGAGTGATTTTTATTTTCTTCCATGGGCTTTTTAGTATATTCTAAAATTTCTGCAGTGTGCTTGTATCACTTTTATTGTCAGGAAAATTGAATACTACCAAAAAAATTCCATCTGCTCTTTTAGTAATTTTTTAGAAGTTACCTTCTCCAGGAAATGTCAATTGAACAATCCAGCTGAAATTAAGAGCTCTTTTCTCATATTGCAGCTAAATAAAAAGCTTTAAGATACAGATACCAAGTCAACTCCACTTTGGCATTGTGCTCCTTGGGTGGGCACACTGCACTGGTATCCAGTGTGTGGACAAGACCTGACTGGAACCAAGACACCCAGCACTTCTTCCTAAGGGAGTATTATACTTTGAGAAAATTATTTAAACTCTCTGTGCCTCAGTTTCTTCATCTGTCAAATGAGGATTATAATAGTATCCATCTCATCAAGTTACAGGTAGAATTTAAGGAGTTAATACATACAAAGACTTTAGAAAAATAGAGGCAGTGAACTAGACATTAGCTATCATTAGCTATCATTATTATTATATTAAATACTTACATAAAGTTTTATCAAATCTTTGTAGCTCTAATTCTCACATGTTTTTTAAACTTTTACTTTATTATACATTCTTGGGGTGCCTGGGTGGCTCAGTCAGTTGAGCGCCCGACTCTTGATTTTGGCTCAGGTCATGATCTCAGAGTCCCGGGATGGAGCCCCAAGCTGGGCTCTGTGCTCAGCAGGGAGTCTGCTTCTCTCCCTCTACCTCAGCCCTTCCCCCTGCTTTTGCGCATGCACACACACACACACACACACACACACACACACACATTCTCTCTCTCCTCCCCCGCCAACTCTCTCTCTCTCAAATAAATAAATATATCTCTATTATACATTCTTTCAAGTAAAAACCGTGGCTCATGTCTATGTATAGATTTTATGGAACTTTGCATAAAATTTTGCACACCCTTAAATAAATTATTAATTGAATTTATCAATAAAAGCATAGAATAGATTAGAAAAGCCTTAAGCTCAAGTGTGTTGAGCTGTAAGGACTTAAATGTACATATTTACTTTAGAAATCTGCTTCAGGAAGTACCATAGTTGGTGGACTTTATCAGTGAAAATCAAAGGAAAGAGATTATGGGGAAGAGGGAGAAGGAGCAGTCACACTGCTTTAAACAGTTCTGAAGGAGCACTCAGAATAACCAAACAAGAAAATGAGAGCAGACTCCTCTGATCATGTTATCTGTGAGGAAAGGGGTAGAATCAGTTTGGGTAACTATTAGCAGTATCATTTTTTTCATGAACAATAATAGTACCTGAGCTCTCTCTGAGATTCAGAGAGATTAAGCAAATTGCCCAGGCCAACACAACTAGAAAGTCACCAAATAGGATTCAACCCAAGTCTGTCTGACTACACGGACTGTGTCTTACCTGACAAATATCTGGTGACAGCAAGTTTACCCCACAGAGGGGTACCAGCATACAACTCTACTAGTACTGAATCCGTTATTTATTTATTTATTATTTTGTTTTACAATTTGATATTTATTTTATTTAATAATGCTTTGCAAAATGGATTAAGTCCTTTAAATCTGTTATAAATAGGTCTCTTTCTCATAGATAAACAATGCTGCTTTGTTATTTCCCAGGGGTTTCCCTGGGTCCAGTCCAAAAACTCAAAGTTTCCAAGACTATGCTGCTTTTCTTGGTTTTCTCACTGAGTTACTTTCCCAACACACCACCGATGTGTTGTACAGGGCAGTACATGGTTCAGAGTGCTCAAAAAGTCACAACCTCCAACCAGAGGGAGGAGGCACACTGCCAAACCTTCTTATTGGTTGAGCTTTAATGAACAGGACCCTGAACCAATCTACACTTGGATCCTTTAGCTTGTCACTGAATAATTCATGGTTATTTAATTTTGGCCCCTATCGAAAGATTTACAATGCATAATCTTTTAAGTACAGAGAATGTAAGTATGTCACAGGGTTTATTTAAAGCTTCACTGTTCTGTTTAGTACATTCAACTTTGCCAATGAAGAGATCCACAAAAACTGATGTACTCTTATCCAACTTATGATTAGACAATGCATGTAAATAAAGAATGACATCTGATATCACCAAATGTCTCCCTTACTATGCTTGGTATTTAGAACTCAGAAATGTCCAAATTGTGTGAAATCACTTTCAGAAGGAAAAAACAAGAACAGAAACAAACAAATAAACAAACAAAAACAGCCCTGCTTTCCAGTTTTAGACTTCTGAATTAAAACTTTAAGCTAGTAGACTGTTTATTCTAGACCTCATTGTAACAATATTACTGTCCTAAAAAAAGATGTATATTTATATGAATTGACAGTATTCTTGTGACACATGAGAAAAGCAGACCTATCAGGATTTAGACAACCCTCAAACCAACTGTCGCTGAACAAAAGTAGAATGAGCAGTTCCTAAAGCCCCCATCTGTTCCCCATGGACAGATTGTCAGAGGTAGAGCCAATGGCCATTAAGTTCTTCCCATTTGGTCTTACTGAGGAGATTCTTCTAACCTGAATGCACTACTGTTAGTATACAAATGATGTCTTTGACGGGGATGTCACTACAAATGGTAAAAGTTTTCATTATAAAATCCAAAGTTTTATACAAAGAAAAGAGAACAAGAGCTATCCTTTCTTGTTGAATAAATTTCAAAAAATACAACTCAATTAGATTCAACTAATATGCAAGGATCACCTTCTCTGCTTAATGGCCCTTGAGGAGATAAACACTGAAAGATTCCTATCCTGTAGCAGTAGGCAGACCTTTATCAATTTTCTTGGATCTCAAAGCAGTATTATTTATTCATGACTTCTTGACTTAAGGAAGAGAAATACCAATTTGGAGAATACAACTCCTTAAGGAACAGGAGAATCTAAATCAACTCAACATTAGGAGCATGTTGTACAAAATAACAGGCTGCTTTGTCCAAACACAGCAGGATTCTACTTCCCCTGGCAACCACATTTGTAACATACATTCCTAAGCCATATAGGTTCTACTGTCTTTTTTTTTTTTAAGTAAAGATTGGTCAAACAAACCGACAAAAATACATTTTCTTCCTAAAGAATATGAACAAATGTCAAAAAAGCAAGCACTTAAGTTACAATTGCCCCCAGGCAAATGTAACTTCATGCTGGGCTTATGCTACTATCATAAACACCACACCACAGGAAATCACTAACACTAACCATGACCAAGCCAGTCGTGTCTTTCCAGAACTTAAGGCATAATTGCCTTAATGAACTCACACAGTATCTGAAAAGGTTTCACTAAAGTAAATTCTGTTCCATATAATGGTGTTCTGTGTTTGGTCACAGATTATTACGAATAATTTTCTAACTTGAAAGGGTGGTGAGCATCAGGTAAATGATGTATTTTAACTGGGCAGCTATCAAGAGAAACAATTAAAATTGTTTTCATATTTTTCTTGGTTGGGCAAATGTCAGAGTCCGGCAGCATCAGATCAATAATGTAATCTCAAATGTTAAGGATGTTGCTTTATGTACTCAAATTTAGGCATGAAAATGGACAGTAGAGATGAGGAAAGATCAAGTAAGCAATCCAGTCCACATACACACACCAGCAGGGGAAAATTGCTTCCTAAAATAAACCTTCTAATATTTTAGTACTGTTGACTTTTGTATGTCCCCGGTGATTAAGCTTCTATCACTCACTTTTCCTGCAAGACTGTTCTTGTAACCCAATATTTCCCTGTGTCAGGAAGTGCCTTAAATTTCTCTTTCTCAGTTTCAACCTACAATCCTAGTACTCCACGGGATATTAAGAGAATAATTAAGCAGTTGTAAATCATTCTAAATATTTCAAATGAACGCTATCCACAGCCCTAGAACCAAAACTTACTTCTTCATAATTTTAAAATTTTTTGTAGTATATTTTCTCTCATTATACATTATGCAATAGCAATTTAGTAAAGAGATGAAATCCTTTAAAACAGGAATCATAGCTGTAATGTAATTTCAATTAATATGTTATATATTTTTAATTTAGGGTGCCATATTAATCCTTTCTTTTCCTTGATTGTTTTTGTTACTCTGCCCTACACTATTTTAGTTTTAGTCATTCATCTGGAACAAAGAACATTCCATAATTAAATACTACATTTCAAATAGTTTTAGGGAACAACTTTCATATAGCTTATTAATTTTACATGCAGAGGCAAAGCAGCACCATCAGGGCAATTTCTGAACTCCGCTCTTCAATTTTAATTCTTTGGTCACAATATTTGTTCTCAACATATAAGTTAAAAGACACTCTGAATGGAGGAAATGTCCAACTTGAGATCCACAATTTATAGAATACTTATAAGTTTGTGTCCCCTTCAACCACTCAATCTCCCTCACTGATATTTTCTCCTCACATTTTATATAGAATTCCCTTGATTTTTGTCCCTTGGATGAGAAACATTTTTCTACATAAAATAGGAAACCTCTTAGTACTGTTAGTCAGTACTCAGGTCCCAAATTACAAATGCGTAAGAGTGCCCTACAGTAGGATTTTGTGTGTTTCAAGAATGTACACTACAACATGGGCAAAAATGACATTGATATTTTGCTAAGTTGTCTCCTAAGGAGTGTTTTGATGTTAAGTTTGTGTTTATTTTTTTCCCAGATCAGTATTAATTCACTTGGCCCTTATGGATACATCATTGAGAAGCTGAACAAATTCTTACAACTTTTCTAATTTGTTGTGTTTTCAATGATCTTAGGTCTTTAGTTACTTCGCAGGAAAGCTATTTCACTTTACCTTTGACTTCAACACAAATAGTATTAAAAATATAATCCAAGCTAAAAAGAAATTTCTGCTTGCAGAAAACAATTGGGTTATAAAACAAACATGCTACATGAGAGATGACAATTTATAGAGCAGAGAATAATATTAGAATATGATACTAAATTTTGGAGATGATATGTTGTATATTTTATAATATACCAATTTCATCAGTAGAATTAAAAAATACTTGGAAACTCAGACTATAGGTTTATAATTAATTCATTTTAGTAATAATTTATCAAGGTTTTGTGAATTTGTCCTAAGCATTATGAAAGGCAACTGAAAATCTAATACTCTATTTCACTTCTTTTTCAAATCTCAAAGGCCATCAGGTTAATATAATGCAAAAATCCTGGGTTCCTGCCCAAATGATCATTGATGAGTTCACCATTATATAAATGGCCAGCGTTGACTTAGGCAATAGATGGCACAGGTTTTATTTGGATGAGCAGTAAATCACGACCTTACATACAGTAACTGAATTTAATGTACGGTTTCTTTTCGTTCTTTCACTTTTCTGCAAAAAGAATTACCAAGGAAGAACTACATTAAACACAAATTCAGCAATCACTCCCTTTCAAATCAATTAAAGGTTATAATAAACAGCCTAAAGTATGCAACTACTATCTACCCATATAGGATATTTTTTTATAAATGTATTACATGGGAAAACATTTTTAAAAATTAAGACTAATAATTTCCTACATTCATTTTTATTCCTAATTTGTAAATTAAATTAATTATATATTTGGTTTTCAATTAATAAACACTAACTTGCCAAAATCCAGATTATTGATTTTAAAATTACATTTTGTTGCTCATCAATGAAAGTACATTAACAGGAGAATTGCTTAATATAATTATTCTTCATTAAAAAGAATCATATCATGAAAATGCTGAGAAGCAAATTAAATCACTTTTCTTAGATTTTCTGTATTATATTAATTAATGCAGTCTTTCTAGTTTGAGTAAGAATTTCTATACAATTTCTACTGATTTGAATAAATTATAGAAACTAAAAATAGTGCATAGAGCTGCTAAATTTTAATTTTAATAAAAGGAAAATCATAACTTATAAAAATATAAAATGAATACATGTCAAATATTTTATTACATTAGTTAATGAAGAAACCAGAAGGATGTTATAACAGATTCAAAGGAGAATTTGAAGACACGTGCACACACAAGTTGGTATGCATATATATTATATATACATGGATTATATGTATATATATTCCGTATTTATATAATATATAAGCAGAAATGCTGAAATGAGTTGTTAAGAAATGTAGAGGTCAGTGAACTTCTGTAAAGGGCTAAATAGCAAATATTTTAGGCTTTGCAGGTTACATGTCTTAATCACATACTCTTATTCTTCTTTAATGTGTGTGTATGTGGGTGAGGGATTTAGCAAGTCATTAGGAATTTAAAAATCATTCTTAGCTCACAGACCATTTTAAAAAAAGGCTGCAGGCTGGAATTGGCCTGCCGGTCAGAGTTTGACGACCACTACCATAGTGCAATAAAATGTAATACTTGAACATCTCTTTTCCATAGGGCAGAAATCAATTTATCTATATCACACAATATTTATTTGTATTGTTACGGACAAGACTCATTTGCTTTACTGTCCTTTTTCTATAATTTAACATCTACCCCTAGAGAGCATAAGATAGCCTAGTCAAGAGAAAGACAGTCAATGGTGCACACCCCTGTAGAACCAGAAAAATCCTAGAGTCAGCTTGACAATGCCCAGTACACCACTGAAGTGATGTCCTGGGATCACTTCTCCCATTTCCAAGTTTTTTTTACTATATTTTTGTAAAGCACTTTTATTAGATAGTAGGTAAATGTACGAGATTTACAAAAACCAGTGTTCAAATCTATCCAATTCCATTTAAGTGTTATTTGACTTTGAAGAAATAAATCAATTTCTATGAATCTTGGAATATTTATCTACCTGTAAATTATGTTACTAACACCTTATTGGTATTTTAATGTTAAATGAGGTAATAACTATATAAAACAGTTTTCTTTTCTTTTCAATTTTCTTTTCTTCCTTACTGTTCTCAAACTTTAGGGTTCCTTTCAGAAGTGTCAACATCTCAATAGAAAGGATTTTGTACAAATGGTCCCCAACCTAACGAGCTTGAACTTAATGTTTTTTTGACTTTATGATGGTATGAAAGCATTATGCATTCATTAGAAACCATACTTCAAAGTTTGAATTTTGATCTTTTCTTGAGTTAGTAATAGGTGGTTCAATCCTCTCTCATGTTGCTGGGCAGGGGCAGCAGCCCCAGGTCCCAGTCAGTCACATGATCACGAGGGTAAACAACTGATAAACTTATAACCATTCTAGATCCCCATAACCACTCTGTTTTTTACTTTCAGTAGAGTATTCAATACATTATATGAGATATTTAATACTTTATTATAATAATAGGCTTTGTGTGAGATGAATTGCCCAACTGTAAGCTAACGTAAGTGTTCTGAGCATGTTTAAGGTAGGCTAAGCTAAACTATGATGTTTAGTAGGTTAGATGAATTAAATGCATTTTGGGGGGGCACCCAGGTGGTTCCATCGATTAAGCATCCAACTCGTTTCTGCTCAGGTCATGATCTCAGGGTCCTGGGATTGAGCCCCGTGTTGCACTAGGTGTGGACTCTACTTGTCCCTCTCCCTCTGCTCCTCCACACCTCCAACTCTAAAATAAATGGATGAATAAAATCTTTTAAAAAATGCATTTTTGACTTATGATATTTCAACTTACAATGAGTTTATTGGGACATAACCCCAACACAGGTTGAGAAAGATATGTATTATGACAAAAAAATGGAATCTTTTAGACCATCTCCATCATTATTTCTCTCATCATGTGAGAGAAGGATGTGTAAATCTAAGCTTTATAAATTTGGGCTAGTTATTAACCTCTTTATATATCTTTCAGATATATCTTTCAGATAACAACATAAATATATGTTGGTCTCTGCCCCCAGTTCCTAGCGTAGAGTTCCTAGAACTCTTGTAAACTCCTAAGTGATAAGAGCAACAGGGGCATCTTTTGTTCTAATGAGGTGACTCTAGGTGGGCTCATGGGTGATTCCTGGATGAGAGTTAGGCACCAGAAAGACCACGCCATAATGAGAAGCTTGGAATTTTCAGATCCGCCCCTGCCCCAATCCTCCAGGGAGGGGGGAGAGAGGCTGGAAATGGAGCTAATGTTTGATTATGCCTATTTGAGGAAGCCTCCATAAAATCTCAAAAGTAGGGGATGTGAAGAGCTTTTGAGTTAGCAAACTCTTGGAGGTGCTAGGGGAGCGGCACGCCTGGAGACAGCATGGAAGCTCACACCCTTTCCCATATACTGGCCCTATGCATCTCTTCCACCTGGATGTTCCTCTGTGTCCTTTGTCACATCCTTTAATAAACTGGTAAACATTAAGTGTTTCCATAAGTTCTGTGAGCTACTCTAGTAAATTAACTGAACCTGAAGAGAGAATTGTGAGAACCTCCAATTTGTAGCCAAATAGAATGTAAGCGTGGGTAATCTGGGTTTAGAACTGGCATCTGAAGTGGGATTGGGAGCAGTTTTATGGGACTGAGCCCTTAACCTGTGGGATATGACACTATGTCCAGGTGTTAGAATTGACTTAAATTATAGGACATGCACCTGATGTCACAGAGAATTACTTGTTGGTGTGGGGAAAAACCTCTACATGTATGGTGACAAGAAATGTCAGTAGTGTTCTATGTGAGTAGTGATGGAGACTCAAAGGAAAGAAACATAGTAGGGAAGAACTGGGTTTTTTCCTACATGGGAGGAGAAAAAATCTGAGTGTTTTCTTTTTACAGTCTTATTTTCTACATCTGTTAAATGGTAATAATTTATTATCAATTTTATAATTAATAAACAAAGCCTGACAAGTAAGAAACATTGGGTAAATGCAAAAAAAAAAAAATTTACCAAGATAAAATAAGGCTTGTCTTTTTCTAGCCTTAGGTTATGCCTCTACTCTGTGCACTTGGTTTCAGATTGTTTGGAGCCAGGATGGTATAGGGGGGCGGGGTGAGGTGAGGTAGGGGAGAGGCTGGGAGGGATACTGGGAAATGCAGTGGATGGGAGAAGAGAAAACAATCCATCCCCTACATATAATGCCCAGAATCACATAGTAAGCACTCAGTAGTGACAATTTCTTGGTATTATTGCCTTTAATTCTCACTGGATACTTTAATCCCCATTAAGATACTTAAATATCTTATTTTACAAATATTTATTCATACCATCTATCTTTATTAAAGTAAAATGACCTTCAATGCCAATTTTAACTGAAGCAAATTATTTCCATTAATCAAGGACAGTAAATGGGCCCTCAAATGGAAAGTATTCTGGACTATTCCAGCTGGTGCCTGGGTTCTAGCTTTGATTCTAAGTGCCTTAGTTAATTATTAAATTTCATTGCTAAGACCATTCAAAATATGAGTTTTGACGAGGAATTGCAAAAGCTGCATAGAAAATTATAGTGGCCTACCTCATAAGAAGATAACTGACAGAGAGGTTAGCAGATATTTGAGGAGCAATAGTATATTTTGAGAAAAAAGATCTAGAACATTCAGACTGAAAAAATTAGGTAGTTGTAGAAAACTCTATAAATTCTTTTCTCTGCCTACTGGAATGATTTTTAAACCATTTTGGATATATAGTCATCAATTTATCTTTTTGAAAATAAAGCACTTCCTATCGATTGCCTTAATTATTTTTCCCAAACATCATACCAATAGTTAAGATTAATAGTCTCTAAGGGAAATTTGATTAAGAATTTAGTAATTCTTGGATTAATTGGAAGATCCAAAGAATAATAGTTTTATTTTGTTAATTTAGCTAAGCAATCAATTCAAGGTATAATAAAGTATTAAATAAATCTTCATGTTTAGTCAAAAAGATTATTTGATGTTTAGTTTTAAAAACATACATAATTAACTCATTGGCCAGTTTTGGTGGGTGTTGAGGGATGTTTGTTTTTCCTATTTCATAGAACAGTCTATTTTACTATTTATTTAAACCACTTTTCTGGTCTGCTGAGGTACCTACAAGCTTATCATCGATCTCCCTGTGATATTTTCCTAGACTTTAAAGAAATTATGGTATTGTTCAGCTTTTTATGATCCAGGTATATAAAAGTCCATTCTTTTCATTTATCTTAAGAAGTTCATTGAATCTAATGCATGAACCAACTTACTGTTTTATTTGAAAATTCTTAACATTCCTATTAAGTTTTTTACTTCAGACTAAATGGGCCAAACCTTCAATTTATTATTAACATTATAAAACCCATCACATGAAATTATCCCATCATTAGGTCATTACCGATTCACTCTTGTCATCTTCCAAATAACCAGAGAGAGAGAGACAGGTGCTGTGCATGCCACTTAGTCAAGACTGCCTGTGATTGGCTTCATGACTCCTACAAATGTACAATGACTACATCACAGATGCCATGATTAAACTTAGTGTAATGTAATGGATGCTGAAAACAAAGGTAAAATAATATTGTTCTAGGAATTAAGAGTAAATAAAACAATAAAATAAAACTGGTTGTAAAAACTTAAAACAAAATCATAAATATCCCTTTAATTACTTTATTTACTTAGGAATTCCTCATTTGTTTTAATTATTCCTTGCACTGAGAAATTTCCCTGGTGAGGTTTACTTCACAAGTTTCTGAATACACTAGAAAATTTTACATATGAATTTCCTCTCTTGTGATGTATAGCCTCTGACCTCTGTACTATGTTTCCTACAACAACCATTTACTAAAGCTTTAATGCAGATTTAACAGAGTCTATGGGACATGTATTAAGCATTTACTTTACACCAAGCACAGTGTGCTAGATCCAGGGAAACAAATGAAATGAAAGGCTCAAAGTTCATCACGTTAAAGTGCAACATTCTATGGATCACTCTTTGTTTCCAGCAGTTGCAGCACACATCAATGATGGCTGCTTCCAAGATTTTATATTTTCCATAAAGTGCTACAGATTGATCTTCTCTGAAAATGATTACTTATCCGGTACCCCCAAAGGCACTTGGGGTGTAAGAGACCAACACAGGCATGCAAAGTTGGCCCTGAGTGAAGGCCCAGTTGGGTTCTATTTAGGACATGGGAACAGATAAATTAAGGCTGATGAAGTAAGTAAATACAAAGTTAAAAAAAACGATCTTTAAGCAAATTAGCTATTTTATTGATAATTGCTTCACTTAAGTGCTAATTCGTAATAATTTTTTTATTGACTTCTATCAACAAACCACTTCCAACGGCATCCTGAAATCTCATAAGCAAAGACTACAAACATACAACAGGGATGTTGATTCATCAATATCAATTCAAAGACCTACTGAGGACTAAATAAAAGGGAAAAGCTGTTTATAGTTGTTAAGGTTGAAACGGTATTGTTTGCTCACTAGAAGTATTCTACAGTGATTAAAATATTTAAATTCCCTACTGTCAAGTCTTAGAAGTATATGTTTACTGACCTACATTCTTTTTTTTCCTTTTTTTAAAATTTAAATTCAATTAGCCAACATATAGTACATCATTAGTTTCAGATGTAGTGTTCAAAGATTCATCAGTTGCTATAACACCCAGTGCTCATCACATCACATGCCCTCCTTAATGCCCATCACCCACTTGCCCCATCCTCCCACCCACCTCCCCTTCCAGAACCCTCAGTTTGTTTCCCAGCGTCAAGAGTCTCTCATACATATATTCTTTTTAAAAAATTCTCAATAAACATAAAACAGTGGTATATGTCAATGCCACATGGAGAGGGCTACTTGCAATTTCCTTGTAGGAAAAGCATCACACTCACATGCCCCACCAATCCACCCCATGCCTGTCTTTCAAAGGAGCCTCTTTCTCAATTATGTAAAAAGCATCAAGGACCTCTGTGAGGACTTACGTGTAACTATTTGCTGGCCACAGAGCTAGTCATGCACAATCTTAACACTACTTTCTTTTTCTTGGATAGCATCATCATAGACACAAAAGGCACACGATCACCAGATTCTGCATTCCCCAGATTCTGAACTCACCCTTTAAAAAAAAGGAAAATTGTTGTACACACTTCCCTAGAGAGAGACAATACGAACACAAATTGAGACATACTTTATGACATAGATTCACTAGTCCCAAATGCTGCAGATAAGGACTTGAGATTCCTGATCTTGGAACTTTTTTTTTTTTCAGACTAGAGACATCAAAAGGAAGATGCTGCATTGCATTCTACTGCTGTGTAAATCTTTAAGCATTCACCTTTGATTACAGAAGTTGATGTGTGAGTGACTGGGAGAAACTAGTTTCTGTGAAATGAGTACTCTCTTGGCCTTCATAGGGTGTGTGGCTCCCCACAGACATCCTGGTGCATTATTTAGTTCTGCCAGTTTGTCTCTGCAGGTGTTTGAGTTTCAGCCTAGGCAGTGCAGAGAAAGCTGCCTAGTGGAAGGAAGTCAGGTTTCATAGTATGACCACATCTTCCTACACCATCCGTAGGAAAACCAAAACAGCTACTGAACCATTACTGTTTGGTATTTTTAAAATTGGATTTTTACTTCTTAAATGAATCTGAAGAAACTTAATTTTTCTTTAGAGGAAGAATTCTTGATGCATTGTAAACTAAGTTGTATAATACCAATGAGGCATTTCTGTACCACCAAGTATAGTTACCTATATCAATACTCCTTAAATTCAGCTTGAGGAATAGTCTTCATTTCCTTGTTTCCTGAGACAGATTTTTCTCTGGATATAAACTCCACAATGGCACAATTAAGTAATTAGTCCAAAGGTAGTGATTTACTACCTGCTGAGATCTATGCATCATAACTCTTGCTCTCAGAGAACTTAAATTCTAATTAAGCACAAGAGGATGACTAAGAATGCAGTGATTTGGTAGGACAATTTGAAAAAAAATCATATAAATAATCTTGTTTTCTCAGTAATTGTATTTTATTTCTATTTTAAAAACCATACTGTGATAGATGACCACAATTTTAATTAACAGACCAGTAGCTTCTCAGCCTTAATAAGAAATGATACCTCTCATTTGATAACTATGTGTATTAGTCAGGATTCTCTAGAATACAGAACCAATGGGTATGTGTGGGTGTGTGTGTGTGTGTATAAAGAGATGTGTTATAAGCAATTGGCTTATAATATTATGGGGGCACAGAAGTCCCCAGATCTGCAGTTGGCATCCTAAAGACCCAGAAGAGCCAGAAGTCTTGTTCTACTTTGAGTCCAGTCCTGAGAAGCAGAAGAGCCTATGGTGTAACTTCCAGTCTGAAAGTCGGCAGACTTGAGACCCAAAATGGCCCATGTTTCAGTTTGAGTCTAAAAGCAGAAAAGACTGATGTCCCAGTTCAAGGCAGTCAGGCAAGAGGAATTCCCTCTTACTCATGGGAATATGAGTCTTTTTGTTCTATTTAGACCTTCAACTGATTGGATTAGGCCCACCCAAATTAAGGAGACCAAACTGCTTTACTCAGTCTACTGATTCAAACGTTAACTTATCCAAAAACACCCTCACAGACACACCCAGAATAATATTTAAGCAAATATCTGGGCACCCCATGGCTGTCAAGTGGATACCTAAAATTAACCGTCATTAAGTCCACCTCTTGTCAACTTGGTACCATCTCCTTAAATCATACTTAATCTCCAAATAAAGCCAATAACAAAATCATAATTTCACCTAGCATGATACAACTGTCCTGTGTATAACCAAAAATGTACTTATACCTTCCCCAGAAGAGGAGGTAAAGTCCTTAAGTGATGTTTATTCTTCTTGATATACCATAATTTAAGTACTATTATGTAAAGCAAATAGTACTTAAATACTATGATATAAAGTCACCATCTTATATTACATAATATGAGAATAAAAAAGGGAAGAAAACAAAAATATTTGCTATATGCACACAAACATATTTATGACAGAATAAACAAGAAATACTCATGACAGTTACACTCATTTCTATTCCTGGTTGCATAGCTATTTTTTTTTATAAGTACCTTCTTCCACTGTCCATTCTATATTCTGTTTGCCTTCAGCCAGAACCTCAGCTCGTTGTGATTTCTTTACCTGGCATGGTAATGCAAATTTCATTTCTAAGTGATCTGGGCTATTAACAGTTCTGCCTAGATTAGGTTATTATGATCTTTCACTGATCCAGACACAGTCTTCCTTTCCCCCACTGGGGAGTAGCAGTCCATTTTCCCCTTAGTAGTACAAGAAAAAAAAATTAGACCCTGACAACAAAGTGGCAATTACTCCAAATATCAACTCCCCATGCCTTACCTAGTAGAGGGCACGAAGTTAGGCCTCAGCCCCCTTTCATGGGCCTTTGTGGAGGCAGAGACCCAAAGCTTCAAATGTTTCATATCACCAGGGGAAGCTAATGGAAGACAGAGTAGATGGAAATTTGGAAGAAAATAGGGTCTTCAGCAGTCCACCTAACAGCCAAGGTGCAGCCATTCACTGTAAGCTCCTTCTGCACTATCCCTTGGTGGTGGTGGGTATGTGGGGTCAGGGACCTGGGCACCATCTCTGCCTCCATGGGTGACCAGAAAAGCACAATGAGTATGAACTCTCACAGCTGGCCTGCAGATGCCACAGCCACAGGTGCTGCATTTCCACCAGGTGCTGCGGCTTGCACTGCCCACTGGGGAGGGACACTGCCTGGGGAGTGCACCCACTGTTCCCTCAATGCCAGCACCACCCTTGCCTTCATGGCTATCTGAGCTCCCCCAGCAACCAGGAGCTCAGAGGCTAGGCTGGCAGTCCTGGCCTTCCATGCTGCCCACCTTGCAGCGTGTGCCCTCCTCTGGGACCTGCATGTACCCTGCTCCGGCCTCCTCAGAGCCTACCACTAAGCCACCCACACTCTCCACCAGCCACTTGTATTATATTTTTAATTGTTACATCTTCTTGATGAATTGACCCCCCCTTCAATATTGTATAATGACCCCCTTTGTTTTGGCTATCATTTTGGTTTAAAGTTTCTTTTGTCTGCTATAACTCTCCCTGTTGTCTTTCAGTTTCCACTTGCATAGAATATCTTTTTCCATCCCTTCACCTTGTGCCTTTGTGTGTCCTTAAAGCTGAAGTGAGTTTCTTGTTGGCAGCACGTAGTTCAGTCTTGTTTTTTTTTTTTTCATTGAATCACTTATGTCTTTTGACTGGGAAATTTAATCCATTCACATCTATAGTAATTATAAAGTAATTACAAAAATTATAAAGACTTCCTAATGCCACCTTGTGGTTTTCTGGATATTTTGTAGTTTCTTTGTGCCTTTCTTTACTTGCTGCCTTCTCTATGTTTTGATTTCCTTGTCTTTATGTTCTGTGAATCTACTGTAGGTTTTTGCTTTATGGTTACCATGAGGCTCACATAAAATATCTTATGGATATAGCAATCTGTTTTATGCTGACAGCAGCTTCATTTTAACTGGGTACAAAAACTCTTAAGCTTTTACTCCCTCTTTTTGTTTTAGATGTCAGTTTACCACTTTTTAAGTTAACAATGGCTCTCCCAGCCACTAAAGGCAATTATTAATTTTAAATCTTCATCAGACTTGATCTCTCCACAGCAGTAATACTATAAACCCCTCAATTCTTTCAAAAATATTTTTCTCCCTCAACTTCTGTGACACCATAGTTTCTTCCTATCTCTCTACTCTCCCCTTTCTATGTCTTGTATAGCATAATTCTCCTCCCCCGACTCCTTCTTCTCCTGACTCTCAACTGTTGGAGGTTCTCTCAGCTTTTGGTAGGTCCTCTTCTAAACTGCATTTCCATGTCTAGCTTCCACTACCTCCAATATGCAGATGACTCACAGATTTGTGTTTCTACCCAAATGCTCCATACCATTAACCTGACTATCATATTCCATTTATATGTCTCAAAGTCCATCTCACACTCTGCCTCTTCTAAGTCTTGGCCCTTATCCAGTGTTCCCAATCTCAATGAATGTTGAGTTTATTTTCAATTGTATAAATGAGAATTCTAAGACTCTTTGTTGACATTTTCCACCCCATCACATCTTTATATCTACAATCACCCTGATAATTCTTTTTCATATGTATTTCTTGATTTCTTCCATTTCTTCCTCTTCCACTCCTCTCTCTTCCCACACCCCCAGGTCCAAGTGCATGACTGCAATAATCTATTAACGTTTTCTTCCCTCGAGTTTATTTCTAGACACTCCAATCTATTATTCACACTGCAACTAAAGTGACCTTTTCAAAATGAAGACTAATCATATATTCCCAATATTCAAAATGCTTCAATATGTTTTCTTTGTATTTAGCTTGAAAAGTAAAAATTTTAACATACCTATATGACACTGCATAGTCATACCTTTCCCTATCTTTGAGGATACATCTTTAACTTATTTCCCTCTACCCTTTTCTCTCACCTTCCACTCCACTGCACTCGAGACACACCGAGCTTGTCTCATTTGCTTGAATGCTCCATAGTTTTTCAAATGACATGACCTTGTGAAAAATCCCCACTCTCATACATCCTAACATAATCTGCCCCAGTTAACAGATTGGCACAAGCCTCAGGAAAGCTTTCACTAATTCCTTGACACTAGATGCTCTTAAAGCAACATATACTCTCACTGGGGTTACTTGTAATTGCGTTTGTTTCATAATTTTATCCATGTCGATTTTCTCTAATAGATTGCAATTCTATTCGAGTTAACTATGATGTCTTCTTTATTCACAGCTAAGTCCCCAGATCCTTCCTGGCACATCGATTAATAACTGACGAAGCTATGTGAACAATAACTTATTGAGTGTTGCTTGTGTGTAGACACCACAGGGGTCATATAAAAATATGTTGGATAAGGCCCTTACCCTCAAAGAATTTGCTTTTTGGTTTAGGAAATAAACATAAATAGGAATGAAAAGTAAATACTACACAAAGTGATTCACATCTAATGTTATAACATGAGAAGTCACAACACAATTTTAAAATAATTTACAAAGCAATATAAGAAGTAAGATATATACAGGTAGAATGATAAGTGATAAGTTATGGATGAAAAGAGTCTCGAGCTTGACATTGAAAGATAGAAAGAGTTAAAAAGCCAAAATGGAAAAGGTGGAAGTTTCTACAGAGAAGAATGGAAAGAACACTACTCCAGAGGCAGGCTAGCCTCGGGGATAAGGATCAGTGGTGATGCCCTTCCATTAGCCCCTTTAGGGATCGAACATTCTGTGGAAATGAAGAAAGACTATAGTCCGGAATGTGGTAAAAGCCAGATTGTGGTAGGATAAGAATTTTAGTGACTGGAAATCCTGAAACAAAGCTTTAGTATTATATTTCTGTAAGGCACTAGAAGCATCCTTGCTGCATAACTGGAATGTGGGAAGAAAGGTATGAAAATCCAGTGGGCTGGTTTTAAAAACAAATTTTGAGCAAGTTGCAAAGTTGTAATCTTATTAGTTTCCCGAATTTTAATGAGGTCTTTAGAAACATCAGCACATAAGACAGGATGTGTGTTTATTAATAAGAGTTATTTTATGCCGTCAACATCCTACTTTTCATGCTTAGATGCACCCACAGAATCTTCTTTTAAAGAAAACTGACCTAAAGATGGTTTGCCAACAATCCTTAGAAATCGATGCCTCATTTTGAAAGCTGTTTTTCCTGAAATATCACCCCTAAAAGAACAAAGTTGCATATTTGGCAATACCAAACACAAACATATTACTTTATTTGTGAAATCATCATTTTGCAAGAGAAGAATTAAGAAATTCACAATCTCTTTTACAGAACTTCCTACATTTGAAATGCTAATGTAAATTGATTTATAGCATTTCCGTGGATGTATACCAATAACAATATCAAGCTGTGTTACGAGATCTCCAAATCACAGTATCATCTAGATTGAAAATGATTCAACATTCAAAAACAGACTTTTGTTTAATATGTTCTCTTATCAAATTAACACATCACATAGTTTTAACAGTCAAATGTTTCCACAAGGCTTGTTTTGAAAAATATCAATTTCCCTGCCGCCCCCACTACCATGCTTGTTTCCTGCTACCAGAGACATCCATTTAATTGCTTAATTTCAGATTTAGGCATTAGCTATTGACTTCCAGCTATGGAAGATGATAATCTCACTCTTTCAATCTCCTCCTTCCACGTGGATCCCACCATTTTAGCAGTTTCCACCCTCCATCCTCTTAATGTAGACATATCATAATTTGTCTAGATTCAATGTTTATTTCAGCTATGCAAAGCAAATCAACCCTGAGTCATATGATAGATAGTGTCATTTTCTTTCCTGCAAAACCTAATGTTTTTCCTGGAGTTAATAATAGTCTTGTTTATAGCGTGCTTAATTTTTTTTATTAAATTATCACTAGTTTAAATACAAACTCTGTCAATCATTTAATCCCTTTCTATGAAATAAAACACATGCGGTGTTCTATCTATTTCAGTTTTTGCAATAATCACTCATACAGTCTTCTGATTTACTCTAGTCTAAATGTAGAGAATAGCTGTCATTGTAGAATCTCTCTTCTTGTGGGATTCTCCTTACTTGGCTCTTCAATTGAATCCAGTGTTCTCTGGACCCCTTCCTTGTCTCCCTCTCTCTTCTTCATTTAACTCACTTTCTTGAAATATATACTTTGGTAACTTTCTAAGAAAGTATGCTTGAGATGTAAATATTATTTATTCATTTCGTGCTTCAACATAGTTTATTTTCTTCACATTATTTGGTATAGAATCCTTCTATGGAACTTATTTTCACTAAACATTTTTGAACCATTTATCCACTATCTTTAAGATTTCACTGATGTTGCTGAGAAGTCTAATTCATTTTCATTTTTTCATCATTATCATGAGATCTTGTTTCTTGAAAACTTTGAATATTCTTTTTTTCCCCAGTGTTCTAAGATCTCATGACAACTGTCATAGTGCAGATCTCATTTTCTTCATTGTTCTTGGTACTCAGCAGAGGGTCTCAACCTGGGTATATGTCTTTCAGTTCTGGAAAATATTTTTTTAACTAGTTCTCTGATGATTATCTCCCAACAATTTACTTCTCTTTCTAAACTGGCCCTTTAATTTTCTTATCTATTTTTTTCTTATATTCATCTCATTTTCTTTTTTCTTTTTTTGTGAGAGAGATGTCCTCAGCTTTGTCTTCCAAACCACTTTTTAAAATTTCCACTATCACATTTTAAGTTTCCAAGTAGTACTTTTTATTCTCTAAATATTAAACTTTAGCAGTGCTGTGTCCTTATTTCATAAAAGCAATATCTTCTCCCATCTCTCTATTTGTTGTTGTTGTTGCTGTTTTAATCTTCCTTTTCTTGCAAAGTCTCAGTTTCCTCCAAAGGCTTTTTCTCCTCTTTAAATGATTTTGTCTTAGACTCTAATAGTAGATTTCCTTCGTTGCCTGGTGACTCCTGGGTGTCTGCACGTAATGAAAAGTAAGCACTTTCCAGCAATTGGAAGCTCTCTGCCCATGGTAGGGCTTCTTCACTGTTGGGTTCATTATAAGGTGGTCTGGCTGGGCAATTAGGATAGAGGATCCAAATGTGATTATCTTTAGGTCTTTTTCTCTTAGGCTAATTAAATTTAATGGAGAAATTTCTTCCAATTTTCTATCTGGAGGGTAGGAGTCTAGCTGCCAGTATTCTGGGAGAGAAGCAGCATAAAAATCTGAGAGGACTTCAACTTTCCATATGTAATCTTTCATTTCTATCTGGACTATCAATACAATATGATTACTCTCAACCATATTTATTTGCCACAATCTCCCCATTAAACATTTTCCAGAGAGTAAATTTTCAGTCTTTTGTCAGGGTGAAGAGCAACAATTGCCTAGCTACATAGAGTGGCAGAATGGATAAAGGAGACTAAATAATGTATATATGAGCTTTCGACCAATCTCTTTTTTAGCACCAGCTTCATACACTCTTCTGGAAGGGACTATCATAGCCAATTTTTGTGGCTTTCATAGGCTCTTTGGTATAGATAGTTTTGTTTGTTAGAGTTTGTTACTGCTGATTTGTGATATAACTTTCTGGCATCTAGATCATTTATCACTCATCCATTTGCTTGCTAGCTTCTAAACATAAGGGTAGTCTATTTCTTTATTTTTACTTTTGTGAGTATGTGTCTTTTTAAGAACTCCCTTACCACCATATTAGTAGGGTTTCAGGGGAGTAGATATAAATATGTGTGTTCAGTCTGCCATCTCTGGGACTCTTGATTAGCTAGCTACTCATCTGTATTAAGGAGAGTCTTAATGTACATTATTCAGAGCTCTTGTGAGGATTGTATGAGACGGTATGTGTAGAAGTACCAAGAAATGGGTCTGGCATGTTATAATAGGCACTCAAATATTTCTTATCCCTTCCTTTTGAAGCAGTAACCACAACCATCTCTCCCATCTTATTCTCTCCTTTTGGCTGTCCCCATCCATTCTCATTCTGCTGATAGATACTGAAAGTCAGAGGGATTCATATGAGTTACCCAAAGACATGCAAACCATTACTGTCATAGAGATTTAAATATTTTACTTCCTCACTTTTTTATACACACATAGCGTTCTTTTTCAGTCGGAATCCTCATATGTAAGGATGTTAGTATTCCTTTTATAAAACTGGGCTTATCATTTGCTCTAATAGGTAAATAAACTATAGCCACAAAATACGATTATACAAATGGTCCAAAGTGCCATTTTTAAGTTCCATTGAAAAGGAACTATAATTGGTCAGCCATGGCAACAACTAGCTATGTCATAGCTGGCCCTAGATTATCAACAGTTACCCTAAACAACTGTCAGAATTTACACACTTTCCCACAAATCATGTAGGAATATAACTATATCTAAGATCATATCCTACAACACAACGTGTTCCATTCTTGCTCCCATATCATCAGTTTGCATACTGGTGCCAGATAGACTGGGTAAGTCTATTTGAAGAACTTCACAAAATAGATTCTCAGGTCTCATCTTCAGAGAAACCAATTCTGGTTCCTTCTGAAACCTAAATTTTTATTTTAAATATTTCCAGTTGATTTGAGGTGCACCTATGTTTAGAAACCACTCTAGTAGAGTACATATTATCTACATAGAGCAGAAATACAGGGTTATTTTCTTAAAGGATCAATGAAATGTCCTAAGAAGAGATTTTGAAAGTTTCTATTATAGCCTTCTGTTTAGATGGCCCCAAAAGATTGTTTGAATGAATTTTTTTCTTGATCTTGAAACTCTGAACACATTCTCTAACCCTGGATGACTGAGCAGAAGCAGGAGCTGAAGCAGTAAAGAAGGCACTCAGGCCCTTTCAGCATTACCATATTCTATAGCAGCTTTTCTGGCAAAGACAAACATTGTGTGCTCTCAATGCGCTGATAAATTACCTAACAGCCTTTGCTGCTGACACCTAGAAATTACACCTAGAAAGGGTGCTGCTAGCTGCTGGAGATGCTCCTTGGACAGAACATGTTAGTCTTTCATGAAAAGTACCATCAACTAGAGATTGCATTTCACTAAACTTTTGTAAATTTTATTGTTGTAGAAATTACATTTAATAAGGTGTTCATGAGGAAGCAAATCAATTAACACTTTCTCTATAAAAATAAGGAATTTCACCTGAACAAGAAAGTGTAGGTATGGATGACTCATTATCCTAGTGGTTTTTTTTTTTCCTTATTAATGCAACTTTCTTATAAAGTCTTGTGAATTTAGCATAAAGTCCATATGGTGTATTTATAGATGTTAAGCTCTAAATGAATGCTTCAAATGGAATCACAGAATTTTATTGCCAAAAAGAATGAAAGATTATGCTATCTGCTACGAAACTCTCACTTTATTGGCAAATAAACTGAGACTTAGAAAACCTAAATGTTTTATCTATAGTCATACATCTAGCGGTTGACACCAGAACCTGATCTTCTAATGACTACAGGAGTTTTATGTCCACCACACCACTTTCCTTAAACCGTGTTCTTAAAAAAACACAGGTGTCCCAAAAGATGTTACTAAGTCTTTGGTGGGGGAAAAGAGTGTATATAAGTTTGAGTAAATATCTTTTGAATTTCCACAAGGAGTAACTGTGGACAGGCTTTCCTAAGTGTTTCACCACATACACTTCTAGCCATAATGACTACTAACATTTCACAGGGGTTCACAGAACATTTTGGGAAATCATGTTTCTTCTTTGTGGCTGAATTCTGTCAGCATCTCTGTGTAATTGTCCTCATGGAGGCTATGGTACTAAATCTTGTTAACTTAGTGCAGATTTTTTCTTGTTGCTGTTTGAACAGTAATATTCAAAACTTCACTAGTGAATAAACAAGATATTGTACTAGAGTTCAAAGACAGAACACTCTGCCCTAAAGAGCTGTAGCAAGACAGAAGGTTTTTGGAAGAATATTTTTGTAGTTTCAATTTCTAAAATGGGTTTTCTGTTGCAGTCTGCAGGGGGCGCTACATTTGTATATGAGATCAGGAACTATGCAGTTACATTACTCTAACCACTTGGGAAATTCTTGACCTTGATCTACACAGACTATATCTATACTTGCTTTAACTGTGCTATTATTACTTCCATTCCCCCTATTTCTATTTTACCTTTAATGTGCCTTGAGCTCCTCAGATAAAAAGATTATCAGAAGTACAAAGTGTTGTATTATTACTACAAGCATAAAACCTCTTCAGTTCATCAGTGAAGGTTTGGTCCATTGACTAAAATGGTCTACATTTTTTGAAGTATTCTACCAACATATTTCTGAAGACTTATAAAAATTTTGAAGGACATATATAGAAGTATATTCTGTCTTTTGAATGCTCAAATGCCAGTTTCTAGGATTATATGTTTAGTTTCTCTAAAGACACTTTGAATATAACTTTCCCTCCTTTTCTTCTTGTGATGAAGAGGAATGATTACGTCCATCAGTCTTCTTTCTAACAAGAGTCTGACAAATGGTAAAAGTTGCTTGTTTCACAGATATTGACAATTTCGGTCAGTGCTGCCATCAAATTGATGGTCATTAAGTGAGTTGGAGAGAAAGATCTGAAAGTATTTGCTTACTTTACTCCTTCTCAAATGAATACACATTTTCAAGACTAGTTAGCATATTTCAATTGATGAAAATTATCTGGAGTGTCTGTCTATGAAGGCCATACAACTCCAAAGAAAATCCAACCACTGGGATCACAGAGAACATGCAGTAATCACTTTCTCAATCTACAGACTCTCACACATAGAATTTGACTTCACTCCTTTGTATTCACAATCCTTTCCCAGGTACCACTAAATTCCAACCCCCCACGTAAGGAGCTTTATAAATAAATTTTTCTTCCTTTTTGCTCATCACCATCAGTCCCCAAACTCTGATTACTGCCATAATTCTCTCTATTTCTAGGCACTTTCATAATTTACCATCTTACAATGGGGTTATTGTTATTCCCTGATTTTTTTTTTTTTTTTAAGTTAAGCTAATTTCGTCTTCCAACCCAGGTCATAAATTTCTTAAGGGCAATTACAGTCTTGTGCTTCTTTTGTAGATCCAGTCAAAGCACAGAGAACTTCACTGGAACTCAAAAACATACACTGGTTTTGATTCACTAAAGGACAGAGATAATGGGAAGTTCAAATGATAAACTAAGAGGAGATATCCTTAACCTTTGAATCCAATTACAGAAATTCCATATTTCCCCTTCTGAGACAGCTTCAGTTATACTGAACTCTAGAATAAGATGGACAAAAATGGTGCAAGAATATGGATATTAGGGCCCTTTGATGGGTTAATACAGGTTAAGGTAACAGAAGAGTAAGCGATTTACAACACCTTGAAAACTTAACCTATATCCACATTTCATTAGAAAAAAAAAATTATGTTAAAGAAGAGTGACAAGAAATTTTAGTTAAAATTTTGACCCTGGTTATTTTCCCGAGGGGCTTGGGGACAGCTTCTCATAAACTCTCAGGAGCTCTCAGGAGCAGGACAGTTTTACGGTGGTCAGGGTGGTCAGAAAACAGAAAAGAAGGTCTTGCTCCCGTGCTTCTGCCCAGTGCAGTAAATGGGGTCAAGTGACCCACTTGAGATCGGGGCTGAAGAAGATAATCGAAGGAGACGTGTGCAAGCATAAAGATAGCATTTCAAATAAAATTTAAAGTCATACAGTAACAAAATCCAGAGGCAGGAAACCCAGACATTGTGCCTAGCTCTCTTACCAGTGTGATTTGTGAGCCTGTGTCTTCTCACCTCTCTGATCTTTAGCTTCCTCACCCACTCAATAGATAATGGTAGTGATACTTGCCTGAGAGCAATGTTGTGAAGTAGAATGAAACACAGATTTTCATGGTGTAATAAACTCTTTATTGACAGATGGACAAATGGACCGATTATTTTCTCATACACAGCGAAACAGCCTGCTCTAGATACCTTAAAGAAATTGTATGCTCAAAAATGTAGAAAAAAGGATATTCCCAGGTATGCCATGACCAAACCATCAGGTGTCATCCAGAACTTCCACTCAGCAGAGGCTTGGACAGTAGGAATAATAGTTCTGTGTCCCAGGGACCCAGAACCAGCCTAGATCTTCATTACCTTTATCTTTGCCACCCAACAACAACCCCCATGGCTTTGCCATGGTGCAAGCCTTTATGGTCTCAGTATTTATTGAAAAAGAACTTGTAGGCCTTGACAAGAGAAATACCAATAAACAGAAGAATGGGGGGTTAATACAAGAGGGGAATGAAAAAGGAAATCTATTCACCAGAGATGGTAGTGGGCAAGTGGAGTCCAGAAACTGGAAATGCATGTAGTATTTATCAATCACAGGTCATAAGCAGTATAGTGATACTACAGATACGGGGAGAGAGGGGAGAAGCCTCAAGACCTAGGATCTTTATTAGACATAGAAAGAAAAGATTTTATGCTCCCCCCAACACCAAGACAACATGTGGTAAAGGAAATCTTTTTAAAGAAAGGCTCAAATTTCAAAGCTTTCTGCTTGCTTCTTTATGCTGCTAAAGGTGGAGACTCAAGATAGAAACTGTTTTAAATTCTGTTTTTATTTCTTTAATTTCTTAGGAAATACTTTGACAATCCTTTTTGGTTGCGAAAGACAAAGTTGCCATGGTTGGAAGGCTTATTATTTTTTTCTGTATAAAAGAGGAACGTAAGCTTTTGAGCTTTCTTCTGGCAGCTCCATGAAGAAATTGAAGGAACCCCAGAGAAACAGAGTGGTAGGAGAAATGGTATCTTAAAACGGGGAAGAACAAGGTCCAGAAAATGGAGGCTGTAAAGTGGGGGGATGGTGTAGTGAACACTTGTTTTGCATGCTCAACATCCTGTCTCTCTTTTATCCCTTATCATCTCCTACGTGGCACATGATCCTAATGTTGTCCCTTAGAAAGATTCTTTCATTCTCTCCACCCCTCCCTGCCACTGCTACAGCTGCTACTACTATTACTACTTCTACACACACAGACACACACACCACATCAACACAAACCATAATGGCAAGTTAGTGGCCCAAACTGAAATTTGATATATAAACATCACTACACTTAATTCCTGGTAACTACTTCATACTCAGATGTCTCCAGGTGCCTCCCCATACCCACCCCCCCCCCAATTTTTTTAATGGCTGCATGGTTTTTTTTTTTTTTTTTAAACAAGATTCCAATCTAAGTTGCACAACATATCTTACTGTCCTACTGCAACTAGGAAGTAATCTGAAGGGTGACATATTTTCGTCAATGAATACTCTATTCCCCCCAACATTCTTCTCCAAGCATTTTATCACTTATTGATGGTCCTCGGTATGTACACTTTAAAAGACGTCTCTCCAGTTTTTTTGTTCATTTAACATTTACCTTTTTCCATGTTCTGTCCAAAAGTCTGGACATAATAGAGCATGTCTAATAGAGTATGCTGATTTTTCTTTGGAAAAACAGCTCTAAAGACTTTCTATGAGTCATCAGAAAGCTCTTTCTCCCTGAGCATTTATATTTTTAATTTCAACCTTGTCTAATTCAAGAAAATATCTTGACACTTTGTTAGAAAACATACTGTTGTCCTGGGATACCAAAAAATTGAATTTGCCAATTGAAGAACCAGGATAGCATGCCTAAGTTTCTTTTCACAGATCCCTAAGACTTGAGGGCTCTAACTGCATGAAGCTCTCAGTGAAATATATAGCAGTTCTGAGCACAGAGGGGAGTGCAAAAAGAGACTTGGGTCCTCATCTTTCCGAAGCACCTGTGTGTCAATCAAAATCAAAACAAAAGAAAAATTCTTAGTAATTTTAACATTTGGTATAAAAAAATCTCAAATGGAAAATGCTATGCTTAACTTATCTAATAATGATTAGACTGAACTATAAACATTTCAATTCATTATTACTTTCAAACTCTCATCAAATAAAACTATTTTAATAGGAATCATATCTTCCCTGCATGTAACTTCTTTCTTCAGACACAATACTCTGTTTTGTCATTTTTAACACTGGTTAAAAAGTATAATTTTCACATAGAACATAATTCCTAATATGGCATAGTGCACGAAGTCTGTGAAAATGTTTATCACCTCATAAATTACACATATATTCTTGCAGTGGGTCTCCTTGCCTCCATTCTTTTATAAACCTACTCTCCCTGTAATAAATCTTTTAAAGACACCGGTTTCCACATTTTATGACATTGCAGGAAAACATCCAATAGCTTGTTATTGCTTATAGAATCAAGCTAAATTTAACATTTGGGGATCTTAGTACTTTTCATCTCACCTCTTCTCTCTAGTCCCACTTCTCCTTATTCCTACCAAAATGTCCTAATTCTCACTTGGACAGTATACTTTACTACACACATAGACCGATATACCTAGAAACTGATGAACTTTAAACTTCAGGGCTTTTTGCTCGTGCAGACCCCTGAAGGGACCTGACCTAACTTTGTTTTCATAATTTTATTTATTTGTTCCTTAAAGAAACCTTCACAAAGAACTTGAACTTCTCCTGACCATATGTTAAATACATTAATTCCATTGTCTTATTTGAACAGAGCACCCCCAGATTCTCTTGCCTTCCTTTTCCTTCTGCCTTTCACTCTAAACATTTGAATCTCTTCTTCAAGGCTCAAATCAATTCTTGTTTCCTCCATGAAACATCTCACAGCTACTAGAACCTTCTGGCACTATTCATTTATATTTCTCCTTTTTTCTCGCATTTTAAAATAATGTGCTATCATCTTGTTTTTTGTGTGCTCTTGTAAGCCATCTGAAATACATCTGGAACATGGATAGTATATGTATATACATATCTACACACATAGATTAATAGGCTTTACAACTCCAAGTAGGAATTTTGCTATGTACTTGGTTATTTTGCACTATATTGCCTTTTTTGTTCTCTAGACAATATATAGAGATATTTTATTCTAGCCCAGGTAGTGGATAAAAATTCTCAAACTAGTGCTATATAATCCACATGATATTTGATATGCAATGAACATTCATTTATTCACAAAATATTTAGTATGTACCAAGTATGTGGTAGGTACTATACTAGGTATGGTTCAGTAATGACTACAAATAATGACCAGACACAAATGTGTGTATTAAGTGCTATCACGGGGGAATCACACCTTTATTGAAAGAGCACTGGACTTCATCTCCCCGTTATACAGGGATAGAAGGGAGCCATATAATGTGATTACACAGGAAGTATCATGTTGTCCATGTTTTCCACAATTTTTGGTTTTGTTTTGTTTTCATTTTGAACCCCAACCTAGAGGAATTCCTCTTGTGAAATGATCAAGAAATATCTCTCTTCCCTACTCCAAGGAGCAGAGGGCCCTGACCCTGAAGGAAGGAAAGAAGTGGCTTATTGACAGAAGACTGCTACAGAGCAAAGGCAGCCACCAAGCTTCAGATCAGAGAGAAGGAAAGCTGTTTTATCCCAACGTTAACAAGCACAATGGGGAAAAGAGAAGAATTATATTGATTCATTGATTTCATACTTATGCTTGCTTGTTTATTTGGTTTGATTTTTGTTTTTGTGGAGACTGGCCATTTAAAATTTGCTAGCAGTATTTGGTTTCAGATGGTGAAGACATCAATTTAACTTTAGAGCAAAAAAAAAAATCTTTTTCGAGAAATCAGTAAGTGGCCTTTTAAGTCTCACAAATGTAAGGCAAATATTCACCCATGGTTCTTGGAGAAAAGTGTGGTGGCACTACAATCAGAACACAGATACTGTAGATTTAAGTATTAACTATTCTGTTTATTAAAAATGCTTGGCCAGATCTGTACTATTATTAAGAGAAGGAATACACATTCCATTCAGAGGATATAACCAATTACCCAGTCAAATCAGGGGGTGTGACACATCTAGATATTTCCAAGTTCTCTCCTTTAGGGAGGACTGCCCCACAAGTATCTCTTGTTCCCATTCTGAAATTTCATGAAGAAATACTTGGAGGAAAGATAAACATCTCTGTCTAGCCAGAACCTATGCTTCAGTTTCACAAAGACACTGGGTCTTTTATCTAGGTCACAGATAAATGGGTTAGTGGGGGGACAGACTTCATTTGGGGCTGGAATAGTTAGTTTGGAGCTTGAACTCAGAATCATGGAGATATTCGAACATTCTAATCAATGAGAGTTAGGTTGGGCTGCTGCTTCTGAAAAACTGTTAGGCCCATACCCAGAGGTTGGTTTGGGGCCACTGAACCTAAGAATAACTACTTCTAGTAGGAGTCTAATTCCTGTCTTCACTGTACTTCTGTTGACTCTAAGCATTTTTGTTAAACAGCATACTGGCTGGAACTAAGCTTCAGATTTTAGGAACGTAAAGGTAGAATCTAACCTCACACTTAGAGTAAATTTTTATAAAGTCTGAAGAACTGGGAAAAGACAATAACAAAATAATGATAATCTGAAGTGCCCTGAAATATGTAAATTTCAGAAAAATAATGGCTGATAGAGATGACAAGAGACCCCAAGACAGATGTGTAGAACATGTAAGCATTTCTAAGTGATCCAAGAAGAGGGAAGAGGGACTTGGATTTCCCCAATTTGTAGGATGAAATCCCCAAATCATAGTTTGACTATTAATGTCAGATCACCGGTTTTGGAGTCATAGGCTAGGATATTTGATAGCATATCAATTTTCCAATAATTGACACAGCCCTTTTCTTGTTAATAAAAAGGATCAGGGTGCCTGGGTGGCTCAGTTGGTTGAGTCTCTGACTCTTGGCTTCAGCTCAGGTCATGATCTCATGGACTGTGAGGTCAATTGCAGCGTTGGGATCCATGCTCAGTGGGAGGTCTGCTTGAAAGATTCTCTCCCCCTGGCTCTTTCTCCACTCTCTCTCTCTCTCAATTAAATAAATAAATCTTTTTTAAAAAGCACAAAAAACCCAAATAAATAAATAAATAAATAAATAAGGATCACAAAGAAAGAAATAAGATGATTTATGCTTATCTTAAGTGATGTTTAATTTTATATGTCAACTTGGCTGAGCCACAGAGCCTAGATATTTAATCAAATGTTATTCTTGATGTTTCTGTGAGACTGTTTTTGGTTGAGACTGACATTTAAATCAGTGGACTTTAAGTAAAGCAGATTGCTCTCCATAATGCAGGTGGTCCCCATCCAGTCAGTGGAAGGCCTTAATACAACAAGGACTGACCTCCTCTAAGCAAGAAGGAATTCTGCCAGCAGACTGCTCTTTAGGCTTAAACTGAAATATTGGCTCTTGCCTGGGTCTCCAGTCTGCTGGCTTATTCTGCAGATTTTGGACTTTCCAGTTTCCATAATCACATGCGTCAATTCCTTAAAATAAATCTCTACTTATACATGTCCTATCGGTTCCTGTTTCTCTTTCGAGCCCTGAATAATATGCCCTACTTTGAAATTATGGTAGTTGTTAAGCCTGCTGCTAGATATTACTATTTAATGCAAAATAAAGAATCATATATATTAAAACACTAAATTTAAATATACATATTTTTATATAGTGTTTCAATATGATTAGTGCCTATTATACCCATGTTATTTTATTATTATGTATATGTATAATATAATTCTTTGAAGTTGCCCACAGACTTTATCAGATTAAGAAAAAAGATTTCTGGGCACCTGGCTGGCTCAGTGGGTTAAACATCTGCCTTTGGCTCAGGTCATGATCCCAGGGTCCTGGGATCAAATCCCACATGAGGCTCCCAACTCCGCGGGGAGTCTGCTTCTCCCTTTCCCTCTGCCCCTCCCCCTCCTCATTCTCTCTCTCCCTCTCTCTCTCAAATAAATAAATAAGGAGGAAAAAAAAGATTTCCATGTCAAAATAATGGTTAACAACCCTGGTTTAAAGACATCAGAAAAGCTGAGGGGTCCAGATGCCAAAGAGAAAGAAGGAGCAGAAGAGTGAGAATAACAATTTGAACCAACTTTCTTCATGATGCATTTGCCAGGAAGAATATAAGACACCAGGGATAAATCAGCTGAAAAGCTGAGCAGAGCTTCTGCCTATCATATACTAGAAAAACAAAAATTATTTTTCCTACAAAAGAGAAAGGGCTCTGGTAAGACCCTTAGGGTGTCAGTTAGAAACCCTGGAGGGCTACATCTGAGCCAGAGGTAGATTGACTCTGACAAAGACTTCAACCCAATTGTCTGTCAGTTCAGACTTTGAATTGTACTGATCTACCCTTACTCTAGCTATGCAGAGAATAGGGTATATAGTCCCTGGAACAGAATGATAGAAGGATGGATGGATGGATGGATGGATGAATGGATGGATGGAGAGATAACAGGTAAATGATAGATAAAGTTTTTATTAAAAAAAATGTCTGTTATTTACTTAAAAATGATCAAGTTTCCATAGACCAAAAGGAAAAAAAAAAACAAACAAAACAGACAATAGAAAGAAACCCATAGGTGACATGGAATTTGAGATAATGACATAGAATTTAGAAAAACCATAATTAATATGTTCAAGAAGATAGATGACAAGATGAAGTATTTTAGCATACAAATTATAGAACTGAAAAATACAATATCATAAAATGTGAACTCAGTAGATAGGTTTAATAGCATATTAGATATGGAAAAAATAATCATTGAACTTAAAGATACATGAGTAAGAAATGTCAAGACTGATGCATAGAGAGAAAAAAAGATTGAACATACAGTAAAGAGTTTTTGAGAGATATGAGAACTGATAAAAAGTTCTAATGTATAATTAAGATACTCAAAAGACTTGACAAAATGAGGTAGAAGCACTATTTGAAAATATAATACCTGAATTTTATTCAAAATTAAAGAGAAAATATCAAGACACAGAATGCCTATGAACTCTAAGCAGGATACATACAGATAAAACCACACCCAGGGACACAATAGTAAAACTTTTAAAAACCAAAGACAAAGAAAAAATATTTAAAATAGCAAGAAAAAATCTCATTTCCCTCAAGAGAGCAATGGTAGAAGTGACAGTTAACTTCTCAACAAAAATAATGGAAGTGAGCAAACGATAGAAGAATACCTATAAAGCGTTGAGAGAAAATAAGTGCCAGTGTAAATTTCTTTACCTGATGAAAATATCCTTCCAAAGTTAAGAGAAAATAGCTTCAGACAATAAAAGAAAAACACAGAGATAATCTTCCTTCGCATCCCCACAGTTATTCTTCAAGCAGGAGAACACGGCATAGACAGAAATAGAGAAAGGAAGAGGGTAACAAAGGGAGGGAATGGTGGGACGCCTGGGTGGCTCAGTCGGTTCAGTGACTGCCTTCAGCTCAGGTCTTGATCTCATGGTCCTAGAATTGAGTCCAGCATGGGGCTCTCTGCTCAGCAGGGAGCCTGCTTCTCCCTCTGCCTGCTGCTCCCCCTGCTTGTGTGGTCTCTCTCTCTCTGACAAATAAGTAAATAAAATCTTAAAAAAAAAAAAGAAAAAAGAACAACAGGAATGGTAACTGCGCTGTGTATATATATATAAAAGAATTTAGACTGCACAAAACAATAATAATGTTCTGCTGGGTTTAACTGTATTTAGAATTAATATGCATGACAATAATAATGTAATAAAAGGGAACAGATAATGGAGTTAAATTGTATGAAGTTTGCCACATCATCTGAAAAGCACTACAAGTGTATTTATATTGGATTCTAATAAATTAAAGAAAATGTTATAATCTCTAGGTTTACCACATGGGGATAAAAATTTTTTGAAGAGTAAAATATCTGGCTTATTTTTCGAGGTAAGTAAAGAGATAAAAAATGAATACAGAACAGATGAGAAAAACAGAAAACAGACGATAGGTAGATACAAGTTTAACTATATCAACATCTACCTTACATATAAACAAGTTACGATTGCAAGAAAAAGACACAGACAATCAGACAGAATTAAAAACAAAGACAGAAACAAAATAATGTCCTCTTCACAAAGGCATAACTCAGAAAGTCTAAAAGTAAAAGAATAGAAAATGATGAACCATACAACTACAAATGTAATCTAATGCCACTATATTAGTATCTGTCAAGTTTAGATTATAAAGCAAAAGCATTATTAGAGTTAAGGAAGACTAAATAGGAAACACTTACACACATATGATAACACAGATATAGGATTCCTTAATAATTGTCCAATATAAAAGGAGAAATAGAAAAATCCAAATAATATTGAGAAATTTGAGCACACTTCACTTGAACACTGATAATATTAATGAAAAAATTGTTTAATGTGATGAAATAGATATATCATGTTCATGGATTGTAAAAATGAACATTTAAAATAAAAAGTAAATTTTCTCATATTAATCAATGGATTCATTACAATTCTAATAAAAATCCTGGCAGATTTTTTTTTTTAACGTGTATATATGTGTGTTAGTGGTAGAAGAGGAGAGGTGTCAACACACTGATTTTAAAATTTATATAGGGGCCCAAAAGAGCAACGACAAGGTTAAAGAAGAACAAAACTGGAGACAAGTTTGAAGAAGATAAAACATACATACCAGATACCAAGATATATTCTAAAATAGCAGTAATTAACAAAATGTGGTAAGAACAGACAAATGGGCTGATGAAACAGAAGACAATGCAAAGCCTTCATGCCTAAAATTGTCACTTGATTTTTTACAAATGTTACAGTGTAGTGTAGTTGAGATAGAATAATCTTTTCAATAAATAATACTGGATCGATTAGATCTGCACATGGAAACAAGTGACTCAAGCCACACTTCTTACGGTACCAAAAAAACAAAAAACAAAACAAAACAAAACAAAACAAAAAAGCAGTCCATATGGATTGTGAAGCTAAAAATTAAAGAGAAAACAAGAAAACTTTTGGAAGAAATACGAATTTCTTCTTGACTTTGAGAGGTAGGCAAGGGCATAGAAACACTATGCATGAGGAACAACAACAACACAAAGGTATTAAATTTAACCATATTTAAATTAAGACCTTGTTCTTTCACCAAAAGATACCATAAAGAAATGAAAAATATCCACAAAGTATAAGATATTCACATGTTCAACAAAGTATTCATGTATGTCCATCCCCTCCCTGCAATCCTTTAAATCAATATGAGAAATGTGGACATCTCAGTAGACTATTGGGCAAAAGTCTTGAACTTCACAAAAAAGGACAAGAAAAATGTAAAAGGGTACTCAGTAACATATTTAAAAGTTCATACACATACACATAAATTTTGAACAGTCTCAACATCAGTAATCATAGAGGCTATGCAAATTAAAATTGCAATTAGATATATAAACACCCATCAGATAGCTAAAACTAAAAAGACAGATAATACGAGGTGTTGACAGTGATCTGAAGCAAGTGAACTCTCATATATTGCAACTGGTAGTATAAATGGGTATAAGCACTTTGAAGACCTGTTTGGTAGTACATCCTATGAGTCAACAATTTCTCTTCTGGGTATAGACATACTAGAAATATATCACCAAAAAGCATGCACAAGAATGTTCATACATAATAATCATAATAGCAAAAGTATAATGGATAAATAAGCTATACATCAATGAGAATGTACAAACATTTGACAACATGGGTGAATCTTCCAATTACAAAGTTGAGTTAAAGAAGCCAGACACAAAAGAGTACATACAGTATGATTCCATTTATATAAAGTTCCAAGAAAGCCAGAATTAATATATGGTATTTGAAGTCAGAATACAGGTTGCATTTGGGGATGGGGATAGGAGCCGTGTGTTAGTGGTAAGGAGAAAACATGATCAAGGTAGTGATTAACCTGGGTATATTCATTTTGTAAAAACTCATCTGGCTGTACATGTTTCATCCACTTGTCTATAAGCCTATTACACTTAAAAGCTCACAGACACACATAAAATTTGAACAGTCTACACATAGTAAATACTCAAGAAATGTTATCAATTATTATTAGAGGTGAACATTTGAGGCAGTAATTCCCTACTCTCAAGCTTGTAAAAATCAACAGTGATGACCTGAGCTAGAGTGACTGCAGAAAGACATGAGAGGCAGTATGCAAGTTCCCAATTGAAAAAGATGACAAATGAGTAATGGGCTAGAAATACAGAGTGTGTCTGAGCAGCATATTTAGATATTGTTCATCTCTTTTCAAGGACCACACATCCTTATAATAAGGAAAGAGTCACTGAACAAAAATTATTAATATATTAGAGTTCTAAAATTTTTTTTCTTTCTTTATATGCTAAAGAGAGCTCTGGCCTTTGCACTCTTAGCTTGGTGCCCTCTTTCCAAAGAGGATTCTGCTCTTGCCAGATGGTTTGCTGGGTTTTTGTAATGCAAAATCAGTACAAGGAGAGGAAAACAGAATTTGGGAAACAGCAGATTAAGGAGAGAGGGGGAGTGAAGGACAATATCCAGATGGCATATGTGTCCTCTGTAATGTGGAGATACAACTTGGAAAGATTTTTTCTTCTTAGAAAAATTAACATTAAAAAAGAGACAAAGTGAAAAAAATGAGGAAGAGAGACTGTGCTGAAAAAATTCATCAATAGCTGATTCAAGAAAAATTTTCCTGTCCAGAGTTAAACATCCAATGATGCCTGAATTCAGAAGACTGTAAGATAAAACTGCTGAATAAATGTCATGTGGTCATAAAAGTAGCAGATACATATCAAGCAGTAAGCTCTAAGTAGAGAGATACCATGGTAGACCCCAGATTTACCAATATAATTTTTTCTTAATAGAGCACAAAATTATAGACAGTGGCTGAAGCAGCATTCCCGACAGGATTCTCATCAGTTGGAAAAACAATCTGAGCTTGGGGCCAAAGGATTACAAATAGGTTTTAGAAACAAAATTTTTCTAGGAGCTTCCTCCTTCAATGTTGGGGAAAGGAAGGTGAGATAAGAGAGGAAGTCTCCTTTGCCTGCCTGGCCCCATGTAGTGATGGAGTGGTCTCCCTCAGATGGATCCAGAATGATCATTCATCTAAGGCTGCTGTCACCCTGGCTCCCTCTGTCATTAAGTTACAGGCTTCTAAATCTCTTATTGAGATGGGTGTTCAATCACTTGGCAAGAAGCTAACCAGACTACCCCATACCCTCTACTTTCTCCATTCACCTCTGTATTCCTTCTTATGAAGCCATGGAGAACTGTGGAGCAATAGGGCAAGGTGGGGATTACCTCCATCTTTTTCAAGAAAAACAAAAAATCGTGATATCTTTAAGTACTGTTGACCTTCCAGTTATAGATATCATTTGACCAAAATTGTGTATGGTTTTGATATACAAAAGTGCTCCCAAATTTCAGAAAATACATAAGAGGTATAGTGTTTCTTTGTTTCGTTTTTTTCTCCTCAACGGTAAAGAAGGGAACTGAAAGGACAATGGTTAAAACATCTAAGTTTCCAGAATGCTCTCTCAGAACACAGTAACATATTCCATTCCACTGGGATGGGATTAAGGGTTTTGCAGCTCAACAGACATAGCGCCGAGGAATGAAACATTAGTCTCCGTGACTGTAGCCATCCCCAATATTTAGGAATTATTCTCTTGAAAAACTTCCCTTTATCTTGAGGTAGGATAAAGCAATCTTTGCTATCTTTGCTTCTCCCAGAAGAGAAGAGGGTCTAGCATTTTGCCATAAACACTAACCTCCTAAAAAAAGAAAAACAAAACACTGTTTTCTGTTTATATTGGTTAGTTGAGCAGTGGCTGTTGGGGGTTGGAGTTAGTAGTCTTAATTGGACCTCCCATAAGCCCTCAGAGTAGTAGTTTGCCCAATCTGTGGTAATGCCTTGAATATAGAATTCAGAGTAGTTGAAGTCATTTTTCTGTTTAGTGTGCTAGCTGTGACTGTAGGACAAGAAAAATTTCATTCAAAGCTCTGTTAGAAGGAATGATAAGTGGTTCTCAACCTGGAAAAAAACTGCCTTCAGTGAATGTTTGGCAATCATAAGAGGTATGCTTGGTTGCCCCAACTCCAGGGGTACTACTGGCATCTAGTGGGAAGAGGTCATGGCTATTGCTGAACATTTTATAACGCACAGGACAGCCCTTCATAGAGTCATTCAGCCAAACATCATTACTGCTGAGGCTGAAAAACTGTGGGCTAGAACGTACCTCTATATTTATGTCTAAAGTGAAAATCTAGGGACGCCTGGGTGGCTCAGTCAGTTAAGCAACTGCCTTCAGCTCAGGTCATGATCCCAGGGTCCTGGGATCGAGTCCCCCATCAGCTTCCTTGCCCAGCAGGGAATCTACTTCTCCCTCTGCCTGCTGCTCCCCCTGCTTATACTCTTGCTCTCTCCCGTGCACGTGTGTGCTCTTTCTAGCAAATAAATAAATAAAATCTTAAAAAAAATTAAGTGAAAATCTATAGTTAACAACAGATGTTCCATGGGACTCTGGTAGGCCTATAAATTCCCTATCTATTGGCCAATGATTATTCCTAAAACACGATTAGTATTTTTATATGGTTCTAGAGTTGCCTGTTTATTATCCTAAAATTTCTATGTCGTTGATTCCACTGACTTCCTCCACATGTAACCACCGACTTCCAACATCATCATTTATATATCCAAATGCAAGCTATCTCATGTCAATAAAAATTAATTACTAAAATTCCACTCATCTCTCTTCAATGAGACTGGCTTTCCCAATTTTGACAAGTCACCGGAATCTAATGATAATCTCAATAATCAGATGGAAATCTGAAAGGAGAATAACCCAATAACTGTACCCCTTTCACAGTCTTCAGAGGTACCATCACACCAGCTTAGTGTATTGTTTCACCAGAAACAAGTAACTGTGAAACTATGTAACTACCAGGCCAGGTGGAAAAGCAACCTAGAGGTCAAACAAGCAAATTGACATAACACTTTAAAATATGCTATTTTGTCAGGGTGAATGACAGTTCTGTTACGTGCATAAAATCACAGATTTATCTGAATGCTAAGTTACTTGTCAAGGAGTCATTTTACCATTCTTTTTTTTTTTTTTTTTTTTTTTTTTTGCCTTGTGTCATGTAAGATTCCTTGAAGCAACTAAAAAAACAGCCATAATCCATTTGATTTTCTGCCTTCCCATGAGAAAAATTTTGACAGATGATAAATAGCAACTGCTGACAATCATCAATGCGAAGCTATCATGCTTTTACATTAAATACAAAAACAGAGTTGTAAAGTCACAAGGGATAGGACTTTTGACACATAAGAGACAAATATATAATCCTCAGAACTAAATCACTGTTGGGATCTAAGCAAGTGCAACAAAGCGCAGCTGCTTTTAGAATCTCACAAAGTCAAACTAAAGCTAACTTTGATATCTGGAACGTAATGTATGTTCCAACCCATGTGCCATGCTCTTATCCAGAAGCTTGAGTTAAAGTTGCAAACATCACTGAATGTGTTGCAGAAAGGAAACAGCCATTTTATCATACTGTCTCTTTTAATTAAGGCCAAAAAGGAGACTAGAAAACAAATAAAAATACCATAAAACCGAGTTAATTAGAATAGAAGGGCAATTCTGAAGCAAAGGGGTTTGAGTATCAGATGTCTGTACCTCATTAAACCTGCACGATAGCTGTGCATGTATGAACCTTCAAAGAAAAGCAATAAATTGTCCACATTACTTGTCAATATGAGGAAATCATCTGCAAAGGTTACATCCTTTATAGTCTAAGCTGCTCCCTCTTCTGCTGTTGACAAGTAATCAGAGTAGTTCACGGATCATTCTTTCACTTATGGCTTACTTGTGGCTATTTAGTGACATTCACTTCAAGTTATCTAACCAATTTAGCAACCTAAAGTACCCCTGGGACCCAATTTCCACCTCAAATTATATATATTTTTGTACTTTGGATTAAATGACTAATTTTAATGGGGAAATCTTATCTAATAGGCTAGGGAATAGCACTTATTTCAAATTTCATGCTATTCTAAATGATCCTGGTAACAAATTAAAAAGGTTTTATAGCATACTGTTTATTTACCTAATTAGTAATACACTGGCCTTTTGGCTTTTATCTAAGCTTGTTTTTCTCTATTTGGCCTAATTTCCCTTGGGAGAATAAAGGTGAGGTAGACAGGGTTAGAGAGATCATTCCCTATTCTCCAATCTCCTTCCTTTTTTCCCCCTTCTAGTTATACACACACACACACACACACACACACACACACACACACACACACACAAATTTGTAGCTCCATATGGGTTACAATGTTCAGCATTAGTTTCCAACACTGAAGATCTGTGAATGGGGCCACATTTTCAGAAAAGGGTTCCATGCTTTTTATCATTTTTGATACATATGAGATTTTTCTACATTCATTCAACATGTCCACGTTTCTAATTGTGTATTTTAGTAATCAAATCACAGTTTCCAAAATCAGCCACTTATAAAGGGATAGGTTATGCCTATGAAGAGCACACTTAAATGAAAGGAGCACCTACATGAAAGTTGGCAGAAGTGATGATGGTCATGAGAATAAAGATTCCATTATGCACTTTACATATATGGTTTTATTCAATTTTTACAATAAACCTATTGGGGAGAAAATGCTATTACAGATTTATAGAATTTAAGTAACTTATTCAAGTTTACATATTTAGAAATTAGCAAGCTAAAGCTTGAATTCTTTTCTTTTTTTTTTTTTTTTGCTTTACTTTTTGGTCACTGATTCCATTCAGTGCCTCTCATAGAAATGGTGAGTTTAATTACTTTTATGTCTTTATTTTTCTTATTTTTTAAAAAAAGTTTTACAGTATCTTTCTTTTTTTTTAAGATTGTATTTATTTGAGAGAGAGAGTGAGTGACATAGCATGCACAAGAAGGGGGAGCAGCAGGCAGAGGGAGAAGCAGACTCTCGGCTGAGCAGGGAGCTGGATGCGGGACTCGATCCCAGAACCATGGGATTATGACCTGAGCTGAAAGCAGATGCTTAACCGACTGAGCCACCCAGGCATCCCTACAGTATCTTTCTTCAAAAGAACATATTATTTTTAAAAAAATTTATAAAAAAATGAATAAGAGAATGTAAACTTTCAAAGTTATACAAGGTCACGTGACATAATTAAATGAAGAATGATGGCTTAAGAAGTACCTGAGTATTAAATTCCTTAGATTTCTTTATCTTTTTACTAAATATTATTTATTCATTATTACATTTATAAGCTTAGTTTGATGAAAATATACATGATAAAGAAATTTTTCTTTTGGTTTTTCACACTAGCTAATTGTAAGTTTGAGAAATTATTCTCTCAAACTTTGGAATCTGAGACAATTAGAACAATTTCAGTAGGTCTTACTAAGTAGTGGGATAAAAACATCAAGGAGCATAAACCTCCGTGTTATTTCAGGTGAATAGAAACGCCTGGGATTAATATTACCTTGAAGTGGACCACAGGGTCCTAAGAAAGTTAAAGGCATTGAAAGCCTAAGTAATACACATTTACAAAAAGAAGTATTTATTTGTATTCAAATGTAAATAGAAAAACATACAATGACTTTCATAGTAAACTATTAATTTTTAAGCAACATGAAACATGGTTTGGATAAATGTCAGCCAGAAGTTATATTCAATCTTGATTATAGGGTTTTTTTTCACATTAAGTTGAAGAGATGCTATAACTAATAAAGGGGCATACTTTTTATGCAAGAATACTCAGAAATAGAGTAGGAGAATGAATCCATCCTAGAATACATTTTAGGATCATTGCTTTACCAAGGGCATCATGTAGTAGGTGAAGTATATTTTCCTCTTGTAGATCAAAGCAGAAGAGTCTTGTGTGAAAGGTATCAGTATTGTCAAAAGTCTTAAGCTTTTTATCCTCATCTGACCTTCACTGATTGTACTTGAGAAGGGCCGTCAAAGTGAAGACTTTCTTTTCGAAGTACTCTCTGTCATAACATCTCTTTGTCAGTCTGATCTTTATAAGCTAAATAATATAAAAGCAGGAATACTATGATACCTAGACGATTGTCTCAGGGATAGAAACATGAGTAACTGTAAACCATGTCAGCTGCCAGAGATGTACAGCACCTTAGCCTCTTCAGGCAGCTATAAGGAAAACACCTTACACTGGGTGGCTTCAACAACAAACATTATTTCTCACAGTTCTAGAGGCTGGGACGTCCAAGATCGAGACACCAGCGGATTCGGTGTCTGCCGAATGCTTGCTTCCTGGTTGGTGGTTGTCTTTTTGCAGTACCCTCACATGGCAGAAAAGGTAATGGAGCTCTCTAGGGTCTCATTAATAGAAGCGCTAAACTCATTCATGAGGGCTCCACCATCCCAAAGACCCCCTCTCCAAAAACCATCACAAAATATGAATTTGGGAAGAGAAATATTCAGTCTGCAGCATATGGTAAGGTACCTAATTTCTCTTTCACAATCCCACTTTTCAGAGGGAACCTCCTAATAAGAAATCTAAAACCGGGAAATAATACTTGTGTAATTGGACCATATCAGGTAGGTTTCCTTATCACCTCTTACCTTAGCTCAGAATTAGGACAAAGGGGGGAATCCTCTTGCATTTCAATGTAGTGGGGGTGGGCTTCATTTCCTCACAGGGAAAACATCTTAATATCCCATGGTTAGATTAAGGGCTTCGGCCATTTTAATTTTATTTGTCTAACAGAATCACAGCTAAAATTACAGGAGACGGATCAAACTAGGGCAATTCATCACCCAGTTATAGAAACTTTAAAAGACAATAATCTTATCTAGTCAAACTACAATGCAAGATAAATGATGTCCCAGTATTAAAATATTTCACTAGATTTTATGTTCTTGCAACTTAGGAAAAGTGAACTTGAGACAACCAATAGTGCCTAAGTAGAGATCCCAACACCTGTTACATCCTATTCTTTCTTTAAGAACATTCCCTGGTGTTTATGAGAGGAGGAAAGTGCGGCCCATTAATTTGACTAGTTCTGAGTATTCGTAAGGATAAGGTCAAAGGTTGAGTTCTAAGCAGACCAGTTAACTTCAAACGAAGAAGACATCTGTTCTTCAGTCACATATTATGCCTCCAATAATCCTGGCCAGCTGTCTCAGAAACATTTCAATCACAATAGGGATCAGTTGAGACTGTATAGATAGTTTATTGATTCAGTGCAAACATATCACCACTACAGGTAAAAGAGAGCAAAAGTCAACACACTACTGAAGATCTATTAGCAATTTCAATGCACAAAAAAATCCTCACTTATTTAAAAAAATGTAAATTTGGCTTTGTTTACACAATGCCAGAAAAAGCATCTACTTAATGAATGAAAATCAGCTACAATATTTAACACTGTATACGGGACAAACAGTATTCCGGTGTTTTGTATTTTCCAGCTGTCATAATGACGAAGCCTTCCTCTTTGTCTTACAGCATTTGTTTTCAGTTGCATTCAACATGTGGATCAAATTGGCATTTGAAAAACCTAGGAAATGTTTATTTAGTCCTTTTGCCAAGGAATAAGGCAGGTCATTCACTCTGTGACAGATGGACAACAAAAGAATCAGAGAGTTCAGTGACTCACCCAGAGAGGCAGTCTATCAGCAAAAGCATGACCTGGGTCTCACAATTTTATTGTGCCTCAAACTCATTGTAAACCATTAGTTATTTAAACACATTCTGAATTTGGGATATTAAATTATCCCTTCAGTCTCATTGTTTAAGGTATTTCTGGAGACCTGACAAATAATCACAGTTAGAAGAGAAAGACATTACTATAAACCTAGAATTATATCCAATACATCTAGTCCTTATTGTCTCCCATAGTGCTATCTGTGATTGTCTTCTCAAAAACGTTGAACAAATGATACCAAACAAACCACAAAGGGTTTAAAATTTGTATTGCTTTCCCATCACACAACCTGAAGCTATGTAAACCAAAGTTGAGTTCAAATCTTATTCTCTCTCTCTAAGGGGACCAAAAAAGGCAGGCAAAACCCTTAATTTCATTCTAAAGTTAATTAGAAACTGTGTGAGAGAGAGACGGAGAATAAATACCATAAGCCCCGTGCCGGAGAAAATTCTAAGAATATGTGTTGACTCTCCTAGAAGCAAGGGGAAAATTAATCCAGATTATGGAGGCTATCTAGTAAATCAGTTTGCAATTTTTAAAACCATTATTTTTAATTAACACACCCAAGATTGGGAGTATACCTAAACGTTAGTATTTCTGTATCTGATTTCTGGTTCTCTTCAAATATGAGGTCAACCCCCTTGATCACCTTGTTGAGTGTGATGGATTCTTCTTATCTGCTACCAATATATTTTTAAGCACTAGCAAAATATTAGACTATTTTACAGTTTTGATCCATAGATCGATTTAACTCATATTTGGGTGGTTTGTTCAATGCAACCATCTTCAAGTAAATCTGGCTAAGTGCTTATGTAGCCTTAATGCACTAGGTAATTCTAATGGCTGTTAGCACTATCTGCTTTTTATGGCTTTCTGGGTAAGAAGAAAAGAAGGGCATTCAAATTTCAAACGGCAAAGCATTAAAAAAAAAAAAGCATTTCCTCATATCCATGAAATACCATCTTTTGACATAAATGTTTTAGTCAGGCTGTGGAAGAGGTTAAGAGTGTGTCTGGAGAAAGGAGAAATATAATGTAGGTTTAATATTTAGTTACTTCTTGTAGTAATATGAGTCTGAATTTCCTCATAAATACCAGATCTTTGAGGAGGGCAACAAAAATGTCAGCCTCAACAAAAAGAACAATTATTAAAATATAAATTACTAACAATGTATATTGTAGAATAAAAATTTAAGCCTCTTAATTTAAAGGTATTCATGTATTTACAATTTATTAAACAAACATTTATTTGGCATTGAGGTTTAAAAAAATTAGTCCTATGCCAGGAGGGCAACAGGTGAGAGAAAAGGCTGACTCTGTCCCCTGGTATTAAGAGAAACCTGAGATAATCCTCATTCTAAAGCCAAATACTCTCCCTTATGCGCAAAATTCATTCTACTCTTTCACTAACCCAAACAAAGAGGACTGACCCTCTCCCTTTCCACATATACATCCTTCAGTCTATATTGCTGCTTTTTGTTTTAAGATTTTATTTATTTAGAGAGTGTACGCACCTGAGCAGGGAGTGGGGCAGAAGGAGAGGGAGAAAGAGAACCTCAAGTAAACTCTCTGCTGAGCATGGAGCCTAACTTGGTCCAATCATGACTGGAGCCAAAATCAAGAGTCGGATGCTTAACTAACTGAGCCACCCAGGCATTCTGCTCTTGGGGCTTCTTCTAATCTCAACATTGTAAGACATGGGGCCATGCAATGAAATTTACCCCTGATTCCATATACCTCATATGGACCACCTCATAATAAAAGGTGGCACAGCTCTCCAATTCATTGACCAGATTATATTTTCCGTGAGGGCAGGCACCACTGTACCTCCTACATCCTTGTGTTCCACAGCCTGGAATACTGTAGGTGCCAAATGAATATTCATCAAAGAAATAAATGAGTGAACTCTTAAAACTAATGAAGTGACAAGGACACACTAACACCAAGATAAAATAGTTTGTCCTATTTTATATGCATTGTTATCCTGCTCATCCTCTTCCAATCTTTCCTTTCTCTTCTCCCAAAGCACTTGCTCATGGCTGTTTAGAAATCTTCTCATGGTTTGACTTATGTAACTGTTATTTATGAGTCTATTTTCCTGATTAGGCTGTGATTCCTTGAGGGTAAAGAATGCAGTCTCCTTCCTCTATTTATACAGCTGGTACCTAGGAGAATGCCTCTCACGGGGTAATGCTCAATAAATATTAGAAGGAATTGTTCTGACTGGTGTGTACACGTATATTACAGCTGACTGAATTGAGGCCTGTGTTTATAAGGAACAAAAGAATACCTAGGCATAATGCTAGGCAGTTTCCACATATTATTTCATTAAACATCAAAACAACTCTCTTAAGTAGGTCTCATTAAACTTGTTTCAGCTTTAGAAATTCAAGATTCAGAGAGGTAAGGCAGTTTGACTGAAGTTGAGTTAGTAGTGGCAAAGTGAAAATTCAAAGACAAGTCTTTCCATCTCCAATGTCAATACCCCTTCTATAATGCTTCCTCTTCATCTGCCCTACTGATGCTTAGGACAGAACTAAAGGAAACTTGGTTTTTTTTAATATACAGGCTATACCCTAGGTACTCAGCTTACTGTTAACCACTATTATAGTGCTGGACTCTTGTAAAGTTCACCAAGGGTTAATTTATAATTTAATCAATTTTTAAAAAATATCATTAGTAATGGTACTTCGACCATCTTCCTTAGCAAGCTTTTCTTTTTGTCTGATTGGCTCTCTCAATTAGGAAGTGTTTCCTAATTTACATTTCCCCCTTTTCAATTTCAGGTCCTTATCAGTCCAGCCATTCCTTGCTGTCCCTAATAAACCTCTTGGATTTCACTTACTTGTCTTCTTTTTTCAGGCCACATTTGCTAAGCTGGATAATCATTCTTCCTGGATAATGCTCTATCCTTTTAAATTTTAAATTTATTGCATTGCCCGCCATCCTACGTCTACAATTCAGTGACGTTCTTTAAAGAAAATAATACGGTGATCGGAAGTATACCTAGCATACTATTCCAAGCATGGTTTCCTTTTCGCTATGACCTGCCAAAATAACTTGGATTGATTTAGAATCCATGCTTTGACTGATCATCTTCTTTTTCTTAAAGGTTTCTAAACATAGCTTTTGCCGCTCTATTTTTACCGAAGTATTTTACAGTGAGATTTTTAATATATTAACACACTTGCACAATCATTTTCCCTTGTCATCTTCTCAAACCAGAGTCTATATTGTACTTTAATTTTCATTCTGGCCTCTATGATTGTTTTCTATCCCTGTACTCATTACTGTTATATGGGATCATAACAGTCATTTGGAATCCCATAAACCGATTACACAAAACATGATTATGTTTACTCTGTTCCTCAGTATTTTCTAATTCTTAGCTAAAAATCTGTGCTATAAACAGCTTTAGATGCTTTGAAAAAATTCCTTACCTAAGGTCATTTCTACACTACTAAAAAGATACACAAACACTTGAGTAGTCAACTAATCTCAATGTATATTATGTAGTTTTTAAAATCCATTTTATTTGTTTACAAGTTTGATATGGTATTGGTTTTTGATTATTTTTTTTTTTTTTAAGTAATCTCTACATGCAATGTGGGGCTCAAACTTACAACCCTGACATCAAGAGTCACATGCTCTACCAACTGAGCCAGCCAGGCACTCCAGGTTTGATACATTTTTTTTAAAACACAGAAGTTTCTTTGAATTTAATCTTTTGTCTCCTATTGTACTTTTGTTTTTAAATTTACTACAGTCTCAGTTATCTTTTCATGTGTCTGTCTGTCTACATCTGTACTGTCCCATATAGCCCCATGTGGCTTTTAAATTTAAATTGATTAAAATTAAATAAAATTACACTCTTCAATCATGCTAACCACCTTTGAAGAGCTCCATAGTCACATGTACTTACTGTCTGTCATGTTGGACAGTGAGGAATGTAGAGGAAGCTACATCACAGGAAGCTGTCTATTAGACAGCACTGGCCTAAAGAATTAGAGACCCCAACAAGGACTCTCTCTCTCTGAATGTTCTCTCTCTCTTAGTACCCTGTTATTACACAGCAATCCATAAATGTTTATTCAGCTTCTTTGTCCTAGAATAATTGATATTTAGAGTTAGTAAGGTTGGATATTTTAGATATCACCCATTTTAATCCCACCACTTTAAAGATGATGGTGTTCAGCTCAGAGTTAATTTATTTCTTCAAAGTAAACCTAAAACAAGAACACGGGTCTGAATTCAAATCCACACTGCTCTTTCTATGAATTCACTCTGAATTCTTTATGAACTCATGAACTCTATGAACCTCATGCTCATATCAAAAATCACAGGGACACTCACAGAAAAAAATGTGATAACAGATTTGAGAAATAGAATTAAAATAAAATCACAAACATCTCTGAGATGCAGCCATTAGCCATTATAGTGTCTGCATATCTGAAATAATATTAAAAATTTCTGAATGTAGGACATGTGCATTATTAGTACTGTTTATTGGGAGGTATATATTTACAGATAGAGGTGAGGGGGGAACACATGCATTTATTCATTCAGCAAACATTACTGAGCATCTGCTATGTGATTGGCACCGAATATATAATCATTAGCAGAGCATGTGGCTAGGTGAGAACTAGCAGTTACCAGACTGCAGAAACAGCGGACTTACAACTAGAAATTGCAAAGCAGGATTGTAAATACTACAATAGAAGCCAATATGAAATTATGTAAAAAGAATCCCAAACTCATCCATGGGGAATGTTAGAAAAAGCTTATTGGAAGGATCCTATATTCATCCATTTATTCAACCAGCAATGAATTAACAGAGAGCTAGTGTATTGATATGGTAAGAGAACACAAAGATGAGCAAGTCAAGACCGTACCCCCCCGACTCAATCCAGCCTCAGAGCCCACCTTAGGGAATACAGACAGTGTCAGAAAAAGCAAAGATACTTGAGGGGTCTAATCCTGATGCTAAGGTCCACTGTGACCACCACCTGTCTGTCACTGACCTAGGCTACCCATCTCCCTAACCATGCAGTGAGAGTGGTTGATGAAAACAGGTGTGCCAAAGATGCCACTGAATAACCGCCCTGCTAGAGAAACAAAGTGTTTGGGACTTCTGATGCAATGGGCAGCACTATTTTAAAAGTTCTTTATTTTATTCCAAGCAGCAATAATTCATATGAATACTGGCAGGATCTTGTGATACCCGTAAAACATGTGGAATTTGGAAAGTAAGTGATAAGCATTATGTGATTATAATATTAAATTATTATTCAGTGTAGCAATATTTCCTGCTTTTTAAAAATGCAGCAGTAATCCATTTAAAGATTTTATAGCAAGGTGATAAGGACAGTGTTCTAAGTTGACTCTGGTATTACTAAATTATGCATTACCAAATGTTTGGTAATTGTCAATTACTTAAATCCTAGACTCCGTCTTTCCACTGGTTTTCAAGGTGACTTCTTTTTGTTTCTGTTTTAATGCCTATAAATCAAGGGAGGAGATTCTGAAATGATATTTGCTGCCTACTTTTGAAAGGTCCTTTGATGATTGGTGGGTTAATATCTATAAGCATACTGCAATAATTGCATATAAAAGAGGAAAAGGACTTCAGAAGATTTAGGCTTTCCTGGGAGTTTGTTTGCCAGGATTGTGCGTGTGTGTGTGTGCACGCGTGCTCACCACGTGCACATGCACATACGTGCATTTCTCAAATTCTAGAATATATTAGTACCCTTCAGCCCTCTGGTAAGATGTTGTCCTCAATGAGTTATCAAAAGTATTCACTAAATATTATACTATTTGTTACTTCCTTCAGAATTCGAGTGAGTAATGCATTTAAACTAATGCTCTGTCAAATTTAATAGTCGTAATTGCCTAATTATCTGCTCTAGTGTGATGGTGAAGCCTTTTAACATCTCACTTCCCCCTAAGGAGAATGCATTGCAGTTTCTAGAATACTACCTTCCTCTTCTTTGGGGAATACTCAAGCAAATAATTCATTTTGCTCTCAGCTAAACAAACCTTATCCCCTTCCTCAATAGCTGCTTTTTTTTTTTTTCTTTTCTTTTCTTTTTTCATTGTATGTCTGCCTCTCTTCTTAGGTCTCAGGTATATAAAACGCTTTTAAGTAGAATAGCATTCATATTCATAACATGTTGTTGTTCCTTTGATGTTCTTTGGCTTTGTCAATTACTTTTATGGTAATCCTTTCTGGTGGGCCATTTCCATCTTTACCTTCTTCAATATTACATGTCCAGAAACATGGCTTTCATTTTCAGAATAATTAACACTCTTCTTATCAATTTCTAAAGATTTATATCACTTCACACAATACAATTAATTACCATACATGACACATGACCTTTGCACGAAGATAGATCAATTTTTAAGTAAGTTTAATTTTATTTGCTTGTTTCAATTTTTATACAATTTTAGCTCCGTGAACTTGGTATCTAATTGTAACATGCAAAGTACATTTTCATGATGCTATTTTTCACCTTTGCCCTTAAAAGGGCCTCTGAACTTGATCTTTTAATGCATAATCCACTGGGGGATCCAATGTAGTATATGCAACAGTGAGACAAAGATGGGGTAGACAAACAAAGACGCCATCCTGCACAGACCAGAGTGTCTCTTTTAATAAAGGATGGAGAAGATTACAGAGACATATCCATAAAGCTAGAAATAGCAAAGGTTGTGTCCAGACAGGGGTAGAGCTTCCCAGGTCTTCCAAAGTTCTACAGAGAGAAGCAGGGACTTCTAAGAGCAGGTCAGCCCTATCATCAATCAAAAGCCAGTCTTGAGTGCAAAACAAGTCCAAAACATACCAGAGTGTCAGCTGCTCAATAAGGTGATACCAAGGCCAGTGGCTGGGGGAACACACTTAGGCCCAAACTCAGACGTATTTGAAGTCTTCTGCTGTCATCTTCCCTCAATTTTACATTTTTAGAGGGTCAATTCAGCAAGTAAACTATCTTTTACTTCTTAAGCAGGTATCAACATCAACTCAAACTACTCAATTGGGACAGTGTATGATCATTTAAACAAATACAGGCATACCTAGGAGACATTGCAGGTTCATTCCAAGCCATTGCAATAAAGTGAACTTGGCAATAAAACTAGTCAAATGAATTTACTGGTTTCTAACTTCATACAAAAATTAGGTTTATACTATAGTCTACTAAGTGTGTAGTAGCATTTTACCTAAAGAAACAATGTATGTACCTTAACTAAAAAATAGCTTGTTGCTAAAAAATGCTAACCACCACCTGAACTTTCAGCATGTGGCAATCTTTTACTGGTAGATGGCCTTACCCCGATGCTGCTGGCTGCTGGCTGACCAGGGGGGTGGTTGCTAAAGGCTGACATGGCTGTGGCAACTTCTTAAAATAAGACAATAAAGTTTGCCACATCACTTGACTCCTCCTTTCACAATTTCTCTGCAGCATGCAATGCTGTTTGATAGCATTTCATACACACAACTTCTCTCAAAAATTAGAGTCAGTCCTCCTAAACCCTGCTGCTGCTTTATCGATGAAATTTATTTAATATTATAAATCCTTTGTTGTTGCTTCAACAATCTTCACAGCATCTTCACCAGGAGTAGATTCCATCTCAAGAAACTACTTTCTTTGCTCATCCATAAGAAGCAACTCTTCATCCATGAACGTTTGATCATGAGATTGCTGCTGTTCAGTCACATCTTCAGGCTCCACTTCTAGTTCTAGTCCTCTTGTTGCTTCCACCACATCTGCAGTTACTGCCTCCACTGAAGTCTTGAACGCCTCAAAGTCGTCCATGAGGGTTGGAGTCATCTGCTTCCAAAGTCCTCTTAATATTGATATTTTGAATTACAAATGTTCTTAATGGGCATCTAAATGGTGAATCCTTTCCAGAAGGTTTTCAATTTACTTTGCCCAGATCCTTCAAAGGAATCACTGTCTGTGACAGCTATAACCTTATGAATGTATTTCTTAAATAATAAGACTTAAAAGTCAAAATTACTCCTTGGTTGCAGACTGTATACTATAACAGCAGGCATGAAAACAACATTAATATCTTTGTCCATATCCATCAGAGCTATTGAATGACCTGATGTACTGTCAACAGGCAGTAGTATTTTGAAGGAAATCTCTTTTTTCCCATTATTCATTTTCATTTAAGCATGAAGAAAAAGTGATTGTATATCTAAAAACTGAAATTGTTCATTTTGTGATAAATGATCGATTCCAAGAAAAAAGAACACTTGGGTGTTCCTCAAGTCTGAGGACCCCTTGGGCCTGAGCACCATATGGCCACAGTGCCAACCCTCTCATTAATGCACCTGCATTGGCTTTCCCTTCACCCATCCCACTTCCCTCTTGTTCACCATGCTTCCTGAGATCACTTCCTGAATAAACTACTTGAACCGCCACCCCCCCCCTAAAAAAAAGCAGTAGGTCTCAACGTGGGCTTAAAACATTCAGTAAACCATGCTGTAAACAGAGGTGCTGTCATTCAGGCTTTGTTGTTTCATTTCTAGATAACAGACAGAGTAGATTTAGCATAATTCTTAAGGGCCCTAAAATTTTCAGAATGGTCAATGAGAACTGACTCCAACTTAAAGTCATCAGCTGCATTAGCCCATAACAAAAAGATTCAGCCAGTTCGTTGAAGCTTTAAAACCAGGCATTGACTTCTCTCTAGCTATGAAAGTCCTAGATGACATCTTATTCCAATTTAAGGAGATTTTGTCTACACTGAAAATCTGTTGTTTAGTGTAGCTACCTGCATTAATTAACCCAGCGTGATCTAGATAACTTGCTGCAGCTTCTGTATCAGTACTTGCACTTTGCACTTCTATGTTACAAAGAAGGCTTCTGTCCTTAAACCCCATGAACCAACATCCGCTAGCTTCAGACTTTCCTTCTGCAGTTTCTTCACCTCTCTCAGCCTTCACAGGATTGAAGACAGTTAGGGCCTTGCTCTGGATTAGGCTTTGGTTTAAAAAAACATTTTGTGGCTGGTCTGATTTTCTATTTAGACCACTAAAACTTTCTCCATATCAGCAATAAGGCTGTTTCACCTTCTTAGCATCCATATGTTCACTGGAATACCACTTTTAATTTCCTTTAAGAACTTCTTCTTTCCATTCACAACTTGACTAACTGGCACAAGAGGCCTGGCTTTTGGCCCTTCTCAGCTATTGACATGCCTTCCTCACTAAGCTTAATCATTTCTAGACTTGGATTTCAAGTGAGAGATATGTGACTCTTCCTTTCACTTGAACACTTAGAGACCATAATAGGGTTAACTGGCCTACTTTCAATATTGTTGTGTCTCCCACAAGGGGGCACCTGGGTGGCTCAGTCAGTTAAGCATCGGCCTTGGGCTCAGGTCATGATCTCCGGGTCCTAGAATCGAGTCCCACATCAAGTTCCACATTGGGCTCCCTACTTGGGGGGAGTCTGCTTCTTCCTCTACCCCTCCTCCCTGCTCATAATCTCTTTCTCTCTCACCCTCTCTCTCTCTCTCTCTCAAAAAAAAAAACCAAATAAAATCTTAAAAAAAAAAAAGCACTGTTGTTTCAGAGAGCAGGGAGGCTGAGAAGAGGGAGAAAGATGGAGGAACAGTTGGTTGGTGGGCCAGTCAGAACACCCATAACATTTATTAATTAAGTCTTTGTCATTATATGGACCTGGTTCACAGCAACCCAAAACAATTACAATATCGACATCAAAGACCACTGATATAATAATAATGAAACAGTATAATACCATATACTATATTATATAGTATAATAATAATAAAAAATTTGAAATATTGTGAAAATTACCAAAATGTGACACAGAGGACACAAAGTGATCATATGCTATTGGAAAAATAGCACCATGGGTCCTTGTATTATTAGCAGTCTTTTATTATGAACACTTTAATTTCTGAGTTCCAATTTCTTAACGACTTTTAAATAAATGTAGGAATTCAATATTTTTTGTTGTATCAATCTCACTTTTTAAAAAAACAGTATAAAATGACAGACAGTATTACCAAATCAGCATCAAGAATCAGCACAGAATTTAGAAAACGTTACTCCAAATATCAAGCAAACTATTTCAATAGGTAACATTATTTCCACAATACTGCCTGCTTTCCAAAGAACCAGTTCTGAAAAGACGCTAACACACTTGGAACTTAGCATGCTTCCACTGATGCTCTATATTCATGCCTTTCAGGTAACTCTCAATATCCTTTTAAAGATTTCCCAGAAATTTCTGAACTGCCACTAGAGATTTTATTCTCACTTAAGATGATCAGAATAAGTTCAGCTTCTGAGAAAATACCCAAAATGTGAGTGAAGACACATGTAGACTTTGACATTTTGGCATTCTGTGGCAATTGCATAATCATCATGGAAAAACAGCACACGAAACTCCTCTCTGGAGCAAAGCATCTACTTAGGCCTTCAGGACTCCTACAGATTAAGGTGTCACAATGAACCCAGCACCGAAGACTACCAAGAACACAAGGCAATAAGCCACCCTGAATATAAAACAGCAACAGATTTAGAGTCCACCAAGGACAGCAGATATTGAAATTATTAAATACAGAAAAGAAATACAGGATGTGATTTTAAAGACCAAGGAAAAAGAAACTATAAAAATATATAAATTTGGGGAATAAAATATATACTCAAAATTATAAAGTACATTCTACCACAGATAGAGTTTAAAAAAGGCAGAGGGACCCACTAGGAGAAGAATACTGCAAAATACGTAACTGACAAAGAATTCATATGCGAAACAGAAAATTTAACAAAGAGATCCGTGTAGGCAAGTGACTATAGGAAAATAAAAAGGGTTAATTTGTGTTTGAAAAGCTACGCAACTGCACAAGAAATAAGAGAAATAAAATTCACATAACAAAAATAGCAAGTGCTGCTCAGAATGGGGAAATACGAACGTTCTGCTGCCATGTTTGCTATGGGGTTGTAAACCGATGCAGTCATTTTGGAAAACAACCCGGTGGTAGTTAAATTAAGCATGCCTGTATATTAAAACCCATTAATTTAACTTCCGTGAATGCACCCCAAAGACACCCACATGTAGGTGCAAAGCAGACATGATCATGAATGAGCTTAATGAATACTTATTTGGAGGCAAGGGTGGGAGTAATACCTGTGTAGGTCTCTCTCCCTCTTAGCTCCCTGCCTACCCTCCTCCCCCGTCTCCCTCTTCTACTCTCCCTCTCTTTACTCTTAAGTTCTCTGCTTTCTACGTATTAGACACAACTAAGTCATGCTGTTTGGTTGGTTAACTTTCAGTATGAGAGTATTCGTTTAATCTACCTCCCTCCCTCAACAGATGGTGAGCTTCTGGAACATAGTACACCACCATCTTTGCACAGACACTGTCTAAGCATAGTTTCTGGTGCCTAGTAGGGTACCAATGCACAAAGGTACAATGTTCAAATGCCCAGTGGTTCTTTTGGTAATATGAAATTGTTTTGAATAATGTGGCATATCCATGCATTTATGCATGCGATTGAAAATACTAGAAAGTAGCAGAAAGCTTTACTGGTGAAAGATTTTACTTTCAAATATATGTTGCTTTGGCTCTAAAGACAGTTCAGGGCAACTAGAAGCTCCCCTTAACTTCAGACTACGATTAAATAGTATAAACACTCAATTTCATGAAGCATTAATGTTGAACTTTTTAAACATAAAAAGCCATATCTGTAAACCACTATAAGAACTTTGGCCTCTTTTACTAACATTTTCTTTTGAATTTCAGAAATAGAAATTCACTGTAGCCAGGTGATCAACCTAATATAAAAAGAGCTTTTCTTTTTTCCCACTGACAGCCCAAACAAAGCAACAGTCAAACTTCAGAATATAAGCTATTTAAATTGGAATATCTTTTGTTTCAAAATTACCCCCAATAAGTAGAGGGAAAATAATTTTAAAATTTGATCTGTGCTTTGACAATATCTAGTTTCAAGGGAAAATAAATATGGAAAAATTCTAAAATCTGTAAGCCTGAATTAAAATAAAAGGTGGCACAAAGCCTATAAAATAAACTGTGGTCGTCAAAGGGAAAGCAATATATGAAACCTCCTTAGATTCTGAGCTAATAAGGACATTTAAAACGCATTTTCTTACAATGGTTTTCAGTTCTCAGTCTCATGGGAAAATGTATAAGATTTTATCATCAACATGTAGTAAATACATATATTTATCTCCTCCCTATACGAGTGAACTTTAAAACATTTTAAAAAATTGAACTCAATATTTTCTCTTTCCAGAAATTAACATTAGCGTGACTATTTCATCCTTCATTGTTTCATTTTGTGTTTTGTTTTACATGGTACAGTAACTATGATAACCCATTCATGGTCTATTCAACTATTAGTCTAAAGGAGAGAGAGACAGAGAAACAGAGAGAGAGAGGAAAAGAGAGAATAATCTAATGACAAATTTGGGATACGGACCCCAACAGAATTGAATTCAAAACTTAGCTCTACAACTTACTGGCTGTGTGACCTTGAACCTCATTTTCTTTATCTGTAACACAAAGAACGTAATACCAACTCGCTCATAGTTATGTAACAAGGATTAATTGAGAAAAACCATGTAAAATAATTAGCACAATGCTTGGCACTTAGAGAGTTATCGACAAATATCACTGCCATATTTCTCTGTCTTTCCTACTAAATGAGGAGTAAATTGAGAGCATGGAGCCTCAATTGTTTCTATTTGTATTCTCAACGCACTCGTAATACAGTTCCTTAGCACAGAATTAGTATTCAACAAAAGTTTGGTGAATAACTATTTTTAAATTGACACTCAGATAAATTGTATTCTGTAGCAAATTTATTTAAAATACGATTCAACATTAAGTTATATTCTAAGCAGGAAGAAAAAAGTATGTGAAACATTGCATTTGCATATCTTCTGTGCTATCATACAATCATTTACAGTTTTGGAGGCTGTGAGAAAGAATTTGTCACGGTGGAATTACACTCTAATTGCTAAGGGGACTTAAGTTCTTTAATTTCTCTGAGCCTCGGTTTTCTCACCTGTAGTGGCGCATATTCCTCGGGTGTGAGATTGATTAAATGAGATAATACATGTAAAGCAGCTAATCTAGTGCATGACACATAGTTTGCTCAACATAGGTCAGTAAATCTCCCCACATTCCTACCATCTCCATTTCTATCTTATCATTTAGAAACCAACCCACCTTTACAAAATATAAAAGCCATCTATAATAGGGAACCTGAACCTATGTATGGTAAGTTAGGCAAGAAGTCTTAATTCAGTTGAATGAATCTTTCTGGAAGTAATCAGAAAAGGAAGGGATATATGTCAATGACTCTCATATTTACATTTCCCTCCATAGTGGTCCAGATCAGTATATCCAACTGTCTGTTTGCCAGCTCTATTTGGAAAACTCACTGGCACATCAATTACACAAAAGCTATGCCCCAAATCCTCAAAAGCTGGTCTTTCCCCAGTGCATCCTATTTTAGCGAATAGGAAGATACTCAATCCAACGGTGAAAAGTAGTATTTTAAAATCATCAACCCTACTTCTCCAGTTATTTCCTCTACCCCCAGCACCTTATGGATAACCTGTTGAGTTTTCCTTCTAAATATCTCTTGAATTTGTCCACTTCTCTTCATCTCCATCAGCTTCACCTTTGTCCAAGCTATTTTCACGTCACAGCTGGAACAATGCAACAGCTTCTTGACTTGGCTATTTATATTCATTGTTGCCCTTTTCCAATTTATTCCCCCAAATTGTAATGATCTCAAACAAACAACTAACAACAACAAAAACCCACTGTGTGATATCTTTGTTTAAAACACCGAAGCTGCACCCACCGACCTGGTCCACAAAGCCCTCCACTGCCCATCTAGGCCCTGCTTAACTCCCCAGCTACATCTTCTACCCCTTACTGGCATCCCCCTCACTCCGCTCTCTATTTCTGCTCAATTCTTCAAAGGTACCATACATCTTTTCGCCTCCAGGACTTGGCACATCTATTCCCTCTGCCTGCAAAGGTCTTCTTACTTCTCCCACATCTACCCTCCACCTGATTAAATCCTACTGAGTCTTCAGAGTTTTTGCTTCATCCTTATATTCCCCAGAAAAGCTTTTTCTGATCTGCCAGACTACATCTGTTCTCTGCTGTTTTCCCTAGTCCCTCTACTTTTCTTTCACAGCTTTATCACAGTCTGTATTTACATATTTTTGTGTCATTTGGTTAATTTTCCCCTTCCATTTTAAACCCTAAGTTTTTTTTAAGTCTTTTTGGCTCACTTCTGCATTCTCGTGAGGCTCACCACTGCTGGCATATCAAAGATGCCTGATAGCTACCGAATAAGTTAGTGGATGGATGAATATAAACTAAGCTGAGGCCATCACTATTCTTCACTCATTCATTCCCTAAACTTTCTTTCCCAGCCCCACAAAACATGGGTGATTTTTGTTTGTTTGACTTCTGTTATTCAGAGAAGAAAAATGACAGCAGAACATTGGAGAACTGAAGACAATGGATACCTTCTGCTGAAGTGAGATCTATAAGTGATTGTAACTATAGTTATTAGGGAACACAGAGGTTAAAGCAAGGAGTATGTTTTGGCCTTTAACAGTAGCTTTTCTATTTTATTTTACTGGTACTAATAATTGGACTGAGAAGCAGGTTGGTACTCAAAGCCTGGACTCTACCTCTACTAGAAAAGAAAACAAACAAGCAAATAAAAAACAAACAAACAAAAACCAGAGAAGAATCTGCTTCCGATTATCCAGAAGTCAAGGAAGGTCCATATGAGCTTTTCTTACATATCGTGGGGATTTAAGGTCTGTCTATAAGGAGCTAAGAAGGCAGTATGGCTGTTTAGAACTGAAATGGCAATGATGAAATAGATTTCATCTCAGGAGCCAGTTCTGAACTATTAAGAGTGGCTTCTTAGAGATTTATGTTGCCAAGGATTCTGACACCACACCTGAGTCAAAAAGCCAAGAGTGCTATGATCAATGGGTACTGGTGGAATGCAAGTTAGGTATTAGCATTTACTCTTCAGAAACCAGAAAGTTGATAGGAAGATGGTATGGGGGATTGAATTAGCATTCCATTCATTCCCATTATAGGATTAAGAAATACATTTCTTTGGAATAGGAGCTCAATATCTGCTCCCTACCCAGGCCAAACATGCTGTCCATCATTCCTGATTAACAATTTGGAAATTGGCCTGAGAACTGTAGATATAGAAATGCTAAGTGGTTTTACCCAAGATATTTATGAGAGCTCATGACAGGGTTAGAATAATTTTTATTCCAGTGCCTTATCTTAATCAATATGGTCTCATTTTAAATTCACAACCTGTGATGTAAAAATACCTTAACATGTTTAATGAGATCAATTAAATATTTAGCTTGACATTGTCAACAGGAAATGGAACATTTGCATGAAAATAAGCACTGCTACCTTTACTATTCTAAGTAATACACTGCTCTGCAGTTCAATTTTCTGGCCACACTTATGCCACAGTAAATGTCTCTGGAGATAATATCAAGTCTGGCTACCCTTAGGGGAAGGTGAAGAGTGAGTATGCCTAGTTTGCCTTATTTATTTTTTCTTATTGTGAAATCCAAACTCAGAGTTCTTTATCAGTGTTTGCTGAAATATACATTAAAGGGTTTACTGAAATCTATCTACTTCCACCATCAGTTGTCACTGTGACATTATGTAATGAATGTATATAGATTCTCTGTGTCAACCCAGAAAGCACACATATATTGTTTATAAACACATTTTCTCCCATCTGCTGCTGTTGTCTTACCGCTGCTTTAAAATACATAAGTTGATCAGAGTTGTGTGGGTGGAATAGTATCTGCAGTGCCAAACCACCTACAAGCTGTAATATATCACCCGTGTCTCTGGGGGTCCAACTCACTAATTACTTCTCCAGAAATATATAAGAGGTCACTTGCCTGCTACCTTTCATCATTACTTACCCACCAACAAGAGTGTTAAAATGGTTGTAAGGACACAAGAAGAAAATGAGTGAGAGGCATTTATAAAACCTGGAAGCCCACTTCACTGGTAAGAGCCCAAATCACACTCCACATAAATGCAGTAAATGATGCAGGGAGAGCAATCTGAAAAACAGGATAGTCAGAAAGAAGAGACCAACAGGGAGAGGGAGGAGGTTTCCACCACCCCCTCGAAAGTTTATAGGATTGAATTTATTGAAATATTTTTAATTAATTCAATTAATAATTATATATATATATTAGATTTCTTTATAATCATTTGTAAACTCTGCAGCAAACTCTTAGCTCTCTGCTATGTTTTAAAATGATTATATAAACACATATGATCTGTGTAAACAAAGATCCTACAATTCTTTCAATGCACTATGATAACTGGTGTTTCCTGCTTTGAGTTGGATTGGGGGATAAAACTGAAGATGTCCATCCTTGGTTTTCAGTGCCCAGATATCATTCAGATGCTGAAAGCATCAGGGTGGAGAAGTCCTATTGTCCACTCATGGTTTCAATCCACCTAGAGCTCTTCTAGCGTCTCTCTCCCCACACCTGGACAAAAGCTCACTAGACAGCCTGGAACTGGCCCTTAACCAACTGGTTCAAGTGTGACTTTCCTTACTTTACAGGTATATGTGGGAAGGTGTTGGGGGGATAGTGATAATATCATTGTTCCATTTGGGGAATATGGGAGGAATTCAGATTTATGTCAAACTGAAGAATCAAGATATCAAAAATTTTCAATTTTTCTTTTCACGCCTAAGAAGTTAATTCGCTCCTAAAAAAAACAACAAAACAAAACAAAACAGAAAACAACAAAACCCCCAAATCAGGTCTATTCCTCATTTTAAGATAGAAATTCAAGGCACGCAAATGAAAACTTTTTTTTTAAATCTCAGTAAGTCTCAAATGCATATTAAAAAATAACTTCCAGGACTCAGATTTAGTTTTATAGTCAACTGATAGTATATTTTCCCTCTGGTTCTCATACGTGAGAATTCACACATATCTAACTGATACATACGCATGTGTAAGCATGATTTCATGTATTTTCAAAAAGCATAATAACATGTCTAACCATTTTTCCTGAAGATGAAGGAACTAGGCAGCATTTTTTGCCATTAGTTCTAGGACTCTATAGGATAACACCCACTGCTTCAGGTCGTTGTAGCAACTGCTCTAAGACCTTTAAGATCAGATATGTCGTGCATTAACCTTGGACTCCCCTCTTGGCATGTTAAGTTTCCTATAATTCTCATTAACCTCATGATCATCAAGATGATACTCCTCAATTAAGTACCTATTAGGTTCTAGGAGACCTGGAAGGCCACAGCCATCTGATAGCTTAAAATTATCCTAAAACAAGCTTGAGCAGAAAACATGGAGGAGCCTGATGAACTTTCCAGACCGATTTAATCAATTTTAAGATGTAAGATTAGCAAAGGGCCGACTCAGTCTCAAGAAACCACTAACTGGCAAATACATGGTTATTCTTCCTTCACGTGTTTATTGGTTTTCATCCAATGGTTTAATTTTTCTTCTAAACTAACTTTCTAGTCTAGATAAACAAGATCACATATGAAAGAAAAACTGTGAAAAGAAAAACAAAAGGGTTCTTTTAAGATATTCTGAAACTGAAGGGCAAAATCATGTAATGTTGATCATTTCAAAGGACTGGATAAACAATCGCATAAATAACCTTCATTTAATGTTAGCAAAGAAAAGTAACAAAAAAATTAATCTTTAGAAAGAAGCATAGCGAATATTAGTATCTCTAAAACACAGATGGGTTTTATAAATAGATTTAGATAAACTGATCATATTCATATGACCAAATAACTGAACCTACATATTCTTAGCCTGTGGTCTCTTACACAACATCTAAGTATGTTTTTATTTTCCTGTATCACACAAATTTAGACAGTAATGCTATTTGTACAAGTATAAATTCATACCTTAATGATATGAAATTTAAATGCTGTTATTGAACTTATAATCAACTATGCAAGATTATCATTCTTGCAGGTTAACGTTGACAGGGAATGCCTATATTCAGTATTCTCTCAACAGTAATTTTTTGGTGAGAGAGGAACAAAACCTGAACTTCCTTTGAAAAGAAGCTAACGTGAACTTACAGGAAAAAGAAGTCTTAATTTTCTAAGCACTAGGGGTTAAGAGTACTTTGAAAAGTTTTAGGTGGTTTTCTTAAAGCAAATTTCCTGTCCTATGCTTTCCCTACTGAAAACTGACAGAGAAGCCACAAATGGAAAGAAGGTACTCCATTAGTCCACAGTAATTTCCCTTGTACAAATTAATACGAGGTGGACACGGAAATAGCTCGCAGTTTGCCTTCCTGTGGGAGTGCCCATGTGAGCCTGTGCAGACTCCTTCTATGAGTAATTGGGTGACAAGCTTAGGGGCACTGTAGGCATAGGAAATCAGCTATAAAGAAGAGAGTCGCCCACCCTGATTCCCCACATAAGAAAGTCACTTTTCACATGTTTCTCTCTTTGTTTAGTTTAGCTTAGTTGTTGTTGTCGTTTTCCTTTTAAACAACCACAATCCACAAGCCCTGCCTAAGGGTGTATATTGTAAACCATATGGATTGCTGAGCTTTCAGCCCCTGACTTTCATAGCTTTCTCATCCAGGATGCTAATATTTCTATGATTCGCTAACATGACAAGAACAAGATATGCCGCTTCTGGCATCCTTCCTTTGGGGGGAGAAAAAAAAAAATCTGAAGGCTGTACTTTACTAGTAAAAATTGCCAGGAAAATCAATCCACTTGATGACCCCCCAAAAGTTGCCTATCATCTCAGAGTTGAAAGTGCATCGTCTGTTCCAGAAAAGGGGTAAAAAGCAAGAGACAAAAGTTCAGTATCTGGGTCATCCCACAATGTTGAGAGGAAGTTCACGGCTCAAGTGGTCAGATAATACTCTCATGCTACTGTTTGGAACAATAACCCACCAGGATGAGACTCATATCTTTGCCTCCATCTGCTTTCCTGTCTCTGCAAAATTAAAAAAAGGAAAGTATCTATTTACTGATAGACAGTCCCCTGGTAACATTCTTATACTTTCTACATCCTGTTAGTCATGCTATATCTGAAACGCTGGGTTCGTTTTCTTTGTTTTTATAATTTATCCTTGCATTTGAAGAATATTCATCCACAGAAAACAAAAATTAGATCTTTTTCTCATAAACCAAAGAAGTAACTCTCTCCTGACCTAGGATTTGTGCTGTGTGATTTCTGCCTCAAGCATCTACAATAAAATGCTGGAAATGCTTACTAGAGGTTTCAGCTCATAGGAAGACCTGAAGCACAATTTTCATGCTGGCACTAGTGCCACATCCTAGGGAGAGAGGGATGGAATTGTGCAACAGGACTTTCTTCACCGAGGCAGTCTTCGGTGACTAATGGGCAACACTCTTCACTCAATTATTTATGCTCTGCATTACAAACCTGCGCACAATTATTTGGGGGAGAGAAATATGCCCTCTCTTTAGATGCCCCCCGGTGGGAACTACATCTCTCTGTGATGCATTTTAGAGGATACTGACAATTGTTACGAGTCTTGAAGGTCAATTTTTCATGCAATACAAGAGCCACTTCTACAACATCATTGCCAAGTAGTTGTGTGGCGTCTACCATTTATGTATTAACAAATATTTACTGAACACTAAGTGTAAGCAGTCAGCTAAGCACATGCAAAGATCTTTTGAAAAAACCAAATACATAAATCTTGCCCTCAAGATTCTCACAGTCTAGAAGAAAAGAGGCACATGTAACCAATTATAAGCACTGTGCTAAGAAAGTAGAAGGGAATAGTTAATTCTGAGTGGTTGAAAGAAATTATAAAAACGTTAATAATAGGATGAGATCTTACGAATGAGGAAATTGTAACCAGATGGAGAAGGGATAAAAGGACACTCTAAGCAAACAAACAACGACGACAACGATGACTCCATCTGGAAATGTGAAAATTTTCAGTGTATTGAAGTCCTGTAGACACGGTTATTTCTTTTAGGGCTGCACTGTCTAGTACGGTAGCCACTAATAACATATGGCTATGGAACACTTAAAGTGAATTCAAATGGAAGTGTGCTTTCAGTGTAAAATATACACAAAATTTTTCAAAGTATTTTTAAAAGACTGTAAAATGTATTATAATACATTACTGCATAACAAGTTACCCAAAATGTTTAGTATTTTAAAACATGAACGTTAAGTATCTCACAGGTCTGTGGGTCAGGAATTTGAGAGTGATTCTTGCTTCCAAACTCTCATGAGATAACAAGATGCCAGTTAGGGCTGTTGGTACGCGCAGGCCTCAGTGGGGCTGGAGGATCCCCTTCCCAGCAGATCATTTGCAATGCTGTTGGCAGACCTCAGTGCCTTACTAGCTGTTGCTCAAAGACCTCAACTCTTTGCCCCATCAACCACTACCATAGATAGGAGTCCTCATTTTATGGCAGCTGGCTTCCCCTAGAGTGAGTGATCAAAGAGAGAAAGTAAATAGGAAGCTGCAGTACCTCTGATGGGATTCAGGACAGGCCATTCCGAAATATGCCACTTTGGCATATTGATTATTTTGAATTAAAGTTACTTATGAAATAGCTAGTGCAAGGACACTCTGACCTTCCTCTGTCCCCCTGAAAGCAAGAAATAAATTCCCATGTGAAAGGTACCTTCCCAGCACCGGGAGCGTAGAAAGCATCATTCTCACCAGCGATCGGGAATTCAGGGCCAAGAAGGCTATATACACAAATGTTGTTACTTCTTCATTAATTTGCTAAACCAACCCCAACTTTGTCCTGTCAATTCTTCACAAATGTACTGTTCTTGTGTGATTAGGTATAAAAGCTGCTTGCTTCCGGTACTTTTTTGAGTCTCATATTTTTATAAGCTCCCATACGTACAAAATTAACTTTGTTTTTCTTCTGTTAATGTGTCTTATGTCAGTTGAACTATTAGACCAGTCGAAAAACCTAAAAAGGAGGAAAAGAAAAGTTGTTCTTCTCTACACCACTTCTGACTTCGTTTCTGCAAACACCATCACCTCTGCTTTATTCTATCCAGTAGAAACTATTCACTAAGTGCAGTCCACACTCAAGCAAAGAGCAATTTGGCTCTACCTCTTGAAAGGAAAAGATGTGTTGAACACAGTCCACTCTGTAGTTACAAATTATTAATCTTCTTCTCACATGCAAAACATGTGCACTCTTTCCCAAGGGTCCAAGTTCATCCTATCACAGTAGCAGATTAAATTTAGACTTTTATCTTCTAGATCATGTGTAGGACCTGACAGAACTATGTGGGTTTAGTTTCTTAAGTACAGCTCCTCAAGTGCAATTTCTCTTTCCAGAAGACCTGTGATCAAGAGACAAGTTATACGGCCCCCACGCTGGAAACATACAATGGTGGAGCAGGCATAATTTCACTACGAGAGACATTCTTGTTTAAAAGGAGGAAAAAACACAAAGAAGTCATGGGTCTACAACATTCCCGAAATTGAGTCAGGCATATTTGGGATGTGTCTTGACTTGGTCCCATTCCTTCCCAGAAATCACTGTCCATGGGGCTTTCAGGTCTATTCTCTGGCCTCTTGGTTCTCCCCAGTCACTCATCCTTCCTTTTCTAAGAAAGCAGCCTGTGTTTTCAGCCATGTATACTTCTCAGGCTTCTCCCAACCAGTAGAATTCCAGGATTTGAAAGGTCCCTATTTATTTTATTTTATCTCTGTATCTTTTAGTCCAAGCTGGCAGTGTTTCTTTGAATATACTTGTCTTTAAGACTTTGTGTATCTCCTGTGATTCTTATTAGCATTCTTCCCATTAGACAAAAGTCACACCCACAACACCCTTCAAAATGAGTCCTTTTCTGTCTTGAGTTTCCCCTGACATGGCTGAGGGACAAGATCCTTAGGTGTTAGAAGCTGTACAGTTGGAGAGTTCTATGGGGTATATCCAGAAGGCTTTGAGAGAGACTTTGGTCTGGACTGAACTATACTACCCTCTAAGGCAATACCTATGATCTTTCTGAGGTCTTCACAAAGGATTTCACAGTCTCATCCACAATATCATCTTTGAACCATATATTCTTGACAGTATCCTGGATTGGATCTTCATTCATAAGACATTTCTTACTTTTCACATCATTCACCATCTGAGTAGACTAGGAATTTCCAAAAGCATCAAGCTCCTGTTCCTTCCTGTTTAAGTCATTCCTTTATTTTATCTTCTCCTCCTCACTTTACTACAAGTAGCAAGAAGAACCCAGTTTGCATCTTCACCAGTTTGCCTGAAAGTCTCCTTAGCTAGATCATTCAATTCATTGGGCACAATTTCTACTTTCCAGGTTACTGGAAGCAACAGTATTGATAAACTTTCTGAGATTATATAACAAGATTTCTCTCAATTTCCTTTAGGCCCTCATTCACAGCTCCTCAAAGGATAACATGTTTCTAATAAGATTTTATAAGGCTTTCGGAGCTTTTGGTAATACTGTTCTCAAAGATCTTCTAGCTCCTACCTACCGCCTGGTTCCAAAACCACTCCCACATTTTGGGTTTTGTTTTTTGGTTTTTGTCTGTTTGGTTGGTTTGTTTTTACAACAGCACTCCTCTGGCAAGTACCCTGATCTGCATTAGTTTAAACTTTTGTGTAACAAATGACAGTGAAATTTTGTATCTGTAAACAACAAACATTTATTATCTCACACAGTCTCAGAGGGTCAGGAATATGGAAGTGAATTAGCTGTGTTGTTCTGATTCAGCATCTCTTATGAGTTTGCAATAAAGACGTCAGCTGGGGTTGTTGTCATCTGAAGCTTGACTGTGGCTGGACAATCTGCTCCATTATGGATCACTTCTGCGACTATTGGCAGGAGACCTCAGTTCCTCACTGGTTGTTGGCAAAAAGCTTCAATTCCTCTCTATATAGGCCTCTCCACAGACTTGCATAAGTGCCCTCACAGCATGGCAGCTGACTTCTCCCAGAATGAATGATGCAAGAGACAGCAAGGCAAAAGACACAAGGCTTTTTACATACCTATCCTGAGAGGTAACATACCATCTGCATACTCTATTGGTCATACCAACCAACCCTGCTATAGTGTGGGAGGGAATTACACAGAGGTAATCTAGAGCCACTGATCTTGGCAGAGATCAATAAGGGTCATCTTGGAAGCTGGCTAGCCATACATATACATATGTATGTAATTACTGATTTTTAATATTGGCTTTATGATTTGCACCATTTATATCATTTATGTATTTAATAAAATATATTTAAATATAAAACACAAATATAATAAGTTATGTATATCTCAATAGATGTAAATTATATAACTCTACTAGATTATTAAATATTTTCACCTATTTATATTTATTTTTATATTAATGTGGCTCCTAAGTAATTCCAAGATACATATCTGGCTCATATGAGATTTCCACTGGACAGCACTGTCCTAGAGGATACATAAAAGAGAAAAAATAAGATTGGAGGTAAAAAGCAGAAGACAGATTGAGAAGCATCTTGAATCTTCTCTTAGAGCATTCTCTTCTTTGAACAGTAAAGAGACCTTGAGGTTTTGAGCAGGGCAGTGACTTTATCAGAGATATGTTTCAGGGTGATTACATTGAACAGCAGGGCATTAGATGGATTAGACCAGAGGAAACACTGAAGAGAGATCGAAAAGACAGTGAATCAGACAAGGCTTGAGACCAAAAAGAAAAATCAGGGCCGAGAGAACAAAAATTTTTGGAGTTACATCCTTAGGGATCATGGCTGAAGGTTTGACAAGGATAAGTCCACTAAAGGGAACAGTGGTGGATTCCTAAAGAAAATTTTCATTTAGGAAGATCAATGGGTGAAGAGAAGCCAGAGAAGGACAAGGAAGGAACAGACAAAAGGAGCGATTAGAGAGGACAGTAAATGAACTTTTGCCGTCCTCATTGGGGTTGTAATTGTGGATTCTAGATTTCGTTTTTGGTAGTCCCAGAGGCTCTGGAGGAACACAGAAGCATCTAGAGCAACTGCTATAAGGATAATTTTTTTTTTTCCTCCACTGAGTAAACATTGCTTTTAAAACAGTAATGCTTTGTTATTCACAGGTGGTAAACTCCTCCAGATCCAGCAACTGGCAGAGCTCTGATTAAGATATCTTGTCTGTATCTTTTGCCAGCTCCTCTGTCAGACTTCTGGGAAGGAGACAGTTGTGGATAAGCAGTTTTGGTGTCATCCAGAACTCTGGTCTCAACGTTTATGATGTGCTGCTATAGAAGAGGCAGTGAAAAGAACAGCTGGTTTTATTCAGTTGAGATTGAAAAGGCTTTTAATGAAAAGTTTAAATTACTCTTCCATCTTAAAAAAATGCTTTGTCAGTAGCCCTACAAATGGTGAACTCAGTAGCATTTCGGATTATGCAAAATATAATTCTTTAAGTTTTAAGAAACATGTTTCCAAGTAACTTTTCCCCTTGTGCCAAACCTGTTTTCTGAGGTTTTTTTTTAAATAATTTCCATGATATGTTGAATAAATCACCATTATCTAAAACATGACAAGCTTTGGAATAAAGTGATGTTAAAAATATTAATTGTATTTGTTGACAATTAAAAAAAATTAATACTGCAAATAGAGAAACCCAAAACAGTAGGAAAAAACAATCAGTTACACACATGAAATATTTTAATTATTTTTCCATTTGCTACCACCTAAAATTTAAAGCATTTATGTGCTATGATTAAGGCTAAAGCTTGTAAATAGAACCCAGGGAAAAAAAGGAAGTTTCTATTTTAGTGTCATTTTCTCCCTTAGCCTCTCTGGTAATTTGAAAAGTATAATTGCCAAGAGGATTTTTTTATGCCCACTAGATATTGGAACAAGATCAACAATTCTCCTAAGACCTAAACCGTCTTATTCACTGCATTGTTAAGACTTGTTCAGTCAATTATATCTGATGATGAGTGAATATTTATTTTTCCATCAATATGACAGGTTTTTTTTTTTTTTGATCAAGTAATTTTTATAGGTTAATTATACCCTGAAAATAAGGAAGCCACAAAAGCGGTTGTCATTACAACCCTGAGAGTGATTCAGTGTAAAAAAAAATTTAAATCTGTTCTTTATTCTGGATATCTAACAAGGTAAAGTGAACATCTGTTAAAGACATGGCACAATGTTCCTTTCCTTACAGATAATGCCTTACACGCTGTATTTGGTGAATGGACAAATGAGGGGGAAAAAAAAGTGAGGGCAGTCGAAAGGAAAGAATCCCCCTATAACTGGAAAGCAGCATAGAATTTTTATCTTTCTTTCTTGCTTCCTCTCATGCATTCAGCCAATATTTATTAAACAACTACTTTATCCCAAGCATGCTTATAGATGCTCGGGAATACAAATTTCCTCTCTAGATGTGATTATATATTATTCATGAGGGGAAGCATGCATTTATAAAACTAACTACAACACAGAGATAAGTACTATAATAACAACTTACATCTGTATAGCATTTAATATGGTGCAAATAATTTTCACATGCATTTTTTCATTTCATTTCATCTTAATAACAAAACCATTTAGTAGGTAAGTTATTATCCCTGACACCATCAATTAATATAACAAGAACCTGAGATAAGGAGAGTGCTCAATACCACACACTTTAAAGGGAACAGAAGACATGGATTGAAGTCCAGTGAAATTTCTCCTAAAAAGTATAATGGATCTTGCAAGAAAAATGGATTTTGCACTTTCTAAGTGAAAAAGATGATAAGTTTTCATAGAAAAGCTGACGTTAGAACAAATTCTTCATGGACTAATAGCATTTAACGCAGAAGGAAAGAACATTTCAGACAAAGTAAACACCATTAGTTGTGTAGAGCTGTTCCCACAAATGGAAGGTTCTAGGATCAGTAATTCTGGAGCTGTGGGCAATGATGCTGAAAGGTAGATTGTAGTCTGTATGTGAGAGACTTCAGTTGTCATCCTGAGCAGGTTGGCCTTTGTCCCAAAAGGTAAGGAGAGCCACTTAACAGCCACTTTACATTTGAAGCAAAAGAGTAAAACAATAGTCTTTTTAAAAGAAAACAAACTGGGTGCCTGTACAGAGAAGGACTGGAAACAGGGAGAGCAGTTAGTGACAGCACAACAGACAAATGAAAGAGAAGGAAACACCAAATAGAGCAATGAAAATGGGGGAAGAAAGGTGTGCACAGAATCTAGAAACATCCTTAGATCAAGAAAGGAACTAGACAAAACCCTGAGCAATGTCTCTCACTCTTTAGTGCCAAGAGCTCCAATATTCAGAAAGATGTGACGGAAGAGGCATTTTGGCCCAATGTGCCACGAATGCCTATGTAAAAAATGTAATGAGAAACACCCTATAGCTGTTGCTTGGTGAGTCTGCCAGGCAAAAGGTAAAATCCAAAGAAGTAAACAAATATCTCTTAACCTGTAAAGAAAATACATAGCCGAATGCATTTTGTATAAGGATATAGTACAAGCTGCAATTATAACCCAGTCCCACAGGCGTTTTTGTGTTCTGAATAGGTAGTTAAAGATGGTTTCTTCAGGTTGAAATGGCATTATCTTGCTATCGCTTGGCAGCTCTTCGAATGTGTCAGAGTTAGGAAATGTATCATTGACCCCAGTGTTCTTTGTTAGAGAGGCAGCCTCTGTGCTCTTCAGCTACCAAAGCAGCAATGAAGGACAAGGTCCCAGGACAGTCATCTTTCCCCAGGGAGGAAGCTGGCAGCTTATCAGGCTATCAAACACTTGTTGGGAGTCATTTCTGCTAAGTAGCACTCTTACCCAAAGGCACTAAAAAATACTTAGGTTTTCCTTAATAATACCAAGCTTTTTTGTAGCACTTTCTAATCATTAATTAGTTAATCTGAACACCATCCCTATGAGATAGGTAAGGATAATTATCCTCATTTTACAGCTGAGAAAACAAACACTAAGAGGTTAAATGACTTTGACAAGGTTATTTAGGGAGCTGGGGAGGCAGAGCCAAAATGCAGACAACTTTCAGACCTGGAAAAATAAAATTCTTTAGTGCATAGTAAATACAATTCTAGTATATTTAAGCAATCCATATGATGCAATTGTTTTCCTTTTGATCTAGATGACTTGGGGCTTTAAACCTGGTCCAGTGAATCACCATTTAGTGATGGATAGTAACTAATAGGGCAATATATGCTGCTGTTGGCTGCCACCAGTGCTAAACTGGCTGCAAATGCTGGAAGCAAATTTAAGAGGATTAAAAAAGAAGTATCATAAGAGAGTCACATTAACACTGAGTTCAAATTAAAGAAAATTATTAATTTTAAGAGTCCTAAATAAAGAAATATGGCTCTCAAGAGTTAGAATTACAATCAGAGCACATATCAAAATATTAGGAACAAATCAGGATTTATTTTAAAACATATGATCTTAATAACACGGTCAGTCTAGAGCCATCTGGGTGGCTCAGTCAGTTAAGCATCTGACTCTTGATTTCGGCTCAGGTTGTGATCTCAGGGTTGTGAGATTGAGTCCAGGGCCGGCTCCACGCTCAGTGTGGAGTCCGATTGGGATTCTCTCTTCCTCTGCCCCTCCTCCCACTTGTGCTTGGGCTCTCTTTCTCTCTCTCTCTCAAAATAAATAAATACCATCTTTAAAAAAATAACACTGCCAGTCTATAATGGAAAGGAATCCATAAACACAATCTAGAAATATTTGCATCAATATTTTCCAAAAATATCAGAGAAACTGGTGATTCCATATATTTCAATGTAATTGATTGCTTAAGGAGTAAAGTTAAGGTTAAATATTTTTAAAAAATTTAACACCTATAGATATTTTAAATAAACAATTTGCCAAAAATATTTTTTTTTCATATTAACTATCTATATAAAAATAGTGAAGCTTTAAAAAATTAAACTAAAATCACATGTTTTCATCCATGCTGCTGTTCCCAAACTGCAATGTTGAATTATTGCAGCAGCATTTCTTCACTTACGGCAATTGTCATATGAACTGTAAAATTATAATTTCTTATCAACATTAATAGATATTCATAGGGCCCTCACTTGAACATTGGCTTCAATGGGACTAATGTTACATAGCATTCACATAGACACCAAGGATGTTATATTGCCCAAGAGTAATGAAGATTACAATTATTTGGTTAGTGCAGGTAGCACTTGTGATGTTAGATTTTTTTTTTTTTAAAGATTTTATTTATTTATTTGACAGAGAGAGAGACAGCCAGAGAGAGAGGGAACATAGGCAGGGGGAGTGGGAGAAGAAGAAGCAGGCTCCCAGCGGAGGAGCCTGATGTGGGGCTCGATCCCAGGACTCTGGGATCATGCCCTGAGCCGAAGACAGATGCTTAACGACTGAGCCACCCAGGCACCCCAGATTTTTTTTTTAACAGATTTCTCAATCTAAAACTTATGCATGTTCTAGGAACAAGCAATCTCCTGGGAAAGGCCTCAGGAAGGTAAAAGAAGAAAGCATTCACTGGAAATAGCACATCTAAAACCATTTTATACAGTTTTATATCCATTCAATTTGTATTGTGTGTCTTTTTATTTTAAATTACACATCTTTTCCATGGGAAGGGAAATTTTAAACCCAAATATAACTGAGGAAGATCTCAATATTCTCTTTAAGAAATAAACTTCCCTGAGTCCAAAGCACTGAAAAATAACTTAAATTTTTAGTGACCTTTTCACAGAATGGAGTAGGGAATGTCTACTACTTTAAATCTAATTACAAGATTTCCTAAATACGTCCTTGAACCTTTGCTCATTCTGCTCAGTTTATCTCTTTGTTTGCAAATATCCCCTCTCACTCCTCCACCATAACCCTTCTCTCCATATCCCCTTCCCCCCGATCCCCCAGCCCCTACCCCTGCCCTTGCTCCTTCTTGTCTACTCCACCCCCAACTCTTCTCCCAGAACCCTTGGACTACCTCCAGGTCTGTCTACCCCCACCTCACACCTTTGCATTTCTACACCAGCATGCAACTTTTCTTTACTTTTCTCACATGAATTCTCAACCATCTGCTCAGCAAAACATTAAATCCTCCTCTTGATCCAATTTCCTTAAATACAGTGCAAGAGAAAGAAAATATAAATATTTGCCATTTGATATTTCCTCACTACAGATTGAAGGAATAAAAGAAAAAGAATATAGGACATATTGACAAAGAATGGGAAAGAGAAGGGAGCCATGTTAACTCTGACACATGTAAAACCAGCAAAGGCGAAACAACTGATAAAGGTCCCGTGGACAGAGAAGTTTAAAAGCAGCCTCACAAGTGTAGGGATTTGCCTCTGTGAAACCAAAAAGGGAAAGGAAAATGATCAGATATCATAGCAGCCAACACGCCTCCCCCAGTAGGACAGCGCTTTCCCAGCAGGGGGGCTCTCTCCTGTATTAGCCTCTCAGAATCAGTGTTCACAATCAATCTCTATTGAGCAGGGACAATTTCAGTCCACTGAGTGAATCTTTGAAAACCTACTAAAGAAAATCTCTAAAGAGGGACTTACTACAGCACAGCGACCCCGACAATGGCAAAGAAAGGTCACAGGCCTCCCACAGGATGGTAACCCACCACCAAAGCCTGGGGGTGATTTTTTTTCATTTCTTCTGCCCATCGCTGAGGGCATCAGATCGGTTTGGTAATGCTAGCGGAAAGAATGATTTTAAAAGATAGAAAGACACTAGCAAATCAGGAGTGATAAAGAAAAAAAAGAAGGAAACACTACTGAGGTTTTGCAAGAGCTCTGTGTCTAATGCTGTGGAAGCCGCAAGATGATATGTTATTGTCTTCTGCTGGTGAGGACAGGGATGAGATGGGAGCTACAGGTTGCACGTGAGCACTGCACTTGAGCGCGCTGAAAGGAAAGTGAGCTATCCTTGGGAAGGTCTCATCCTAGTCTTCGAAATCAAAGAGAGAAGAGTAGACTAACAATTGATAATGAAGCTACTGTCAAACTGAAATTTGTTACATATGTGGAGGTTTGTCATTAGGAATCTCCAGTGGGTTGGGGGAAGCCAAGACTGAACTTGCTTCTGAAGATATACAAGGGTACATATCATGACTGAATGAAGGTAGAGGTGCAGATAGGAAATACATACATACAGCAGAAAAACATTTCAGAAACAGAAGCCAATTCCTTGAAAAAAGGGACTATACTGAAGATGCTTCCATGAAATTCCCAAACACTAATAGATAATTCACTTTCTAGGGGAGACTTAGATGTGAGTAATTAAAGAATACCGATCTTAACAATACAGAATAAACTGAGGGTTGATGGAGGGAGGTGGGTGGGGTATGGGCCTTTATAAATGGGTGATGGGGATTAAGGAGGGCACTTGTTATGATGAGCACTGGAGGTTATACGTAAGCGATGAATCAATTCTACTTCTGAAACCAATGTCACACTATAGGTTAACTAACTAGAATTTAAATAAAAATTTTAAAAAATAACAAAGAATATTAAAACTTGCAATCCAGGCCAAAAAAAAAATAAGTACAAGTAAGTAATAGTAGTAAGAAAGAGAAAAGTAAGTAAATATATATTAAAATATGTCTGGAGCCTCTCAAAGTTTAGTGAACATCAGAATCACTGGAAAAGTGGGCTTGTTAATACAGATTTCTTGGCTCAATTCTCGAGGGTTCTGATTTCAGTAGGTCTGGGGCGGGGCCTAAGGTTATACATTTCTACCACCTCCTAGGTGATGCAGATGCTGCTGGTCTATGGATAGCACCCTGAGTAGCACCGACCTAAAATATGCAACCATATCATGGACATTTAGCTTTCCTGTAAATTTAGATTTATCACAAGCAATCAGTCACCAGGGACCTTAATTTCAGAGTGGTTTGCTGAGACAACTGACATCAATCTCTCAATCTCTATGCACCTCAGTTTCCCTTTATGTGGCATTAAGATAGCTATCCTTAATTTTCTAGCACAGCTTGATAATTAGGTTCATTCTTAATGGTGGGTGAGGTCCCTAATTATGCAATTAACGTTCTAAAACCTTTTGAAATCCTAATATGGAGAGTGCTTTCACACAAGCGTCCTTGTTATTATTTTTTAAACCCCTGTAATATCAACCAAATCTAGCAGAAGCAATTCTGCAATCTATAGCCAATTCACACTTGCCCCCAGATAGTAATTACAGAAAACTTTTGACTTTTCTATTTGTGAGGGCTGAAGTTTTTGAGGAAAAAAGCAGCTTCCAAATGTCAAGCACTCAACAGAGCCCCCTCTTCCAGTAAAGAGGTTGCTGCAGCTGTGTCTAAGGATGGGAGAGTTTCTGATATTAGAAAAGGGATTTACTCTGACCAGGCTTGAACTGACCCATGGGGCAAAGAGTCATTTGTTCAGTTGGCCTTTACTGCAAGAAGAACATTTTGACCATATTTCTGCCAGAGTCTTTTTATTCTCTAGGCTGACCCTGTTTCTGGACTCTTAGCTAAGGAAAAGCAAGTGGATAAAGACATTACTTATTTTTTTCCTACTTTTTCCCCAATAACTGCAATGAAATCTTATTATTCCTACAAAAATATCTTCTTTACCAAATGCATCACAAAGGTTTGAAAAAGATGTCCATGCTAATATGATAATAAAATAACTAAATAACTAGTGCTGACAATGAAAATACTAAATTAATTCATCTCTTTTTCCCTCTTTACTTGCTTTGTTTCTTCTTCCTTTGCCTTCTGTCTCCAATTTCCTTTCCTTTCTCTTTCCTATTCCCTTATTTCCCTTATTTCTCTCTTCCTCCTAATAAAGGGACATTACATGATTTGAGTTAAAACTCATCATCATCATCATCATCATCATAAATTGATTCAACATCATTAAGTACAATCATGTGGCATTATCATCATCATTATCTCGGGCGGCTGGAGATGCCTAAGCATGTTCCTCCCTTCCTCTCTTTCTTTCCCACAGCTTCCAAGATAAGAGGATCTTTATTCTCACCATTCACTCCCCTGTTTCTGAATACAAGAGAAAAAGATATTTTCTCTTTTCTTCTCCCTGTCCCACAATACCATATATTGCCAATGCAATTTCAGTCATGTCTTCCCTCTATTTGTTTTACCAGCAATTATTTACAGCTCCTCAACTGAAAATAAATTGGCAAAAAGAGCTGGCATTGGACAGCATTTTACAATTCATTCAATGTTGTAAAGATGTGGAAATGACTTCCTGTGAAGTACCAGTGGACGAGATTGTCCTATTAACTATTTAAGTGAGCATACAAGATGATTACTTCAAAGCTTCATCTACTGCAATTATGTCTAAGTATGCCTTCACCGAGAAGATCCTGGATGTGATGTCGAAGGGTCATTTCCAAGTTAAAATCATGCCTCTCTTTCCATACTAAAATAAGATGTCAACCCAGCCACAGCTCTCTGAAGGAGAGGGTGTGTGCACACAGTCATCTTATCACAGGGTTACAGCTCAAATCAAGAGATCTTCTCTTAGATAAATAACTTAGTGTTGCTTCAAACATCATTTTATTTCCTAATTGGTAGTGCATACTTCTTTGCTGGATAAATGGAATAGACTAGGTATGGCATCGTCCTTAATTAATTGGTGTGCTAGCTACTTAAGAGGGCACACACCACTTGTGTTATTAAACAGTGTCATGTCAGATTTAATGGATGTCATTATGGGGGGTTCCTCAGGGATCAATCCTTGGACCATTGTTATTTATGATCTTTATAAATGAGCTGACAAGGCAGTGTTCTGACTGTGGTGTGCATCTTTACGCTGATGATACAATCCTGGGTGGGAGTGTTCAGTCACTGAGTGAACTTTGAAGCAGCCCTGTTCAGGGATTCCTTAGATGGAAACTGAATTGTTTTCAACAAGGCGAGGAAACATTCAGGCATTTTGTGCGGAAATTTTCCAAAACTGTGCATACAAAGATAAAAATGAAATGCTCAAGTATCTCTGTGTTCAGAATGATTTTAGAGAAAGTGCTATTATTGGCTATTATTGACAAATGCATTTACATTTAAGTCATCCCAAGTAAACTGTATTCAGAGACATAGATTGGAATATTTTGATTTTGAAAATTTAGATGAAAATTTAGAAGTCTCTGCTACGGGAATAATGAGTAGTAGGAGACGTAACTGGTTTTAGGGTTGGTATTCCCTCTTCCTAAGGGTGTTTCCTGACCTCCCCAGTCTGCATTAGGTAAGCTTCCTACAAATTCTTTTTTTCCCCCTTAATTTTAAAGATTTATTTATTTATTTGGGGGGTGGCAGAGAGAAACCTTAGCAGACTCCCTCTGAGCGCAGTGCCTGATGTGCTTGATCTCAGGACCCTAAGATCATGACCTGAGCCAAAACCAAGAATGGGAAGTTTAACTGACTGCCCATCCAGGGGCCCCTGCTTCCTACAAATCTTATTTGCACTTTGTGCTCACTTTTCAGTCTTTTCATTAGATTTTACCTCTGTGAGGGAAGGACCATATCTTTAGCTCTGCAGCCTCAGAGTCCAGCCCAGCATATGATACACTTTAGATACTAAGAAAATGTTTATCAGATGAGTATGTCAGTCTGTGTTTCATTCAGGAAAAGAGAGAGAGAGTGAAAGAGAGAGAGATTGAAATGACAGGTATTATAGAGAGAAAGGAGTTTAATATAACAAGCGGAATAACATGAATGTGGGGTAGAAGGCTGCATCTGCTCCTGGAGGACTAAAGAAACAGGCACTCAAGATTTTTTTGCCTGAAGCACTGCAGCAGATGGAGGCACAGGAGGTCAAAGAGAAGTCTGAGAAGCTGCAACAACCATAGGACAAACTGGAGCTTGTAAAGGAATCTGAGAGGCTGCCATGTCTGTCCACCTTGACCATGAACGTTGGGCTCCTGGCATAGACTGAGAAACCACCACATCTGACAGACACAATCTCCTGAGAATAACTTCTGAGAATAACTCCACCTCTCTGCCTTCTCATTGTCAAACTCTATCTGGGGACCATACAGAGAAGAGTACTATGGGGAGTGTAAGCTGAGGGAAGAAGGGATCTTCCTCACATAGGGAAGAGAGAGGGGAGGAGTAATGCAAAGTTGACAGGTAACAATCCCAAGTGACAAAGAAAGTTCAAGCATCCTGGCACAGAAGAATGCTCATTCACCAACCATTACTCCTAGTAGAAGAAGACTTTGTCTCAGGACACTATTTGAATAGAAGTTCAGTCAACACCAGACAGAAAGTACCTGTGAACTTGTCCATATTGTCTTTAAAGTTAGGCTGTGAGATAATAGAACACACATAAGCAAAGGAATAAAAAAGAGTAACCTCTGCTAATAAATGTTTCTATTCTGCTAGAATAGGAAAATTAACACAGTAAACAGAATTCAGCTTTTTTATTGAAAATGAATGAGGACATGGGTCAAACATTAACAACTAAGTACCATGAGAATAATGCCAGCTCTCTCTCTTTTGGGGCATCACAGACATCTCTGTCATTGACTCTGCCCAAAATGGTCTTGCCTGTCCTGGCTTGGCAGATAGCGATTACACTGTCATAAATCCAGAACCATCCCATATGGACTCCCCTTCCAAACACTTCATTAACGTCACATTCTGCCTTCACACAATGACAAACCACAAATAATTTTACTATAAGCAAATGGTGCTTAATTGTTATAGTCAGACACAATATGAGTAAGACTACTGTAATTTTGTATGTCAGGCAATGAGCCATCATTCCTCTCTGGTAGTAAAAATGGTAAGAAGAGATTTGGTGCTATGACATCTATAAGACAAAACCCAAGAGGTTTAAAGAAAAGGAAGGATCTCTTTTCTTCTTTTTTTAAACATGCCTAAATATCTTCTTTTTAAAATCTTTTTCTGAAGACTTGTGCTGAATATAATAATATTGCAGCAGAGTTCCCAATAAGGTTCCATAGTGAGTAAATTAGAAAATGAAAAATAGTTTGCTTTAGCTTGACAATTCTCTGTACCTAAAGAAGTTAGAACTGCTTTTTAGGTAGAAATTATGGTCATATGTCCATAGTTAGTGTTCATTTATTTACTTGGTGAATATTGACCAAGAAGCATGTAGTATGTACATGGCACTATATTAAATCCTATGGGAGATACAAAGATGAATCTAAAATAAGCTCTGTCCATGAATACTCACGTACGGTGGGTGGGAATGCAAACTGGTGCAGCCACTGTCGAAAAACAGTACAAAGGTTCCTCAAAAAGTTAAAAATAGAACTATCTTATGATCCAGTAATTGCACTACTGGGTATTTACCCAAAGAATACAAAAATACTAATTCAAAGAGATACATGCACCCCTATATTTATAGCAGCATTATTTACAATAGCCAAGATATGCAAGCAGCCGATGTCCATTGAGTGATGAATGGATAAAGAATATGTGATATATATGTGTGTGTGTGTGTATAGGAATATTATTCAGCCACAAAAAAAGAATGAAATCTTTCCATTTGCAATGACATGGATGGAGTTAGAGAGTAAATGTTAAGCAAAATAAGTCAGTCCGAGAAAGACAAACACCATATGATTTCACTCATATGTAAAATTTAAGAAACAAAATAAATGAACAAAGAGAAAAAATGAGAGAGAGAGAGAAGGGAAACACACAGAAGAGGTCATATGAGGATGGAGACAGAGATTGGAGTTTTCACTCACAAGCCAAAAAATGCCCGGAACCACCAGAAGCCGAAAAAAGCAAGGCAGGATTCTCTTCTAGAGACTCCAGAGGGAGTGCAATCCTGCTAACACCTTGATTTTGGACTTCTGGCCTTCAGAACTGTGGAAGAACGAATTTCTGTTGTTATAAGCTGCTGGCTTTGTGGTAATTTGTTACAGAAGCCCTAGGAAACTAATAATAGATGCCAAGTTTTCAATGAACCTTACCTTGACCACCCTTTTAAAAATGTCTCCTCCACTCCCTGGTGCCCCTGGTACTTCTGGTTTTGTTTATCCTGCTCTATTTTTATAGCACATATCACTTTCTAAAATACTGTAAGTTTACTTTTTCCAATTTATATTGTTTATTATCCATTTCCCACTAGAATATAAAATCCACAATGGCAAGTATTTTTGTATGTTTTTTCTCACTGATTTATCTCAACTGTCGAAAATAGTGCATGGCACATGTCAGGTGCACAATAAATATTTGTTAATGAGAGCACAGTCACAAACATGAAAAAGCCCAATGAAGGTTTCCGTGAGCAATGGGATCCCGAGTCTTGAGTTTACCAATGGATCCTCGCAATATAAGTCTGGAAAATCTGCATTACAGAAGATAAGGATTTCAAACTTCACTTGTGAACCAACAGAACTTGGTTTTGTGTCGGGACATCGTGTGATCAGAGCTGTGCCTTGTTACACATATACGTAGGACTCTTTCCTTTTTGAAGAAGTCACCTAATGTAAAACTCCTGGCTTCTCATGTCTCCTTTACTCATTTTTCCCAAAGGAGGAGATGGAACTTACTTCATGATGAGTTAGATACAGGATAAATTACACTAGTTCAGTACACATTCTTCCTCTTCCCTCGCTTTTGAGAGGCAGCTCGCAGGGTGAATGTGCTTTGTTCTCCTGCGCCACCACTTTTAAGAGGACCAGGTCCCTGCATGGAGAGGCCTGCGATGTTCGGTGCCTCTCGTGAAACTGTAGCTGATCTAAGAGTCATAAGAACGGCAATGAAACCTGCAAAAATGTCATATATGCTTTCTACCCCATTATACCATCATCTTGCTAGATAAAGTTATCAAAATGGGCAAAGATCTTTGTTCACTGACATCAGCTAATATAAGGTGAATTTCCCCCAAACCATGATTTTCATCTTATATTCTGACATAGCATACAGAATCCAAAGCCATCCATAAAAACAAAAGATGTGTTGAGAAGGCGGAAATGAAGTATCACTTTTAAAATTGAGAATTAAAAATATTTTGGAAAGTTGTAGTTAAGGCCATCAGACATGTTGGTCTCTCTGAAAACAAGTCAAAAATGATTGTTTTTCAAGAGTGTAGAAGGAAAATACTTCACCCCAATCTCAGTTCTATATCTTAACATCTCTTTTAAACTGGCCAATCATTTTGTGTCTCTTGGCCTCGGTTTCTTCACATATAACTTAGGGGAAACTTTTTTGCTTATAAGGTTGTTCTGAGTATTAAATGACCTGTGTTTAGAGGAACCTCCATACATCCATGAAAAGAGACTTCGGGAATATCACTCCTGGTTTCTCTCCCACTCTCATCCATACCTGGGAAGGAGGAGTAATTTACCCAGTTGAGGTGTTTGAGAGAAGGAAGTGACCATGTTTTGCTCAATCCTTCCCTGTCTGTCTTGAAAGCAGCCACTTACAAGATGCATACATTGTCTGCTACTCCATACTCTGAGTTTAAAGAGAGGGCCCCAGTGGGCAGAGGCCTGCAGCCGTCTAGGCATGCCATGACTGGGACGGAACTTCATCTAATTACAAGGTAAAATATTAGCAAATCTACTGTGGCTATACATATAGTCAGCTTTCAGACATGACAAAACTTAATTTTTCTTCTATCTTACTGATTTTTCTATTTCTTTCTCATGTGGTTCCAAACTTGGGTAGAGAAGAGGTACATTATTAATAGCCTCCCTCAAAACTCCAACATCTTCTACACCTGCAAATTAATGCAATTATCATGCAATACCTTTGAGCTGTGCTTGCAAATGACTATCACGTGTATTTATTTTTGCTTACTTTTTCTGCCAGAGGCACAGAAATATCTTCATCTCAGAGATCAAATCTTCTATACCAACAGAAAATCAGAAAAGGTCAAAGGAAGAAAAAAATGAGACAAAATATTCAGTAAGTGATGTAGATTTGTTGTGCTTTGTAATTATGCAGTCCTTCACTGTACACTCCTTTAAAAATAAAAGTCTTCCTGCTTATATATTTAAATGGTTCTACTGGTTTTGGGGTGTGTGTGTGTGTGTGCACGTGTGCGTGCTTGTGTTTACGGTTTTCATCAAAAGAATTGCTCTTTCTTATCTTCAGAAAAGAAATGATCAAAGAGAAGTTTGTTCTATGTTGCCCCCGCTCCCCTCAACTTCTCTCACTCCCCCGTTGAGGTCATTATCCCCGTACTCAGAGAAAACGAAGAAACTGGCCCTTTGTCTTCTTCTTCAGTTTCAAATGGCTGGAAGACATTGCTTCTTGAGCTTAATCACTAAATAGCATAATATCCTCCAAGCATGGGTTACATGGTTATTTAAGAGAAAACTGTAGTTGTTTTAATATGGTTATTGTAGTCATACATTTCGTTTTTATGAGTTTTTATATAGCACTATTACTTGTGTGGTAATCGTAAGGATATTGTTATAATTTGTTTTATGTGCTAAGTATTATAGAGGCCTTGCTAGCACTGCTATAGTTAAAGGTCTGCAAGCATCTCATTTGATTCATATTCTCTGATTTAAACCATTTCTTGTTACCACGGGCTCTATACATAGCTTCTGCCCACTCATTTAAGCCATTTACTATTGGAAATTTTTGCCCCTTTTCCTCAAAAGTATGTATCATCTCCGATCTCTTCGAAACTATGCCAATGAGAAATGGCACATATTCTACACACTCTTTCACACATGGAAAGCTCTGCGGCCTCCTATTTAGACTGATGGAAGGGAGAGAAGTGGTATTTCACTTCTTTTGATACCTGTATGCAAGTGAAGTGTTTGTGACCCAATTCTTTTTTATGTTTCCCTAACTTTTCAAGCTGTAACATTACTGTTTAGGTTGTCTCTTTTGTTTATGTTTAAGAAATCACAGATTTTAGATTTTGTTGTTATTCATATGCCTTCCACCTATGTTCTCTGTTTTTCCTAATTCACACAAAGAGAAGATGTTCCTCTGAGAGGGCCATTCTGGAGTTGCCAGGACATCTTATTTTACTGGCAAGACTGTTTACAGGAAAGCAGTTGCCATTATTCAAGCAAGAAGAGATTACTTCTTATGCTGTGGATTACAGCACAGATGATAACATCTGACATTGTACAAGAATCACTGGGGACAAGAACCCCATGCTTATAGCTCATTTTGTTTTCGTAAGAATTGCTCTATGCTCGTTAGATGTATTTGTTATGTTTTGTGAGTTTTTTGGCTTGGGCTACCATATAAAAAGACACATGCTGAACATTCACCCATAGATGTACATGAATCACACATGGCATTTAATCACCTCACTGTACATTATTGTAGCTTTACGCCTCATAATATCCACAGCTAGGTAACAGAGAAGAAATAAAATTACACTGTAAATATCATGGTCACTTATAGTCTCAAATAACTAGTCTATTTCTTTAATGACATTAAAAAGGGACCAAGAGGGAACATTCAGTTTGGGTCAGGATATAGAAAGTCGCAAGGTACAAACCTTCCCACCCTAACAATGAGCCAGTTAAACTACAAAATCATAGATTTTTAAACCAATATGAGAGTTGGGAAAACAAAAATAAACCAAATTCCAGAAAGTGATGAATTTTCTGGAAGAGAACTATAGCTGCTTTCAGCACTGTTAGAGTAGGAGAGGAGCTGGGAAGGGTAAACCAGCCAAACTTTTAACAAACTTGTGGTGACCACATGTGGGCTGGTGTGATGGATGAGAATCACTAACACCACAGAGGGGGTCTATATCTACTTGCCAGCTCTTTCTGTGACACTTTACCAAACACACAGCTATAATATGCCAATGGCTGGGGCCCGGCAAGAACTCCAAGACTTCCCACTGTGGTTTGTAGGACCTTCCCCCAGAGTAAGTCAATGGCAGGGCTGTAGAGGAGAGCAGTGGGAAATCCCTCTGGGACACACTTGGAGCCTTCATCTATTGTAGTCACTGGCTGTGAAAGACTCAAGGAAGAACTGGAGGGCTGAAGAAAATAAAATAAAATTCCTCCTAGACACTTGGAGCCTTGACCCAGTGAAATGCAGAGGTCTCCCAAAGGTCAGTGCAGGAAAGCAGAGTGGAGAAAGTACTCCCGAGGTACAGAAAGCCAAGGGTGGAACTGGATGGAAAAAGGAACTCACCAGTGACTAACAAAACAAACAGCTGCATGTACAGGAGAGAGATCCTCTACAATTTGGAAAGCTAGCAGGACTCTGAAGCATGAAGAAATCTCTGGAGTTCCTCAAACATTTGAAGCTGGTGTTGATGTACAACTACCTAAAGCTGCAACATAGCCCAAAACCAGATCAATTAGCTGGTAAGACTGACACCACTGGACACTCCAGCAGATGACAGAAGGGAATATGCCTTTTTCTGGGAAATAGATATTATTTACTTCAGTCTCTAATGTTCTTTTACACACACTGTGTGACATATAATTAAAAAGTATAAAGAATATGTGAAAAATCAACAAAATGTCACCTACAATTAAGAGAGGATGCAACAGAAATGGACCCAGAAATGGCAAAGACGTTGGAAATATGAAACAGGGATTTCAAATCCTAAGTTCTTATATTTAAATATGTTAAAGAACCTTTAAATATGTTAAAGAACCTTAAGTATGTTAAATATGTTAAAGGAAAGTGGACAACATGCATAAACAGCTGTGGAATTTGAGCAAAAGAACATACATACACACAAGAAAAAAACAAACAGAAATATAAAAAATATAAAATACATTATGAGATGAATAATATATTCAGTGGGTTTAATATAAGACTAGAAATACCAGTGGAAAAAATCACTGAACTTGAATAAAGAGCAGTAGGAATTATTGAAATCAGAATATAAAGGAAAAATATAAATGAAAAACCAGAACTGAGTGTCCAAGATCTATAGGACAATAATAAAAATACATAATGGTCCAATATATGAAGAATTGGAATCTAAGATGGAAAGGAAAGAGAAAGTGCAGCAGAATGTCTGAGAATGAAATGACTGAGAATTTTCCAAAACTGATTAAAGACATCAACCTAGGATCCAAAAAGCACAGTGAACACCAAGCAGGACAAATATAAAGAAAACCACAGTTAGTTAGGGACTTCATCATCAAAATTCTGAAAATCAAAGTAAAAGAGAAAGCGAAAACTTCAGCCAAAGATGAAAGATACATTATATACTGAGACACAACAAGAAGAGTGATGGCTGACTTATCATCACCAACAGTGAGGCTGGGACAAAGCTGAGCAACACACACACACACAAAGAGTAGAAAGAAAAAACATCCTAAAATTACACAAACAGCAAAAAATATCCATCCATTATGAAGTGAAACAGAAGTATTTTTTTTTTAATATTTAGAAATAAGCTTACAGAATTCACAGCAGAACTGCCCTACAAGGAATGTTAAAGAAATGCTCCAGGATGAAGGAAATTGATGACAGAGGAAAGACCCAGTCATCAGGAAAAACTAAAAGCAACAGGAAGAGTAAATACATGGGAAAATTATATGATTCTTGTTTAAAATATATTGGCCAGTTCAAGTAAAAATAATAACAATGGGTATATAAGAAAAATAATTGAAAACAGAGGGGAAAACAGTGGTAGGAAGAGGAAAAAGGAAAGTGTATGGCTATAAAGCTCTTGTTTGTGAAATAATAAAATACTATTTGAAGGTAATCTGTGCTAAGGGCAGGTGAATATTCAAATCTCTAGCAAAATCACTAAAAATAATACATGTACAGCAAAAAAAACAATATAGGGGAAAAAAGGAATACTAAAAAAAAATTGATTTACTACACAATTGTCAAAATGCATTAACCTGAATCTTTGAGATCTCTGCACTTTGTTGTTTGTGAATTAGCTCTCAATTAAAAAAAGAATAAAAATAAATTAATTTTTTTTTAAAAGCTGCATAACAGTTTCGTGAAGAAACACTTTAGTGCTTTTTAGAGGTAAATCCCCAAGTCTTCGACTAGAAAGAGAGATAGAAAAGAAGACTGAAGAGGGTGTTGGCTCCCTCCCCCCCACCACCCCCAGAGAATATGGCACACTGCTTGACATCATCCTTTTACCTCTAGAGACAAAGGGTAGAATAAAAATAGTAGAACTACTTTTCTCTGAAACAAAACAGAATAAGTCTAATCAGTTGGTGTGGACTGTAGGTGAAGGGACAGAAGCTTGACACACAGAAGCAACCTCATTAAATTTTTGCTTAAACTTTTGCACTAATCTACATTTTAAAGGGAGTTCATTGAAAATAAAGGTATTTAGGGTTCTGTTTTCTTTTGTTATTTTTTTTTTAAATTTCATGTTAATCCTATCTTAAATATAGAGTACCTTTAAGTCAGACACAAAAGCAAGACAAAGCTTGCTAATCACACATGGATACCAAGGGAATGATTTCTTTAGCAATGCTACCCCTATGTAGTAAGCCCCCAGTTAAAACTTATGATAGTAGCCACACAGAGACAGAGTGCTAAATTGCCTAGATTATTACTTGGGGACTACATTTAGGATTTTACTAATCTGTAATGGAAATGTTTCACACTACAAAGTTCTTTCTTTGAAAGAATTTATCTAGCACTGTAGAGCCATGCATGTCTCATACTACACATATGTAAATACATATATACATATATATTTATGCATATATATTTATGTAAAATGATTAATAACATAACATCTGGCATTTTGAGGAATTGAAATTGTTGGAATGTACTACATCGTTTTTCAATGATGACAGTAGCAAATCTTCTGACAGAGATTGAAGAAAGAGTAATGATGTAGGTGTTTATTTTGGAAGATATTTTCTAGGGAGAGGGTTTTAAGCAAAGATATATTACTCGAATCCTAGAGCTGAAAGGAATTAGGGGTCATCTGGTTCATCTTCCATGCCCAAACTAGAACTCTCTCTACTACTTTGACTGATGACCAACCTGTGTCTGCTTGAATTCTTTCAGCGACAGGGAAGTTTCTACTTTGGAAGTCGGCCCAATGGGATTCCTCTCTTGAGAAAAATGAATGTAGAGTTGCAGATACCGACTGTATTTAGTCTGTTCTTACAAGCTCTGGAGCTGAAAGGTCACACGGAGTCAAATTGGGAGATGCAAATAAAGTTGAAGGAAGGAGAACTGAGATAGCAAAACAGGAGAGGAATGAACAGAGAATAGTGAGCAGAGAGAAAGAGAGACAAGAAATTAGGCCGTCCTAGCTCAAGTCATCCTGTTTTCTTGTCCAAGCATTTTCCATTTTTCTGCTTGGGTTTAAGTACTTCAAAACGTGTGCCATTTGGAATGACAGCTTTCTAGAAAACATAAAACCGAACAAAACAAACAGTGAGAAGTGTCTGAGATAGAGATTAGGAGGCACATATTTTCTGACCACTGAGCGCCATCCTTGGGGCTCCCTTTTCAGCAGGCAGAAAGACATTTGGGTTCTCGGGAGATGGAGCCTCATTAAGAAGAGCCTAGGGAAAGTAAGACTTGGGACAGTCTGCCAGGACCACTGCAAGATGGTACCCATTTTTGTCAGCATAAAATATTCCATGTTAAAACAATGATCTTTTAAGCTAAAAGAACAAATATTCTACTGTTTAAGTGACCAGTGGCTTGAAAATATTATTTTGTTTCTACCAAATCATAAGAGGAAGATAAAGGCCAATGGAGATCGCAACAATAGGAGTTGGTCAAATATCTTTAGCAGCCTGTTCTTGAATGAGTACAATGATGACAAATCTGAAAAACATGCAGTTCTTACTTTTGTTTAAGAAAATGCTTTCACTTCTTTTATTGCAACTTCAGGTAAATTCACTGTTTTATTATGCAAAAATTGTGCCTTAGTCTGAAAGGTGACTTTTTCCCCTCACTCTCCTTCCTTGTTACTCACTCTTGACAGTTTCAGGGTACTTCTTCCTATGGTTTTACTCTCTATATACACTTATTCCTCTCCATAGTATGTATACATCCTCACAATTGTAGGCATTTTTTTTTTTCAGGTGTCAGCTCTAGGAAAAGAAGTTTATCTCAAAAGTTCCCTATTGCTGACTTAGAAATCCAATTCCATCATATCTATGGATAAGAGTGCCTCGGAGTATTATTAAATGATGTGGAATAGATGGATAAGCTTCAGATATTTACCAGAAAATCAGAGTATAATTCTTTCTCCAAGAAAAGAAACTTAGCAATTATATTTTTTAAAGTTTTGTTAATCCCTATAGAGCACCAAAAAATAGAGAAATATAAAAAAATGTCTGAAACATGATGAATCTACCCCAGTTCTAGCCACATAACAAAACCATTTAGGGAATAAGATTATTTATTGTTTTTCCACATTTAAAAGAAATTCTTAGTTTAAAAGAAAGAAAGAAGCTGAGCAAATAGCTCTGTTCTTAAAGGTTTGAAAAGCTTTCCATTTTAATATCCTTTTAATTTAAATAAATGTTTTACTCTAAAAAGAGCACCACCATTCTCATGAAATTTCCATGGGACATAAACTGGCACAACTTTTGATAAAGAATTTAGTAACATGTGTCAATGTTTAAATGTATAATAACCACCAATACATTTCCTTGAAATATATTCTGATATGATAATTGGACAAATGCACACATATATCTATATATTTACACGTGTACGTGTGCACATTTATAACAATGTTCACTGAAACAATTTTATAATAGAAAATTTGAAAACACCCTAAATATCATTCATAGGAATCAATTAATAAAATATAGTATAGATAGTATACCAAATCAACAGAGTACTACTCAGCAATTAAAATAAAACGCACATTTTTAAGGCAAAGAAACAGGTTCTTAATAAATTTCCATGTGAGAAGAGCAGTTATAGAACAATATAAGTGGCAGGTAAAATTGCGTGTGTACACACATGCATTCTGTGTGCATAAAGATAGATATAAAAAAAAGAGGCTTCTAGAAATGTTAATATTACTTAACTCTCCCTGGAGAGATTATAGGTGATTTTTAATTTCTTAAAAAAAACTTATTAACTAATTATCATGGGCATGCATAATTTTACAATAGGAAAATACTACTGCATTCTTACTTTTAAGTAAATAAAGACTGTGTCTGGATGCAGCGCAGCAAAATAGGTGGAGCGTTTTGTGTCATGATGAAGAAATTCCACGTAAGTTAATTTTCATGTGAACAGGCCACGCTCTCATAATAATTTTTTTGATGAAATTAATTTTATTAAATGTGCAACTGTGCTTATCCAAAGCGTCTTTAAGACCCCTTCATACAAATAGGTAATGTATACTTAGAACACTTAGGACACCTGATCAGGTAGAGAACAATCCACACCCGGTTAAAGATGAGGATATAGGGTCTCTCTGAATTTTTTGCTGAAAATATGTATTAAAGCAAGGGGAGTTTTTTTACATATGTACTTAAGTTAAAATGAATTGAATTCTGAATCATCATTTTACTATACTTGCCTTATTTAAATAAAAATATACTACTTTGACATTTTTAATAATTAATTTAAAAACAATTAGCTAATAAACTACATTTTACTATCTCATCAAGTATTTCAAAACTAGAGATGAAGGGGAGCATATATTCTGAAAGAAATACTAAGACAGGCTGACAGGCTGACACACTGCACAATGAGTGAGACTATTTGATAGTAGGAGTACATAGGAAAAACCAGTATTTGGCTGAGATTATATGAATAAAATTTGTAATGAGGTATTTGTTGTATGGATATGGAATCCATCAAATGCTAAAAAGCAAATTAACTAAAGGCCTAATTTTTGCACTACCACTTAGTGGCTTAAAACAACAACCCTTATTTTCTCATAATTCTGTGGGCCAGGAAGGCAGGTAGGACTCCTCTGGGCAGTTCTTTGGTTCCACATAGTATTAGCTGGGGTCACTCATGAGGTTATAGTCAGTTGGTGGCCGGGGAAAAAATACCCAAAATGGCTTCACTACAAGTCCAGTGCCTTGGAGTGGATGGAAAACAGAGATATCTACTTCTCTCTGTCTCTGTCTCTCTTTCTCATGTAGTTCTTTCTATGTGACCAGCTTGGGCTTTTTAATATATCTCTGAATGTCACATATGATCCAGCAAGTCTGATGGTATATGACGTGTCTGTGGCAGATAGCAATAAGGTACTAAGCTTTTGGTTCTCCTTCTATTGGTAAGTCACAGTTCACAAATTTAGGATTTTGGAGCAAAGTTACGCTCTGCACATACCTATTTTCCTTTAAGAAACAGCTTCCGGTTTCCTACTGAGATGCAGTAGAAACTCAATACTTGGCCATGGAACGTCAAGTTACAGTGCAATATGAGGTTCCCATTAGGAACTCAGGTGCTGTCTCACCCAACCAGCTATTTGGGCAAGCAACCTCAAGAAGAGGTGTTTCATGTAAGATTGAGCTTAAGCAAATCCCAAAAGCACAATAAAGTTACACAAATAAGTGTCTCAGATTTTCACAGTCCCTACCTATTACATTACTTCTTCTCTTTCATCCCAGGCCTATGACTTCATGGAGAGTTTCCTATAACCAAATGACAAGACAAGAAAAATTCGGGCCTGGTTTACAGATGGTTCTACATGATATGCTGGCACTACTTTAATGTAGATGATCACAGCATTGTAGTCCCACTCGAGGATAACTTTGAAGGAGAGCCGTGAAAGAAAATCCACCAGTCAGCAGAACTTCAGGTGGTGTACCTGGTTGTTACTTCTGCTTGCAAGGAGTGATGGCAAGAGGTATGAATCTATATTGATTCACACGTAATGGCTGAGTGGTCAGAAACTTAAAGGAAACACAACTGGAAAATTAGTGGCAAGAAAGTTTTTGAGGGAATGATAATGAGCACAGATTTCTCTGATTGGTCACAGAATATAAAGATATTTATGTTCCATGTAAAGGGTTACCGAAAAGCAACCTTAGCAGAAGAAAGTCTTAATACTCAAATAAACAGTAACCCATCTGAGTACCAATCATATATCTTTCCCATTCACCCTTGTTCTTGTCCAATAGGATTATGAACAAAGCACCCATGGTGGCAAGGATGGAGGCTGCACATAGGCTCAGAAATACAAATGTCTACTTATCTAGGCCAATCTGGCTAAAGGTACTGCCAAGTGTCTATCTGGCCAACGTCAGAAGCCAACACTAAGACCCCATATGGCAACATTCCCCACATGGTAGAGATCCTCAAACTATTTACCAAGTGTCAGGCAGATTACATTTGACCACTTAACTTCCATCATAGCAGGAACAAAACTTAGTTCTCACTGGAATAGATGCTCCGGATACATTTGCCTTCCCCGCTTGCAATGTTTTTGCAAAAGCCACCACTGTGGACTTACAGAATACTTCATTCACCATCTGGGTATTCCACCCAGCATTGCTTCTCAACAGGGAACTCATTTCATAGCAAATGAAGTGTGGAAATGGGCTCATGTTCATGGATTCACTGGTCTTGCCATGTTTCCCATCACCCCGAGGCAGCTAACCTGACAGAATGATGAACTGGCCACTTGAATAATTAGTTACAACACCAAATGGATGACAATAGCTTGCAGAGCTAGGGTAATGTTCTCCAGGACATGGTCTACACTCTGAATCAGTAACCAAAGTATGAATTTCACTCATACCTCAGATTTCCATGTCTGGGAATCAAAGAATAGAAATGGGAGTAACTCTTTCCACTATTGGTCTTAATTATCCATTAATGACATGTGTACTTCTCATTCTTGCAATTTAGAGCTGTTTGGTTTAGAAGTTTTAGTTCCCAAGAATGATCTGTTTCCCCAGGTGACACAACAATGGTTCCATTAAACTGGGACCTGTAGGTTCCTGATGTTAGTGAATCAAGGGCAAAAAGGGTGTTATTATGCTGGATTTGGTGATAGGTTCTGACTATTAATAGGAAATGGTGTCATTTCTACATAAGGAAGACATGGAGGAATAAGTCTGAAAGCAGAACATCTTGGGCACCTGTAAGCATTCTAGCGTCTTATGATAAAAGTAAATGTAAAACTTCAATAAAAGGCAGGAAAATAGGTAAGAACACTAATGTCACAGACTATTCAGAAGTAAAGTTTTTGAGTCACCCAGCAGGCAAGGAACCATAACCAGCTGAGGTGCTTGCCAAGGTCAAAGGAAATATGGAATGGAAAAGAAAGGTTATAAATACCATAAATGAGGACTGTAATAGTTATGTGTAGTTCCTCCTTGCTTTGATATGAATCTTTTTAAATATATAGTAATTTTTTCTTTCATATACTTTTGTTTCTTCTCTGTCCAGCCTCCTTTTATCTATAGGTTGCTGCTAATCCTTCTTTTAACGTAAAATATAATTTTTGGTCTTAAGTAATGTTGAACAAGATACCATGATAGTGAATAAGACATTTCAACAATCAATGGATGATGGTGATAAGGGGAGGTTTGTGGTTAGCAAAGGCAAATCCATATTCAGAAGAAGTTTTAATTCAAGTTACGTCAAAGTGCTATCCTTTCCACGATGGAAGAAAACTAATTAAACAACTTCCACCAAGCAGATTAATCCCTCCTGAGATTGGGGCTACACAGAAGTCTTAGTGTTGTTACCCTTTGATATTGGCCAAGTTAGTCTCTGAACAGGGACAGTAGCCACATTAGCACTAGTGTGAGAAAGTCTGTGTGTACAACCCTATGCCAATTAGATTATGACTTCACTTTAACTAACCTGAGATCACAGAAAATTTTTGGGATGTATAGTGGGAGCATTTCAGCCCTGAAAAGAATGTGTTCCTTTTTCTACTTTCCTGTCCACTTAAATGATACCGGATCTGTAGTCCTCTGAGATATAGATTGATTCAAGTTTTAATTGTTTCATACATATGTTACAGCTGTGATTCTGGCAGATGCAAATAGAACAGCATTCCACTGACAACCAAATAATTCTTGTGAATGAATACTGATTATATGTGCATTGCAGTTTATCAAACACAATGGGTCATTTTGCCCTATTAAGTATAGTACACGAAATTTATTGAGAATGGTAACAGTCTCTTGTGTTTGGACCGATGCAACAAATTTCCACTCTTGATTCTTTAGCTGACTGCTACTGACTCTCTGTGAGCCTGGGCAAGTCATTTACACTTTAAGAGTTTTGATCCTCCATCTGCAAAATGGGATAATTAAATAGACTTTGAGATGTTCAGATGAAAGGAATGATGTAAACACAAAATAATCTATTCATCACTAGGAAGACAAGATTATCGTCTCATGACAGTGAGTGGTACTAGAAAAACTATGGTCAAAGGGGGAAAAACACTTATGGAGATTCTTATAATTACAAGAAGCTAATTTGACTAACTTATTCATTAAGACAGGTATGTATTTTATTCCATATATTATCTCCTCTGTAAGATAGCGATACTATCTTTGCAATTCTTTAATGATAGTAGTATCTCAAAAGAGTAATTCACTATGATTTATAGTTCCCATGAGAATTTTAAAAGCATTACTCAATAATCTCTTTTAAATCTTTAAGGCGCTCCCCCTAAAGCAAACATATTATTTTATTTTGTTATTATATTTTATTGTTTTGAGATTAACTATAGATAAAAATATGTATCTAGTTCTTTTAGGCTGTAATTCTATTTAGTTTCTGAATTTGTCAAATTGAAGTATGGCAGAGATTTTCTACATAAGATGTAAACTCTTGTCTTGCCATTGGTAAATATTACCAACGAGACTATAATCTCAAAATCATAGATGCTCAGTAAACTTCATCCCATTTTGATATTACTTTAAGTCATTCTTTGCAAGTAACTTCCAAGGTCTTTTTTTTTTTTTTTTTCAAGCTGTACACCAAAATAGGGTACTGATTTTAGGATTACTTAGAAAAAAATTATGAAAGTGGTCCTTTAAATGCATAAATACAATAAAATAATCAAGGTTCTCTGTATAATTTTTTTCTCAGAAATATATTTAAGTTCTTTTGAATACTTTTTAAAGATTTATTTATTTATGTGGGGGGGTGGGCAGAGGGAGAAAGAATCCAAGCAGACTTCATGTTGAGCACAGAGCCTGAAGTGGAGCTCAATCTCATGACCCTGAGATCACGATCTGAGCTGAAACCAAGAGTCGGATGCTCAACTGACTACGCCACCCAGATGTCCCTATTTTGAGTACTTTCTAAGGCTATCTCTTGATCTATACTATTTGCCAACTAACCTAAAAATAAAATATACTGAGAGAGAGGGACGGAGTGAGAGAGAAAGAAAGAAAAACAAAATGTCTTCAGGGAAAACATAAGTTTTTACCTATACTTCTAAACCCCCAAAGCTGCTGATTCATTTGTCCCATCTGTAAGAATTGTGAACACCTTCCAGGGGTTCTAACTTTTAAGTAAAATGTTTATATATAAACACTACATTCTCATTGTTGTCAATTTATTTTCTATAGACTAACCACAATAACGCTTATATGTAATTGGCAGTGACATAATTTCCAAACAGTTCCAACCTTAGAGGCTTAAAGAGGTAATAACTAGGAAAAAAAAAACAGATGTGAAAAGTAGGCAATGTGGGGTTGGTTTTCAGGGGTAGCTCTCTGGCATCCTGCTCCAGTGAAGGGAAAAATCCAGTTAATGCAATCTTAGATTTTTAAAACTAAGTGATTAGCTAGATAATTGCTCTAAGTCTCTTACCCAAAAGTGTAAATTACCAATAGGTTCCCTTTTCAACGCCAGAGAAGAGCTTTATTTTCAAATGTATATGGGCACAATTTTAAAATGTTACGGATCATTGTACAAAGGAGTAATAAATTGAGCAAAATTGAAAGTGAAATAGATATTTTTATACTTCTGCTGGATATCTTCTGAATATCTGGTTATAATTATGCCTCCTATAGGTACATCCATGTGGCATGCGGGGCTTCCCTGGCTGTCGTGAGAGAACTTGATACATGACCTTTTCCCTGTGGCTAGGGAGAAAGGTGGAGAATATTCAAAACCACAAAGTTCAGGGATATAGCTAGCTGCAGAATGAACTGAGTGAACAATGACATATGAGTTCAGTGTTGTGAAAGCAGTCAAAATAGAGATTTAAGGACAAAGAAAATTCTTGCTAAGTTATGAGGCAGCCCAGGATGACTGAATTTAAAAAGATCCAAGAGTTGGCTGGAGATATATGAGCAGGATCTAACTCCCTAAGAATGAGAATAGCAAGGGTCTAGTAAATTGCCTGGGGAGGTTTATCAGGGGACCAGAATGCAAATCAGAAATCAGGCCAGAGCATGGACACGTGGGGCGAAAGATGAAGTTCGATGATCACTTTGGTGTTCTGCATAAGTTTTCCTATTCAGTTCTCACAATATTGGGAGAAAGGACAGTAGTAACCTTATGAAGGTGAATATTAGCTACTCATACAGCTAGTAAGAAACTGAGTCTGCACTAAAACCCCAATCTTTCTGTCTTCACAGCCCATGACCTTGACCTTTATAAACATCTTTAAAATATCAATTTCAAATTAATCTTTACATTTATTCTGATAGGTTAAGTATTTTTAATCACCATTTTGCGGAAGAGAAAACTGAAATGATGAGATCTGCCCAAGGTCAGTAAACAGCAAAAAAGACAATCATCCCAAATACTAGAGGAAGGTAACAGTACACACATATCGTTGGGATTAAAGTTCCTAATAAGATACTGTACTTTATTCTCAGTGATGCAAACATTGGTTAGGGAAGAGACTTCAGACATGAAACAGATAAAGACCAGCAGGTGTCAATACAAAGACACTTAAAAATTTATCTTAATCCAGAAAAAAAAAAAGAGACTAAGATTTATTAAACCCTCTTTACTATAAGTCATAATATTAGCAATTCAAGATATACAGAAGGGCGGCAATTCTTGGCAGGAGCTGCCTGTGAGAGCAATCAATATTCCAGGTAGGAGATCTAGGGCTACACCCAATAGGGAGGTTTCTATTGGCCACAGAGATGCCATGGACGAATGAACAACTAGGAGTGGAAGCCAGAAATCAGAGCCAGAAATTGAAAGTCAGGAAGATAGCCAATCCATGAGTGAAACCAGAATTACTAATCAGAAATGAGGCTAGAGAATATGTAAAAGTTGGCAAATGAGATGCTCTAAGAGCACTGGACATATAGAATGGCATCCCCCCAGCCGCCCCAACAGCCTATAGATTATGCAATCATCATGGGCTAAACACTAAGTTATTATGCTATCTTACAAGGAACTCATACAATTTAACAAATGCATCCTGATTATATTCTAGCTGCGACATGTACAGAGAAGAATAAGACAAAGCCCCGGGCCTCAGAAAGCTTATGTTTTGCTATAGAAGACAGATAATAGAAAAATGAATATATAAAACATTGTTCAATGATAGTTAGTGCCAAAAGGAATGCTTGAAAATATTGGGATGGGAAGCTTACAGCCTTTGAGAGGAGAATGTCAAGGTGAACGTCTCTGAGGTAGGGACATTTGAGCATAGACAGGAATGAAATTTAAAAAACTAGACCTGAGAATATCAATGAGAAGAGAACAAAAGGAGAAAACCCATGAAAAACAAGTAAATTTCATGTTTGAGCCAAAACAGGAAGACCAGTTTTCTAGAACAGAAAGGGCAAGGCAGGGAGTTGTAGATGAGGTTGAAGAGAGAGGCAGGGTTCAGAGTACGTAAGGCCATGTAGGTAAAGAGGCTAGTCTAAGTTTGAGGAAGAATTAATTGAGCACTTCAATTAACATTTTGAAAAGGTCAACAGTGACAACAGAAACTAGTTAGCTCAGTAGCCTAGGTGCAAGAAAGAGGATGGCAGTTTGGACAAGGGTGGTGTACTTGTTCAATGGTGGTTGTTGGATGTAGTATATCTGTTGAAAGTAAGGGGGAGAGAATATGCTCAATCAATACTTGGGTATGAGGGAAAGAGGAGTCAATAACAACTTTCTAGGTGTTTTGGCCTAAGCAACTGAATAAGTAGAAGTGTCACTTATTAAATGGGGAAGGCTGGGAAAGGAGCAGGTGTCAGGTGTTGGTAGAGAGAGGCAGTGAGGGGTGAACAAGGCACACTTGATCAAGAGCTCAGTATTGAAGTGTTCAGTTTGAGAGGATCGTTAGACATCGAAGCAGAGACACTGAGTTGCAGCTGTAGACATGCTTTGGAGCTCAGAGGAAATGTCCAGGAAAAAGCTATACACTAAGAATCATCAATGTATACATGGTATTTAAAGTCATGAGATTGGAGAAGACCCAGAGAACCACTTAGAAAGAAAGCACTCTCACTAGAAAAAAACAGAGGTTGGGCTAGATGCCTCATGATGGTCATCTAGCTAGAAGGAAGGGGTGCCAGGAGTGGAACCAAGATATCTTCAAGTTCACGATCTATTCTATACTTTCCAAAACCCTGTAAGATATCAATGCTGATTTAATGATCTTCATAGCAAGATGAACCAAGTATTTTATGACCATTTATATGAGAAAATACTTTTCAAAATTACACACAACTATTAAATACAAAACACCTGCATCCTATGAAAAGTTGAACAACTTAGTATTTAAAAACACAGGATTAGAAGATGAACTAGATGCATCCAGTTCTCACTCCATTGCTTGCTGTGTGATCTTGGGCAAGTTAACAAAACCGTCTATGTTTCAGTTTATCTATAGAGATAATAATAGTACCTCCCTTATAGATTATTGTGATGGTTAAAGTTGAAAGACTTTGAAGAGTTCCCAGCACATAGCAAGAGTTATAAGGCTACAGCTAGGATTTTATCTAGGTAAAAGGCAGCATGGTAGAATGGTTAAGAGTGAGTGTTATTACCAGATTGCCTAACAATACTTGCTGGCTCTCTATGGACTATTGGACATTATGCGAGTTAACCTTGGTGTTAGTTTCTTCCTTTATATACTGGGCATCAGAAAATACACACCTCAAAGGATCACCGTGACAATCCAATACATTAATGCATCTATACCATTTAGAATAATGCATGGCACATAATAAATGCTCAATGAATTTTAAGTATTGATATCCACTCTAGATCCATTCCAACATCCAGTATACCCCAACAACTTTTCGGGCATCAGAAAATAACTATTATGAAAAACATAACTAGCACACTTACAAGAGCTCAAATTTCACAAAACCCACCCTTTGGATACTTTTATGAATCAAATCTATAAATATTTAGAGGCTTACTTGACACTAATCACCATCGGTGCTTTCATTACAAGGCAATAAACACCCAGAATTTTCATGAGAGGTATTGCGAGTAGGACAGATGCTTTTGTTCATAAATTGGGTGGTGACCTCAATCATTAATAAACAAATCATGACCAGAGCAGCAAAGAATGTAAAGAGTAATTTGGTAAGGAATCCAATAAATTTATTCAACACAAATAATCAAAACAAGGAATTTATTCTTAATCCTGCCATGCTAATGGCTTTTGTTAAAGTGAAAATGATTAAATCAAATTTGGCTTTAATTTGTTGAGGCTAGATGCAGTTTTCCCCAATGTGATAAATTACTGTGCGAGCAAGTCAAATAACGTGAAATTTACTATGAGCCTGCTGTTGCATGAAAGTGGAATGAAACAAGAAACAATTCAAGAGTTATTTAGCATATAGTTCACTGAATTCAAGAAAGGAAAAGTATTATTAAAACCTCATATACCTTTACTACTGTTGATCTGTTGTTACAGAAAAAAAATGACTTTTACATCAAGGCTGTTGTTATATATCAAAATCTTCCATGGCATGGCCTACTGTGTGCTTCTTTGGACAAACCATTCTCTGTGATCTGAATATTCTTCCAACTCCAAAGATTTCATGGAATCACAGAATGCTTCTGCTCTGAGACATGCCAGAAATGGCTTGTTCCAACTTTCTCAATTTATAAACTATGAAAAGGAAGCCCAGAAAGGTTTAGTGACCTTCTCAAGGACCACTGGGACACAGCCAAAAGTCAGATGCAGTTCCTTTGAGCTCTGAGTCCAAATGGGAAAGAAAGATGGAAAAGAAGTGAAGAGAATAAAGAGAGAGGTGCTAGTCTCTCAGCCTGTAGTTGAATTAATATTCATAAAACACAATTTTCTAAAGCTCTCTTTCTCCAAAAAGGTATTAACTGGGTCTTCAACCATGTAACAGCTCTGTCCCAACTTTTATTTCTGTACTATTTTAAAAGTTGTGCTAGGATAGAGTTAGTCTGGATTTGTGAACTTTAAATATGTTTTTAAGAGATTATTTCAAAGAGCTCGTCTGTTTTTGTCCTGTCAAGCTTTCAAAGAAATTGGTGGGCAACATCTGTATTTCTCCATCATAAAAAAAAAAAAAAAAAAAAAAAAGAGTGGGAGCAAATTGAAAATTGTAGGAAAAGAAAGTTGAAGCACCTGCAAACAGAACAGAAGGAAAGGCCACAGGGGGTAATGAAGGGTCACAGCAGAAAGAAGGAGAAAGGTAATCAGAATGACTCAGAAATTTTCACTTGGTATCGAAACAGAATGTGGTAAATTTAATCTGTCATGAGGAAGCTGGCCTACAAGACACTGGCAAAGAGTAATTAAGGAGTCATTCTCCAAAGAAAACTATTTTTATAAGTGGAAATCAATAGGTGCATTCCCCCCCCCCCCCCACCACCACCGTCTGCCACTGAATTTGTGGTTTTTGCATTCCACCTGAAGAGGCTGATTAAATCACTGACACTTGGAGCAGAACAGGGACTTGTAATCTTTACACTGTGCTGCGCTAATTGGGCCAGCAACTGTGCAAGGGACAGTGAGACTTGAACTTCTGTCCTGACAGCACTAAGTGGAGGAGAAAGAGACATATTCAATATCTTAAGCTATTCTGGGCCAGAGCACTGGTTATGTCAGTTTAAGAGAAAAGACAATATGAGGAGACTTGCCTAAGGTCAGGACTTTAATCATGAGAAGAAAAGATGATTTGCTGAACTTCACCATGCCAACCTCTGCCAAGAACACTTTTTTCCCTAGCTGCTAGTCAAAATATTAACTAGAAAGAATGAAGAAAAGGGCTAAAAGAGAGAAAAAAAAAAAAGAGTCCAGAATGATATCCTAGGGTGCTGGTTGGTTTAAGCTTTGCTCAAATTCATACACTAGTGATATCGGACAGAGGGAATATAGAACATGGGTCCTTTCTCCTAGACCAGGGCCCTTTACATTATGGCAGAAGTTCTAACCCTTGCACTGAACATCAGGACTTAGGTCATAAATGGGTGTTTCTTGAACTCATCCAGCAACTCCATGTGGGTTAAAATCACAGTAAGAATTCCGCAGACACTAGTTTGTAGAAACGAAGTATTCTTATCAGTGAACAGGCTTACCTATCAACAGCATATGCACAATTTTCTCCATCCAAAATAGTTCAACTCCCCAGATATTGTCAGTTCTTCAAGCCTGCCCAAAACTCACTGTCCTTCACATCCATTCTGACAAGTAACATCTTTATATAATTTAATGCTGTGCAATATGGATAATTTTTCTCTTTTCTTTTCCTTTCTTTCTACCATTGTAGAAATTTAAAAGAAACTTTAAGTACTGTCTTAGTCACTCAGGCTACTATAACAAATTACCATAGGCCGGGCGGCTCATAAACAACAGAGATGTATTTCTCGCCATTGTGGAGACTGGTAAGTCTAAGACCAAGGCACCGGTAGATGTCTGGTGTCTGTTGGCCTGTTTCCTGGTTGTGCTGTTGTGGCTGTGTTCTCCCTCTGTCCTCACATGCTGGAAGGGGAGAGGAAGTGCTCTGGAACATCTTATAAGTGCACTATTAGCCCATTTATAAGGGCACATGGCTTAATCATCTTCCACAAGCCCCACCTCCAAGTAATATCACCTTAGGGATTAGATTCCAATATATGAACTTTTTTTTGCAGGGGTCGGAGGGACAAACATTCAGTTCATTCCACTGCCTTAAAAGGGTTTGGGTTCAAAAGACACCAAGCCAGTTTCCATATGCCAAGAACCAGTATCCGAATCGATGGCACTCTATTTAATATTCATTTCTATGAACAAATATTCAGGTGCTTAGTCTAGATTCAATTGCTTTTTAAATCACTGTCAAATTAATTTGGCATGTAGAAGAGATTTTTGGCACAATTTATAGTTTATAGAAAGTAAACCGCAACCTTAAATTTTAAATTCTGGATGACCCATAACAAGTCAGTCCAAAAATGTAGGATTTGCAATGCGTTTATAATATTCTGCCTCCACGTTGTAACATGATAAAGAGGCAGCACATTATTGAGACATCCTTGACCCTGTCCCACAGAATCCATTTTTCTTGTAAACTAGTCCTTACAGTGTCAGAATCAGTGTCACGACTACACAAAATAAAGGAATGATTTTGTTTGCAAGGGTTAGATGCAGATAGCTCAGCTGCCTCACTTTCTGACAAATGAGAGGAAATAATAAAATCTCAAGTTGTTGAACTGTGACTTTGAATCAGGGTAGAGCTGCCATTAAAATCCATATTGAGACTTTCAGTAGCACTTTTAATGGATACTATACCTGAAGAAGCAGATTCAGGGCCCATCCTCTTTACTCCTTTTCCAGGAGGTTTGTACTTAGTTAATAGTGTTAAATAGATCTGAGGACATGGAGTCCACAAGGTAGAAAAGGTGCCGGATATGCAAAATACCGTAAGCATCATCTTTCTAAATTGCAAGTCTGAAATCTGCCACTCCTCTCCACCTGAAGTCCTTGAGTGATTCCTGTTGCCCTCTAGACAAATACGAAACTCCTGAACCCACATTATCATCCCTGATCCTTCTCCGTCTCATCCCTCACCAATTTTCTTCCCTCTTATCTGCAGCTGTGCAGTTCTCAGCCACACTGAGCTCTTCTTACCCCGCGCCTTTTCACACTGGCACTGATATAGCTGCTTGGCTTACTCAACTATATTGAAGACTCACTTTGTTACCTTCCTCGCTGAGCCAGCTAAAATCACATCTCCCATTCCATTTCAGCCGGTGTTCTAGATGTCCCATAGGCTCCATCAGTCAGATGCACAAGAAAATGAAGAAGAAAAATAGGGGACAATACTTTATTTAAACAGACATCATCGTGTCAACTATTATCTCAAAAATTGACAGGTCAAGATGACTGGATTAAGAAGTTGTAGTCCAGGGGCGCCTGGGTGGCACAGCGGTTAAGCGCCTGCCTTCGGCTCAGGGCGCGATCCCGGTGTTATGGGATCGAGCCCCACATCAGGCTCCTCTGCTATGAGCCTGCTTCTTCCTCTCCCACTCCCCCTGCTTGTGTTCCCTCTCTCGCTAGCTGTCTCTATCTCTGTCAAATAAATAAATAAAATCTTAAAAAAAAAAGAAGTTGTAGTCCATATATACAATGGAATATTACTCAGCTATCAGAAAGAACGAGTTCTCAACATTTGCTACAACATGGACATCACTGGAGGAGATAATGCTAAGTGAAATAAGTCAAGCAGAGGAAGACAACTATCATATGATTTCTCTCATCTATGGAACATAAGAACTAGGATGATCAGTAGGGGAAGAAAGGGATAAAGAAAGGGGGGGTAATCAGAAGGGGGAATGAAACATGAGAGACTATGGACTATGAGAAACAAACTGAGGGCCTCAGAGGGGAGGGGGGTGGGGGAATGGGATAGACCGGTGATGAGTAGTAAGGAGGGCACGTATTGCATGGTGCACTGGGTGTTATACGCAACTAATGAATCATCGAGCCTTACATCGGAAACCGGGGATGTACTGTATGGTGACTAACATCATATAATAAAAAATCATAAAAAAAAAAAATGACAGGTCAAGAGGACTTATCAACTAAAAGAAACATTCCCTTGAAGAAACCTGTAATTCTAAACACAATTCCACAGAAAAATATCAAACTCTTGAAAGTGAATGGGAGAGCAACTGTATGTCATCATTCATTCATTCTTTCATTTGTTGACTCCTTTCTATGTGCTCAAAGAAAGAACTGAAATCAATATATGTATTGGTGACCCAATGTCCGCCAGGGATGATGGGATAAGTTATGCTGAAGTATCAAAGAATCCCCAAATCTCTGTAACCTAGAACAAGGAAGCTTTATTGCATGTTCATGCTAAAATTCCACCATGACTGGAAGCTCTGGATCTTCTCACTCTGGGATTCAGGTTGACAAAATAGAGAACACTTTGAATATTCCTATTCACTGTATCAGAGGACAAAAAATATCTTCAGAAAGGTCTCCACTCTAAAAATTATGTAATATTACTCTTTCATTCACAACTGATTAGCCAGGACTAGTCACGTGAGGCAATGCAATCACAAGGGAGCCAGGATGTTCCCTTTTGTTTAATGTTTAATAAATATCACCAGTGTCCACTACAGTCTACACTGCTGGGGTCACCAAATGTTTAATTCATCCTACTTTCTGCAGAAAAATATGCTCATCTTTACTATAGGTGAGAAAACTTCCAAATTCCGTGTAGTCACAGTGTCAAGTTCTGGGCTCTACATGGTGGTTTCTACACTGGGGTTATATGCAAGAATGTGTGCATCATATCCCGAGTGGCCTTCTCTTTATCTGAAGAACTATACATGGAAAACTTAAGTTATCCGTATCTTCCACAACTAATATGAAATGTTAGAACAGGAATAAGATAATGGCAATAAACTCACAAATTCAGAAAGAGGGGGAGGGACAGACACACACCAGACATTCATTGATCCACAGCCTCTACTCTGGAGTAGGAGGATACTTCTTGATCGGACCAAAATTCTCTCCCCTGGAAAAGGTTCTCTAAATCAAGGTTCTCCATGGCCCTTAGATCTAATTTTTTTCCATTATGCTCTCTGGCCATTTTTAAGTAGGCAAAAATGAACACCCCACACTTATAGGCCAAGAAGCTTCTCTGGTCCTCCTTCTACCTACTGAAAGTCGGAGGCCATAGGGTCATCTTGAGTATCAAGCAGTCATTAAATCTTGTTAATCCAGGAGCTAGTTTGTTATTCATTGGTGTCTTTGTCTCTTTTTTGCTCAATAGCTGCATGCGCCAATAGCTGCACCAACAATTCCCTGCAAGACTTGTCCCACTGTCTTGACTTAGTTGCATATTATCTGCACATTGTATGGCTTCAGTGATAGAGCCACACCCAGCCTCCTTTCCTGAAATGATTTTCCTTTGAACTCAAAAGATTTATTGGGCACTTCTTAATCCCTTTAGAAGTTTTAAACAAGCTTTGATAACCATGTCCTTGATCTGATCCTTGTTTCTAGATGAGTTTTAATAGGTATTTGTAGTGTAAACAGTTCTCAATTCTGGCTTTTACTGTCTGCAGTTTTAAAAGAATTGCCTCTTCTGATTTCTGGACTCTATATTCTTTCAGTACTATTTGCAAATTGAGCAGTTATTTTCCAAGCTTGTCTCCTTCTCATACCATCCTGTCAGATGCCACCAAAAAAAGTCAATGTATCCTACTAACATTCTAATATCAATTCTTTCCCTTAAAGCTGCAAACTGATGGGGCCTATTATCTTCTTTCCCTTGGCATCCCAAATAACATTCTATCAAAGTTCCATCACCACAAAACATGGATTGCCTTTCTTCCAGCCTCTGATATCAGTTTCCCTGCAAACTGCCCTCACATCAAACTAATCCCATATATCTTAATTTTTAATTTGTTTCAGTAGCACTCCACTGTTCATACCAACTTCTGGAGCATTCAGTGTGTGCTAGTTTAAACTGAGTCAAAAACTACCCCCAAAATCTCAATAACTGATGACATGAAGATTTTCACTTTTTTATAGGGGGAAATCTAGCTTTTCCACTCCGTATTTTGCCATTTCCTTAGCACAGAAGACTCATATGATTTTTCCCTTAGGTCATTTCAAAAGTCTCACTCTCGAGTCTTGAACTCATAACACTACAAATGGCCTAGAGAATCATCTATGTATGATACAAATTTGAGTATGTTCCCTGAGTTTACATCTTTCAACTCTACCCAATTATATTGAAAGTAAAATAGTCTTCTTTTCTTTTTTCTTAGTAACTTCTTTCATGATCTAATCATTGACTGCCTTTCAAGCTCATCTCTGACCATTCATCAACATACACTTACGTCCCAGTCACACAAAAACACTCTGATCATTCTTGCCTCCATCTGTACAGCTTTCCCCCATTTCCTCCCTTTTGTTAATACCTACACATTTTTTTAAGACTCAGCTCAAACACAGAGAAACCATTCCAAGATTCCCTCTGCAATGTGGGTTACTTAAATTTCCTCCTCCATTAGTATCCCGTGAATAACTTTATCATAAATTGCATATTGCATCATATTTTATGGTTTATTTTTATTCCCTAGAGTAGATTATTAGCCCTTTGAAGTCAGTAACTATCTTTCTAACTTGTCTCAATTCCTAGAACAGCGACAGACTCATGATAGATGTCCAGTATTCATTAATTCATTCAGTCCATATTTAAGGAGTACCTACTCTGTCACTAGGCACTGTGCTAACTTCAGAAAAGAGAGAATAATTTGAATAACTTATTCTTTCTTTAGCTCATGACCCCGTCTCACTGAATTCAGTTGATGTCATTTCCTGACTGTGCCATGAAACTCTTCTGATCCTGAAGGCATAGATGGAAACACTGCATTGTAGAAAACAAACAAACAAAAAAAGTCTGATTTAGACAAGTGGGATGGTTGTTTCATAAATTTATGCTGTCAAAATCTTGACCCTGATCTCTAACCATACCAAAGGTAGCCTGATTCCATTACACGGGGTTTTGCAATATGTTTTACTAAATTTAGTGTAAGTCATAGGACAGAATTTCAGTTCTCTTTATTTCTTTCCTCTCTGGCATTGTTTGATTTTATTAATGAAAAACTAATTTATGAAACTTAACGGTATTTATTTATTTAAGAGGTTGCAAAACCTTATTCATAATGATTATACAGATTTAGTTTTTCTGGAATAAAGATTGTAAAGTTTTAAGTCTAGTTATTCTTGCTTTAGTACATGGATATTTCCATTTCCTGTGGACTACCCCAATATCTATTTTTGATCAGGTTTCTTACTACTCAAAAATCTACTTAATGAAATATTTTATGCTACTTTCAGGGTTATGCCTTTGTGCTCATAATTTTAAAAAATTATTTATTCCTTTTTGTAATAACTGCTCATGGCCCAGGGGGTTTACTTTGCCATATGCTCACTAAATCATTTCAACTTCAAAGTTCTCTCTCTGTAAAAGTTGTTGTTGTTTTCGTTGTTGATTTTAATTTGGAACTATTAAATACTCTGAAAAGAAAGAAGGGGAATTCCAAAAAAATAAGGAAACTTTGAAATTTTGTGTGTCTGTTAATGGTAAAGATGAGAATGATACAAAGAAGCATGTGCAGTCAACCTGCCCCTAACCCAGGGCCCAACTAGATGGGGCCGGACCTTATTTTTAAGGTCCTTTAGACTGAACATGAGACATATGGAGGGTGTATGCCATGATGGACAGAGAACAAAATTTGGAGTCAGCACACCTTAGAATAAATTGAAATTCTGGCATATACTAGCTCTGCGCCCTAACCTCTTACAAACCACTAACCCTTCAGCAGTAATAATCCTTGAATTTGCAGGACTGCTCCAAGGATTAGAGATGAAGTAGATGACACACAGTTGACACTTGAAGGGATATTATTTTTTATCATCTTTTAAGACATAAAGAGATTATTCTTTTTAAACCTTTATAATTTACTCTATCAATTATTTGGGGGCCTTCTTCCCTTTTCTCCCTATTTTTCATAGATTAGCATTTCTTTAAAAAACAGACAAAAATTATGATTATATTATTTTGCATTCCAACCATAGTTATGAATAATATTATTATAAGAAAAGCTCAAATGTGATCAGTCAGGATTAATTTTTAAATAACAAATAAAGGGAATGCTTTAATATGCCAAGCAGTTAGGGAACTGGAGTTAAACAGTTAGAGCCTCTATGGTTAGCAATCAGGAATGGAAATGGTAGGGCCCTCCTGCCATTCAGAGTACCTTAAACTTAAGTCTTAGATAATCAAAACATTTTAGGGAATGGGAATCTTAGAGTAACAGATGGTAGTAACCTGATAACTTAGCCTCGTAGAGAAGGTAAACAGTGATGGCAGCTGATCAGTGTACACCTTGACTTGGAATACAAATAGGATATAAGTAAAACTGATAAACTTGCACACGCTGTTCTTAATTTATGCAACAGAAGAGAGATTTTTAATAAACAATCAAAAATCCAATAGAGTGAGCTCCTGATTAACTGCAAATGCAGAGCAGGAAATATGTGGATGGTATTTTTTTAAAAATCAACAACAATAAAACTTGTTATATGATGTTGAAAACTAGGCACACTCTAAAATAGCATTATACATTTTTCAGACTCTTACATACTCACCTCTCAGACTTAAAACCTAAGGTAGCCATACTATTAGTTGCTCAGATTCTGTATGTATGTGAAGAAAATAGTGTAAGATTATTATTTACAGAATTTGATTTCCATTTATATCCTTCTTTGACTTTTTGGGTTTTAGTCTACCAATTCATGGGTCCATGATTTTTTTTTTATTTTTTTAAATTCAATTAGCCAACATACAGTACATCATTAGTTTCAGATGCAGAGTTCGATAACTCATCAGTTGCATATAACACCCAGTGCTCATCACATCATCACATGCCCTCCTTAATGCCCATCACCCAGCTACCCCATCTCCGCACCCACCTCCCCTTCTGCAACCCTCAGTTTGTTTCCTATCATTAAGAGTCTCTCATGGTTTGTCTCCCTCTCTGATTTCTTCCCCTTCAGTAATTTTTAAGTTATATTTACTCTGTGAAAGGAATTACTGATTTCAAGGTTAGCTGCCATCAATTACCAATAACTGGGGCCCTTAGGACCCTAAAAGCCTTAAAAACACTAGCCAGAAGACAAGGATATGGTCCTGGGTTGACATTGGGTTCACAGCTTCAGTGGGGTGGGTGGTGAGGAGGGTTGGTGGCAGAATTGAGAAAAATGTGCACAATAAAATGTCCATTTTTGTTCTGCTTTCATCATATTTTGTTCTTCTGGTCTAAAGAGAAAATGTCAGATACCTAACAAAACAATATATCAGGAAGACCTCAGTTCACTTTCATAACACCCCAAAATAAGCTTTATAGGCACTGACTTCTCCAAAGGTGGGTTATAAGTAATCCAAACAGTGGACAAAGTGGCAGAATTAAGGTGCCTGGTCAGCCTTCTGTATGAATTTCCTAACCTTTAGAACTTCAGAAGTTTAAAATTATAGCATTCCAGTAATAGAAATTTTATTATGACGTTCCTACCCTTAGAAGGATCCTGAAGGTGTCATTCTTTTTCAAGATGCCAGTCACAATAACTTTTAAATTTCTACGTAACTTTTAAATTTCCTGTACTGAAAAAAACCAAAACGTTCCATGTAAAAATCCTCAGATTCTGATGTGCCCTCTTGTTTAAGTGTAAAATCCATCAAAAACTTCCATCTTTCTTTTTATGAAGTTTGCTTATAGTTTCACACTTTTGAGTGACACAGCGCCCCTGGAAAGGTCAGTTTTTTTATTTTCCCCAGTGTGTGTGTGTGTGTTGTGGGGGGACTAGTTGGAAAACTACACCTGTGAATGACAACTAACACACTCAGTCGATGCCACCTTTCAGTCATTCAACTGGTATTTGTCAACATACTGAACATCTACGAAGTGTATATTGCTATGCTGGGAAAAGAAACATGCATAATGACATACGACAAAATCGCTGCCTTTTATGAGAATTAAAGAGAAACAGACAAAACCAAAATGCAAGGAGCACGTTAAAAATGCCCTATGTGTAGCATGAATAATGCTCTGGTGAGGGAAAAGATCATTTCTGCCTAGAGCAAACTGCTTAATATACTCTTAGAATTCTGTGCTCTCTCATATAATTCATGTGTTTTAATAGACTTGCTGTCTCTTCGCATGGAAAAATCTCCAACTCCCCAGTCACTTTATTTGGGGGGGGGATCTGGTAGACTTCTACTTTTCCTTCAGTGTCATGCTTCCAGAGGGCCTGCCCCAGGCTGGATTAGGATGTGTGCTACTGTAGCTCCTTATGATAATATAGTATGTTTTATAGTGTATAGCTATATGTTACATATTATGTATTATATCATATAGTGTATTTCTATTTTAATAGAGACAATGCCATTAATTTGTTTCCTCAGCACACTGCACAAAGTCTGGAACATAGTAAGCATTTTTGAAAAAGTTTGTAGAACGATTAAGAAAGCTGTTTTTGTTGGATCTCCAAGAAGGGGTAGGACTTCTCAACAGCAGATGAGAGGGGGCTCTAAGGAAGAGCCATATGTGTAAAAACTCAAGCCATATTAAAGAAATGAAATGGGACATAAAGTTTCTAAAACAGGGAATAGGTAGCAGGAGATAGAATTTAAAGATAGCTGAAGGAAGACTTCCAAAGACTTTATCATTTATTATTATTATTATTATTATTATTATTATTATTATGTTCTAAAGACTTTAAATTCAAGGGTGAGATGTTTGGCCTCCAGAATCTTCTTCATTGCTTTTTCTCCCATGTACACCCAGTCTCCTCCACACTTCACTGAGTAGTGAAGATACATCACAGGATTTGATGAAATGGCCAAAGAGCTTAACAGGGGTAGAAAAGAACAAGGTAAAACTTTTAAGAACGGCCATATTTAGGGAATAAGAGGAGGAAGACAGATCAATGGAGACAGAAAGGAGGAGTAGTCAGATTTAACTAAATTGTGAAATTGCAAAGAGACACAAACTAAAGCGTTCTAAGAAGGAAAAGTGGCAACTGTACCAAACTGGCAAACGTGATGAGGCAAATTCGACCTGAGGAAAGGTTATTGAAGGTGGTAACTCAGAGATTACTGACTGACGAATGAGACAGTTCAGTAGACCAGTCAAAGCAAGACAGATGAGAAGGGCCTCAGGAAGGGGCAGGGAGAGGAAATCAGACGGAGATGTAACCCACTGGGAAATTATCTCGATATGCCAGCGGAGGGGATTTGAAGGTATACGGTATATATTATGGAGGTAATTTTATGCTGTTCCAGGACCCATGTATATGCTGATGAGCATGTATTTTATGTGTTGTCAAGAGTTTAAAATTTAGGAGATGGAAAATTCTCACTCCGTTGACAATCTCCTTGTTCTTTATCTTTCATAAGTAAAAATAAGAAAAGCTCTCATACATTCACTCATTCTACAAACATATCATTAGCCAGGAAAAAGAAATGAGAAAGGAAGGAAAGGAGGGAAGGGAAGGGAGGGAGAGAGACTGGTTTATTTCGGTTCCTTCTATTTCTACAAAGAGCAAGGAACCCAAATGCATTTACAGTTAACCTTTCAATTTCCCTACTATGTGGAAGAAGGGGATGTCGTTTTGGCATATGCATCTGATTCTGGATGCTCTTCAGACAGATTCTCCATGCAAACCCACTGACTGCACATATAATCACTTTACTACTTGATTTCATATGAAAAACCCACAAAGTAAAACTACCACTTCGGGGACCCCCTGATTGACTTGAGTAGGAAGTTTTTGAACTGCAAAATAGTGCGTCCACTTCCACACTTGGACACTCACCTGTGTGAACTGCTTTATTTCCTCCCCAAGGAAACATTCGTATTCACATTTTGTAGATCATTACTTATGATACCCACCTCACTTCGTGTTTGGGGACATAGCTAAGAATCGTACGATTTTAGAGTTAGAAAGGACCAGATAGAACATATGTCCCAACCTCCTTATTAACAGATAAAAATTCAAAGCTCCAAAAACAAACTTTACACAGCTAGTGAGTCTCTAAGAAAGGTCTAGCATTCACATTCTTACTTGAGTTTCAGGGCTCCTCCCCAGTCATGTTTCGCATTGTGTGTTGCCCATCCTTCTTACCACTCATCTGTATTTCTACTCTCCATTTTACCATTAATTACCTTTTTCAACCATAAGCACATTACTCTACTTATAGGCCTCAGTTTTCTCCGGTGCAAAATGAGTGAGCTGAATGACGTATCTATGGTTTGTCTAGCTAAGAGATAGTATGATTCTATGACCATCGTGAAACCCACTGTCATATTTCTAGGTATTTCTGTTTCATGTAACAGAAACCCAATCAAGCAAGTGTAATTAAATAGGTAGATTTATTATAGGGACACAAGGCTACCTCACAGATCCCAAAGTAAAAAAGTGTGGGGGTTTCACCAGGAACTAGGACTATAAACTGGTACTACACAAGTTTATAATTGATTTCTTCTGTGTCTCTGAGAGACTCCTGCATTCTTCCCTGCTAGTTTCTGAATATTAGTCTAATTTTTCTTTCCTTTTAGATCAGTTCTCACTGCTTCACCAGGCAAAGAATGTAGCTGGGCAGCCTTCCCACTCAGTTCAAATGCCACCAGAGCCTAACTAGCATCTCTGAATCCCAATTCCAAAGTTCTTCTCAGTCCTATCTGGTTGAACCAGCCTGGGTCAGATGTCTACCAGCCTCACTAAGCTGGGGGCCAGTATGGAGCCAGAATTCACTTCATCTTCACAGAAGGGCAATTTGGTCTAAGCAGGGTCCCCAAAAGAATGCTGTATATTCAGAACTAATAGAATCAGTTGCTACTTGATTGGCATGAGGATGACAATGATTCTGTGCCTAAATCAAGGATGACATAAGCAGAAAGCTCAGGAGGACTGTCTTATTCTCTCAGGGTTTGACCAAAATCTGCATCAATAATATAGATAACTACTTACCCGACTTAGCTATTTCAGGTGGTCTATATCGGAAGAATTCCATATTCAGGTTTCGAAAAAGCCCACATGGAAAAGAGAAGTAAATTCAAGTTAACAGTTTAGAATGGAAATTAAACGTAGAGCCAGGAAGTAAAGAAGCAACAAAATCCTCTCTAGAGAGAAGAGTGAACCCATAGCAACAACTAAAGGAATCCCACAAAAGAGAATGATCTCCAGATACTGAAGAAGTGTAGCTATTCCTTTGGGAGGGCCTTGGTTTAAAGGGATTAAGGTAAATATTTAGGATAAAAAAAGAATCAACTAGGACAAGACAGCAAGGAATTCAGTGTGATTTCTCTTTGAACAGGAGCTGGTTTGTTATTATAATGAAACACCACCCCCCACCTTTTCCGTGACTTGTTTCCAATCCTATTGAGGTTTCTACCCTTCAAAAGAAAGGATATGGATTATTAGGCTTTTGGCAGGGGGTACAGAGAAACCTGTGTTGCTCTAGATCCAACCCAGCAGTGGCGGATTAAGGTGTGATTGAATGGACTGGTAATGGGGGGGGGGGCCATATTCAGAAGAGAACCTCCAGATTCTGTCAGGATTCTCAACAAGGCAGTTTTCCCAGCAGAATTCCCCTTTGTTGCTTCCATGCCTTCTTTACATTTTTTCATTCACCTCCTTGAATTCCACTGGTGAATTTACTAATCTGTCACCAGGCTATGTTTCTTCAAATACCGTTATTTTCAAAAGGTCTTAAGGAGGGGAGAAGGGTATCCTTAACTACTTCTGAAGAAAACACTATGTTGGGGCATCTTTATTTTTATCATTGTGTAGCTTGAATTGTTTGAATCAATTTGTTCTTATCAGTTTGAATAAGGCTATGCAAGAGAACTTTTTTTTTTACGGCAATTTAGTCTGCTATACTTAAAAAGGGATAACATGTTTCATCTTCTGTTGCTTTACCCTACAGACTTCCCAAATATTATTTTACAAATAAAGAGAACACCAAAATCTCAAATTCCTATATCTTTAATGGGAAAAAAATTAGAACCATATCTAAATATTATCTATATTCATGTGTTTTATCTATATTATATATATTATCTATATTCATATATATATATATATTACATTAATATACATACTATATATATGCATATACACATCTATACATCTATATAACTATTTTCCTGTGTATACGTATCGTATATAATACAGGCTATTAACAATAGCTATGCTATATCAGAGTTTATATCACCTTATGCTATATCAGAGACAAAGGCAAATGACCTGAATAATTATCAAATTCATGGACCATATTTTATTTAACATTCATATCTGGATTTGGGCATAAGCAAGATAAAACTTCTCAAGTAAGCCTTTGAGGAGGACTTCTCTCCCTAACTTAGAAGGCTTTATCTACCTTTTTTATACCATTATTGACTATTTGTGAATAAAAGTCAAGTTTGTTTTTGCAGTGGCACTTTTCAGCTGTGAATGACAGTGAAAAAAGCAAAAGACCTTTCTTTAATATGTTACTCTTAAGAATTCAAGTAGAGACAGAGCTCTGGTTTGTCACTTTAATGATTATACCTCCCTCCTATGGATCGACATTAGCCATTTTCAGTATTCACATGTCATGGCTATTATGTAGAAATAGACCCATTTTCTGTTCAGCAGGTTTTATACATGCAAGAATTTGGAGCTCTAACCAAAATATAAACACTTCCAAAACTCTTAAGATTATTTTCTCTTTATTTTTTTAAAGATTCTATTTTTTTATGTATTTGAGAAAGAAAGAGAGGGCCACTGTGTGGGGGTAGTGGCAGAGGCGGAGGGAGGGGGGCTGGGAGAGGGAGAAGGAGAAAAGAATCTCAAGCAGACTCCACACTGAGCGCAGAGGCCTACAGGGGGCTCAAGCTCACAACCTCAAGATCATGACCTGAGTTGAAATCACGAATCAAATACTTAACCGACTGAGCCACCCAGATGCTCCAGCGTTCTTTAATTTTAGATAAGCAAGGTAAAGAACACATGCTCTCATGAAATATAGTTTGCTGCCCTTTCCTGCTTTTCTGAATTATCAAGACCATCTTTTTGAACCAGCACTACCAGAGCCTAACTAAAGTCACCAAATTCTAATTCCAAATGTGTTCTCAATCAAATCTGATTGATCTAGTCTGGTTAGATTTCTACCCAGCTCAATAAGCTAGGGCCGGGGGCGGGGGGTGGGGGGGCAAGGTCAGAATCCTTTCTTCAGAGAAGGGCCATCTAGTATAAGTAGATCTAGTTAGAGATTAGATCTTTAGAGATCCCTCCAATTTGGGATTGGTTTATGTCAGTCTACACCGTGACACTTTCTCCACTCTAACGTTAAAAAAGAAGAACAAGAAATTTTAGAGCAGTGGTTTCCAAACTATTCCTTGCATGCATCCCACATTCCAAGTTGGGGAATGTAAAGGGTTCTCTGTTTTAATAAAGAACTACAGAAAAGTAAAATAAAATCAAGTCAATAGCAAGACAGCAGAATGAATGAAAGTTTTAAAAGACACACCTAAAAATAACTCAACTTATATAGGACTACCAAAAATAAGGAGCAACTGAAAGTCATCATCAAATCAAGATGCTCTGAAGATGAAGCATCCTCCCCCAATACTGCAGGAGTTTCATGTACATGTATAGAATAGGAGCTTTACAAAGTTTTCAAGGACTGTGTGGAAGCCAAATCTCTTATGGGAACACAGAACTGGGGTCTTCCTATTCTAGTAATGGGAAGGTTTTGCTTAAAGATACCAAATTTTGCTTCCCCTTAAAAACTCAATACTTTATTAGTAAATAGCCCAGTGTCCTTTGGAATAATAGTATATAGAACTGTAAGTCATTTGGTAAGAGAAATAAATACATGACTTACTACTTTTATTTTTCCACCCAGTTGGTAAGATAACTGTGGCCCACTTGAGGCTCAAGGACAGTGTGAAGGAAAACACAGGTCCAGAGGTAGAGTTCTACAACTAATTTCGTATCTAACAATTGAGGAGTAAGTCAGGTCTTAGATAGATTCCCTGAATGATAGACTTTGTGGGGCCTCATTCTCCACCCATTGATGAGAAAAAGGAAAAACAAGATGGTGGAATTATGAATTTTTGCTGTTCTTTCAGAGTCTTTCGTTCTTCTTTATATTTCTGCCCTCCCATTAGCCTAGCACGATGAATATAGAAGGGGGGAAAATGTTGTGATTGCTTATTAATTGATTGCTTATTAATTAATTGATATACCTACCTATTATGTCATGTGAAAGTTTGTAGGAATGGCTTTTATATTTAAGTGGAGGATGAGATCTAATTTATGTCACTTTGTTCATTTTTGTTTTGTTTGGCTTTTACATGCTAAATGCCATGTATATCATCAGGAAGTACCTTTACTTCAGCCTTCAGACTACTTTGGAATTTTCTAGATTTTTGCTGCTGACTAGAGGTTTGCACTTCTTACACACGCCATGATACTAATCCTCAGTAAAGCCTCTTGAAAATCAATCATCAAAAGTGATATTACTTCCCAAAATTAAGCAGTCAGTAAAGTCTTCTAAAATTCTACCAATACCTAAAATAATTGGAATGTCTCAGACCAGTGCTATTTTCTTGCGGAATTTTGATTTTGGTCTCAACCTTGGCCAAAAATGGGAAAAGATAGAAATTTACAAATCCACTTGGGGAAAAAAAAATGTTCTCAGTAACGAAGAACAAAAATGTTAACGAGTGATTAACTGCTCTTAAAGAAAAGATTATTCATTGCATAAAACAGGTATTTTGCATAGTTTTCCATCCAGTGTATCTAACTTTTTACTTGTATACATTCCTGTGAAAGTTGGGAAATGTTCTTAGGAATCGCGCCAACGATCAATCTTCAATTATGGAGTTGTTAAAACTATGCAATTAAACCAGTAGTAAATTAGAATTCTATGTAGGAAAATAATTATTTTACATATAAGTTTTCATAAAGTAATCCATTACTTCTGCTTTAAATAGAACAGATCTTTTGGATGATGCTTAGATCATATTGTTTGAAAAGTTGCTGCAGAACCAGAATTAAATGATTCCCTTTAAGCTACCATGTATTGAGTGTTTACTATTTTTAAGACATTGTAATTCACGGTTAATATCTAGTTCAATACTCTCAGTACCTCCTCGAGTAATTATTATCCTCCTCCTACTAAAAATGATAAAATCAATACGTAAACAGGTAAGATCACATTCTTCTATCATATGGAAAATTTGGAATAAAAATATATGCTTGTCTGTCTCTAAAACTGTGTTCTTAACTACAAAGCAGCTTTTCTCAAGAATAACAAAAGCAAATCCCTTGCCTTTGCCTGCAGAAAAATTTTTAAAAAGTCCTAAAGGCTAAAGACTTATGCTTTAAATTTATGTAGGGAGGAGAACCTACATTTCTTCTCTCTCCCTTAAAGGAGGTTTGGCGGCATGACATGAAACTGACAACCAAAGAAGAAGTAAATATTGATAATATCCCGGGTGGTTGAATGGGCTTCTAATTTTTTATTACTATTCAGGAAGTGTCACTCAAACTAGATTCCTTTATTGCAGCGGTGCTGTGGATCACTGTCATAAATTTTCTGTTTGTACAATTTTCCCTCTCATATTGTCAAGTATCTTGTGGTTTTATTAGTGGCTTGCCTGTAATTAGATTCCAGGTGCAGACTCACACTCATCTTTCCAGTCAGGAAATCAGAAAGACTATCACTTGTCTTCTGCTATTCCAGTGAATTCAGTTTGGGATATAAGATACGTAAGCAGTAATTTCGTTTGCGGGTTGCACAATACCCAGTGACAATGGACTCTACTCTCCTGATGTTTCCATAACCTCTCCTCATTTGGGATTTTGTTCCACCTGAACACTTACACTTTTAAGTGATAATATCTCTTATATTTGGGGAACTATACAAATTAAAATCAAGGAGAAGAAAAACACATAAGTGTAGCTGCTTCATTTGGTTCTTTAATATTCTCAAGTATTTCAATGGGCTCCTTTTTTGTAACTCCTGGCATCAGGAAAAGGAATTAATTTTAAATAAAGTATCCTTCCCATGAACAAATCCCCAGAAACCATTTATTGTTTTCTTTTTCTGAAATCCATAGGTTAATGACATTTATTTCTTTTTATTTGTAGTTCTGCTGGCTGAGTGTACACTCTAAAGTGAAGTTCTTGTGATGCATGCTTACTTTCTTCCTGACATTCAAATGAAATGTTCAAATGATATGACTTTGGTTTAGATAATTTTTAAAAATCTGTCAGTGAATCTGTTACTGTTACATGTACGAGCACTCTGTTCCCAGGGACTATCAAGCAAAAGAGCAAAGAAGCCTGGATAAACATTTTACTACAAGAGAGGCCAAAAACACTATTATACTCTATTAGATCATGAAATGGCCATCTTTTACCTATGTAAGAAAACATGGAGGTTCTTTTTTTTCCCTATCAGCCCAGAAACTCACAATTCATGACACATACGCACTTCAGAACAAATTAAGGTAAAAAGATGCTCAGATATTAATGGAAATCTCCCATTTTCTTTTGATTAATTAAAAGGGTTTTAGGAGAAAACTAATAATGGTCCACAGGGAAGAAAAGGCCATTAAAGTCATGGAATATATATTAGCAATTATCTTACTTTATTTACAACCCATTTTTCTGCTGAAAACTGGAATGCATAAAATATATAAATTGCATAAAATAATAAATATATGTAAAATTCATGAAAACCTGATAACAGATTGTGAACGTAATGATATTATTAAGAATTAAAATAATTCAGTATTTTTTAGCAGCCAAGATATATGAGATGAGCTTTCAAATAATGTTAAATAAGTAAAGTAGGATTGTAATTGGATGTAGGCCTAATTAGATTCCCTTCATTTTGATCTTCATTTAAACATCTTCTAATTCCCTTTTACAGAAAAACATAGACTAGAAATTGGTGTAAGATTATATAATCAAGCAGGCAAATTCGGGGGTTTATTATTGCGTAGAGGTTGGAATATCGAGATGGATTCCTACAAGTAAACGTATGAGCTTTGAACTTCAACAAATATTAACAGTAGTCCTGGTCTAGATTTGTTCTGGGTGCACAATGACCCCTTTACTAAAAAATGGAGTAACCCCAAGAAATTGCTACTTCCCAGTACCTGATCTGGAATTTGGGTTACAATATATGGAAATTCCTGGTGGGAGTCCCAGGGTTCCAGACTAAAAAATTAAAGTACTGTGCATTTGGACACTGATGTTCAGTTTAGCAGACCCAGAGGTCAAGCAAAGGGGTAAGTCTAAGTACATTTTCCTCAAATAAAGACCTGCTCTGAAATGAACCTACATGAGTTACTAATTACCAAAAATTTATTGAGCAACTTTAGTGCACAGCACACATCCTGATTACAGGGGGAAAAAAAAAGACGTGTTTTAAGTTTAATTTAAAAAAACATAAACTATTGATAGAGGATAAGTAGCATGATGTATAGTGGGGAAAGCTTAATCTTTGAAGTTAGATTCCAACTGGCTTATACATTTCTTCACCTCTTTAACCTCTCAGTTTTTTCCTCTATAATATGGGAGTGAAAAACATCTACTTCATAACATTGTTCTAATGACTAAGTGAGAGTTTGTTTACCAGGCATCTGGCACATGGTGAGCACTCGATTGTTGCCATTAAATAGATTTAAAATACTTAGTAGTATATTAGATGCACTTGGTAAAGAATAGATTCTTTTCTCCTAACAACATGCATCAATTTATAAGTGCCAAAATAATTGTTCAGAAAATCAAGATCACAAAAATTCACTGAGGATTAGGACAGTGACATAAGCTTCCCAGATAATGCAGGGCTTAAGTAAGAATGTGGGAGAAGACAAATCAGGAAAGTACATGCATAAAGGAGGGAATTATCTGAATGTTTGAAGAATAATAAATGGAAAAAAATCAGTCAAACTGGAGGCAAAATAATGTAAAATGAAATGAAGGACATTAAGAGTAGAGAAAGGGCAGTTGGAGAAATACCTAGTTTTTCATGAACATCACATAGAATACAGATGGGATTTTAATCAAGTAGAAAGAATTTAAGGAAAAGTGCTCTGAAGTGCTTTATAATACGACATTCAAAAAGAAAGCTTTTCAGCAATGAATGTTGCATGAGTTATATCAAACTGCACTTTGACCATCTGTACCCATTAAGTAAATGGCTGCTGCCATGACAAGCAGACCCCAAATCTCAGTGGCTTAGCACAATAAAGCCTATTTTTCATTCACATAAATTATGTGTCCCTGGTCAGTGTACAGCCTTCCATATTGTTAATCATGGAGCCAGACTCCTTCTGTATTACAGTTTTGCCCTCCTCTGGATCCACAGGGCACTCTCCACTTGGCAAAAGAACAGGTAAAGCAGAGGATTACTATAGAAGGTTTTAATTGGTTAAGCCTGGAAGCAGTGTCTATCATTTCTGTCTAAACTTCATTGGCTAGAACTCAATCACATGAGCCCCATCTAACTGAAAAGGAGGTTGGGAAGAAAGAAAGAGTTTTATTTTTTCAAAAACACAGAGTGATCTGCCATACCATCTAAGATGTTTTTTTTCATTCAGGCTGGAATTTATAGCATTCAACTTTTGATAAACATAACATATGAGCAAGAAGAGATGAAAACTGATGTCTATATTATTAATCATGGCATCATTCCTATTGAAAACTGACTTATTAGCCTCATAAGAAAACATTATAATTTTCATTATTTTAACAAGTAGACAACTTGGATTCTAAACTATCTAAAATTTAAGAAAATATTCTAATTATTTAGGTCTGTCTTAATGTCTTGCTACAGGGAGCTATCTCAATATTTCATTTCAATATTGTCAATGAATTTTACATGTGGATTACTGAAAAAAAACACATTTGTTGTTAAATATTACAAGAGTAAATTTCATGGGATATCTAGATGTAAGATACTGTAAAATTTTAAAATGCACCTGAAATACAGATAGGAATTTCTTAATTACACAAAAGTATTAAATAAGAAAGGATATCATATAGGGGCGCCTGGGTGGCACAGCGGTTGAGCATCTGCCTTCGGCTCAGGGCGTGATCCCGGTGTTCTGGGATCGAGCCCCACATCAGGCTCTTCCACTATGAGCCTGCTTCTTCCTCTCCCACTCCCCCTGCTTGTGTTCCCTCTCTCGCTGGCTGTCTCTATCTCTGTCGAATAAATAAATAAAATCTTAAAAAAAAATTTAGAATTTAAAAAAAAAAAGAAAGGATATCATATAAACTAGCTTATAAGACATAAAACAACAGAGAAAGTGCCTGATAAAATTTCTTTCTACTAACTTAAGTAGTGGATATAGTATGTTATGATGCTGTGGGTTGAACTGTGCTCCCCCCAAATTGATAGGTTGAAGATCTAACCCCCAGTACCTCAGAATGTGATAGTGTTTGGAGATAGTGCCTTTAAAAATTTGAATAAGTTAAAACGAGCCATTAGGCTGGGCTCTAATCCAATCTGACTGGTGTTCTCCTAAGAAGTAGAAATTTGGACACACAAAGAAAGAAGAGGGATCCATGAATACAAGAGGAAAGACCATGTGAGGCTACAGTGAGAAGGTGGCCATCTGTCATCCAAAGACAGAGGCCTCAGGGAAAAACAAACCTGCTGACACCTTGATCTTGGACTTCCAGCCTCCAGAACTGTAAGAACATATATTTCTGTTAAGCCCCGCAGTGTGTGGTACTTTGTTATGGCCACCCAAGTAGACTAAGACAGATGCGTATGAGATGACATGACTGATTTGAAATCGAAGGTCTCAAAGGCAAATATTCACCATAAAGATTTTACAAAAGGAAATACTTAAGGTAATCCTGCAATCAGAAAGTCCAGCAAATAGCTGAATATCACCACAGACGCAGAACACAATTCCTTTGTGTATAATCCTGGAAAATTGTGCAATATCACCCAAAATATATATTTTGAAAGTTGTTTACAGCCTAATTATTTCGCATGCAGAATGAAAATTCTTATAGAAATAGTAATAGTAGGGCGTTATTAATAACAAATGATGACATTTACCAGGAAGATATAAAATGTTAATTTGTATTCCCCTAAAAGCATGATCTCAAAATACATAAAACAAAATTTGACACACACAAAAAAAGAAATCAAAAATATATAATCCTGAAAGGATACTTTAATACACCTCTCCCACTACGTAATAAGACAAGCAAACAAAAATCAGTGATAATATAGAAATCTCCACAACATGAATCACAAATGATATAATTGTTGTATGGAATATTGCATCCTACAACAGCAGAGCATTTCCAAAACTGACCACATGCAGGGACATAAAGCAAGTTCAACAGATTTCAAAGGGCTGAAATTATACATCATTTGTTTTTGGAATAAAATAGCATTAAGCTAGAAACCAATAACAAAAGGTTAAGAAAAAAATACCAAAATGTCTGGAATTAAGCACTACACTTCTAAATAACTCCTGGGTAAAGAATAAATTTCAGTGAGAATTAGAAATATTTTTAACTAAATGAAAATCAAACTAATTTAAACCTTAAATATACATACTGAAAGAAGAAAAAAAAGGCTGATAATAAACTAAATATGTATGCACCACAAAAAGTTAGGAAAAAAGCAGTTACTTAAACCCAAAGACAGTAAAAAGAAGAAAATAAAGAGAAAATAATGAAAGTTAAATAGAAAGAAAAAAAACTCAAAAGAAAAAACTAACGAAGCCAAATTATATCTTTAAAGGACAAATAAGAGTAGCAAGACTCTAGCAATAAATAAATAATAATAATAAACACAAATATAAATAATAAATCATAGAAGTGAAAAAGAGACATCAATACAGAACTTAAAGAGATTAAAAATATAAAAAGCAGCAGTTATACACAACTGTAAGGCAACATATATGAAAATTAGGATCAAAAGACAGATAATTATAAAAACATAACTTAGCAAAACTGATGGAAAAACTCCAGAAATCTGAACAGTCTTCTATGTATTAAAGACATTAAACTTGGAATGAAAAGCTTCAGCTCATTAGTCATGAGAACAATGGGAATTAAAACCAAAATTAGTGCTATACATACCCACCAGAACTGCTAAAGTTAAAAAGACAGAAAATAATAAGTGTTCACCTGATATGGAGTATAGAGCTACTGGAACTTCCACTTACCCCTGGGAGAATAAATTTGTGCAATCACTTAGCCACATGAAAACACAGGGATCAATCTCACACATAAGATGGAACAAAAGAGGCAATACACAAAACAGTTCATACTATGGGATTTCATTTATATTATGTTCAAAAATAGGCAAAACTAATCTATGTCACCTTTGGTGTAGAAAAGAAGAGATACTGGTTAGGAGGGCATATGTAAGCAGCTTCTAGGATTCATGCAATGTTCAATTTATTGATCTGACTGTGGTAAAAGGAGTATGTTCACTTTTTATCAAGCTAATTACTTGTGTGTGTGTGTGTGTGTGTGTATGTACTTCAGCAAAATGTCCATATAATAATAATATGAGATATGATCAGTATTTCACATATGCTGAGTTCCGTTACAAAACTCGCTGGCCCTTTTATTCTAAAACAAATGAGTCAATGCGTCTTATGACCTGGGGAGAACAGGTCATTGTGAATTAATCATGAGCAAATGAAGCAGTGAAATATTTGTAACAACAAAAAACAGCAGCATAGAATTTCAGCTGAAGAAAGGTTATTCCAAGTTTATTCCAGTATCAGAAAAAAATTTTATATTTGTTACAAAAACAGAACAGAAAAATAAAACCTAAGGTAAATATTGAAGATGACTATAAACATACAACTGTACATAAAAACTGTACAGAGTTTGATTCCTCTAAAAGACAAGAAGAATAGAACCTGTGAGTTCAAAAGAATCAACTGAGACATTGTTCTTGCTAATTAACAAGGAGGTGTTAATGTGACATTTAACACTTAGATTTTAGCTCCTGAACAAATGAAAATAAATTGGGAAAGACTGGGCCCAAATGGTAGTAAAAAGGTAAACCTGCACATGCACTGATTTTCCAGCATCACCGCGCTCCCCATCTAGGCAACTTAACCTCTACCATTTTCAGCCCCCAGCTCTAGTCTGATCTGGCTATCTAGACTGGGGCTAGATCCAGGAGGTAAGTCTTGATTAGTCCAATCTAAAAATGAATACTAGTTACAGCCTCCTTGTAGTAAATAGGCATTAAAAAGATTGTGTCACCTAATTTTTACCTATGAGAGTGCTTTGTGTTGAGGTAGCTCTGAAAGAGACAAGAAGATTAGGCATTTATTTTCCCCCTGACTCTGAACACTGGTGTGCCCTGAGATGCTGCGACCAGCATGCTCCACGAGGGGAGATGATCCATGTTTCTGAGAAGAAAGAATAATGTTATTATTGAAATGTCACATTCGTGAGCCATGGAGGCATCCTACCATCCTTTACTGCAAGATAATACATCCAATTGTTTAACTCAGTGATTCTCAAAGTAGGATTCTCAAGTCAGCAGCATCCAGATCACCTGGGAACTCGTCAGAAATGCAAATTCCCAGACACCACCCCAAACCTACTAAATCAGAAACTCTGGGCAGGTGATCTTGATGGATCCTTAAAGATTGATAACTACTGGCTTAAGTCATTTTGAGATGGGTTTTCTGTTACTTGTGGCCGAAACTTCCTATTTGATACAACACACAGTAGCAGGTAAGATAAAAGTAAGTGGGGATTATGAGAAAAGAGAGATAAAGAAAAATGGTGAAGAGCAAAGGTTAAGATACAACTAGGATCTGGTGAATTCTCAGGAACACATACAAGAGTCCACGATTGAGTCTATTCCTCAAAGTCTATGCTACATACCTCAAGCACCTCTGAGGCTGACAGCAGATTCATATGCTACAAATACCTCAGGATCTCAGCATCATCCTTGTTGTTGGATTCTTTATATCAGTGAAGATTCATTACACTTACTGTAGTCCCCCAGGATTAAGAAGTCAAGGAACAGAGTACTTACAGTCCTGCCTCTACCTCCTCTTAGAAATCACTGAAAAACAATGAGCGTAACTGAGGAAACAGAATTACAAATACTTTTATCTTTCCAAAATTACAGAACATTGTAACCCTAAACCTTAATATTTGCTGAAGAACTGCCAAATGTAGCAAAGAGGGGACAGGTGCGGGAAAACACCAAATGAGAAAGTCTGCATCTCCCAAACAAAGCCAACAGAGCACAGTTATTCTGAAGTAAAAACTTCATCTAAGGAGCAAAAGCAATGATCTTCTTTAAAACCTTTTCTGTTTATAACAAAGGAAATGGAATGCGCAGGCTAGTGGGAAAATGCCATATGGCACTATAATGTATCAGGAATTCCACAAGGAAACACACAAACATATTTGGCATGACTGGAGAGACTGGAGACAGATTGGAGGAGAGAAACCAGGGATTCTGGAGCCTCCATAACTGCTGAACTTCATTGGCTCTGGAGAAGTCATGACTAAAATACATCTCTCACACATTCATCTTGGGTTTCCTTGTGTACTAAGGTGAATTCTTATCACCCCACAGGACTACCATGACCCCTTTCTCATAAAAACTTCCTGCAAAAAGCCAGGTCAGGAAGAATTCATTCAAACAATCAGGCTGAACCAGTATAGAATCTTTGCCCCCAAATGCTAGAAAGCAATAAGTGAAGGTTAGAAATAACAACAAGGAGAAAACAACAAAAACAACAACAACAACAGAAAACAAAAATAATCACAAGGCCAAACAATTTTTTTAAATTAATAAAATCTCCAAACAGTTCAAGGCAAGTACAGTATGTAGGACTTAAGGAACATATATGATGGGTACAAAGAAAAAGGAGCAGAGAGAGTTCAGGAAAGAAGCTGAGTGGAAAAAAAAACAATTGTTGAAGCGTCACTGATCACAATGCAATGGAAAACATCATTCTCAACAGACAAAACAAGTAAATGGAGGTCAAGATTGAGAAAGAAAAAGTGTTCTATATATAGAAATCATGAGTTTTAAAAGCAGTAGCAATGATCAGGATGGAAAAACACTCAAAAATGTAACTCAAAAATATTTTCTAGAATCGTAAGACTAACCTACAGAGTGAACGATATATACACTGTCCAGGAAAACATGGATACAGAATGATCAACGCTGAAACATAGACCATACAGTTGTCAGTCTTCTCTACACAAAACAAAAGAGAAAAGCTCTGTTAGACCTCAAGTCAAAAATATAAAGTCACCAACAAAGTGAAGATTCAGGCCAGCCTTACAGACTACTGTTCAGCATTCTTCAATGGTAATTGAGGTTGGCAAGTGGCTACAATGTTTTCAGAGAAAGAAAATATAACACAAAAACTTTATAATCAGTGAACTATGGATGAAAACAAAAGCAGAAGATAGGCATTTTTACATGTGCAGGAATTTCAACTCCCATGAGTCCTTCTTTAAGGAAATCAATGCAATCAAGGAAAAGATTAAAATAAAGAAACTATGGGAAACGATTGATTAGTACTTTGAATTCATTCAACTGCAGGAATAAGACCAAACATTTGATAAAATTATGGTTATAAAATCAAAAGAAAATGTCACAAACCACAAAAATAAAGCAAATATATACAAACAAAAAATTTGAAGCAAAAGGAAGAAATAAGATAGAAGTATTTTCTTTATCACTAAGCTGGTGATTAAAGTATATTTTTAAAAATGGATAAAAATGTAATAGAAATAGAACTGTGTTTAAATATGTAAAGGTACAGAGTAGACTAAGAAAAAGATGCTGTTTATCTGTAATTTCAAAGTGGAGATAAAAAGAAGAGATTGGGGAATTATAGCAATTTTGTTATTGCACAAAATGGAGATTCAATAGTTACTACCTAAAAATGCAGAGTAGTAAGTGTATTATATAAAATTATGGTATAAACATAATCACTAAAAGAACTAACAATAAACGTACAACTTAACAATTTATCAGAAAGAATCTACACACAATACAAAGCCAAGGAGAAAAACTGCCATATAATAATACAAAAACAATCAAAGAAGCTAAAAAGTGAAAGTATAATATAAAGGACTATGAAAGAATGAAGTCCAAACAAATCTGCCATCTCAATAAATGCAGATAGGCTAAGGACTCCTATTAAAAGAAAAAGCAGTCTCAAGTTGAACAAAGCTTATAAAAACACAAACCAAAACAGTGTCTCAAAAAGATTGAAAATAACATGATAAGGAAAGACATACAAAGAAAATGCAAAGAAAAATAAGGCAGGATTAATAATCTTTTTTTAAAATTTTTTATTATGTTACATTAGTCACCATACAGTACATCATTCATTTTTGATTAGTGTTCCATGATTCATTGTTTGCGTATAACACCCAGTGCTCCATGCAATACGTGCCCTCCTTAATATCCATCACCAGCCTATCCCAATCCCCCAACCTCCTCCCCTCAGAAACCCTCCGATTGTTTCCCAGAGTCCATAGTCTCTTGTGGTTTATTCCCCATTCTGTCTACCCCCTCTTCATTCTTCCCTTCCTTCTCCTACTGATCTCCCTGCTATTCATTATGTTCCATAAATGAGTGAAACCATATGATAATTGTCTTTCTCTGCTTGACTTATTTCACTTAGCATAATCTCCTCCAGTCCCCTCCATGTTGCAGCAAATGTTGGGTAATCATTCTTTCTGATAGCTGAGTAATATTCCACTGTATATATGGACCACATCTTCTTTATCCATTCGTCTGTTGAAGGACATCTTGGCTCCTTCACAGTTTAGCTATTGTGGACAACGCTGCTATGAACACTGGGGTGCATATGGCCCTTCTCTTCACTACGTCTGTATCTTTGGGATAAATACCCAGTAGTGCAATTGCCAGGTCATAGGGTAGCTCTATTTTTAACTTTCTGAGGGACCTCCACACTGTTTTCCAAAGTGGCTGTACCAACTTGCATTCCCACCAACAGTGTAAGAGGGTTCCCCTTTCTCCACATCCTCCCCAACATTTGTTGTTTCTTGCCTTGTCAATTTTTGCCATTCTAATTGGCATAAGGTGGTATCTCAATGTGGTTTTGATTTGAATTTCCCTGATGGCTAATGATTTTGAACATTTTTTTCATGTGTCTGTTAGCCATTTGTATGTCTTCGTTGGAAAAGTGTTCATATCTTCTGCCCATTTTTTGATTTGATTATTTGTTTCTTGTATATTGAGTTTGAGAAGCTTTTTTACAGATCTTGGATACCAGCCTTTTATCTGTAGTTTCATTTGCAAATATCTTCTCCCATTCTGTGGGCTGCCTCTTTGTTTTGATGACTGTTTCCTTTGCTGTGCGGAAACTTTTTATCTTGATGAAGTCCCAAAAGTTCATTGTTTCTTCTGTTTCTCTTGCCTTTGGAGACGTGTCATGAAAGAAGTTGCTGTGGCCGATGTCAAAGAGGCTACAGCCTATGTTCTCCTCTATGATTTTGATGGATTCCTGTCTCACATCGAGGTCTTTGATCCATTTAGAGTTTATCTTTGTGTATGGTGTGAAAGAGTGGTCAAGCTTCATTATTTTATATATAGCTGTCCAATTTTCCCAGCACCATTTATTGAAGAGACTGTCTTTTTCCATTGGATGTTTTTTCCTGCTTTGTCAAAGATTAGATTACCATAGAGTTGAGGGTCCATTTCTGGAGTCTGTATTCTGTTCCGTTGATCTATGTGTCTGTTTTTGTGCCAGTACCATGCTGTCTTGGTAATCACAGCTTTGTAGGATAGCTTGAAATCAGGCAACGTGATGCCCCCAACGTTGTTTTTCTTTTTCAACATTTCCTTGGCCATTTGGGGTCTTTTCTGGTTCCACACAAATTTTAGGATTGTTTGTTCCACCTCTTTGAAAAATGTCATTGGTATTTTGATCGGGATGGCATTGAACGTGTAGATTGCTCTGGGTAGCATAGATATTTTAACTATGTTTATTCTTCCAATCCATGAGCATGGAATGTTTTTGCATCTTCTTCAATGTCTTTCATCAGTGTTCTATAGTTTCTAGAGTATAGATCCTTTACCTCTTTGGTTAAGTTTATTCCGAGATATCTTATGATTTTTGGTGCTATTGTAAATGGAATCAATTTCCCAATTTCTCTTTCTTCAGTCTCATTGTTCGTGTATAGAAATGCAACTGATTTCTGAGCATTGATTTTGTATCCTGCCACATTGCTGAATTGTTCTATGAGTCCTAGTAATTTAGGGGTGGAGTCTTTTGGGTTTTCCATATAAAGTATCATGTCATCTGCAAAGAGAGAGAGTTTGATTTCTTCTTTGGCAATCTGAATACCTTTTATTCTTTTTGGTGTTTGACTGCTGTTGCTAGGACTTCTAGTACTATGGTGAACAATAATGGCGAGAGTGGGCATCCTTGTTGTGTTCCTGATCTTAAGGGAAAGGTTTTCAGGTTTCCGCGTTGAGAATGATATTCGCTGTAGGCTTTTCATAGATGGTTTTATGAAATTGAGGAATGTACCCCCTATCCCTACACTCTGAAGGGTTTTAATCAGGAAAGGAGGCTGTATTTTGTCAAATACTTTTTCTGCATCAATTGAAAGGATCATATGGTTCTTGACTCTTCTCTTATTAAAGTGATTTATCACACTGATCGATTTGCAAATGTTGAACCACCTTGCATCCCAGGGATGAATCCCACTTGGTCCTGATGGATAATCCTTTTAATGTACTACCTGGATCCTATTAGCTAGGATCTTGTTGAGAATTTTGGCATCCATATTCATCAGGGATAACAGTCTGTAATTCTCCTTTTTGATGGGGTCTTTGCCTGGTTTTGGGATCAAGGTAATACTGGCCTCATAGAATGAGTTTGGTAGTTTTCCTTCTGTTTCTATTTTTTGAAACAGTTTCAGGAGAATAGGTATTATTTCTTCTTTGAATGTTTGGTAGAATTTCCTGGGGAATCTGTCAGGCCCTGGACTCTTGTTTTTTGGAAGGTTTTTGATCACTGCTTCAATCTCTTCATGATTAATTTGTCTGTTTAGATAATCAATTTCTTCCTGTTTCAGTCTTGGTAGTTTACAGGTTTCCAGGAAGGCATCCATTTCTTCCAGGTTGTTTAATTTATTGGCATATAGTTGCTGATAATAGTTTCTAATGATTGTTTCTATTTCCTTGGTATTGGTCATGATCTCTCCCCTTTCATTCACAAATTTATTAATTTGGGTCCTTTCTCTATTCTTTTGAATACGTCTGGCCAGTGGTTATTGATCTTATTTATTCTTTCAAAGAACCAGCTTCTAGTTTTGTTGATCTGCTCTACTGTGCTTCTGGTTTCTAATTCATTGATCTCTGCTCTAATCTTGATCAACTGCCTTCTCGTGCATGGGTTACGCCTGTTCTTCAGTTCCAGCTCCAGATTCTTAAGGTGAGAATACAAAGACTGCATTTTAGATTGTTCTATTCCTTTGACTGAGGCTTGGATGGCTATGTATTTTCCCCTTAGGATCACCTTTGCAGTGTCCCACAGGTTTTGGACTGATGTGTTTTCTTTCTCATTGGTTTCCATAAATTGCTTAAGTTCTTCTTTAATTCCCTGGTTTACCCAATCATTCTTAAGCAAGATGGTTCTTAGTTTCCAAGTGTTTGAGTTTCTTCCAAATTTTTCCTTGTGATTGAGTTCCAGTTTTAAAGCATTGAGCTCTGAGAATATGCAGGGAATGATCTCAGTCTCTTGGTGTCAGTTGACACCTGTTTTGTGACTCAGTATATGGTCTATTTTGGAGAAAGTTCCATGTGCATTTGAAAAGAATGAATATTCTGTTGTTCTGGGGTGTAGTGTTCTGTATATATCTATGAGGTCCATCTGGTCCAGTATATCATTCAGAGCTCTTGTTTCTTTGTTGATTTCCTGCTTAGATGATCTGTCTATTGCTGAGAGCGGAGTGTTGACGTCCTCTACTATTAACGTATTATTATCTATATGTCTCTTTATTCTGGTTAAGACTTGGCCTGTGTATCTAGCTGCTCCCCTGTTGGGGCACAGATATTTATAATTGTTAGATCCTCTCGTTGGATACACCCTTTAAGAATAATATAGTGTCCTTCTGTATCTCTAACTACAGTCTTTAGCTTAAAATCTAATCTGTCCAATAAGAGAATTGCTACCCCAGCTTTCTTTTGAGGTCCGCTGGCATGAAAAATGGTTCTCCATACCTTCACTTTCAGTCTGGATGTTATCTTTAGGTTCAAAATGAGTCTCTTGTAGACAGCATATGGATGGGTCATGTCTTTTTATCCAATCTGCAACCCTGTGGTGTTTTATGGGAGCACTTAGACCATTCACATTGAGAGTGATTATTGAGAGATATGATTTTAATGATGTCATGCTGCCTGGGAAATCTTTTGTTTCTATAGATGTAAATTTCTGTTCTGTATCACTCTTGGGGTCTTTTTACTTTTATAGAATCCCCTTAGTATTTCTTGTAGGGTTGGCTTGATGGTTACATATTCTTTCAGTTTCTACCGGTCTTGGAAGGTCCTTGTCTCTCCATCCATTCTGAATGACAGCCCTGCTGAATAAAGAATCCTTGGCTGCATGTTCTTCTCACTTAGTGCTCTGAATATGTCTTGCCAGCTTTTTCTGGCTTGCCAGGTCTCTGTAGACAGGTCTGATGTTATTCTGATGTTCTTCCCTCTGTACGTGAGGATTCTCTACCCCCTGGCCACTTTCAAGATTTTATCCTTGGATCTAAGATTTGTGAATTGTACTAGTATGTGATGTGGTATTGATCTGCTCTCATTGATCTTGGGAGGGGTCCTCTCTGCCTCTTGAACAGGAATGCTTGTTTCCTTCACCAGATTAGGGAAGTTCTCAGCTACAATTTGTTCAAATATCTCTTCTAGACCCCCTCAGGGATGCCAATGATTCTGACATTGGAATGTTTCATAGGGTCAGTAACCTCCCATATTCTAATTTCTTGAAATTGGAGTTTTTTGAGCCATGTTCCCTCTTTTTCCTTCTTTTCTATCGTCTCATCTTCCAACTCACTAATTCGTTCTTCTGCCTCATTTACCCTGGCCATCAGAGTTTAGACTGCATTTGATTCATAGCATTCTTAATTTCTGCCAGATTTCCTCTCATTTCTGCCCTTAGAGATTCTATATATTTGTTAATATTTTCATTAATATTTTTTTCAAGCCTATACATCATCTTGACCATTCTTACTTTGAACTCCATTTCTGACAATTTAGTTATATCCATATCCATTAGTTCTGTGGCAGAGGCCACAGTCTCTGTTTCTCTCCTTTGTTGGGGGTTCCTCCTCCTTGTCATTCTGATGAGGAGTGGTTGCGGGGATGTACAGAGCCCAAATTATTGACCAGGACCCAAGCAATGTGCACTTGTTTTATAGGGACCTTAGGACTGTGGGCTTCTTGTTTTTTCAGCCTGCCTTCTGGGGGAGGGGCCTGCCACGCTGATACTCAGGCAACCCTGTTTGGATAGACCTGCCTGGTCCCCTGCGAGGAGGGGTGGGGATGGGCACAACGCAAACCTGTTTTTACGGGCTTTTGTTCTCTGGAGGTTTTCCCTGGTGGCTTTCTGTGACTCTTCTGAGAGTCAGAGCAGCAGTGGCTATATCCAAGCCTCTGTCTCAGAACAGAGAGATCGCAGTCTGCTCTTCACTGAGCTCTCCTGGTCACTTTAACTCTGTTTCTGTTGGTGCTGCTAAAAACCCCACAGCGACCTGGGTTGTGTGCCCCACAGCCGTTCTCCCAGTCCTTGCTCCCAGGGCTTGCACATCTCTGCCCTTTGTGCTTCTAACACTGCCAGCTGCCCCCAGTTCCTGTGCGCGTTCCCGAGCTCCCTGTTTCAGCGTGGTTCGCGTGTGCCAGAGCTCCGGTTTTCAGTCTAGTTGTGTGCGCGTTCCTGAGCTCCCGGTTTCAGACTGGTTAGGATTAACAATCTTAATATTAAATGAGGTTACATCCAGGGCAAACAGAAAAAGAGTCAGTGCAAATCAGAAAACTGAAAACTATTAAAAATCATAAGAATTGGGGGGAATAAGGCTCTTAGATTATATCTATACAAATGGCATGACAATATATCTAGAAAACCAAAGAGGATTAATACTATATATTAGTATACAAAAGCATATATAGAAAGATAGAAAATAACCAATTGAAGTGAGAAGACATTTATAATAATAGCACAAAAAATTAAATACTTAGGAGTAAACTTAATAAGAAATGTGGAAAAAAAGAAAAAACTGTAAAAACACTCCTGAAGACACAAAAGTAGACCTGAACAAATAGAAAGCATTCCTCATCATTAGAAAATTTTAAAATTTATCCTTCCCAAATGATACAGATTTAAGATGATCTCTCAAAAATATACTGACAGTTTTTGTTTTTGTTTGAAGCTAGACAACTTTATTTTAAAGTTCATTTGGGGAAAAAAAATGCAAGAAAAACTAATAAAAATAAAACCTAACAAAGAAGAACCCTAATGCTACTGCACTCTCACTAGATTAACTGAAATTTAAAAAATAACAAAACCAAAGGTTTAGCAACTGAAATTCACACACATTAGGTAAAAGAATGGCAGTTCCTTATATAACTAAACATTCACCTGCTCCACACCCCCCAAATTTTACTGCTAGCTACTTTCCCAAAAGAAATGAAAAACTACATTTCCCCAAAGTTGTTTATCAGTGTTCATTAGTTTTATATATAATGGCCCAAACTGGAAACAGTCCAAGGATCTATCAGTAAAAGATAGATAAACAAAGTATGGTATATTTATACAATGCAATACTACTCAGCAATTAAATGATTTACTCATACACACAACACAGATGACTATCAAAACATTGCAGAGTAAAAGAAACTTGAAACAAAAGTGTACTTAGTGTACTTAGATTCAATTTTATGAAGTCTAAGAACAAGCAAAACCAATTTATGGTGGGGAAGAGTTACAGTTTGGATCCCAAAACAGTCAGGTGGCAGCATTCCTTCTTGTTTGGGGGAGGTCAGTTCTATTAATGCCTTCAACTGATTGGATGAAACCCTCCCACACTATGGAGGGCAATCTGCTTTACTCAAAGTCCACTGACTAAAATGTTAATCTCATCCCAAAAACATATTCACGGAAACATCCAGAATAATATCTAACCAAATATCTGGGCATCTAGAAGTAATACAAGCAAAATATTAATAGTTTTGACTATTTAATACATGTTGCATGGCAAAGAAAAATACACTATAAGCAAATTCAAAAGGCAAGTGGTTTAGATTTAATTATAAATACAGATAAACATCTTTTTTGGTTTTTTTCCAAATGAAATATAGGGAGGATACTGAAATGTAGTAAACTGATTACCTACAGGTATGTGTGGATATAGAAAGCTAGGGAATGAGTAAGGATATTCTTAGTATACCTCTGTGTTAGCATCCAGTCAGGAGACCAGAAACCATGTAAATTATATTGACAATATAAGTTAGGAGCTTATGTAGATGAATGTTGGAAGAATGAAAAGGCAACTGTGGAACACTGAGGTAATGCAGAGATTATAACTGCCTGAAGCAGCTCCTAGCCAAAAAGCTAGGAGAAAAGGAAGAAAACTGAAGGAGGAAATTTGCAAAGTTGTAACACATTTTTCTGAACACAGGGCACTCCCCAGATGGTGCTAGAACCTCAGGAGCTCTGAGGAGAGGCATCATGAAACTGGGACTCAGACCACTGAAAAAAATAGTGTTCTTAGGGGCTAGTCTAAAAGTTTTGGAAGAAGTGATAAGCTGAAACAACTATTACTAGAAAGATCTCCCACTGCCTGGTTAAAGGGTTGTTGCTGGAGAAACTCAGAACGGAACAACAAATAAACAAGAAGAAATAAGCCCTTCCTCCATCTTCCTTCTTTTCTCCAGTCTCCTGTGACACCCTATGGTAGAACTTAATAGGACAAAAAGTGGCAAGGGTAACATATAGTTTAGAGAGTGCCGGCATCACAGAGAACATGAAGGGGTGTTTGGAGCTAAGAGACAAGAGCCAGCACAGCCCACTTCTTTGGCTACTCAATGGCCATACATACATTTTTAAACACATATGAAATCTTGTAATGAAGTAACATTTTTAGGCTTTCATGAACTTGATAAAATGTGTTAAAATTTTATGCACCTATCCCTCATTCAAATATGACTCTTCTCTCCTTCTCCCCTAAAAGGGTAAACACAAAGTCTTAATTATATAGACATACATTTCTGGACAATGTTAATTACTCCCAAACACAACTGCAGTCAACCTTGATTATTATGTCACCTAAAGAAAAAGAAATTGAAAATAAGCCACCAACAATAATTCTTATATAAAATAATAAAAGGAACAGAGATTAAGAAAAAATAAATCTTAGGAGTGCCTGGTTGGCTCAGTTGGAAGAACACGAGACTTGATCCTGCGGGTGAGTTCAAGCCCCACTTTGCATGTATAGTTTACTTAAAAAGAAAATCTCTAAAAAGAAAAGGAAGGAAGGAAGGAAGGAAGGAAGGAAGGAAGGAAGGAAGGAAGGAAAGAAAGAAAGAAAGAAAGAAAGAAAGAAAGAAAGAAAGAAAGAAAGAAAGAAAGAAAAGAAAGAAAGAAAGAAAGAAAATTTTGAGCAACAAAAACACCTTATATTTTCAAAAATAAATCAATAAAGATGTAATAAAAGCAGCAAAATTAATTACACACAGAAACAAATGGATGCAACCATATCAAATGGACAATATAATTACATAAGAATAACAGAATGAATTTAAATATCTTTTGACCATAATATTTCAGCTATACATCCTGGATATATTCTAACTACAAAGACAGCAAAAATAGCTTTATCTTTACTCAGTGGCAGTGTGGTTTGAAGGATTTTGTTTAAGTCTTTTTTTTTTTAAGATTTTATTTATTTATTTGACAGAGATAGAGACAGCCAGCGAGAGAGGGAACACAAGCAGGGGGAGTGGGAGAGGAAGAAGCAGGCTCATAGCGGAGGAGCCTGATGTGGGGCTCGATCCCATCACGCCAGGATCACTCCCTGAGCCGAAGGCAGACGCTTAACCGCTGTGCCACCCAGGCGCCCCTTGTTTAAGTCTTTTAATTAATAAGTGAAAGATGATGATGATGGAGAAGGATGAGACGGAGATGACAGATGATAAGTAGATAGATAGATAGATAGATAGATAGATAGATAGATAGATGATAGATAGATAGATAGAGTGCCAGTGAGTAAATAGATTATTGTTATTTGGGAACCAGAATTCTCACTCAGAGAATAAAGTATGAGAGAAAGAAAGGAAGAAACTGGAGGTCCTGGTAAGAACACATGATTTTTAATTTTCGTTTATTTCCTGGCTCTGCTCAAAAAAAAGCCCTAGAAATGGAATCCCAGTAACAATGAACAAACTGGCACACATCTTGGTCTGTAAATGCCCTTTTGTTTTGTAACTACTATTGGAAGAAATAACTGATCACAAACGTGGGCAAAGAAATAAAATAGTTTTTTATGCCTGAAAGTGCCCCAAAACTATCAAAGGATTTAAGAGGTTTCCACTAAGTTTAGGGAAATTCAAGCATATACAGATAAAATAATTTTAATAAATTATAACACATTAAACTCTAAAAATCCATGAATTCTACCCCTGCCAAAAAGAGAGAGAGAAAGAGAGAGAAGGAAAGAAGGAAGCCTCATCTTTACAGAAGCCTTCCAGCTAATAAATGTAGAAGGAAAAATGTAAAAACACTATTTTGTAAATGCCAGTGTAAAAATAGATTTAGGCAAGGATTTCAGTGGATGTTGAAACCATTAGAGAAGGTTACTGAGAACATAAAATCCAAAATCTTTTAAAGCCTTGGTGAAACAGAGTTCCCTACAGGTTATGTATTAATTATAAAGGATAACAGATACCTTAATAGTGAAGAAGTCTCATCAACCTTACCTTAACTAAGTCATCAACTTAACATTACCTAGAAAGAGGCAAAATTACCTTATGTACTTTCTGATGCAATGCACTGAGAAGGTAGTATCACCTATTTGGTATTATTTCCAAAAATGTTGAATATGAACTTACTCATAAGAAAACAATCACACAAACCCAGATTGTGTGACATTCCACAAAACAATTTTCTGAACTATTAAAAAATATGATTTAAAAAGACGAAAGTAGGGGAGCTGTTGTAAATTAAGGAAGACTTAAAGAAACAAACGCAATCTGTGATCCTTGATGGATTCTCAGTGAGAAAAAACGGCTATCAAAGACATTATTAGGACACTGGGAAAACTAGAATATGGATTATATATCAGACAGTTGGATAGTATCAATGTTACATCCCTTGAGACTGATAATATTATTATGGCAACACAGCAGAATGTCCTTATTCTTGGAAAATAAATGCCGATGTATTTCAGGGTGATGCATCAAAATGCCTGAGACATTCTTCTCAAAGTCTAGCAATTTGCACATGTATGTAGATAACAAAAGATAAATGTGGCAAATGGGTGAATTTAAGAGATGCTTATATGCCTGTTCCTTGTACTTTTCTTTCATCTTTTCACAGGCAGCTCTAAGACTAGAATGGCCCTTCGAAATTGCTCCAAGCTGAGCTAAGGTGACCAGGCTTTCATGTCCCTCCACCCACATTATCAGTCATCTGATGGGGGCTGACCTAAAAAAAAGCATGGTGTGAGCAGGGTCACTCTCCACCGGAGGCAGTCCCGGAAGGGGATTCCTGAAACCTTTCTGTCTGCAGCACTCCCAGCAGCTAGGCTAACAAGTGCCCCTTATAGGGGTATCTGGGCAGCACATCACAGTGTCCACTATGAATGCTTCAAAATACATAAAGAAACTTCAGAAGTTATTGCCAGAGGGGACGTTATTTCCCCAGCCAAAGAAAAACAAATGGAAGGCGGATCCTCTGCACTGATGTGACTCTTGATAACACTCCACATTCTCTCCCAGTATTGTTATTGCTGCCAAGGATTTATTTTTGCAGCTATCCATTTAAGCCAACTTGTGTTTAGGTGATTCTAAAGAAAACAACTCTCTTCACCCTGAAATTATGTGCCTGGTTTAGCTGAAAGAAATATGGTAATACATAATCTTAACTGAAACATAGTACAGCAATTTTCCTCTGAGAAGGTCAGGGTTAACCTTCAACACCCTTACTTGCATAAGGAAACATCTTTAACTTGTATCAGCATATTTTCATTAAGTTCACATTGCCCTTCAAGGTGCAAAAGGGCTTTCATCTCTAAGAAGGCAACAACTAATTAGAAATAAAGTTGCAAGAAAGGCACACATTAAGCTGCAAGAATGGCACAGTCATTGCAGGCAAAGCATTCCAAAGGATCTAGAAAACACTTAGAAGTGCAAAATAGAAACCAGAAACGGGGCTCTTTCACATGAGACATTTCAAAAGTGCAGTGGCCTTTCTGTTTCAATTCTACCATTCATAAAGGGATGGGGGAGAGGGGTGCACACTAATTTAAAGGGCATTTTTTTCTAGTGGCTCAATAGGATGGGGTCTTCAGTTTGTGAAGGACAGTCACAATTGCAAATGGTCTATCCTTTTGTTCCCAGGGTATAAACCATTATTTCATCTGGAACTTCCAAGTCTGACATTCAGAATACAACTATCAATTGGTATCTGTAACCTGAAAATTAACTTCTCGTTCACTGCATGTTGAGAGGTAGGAGATTATAGCTGATACACGGGAAACTGCAATACCATAGAAGTGCACAAAGACCCTCTCCCTGACTATGTATCCAGTTTTAAATTTTTATTTAAAAGAACAGCATCATGCCTGACACAGAAGAGGCATGCAATATGTATTCGTTGTATCAATTTTCATGTCTCCCCAACAGAGAAAACCCTGTCATTTTTAGGAAGTATAAAACTAATGTTACGGATTAAAATGCTCTACGTGTTCTGAGCAATTTTAATGGGCAGAATCTCATTAAGAGGACCTTATTTAACTATTGATGCTTTATGCTTCATAAGCTCCATCAAATAAATATTTGCCTGGCTTTGTGGATAATACTGCCCACCTTTGTTTAACAAAATACAATTTCTAAAAATCAACAGGCACATTGAGTGTCTACTTCATATCTTGGTCCAGTGAGTTTTTGTGGTATTTTTCTGACCATGTGACTAATTCAGAAGATGTAGTATCTACAAATAGGTATCTTTTTTATTTCTTTTTTTCCTCTCAAAACCCCATGGGGTGGGGGAAAACCCTCTGATTACTTTTCAGGCTGATATCAAATGTACATAAGATCATACTTAGGAGTTGTCAAATTGAATCAATTTTCTCAGTTTACCTTAAAATGGTTGCTAATATAAATTGAATAAATATGCTCACATGGGGACAGCAAGGAGGAAAAAGTCAATAGACTGGAAAATTCCTGCATATATGTATCTTGAAACAAGTTGCAAGAGCTATTGAAAGGTTAATATTTGTGAGATAGGTGTAGTTTTAATCATAAATTTTAGAACTACGGAGTTTGACAAAACAGTCCTAAGGCAATTTGAGTTATTACTACTTACTTTCCAAAATATTTGGTACTGCCTTGACAGGACAGACAAGATGAGTTGTTTGAAGTTGAGTGTAAAAGTCTGTTTCCTATCAATTAAATCTGCCCTCCCCCCACCCCGCAACTTAAAATGTTTCTCAGTAGGGTACTTGTTCTGGTGCATTTGATTTTATTTTGAAATGAGGGTTTTTTTGTACTTTGTTTGTTTGTTTTCTCCTTCTTGAGGTATTCATTTTGAATCTCTTTGTCAGGAAAAGGAAGTTTTATCTCTAAATGAATAGCGTATGCAAAAAACTCAGCCAATGTTGAATTTCAATGAACTTGGTGGTTCTAATGTCATGAAACTCTGTCAAATGTTAACAGAAATTATAGATAGAATTCTTAGGGAAGCTTTCAAATCACAGCCTTTTCTGTCAGCATTTGATAATAACCTAACATCTATGATCTATCAAAGTACTGAAGTGTGATAGTGAGCCCCTCAGGAAAAATCATGACATTCTTAGGCCAGTATAATAACAATATGCATTTCCAGTTTCAATCATTTCTAAGTTTTTTAAGTGTGTGCGTTTTTTTTTTTTTTTTTTTTTTAGTCTACTGTGTGGTAAATATGAAAAATAAATAACAGACAATGAAAATATTCATTTGATATTTGGAAATATTTCTCATTAAAATGATTGTATGTTTACTTCTCTCTTTTCACATGGTAAGAAAGAAAAATTAATATAAAATTTTATAGGCTTTTCTTTATTCTAATATTCTAATTTTCTTTATCCAAATATTCTAAATGGAGGCACAACAAATGTTATTTAATAGCTCAACCACTGCATTAAAATACATATATTTAAAAGTCTTTTCCATTTTATGTGTCAATAGCATTACATTTCCTTAAAGACAAGTATGTAGTATAGATAATGTTGCTTACCTTAAGTTAGTCTTGCTTATTAAAACAATGATGCAAAAATCTGTGGAAATCGATAATCAAGTGGTGGTGAATGCCTTGGAACTGTCTGTACAGTTCAAAAGGCTGTCACTTTTACTTAACTAAAACCAACCTCATACTTCTTCCTGCCTCATCTACTACCTCCTATATTCTTTAATATTCAAGGTTGGAAAAGTAGAGCCATGAATAGAAATTTGGAAGCAAACACAATTCGAAGAAAACCCAAGGACTATCTTTATTCCTACCCTACTGGGCCCAGTGACAAATGATTCCATGGCTGCTGATCTTGATCCAAGCCATTACTTACACCACTGTGAGGGAATATCTGGCATACAGAATAGCTACCTTCAACAACAGGTGATGGAATTAAAGAGCCAAGTTATAATGAACCGCTCCATAAACAGCTGCAGCAAAACTGCTGCACCATCCCATTCTTACATTGCAGGAAAGGGGTTTTATAGCAATATTTTTAGGTACATTCACAAGTAGATATGCTGTAAGCTCTGAAAGAGTGGGTCTCGTGTAAGTTCTGTTTCCTGCTATTTTCTGTATTCACTGGTCCTAGGACAGTGCCTAAGACAGTAAATAGATGCACAAAGAATGATGAACCAAGGCTCAAGAATCACTGTTACCAGCTATTTGGGTCTCTTCCTTCCTCATAGTCTCACCAGTTCCCTGAAGCCAACCATAGTGTGTGTGTGTGTGTGTGTGTGTGTGTGTGTGTGTGTGTGTGTGTCTATTATAAATGGGACACAATAGTGATGAATATCCCAGCCAAGAATATGAATTAGCATTTCCAGATACTCTTTTAAGATATAGCTGTTAAAGTTATGTAACTTGAAGTCAAAAGCACAGAACAATGCCATGTTTAGATAGCCAAATTTTCCCAAATTTGAATGTATTATGGGAGTTATTCAAGATTTCAAACCTCCATTAGGGAGTTTTCCAATAGGGATTTAGGTTTTAATCTTTGCCCTACTTGGAAGACTAGGAAACACTACAACCAAAGTAATGATCAGTTGGGTTTTTAAAAAAAATTTTAAGATGTTATTTATTTATGTATTTATGTATTTATGTATTTATGTATTTATTTATTTGAGAGAGAGTGTATGAGTGGGAAAAGGAGCACAGGGAGAGGGACAAGCAGACTCTGCTGAGCATCGATCCCATGACCCTGAGATCATGACCTGAGCCAAAATAAAGAGTTGGACGCTTAACCAACTGAGCCACCCAGGCACCCCATGAGTAGTTTTTAAACAACTTAAAGCTGAAAATCAAATCACAGATTGAATTTAAATCAAAGGGAAAGAAAATATTTAAGTACAATGGAAATAAATCTTAATTTATGCAATACAAATATAATTTGCTATTAATTTGGAGAATTGAGTCAAATTCACAAGTAGGGTATTATTTGAATTATATTTTTATACCCATCAACAAAAATGAAGGAATTGTCTTCCTCAACTCACACCTTAAATAAACAATGCTTCCTACCTTTCTATTGGTGTGAGGTGTTTTTTGCTGTTTTCACAGTTTACATTAATTATGTAATTTCTTTCAGGCTCTAACTCTTGCCCATATTCCTAAATATCTTCAAACTGTTCTAATCCAAGAACTTCTGTGAGATTCGGGCTTATATATCTATCTAGACATCTCCACTTAGACGTTCTACAGGCTTTAAACTCTTCATGTCAAAGCTGCTTGCATCATCTCCTGCCTAACCCCTAAATCCCCCTACTTTTACGGTATTTATCTCATTATCTACTTAGTTACTTCAAATACTACAAAGCCAAAACCAACCACTTTCCTTTCCTCACTCTCTATACACAATTTAATCATCAATTCCTATCAATTCTACCTCCTAAAGTTCTCCTTCATTTACCCACTTCTGACTCAGGCCATGATTGTCCCTATCCGGGACGGCTGTCACATTCTGTTAACCAGTTTCTCTGAATCTGACCTCGTGTCTGCCACTGACCCCGCCTCCGTTCATCTCTCATCTTGCAGCCAGAATGATCCTTACAAAGGGCAAATCTGATCACTGTAGCCCATCTGACCAAATCCTTCAGTGGTTCCCCAGTGCCCTAAGATTTATTAACTTAGACACACAGTCTGACATTCAAGCATTTTATGATCTTCCCCATTCCTTTACTTCATTGACTAGACTTAAGAGAGACTGAACTGCTCAAATAAGTCTTTTCCTCTCTCTTATGGATGAATTGTGTCCCCCGTACCCCCGCCAAAATTCATATGTTGAAGCCCTAACCCCCAATGTGACTTTAACAAGATAATTAAGGTAAAATAAGGTCTTAAGGGTAGGGCCCTAATCTAATAGGATTGGTGTCCTTACAAGAAAACGAGGAGATACCAGAAGTCCATGCACCAGAGGTAAGGTCCTATGAGGACCTTATCAAGAAGGTGACCATTTGCAAGCCAAAGAGAAAGGCCTCACAGAAACCAAGCCCGGTGATGCCTTGATCTTGGACTTCTAGCCTCCAGAACTGTGAAAAACTGAATTTCTGGTGTTTAAGCCACTTAGTCTGTGGTATTCTTTTATGGTCACCCTAGCAGACTAATACACCTTTCTTCCATTCTGAACCTAGAAATACCATTCTCCGCTTTTTCTGCATCCCCTCTGCACTCCCCACACTGCACAGGCTAATTCCTGCTGGTCTTTCATGCCTCAGTGAAACTATTAATTCACTCAACAATCTTGACCCCACCTCTAGGCAATGCTGGATTAGTTGTTCCTCATAGATTACAGAAACCATAGCTCCATATTGTTGTATTCAAATGGTCTAAGTTTAAAATTCCTAACTGCAAATTATTTGCAAGCAGGAAGTGTATTTTATACATTCCTTTATTCTCAGGGCCTGTAGAACAAGTACTCATCATATCTGTCGAACAAATGAATGAACAGTATCCAGGACATAGTAGATGCTCAATAATTGATAAATAAAAGACAGGTTATGTCAAAACTTCCACCGAAACTGAAGAGAACTTCAACTGACTGTAATTAAAGAGCTATGTGTGACTGCAAAACTTCAGTAAATGAGCAAGTCAAGGAAGAATCAAGCACTTCAGTTTGATGCCCAGACATATGGGTAGCAGAGAATGCATAAACAACAGCAAAGCAGAGATCAGATAGCAGGTTTGGAATAGATTTAGACATTAGTAATTGTTCTACATCAAATATCTTTGTGCATTTGTACAAGAGTGCAAATTTTATCTCCTTGGTTTCTTTTTCCTCTACATACACCTTTAGGAAAAATGGTTATAAAATAAACCTTTTAAGATTTCATGAGATATTTCATGTTTGGTCCTTCTAATGGTTCTATTAAGTCTCTTCAAAGGGGCACTTTTCTACCAGAGCAAACTTGAAAGAACAGAACATTTATTCCAAAAGCAATTTCCTTCCCCAGTTATTTTCTGTATTCCCTTGGCAGTGTTTTTCGACAGTTTTACTTGAATAAGAGCTTATTTGGTCCCAAACTAGTTTCTCCTGCTGCTTGAACCTATACTCAAGTCTCAGACCTTTGTGTGTGACTCCTGATCTGCTACCATGGAAATGACTACAATCATACAAGTACATATTTTATTGCAAGATGAGTTCAGGTATTTATAAAGAAAAAAATTAAAGCAAACTCTTACAAAATGTTTTTTTTTAATTCATTACATTGCTTTCTTTTAATCCATTCAAAGAAACTGAACAGATTCCCAAATGGAACTTTTTATATTTATAGGAAAATGTTGAAGACAATGTGACAATGGTGATAACTACGATACTGATGATAATGATTCCTTATTATTACATAATATTATAAAAGTTTGCAACAGGATGGTTTACAACCACCTTACAAAGAAGGATGGATTAATTTTAATATCCCCATTTTATGGATAAGAAAACAGATTCAGAGAAGTTGATTTATTTAAAATTAAGTTTTTCAATGAGAAGAAGCATTACAGAAATGTCTGGTGCCAGCTCTTTTGCTTTGCAAATAAGAGATCTGATGATCAAATCAAAGGTGACTTTCCCAAGATCAAACATCTAAAAAGTGGTGAGCCTCTCCCCTGACTGCCGTGTACAGACAGCTGCATAGGCAGCTGGGTTCTTTGGATGCACGAACTCCACACCAGGAATAAAGCCTGTCTTCGGAAAGGTTATTATATTTTGGCCACTATTTGTAAAATTTGAAGCAATCAAGTGGTCCCAAGTAGTCTTAAGTGTCAGAAAGCCTTCTGAATACAATCAAGTTCAGCAAGCACCCAAGGAATACAGTAGTTACCCCTTATACACATTTTCGCTTTTCTTGGTTTCGGTCACCTGTGGTCCACTGCGGTCAGGAAGCAGATGATCCTCTTACTGACATATGGTCAGAAGGTCGATAGTAGCACATTGTCTCCATCATTCACCTCACTTTGTCTCATCACATAGGTATTTTATCATCTCACATCACAACAACAAGAGAGTGAGTACAGTACAGTAAGATATTTTGAGAGAGAGAAACCACATTCATTTAACTTTTTTACAGTATTATTGTGATAGCCATCCTATTTTACTATTACTACTTGTTGTTAATTTCTTACTGTGCCTGATTTATAGATTAAACTTTATCACAGGTGTGTATATGTAAGAATAAAACATAGTATATATAGTGCTCAGTGTTACCTGTAGTTTCAGGCATCTACTAGAGGTCTTGGAACCTATCCCCTGCGGATACATGGGGACCCCTGTACTTTTATGTCTTCACAAAGTATTTTAAACTATACCACTAATAGTCTGGCATAAATAGTGCAATTTTAAAAAATTACGTATATACTTTCCACACAAGGAGCTATATAACAGTTTGCTTCTGTTAAACCCAAACTCTAAATATGTTTTGTTAGTTGCTTAGTTTTCTGTTGCCCCACTCAAACCCTGACCATAACTTTAGAACTTATTTCTCATGTTAGGATTCTACCTCACAATCAGGCAGATTGTGCTTTTCCATCAAAGGCAGCAAAAACAACCAGGGCAGCCTCTTCCTGCTCCTTCTCTAGGTCCTTAGGTTACTCTGTGAAGTTTACAGATCATTTCCCTTTCTAACCAACAGCTTACACCAAAGTAGCTTGGATCTCATCAGGTTAGGAATAATTACCATTTTGTTCTCTAAACATACACTTCACACATCACTCAGAAGATTCCACCTGCCCCCTAGTTGTGGATTCTGAGGCAACTTCCATACTTCTGGCTCCATGGGAACACTAACTTTATGAAAGGACAGGTGCTTTTCAGTGCAAGATTATGGATCTTCTACCATGGTTCCCCCAAATCAGCCCCAACCTTTGAATCTCCTTCCTCAATTCACTCTTCCTACCTCATCCCTTCCCCCCTTCTTTCTTCAGCCCTTTCAAATAGTGCTGCCAGTGTTTGCTCTCTGAGTGGTGTTTTAAGGTTGCAGTACCCATATGCTCAAGCTAAATAAAATACCTGGGGCAGAGAACATTTATAGTTCAGCACATGTTTTCACAGTCAGTGGGAAAAATTTCTTCCTCTACTCCTAATGGACTTTCTTTAGTAATATGCTCCATGGTACCCTTGAATATGTGGGGAGACTGACGTTGCCAGAATATTTATTCTTTACGGCTTTTGTTGCTTTGACAGCTTTGATTTTATGGCAACTTTAATCATATGTGTCCTATTCCTTCACCTCTGGCATTTTGCGAATATTCTATTTCTCTATCACTGCTACCATAACTGCCTTCAACAAATTGTGATTCAACAAACTGTTTCTCCTATGTCCTTCTACAACCACAGGGGAAACCCCAAAGGGAATTGCATCAAGCAAACAGGGTGATGCTAAATGCTCATGAATGAGAAAATCTATTAATTAAAAGGGGAAGAGAGAGGGAAGAGGAAGGAAGAGAAATTACATGTATAAGTTAATGCAGCCCCAAGACACCACCGGCAGTAACTCACATGCTGACACTTCAAACAGGCTTTATGAGTCTGTTTACTCTATTCATGACTATTCATGAAAACGAATGTGCTATCAAGTATAACAACACAATGTACATGTGTTATCTTAAAGATACAGTGAGTCAATAAATCATACCTGAACTTTAACAATATTATATTTCCCTTTCTTGTATATTCATAGAATAATGCAAGTGGAAATGAAAAAGAGCTAGAGATGGAAAAGACCAAATAGGTTATCCATTCAATCTTGCTCTGACAGAGGATCAGTCTAGAGCAATACGTCTTAGGTTTTGTCATCTGGAAATTAGTGCCTTCTCTGTGTCATAGCTTTCAACCGCTTTTCTTAGCAGTTTATTCCTGAAATAGCAGAGTTCTTAGATACTAGTTGTTTTCCCTTAAAGGCAGAACTTAAATTTGACTTTGCTAATTTTCTCTTCCTCTCTCTCATTCGCATTCCCTGGATCCTGTATAAAAAATTTTTCTGTTGTGTATATTTATACTATTCTAATATTCTTTGGATTATTCCCTGGTTCTTATTACTCATCTAAGATAAATCCAGTGGCTGGTTATATATAGCAAGTATATATCTCCCTTCGTGCCAACTGCTCTGTGTGTACTGTTTTCCCAAGAGGATGAGATTAGGACAATGTCCAGGAGAACTCTGCAAAAGGCAATGCCTCTCCGAAGCCACCCTGATTCTAGCACTCTTTGAACTAGAGAGAGATTTGCTCATCAGCTCCTGCAGCTATCTCTCTTCACCCCAGAAGCCATTTCTGCCTATTGAACATCTAAGTTTCTGATGGATTTGTCTCACTTTGCATTTAAATCTTACTTAGTGGTAAGCCTTATTCCTGTGCTAAGACAGTGTAGTCCATTTTTATGATTCTTCTTTTCTTGCAAATATTGGCATTGTCTTCAAATTTCATTAAAATGCTATTTACTCCCCTTTATAGATCATTAAAGATTTTTTCACTGCGAGTGAAGTTAATGCTACAGTTTACTAACTACCTCTTCAAATTGATCAATTCATGCCATTTTAAAGCACTGCAATGTTCTGTTTACAAAGCTAAGCCAGTTTTCAAGTTGCTGGGTTTGAGGCCACTCGAAAGAAGGGGAAAAAAGATATCATGCTACAAAATATCTTACAGAAGTCATGATTATTATCTTAAGTATATAAATATCTAGTAAATGTTTTAGAGTTTGTGTCAGTGATGCAGAAAAAAAAATACAGATTGTAAGTGCCAATGGTTTTATTCGCTTTTACCTCCAGATCTGTCATAAAGTAGATATTCAATAAATACAGAATTAAATGGGTATTTTTAGATAATACATTATTTCTTCAGAGCCAAATAATTTTAAGTGTGTCAATTTTGCTATACAAAACTTAGTTTTAACTTCACAAACATGAAATCAAGGCTTAGAAGATGCCTGTGTAGATGTCCAGAAATTGTGCTGTGCAATTTACATGTAAGTCCAAACTTTGCAAAATCCCTGGAAGTCAAAAGGGCAAACTAAGGTATAGGAAGGTAACTTGCTTAAGATCAAAACAAAGATTAGGGGACAGAGACAGAATTAGAATGTAGGTTTGTCTCCCCAACAACAGGCAGGATGTGCAGAATAGGAATAGAAAGAAAAGACCAGAGCTGGAGGTCAAATGAGGGAGCTCTGACCAAGGTCCACAGTGGTACAGAAGAATGAGATAGCCCAGTACATATCAGGAGCATGATAAATTAAAGATAGGTATGAAGTGGAGCTGCAGTGATTACAGTGTGAGAAAAAAATAAATGGAAACCTGGTCATAAAGACCTTTCTTTACTTTTTGCTGTCAAAAAGACTTTAGAGTTTATCTTATTGGGAAACAGCCATTAAACACTTTAAGCAAAGACTCTGGGGATCTCTCCAGCTTGTAACATCAGGAACTGATTTGAAGAGAAGAGGGAGAGATAAGGAAACCTTCTAAGAGTGATTGTGCAATAGTCCAGGTAAAGAAAGAGGAAGCCTTGAACTAAGGGACATTGAAAGCAGAAATAACGAGTAATGCTAATTAATTCATTTGTGGAGGGGAGATGAGTGAAAGGAAACCAGCTTATTGCTGAGTATATGGTGATGTCCTCCACTGATGCAAATGTAGAACCTAGAAATGCTTAAAGAACAAAACATGTATATATGGGCATGGGGACTTTGAAGGGAAAGGGAGGGATGGGCTGGATGAGTGCGTTTGGAGATCCAAAGGTCAGCTTAGTATATGTTGAGTTTGATGGATATATCCAGTCCAGCAGAATATTGATGGTTGGAAGATCAGGGGATTGGATGCAATTATTCACAAAATATTTAAAACATTGTGTTTATTTTGTAAGAATTTTCTAAAATATGTATGTCCAGGCCTTATCTTAGATATCATGATTCAGTACCCTAGAGGTAAAGCTTAGGCTAATAAAAACAAACCAATAATAACAAAAAAACACTGCCCACCCTAACAAAACACATCTGTACGACCTCAGCTGGATAGAGCCCCAAAGTCTCTAAGTTACCCATTTCACTGGTTTTATACTAGTAGTAGCAGTAGTAGTAGTATGTTACAAACTATGGGGCACAACCTCTTGATTGTTCATGAAATCAATTTAATAGGTTGCAATAAATGTTTTAGTGAAAAAAACATGAGAACTAATTGCATATAGAAGAATAAGTATGTTTTTAATAGTTTTATATCTGTTTTATATACATGTATTTGTGTAGATACATGTGTAGTGCATGTGCATGCATATGCACACATGTACTGGTTTATAATGTAAAACTATTACTTCTTTCACAATCAAAAAGGTTTTTTAAAAGATTTATTTATTTATGAGAGAGAGAGCTCGGGGAGGGGCAGAGAGAGCGAGAGAGAAACCTTAGCAGACTCCGTGCTGGGCATGGAGCCAATGGGGGCTGATCTCAGGACCCCGAGATCATGACCTGAATCGAAACCAAGAGTTGGACATTTAATAAACTGCACCACCCAGGGGCCCCACAACATAATACTTTTTAAATATTAATAAATATTCCTGGAGGAAAAATGACTCCTTCTTTGGTATTCAATAATTATATTAATCAATGCCTACAAGCTAATGATCTCATGACATTTTTCTTCCATCACCCATCTGAACCCAATATTGCAGACACATACTTGAACCCTGTTTTGCTGAGAAAATATTTTTCTTTCATATTTTTGTTCACCTCTTGAAAGACAGATTAATGGTTATCTACCAATAATTTCCTCTTTCTTACTTGCCAAGGAAACCCCAATTTTATCCATGCACCTACACCTTAGAAAATATATTTCTGTTCTCAGCTCAGGAACAAATCCTGAACATCTTACCTCTATCAAGTTTATACAATTCTCCTTAACAACGACTGGTTTACAATGGACATATGACCCATTCTGGTCATGAGCTCCAAAGAGAGGTCTCCTAAGTCTAAGGGGAGGGACTCATCAAAAGAAACACAAAGAAGAGACTGCTTTTTTTTATTCAGTTAATCTAAAATACTACTTTATGACTATTGTGTTTTTTTATTGAGGGACTATTTTCCACGTGTTTTATATATATATTTAGAGAATCCAATGGTTTGTGTTTTTTTATAATAATTTTTTATTTTGTTATGTTAGTCACCATACAGTATATCCTTAGTTTTTGATGTAATATTTCATGATTCATTTGCGGAAAATCCAATGTTTTTATAAGCCATTCAGAAACACACTAGATAAATAATGACATCCAATATATAAAAAACATTCATATGCTAATAATCTCTCCAAAGTGTTTAATTTTGAAAATATTTAGTTGACTCATTTCATACTTCTTTGACTTAACTACCATATGTGTAACTTGGTATATGTGTTAGGAAGGTGTATAGCAACCTAGCCAATGGACATAAGGGAGACATGAATGGCCTCGGGGTTGCATCTGACACCTTCTGAAATTTTATTCAAAACTGCTTATGCGTGTTTATACATATTTTTCTAGGTAGACTATCCATAAATTTTATCAGTCTCAAAGGATTAAGAGCTACTATTTATGAGAAAATAAATCCTTTCCTTTACTATTTCTGAATCAGATTGACATAAGCCAACAAACGTCCATTCAAATAAAGAATGATTCCATCTCTGATTTGCCACTTCATATAAGTGCGGCTCATATACATAGATTATACACAAGGCTATACCACTTTGTGGAGGCTGAAAAATACTAAAAGCATTTGATGCTTTTTGAGAAAGGAAGACATAAATTAGGCAATTGGATTTTTAGTTCTGCATCATTTCATCCACAGCAATATAGAGTGGTTTAATTTTCTTTCCAATACTCAATAAAATAAGCATATGAAAAATGTAGAAAATATCTTTGGAATGGTACAGTATTCATAAAGTTATACTGATAAACTTTGGAAGAATAAGCCTAATACATTTATCATAGTGTCTGCCATTCAAAGTTCATCTCTGAAAACACCGTCACACCCCCTACTCCATCCACTCTTAGGTTCTAGCTATAAAGAAAGTACTCTTCTCTCTAGAATTGAAACTACTATTTCTTGGTGCCTTTGAACATACCATCCCTCTTCTACAATGTCCTCTCCTCGCTCTTTTACTTGTTGCCTGGCATATGTCCCATTACTCAATACTTGTTCCAGAATCACGTCCACTGAGAAGAACCTCCTAGGAAGAATATGACACTCACTCCTCTTTGCTCTCATAAGACCCTAAGCACTCATTCAACAAATATTTATCTAATGTCTCAGAGCACTGGGAATAGAACAGTGATCAAAACAACATTCTTGCTCTCGTGGAGATAACATTCTAGTGGGAGCAGATAGATAATAAGCAAATAAGCACATGATATATAGAAGATGTAATAAGTTCTCTAAAGAAAAAGAAATCAGGGTAACAAAGAGTGTTGGGGTAGAAGACTGCTGTTGCTCATGAGGTGGGGAGAAAAATCCTCCAGGACAGTGGAGCATTTGAGCAAATCTCAGAATTAAATGAGGGAGATAATGACTACTTAGGAGAAGAGTATTCAAGGAAAAGGGGGCAGCAAATTCACAGGCTTGGAGGTGAAAGCATACTGTACGTTTTAAAGAAAAAAAGAAGGAATGAAGGAGTGGAAGAGGGTGAGAGAAATGGGCGATAAGGTCAAGAAAGTAGCCGGGTGCCAACTTGGGCTCTTGTAAGCTTTGGCAAAGACTTCCAACTTTTATTTTAGTAAGATAAAGGCATGGGAAATTTTGAGCAAAATGTGACTTGACTTTACTTCTATTTATAAAACCTCACTCTGGCTGCTTTGAGTAGAGTACATGCTTGTCAGTGAGAAAGCAAAGAGATGTAGAAGAACCTACTGCAGTGGTCCAAGTGGAAACTGGTGATGGCAGCCTGTCCTGGGATGACTGCAGAGGCAGGAAGTGAAAACTATGAACACTGGTAACTCCTAAGGGAGTTCTGTTATGCAGAGAAATGAGAAATGGTTAATTCACTGGAGAGAGTAGTGAGGTCAATGGATAATTATCACTATGATATATTACAGCACACATTACACCAATGGGAAAGATCCAGGTAAAAAGAAAAGGTTGATGAGGCAGGGTTGAGAGGGGCTAAATGCCATGTCCTTTAGCAGGTGAGAGATGGTGGAATCCAGGATGCAAAAAAATGAGGTGGCCTTTGTGGACCAGGGACAGATAGTTCAACTATGGTAGTGGACAGGGATGCAGAGTATTTGGGTGCAGGTACAGGTTGGATAGTAGATTTTGTGCTGTAACTATATAGACATCCTACAGATGGGGAGAAGAGGGGAGAGAGATGTGGCAAGAAATTGTCTCAGATGTGCAAGAGGTGGTTGACTGAAGAGAGACATATTAGGCTAACTGGGAAGCACTAAAGGAACTTTTGATATTCTGGGTTTTGAGAATAAAGTGAGATCAATTAGCATGAACATGTGTAAAAATGAATGCAAATAATTCTTACAATTATGAACTATAGAATAAACCAACAAAGGAAAGCAGGGAGAACATAGGGTAGCAACGAACAATGAAAAGGGTAGGACCAAGGGTTCAAAGAATTATTGAAGCAGAGAACTTAAAGGAATATCCTGGAGAAAAAAGTGGTGAGTAAGGAATGGGACACCTCTAATTGAGGCTTTGGTGGTGGTAGAGTGTTTGGTGTGACCGTGGGAGTGGGTAGCTGCACTGAGGCACAAGATCATAATAAGCATTTTATTGGGTATTCTATTCCTCTTAGAAGGAGAAACATACTATGGGACAGTATGGAATAGTAGGCAATTCACAGGATCTTTGGGAAGGTCAAAGAATCATTAGGGGCTATCCAAACAGGAAAATAGCCAAATTACTATGACACAAATGCCCACAGGACATAATTTCCCACTGCTGCTGGGAACCCCAGATTTTCCTGCCCATAGATCCCCAGGTCCAACTGTTGGAACCCATAAAACACTTCTATCTTTCAGTTACCTTCACCAGAAAAATAGGTACTGCTCTCTACCTCCTTCTTCCTGCAATTTGTCTCCTAATTAAAATCTTGCTTGGAAACATTGGATAGGAGAAATCTACATCAAATTCTTGAGCTCCAGTTGTAAAAGAAGTTTAAAATTTAAGCTTCTGGCATCTACCTTGGAGACTGAGATTTCCTAAACATAAAAAGGGTACTCAGGAGGTGTGAGCAAAAAATACTGCAACAAACATAAACTATAAGTATTTACATATTTTTTGTAATATCCCCAAAACTTTTCTCAGTACACACAATACAAATATGCATGTGATCATTTTTGTTGAGTAAAAAATATAAATGAATGAGGAACTACATTTTTAGGCACAGCCATTTGTTATTTCTTTGTTTTGACTCCTGGTCCCCACCTTACACTATACAAATAATAAAACTAAATTGGGGCATTAGAGAGTTACATTGGGGTATCTTAGAGCATTAAAATACTACCTTCAATCTCTGTGCTAGACATTAAGACTCTTCAGGGAGCTGGCTCATTTTGAGCTCCTACTCATTTCAATACAACTGTCCGAAGAAGGTTCTAGATCTCTGGTACGGTAATGTTTGAGAATAATAGAACAGAGTATTTATTCATTAAACAGATATTTATTGACCACCTAACTATAGTTAAATATTCTTCTAGGTTTTGAGCATATAGCAATGTACAAGAGATAAAAATCCCCGCTAATGGCATTTACAATTCTAGAAAAAAGGGATGCTTTTGATATCACAATTACCTTTAAGTGACTGCAAAAACAAAATATGTTTATGACACAAAAGCATAAGAAGAAAAAAATTCACTATACACTAATGCAACTTTTGTTCTTTTTGGTAAGTCTTACTGTAGTATTTTGTAAGTATATAAACATGAATATTTATTATAAAAATAGAATGTTACATAAACATACAGTTTTCTATTTTGCTTTTTTCACTTGACATTAGTTCATGAATATTTTCCTATATCATTATGCCATTTTTAAAACATTTTTAAATGTGCACATATTATCCTGTCATAATAAAAGCATCATAACCAAGTCCCTTTTATTGATCATTTTGATAGTTTCCAATTTTCCACTATTGTAAACAATGCTGCAATGAACATCCTTGCACTTATGTATCTGCACATTTATCTGATTGTTTCTTTAGAATAATGTCACAAATGTGATACTGCTAGGTTAAAGAGTAACCACGTTTAAACACTTAATATATAGACCAACTCTTCTTCAGAAGAAACTTGGGCCAATTTCGTTCTCAGCTGCACTGTGCATGACAGTGCCTATTTCCTATGCCCTAGCAGATTCTACTTTTTTGATTATTAATCAACTTCTGATGATTCAGCCAGTGACTCTCTCAGTAGGAAGAAAGGTAGTTGGGCAGCTGTCACTAAATGATAAGTCAACAGATTTTTCGATATGTACCATTTATCCACAAGGATTACCCTGTGCCCAGTGGGGTCCTTACCTGCTTCATGCTGATAGGAATGCTTACAAAAACTTCTGAAGGAAGAAAGGAAAAGGAGAGCAAATGCATCGGGAAACCTCACCCTTATCATTGTAACCAATCCATTTTTTGTTAACAATATTAATAGCATTGAAAAAATATTTAAATAGTGTCGGTACTGACAAGGACAATTTAGCTATATAGATACGTTTGTATGCAGTACACAGAGCTATTGAAGGCAAATGGAAACAGAGTTGAGATTACATATTATGCATCATTAAATAATATACACTGAACAATTGAGAAAGTATCTTCTAGCTCTTAGGATGCCTATATCCTATTCTGACAATCTGTAGAATTCAAGGAAGAGAGGATACTAAATGGATAGTCATTTTTCATATATGTCTGTTCCACTTCCCAAATTGTATTAATTAATACTTATTGATTTTAGTTGATTAAGTTAATGCTTATTGTTCAAGTTTTATGCCAAACTGTTTCCTGAGATGCAGCCAATCACCACTGAACACCAGGGATAAGAGGATGTTCCAGTGACACAACTCCAGAGGTCATTTGCCTCTAATTCAGAATTAGTCCTCCTAATTCAGAAATCTCTGTCACGTAAGATTCCATGAAAACTTGGGAGAGCCTAGCCACGCCTGTGGCAACTGGGAAAACCACTCAGGGTACACAGCCCTTTCTTGTTATTATTGGTGCTGGCAGGATCCCATCTCTGTCTGCACAGCCTAGACCCACAGCCTTTAACCTCCCTACACCAGGACAGCTGTTCATAACCAGGACATAGGTGAGAACGCCCCTATCCTCATCACAAGTGATACCTCTGCATCTTTACAGAGCCACTGAATCGGTACCATTCTGATCTGTACCCAGGCTCCTAGGAAAAATCTCGTTTCCAATAATGATGTCCTTCTGCCTGCTTTGAACTCGTACTTGGTGAATAAACCCTGCTTCTTTAGATCAAAATCTGCTTATGGCTTCCACTCTGGCCTCAGTCTTTCCCATCCATTTCCCATAGACCACGATCGAGCATCTTCTGGATGAGTATGGTGCTAGATAAATTTCTATGATTTCTTCCTCTAATTTTCATAACAGTTCTAAGGACTAGAGCCTCACTTTACAGGTGAGAAAACTGAGGCACAGGCAGGTTAAGTGATCTGTCTAGCTTTTACATAATGGAACCAAGATTTGAATCTAGTTCTCCTGAATCCAAACCAATGTTTTTCCACCTTATGATATGGAGATGGAACCACTCGGACCAGGCCTAAACACAATTTGAAACACGTGGTTTTCTTCCCTGGCTCGATTTAGTAATTTTCAGATGAATAAAAAATTCCCGGGGCCCCTGGGTGTCTCAGTTGGCTAAGCATCTGACTCTTGATTTTGGCTCAGGTCACGATTTCAGGGTCCAAGGTCGTGAGATCAAACCCTGAGTCAGGACCTGCACTCAGCAGGTAGTCTGCTTGAGATTCTCTCCCTCTCCCTCTGCCCCTCCTCCTGCTTGCTCTCTCTCTTACATACATAAATAAATCTTAAAAAAAAAAAAAATCCTGTATCCTGCCCATGTGGGTCCCTCACCCGTGGCACCAGGCCAAAGACAGACTCATGCATCTGACAGGCAGCTACCCCTTACATATTATCTATAATACCAGATATGAAGTAAAATTAACAAATAAAAGCAGATCCGGCCAATGCTTAATAATAGATGGAGGAGTTAACTGACCTATGCAAAACTCAGAATGCACAGAGAAATTATAAAAGTGTAAGAAAGTATCTTACTGCCCCTCTCATACCCCACACGGTCCCCTCAGCAAGATATGTCATCCCAACATGAGTCCCATGCAAAGGTATCCCAATTAGTAAGGGACCTTAGGCATCTCAACATGTAAAACAGCATCCAAAAGGATTGTGATTATATAACATGCCATATTTTTCCCCAAAAAAAGAGAAAAAGAAAAATTCTACTTTATAGCTCTTGCTTAATTGCCCTCATAGACTAATCAGGAAGAGAATGATGCTATCTCCTCATGCTAACCTTTTGATCTGTTCCCTACCAGGGTTTATTTCATTTCCTCAAAACCACGAAAAGAACAGAACAAGGTGATCAAGGCTGAAGTCATCCCCTTTGCAGTTTTTCATGACTTAACATACTTTTTACTGCTAAACCAAATCATGCAAGATTTCTATTTAATAAATCACGGTGTTATTGCTGCTTACTGTTACAAAATTTCTTAACAAAATGCTCCTTTATTTAGGCTACATAATATTTTTTTTCTTAAATGCATTGCAGCAGTTATGTTAACTGATTACAATTAAAATTCTAGTTTGTACTAAGATGGTATGACCTCTATATCAACACAAACAAGGGTCTTCGAGTTGACATAGCTAGTTTACAGTAAAAGACGAGTCAGTTTCTGAGACGCTCCTTATGCCATGCAGAATATTACTGGAAATTCTATTAGGCTTTAAGTAGACACTGTGCTGTATTATGAATACCAATATTATTAGTTCCCAAGTTTGCACACAAATTGTATAATCACTCAAGACACTGCAGGGGTTACTTAGAAAACAAATGCAACATCATTTATCATATTGATCCTTGTCTATAAACAAAGAACTCGTATCTTTCCTCTCGACAGCAGCTTCCTAAATGTCATTCAGTATTAACCAGAGAAACAAAATAATAACATTTTCAAAATCAGGATTAGCATTTAGGTTGTTTCTGGACATTTTAAGATATGAAGGAAGTAGCCTTTAGTCCTTGTCTGCGGGAAGAGAAAAGAAGATTTTACCAATGCTCATGCTTATCTTAGTCTATAAAATATGCTGTATTATACTTCTTTCCACTCACATCAGAGAATGGGCACCTGCTTACCTGTTTTTGTCTGATTGACTAATCTGAATTTCTGTAAGTTTAAAATAAATGGAAAAGTGCTCTACCTCTAGAATTATAGAGTTGGTTTTTTGTTTTTTTGGTTTCTTTTAAATACCTTGAGTGGACCTTGGTGATTAGTGAATCTACACTGGTAAACTAAGATCCAGAGGCCCAATGTGTCTGGCTGATTCTGCCTTTATTTTCCCAAATACACGATTTTCTAATCTTCCTAGCAGCTTAATGAAGACGTTTTCTGAGAAGAAAAATACAACAATAAGTGATAAACATGGTCAATTATTGTTCATCAACTTATTAAGCCTGAATAAGAACACATTAGGTTAAGAATTGCTTTTCTTATCATTGTCGTTTGTTGGACATTTTACTTGATAAAAGAGAAAATGTCTTTTGTTCTACTTCCACATATCTTCACACCAATATAGCTAACCAAGTGAAATTAGTTGCCTAATTAGAACTGGAAGAGATGGATGTATTTTAAATGGCTCCACAATATATTATGGCATGTGTACATTTTTTCTTCCTTGATTCTACATTTTTGTTTGTAATTGGAAATTGTCAGAGTTCACATCAAGATTTTAGAATTCTCTCATGACCCTTTGACAGCACAGCTCCAATCCATAAAAACCAATGTGTTATTTTCCATTCCCAAATTCAGTCAGAACACTGCTTCTTTATTATCTTGATGAAAATGGGACACGAAACATGTTTTGTATCAAGATGGTTCTCTGTTCTCTTACCTTTCCCTTCAAAGAAAGTTTCTCTCTTCCTCTCTTAATTTACACCTTTTACCTATACTATAAACATTATTCCTTCCCATTTCAGTGATAATTTAATACCACAAGTCTCTCCCTTATTTCTTCAGTTAACCTCTCCATATTGGCTATTGTTTCCATCTTCAAAAAGGTTCAGGTTATTCTTTTTTTATTGTTTTTAATAACTAGATATCTGTACCTTTTAATACCCTTTACCTCTTTCATCTACCTCCTTCTCCCCCCACCCACCCCAGAACTATCAGTTTGTTCTCTGCATTTATGAGTCTATTTGTTTTTTGTTTATTTGTTTTGTTTTTGAGATTCTGCATATAAGTGAAATCATATGGTAATTGTCATTGTTTGGCTTATTTCAGTAAGTATAATATTCTCTAGTTCCATCCATGTAGTCACAAATGGCAAGATTTCATTCTTTTTCGTGGCTAAGTAATATTCCATTGTATATACCACATTTTCTTTTTCCATTCATCTATCAAAGGACACTACCACAAGTAATGCTGCAATAAACATAGGGATCCACACATCTTTTTTGAATTAATGCTTTCATTTTCTTCGTGTAAATACCAAGAAGTGGGATTACTAGATCATATGGTATTTCTGTTTTTAATATTATAAGGAATTTTCCATAATGGCTATACCAATTTACATTCCCATCAATAGTGTACAAGGATTCCCTTGTACAAATAACATTTGTTATTTCTTTTTGATACTGGCCATCCTGACTGGTGTGAGGTGATATCTCATTGGGTTTTGATTTGCATTTCCCTAAGATTAGTGATTTTGGGGCATCTCATGTGTCTGTTGGTTATCTATATAACTTCTTTGGAAATACATCTATTCAAGTCCTCTCTCTACCCAGAAATAAACGCACACATATATAGTCAATTAATCTACAACAAAGACGGCAACAAAATACAATGGGGAAAAGACAGTCTTTTCAATAATGTTGGAAAAAACTGGACAGCTATATGCAAAAGAATGAAATTGGACTGCTTTCTTACATCATACACAAGAAATAAACTCAAAATGGATTAAAGACCTAAATGTAAAACCTGAAGCCATAAAACTCTTAAAGAACATAGGCAGTAAATTCTTGAATGTTGTCCTTAGCAATATTTTTCTGGATCTGTCTCCCCAAGCGAGGAAAACAAAAGCAAAAATAAACAACTGGGACTAAATCAAACTAAAAGGCTTTTGCACAGTGGAGGAAACCATCATCAACAACAAAACAGGCAACCTATGAAATGGGAAAAGATATTTGTAAATGATATGCTGATAAGGAGTTAATATCCAAAATATATAAAGAACTCATACAATTTAACACCAAAAAAAAAAAAAAAACCAAATAATCCAATTTAAAAAGGTTACTGTTGTTTTAAGTAAACTTCTAGCAATTATGTTCCATTGATTTGGCAATAACCTCTTCCTAGTAATTCTAAATGGCGTTTTCTGACTGATCTTGACCTACTCCTTTCTGGAGACTCTTTTGTGCTTTGATTTCAGTGACGATGAACAATCTTAAGTTATTTTTACTTCTTCCTCTTTGATTGGCTTTATAATCTCTTATGTTCCTCAGTTGTGTTTCTCATGACTCTGCCCTTAGTTCTTTATTCTTCAATCTTCCTTCTGAGTCTTTCAGTGATTTTACTCACTATTGTCAACCATTCCTTCTACAGGAATAATTCCTGTGTCATTCATGAAGGTCAACCCCTAAATTTTTGGATTGCTTATGCAATGATCCCACCCAGACGTTTCTGGTCAGACACCTCTCTGGGTCAGGTCTCTCACAATTATCCTATTCCATCCATGAAGACCTCAGAATTCTTCACTAGATCCTCTGTGAGAAAAAGAGAGGACAAAAAGTATTAGCAGGAATTTTGTATTTCCTTTTTTGTTTATTTTTGTTTTGGAACCAGCTTGGAAGCGTGACCATCACTTTGAGCCTACATGATATTGGCCAACACTCAGTGAGACAGAGAATCTAAAAGATCAATAAATAATATAGAGAGAATGTATACATGGCAAGAGGCTGCCTAATATGGTTATAAAGAGCACAGCCTACAGAGCCAGGTGACCAGAGTTTGAATCCACCTTGACAATGGACAAGTCACTTAACCAATCTGGGTTTCAGTTTTCTCATATGTAAAATGGGACTAATGATATTGCCAAGCTCCAAGGGTTGTTATGAGCATTAAATAAGCTAAATTTTCTGCAAAGCCTAAAACAGTGCCTTGCTCAAGAAAGTCCTGCTTAAGTGCTTGTTGAATAGGTAAGTGCTAAGTGAAACAATAAAGCAGGGAAGGTGGAAAGGCATGAGGTTTTAGAATTGTAGACCAGGTAGCCAGGGAACGTGAGATTTGGGCAGAGAGGTGACAGAAGTCTGACAGCACATTGTTTTGATATCTTTTGGAAGAACAGTCTAGGCAAAGAAAACTGCCAGTACAAAAGTACTGAAGCAGGAGTTTGCCTAGTATGTTGGAGAAAATCTAAGGAGGTCAGTGTATCTAGGGAGAGCATGAGAGGCACATTAGACAAATCTGAATGAAAGAAGAGAGAGAGATAAAGTGCTGCTGGGAGGTTTGGAGCACAGGGATATTAGGATTTTTGATTGTTATTTACACAGGTTCCTTTTGGCCATGATACTGAAAATAGTTTGAAATGATGCAAGAAACTATTTATGAGGCCACTGCAACATAATCCGATGAAAGATGCTGGTGGCTGTGCTCAGAAAAGGAGTGGCAAAATGGTAACAAGTGGTAAGATTTGAGATATATTTTTAAATTAGAATCAATATAGTTTGCTGTAAGATTAGATGTGAGGTATGAGGAAAAGAGATGAGCCAGGGATTATATAACAACTTTAGCCTAAGCAACTGGACAGTAGAATTACAATTAAATTAGATGAGAACCATTATAAAAAGCACAGATTGAGAAGGAAGATTGTGAATGTGGTTTTTGATATAAGTGTGAGATGCCAATTGTCTCTCTAATTGAAGATGTAAAGTACACAGCTGAGTCTAGAGTTAAAAGGGATACCACACTTGGGAGTTATCAGTGATAGATAGCAATTAGAGCCACAAGAATAGATAATCTCAGAAGTGAGCATAATTTAATGAAATAGAGAACACATCCAAAGACTGACCCCTGGCGTGCTCAAAGGTTTACAATAGAAAGGAGCAACAAACATAGCAGACTGGGAACGACCAGTCAGTGAAGCTGAAGGAAAACCAAAGAAATGTGGTGTCCTAGAAGTCCAGTGAAAGAAACCATTTCAAGAAAGAAGTGATCATCACATCAAGTGATCAACTTCATCAAGTAGGTTAGTTAGAAAGAGGACCAGGAATTATGAGTTAGGGGTGCCTGGGAGGTGTGGTAGGTTGAGCATCTGACTCTTGGTTTCAGCTAGGGTGGTGATCTCAGGGTCATGGGAGCCAAGCATGGAGTCTCCTTGAGATTCTCCCTCTCCCTCTCCCTTTGCCCCTCCCACTCATGCTCTCTCTCTCAAATGAAGAAATAAATCTTAAAAAAAAAAAAAAATCATGAGTAAGGGTGCCTGGGTGGCTCAGTCGGTTAAGCGTCTGCCTTCAGCTCAGGTCATGATCCCAGGGTCCCAGGATCGAGCCCCGCATCGGGCTCCTTGCTCAGCAGGGAAATTGTTTCTACCTCTGCCTCTCTGTGCTCTCTCTCTCTCTCTCTCAAATAAATAAAATCTTTAAAAAAAAGTTATGAGTTAGATTTAGTAACTAAAAGGTCTTTTGTGAACTTGAAAAGATGAGTTGCAATGAAGTCATAGGAACAAAATCTTGGGATCAAGAGACAATGGAAAAGAAGAATTAAACAAAGTGAATACAATTTTTTCAAGGAGTTTTGTTATAAAAGTAAGGAAAGAAAGGGTCCAGTAGGAAAAAAAAAATAAATGAAGAGATGAGTAACAATTAGTCCCAAATGAATCACTGAGTGCATCCCTCCCCTATGAACTACACTTTTACTGCTGATCCTATCTACGTATTAATTTACTCCAATAATTTAGTCCAATCATCAAAAGTCCAAATTCAAAGCATGTTTTTCTCTGGCTTCTCTGCCACCAATTTTACAAGTACCCCCATTTGTTTGCTAACAAATTTGGAAATCACAAGAATCTTTTCCTAGAACACTACCTCTACCCCTCAACTTTACTTGAGGACTAATTTTCCCAAGATGGTGCCTTTTATCCAAAAACTGATGCAAGTGGTAAATGCTCATGTTCTCATGCTCATGTTGATCAATTGGTCAATCTTGATTCATTTATCTGACTACTCTCTGGCACCCCTAGGACAATCATTTTGACCATATCATTCTCACCAAAACCTTAAATTCTCTTTTCTCCCTTTTGGTCTGCCATACTTACTCCAGCACTGACTACACCCACAATAAAGGTTTCCAATCTCAGTTGAACTTCAGTATCACTCAAATTACTTTACTTATTCTATTCAACAATTTTTCCCCATAGTCTGCAGTGGCTGCTCAAATCTCTTAGGTTCCTATTTTCATGTTTCTCTTTCATTTTAAGATTATTGGGTTCATTCATTTTACCTTTACTGAGGCCCTGCTGCATGTTTAATTCTGTGTTTGGCACTAGATATACAGAGGTCTTTGACTTCAAAGATCTCAGAATGTCACAAAAGGAAGAGAACAGGATTAAAAGAACAAATCAAGGGGAAATAATAGAACACAGAAGAATATAAACAGAATCAAACAAACAAACAAACAAACAAAAACAACCCTTAATACAATTTGGTTCTTGTTTTAACAAAGGAACTAAGCAAATTAAGTGAGTACAGAAGAATAAAGAACTCTGTAAGGGAAGAGTCAGGAAAAATCTGCTAGAAGGGTGGTATTTGGTTTGGGAGTTAAAAGATAACCATAAGTTTTACAAGTTGCATAAGAAGAGATTGGACAGAAGGTAATTCTAAGCAGAGGGAATTTCTAGAGCAAGAAAATGAGGCATAAACTAATTCCTTTCTCATGAAATAACCACTGACTCCAATGTTCCTGGAGTGTAGAGTACAGGCTAAGGATTTTGGACTACTTCTCTACTAATCTAAGAACCATGAAAAGTTTTTGCAAAGAATGGGTAGAGACATGTATATGTCTGTTTAAGAAATATTCCTGGGAGTAATGTGGAACACAGACCTAAGAAAGAGACAGACTCAATACAGTTAACTGGAAACCATGGCAATTGTCTAGAAAATAAATGATAAAGGTCTCTAGAGCAATGTTGTCAGAAAAAAACAGAAAGAGTAGGCTTGGTAAGTTTTTATGAAAATATAATTTAAAAGATTTGCTGATAAATGGGATTTAGCGAACTATGAAAAGAGAGGGGTTAAGCTTGACTTCAAGACTTCTAGCTTGGGAGACTGGGTGTATGGCAGGTGCATTAATTACACTAATAAACACAGGAAGCTCTGAAATAGCGGGAACGGGGAAGCATCAAACAGGTTAGGTCTGGGATGCCTTTAAAACATCTGGGTACATATGTCCAGTCAAATTCAGAATTGGAGCTTCTGAGAGATACTGAGGCTGGAGAGATTTATCTAGACATCGTCAGGATGTAGGTGGAAGTTAAACTTGTAACAGTGGACTAAATCCTCTGAGAGAGTGTCAAGTAAGGGGAAAAAAAGGATATCATGAAAAAGATATACACTCTGAAGGCTGTTAGGGTTGTATCCAGAATATAGTCTCTTTACCATCTATACTTGCCACCTATTTCCTCAATCTTATTAAGCAATAAAAACTGACAAGGCTCAGCTCCTACACTTAAATCTTAAAAAGTACTAGTCCCCAGCTTTTTTTTTTTTTTCCTTCCTAGCTTTCTTCTCTTTTTTTTTCCTTTTTAAAAATTGGTTTCTATTTTCAAAGAGTATCACATGATTTCTTCAAGTTTCTCTTCTGTAACGGCTGGCAAAAATGCCCAGGAAGTTACGCATTAGAGAATTCTTTCATCATTTATTCATAACACCATTTAATTGGACAATTTCACCACTGTAGTACATTATCACCTGTTTTGTTTTTCTAATGGATACAAGTACTTTGTTTTCAGAAGTTAGTCTGGCATGTGACTGACATTGCGAGGCTCACATTCAGCAAGTGATTCTTCTAGATTCCAGCACATTTAACACTATGTTGTGTCATGTCTCCATTAGACACCCAGTAACCTGTGCAGCCTTTTTACTATAAATTTTCTGGATAAATTCGCCAATGTCACAAAGTCCACAATCACAAAAACAACGCCTTCCCCCCCCCCCTCCATGAAGACATACAAAGTTTACACCCTTGAATACAGGACACAAGGGTTACACCTGGATAGAGTATGACCTGATTTCAGCAATAAATTGTGAGTCGACGCAGACAGGCAAAATACAAAACCACAGCAGTTTTGAACTGGGATATTTTTAGACTTTCATTTGAGCATATTCAGATGAGAACCTGTCCTTATTAATGGATTAGAAAGTTAATTGATCTGTATTATGCCTGCAAGTGGCCAGAGAACATGAAAAATAAGGGTACTCATTCTGCGCCCTACTCATATATTTAAGCTCTATGTACTTTTAACTTACACCATCAGCACTTAATATACAGATGACTCATTTTAAAATTGAAAAGGTTATAGGGTTATAATTTTTATAATTTCTCCTAGCTAATGCTTTATATATTACATTTAAAGCACCCACTAAAATACATCCCAAGGATTTCTGTACCTCACAAACTTTACAGAAATTTCTTGGCCAGTGACTAAAACCATGACCTATTTGAGAATGAATATAATAACTACCAAATGAGGTAAGCAGTAAAACTATTCTTATGTGTATGCACTCTCAAGAATTTTTAAAATCTTTACATATTTTAAGAATTAAAAAAATATATATTTTAAATCTGAAACTAGGTTCTGGGCTCTTACCAATCCTCAATCTAAATAGTCTTTTATCACTAGAAGATTTTCCAACTCATCCCTTCTTCTCTTCCTCCTTTTCTCTCCACCCCCTGCCCCTAGATCATAAATATAGTGAACCACTCTACTCACAGTACAGTCTTCAGAGTATCCATTTACTCGCATCATATACACAGTGGCCCAAACCATCTTACTCTTTGTTTTTTCTTCAATAAGTGGTTTTTAAATCCCTTCAACCTCTGATCTTCTTTCACTATTTAATCTTTAAAGGCTTTATGAAAATTCTGTTAAAGTTGTTATCAATCATATCCCGTAACTTTTTTTTTTCGCCTATAAAGTTTTTCAAAACAATCTTTCAGGTTAGTGAAGCAAAATTCTTTTAGAGGAAATCTGTTCTTCCATACTTGTGAATGGTTATGCACAGCCACATTTGATAACTAATTTCTACTTGTGGCACTGTGGTTTTGCAGACATATGCCTGAGGAATGGGGAGAACCAATGTTGGGTTGATTATTGTAGAGCAGACTCAAGGCTACTTCTGCACTATTTTCAGCATCAGTGATTTCAGTATTACGGGATCTAAAATTCTCTCCTGCCAGGATCCTGTCTTTCCTTCCAGAAGATAGTGTTTCTCCGCCAACACTAAATGACAACATTCCCTTCCTTCACCAACAGCTGTACATCTTTCAGTTCTTGAGTTGGATGTCACAGGCTCTACCGTGCACCTCCCACTCTTCCTGCCGCTGCATGGTGAATGTGGAGGAGAAAGTAATTCTCTTAGGCGTTCATAAAGGCTCAAATGACAAATGAATTTTTCTACCCCTGCTGCTCTCTAAACTTTGGGAAGTATCAAGTGAACCATTAGCCATTTCATGATATTCGACTTGGGTGACCATGCTGGGAAGAGTTGCAATTTAATGCCTTTTTAAATGTATGGTTATGGGTTATATTGTATGTAGTTCTATTACATTTTTCTACCATGTTTTCCTTTTATTGTGCCATTAAATTTTTTTTTTATTTTCATTATCACATTATAATAACTGTTACATTTCCATTATTGTTTTCTCATTTCTTTTTATAAAGGTTGTAAAATTAATAAAATCTTTGACATTGTCTTGGGAGGTCCGGAGGGCCCACAAATTGCCCTCTGCGAGCTTGTCATTATGCATACCTTGCTCAGGTCCTATTTGGGCACCTCCTGAATGTGTTACAGTGGATATTAAGTGACTCAGTCAATTCACTGTTTGTTTTTTATCTGTAAATTGTACATAATATGTAAATCTAACAGCCAAGTAATGGTATTTAGAAAATGAAACCATTTTTCCTGGCAACCTAGAAAGGCCATTATTTCTAGGAAAAATAAAGAAATATGTGAAAACTAAGTACCTCAAATATATTATTTAATGACATCTAAATAGAGTCAAACCATATGATATTAGAGATCGTAGTAACATTAACAGTGCAGCTGAAATCTATTTTTAAAATTATTAATTAAGGATCAGAGGAAAGGAGAAGTTTAACTTTTGTGAACAGGAGAACGATACTGATTCAAAATAGGAATGAAAAAAAAGATGCCCTGAGACATGGTATTTAAATTTATTTGAGATCAATTTCTTTCTAAACTTAAGAGGCACTCCATTGTGTTAAAAAAGCCTCGATGAACACGAATTCTTCTGTTTTCCCACTGCTATCTTTAAATTGTCCTAAGTGGTTGTGTTCTTTGTGGAGAAAACTGTTCATATCTACAGCAAATGCTTAATCATATGTAATGTTCATCAGGGCAGAGACTATGTTGAACTCACTACTGCAGCTCTAGCGCCCAGATCAGAGATTCTCGATAATACATATTTGCTGAATAAATCAATAATTAGGAAACATAAGTGTGCATAACATATATATGCTACATTAATTTAATACAGAGCTGATTAACACAAATATCATATTACATATGCAGTACTGCACTTAGATAAAAGAAAGCATTTGGACAACCTTCGTGGAATTTTACCAAAGTTTGTTATATTGATGTTATTAGAGATCATACAGGCAAGGATGTACAGTTCTTTGTACATCAGAGTGTCAGACTCTGTTTTAACATTTATCTTTCCCAGAGAATACATATAAATCAAAGAAAAAAAATTTCTTCACTCTCTATAAAAATAGAAAATACATTTAATTTTTGCTTTACAAGAGTACATGTCAATGCATGTCTGATATCTTTCTGATCCAATGCCTAGTGCCCTATTGGCTACAAATCGAGGAACAACCAACACTAATTAGCAAATAAAATACACATCTAATAGGGCTCCTAAAAGATATGATGTAGTATAACCCAGTACTTTGAATTTTAGCAGAGCAGCCAAAGATAAAAGAAAATAGCATGTCAGTCTCATAATTGATCATTATGTCACCTAACTCTCCTTATACAAAAACCATGCTTGTAAAATATTTGCTAAAGGCCATTTGATTTTCCTCAGATGTGAACACCAGACCTAATTAAAGAGTACATTTAATTTCTAATAAACCTCCTTTCTTTGTATGTTTTATGTTCTTGAATATATTTCTACCCAGGTGTTGATTTCAGATCTTTGGAATTTTAAGTGATGAAAAAACTAAAACAATAACAAATTCCCTTTATAATTTACTAAAATAACCTAACCTGTTATCTAATGTTTGGGTTAGTGATATAAATGTATAGTTAAACAAATACACATTGAACATGAAACCTCACTATAATTCTATCCTGGAGGTCCATAACTAAGAGAGAGCATCGTATTTATGAAGTCCACTGACTAGTAGCCACTACTATCCAAACAAGAGATATTGAAAGAAAACCATTTTATATCAAATTCCAAAATATGTATTATTTCATTAGTCAGGTTCCAGCTTATATATTAAGACATGAAAAATGTATTTACAGATTAGACACTCACCCACTCAGGCACCTAATAATTAGACCAGTGAAACCTGGAAACCTGAGTGATCTATACTGAGATATGTATTATTTAAATGTGCTTTGATTTTCTCATAAATTTGAAAGTTTCTAGATGTAAGATAGGTGCTTGTATTAATATAGAGAAAAAAGATCAAGAGTGGTAGAATCCAAGAGGAGAGGCAGGATATCCTTACAAGCAACCTAGCTGGAAAGAGATAGCACGTTCAAATTGGGTAATTAGCAAAGAGTTTAAAAGGGAGATATTTATAAAGATCTTGGGCCAGTAACAGTGAGGAGCTATCTCAAGGTCTGATGGGAAGTGGAAAGAAGGTATTAGCCTGAATGAAGAGACAGACCCATGTGGAGAGAACCACCTAACTTGATGCAACCAGTCCGGTGATCCCGTAGAAAGGGAACTGAGGAAATAAACTCCTCATAGTCACTTCTCCCTTTGTTGGATACAACTTCCTCAGGAGCTCCCCTCATATACTCTTAAAACTAGCCCCTTTTTGCAGACGGCAAGAGAGACCAAAAAAGCGGGAGGGGGCAGACCACACCAGATTGGTAGGTGGCAGGTTTAATAAGCAAGGGAACTTATATATGATGTTTGTCTTGGGTAGCCACAGCGAATAGATCTTCACACCCACCTACCAAATCTTGAAAGTTTATGTAGAGCCCTTAACTGGATTCAGCCACATATACCATCCTGGTGGTCTTAGTATCACACCACTATATCCTTGGGACAACTTCTGGGAACAGGGAAAGCAAGCAGAACACCTGTGCAAAGGACAGAGGAGAGGGTAGGGAGCTTCTGATTACTGGGATCCAGCTCGTGGGCCAACCAGTCATCACGTGCTCTCAAGGATCTCCCCCAGCACCCTTTCCTCACTGGCCAAACCCATACAGAAGCCAGAAAACATGGGGATCATTGATGCAGCCCATTATTAAAGCACAGCGGAGTAGAGAAGAAGGCAAATGAATCTAGAGGAGCCAACAGAAGATATTAAGCACAAAAGAGAACTGAAAAGGACATCTGTCAGAGGACCAAGGAAGTAGACAAAGGAAATGTAAAATGTCCAAGGAAAAGCAATAGGTTATCAACTAAATATGCAAGAAAAATGAATGAGAAGTCATCATGCTCTCAACTGGATGTCACAATAGGTAGAAGCAAGAAAGCAACTAGAGGAATCATGAAGAATTCTAAACTAGATGAAGGAAAGGAAATTAACAATCGCAGCACAACTGTTGTGTACCAAACATTGTGTTAGGTAATTTTTTTAAGTAAGTAATATTTTTTAATTCTCACAATGTGCCAGTGAAAAACCTGTGGTTATAACAATTTTAAAGATATAGAAACTGTAACATATAAGGAAATCTGCCCCACTATTTCTATTTGAAGTGCCCCTGTATATTACCACTTAGTCTCCACAAAACAGTTTAACCACCAAAGCTAAGGAATCCAAAGTTGCTTTTAAATGAAGTCTAGTCTGGTGATGAATCATGGCCTCAAGATTTTTCTGGCGTAAGAGAAAAGGATAAAAACTTGTCTCCTTTCCAGAAACTTCTGCATCTCTCTGTCTCACCAGGATCTCTGGAGAAAATGAGCATAAGATTGTGCTGCTCTGTATGCCAAGTCACCTTCTACTAGATCTCTCATTCCCTTCCCTTCAAATGGAGCCAGGGAAAGTAAGTCAGGCATATAGTCTTACATTACTAATGTATGGAATCCATTAGGCAATTCTATTTGGACCTAAAAAATAATAACTCTGCTTTTCTTCCAACTTAAAATCAGCTGTCGCAATCCCACACTCTTTCAAAGCTATTTCCAGCAAGTTTACATTGTAGCTATGGTAGCATATATGTCTTATCAAATCGCTTTTATCAACAAAACTAATTTTATATTCTTTGGCTCTGGCTTTACAGTTTTCCGTACAGCTCCGCCCCATACAAAACCACACCAAACTCCTCAGATTTAATAACAATAACAGCTAACATTTAGAATGGGTCATGCCCTGGACTAAGGATCAAGACATGATTTATCTTATGGAATCTTCCCAATAAATTAATGAGGTAGGTGCTATTGTTAGCCCCCTTTCAGAACTAAGTAACTGAGGCTTAGATTAAGGAGTTTGCCATTATCCCCACACCAGGAAGTCTTAAAAAGAAGCATTAAACCCAGGAACTCTGGCTCCACAACCTACATGTTTAACTAATGCCCTCTGTTGCTTCCTGATGTTTTGAACAGAACTCTGTTCCCTGCTTCCCCTCCAGTTGCTCCCCAAGCAACTGACCGAGGGATGTGAAACTTGGCTTCCACTCCCTTTCTCAGATAGTCACATTTTCTTTTCCCTCTTGATTTATTTATTTATTACTTTCCCCTCTGGTTATAAACAGCATCTTTCTTTCCCCTTCACTTAGAACAATATTAAAGCATCTTCCTACACACCAAACTGTCTATAACTTTCCCAGCAATGAAGATTAGGCAATGGACATTATCAGGCCATCAAGTCGTGCTCAAATTTGTCAATATATAGAGCAAAACCACACTTAGCTAAACTGTACATTCAGACGAATTGTTGATAAGCACTACTTCATGAAGTGCTTTACCATTTTTGGTCAGGTAATTGCCAATCAAGGAAATTATGAAGAACAAAATGTACCAATTCTGATGACTATATTAGTGACAAGAAATTAAAACCAAAAATACTTCAGTCCTAGAAGCACTAAGGAGACTGGTTTCAATATGGAAAAAATCAAACCCTCTTCACTAATAATTAAAGAATCCTGTATGGAATCTGAGACCTAAAGGCAAAATCATTTTATTTGAATTTTCAGTATAATAACGTTTTCAGTATAATAATGTTTGAAATAGTGACTAACCAAACTCAGATGTGAGAAAAGATGGCTTCAGAAATACCAGAAAAAAGAAAATGAAAGGTTTTCGGCATTCTCAAGGCGAGACACCAACATTTAATAGTTTCACTTTGGTATGTATAGTACTATAAAGCTTCTATATGTATATATTTTCTTTACATCCATGATAATATACCCAGAAGGTTTTTTCCTCTAGGGCACTGATTAGGATTACTGTTTTTGATTCTGCATTTTCATCTCGCTTTTCAAACATAGCATAAAACCATTGTTTTTGCTCATTTCTTAGGTTTTATCATATGTTATTAGTATAGGTATTCACAGGACTGTGGGAGAGCTGGAGTTACTATGAAGTTGGCGACATAAATTTTGCAGCCAGCCTGACACTGATTTAAAATGCATTTCAGACTGATGAAAGCTGGTGGATTCACAGTCCCCGAGACTGAAGTTCTCTGGTTCTCCACTGAACAAAGAACGCCCGGGGAACTGCAGTGCCCCATAAACTTGCTTCAGCTGTGAGGTGACATTCACCATAAAGAGGCATGTTGGGGAGGTACAGCTGAAAGAACTGGATTATCAGAAAGCCACTCATCACTGAGGTCTGAAAAGAGTAGTTGGATTGTTTCTGTTGTTAGATGAGTCAAATTAGAGCACCTGCATTGTCATTCAATCAACAATAATTTTAGAATTGTTTATTATCTTTTTTCCCTTCAAAATGCCTAGATTTTACAAATATATACAATTGCTGGCAACTTGAATTTGCCTTTATTCAGAACTTTTCACTAACTTGCTATGCGAAATTAGGCAAGTTACCGTCTCTGTATGATTTAGTTAATATATCTATTAAATGGGGGTTAAACTAGGTGATGTATAAGACACCTTCTAACTCTAAAATCCAGATACATGGTCACAGTTTATCATGAGAGGAAAATGTTCCCTATGATCCCATGAAGATATCTTGACAAAGTAGCACATCGCGTTCTGTCTGATTTCTTGGATTGTAAAACATAATAAACATCTAGAATTAGGAATAAAAACAATCTCATGTGGTTTTCACAATTCGCAGAAACCTCAAAAGGGTTTGATTTTTTTATTCCCTTTTTATATGCTGAACGGGCATTCTAGCCATTTCCTGTCTCATTCCTATACAATTTCAATTTGAAAAAAAGAATAAGAAGACAACTAGCCCTTGTCCCTTCGGCAAACAGATAAATGCTTTAAGACTGAGCTATAAGGAACCAACTCAGAAAAGATAGCTGTTGGAATTTGCTCTAACAAATCCGGTTCTCTATCATTCAGAAATATTCTCATGCTATGGGCCATGCTATTTGCCTCCAAACAGATTTTTTCAGTTACATAGACCTCATATTGAAATAAAACTGGAGGAAAAAATATAGCTCAGTAGAGTTGTCTTATTACCCAACAGATTTAAACCAGATCTAATGGAATGACAAGAGAATGATAAGCAGGGCAAGAAAAAGCCCAGCAAGAGACATAAAAGGTGTGTGCTCCTTTGGATTCTGACCACAATCAGGATTTAGGATTTGGAGCATTCGGATTCTTTGTGTGAGCCATTTTATCTTGATCTTATTCTCTCTCCCACTCTTACTCCCTTCTGCTCTAACTCACCTAATTCACACATATGTACACAGAAGACACTCCAACATACAAATATTTAATTCAATCTACCTGCTTATTCCCTATATCCTTATGTTGTTAAGACCAATCATTACACGTCAGCATGTTATATGATCCAAGGCAACACACGCAGGTTGCCCGGACCTTCCAGCTATCTCCTCATGTCACTCAAAAGACAATGCGAGCTTCTTTTAAGTGTTGTAAAAAGTATAGAAGAAAAATCTTATAAGAAAGCCGTCTATAATCCCCTTAATTTAACCAATTTACAATCTCACTTGAAAAAATCTCTTTTTTAGAGACACTAAACACATGAAGGAAATAATGCATTCATCTACAAGAGAGGTCAGGCTTAACTGCTTGTGTTCCAAGAAAAGTCTATTAGATGAAAAAGAAACAGGGGAGGGAAATAATGGGCAATGAGAAGTGATTATCAAATAGAGAAGGAAGCCAGCTTTAACACCAAGTCCTTAACATGTAAGGGAATGTATGCTATCAGCAGCATTACAGTTATGGTGACCTCAACCCCATGATTATGCTTTTGAGTCAACTGTCTGAGCAAAGAAGGCCCAGGAACCAAGTAGCACAGACCTCTTGTCTACTGAACAGGAGTGCGTAAAGCAATTATGCGTTTCTGTTTCCTTCAGTGTGTGTAACAGTGTGCTGTGCACGTGATAAGTTACTGCACATCTTCAAATCAAGAAGATACTCTAGAGAAGTCTGGGTGGTGCAGTCAGTTAAGTGACTGACTCTTGGTTTCAGTTCAGGTTGTGATCTCAAGGTCATGAGGCTCTGCACTAAGCTCGGAGTCTGCTTAAGATTCTCCCCCTCTACCCTTCCCCTCCCAGCTCTCTCTCTCTATCTCTCAAATAAATAAATAGATGTTAAAAAAAAAAAAAAGAAGAAGGAGATACTCTAAATTGTGTATCCTTTACATCTAGATGGGCAACTGCATGACTAAGAAGCAGCACTGAGTAAGGGAAAGAATCATGAACATTCTGTTATGTACAAGAAATTCTCCGACTAGTCCTGTCTCAGTTTCTTCAACTGTGAAATAATAATGCCTTCCTCGCCTGCTTCACAGCTTTGCCATGAGCATCAAGTAAAATAAATAATAACATCTTTATTTATTGAGCACTTAGATGATAAACACGCAAGAGATTTCACAAGCATTATCTCAATTAGCCATTAAAACAAACTGATGAAATGAGCAATATTGATCCAATTTTGCAGTTGAGAATAGTTAGGCTCAAAGGAATTAAAATTCCATAGATTATAAATGGGAAAGCAGAGAGATTTGATCCCAAGGATTTTAAGTGACACCTTGTGTAGGTAATATGAATGAGACTTTATGTATTCATTGAACACCAACAAGGAGAGTGTTCTGTTCTTCTAGCCTCTTTGTTTTCAAATGATAATGACATTTAGTGATAATAACTGCATTTCTGCTGATAAGAAAAATATTTCCACAGCCAAGTGCTAAATTCATAGAACATCAAATCACCAAAGTTTAAGTAGAAAACTCAATGGAAATTTAGAGGAAGGAAGTTTCTCCTTTCATAGCTAAATCTTTTTTTTTTTTCCACTTTCTTTTACCTTCCATTAAAAGGCTAAGGGGAGGGTCTTGCTACTTTTCTTTCTTCTGCGCCCTTGAATGCTGCTAATAATCACCTTCTGCCCATGTTACTGTCCTCTCATTTACCTAAAGATGGAACTTTTTTAAAATTAAAATCTCCAGTGGAAAAGGTGATATTAGGCCACATAAGGTTCCATCTGCCTTTCAAAATCCAGTTAAGGGCATTTAATTTCTCTTATTCAGGAAAAGATGCAAATAACCCTTTGACCAAACTGCTATCTAATTAAACCAAGAGCACTAAAAAGTCACTTGCTCTCCACTTGCTCAATGTAGCTCTGAAACAGAAAAAGGTCCATCTGTTTTGGATGGTTTTCCCCTTAGGTAGATAATTGAAATGCTTCTAGTTTGGCAGCTTAAGCACTAAAATGTCATAGTGATGAGTGTCATAAGATAAATACAGGGATAGCTTCTTACAAGTATTAAGCGTCTGCCTTTGGCTCAGGGCGTGATCCCGGCGTTCTGGGATCGAGCCTCACATCAGGCTCCTCCGCTAGGAGCCTGCTTCTTCTTCTCCCACTCCCCCTGCTTGTGTTCCCTCTCTCGCTGGCTGTCTCTGTCAAATAAATAAATAAAATCTTTAAAAAATAAAAATAAAAAAAATATTTTTTTTCAATCTGGTGTTGCGTATGGATGCCTGGAATAAGTAATGTAAACTGGTCTCTTCTAATTTACATTTAAACAGGGGCTTAAGAAGGATCAGGGAGGACCACTCTGCCTTGAAAAGCTTCAGCATAAAAAGAGTGACAGGGATTGTTATCTGTATTATAATCATTACCAAATTCAAAAAAAAAAAAAAAAAAGACCCTTGTTAGGAATAAATCCATCTCTGCAGGGAATATCCAAGACTATGATGGCTTGGATAAAATAAGAATCAAGGACTAAGGCCAAAAGTCCAAATTACATTTTTAAAAGATGTTACATTAAAATAGTGATAAACTGGTTAATTATAAAGAATTTATGTATCTTTTAACATAATCAATGACATAAAACACTGAAGTTTGAAATTTAAAGTCCATCTATTTTAAATTTGTTTCTGAATTTACATGTATCATTAGAACGAAAATAAATGTAGAATGGTTAGATTAATAAGTATAAACTAAACATGGATTAGATTTTTGTTCATTGTGAACATTACAAAAGAAAGCAAGAATTTCTTCTCATATTAAGTAGATTCTAGTTAACTGCAGGGCATTTGCTAAAACTAATATTAATATTATCTTAGTTAACTTTTCCTATATAACAAGTGCTGGGTAAATAAACCCTGTATGAAATCTGGAATGTAATTTATAATGAATTTGTGCTAATGATATTTAATGTGCCTAGTTAAAATGGAAGCTTTATTGAGAATAAATGTTGCTCATTTACTTCAAAGGGAGTTACCAAACATGTGTAATTTGATGGTAATTGAAGAAATAAAACAATGTTAGCTAATATAAGTATGATTTACAAATTTCCTTATGAAAATGCAGTACATATGTTACATATTTTTCTTAATTGTTTACTAGTAAAAAATTTAAGACTCTATGGGCACACCGAAAATTCACACCAGTAACTATTTGAGAATACATATTTGTGATAGGCAGAATAATGCCTCCACCCAAAATATGTACACCTAATTCCCTAGAACCTGTGAATATATAACATTGTTACATAGCAAAAGGGACTTTATAGGTGTAACTAAGGTTATGGATCCTAAAATAGGAAGATTCGCATAATCCTGGATTATCCAGTGTGCCCAATCTAATCACATGAGCCTTTAAAAACAGAAAATTTTCTCCAGAGGAAGTCAAAGAAATTTAGAAGAATAAACAGAAGGGACAAAGCCACAGAGGAGGTCAGTAGGAAGTACGAAAAGGCCCCACCCACCTTTGCTGGTTTTGAAGATGAAGGTTATCTGGGCAGCTTCCAAAAACTGCAAAGGCCTCCTGGCCAAAAGCCAGCAATGAAATGGTGATCTCAGTCCTACAACTGCTTGGAATTGAATTCTACCAAGACCCCAGATGAGCCTGGACACTGTAGATTCTTCCCTTGGAGCAGCCTATATAGAAGTCAACTCTACTGCCATCCTAGTTTTAGCCCAGTGACACCATGCCGGCCTTCTAACCTATTATAGATCTGTGAGATAAGAAATGTGTGCTGCTTTAAGTCACCAAGTGTGTGATAATTTGTTAAGGCATCAATAAGAAACTAATACTATACTGCGCTTATATATACAATATAAATATTTAATGTTAAAATGATCAAAATTCACTTTCACTGTCAATCCTCGTGGTATCAATATGAACCAGGATTTTGAAATTCTAAAATTTTAAAGAATAAATTCTTTAAAAATTGACATCTTAACTCATGATATAAAACAAATAAGTAAGCAACTTTAAAAATCCACAGCTTAAAAAAAAAATGAAAGCAGGGGTTTGCATATTCAACTATAGCAAGGGAGCTCACAGTGTGACTTTTTTTTCATTATCCTAAGTAAAGACTGAGAGATCTTGCTCTCCCCTCTTTTCTTTCCTCCAAAGAACTTTATCATTTTAATAAAAGTATAGTTTATTACTATAGCTCATCTTTATTCATCAATGATATGTATTTTTGAACAAATTTTAAGAAATATTTGAACAAGTTCATGTGAAAAGTTCTAGTTTTAATTAATTGTAGGCTCGCTCTGAACCAAAGATGTGACTTGGCTGCTATGACTGTAATGCAATCTTAATAGAAAAAAAAAATGTGAAGACCAAATAACAAGTAATAAGCTCTATTTATTAAAAGCATAATTTCTATGTTCTCTCAATAACTTTAAGTACTCTACAGTTAGGTATTAATACTCCATTTTATAGATGGGGACATAATTTCAGGGGAATTTATGAACCTGCTCAATCAAGGTCATACAGCCAGTTACTATGGAATTAGTATTAAAGTTTTCTTAGCATGTTCTTTCTCTTATAACACGGGAAGAACTTCTTGTCCTATTATATTCTATAAGCATTAGCCCAGCACCTAGCAGGTTCTCAAAAACTAAAAAAATAAAAATGAAAAAAAATATATATATATATAGCTAATGTCATTATAGCCATGATAGTTAAATAGCATGGTCTTTTATCCATCTGATGATTTCTTTTATAACTAAAATGTTCTCTCTTCTAAGACACTTACTATAAATTTGTTCTGCTTTGATCTTCACTTTTGCTTCTATCTGCTGCCTTTTTTAGCCTTACTGAAAGCTGTAAATTATTAGCAAAATTTTTTTATTTTAGAAATTTGTATTCATTACTGATTTTTCTTGGCATACTCTAATTCTTAAAGAAGAAAGTTGTTCCTATACCAAATATTTTTGTTGTTTTATTCAAAATAAAATATGGCACCCACACATCCAGAAGTCCAGTTTCCAGAAACTTCAATTATTTGTTTCAACTTGCTACATCATTCTGCTGTGCCCCCACAGCAAGCTCATCCCTATTCCTCAAGCTTCCATAGACAGAAAGGAAATTCTTCTCTCCCAGAAGAAAACAAAGAGCATGAGGTGACCATCCTTTTCCCCTTCCCCATCAGCATACTTCTCCCATAGAGGAGAGTTTTCTCTGCTTGGTGAGATCAGAGGGTCCAATACCTATTGTTTGCCTATCAGAAATGTTCACTTTTTCTAATTCTATTTTTGTATTTGGAAATAAGCACTGAATAATGTATTTCAATGTACAGGAGAATTTTGATAAAATAATAAAACAAAGATAAACCATTCAACAGCTATTTTAAAATTGTGCTTTGTGTAAAAACCTGATTTTTCAGAGGGAAGCATAGGAAAATAATCCCAATATTATTTTTAGTTTCCCTATTTTGCTTGTAAGAAAAAAAGAGAGAGAGAGAGAGAGAGAGAGAGAGCATCAAACTCCCAGACTCTATAATGGAAATTCCCAAAGATCCTCAGATTGTTTACAAATATATGCCCTCCTCTGCTCTCACTTAGCAATTTGTTCCTATCTGACCAGTAAGACTTATTATCCTGCATTATATTTTTTGTTCTTATGTGTATTTCTGTCCTTCTAAATCCCCATCTCAGAACTCCCTTGCTACTCCTGATCCTTTTTTCTCCTTTACATCCATTTCCAATTTTTGTCCAAGTCTTATAGATTTCACTTCCCAAACACTCTAAAATTTGTCCCCACAACTGCCACCAGCTGCATGAAAGCTCCTACCCCCATAGCCTTGCAGCATAGGAATTGCTTCCTTACACCTAATCATATCTCTGTCAAATATCTTTTCTACTCTACAGACTTGGAGATCTTTCCAAAATGGGAATCAGATAATCTCTCATGCTCTTGACTACGTCTCAGACTCTTCTTGAGTTACATTTACCCTCTCATATTTACCCTCTAACTATACATTGAACCTTAGTGTATGCTGAACACATTGTGCCAAGTGCTTTACATGTATCATTTCACTTAGTCCTCATAGACCACTCTGAGATTGCTATGTAACTTGTGTGATCCCCTTAAACATTTGATAAGTTGATGCAGTACATGGTTAAATAATTTGCTCAAAGAGCCACAGCTGGTTACTGGTAGCTCTTTGTTGAAAACCAAGTAGTTTGGGTCCATAGTCTACACTCTGAATCACTACTCCACAATTTAGCTTTCATTTAGTTTTTTAAATACTGACTGTTCCTCTTCTCTTCTTTATACATCTCCCCCCTCCACCACCTGAACCACCCTCCTCTCCATCTTTGCCTAGATAATCACTTCTGATTCATTGTAACAGCTGAAGCGTGACTTACTCACAGAAGATTTTCCTAACTCTCCGGTCCATTCTGTCATTGGACCCTATTCCTTCCTTCTTAGCACTTACTGTATAATCAGTCACTCATGGTTGTACTTAATCCTTCAGTGCCCTGTCTCCAACACTGGACATTTTATCAGCTAATGCTCTCCAAGAAACAGGAGACCCTCCAAAAACCAGTGACTGGTTCTGCTCACCATTGTGCCCTTAATGCTTATCACTATCCAGCAAGCAGGTGCTCAACAAACAGAATAAAAGACTAAAGCAACACTTCTTCCTGCTTTCAATCATATTCTCTCTAATTGACAACGTGATCCCATCATATGGTTTGGTACAAACTGCCAGGACTTTTTGAGCATCACAGCTTTTAGCTTTGCCCTCAGAGACAGATTCAATAAAGGTCTTTCTCCTGCTTTAGTCTGAAAATGTCTATGTTGGGATCTTGTCTGGCATGACTTGAGTCAGGTCCTATTCCTAGTCTGATTGATTCTGATCAAAGAAGCCATATCACAATGCACTTCTGACTAACTGGACCATTCTGACAAAGGGGGATATGACATTTTGCTAATAAGACATTCCAAGTCATGTCCACAAAATCTAAGATATACATGACTAGGTCTCAGAAACTAGTCCAACTGAACTGAATTAAAATAATGGTAATATAACAACCAATTACTATAAGCAGAGCAAAGATGTTTCACATATGTGAAAACTCATCTTGATGATGATCCTGTGAGGTAGGGATGCTTATACGTATTATTATCCCATTTCACAAATGAGAAATTGAGGCTTAGGGAGCTTAACTCACTTACTCAGAATCACATTGCTAGAAAATGGCAGAGTGAACTCAAACTTATCTAAATCTAAAGTTTGTTCTGTGTTCTGACCTGCTAAAAGTCCTGCCTTGTTAACAACAAAGCTATTCGAGTATATAGAAGGAGCCAAAATTTACTAGATGATCAGCTGTATCAGTATACAGATGCAAGGGAAAGAATCTGCCCAGTAATTATACACGAGTTTGCAGTACAAAGGTATGTCAGGAGGAAGAAAAAAATGTATACAAAATACAGCAGGGTTATCTCTGTCTGATAATAGTGAAGGTGCACACGTAAACAAATAAGATTATGTGAAGTTGTATTAACCATAGCTATGCACACACAGACAGAAACAAGCAGGGGCACCTGGCTGGCTCAGCCCGTGACAGGGTTGTGAGTTCGAGCCCCAAGTTGGGTGTAGAGATTATTTAAAAATAAAATCTTAAAAAAAAAAATACACAAGCAAACACATAACAAATAAGCAAGGAATTTCAAGCTATTTCAATAATGTGTTTGTCATGCATGACCTACCCTGGAGGTTGAATAAAGTCCCTTTCTCAAAATGGCACAAAAGAATAAATGCATATATTGATCAGAAAACCATAATTAAATGCACGCATTTTAATTTTCAAAGTTGAAAAATTTATTTAATCCCCAAAAGTATTGTATTATAAATCTACTGAAGATAAATCTTTATAAAAGAAAATACAAATTGAATTTCATATGCTGACACTCTTTATTTTAGGGATTCAGGAATAAAAGATAAAAAAACTAATTTTCTGTAAATCCTGATACATTATCAAAATGGTACATTAAATTTTTCATATCAAATTATTTAACTATTTAGCACATTATAAAATTCAAAATGACATTTCTGTTTTAAATGATTGTAAGGCATTGGACGTGAATATAATTTAATAAAAGTATGCAAAATGCATTACCATATGAAGTCAATCTGATCAATTTCATAATACTACATATTATGATGTAGAATACTATTAAAAATGTATTAACATAGTTCCCTTTAAAGCATTTTTTTCTCTGCTATTGGGCATATGACCGAATGCTTTAATTTATTCTCTAAACATTATCTTGACACTACTGATTTCTGTAATCATTTTTTTGGATTATTTAACTATGAAATATTTCAAGATTTTAATTTTATGAAGTATATGATACACAATTAAACTGTATGACTCTGTTAGATATCCTAGAATGTTCCCGTAATTTAACCATAGAAGAATTTATAAATTGTAATTTATTCTAATTCTGATGTTTTTAAAAAATGAGGTGAAAATAAATATAAAAATCTAAGGAACTTAAGGTAATGGTATATTTATGAATCAGGTTTTAAACATCTATAATGGGACATTCAAAAGAGATAGTTCATTCAAAATAAAATAATAATAAAGTCATAGACTTTTAACATAACAGATTTGGAAGACATTTTTCTTTGTACTTGGAAGCATTCAATCAGTTACTACATGTATATTAAGTACTTCTATGTAATAGAAATATTTCCATATGCATTGTAAACTGGAAGAATATCCAAGTATGTATTTGTTCAATTGACATCTGACTCCAATAAAAATTTTTCTAAATAAATTAATATAGGTTTCTTTTAAAAAATAAATAAAGCAGCACAAGTACAGAGTAGCCGTTGGATAAGTGGACCCAATCAATGCCACGGTGCCATCAGTCCAATATTTGGGCACAGCTCATCAACCGGATAGTATACAAACCTCTGTGTTTGCATCTTCCACAGTAAAGTTCTCTGTGCTTACCCATTCCTCATGTCTTCTTCCTTAATAACTCAGCCCCCCCAACACACATCTTACCACCAACAAACATCACAATTAGGCTTATTCTAAACACTACACCTGACCAATGGCCTTCAATTCCTGTTTACGTGTATCACCGATGTGAACTGATATCACCAAGCCTAAAATTTTCCTTTGGTTTTAAGAACGTATATATTTAAATTCTGGATGAATACCAGTCTGTATGCATATCCTATAGGCACTTTGTCATTAACATCTTAAAAACTGAATTCATACCATCTCTACTCCCTAATCCATGCCTGGGTCTCCACCTGCATCCTGATTCAATGCACCAATATCTAACCATTGTTCAAGGCTAGACTCGGGAACCATTCTAGGTGCTTTCCCCTCCTCACTCCACATTTCTCATGCCTTGCATTAATTAATCACCACACACTGACTGGCTTCATATGGATTCATGAACACTAAACTCCGGCATGCTCTTAGCAATCCTACAGCATCTAGCCAGTCAGTTCACTCTCTCTCCTAAATGACTATTTCACAATTTCTCCCTCACCTCAAACTACCAATACCCATCTCTGGTCTTCATTCTCAGCTAATGACTCTGAATATTATTTCACCGAGAAATAGAAGCAACCCAGAAGACTTTCTACGAGTTCCTATGTCCACATCTGCCTTCTGCAGCAAGACCCACTTTCACTGAGTCTTCTGAAGCCAGCCACTCTATACCCATCCAGCTCCATTCTCTTCTCAAGAGAAGGCTCAATCACCTACTACATCAACTTTCTTTCTCTCTCTTGGATTATTCCCATAAACATACACACTACTATTAAGAAACAACTGTGGGGGTGCCTGGGTGGTGCAGTTGGTTAAGTGTCTGACTCTTGGCTTTAGCTCAGGTCGTGATCTCAGGGTCGTAAGACTGAGCCCTGTATTGGGCTCTGTGCTCAGTGTGGAGTCTGCTTGAGTTTCTCTCTCCCTCTCCCTCTGCCCCTCACACTCATGGTCCCTCTCTCTCTAAAATAAATAAATGCATCTTTAAAAAAAGAGAGAAGAAAAGAAATAACTATGACTTCTCGTTGTGTACTTCTCCAGTTCCTGCTGTTCTCCATTCCCTTTACAACATTCCTCCCTCAAAAGATAGTCTACTTACCGTTTCCAATTTCTCTTTCTCTCTTTTTTTTTTATTCTCTTCCTCTCTGCTTTTTTTTTTTTGTATTTTTTAATCAAAGTTGTACATGATAAGTAAAATTTGTTAAGAAAACAACACTATCCTATATTACCTCCTGAGTCAAAAGAAATTTTAAATCGTTCAGGTGAGTTGTTTGATATGTTATGGATGTAATTTGTCCCCCCAAAATTCATACGCTGAATAGTACCTCAGGATGTGTTTGCATTTATAGGCAGGGTCTTCGAAAAGCTAATTAAGTTAAAATAAGGTCGTTAGGGTAGGCCCCAATCCAATATGATTGGTGTCAATAAGAAGAGGAAATTTGGATACACACAGGTACAGAGAGAAGACCATGTGAAGACCCAGAAGGAGGATAGCCATCTACAAGCCAAGAAGAGGGGACTCAGAAGACACCAATCCTAGATGACACCTTAATCTTGGACTATTAGCCTCCAGAACTGAGCAAATAAACTTCTCTTCTTAAACCACCCAGTCAGACATACTTTGCTATGGCATCCTTAGCATATCAATAAAATAAACCTGTTTATCTTCAAATAATACATTTGCATTGTTGTTTCTTTGTTTTTCAGATTTAGGCAATATATATTAACTTCCTTCTAAAGAATTTACATCATTTTCACCACTTTTCTACTCACACCCACACACATGGGCCATGCTGCCCATCCTCCAAATACAATTACTGTATTTTATCAATCTAAGGCCATTGATTTTAAGATGCACTATCATTTTATGTACAACTAAGGAAAAAAAATACTACCAATTAAACTGAGACACAAAACTTTCTTATCACTTAGACTTTTTGCTGAAAGAAGTCTTATAGAATTAAACAGACACAGGTTTTATCATGCATCACTTTTACTCAGCTGGAAATATAAACAAAATAAATTATTTACGGTATACCTAATTTTTTTTTTTCAAATTCAGATTCTGACTGTTGCAAATCACTTGGTTGACTCAGAGTCTTACTACCCATGTTTTTCCACATGGTCATCCTTTGTACCAACCAGAATTGACTGATGTTTTCATTTAAAAATGCTCAAAATACTAAAAGACTTTGATGTTGGTCTCTTAATCTAGTTCTGCACTATGTACCGCAAGCCAGATTTTTTACTCCCTTTTTGGGAATATTACTAAACACATGTACTGCACTACCTCACTTTATTCCCACACCGTTGGTTCCTTCCATATGTATACACCTATGTAGCCATTATCAAATCAGTTGTAGAATACCTCCAGTACCTCATGATGCTGGCATTTGTTGATGTTCATGCTTACATAGCTAATGATAATCTTATTATGAATTGCTGCTTGGCTAACAACATTTGTAAAACATCATTTATTGTAAAATGGTCCTAATTTTTAGATATGCTAAACTGTGCAGGTTAGAATTAACAAAATTCAAAATATCATTTGGTTAGATATATATTTAATATTTACTTATTAGAGTCATGCAGATGCTAATCACCGCAAAGGTGAATTTACTGTGTAGTTAGTAAAGGACCCTTCACTGGGAATAGGCACCTTCAAGTCGAGGGGAGGGGACCTAGGAATGTGTTTGCATGATGATGATTTGTGTAAAAATTGCAAAAGTAAGGTATTTTAATTGAAACCAGTTAAGTTTATAGGCCCTTTCCATTCTGAGTTTACATGTATTATCTGTCGCATTACTCCTTATGATTGGTTAGTCATAATCATATTTGTAAGGGAAAATGAGATGAAGATACACTGAGTTTGGGTTTAGAGGGATATCTTTATGTACTCTGCTGTCATTTCCATGTGCTAGCCACTCTTTTCAGTTGTTATTGCTACTGCTTGCTGTGCCAACGCACCAGGCATCATGACCTGAAGTGCAGGGTGAAATCTAATTGCCATATGAACAGGCTTTAGGGCACCAAGCACTGAGAACATGGTGGAGAAAGAGAGTTTAAATGTATGGAGCCTGAAGTTAGTAAATCATACATGGAGGATTCAGTTCTCATCAAACCCTTTTCAAAATACTGTTCTTTTTTTAGAAATATACTCTATAATGCAACATAATCCTGGTATTGACAAATACAGCACACAATTTATAATATGCTACTACAGTGACGACATCATTGGCAAACTGCTTAAGAATTGTTGAATCAAAAGTGTTAAGCATCTGCCTTTGGCTGAGTCATGATTCCAGGCCCCTGGGATCGAGTCCCCTGTCAGGTTCCTTGCTCAGCAAGAAGGCTGCTTCTCTCTCTGCCTGCTGCTCCCCCTGCTTTTGCACTCTCTCTCTCTCTCTGACAAATAAATAAAATCTTTAAAAAATATATTGAACACCAGTCTTTGCCTCAGAAAATCTGAAATGTCCTGAGATCTTAATGTTAATATATGAAGAAAGCTTGATAGAGATTTTTACCTAAATTTGACAAAAATCTTAAACTTCACTTAACATCAGCATTAATAAATTGTTTAACTGAAAAAAATATTTTCTCGATTATCAATAATAAAGCTCCAATTTTGATCAACCATGATAAAGGAGAGACCAAATAATCTTTCTTTCCTCTCTCTACAGAAAACGACATTATACTATTATTTTCACAGGAAGAAACAATCATAATACATATAACCAAAAGTGTAGGAAAAATGTATTACAGAGGCATGTGTCAGGCAGTTAATTAATAAAAGTAATGTTTTATTTCTTTGTATATAGTGATATTTACAGTATTTTGTGTGTTTTTATTTTTGTGATTTACCGTAGACTATTTTAACACACCTAATTTTTTTAAGTTTGTTAGTTTTTTCAAAGAGAATCCTCATAATTGTATTCACTTCGGTCCCCCCTAAACCTGGAATTTTCCTCAGCTATGATTACTTCTCCTTTCCTGCAAACTGGCCTCCTTTCAATCTTGGGAGTACATCGTGCTCCTGGTTCAGGCCTTTGCCCTTGCTGTTCCGTTGTCAGCATGTTCTTTCCAGACGTGGCAACATGACTTGCTCTGCACTTCCTTCTGGGCAATACTCAAAGATTACATATTAGAGAGACTTCACTCACCATCTTCTATAGATAGTACCTCTACCCATACATAGAGTAGCTAGATAAAATACAGGAAACCTGGTTGCACTTACATTTCAGATAAACAATGACTAATTTTTTAGTATAAATATGTCCCCCAAATGCATGGAATATATTTATAGTAAAAAATTATACATTGTTTATCTGAAATCCAAATTCAACCAGGTGTCCCATATTTTTTTTGGCTAAGTCTGGTAACTCTACCCCACTTCACAGCACTTACCATCATGCAATACACAACACATTTACCTTTTTTGCTGTTGTGCATCTTTCCCACCAGAATGTATGCTCCATGACAGCAGGGATGTTTGCCTGTGCTGTTTCCTCCTATATCGACGTACCTAGACTGGTGCCTGGCACATAGCAGGCACGCAATGAACGTTAATTTTAAAAAATTAGTGGATAAGTGATCTAAACCTTACAAATTTACCTCCTACAAATCCTCTTTTTTCTATCCTAATAACTCCCGCTCTAATCAAGGTCCCAGACCATCACTACGATGTTCTCACTGGTCTCCCTGATTCCAGCCCTGCTGTTCTGAAGTTCATTCACTATAGACAGCCCTACAGATTGCTCTAAAACACAAATCTAATCAAGTAACTCCCCTGTATAAACTGTTCAACAGAATCCTATCAACTAGAGGAAAGAAGCCAAGCATTCTGGCATCCTGTTGATGGTCTTCTTCATGGTACTCCCACCAATCTCATCTCTCCATCTCATCTGCCACAGCCTTCCAATAGGTTCCTTCAAAAACCTACCTCTCTTCACACCTCCACACCAATACTGATGCACTGAATTCTGCCCATAGTATGCTCTGGCCTCTTTTTCATCTAATCCTTTCATATCCTTAAGGACTCATTTTAAGTATCATTCTTCTCCAGGAATCCTTCTCTCACATGCATAGGCTGGACTTAGTGTGTGAGTGTGTGTGTGTGTGTGTTTCCATAGCTTGCTGTGCGTAATTATGTCATAGCATAGTTTGTATTATATTAAAACCACCTGTTTCTCCAACAAGAATTTAAATACTCAAATAAAAGGACAGTGTGGCACTTATTTTTGATTCATGGCACCCAACATAATGTATTGCACAAATAGCTTTCCACTGGTGTTCGTAAGTTATTCAAATGAAATAGATATTCAAGTATATCAGATGCAGAACTCTAAACTGAGGTTACTGAAATACCTGTAATGCCCAGGGGCCCTAATAAAAAAAGATATCAGTAGATTTTTGAAAATAAAGGGAAACAATCTGTGAACAAGCTATAATCCAGAGATGGCAAAAGGCTCCAGATTCGTGAGATAATGAAGTACAGAATGTGGTCATAACCACAGGGACTAAACAGAAGAGAGTAGAGTCTCAGAAGGAACTGAATCATGAGGGTAGTGTCAGGTGAACCAGCGATGGTAGAATTGCTGAGATCCTCAGTAGGAGATGGTACGGAGAGGAAAGGTATTAGACTGGTGCTAAAATGATCAAGCTCAGTGCCAGTGACTCCATGAAAACTGTAGACATTAGCATTTAGGATTTGGAAGGTCCATTAATGTTGGGCTTCAAATTAAGAGATGCAGAATGATAGGAGCTGGCTAGTGGTATACTATCTGTCAACTGGAGACAAGGTACAGGCTCACCCTACCCACTCAGGCTCAAGAAAAAAGGATATGAGCTGACTAGGCCTTTGTGGGATAAATTCAGCAAGGGAGTAAAAGACTCACCTCACAAGAATACATTTTGATTTTTTAAAAATAAGTCTTACGTTGGTCTACATGGTATATTTTCTACCCAAATTTCACAGTATTCCCATAATCTCCCATAGAACAAAATCCCTTTTACCTTCTTCAAAAGTAACCAGGATGGAGTCAGAGAGGCAAAAAGAAATGAATGAGGAGAAGAGTAAGAGAAATCCACAAAAAAAGTCCTAGTAGAAAAAGGGAGTTAGCCCTCTTCAGTGCCTGGACAACCTCTCATCTCTAAGGTGGCCCAAGGCCCCCATCTTCTTCTATAGGAGACAACTGAGTGAAAAAAGAGAAGATTCCCTAATGACAGGATGACAGTTCAGTCCTCTACTCAGTAATTCATAAACTTTTTGCCTTAGAATTTGCACGGAAGCTTTAGAAATTGCGTGGATTTCTATGCTCCCCTCCTCCAGCTCCCATTCCTACTGGATCTGAATTTCATATGCAGATCTCAGGACTTTGTATTTAGAAATGTTACTATATGTGGTCCTTATTTGGGAATTACTACTCTAGTTTATGTCAATGCTGGGCCTGGAAGGTTCTGATGACATGCTCACCCCAAATCCTAAACCCTCTTCACCTGATGGTCTCCCTAAGACTGATGTCTTCTTTTGCCAATGTCCCAGGAAACTGCAGTTGCCTGAAGGGCTTTTTCAACTCACAGCTACACAAAAACTTGTTTAAAAAAGAAACGATGGAAATACACAACTATGACACACAATTGTTCTCTTTTTCTGGTTCTCTCTTCTATTAGACTCAATCAGTTAACAAGAATCAATTAAATAAATCCACACAGTATTTCACCAGCCAGGAACTTTGTAGTTTGTTTTTATTTTTGATTTTGTTTTTTAAAAAGGCTCCCTTCACTTCTTACTCCACTTTTCTACACAACTTTTTCATCCTATTAGACTGGCCCAAAAGTGGGTAATCCATTTCCACAAAAAAAAACAAAGCTCCTGAATTAAAATAACTTCATGGAAAAATATAATCCAAAAAAGTATATCAAATAAAGAATGTTAAATAGGAAAAGAAAAATACAGCATCCCTGAGGAGTCTGAGAATAAGGTCTGTGCACTCCGAGATGGAATCTCCCACCAGATTGCTGTTCAACTTAATTATGGTTTAAGATGTGCACATGTGAAATTAATATTTGGGATCCTGGTGATTTAAAAAACGGCAATTGGCCACTATTTGAATTCAGTCTTGTAATCCATCTTTTCCCATGAAACAACTAAATACAATATGATACCAGTGCTCAGATTTCTGGAGAGAGAAAGCAGTGGTCCTACATTTTTAAAAAATAATAATGCATATGTAACTTGAATACAAAAGGGGAGATTACGTTAATACCAAGGGGGAACTACAAAGCTTCCACCGTTCTAGTCCCAAACCAAGAAATCCTCACTCAGTTATTTAGGTCTCTTCAGAATGCCATTACACACAGACCAATGTCATATTCTTACAACATTCTCTGAGCCTTGTGCTGCATTCATGTCTGTCATAGCTTTGTGTGGTCAGAAGTAGAGATATGAAATTCAGGATGAGACCTAGAATAGCTTCATTGAAGCTGCACTGATAATACCCCATATTTACCTGCCACTCCTCCCCCTGCTTGCTAACGAACACTGTCCAGGGACATACGCCCCAGGGAAATAAGCAAAGTGAGTCTCCATTCTGGTCCAAAGAAGTTTTGACTCCTGCTTTCTAAGTCTCAGCATCTCCTTTCCACAAATGTCTAAGACAGGCCTCAATTCTCCTGTGTCCAACAAGCCTCCACTAGGGAGCCAACACATGCTCTTGGAACTTTCTGGTTCCTCTGTATTGGACACTTTTGTGGGGATTGTTCAATTTCATCCTCTCCATCATATCTTGAAACTTGACATAGTAGAAGGACTTCAAGTTTGGCGTTGAGTCTAGGTCCATTACTCTCTCACGGCTGTGTAACCTTGGGTATGTTACTTTACTATGCTGGATGTTTTTTGTTTGTTTGCTTATTTACCTAAGTAAACATAGGTGCATTTACAGGATTGTAAACATCAAATGAGGAAAAAAAAATATATGTAAAATATCCAAAACTGGGACTACCACAGAAGACGTATGTGGTAAATCATGTTCCTGCCACTGCGAAGAACCAAGAACAAAGTCAATGCCATTGAGGTTATGTTGTGCTGACGGACCCCATCAGGTAGTTGACAGAGTGCTGAATCAAGCTGCCTCTGCTACTGTGGCAAGATATGGCCACTTCACCCTCTGAGTCTCATCTTAGATGTATAACCTTTGCTCACTGCTGTGTTCCTGCCACACCGGCCTTCCTCAAGTTGAAACATTGAGTTCTCGCTTTCCCCAGATTCTTATGGGTACCTTTCTCTTGGCTCTTCCTATGACTACTCTTTGTCCTTAGGTCTCATTTGAAATGTTATTCCCTCAGAGAAGATCTTTCTGACTATCCTTACCTAAAGGAACTCCTTTGTATTTTTTATTCCAGCATCTACTCTTTTTTTTTCTGAACACACATCAGAATCTATAATGACCTTATTTATTTGGTTGTGTATTATAATATAGTCTACTTGAAGACCTTTGTATCTTTTGTATCCATCTAGAAAAGTACCTGGTGTGAGGCAGATATAAAATAAATATGGTATTTGTTGAATGAATGAATGAATGAATGATTTTCACTTCACGACTGCCTCTGTTTTGTTTTAAATTCAATTTACGTAGCATATACTGTATTATTAGTTTCAGGGATGACTGCCTCTGTTTTTAAGAGGCTCTTTTGGCTACACTCCCACTTAGATGAAGTACTGGTAGGCATTGATTCTTTTCTTAGCTTCGAAGAAAGATATTGTGAAAAAATAAACGAAATGTTGGTACTATGAGGGTCTCTTAGTGAGTCATCAATACAAAGTAATTATCTGTGGTAATATTTTCATTAGTTAGAGAGCAGTAGCCTCAATAGTATAAGTGCACATGGTACCTTCACCTCCCCTTGCCTCGGTTACCTCAACTATAAATTAAGGAAACCAATCAAATGTGCATTGTGTACATTACGAAGATTAAATAGGTTTATACATACAAAGTACTTGCAATGGTACCTGGAACACAGTGCTAAAAGATTTGATACTTTAGTCTATAGCAAAGACAATTTCAAGTTTACTAATTAATTCATCTCACTGAAGCCAGATGTGGGGAAAGGCAGAGTATACACAGCACTGATCAACACAGCCCTGTTGTCATACACAGGGTTAAAGCAAAGTCTATAATTTCTATTTAGTGAACACTAACATAATTTAATACCTATATTACCTGACAAGATGCAAATTTTGTTCCACTGAAATACCTGCAGAGATTATATAATCAAAAAGTTTTGGAGGAAACTATTTTCACTAGCAACATGTGACTCTCAAAAGTGTTTTATTTTAAGATTTTATTTATTTATTTGACAGAGAGACACCCAGCGAGAAAGGAAACACAGCAGGGGACTGGGAGAGGAAGAAGCAGGCTCCCAGCGGAGGAGCCCGATGTGGGACTCGATCCCGGAACACCGGGATCACGCCCTGAGCCGAAGGCAGACGCTTAACGACTGCGCTACCCAGGTGCCCCTATCAAAAGTGTTTTAAATCCATGCTGACCAAACTGATCAGAGATAACAAAATATTTACAGATACTCTGTCAAATGGACACCAAAGCTTCTTGGATAAAATCCATGCCAGTTGGATTTATGGTAATACATAAGTCAGCAAGTCCGTGGATTTGTCTGTTATACTTTCTGCTATGTATTATCACGACCCTTGAATAAAGATTCATTTCAGTACGACAACTGGTAAGGTTTTTTTTTTTTTAATGTGAATCCACTATAAATTCAGAATTTTGAACTGACAATAAACTCAACATGTCTGTTTATAAAGATAAAAAGTTAAAAAAATGCTAGTGGAAAACTAAAAATAGCAAATGGTCCCATATTTATATCTCAGTAGTCAGAACACAAATAAACATCCTTGGTGAAAACACATCAGTGCTTCCAATTAAGGCAATATAATTGCATGCTTTGAAGTGGAACAATGGAAAAATCTGACAATCCATTGTATTAATACGAGACCCAGACTTTAGAGACATATAAAAAATAACATTTAATCTTTGTGAGGCATCTGCTTCTATATACATTTTGCATAACATTTATGCATTGTGTGTAAACACACACATTAGATAGATAAATAGATAGTTGGATAGATAAACATATGTTAAAGAGCTAGATGAAATCTGGTACAACCTTCTAATTCACTTTAGTAAGCCATTTCACTGTTACTGCTGCAAGTTCTATTGTCTTCTAGAGTTTCATTATTTTCAAGAGGTGATGGAAAGGCTTTGCACATTTATACACAATTAATTTACTTACCTGGCACAGATCTCAAATGACCGATGTCTGAGTAGAGGACAGAGTCGCAAATAAACTAGAAAGTGGTGTAAAAGCTGAGAGCAATGCTTTTTCTCTTACGTGTGTCTTCAAGGGTTTTATTTCATTTATAAAGTGGAGTATAATATACAACCACTGAGGAAAAAATAACAGGTCAACTAATAATCTAATGTAAACAACTATTTGGAGCATACAGTTGTTTTCCCAACTCTTCATGAGATTTCATTAAACTATTATTTAGTGAGCAGTTTCCAAATATCACTGCTCCCTTTCTTTGCTCTCTAAAACAACCTAAACAAAACTAAACATTATTTGCAAATTTCTTTGTTAAGATTCTTGGTTTCTGGTCTACTGACCTGCTTACAACAGTATTTGATTGTATAAATTCAAGCAAAATTACCTGTTAAATTTCCTCATCAAAAAAGACCTGAACACACAGATAAAAAAAAAAAAAAATTGGAGGGGGATGCATTTAAGGTAACTACTTAGGTGAATGAATCATTAAAATTCCAATATCGATGGTTGCAATTTATAGACCTTTATAAAACTCCACTGCAAGATGGGTTGTATGCTAATGGTTATCTAATGTAAGAAGTTTCACTAGAACATTTTGGTCTAGATCTGGAAATGAAGTAGAGGTGAAGGCAGCCAGTTACAGAAGAGAGCAAAGAATTATTCAACTACAGTTGCCTTGCACTAATCACAAATAGATCAGTTACAATTAGTTATAATTACAATCAGTTACAACTTAATTCCAACTCCTCAACCTCGGCCACAATCACAACAAATTCTCTTCCTACCTTTTTCTGAGGTTTTTTTTAACATTAAAAACAATCTTAAGCTACTTTGTAGTACAGAAAATTAATTATCCATAATATCTGAACCATCTTCCATTAGAATAAAAAGTTCTATAATGTAAATGCTATAGTATTACAAGTTGGAATGATTTTCTTTCTTTCTTTTTTTTTTTTTTTTAAGATTTTCAAGGTGCCTGGGTGGCTCTGTCGTTAAGTGTCTGCCTTCGACTCAGGGCGTGATCCCAGAGTCCTGGGATCGAGCCCCGCATAAGGCTCCTCTGCTGGGAGCCTGCTTCTTCCTCTCCCACTCCCCCTGCTTGTGTTCCCTCTTTCTCTGGCGGTCTCTCTCTCTGTTGAATAAATAAATAAAATCTTTTAAAAAAAAAAGATTTTATTTATTTATTTATTTGAGAGAGAGAAACAGAGATAGCAAGAGAGCAGGAGAGGGGAGATGAGGGAAAAGCAGGATCCCCACTGAGCAGGGAGCCCAACTCGAGGCTCTAACCCAGGACCCTAGGATCATGACCTGAGCCGAAGGCAGACCCTTAACTAACTGAGCCACCTAGGCGGCCCAAGAATGACCAATTCTTATAGAAAATTATTCCAGGGTGCCTGGGTGGCTCTGTCGACTCAGGGCATGATCCCAGGGTCCTGGGATCGAGCCCAACGTCGGGCTTCCTGCTCAGTGGCAAGTCTGCTTCTCCCTCTCCCTCTGTGATTTCTCTCTCACTCTCTCTCAAATAAATAAATAAAATTGAAAAAAAAATGGTCATTCTTTAGTGTCACGTGTAGCTGGAGATAAATTTTAAAGAAGGAGTATTTATTTTTTCTTAAGAGAGATTAGGAAGTTGAAGTTTAGTAAAAATACAAAGAGGGAGATATGCAAGTAATGTAGAAGAAGCCATCCATTGTCAAACGACATCACTGTGCCAGGAAAGTTCAACACTTACCATTCTGCCTATGATTTCCCTGTACAACTTTTCAGGGGTTAAAAGCGTTAGGGTTCAGACTCTATAACATTGGGAAAATCATTCTGCTGGTTCATTTAGGGATCTTTGTAAATTTTGAGAGACATTTGAAGTGTTGTGGCAGGTTTAGAGTCAGGCATTTGAAAGCTTTGAACTCCTGGGTGAAGCCATTTCAAATACTAAGATGGAATTATAGCGAGTAAAAAATAATAACACATTAACTTTTAATTCATTGTTGTCTTAGAGTGTGAAGGCCTCTGAGAGCTTTAACAAAAGACACTAAGAATAACATGCTTGAAATACACTCCAAAGAAGAAGAAAGTAAACAATGAACCTCAAATAGTTCAAGGCAAGGCACACTTACAGCATGCAGGACCAAAAATAAAAGTCTAAAGAGAAACTAAAAAGCTTTGAGACTGGCCTTTAGGATGGTGCATATGAGAAGGGGAAGAATTTCTAGCTAAAGCCTTTCAAGATCCAACAGATTATACTTTTTGATGGCCAATAGTATCATTCTGACCTTGACTGCTGCTGTAGGAAATAGCGGGGCATTCAAATATGGCCATGCATTTGCTCCACGTCAGTCAGGCACTGAGGATAATGATGGCCCAAGAATAGAGGTCCTTTGCTATATTCTTTGTTCTCTGTGGGAGGAAAATCTGAGAAAGATTTTCTATTATACCCCAAATAGCATTCTTTCTGGCAGTCCGTAATAGTGGGGAAAAGGAAGAGAATTATTAAATGAGGGGAAAAGTTTACCTAAGAAAATATATACGTAAAGAAACTTCCGTTGATTACATGCCACTATAGTTTGGGGTTCTACTAGGCACTTTATGTGAATTTATTTAATCCTAAAGACATTCAGAGGTAGGAACTGTTATTTCTATTTTGTGGACATGAAAACAGAGAGGGAGAGTAGTAAGCCACTTGCCCGAATACATTCAGTGACTGAGTGATGGAAGCAAGGTTACACCAAAGCCTGTTGAGTCCAAAGCACCAGTCTTTAATAATCACGTATTTCTACCCATTATTAAATCTCAAGAGTTGTAGGATCATCTCCAGTAAGTCCTATCATTGCATCTACCCACCGTAGCAAATGTTACCTAGAAAACCTTGAATTCCACTGTATGCTATAGGGCAACAGCTGACTGCTAGGTGGTTAAGAATTCGCCTGTGAAGGGCACACTACCAAAGCTGCATCTAGCTCTTCTACCAGTTAAGTTCCAAAGAATCTGAATGATGAACTCATTTCACTCAAATAAAAAGATTGTAACTCAGTTGACCTGGAGAACAGAATCAGACCACAGCAATCCATCCAGTATATGAAAATTTTCACTCTGTAAAACATAGACATGACAGAAAAACTCCATAATATTATGTGAGGAATATCCCACTGACGCAATTTCAAATGCAGACCATCTCCCTGAGAAGGCAAACTCTTCGCAGAGATTATTTTAATGCCAATTAACCAAAATAATTAAGGAGGCCCACACCTACAATGATCAAGTAAAGTAGAATATTAAATTTCCATTTATTTGGGGCATTATTTCAAGTGTTTACAATGAAATAATTCTGTCCTCAAAATCAATTCACTGATCTGGTAGAGAGCCCTCATCTAAAATCACATTAATAACTTATTTTTCTGCAAAATGAGAAAATACTGTCTTATACAAACACCTCTTTCCATAATAGGATAAAAAGTATGATTTTAAAAATCAAGTCCTAAATATCCCAGCTATAGCTGGATAAGCTTTCAAAACTGAAATGATATGTGAATTCTGAGAAAGTCTCAATTTGAACTCAAAAAGATTAACCATTCACAATAGAAAGCCATTTGAAATGCAGCATTTGGGAAGGATCATCCATCACAGAGACTAGCACATTCTCCATGCTAGACTGAAGCTTGGAACTTAATGGGAAGTTACTGACAGCTTCCGTCTTCACAGCTGCCCCTCAAATTTGTTAACAAGTCAGTTCTCTTGACAGGGAGATACTAGAAAAAAACTCATAATATTCCAGTGAACACAATACAAGAAATGAAATCCCCTAAAAAATTATTCCTTCAATCCTTCAATCCTAAGTAAATGTACCTTTTAGAGGTCATCAAGCAACTATGTTTAACAAATCTTAGCCTTATGGTTTTTAGAACCTTTGAAATAACTATTTGTAGCTAATAGTAAAAAGAACTCAATGTGTCAGAATTTCCAAATTCTTTTTTAAATTGCAATTCTCACATGCCAGTTATATCATCAATTATGCCATCAGCAGCCTATTAAAATGTAGATAGTATAATAACATTTACCATGTTGACAATTCTCAAATAATCTTCTATACAGGTACTATTGATCCCTCTTTTTTGGGGGCAGATAAGTAAACTGAGGCCCTGAGGCATTAAAGGACATGCCCAGATTATCAACTAGGTATTGGCAGAATGGCCAATTCTTCCCTACTTCAGTAAAGATCTCTTTTTCCATAGAGATAGAGAATTAGCCTTAGAATTGAAGTGCAGATAAATGAATTGGGTCTATTTTAATGCAAATTAACAATAGTATCTTTTAAAAAATTGTATGTACTGGAGTAAAAGAGTTAAAACTAAATTTTCTTACAGGCATTTTTAGCCTACATAATTTTTTGCATATATATATATATAGAGAGAGAGAGAGAGAGAGAGAGAGAGAAATCTGAAAAACTCTATATAAATATGTATACATTAAGCAAACCATTGCTCAGTAGATGAATAGGTGACTTCCTTTGAAGAAACTATGAAAGACTGGAATAAACCCTCTGTCAAAATTCTGACCACGCTGCCACCATCACCATACTCATCACCAGGATTTCACAGTTTCCTGAATTTCCACCATGAGTCATATTCTTGAATTGAGGCATCAAAGACTCTTGTTAAAACTACTATGTGAGGCTGGGGTGTATCACAATCCGTCATTATAAGTCATTAATATCATTCTACAATCCTGTTTAACTAATTAACTATAATCATCTAGCAGGTACTTGAAGAACTAGATCATCCAGAACAAGAACAGGTAAGTTTGATACTAGAGGATGGAGGAGGGAAAGGTTAAGAGCTTTCATAGGTTTGGTATTCCTAAAACGTAACACTGAATTTAATCTGCTGGGTTCTTCTCAGAGCTGATGGAAATGGCCACTGAACACATTAATGCACAAAACACCGTAATCAAACAGACATTTTCACATTCTACAGTGCATGGAACAGCTTGTCCTCAGCAGAGCCCTAACTCCCCACAGTGACACTAGACTTTCCAGTCCTATGGGGCTCTTTCTTATGGTGCCACCCGTACATGATTTTACAGAGCACGTTTTCTGTCTCCTTTCCTTCTTTCAAGTTCTATTTTCCATTACTCTTTTAACAGGGAGCAAACGAAGCAGAAGTGGCAGCTAAAGGTACATTTTCCATTTATAAACAATAATTGCATATTTGTGGGTAAACAATCACCTAAATATCAAAGGCAGGTCCAGGACTGGTGCCAGGTGTAATAGCATATCTTATACCAAAACATCTCCCAGAATCACAAACAACCTATCACAGGCTCTTCTCTGAAAACTCCCCCTGAACCACCCTATATTTAAACAGAGTATGAAAAAAAGAGGATAGTTATTTGGGATACGCATTATTTTAAAAAGTATTTTAATAACAATTTCAAGATTGGGGGGGTTAAATTTATACAGTTTTCTCTAAGCTTGTCTACATATTCTCATATATATGCATGCCAGTGTCAAGAAATAAAAGATTTATCAACAATCCTAAAAAATATTACCTCTAAGAACACTGCTGAGGCCATGAAACCATCCACTGTGTTCGCCCACATCTGCTTAAACCATGCCAAGTCAAGTTTCTACAGGTTTAAAAACTTTTCACTTAAAAAATGCATAGTTTTGTCCTTTAAAAAATCACTCCTCTCTGAAATAGTTACTATCCTCTAGAAATCTCATATGAAAAACCTGAGAAGTACTAAGAACCCAAAAAACAGATGAACAAAGAGCAAGGACAGTTTATAAATGAGGGAGCACAACTAGAATGAAAACACAGGAAAATTGTTCAAAACTGTTTAGGATTTCCATTAATTAAAAAAAAAAATCAAATACACCAAAGAGAAGCCGTCTTTAATCAATAACTTTTTAATTACATAAAATAAAATGTAGTTGAGAGCATAAATTTCCTAAGGCTTTTTGGGAAAGTAATTTAGTGATATATGTCAAGACTACGGGAAGTAGCCTTTGAATTCAAGGAAATAAACCTAAATGTGAGAGGGCAAAGCATGTTTAAAAAATTGGTTTATCACAGCATTTGTCCTAATATTGGAAAACTATAAATAATTTAATATCCAACAATAGGAGAAGAGGTATGTAAATGGTGTTGTAGCTACTACATTGTATTTATAAGGTTTAAAAATGAGATGAAAACATATTGGTCAAATGAGGATAATTGTGAAGTGAAGTGACAGGTACATGAGTTCATTATACTCTCTCTAATTATACGATTAGAGAAATTCTTAAACCACAGTTTTAAAGGAAAGGAAACACAGCATTGTGTCAGGAGAAAAAGTATATAAAAACACAGCAAAATGTGCATAGTGAATAATTTCTTAAAGACTTAACTTTTTAGAGCAATTTTAGGTTTACAGTAAAATTGAGAGAAAAGTACAAAGATTTCTCATTAACCTCCTGCTCCCACACTTGTATGGCCTCCCCCTATATCAACATAATTTACCAGAATTGTACATTTGTTACCAAAGACGAACCTATACTGACACATTGTAATCACCCAAAGCCCATAGTTTACCTAAGGGTTCACTCTTGGCGTTGTACATTCAATGGGTTTAGAGAAATGTATAATGACATAGATTCATCATTACAATATCACGTGGAATATTTTCACTGCCCTAAATATCTTCTGTGCTCTGTACATTCATCTTTTCTCCCACCGACTCTCTGATCTTTTTATTGTCTCCATAGTTTTGCCTTTTTCAAAATACCATATAGTTGAAATCATGTAGAATGAATGCTTTTTAAAAAAAAATTAGGATCTATACTTAAAATACCATATAGTTTTTTCAAAATACCATATAGTTGAAATCATGTAGAATGAATACTTTTTTAAAAAAAAATTAGGATCTATACTTAAAATGAAAAACCAATTCTTGGTACATAAACATAACCCTTTGCATAGGGCCTATAGAAACCATGAGGATTCCTCCACGAAAGCAAAGCAGGTATTGGTAGAGTAAAACCTCCAAGAAGATAAAGAAGGCTGATATGACATTAGTTCAACTCAGAACACTAGACGAGAAGAATAATTTGTTAGAGAAATATTATAAGCAAAGAAATGGTTTCTTTTCACAAACAAAACCTTTGGGAAACAAATATCTGCCCTTGGCAATGGAACACCTTGACAGACTGACTCAGAATCAAGACTGGAATGTGGACAAGGAAGAGGTGAGAACAAAGGAGAGGAAAAACCAGAGAGCTATCCAATAACTGACTCTTCCAGAAAAAAAGTAAGAATGCTTTCTAGAAAGAAAGAAAGAAAGAAAGAAAGAAAGAAAGAAAGAAAGAAAGAAAGAGAGAGAGAGGAAGAGAGGAAGGGAGGGAAGAAGGGAAAACAGACAAATGAAGATCTATAAAACTTTTCTAAGAGGACTCCATAATATTTCTAATATGCAGAAATACTTTCATTGCTTCTAATCTGAAAGGACTTCTATTGTTTTCCAGCCTTTCAGCATACTTTGGAAAGGAACCATGACCTGAGATATTGTTGTCTTTGGAGATTAAGAGAAACACAGTCCTCTGCTATCATTCTTCTGATCCTCTCCAATTATAACCAGTTGCAGGCAGTTAAGTGTGGCCTTTGTAGCTCGGTGACTACTAAATAATTGGAGTTGAGATGTCAAATATTTCCCTAATGAGCTCAAGGTCCAAAGTAAACCCTGAACTGTAATCGCAATAGTGAAGCATCGCAATGTATCTGCTTCTGAATGGGTTAGACCGGTTACGCCTCCAAGACTGTGTGCATGACTGCTTGGGGGAAAATAAAGAAAGAGAGAAAATGGGGATAAAGAAGAAAGGAATCTCTTTCCATAATAAATTAAGAGGATTATCATTTTTAAACTGTTATTTCGATCACTTACGTTTAGAAACTCAGCCCTAGTATGACTGATTTCTGAACACTTCTAATTCTATTCAAACCTAACTAAATGTAGAAAGCTGGAGAAAGAAAGAAGCTTTGGAAAATAAAATGATACCATAAGCCCTCCTCAGAAATGACTAGCATATTGGTGGAAGCTTTGCTATTTTTGACAAAGGGGTATCTGGCACCTCGAAGCACAGATAAACACAGGTGTTACTTATAAACCCAGCCAACCCTCATCCCCCAGTGAATGCTCCAGGCTGCTGCCTGTTCTGTCATGTGGAGGTGAAGGTGAACCAGAGTGTGCCATCACTCCCAGCCAGGATGACTCCAAATGCTGTAAACTTCTTTGCTAAATAAGTAGTTAGACCTGCACGACGATATTAATGGTGCCTGTTACTCTCAAATTTAAAGGAATAATATAGTGATTAAGGCCTACCACTATCATAGAGTCTCACAGCTTTAGTTAAAGGTCCCTTCAGAGACTTTTCTGGAGTGGGGGGCAATCAACGTTCTGATGGCTGATATGGTCTTCAAATCATTATGCCATTCTAGCAAGAACGTGGACATTTTAAATTAGCAAGTTGCATTAGAAAATAATTTTCCTTCTTCCTTGCTGGAACAATCATTATAAGCAACCCTTGATATTGGGAACACGGCTATTTGAATTATGTTTTATTAAACACAAGCTTTCCAATCCTTTGAATCAGCACGTTGGCTTGGGAACAGGCTTTGCCTCACTATTTGGAGTGTAGACACGTTTGTGCTTGTCTCTTTTTATTGCTTTGGGGATTTTCCCAATATAAATCCTCTTGGAACTCAACTCTCCAGCTTTGTACAGATGTATTGTAACTGACTCTTTGTTTATGATCCTGTATCCAGTTTTTTTTTTTTTTTTTAATGGGAGTAGCCAGATTAGATGCACTTCTAAGGGACCTATTGTACATTGTGAGCACTGTGTACTTAATTGCAAAAAGGAAAGGGGGAAAAAAAAAAACAACAACCCAGCTGCTTAATTTATGGATATTAGCAACAGGGCCAGCAATTTCAACATGGAAAAGTGGAACTCCCATCATTCATAAAGCTGGCAAGAGCTTCTTCTGAATTTCAGATCGAACAAGAATCTCTTTGTTTTTCTCCAATTACTTTTACAAACAACTAAATTGAGTGCTCATGGAAGGTGCTTATTTTCCTAAGTGAAGTCCTCTATTTCACCAGTGAACAGGTGCAACAGAGGGAGTGTCATTTAAGGCATTACAAATTTCCCCAAACTCCACGAGTATGCCTTATGCTTAATCCAGATGCTCTATTTTTTTAAAAAAGATTTTATTTATTTATTTGACAGAGATAGAGACAGCCAGCGAGAGAGGGAACACAAGCAGGGGGAGTGGGAGAGGAAGAAGCAGGCTCATAGCGGAGGAGCCTGATGTGGGGCCCGATCCCATAATGCCAGGATCACACCCTGAGCCGAAGGCAGACACTTAACCGCTGTGCCACCCAGGCGCCCCTCAGATGTTCTATTTTTTAAGGATCAATAAAGTTGAGGTTCTGTCGCCTGTCTTGGTCTATTCTCTGACACTATTTGTAAAATGACCACTTACCATGGTCATTTTTCAGAATCAGCTAAGCCTGGAAATAAATATATTACTTCTCTAATGTACTACCTCATACAATTTTGACTTATTTCCTTCTGTACTTGGCCCAGAGCCATACGTCTAGGGATTCCTCAATACCCTCCAACTAAAACCGAGATTATGTATTGAGGATGGCAAGGGCAAGGCCAATGCCAACAGCTCTCTTCTTGGCCTGGCCTTATTTTTCTCTGGGCTCTCTTTCTGACCTTTCCTTTGGCAGAATGCACCCTTTTCCCACCTAACTGTAAATGTTTTAGGGGATGGACCAGTGATACAAGAGAGCTCAAAATCATCCCTATCTTGATGTGCTACATTATGTGCCACATTATGAGAATTTGATGGCACTTTCTTATGAAGCTTTCCTCGGAGTCCCAAGACTTTGGAATCTTCTTGAAATAAGACTGTGTGAAATAATAAGTAATTGCTGTTTTAGCAATTAAATTCTCTTGGATGGGATCCAAAAAGGATTCGCTTTAATTATGAAAGTATTTTCGGGGGCAAATAGTCTTAAAGTGGAGTTTCAATGTATTGTGAACAGATGATCTTTAGCATGAAACAATGTCAGAAGAGTAAGTCATGAGAAGCACCTGTTCAGCAATAAGCAAAAGGAGTCAGAAAAGAAAACATGTGCACATGGAAATGTTGTTCTTAAAAATAAAAATGTCAATGCACAATGATCCATTAAGCAGACAAATTCCATCCTAAATTATTCCACCAGAGCTTCTAAAATTCCCAAATGCAATAGATTTTTAGTTACTAATAACTGAGTTTGGATTCTTGCCCACAAATTAAAGATAACATGCTCCCATATCCCATTACTAATTCTTTTAACAAGGCTTCCTCTGAATAATTTTCACTTTTTTAACCCTTTTGGTTACTGAAATTCCATTTAACAGAGTAGCTGCATAGGAGGTACCTCAATCTTACTTCTGTCCAAGTGTTTGGGATGCAGCTAGTTAATAAAATGTCCCAATTGTTATTGTCACGAATTTTAAGAAAGAGCCAGTTTTGCATAGTCACACTGAAAGCTGTGAAGCGGGAACAACCTACTTCTGTATACATAAAGATGTATATAAAATGACAACTTCACTGTATATCCAGAAACCCTCTTGAAGAGGAGACATTTACTTTTTCACTCCATTACAGAAGCCAGAACCTAAAGTGGAGACATGAACCAATGGTATCGACTTTAATTTAAGTATATTATATGTATTTGGGTTCTTGAACCGTTCACAGAATGGGCTCCCAGTTGGGATGCTCCTATATATGTAATGAAAACAAAAACAAAAACAAAAACTTGGCACTGGGCTAGTGGGCATAGTGGGGATTGTGGGTCTTGTTCTAGTTCTGTCTCTAGTTAGCTTTAGAAGCTGAGGCAAGATACAGCTTCTTAGGTGATTTATTCACTTCCTCATGCATGAGATAATAATGATTATTGGCTTACATCCTTCACAGGGTTAGTATAAAGAGTAAATGTTGCCATACGAGGAAAGGTACTTTAATAAAAGCACCATCCAAATACAAAGGACAGTTATGTATGCCAAAAAAAAAAAAAAAAAATCTGGTTGTTAGACCATCAACCCAAGGTTCATGAGATTTAAACCAGAAACATATACTAGCATATCTGAAATGCAGCCTTTTTACCTGACCTTAACAAGAAGCTAATGGGCATTACACGGCGATGGATGGTAGCTACGCTTTTGGTTAGCATAGCATAACATATAAACTTGTCTAATCACCACGTTGTAACCCTGAAACTAATGTACCACTGTGTGGCAACAGCACTTCAATTAAAAAAAAGGGAGAGAGAAGTTAATGGGAAGCCTCTTCTGGTTATAACATTTATTCATTCAACAAACCTTTACTGAACGCTCATTATTTCTCAATTATTTTGTTAGCTGCCAGTTACCAAGTGATAAATAAGTCATACATAAACTTTCCTGCATGGAGCGTGGAGTCTAATGGGGGGCTGAATATTAAGCAGATAATCACATGAACAATTAGATCATTGAAATCATGACAAAGTGTTATGAAAGAAGAGTACACTTTGAGAGTGTAAAACAAGGCCTAAGCTCTATTTCAGGGTTTGGTGAAGTTCTCTAAGGAAAGGACATGAGCTGATAACCTAAAGGACAAGTAGGAGTTACCCAGATATATGCAACAGGTAGGACTGCAGTCAGAAAGCAGAACAGATGAGAGCCTGACACATAGCATATGAGGGGCAGAAACGAGCTGGGGGTAACATTAAAAATGTAGGGAGAGGTAAGATCCCACAGGAGTGCAGACATCAAGGATATGGAATAGATATCCCTATTCCATAGGAATAGTGTTAAAATCTTTAACACAGAAAGCAATTCAGACTGTAAATATAAACTCATGATTTCTTTTTGAGTACAAAATTAAAAAGGTGTTATTGCAACAAAATTAACAATGTGTTATTTAATATTAGACCCTTTCACCCTGTATCAGTGATGTTTACACCATGCTCTCTGGAGGCCTAGACTTCTCCAGAGCTGCCTTAGCAGCAACCTGAGGTGGGCTAGGTACAGGAAGGGAGGCTGGAAGGAGGGTCACAGGCCAACAGCATCACATCACTCCACCCACAAACCATCCTGCCACCAAGCCACAGCAGGCACACTCTGAGTTTATATATTAAGAATCACCGTAAGAAGGATTCTAAAGTCAAGAAAGACAGGAAGACAAGGGGAGAGAAAGAGAAAGAGTTACTATCCTCCATGAGCAATAAGGTTATTTATTTATGGCCTTCATCCACATTTTCTTCTCCCCCCACCAAGGACTTTGTGTTTTATTTTCTGAGAGCTTATCGCTCTTTTCTCTGCTGACTTCTTGTACACGGATCATCATATCAAATCAGATCATTTGTCTTAAAACGGGGCCTACCTCATAGTCCACAGGGCCTCAGGAAATCTGTGACGCCTCAGGAGGCAGGCTTGTGAGTACCTTCTTTATGGAAGGGAGAGCCTTCTTTTTCCACTAGGTGATACTAATTTGCCTTGACTGTGGTGGTACTTCCTCAGGCTCTCCTTTCTGAGGTTTTAAAACCTTTTTATTGCAGCTTCCAGGGCTTTGTTCAGGATGGTTGATGGTGTTCTGAGATCTGAGGAGAGAGGAATAACAACCACAATGCACACTGTACACTAGAGAAATGGATGCTGAGCTCTGCCTTCAGACAAGAAACAGTGTGAGTGCCTGCCCACTGGCTCACAGGAAGTAGGAAGGACATAGCCTTGCCCTCCCCCACCCACCTCAGGTTCTGTCCCTCAGGTTAGCTGAATGAAGGCTAACCTTGATATAAAATGGTTGTGGGCTCAGCAAACCTGTTCAAGGTAATAAAAGAAGGTAAAGTAAAGGCTTCCTTCATTCCCAGAGGATTCAATCCCAGAATCTCCAGAGGGAGCCAGGGTTACTGAGCCATTTGTTATTTTCTATTTACCTTTCTTGTTCCTGGTGGAATGCCACCTTTCGACCTCTCCCTCCCGAGTCCAGCAAACTGGCAATTCTAAGCCAAATCATGCATCTATGAAGCTGCTAAATGTTACCAAGTATTTGGTGGATAAAAGTCTTTCAAAATTATCTTTCCTAGTTTTAACTTGTTAAAGGAGGAAAACATAGACAGAAGGTCGTGTGGATGCCTAACTTGGAGAAACTTCCACACGGAACTTGGAAGTCATTCCGGGATCACCTGGTTCTGACTGAAACCGTCCAAGACCAGCTGTAAAGTCCAACCTGCATGCTACTATTTTAATATGTCAATAGGCAACATGGCCTCCTTCACTCAGGTAGAGAGAGGCATGCTCACCAAATACAGTACATGCTCCCGGACATTTTGCAGCCTCCCTTGAAGGTACGTTAGGGCCACTGACTCTTCAGGGCATCAGGCTGGAAGCTGAAGAGATGCCATGGTCTGATACACTTAGGACTAGTTTTGAGTTCCCCACAATCTCTCTTCTGCTTCCTGAGCAGCCAGGAAGCTGGCTGGCATGCTGAGAGGCTGCATGGATAAGGCTGTCCTGGTGTAACCACCTGAAGTGACTTCTTGAAAGGGTCACTTTCCTGTGGTACCCAATAGGATTTCGCCAAGGCTACTTTTCTGTACCAACTAATACAACCCACAAAACTAATTTAAGGGAAATCTTCTCCTAAACCTCCTGACCCTTCAAGTGCTCCATCCACTCATTGCCATATTTCTCCAAGTTGTCATCCTTGCATCATGTGATTGACTTCAGTCCTTTTCATTCTCCTGAGACTGCTTCCTCAGGATGACCAGTGAGTGGTTTGAGACTATCAAACCAATAATTTCTTCTTAGTCATCATCCTTTTATCTCCCTGGAACATTTGGCAGTCAGCATTGAAAGCAACATTTCTCTAAATTCTCAATTCCTGGGTTTGTGGGGTTGGTGTGTGTGTGTGTGTGTGTGTGTGTGTGTGTGTGTGTGTGAGTGATTCTATTATATCAATTAATCAACAAGTGTCTGCTGAGTAACTATGTACCCTAAAACTATCTGTGTCGCTTGGACTGAGTTATCTTAGCTCTATCCATAGGTTCCCTAAGCTTTGGTTTCCTAATCTATAAAATAGGAATGACAATATTCTCCCTTTCAGTTGCTATGAAGATTAAATGAGAGAGTGTTTATAAAGGAACCTGTGACAAAATATGAACCATGGGAGTGGTGGAGTCAATCTCCTTTACTGCTGTTGTTGTGAAGTGACAACTATTCAAACTACTGTCTGCAGTCCTCATCTTTCCAGCAATTTCTAGTCTTACTTCTTAATTTCTATGGAACATTTCAAGTAGAACATTCACATTCACCTCAAATTCTAATAACTGAGCTGACAATTCTCCACCCCACTCCAACCATCCACCCCCCAAAAGGTTTCTATTTTTACCATTGGTACTAGTACTAACCTAGTCATCAAGTCTTCAAGCTTAAGTTTAAGCTTCATTCATTGAAACCTCTGCTGATATCTTCATTCTGGTTCAGCTTAGTAAAGCAGTAACTGAGCCAGAACACTACAGTTGGCAACACTGCTGTCAAACAGATACAACCCCTACCTTAGGTTGGAGAAGAATAGAATGGATTTGTCAAAAGAACAAGATGAGTGAAATTGGATGGTTTACCAGAAGAGGCCTGTATGTTATTGCAACACAAGGTTGCAGTCAAAGAGATAATGACAGACTCGAAAAACTGGAGATATTAATGAGATGGAAAAGAAATTTTAGTGGGATTAGGGATAAAAGGAATTGGGGAGGCTAACAGGTTGTTTTGTTGTTGCCAATGAGTGGGTTCATGGACTGGAAGAGTCATGGGTACTGACAAAGGCCAGTTGTGGCCATGGGAGAGGACTGCTAAAAAAGGCAAAAGAATTTTTTTTTTTTTTTAAACACTGAAATTAGCTGTCAGGTGCATTATCCACAGGGAGGTAAAAGTTGTCCATGGTGGGGGTAGGGAGGAGAACTGTGAGATGATGCCATTTTCCTCAGTAAGAAGATCTGCTGACCAGAGGCAAACCACAAGAGACAATGAACTCTAGGAAACTGAGGGTTGCTGGAAGGGGCCTGGGTGGGAGAAACAGATAACTGGGTGACAGGCATAAAGGAGGGTACTTGATATAATGGGTGCTGGGTGTTACATGCAACTGATGAATCACTAAATTCTACCCCTAAAACTAATAATACAGTATATGCTAATTAAATTGAATTTAAATAAAAAATTAAAAAGAAGAAGATGTGATCAGAACACAGCAGATGATAATCAGAGGCTCATCCAGGCAGCATGAGCCTCAGGGTATTTTGTGTAAATGTGGCTTACTGAGAAAGAGGCGAAGGGAGAGCTACAAGAATGTCCTCTGTGGAAAAGCTCCAGATCTTCACCTTTTTGTAACAGAACCTTGCCATCCACATTACTAATGTGGGGTAGAATTAAAAATTGGGTGGGTTTCTGAAGTAAATAAGACACCTCACTTTAAGAGTTTCTCAGATAGGAGGATTTCAACATAGATTTCAAAGGCACATTAGAGAAATTTCTAGCAAATTTGTGAGCTGTTAAAATTATTTACCTTAAATAAATCTCAAGAGTCTTCTTCTTCGATTCTAACTTACACAGGTCACTAACCAAGACTAACAAAGACCACCTACAAAGAAAGCTAAAAATTTTATTGGCTGCATCTTAGTCGTGTGGATAGCATCCAAAGATTTCTAGTCCCTCAGATTTCATAGGATTGTGAATTTATATAAACCACTAACATTTTGAGGTTAGTGGTGCAAAGAATAAACAGAGAAAGCTGAACGGATAATTAAAGCTGTGTAGCAATTTGGAAAAAGTAGTTCTATCTCAGATTAATAAAATGGAAATTTGCTTCTAGAACTATGTTGCTTCCTGCTACTGCCAAATCTCTTTTGCATTTGTATGATCAAAAACTCATAATCCTATTGAATGCACACAAAATTGGATAATAAAGTTCTCCAAGTGTTATTGTTAGTATCTGCTCACCAATACCAACACAGAGGGAAAGCTGCATGCATAGAGGATGTTACAATACTATAAAATTCTGAATATTTTTAATATTTTATTTTCAGTGTTCAAAAGATATGTCCAAATTAAGAATTGAAAAGTCATTTGATCACACAGAATAGTCTTATCTGTCACATAAAATAGTAATGTGATTAGCTATTGACTGTATGGGAAAAATAGAATTGTTACAATTTGTATTTTTTGCATCAAGAACTAAAGAAAAGTTTGGCTACAAAACCAATAGTTGTTTTGAAATGGCTTATTTTTTTCTTTATTTCCACAATATTATGTTTAGGCTGTGAAGCAAGGTTTTATCATATACTAATACCATAAAAAGAGAATATTGTGCAGGTGGATGGGAATGTGTTAGGGGGAGGGACAGAAGGCTGATGGTGATTAACAGAAATTGATAATACAATATTGATTCTCATTTCCTTTCTCACCCCCAAATTGCCATCAGACAGACCACACAAAAACCCGTAAGACAGCAAAAGTTATGCACATAAACTCTTTCACTGAATCCAAATGCAGCATATTAGAAGCATCTCAAGGGCAAATGTTTCCTTTGGAATATTAAATTGGTACAATACCAAGTGCGTTCTTTTTTTTTTTTTTTAAAGATTTTTTTATTTATTTATTTGACAGAGATAGAGACAGCCAGCGAGAGAGGGAACACAAGCAGGGGGAGTGGGAGAGGAAGAAGCAGGCTCACAGAGGAGGAGCCTGACGTGGGGCTCGATCCTGGAACGCCGGGATCACGCCCTGAGCCGAAGGCAGACGCTTTAACCGCTGTGCCACCCAGGCGCCCCCCAAGTGCATTCTTTTATGAACCCTTAAAACAATATGACTCATAGAAATTCTATGAAGTAGGATGTAAATAGGGAGAGAGAAATCCTCTCTAATTTCAGCTTTATCTGAATTTCAAAATCCTTTGACTAGGAGAGGGGATAAACTTGTCTCTTACAAAGGGAATATAGTACTTTAAAAATGAAACAGCAAGTTTTGTTTCATTCTGTTTTGTTTCTGGAGTTATAACAGAAATTGAGAAGCTCCTTGATTTAATTGAATATACCTACTGATGGAGGTCATGCTGGTGTTGAATACCGTGCAGGAAGGGGAAGGGGGAGGTGGGATGTGTGGAATGGCATTCTGTAATGCATCCCCTGTTCAACATTACTCAATTATTTATGTGCCAGTTGCTTGCCACATGTTTACCATATAGATTATGCATATACCTTTTAGACAATGAAGAAAAACAGATATAATTTCTTTTTCATCTCACTCTGGAGATAAAAGATTTGTCATCAGTGAAGACATGTAGCTGTGTTCTAAAAGAGCTGAGGTGATGTTCAACCAAGGAAGCCTGCATGTGTGATGCTGGCGTTGACACGATTCTGTGCCATTCTTAATTTAGTGTCTCTAACTATTAATTTTATTCCATCCAAAAATCACTGCCATTTTGCTTTACTGAAGACACAATATTCAGCATCCATGTTATTTCTTTTCTCTAATTCCAGCAGAGAAAAAGGAAAGTTTCATGTTTAAGAAAATGTAGCCCGCAAAATTAAAGTTTACAAAGGAAAAAGCTGAAAGATTCCCTTTAAAAAAATTTTTTTAAGCATGCAGTATTCACCACAGATAGAGCAGAAAGGAGAAAACAATTAGACAGTATGAGAGTGAAAGTGGAAAGGAATAGAGAGAGGCCTAAAATGATATAATATCCTACAGTATTAAATTTTTAATCTCTTACCGGAGCAAGCAATTCCTCTCAGTCGCAGACACTGTCATCCTAATGCAACCTCCCAATACCCTGATGACTTAGCATGACCCACAAAGCTTCTCTTGGTTACGTATAGTTTTCTAGAAATCTGGGTCCATGGTGAGAAATCACTACACTAAGTTTTTCTTGTTGTCAAGCAAAGGATAGATAATTAATTTCTTGGTATTTGTTTCCTTCCCCACAAGTTTACGATCTGTCCTTTTTCTCGTTCTAAAAAATTATGGCTTCTAACACATGTGCTGGAGAAAGTCATCAATAAAATGTGTTTTATGAAGAGAGACAATAATATCTATCAGTTTTATATTAGTTAAGGTGAAAGGCAGGCCTCAAATATGAAATAATCTTGACATTTATTGGAAAAATTTCGCAAATTTTCCATGTTTCTCACATAGGAAATTTCTGGGTTGGGGGGAGGAGAATAGTAAAGATTAACAAGAGACAGACTTCAAATAATATTTAAAGGACTCTAGTTATGAAAACTCTTCACTGGTATTCAAAAAACCCACTGGTTTTAAGGGAGGTTCCTTCTACAATTGGGACTGAGGAGCTAACACGCAAGGGCCCGGGAGACAGTGATGAAATAATACTGTCTATGCTCTAATGCACATGCACACATTTGGCTGAGGATATATATGCTTTTCTGACATCAGAGTGTGATATTCCACAGACCTACCATACGGCTCCATTATGCAGAAGGATCCACTAGAGAACTCCTGTTATGAAGCAAAGCTGAGATATCTGCCTCTTTTATGCAGGCAATATTCCATTTTAAAATGTTTTCCAATCTGGCTCAGAATAACCCCCTCTGTGAACCAAATGTGTTCGTTACCAAATATTCTCCATGGTTTTCCTCCAAGGACTGAGACAGCCTCCAGGTGTTAGTAATGACCTAATCATACAAAAGCCAGCATATTTATCTACTCTTACCCCCAAGAAAATGTGGATATGCTTCCTTCTTAGTCTACTTTGCTTCGACAGCCTTCATACATCTGCTGATTATATATTTGTAAATCTCTCCTTTTATCTCCCCAACAGATGCACGCTGTGATGAGAAATGCCGAAGCACACATTAGAAGCAATGATTGTTATCAGCCTAGCAGAGGCTGATGGGCTTCCTCAGATCTCGCCATGGAACCAATGGAATGCCAGAAAATGATTGGCTGGGGAGCTCTTCCACATTGTCAGGAGCATTGGAAAAAAGGCTGCAAGAGAATGATGAGAAAAAACCTGGAGAATGGCAAATGCTTCACTGAAGCAATCTGTTACGTGCCTCCTTGCAGAGTGGGACGCCTGGCCTGAGGTCAGAGGAGAAGTCAGAGGGCTGGGAGGAAGCAAGCTAAGGAAATAAAAGCTGAGGAGAGCAGGACAGAGAGCAAAGATTTACAGCATGTATTGTAACCATACTAATATTTTGGGCTTCTCCTGAATTTAACCCAACTTTCATGTTACTAAAAATTTATTATTTCCCTTATGTATTTGTAGCAAACAGAAATGAGTAAGAAAAATAGAAAGAGATGGGGGGTGGACAAAAACAAACGGAACCAGGAGTCCAATTCCTGTTTCTCCTTCTTTGGTCAGACTAACTAAACCTTTAAAATCATCAGCCGATATTGACTGATTCTCATCATTTTGAAAGTGGCTATTCCAACCGTTTAGAGAAGGGCCTGGTCCTTGTGCCAGTTATTGGCCAAGGTATGACATGTACTAATAGCACTTCAAGGACAATGGCCTTTCAATGACCATCAGGTACCAGTGCTTCTAAATTGGCCAATTTCATGTGTCAGGAGGCCAGAAGACATACAATCACATAAGAAAAACACTTTAATCCAGTCATTATAAGGTAGGAGCCAAACAGAGTGGCTGAGGTGTTTATGGGTATTGCTGTAATTTCAGCCTAGGTTCAGTCAAGAAGATTGTTTCCAGTCTACTAGAAAACACTTCCAATAAGCTTGAATTACAACCTCAATATCTTTCTTTCTTTTTTTTTTCCAGGTTAACATGTGAAATAAAGAGATTTCCTCTGTGTCATAGTTACTTTTACTGCCTCCAAACCAATGAATATCTTCCCCTCTAGAACAAAATACCATTGTTTCATTTTAATCTCCTATCAGACTAGTAGTAACCAAATTAATTTTGAATTTTCCCTTTGCATTTATTTTTCTGCAATTGATTACTAGCCTTAAAAAGATGAGAAGATAAATTTCAGCTGCCATCTTCTATGGTGGTTCTCATTCATTAGTTTTTTTTTTTCTTCTTCTTTCCCTCACCCTCCAATCTCCTCCTCACCTGTTACATCAGCCACAGCTCTCACCACAAGCTCACATAATTCCTGTTGTGTGTCTTTGCGACATCTAATTTGTTATGATGTATTATGCATGCAAATGTAATTGAAGAGGAGGAGTTAGCAGAATGACAGCTTAAAGAGGCATATTTTTTTGACTCTGTCACTCCCAGAAAACAGCATAAAGAGATCTGGGACAACTAAATGTTGTGATGCAACCATTAGAATGTCAGGATATCAAATTAAACAATAGAACTGTCCTACTGAACCTGCTTCATCTGTCATAGGCAATGAGAGCCCCAAACAGAGAAGAAAGCTATATGAAGTCAAGGCATTTATTTGTCCTAAAATCTACCTTTAATTTTTACATGTGAAAAACAAAATGAAAATTGTGCTTTCAGCACAATACTTTTGGTGAGAAATGTACAAATTTAACTTTATCACACTATATCGTTACCTATTTTCAGACCACTTAGTTTGTGAAAATTCATATTAACAAAAATAATAACCTAAAAAGCTAACTGAATAAATCTTAATGGCTCCAACCACAGTCTTAAAAATTAAGGGATCTTACTTTGATCCTACGTCTGAAGTAGACGACTCCAGTGATACGGAAATAACTTACCTCTTGTAAATCAAGTATTGAAGAACACGACATACCCATTAAAAGCTAAGAGGATGTGCTTCTTAAACTACAGTGCTAAAAAAATCATCTCAAAAGTATTAGTTTAAGTTGCTAATACGAACTCTAAAATATGATCTTAAATGGAATCATTTTGTATGGAACAGATTTCAGACAATAAATTTTAATTTCAAAAAAATTCACTGACCTGGTGTTTACATGGTAAAAAGTAAAATGGAGCCTTCTTGAACAGGCTTTTAATCTGGAGTACCTTCCCGTGCAAACCAGACCTCTCCCTTTTTCAGATCCACCATTGCATATGATCATCATTTCTAGAACCCAAACATGTTTGAAAGATATTCACAGAAAGAGGTTTATATATAGGAAGAGTACATAGTCATGTACTAGCCTCACTAGTTGAGCAAGAATAAAGCTAGGAAATGGGACAGTTGGCAACAAATATTTCTCTACACCAGTTAATTCCATTGTCCTAAAAATTCATTCCTATCCAGTCATGTTTTAGACATTTATGGACAGTATAGGATGAAGAAAAACTGCTCCCTTAACATGCAGCAGAATACGGCACTGAGAACAACTTAGCAAGAGTAGTAAAGCACAAACTCAGGCCTAAACTGGGGCTTGGCAGAATTCTGAGAAGCTGGGATCCAGGCTGGAGATTGGTTCCTTATTTCTTTCTCTCTTTTTAAAATCTATCTATCTATCTATCATCTATTTATATTTTAGGACAAGGAGTCAGTCTTGTTTTCATTATTAAGCTTGAAGCCAGACTGACATAACACAACACCTTTATACTTGAAAAATGCAAATCTTGGGGCGCCTGGGTAGCACAGCGGTTGGGCGTCTGCCTTCGGCTCAGGGCGTGATCCCGGCGTTATGGGATCGAGCCCCACATCAGGCTCCTCTGCTATGAGCCTGCCTCTTCCTCTCCCACTCCCCCTGCTTGTGTTGCCTCTCTCGCTGGCTGTCTCTATCTCTGTCGAATAAATAAATTAAAAAATCTTAAAAAAAAAAAAAGAAAAAAATAAAAATGCAAATCTTGGGGAAGATCCAGACAAGCCTTGACATGGCACTACCCTACTATTCAGGTCCCTGCTTAACCTGAAAGAGAGCCTCCCTCTTACATTATCCTGGAATACAAGATGAATGAATGAACAAATACAAGATGGAAACCAACTCACATAGTGACCTGTACTTTCAACATATTTGCTGCTGCAATAACAATGAAGAAATCCATCTGTCCTTCCACTTCTTCACCTCATGCACTCTCAGAAACCCATTTTCAACTTTTTTTAAATTCATATTTATGGAATAAATGCTATCCAAATACACCATAATTAAAGGAAGATTGACTTTGCAACTTGAGACAAGTTCCAATAATGTTGGAACTTACTGTGTAGCTCAGATCAGCTTTAAAAAAGGGCAGTTCGGACAATGTATCAGCGCTACGTGACCCCTGTTAGCATATGAAGGAAGTGGTGCAATACTAAATGGCACTAGACTGGAAGGGAGGAGGAAACACAGTCTCTTGAATGGCTTGGGATCTAAAGCAGTGGACATTTCCTTGTATGACAATAGAACTGTGCTAGCTAGTCTTCTGGTTCTCTAACAATTCTGTTTCTTTCCCTTAAGTTCAGGTCAACCTCTGACCTGAATTAAAGTGGGTCTTACCGCCAAAAGCTAAATGACAATCACAGCTGTTGAAGCCTTACCGATAATGATGGTTCCGGGCAGCAGGATGGCTCATGAGAACGCATCATTGCAAGGAAAAGCAGCTGGGCAGGGTTATAAAAGTGTCTTTATTTCTTAGGTTGCTTTCTCAGTAGCCTTACCAGCTATGTCCATAGCAGCCCCTCTTAGCCTTTGTGGGCCTCCTGCTAGTGAATTACTGTATTAGTCTCATGGGAAGAAGGAACAGCCAGAAAGATTAAGATCTAATAACATGTCAATGGTAGTATCCAAAAATTCCTGCGTAATGATGTAAGTCCCTCCATGTCCTGGCCTATGCCTACCTTCTGGTTTTCCATGCTACCCAGTCTAAACTTCAGCTAACGACTGATTACTACACACTGAATGGACTATGCTATCTAACAGCTTCACAGCTCTGTGTATGCTGTTTCCTGTATGGAAACCACCACCACTTCACTCATTCTTCCTCTTGGCCAAATCACTTCCAAGATACTTTCCCTGACTTTCCAGTAAGAAGAGTTAAGAAGCCCATTGGTGATTTGCTTGCTCCACACGACTCCGTCAAAGCCTCTACCACACTACCTGAAAACTGTTTACCCACCCCTCCTGTACTTAGACAACTCTCAGGGGTCCCAGGTTCTCTCCATTATACCAGATTTTTCTAAGCTCAAATCATGAGTCTCAGGATTAAGATAGAGGGAGAAGTAAGGAAAATAGGAGAAATTTAGAAAGAGTCCAACTACAACTATTTGTGGACAAGGAGAAAGGTAAAGGCAAAACCAGTTTTAAAAAATCTGACCAGTGCACAGACAAGTGATATTTAAAAGCCAGAATTTTAGGCTACTGCTCGTACTTGGGTCCAAGGAGGGATGCACCGGAGCACGGAGGCAGGACTGAGGGAGCAACAGACCTGCCACCTGCCACCTGCACACCCTCTGCCTGAGTATAGATGAGCCAAAGAAAATCAAACTGAGCAGCTAAAAAAGAAAATGAATAAAATAAAGTGAAATAAAATCACAATTTTATCAGTGCCAAGGAAACTTGCAAATTTTTTTTAATACCAAAGTTACCATTTTAAATCACACTGCCTAATGTTACTGTGAAGTCCAAGAAATAGAATCCTCTATAAGTGCATTGATGGCTTCTGATATTTAACACATATTTTAGTTAGAACAGTTCTGCCACTGATATCAGCAGGGGAACAAAAGCTCTTTCCTTTAATAAATGGTAGTTGGACATCCATCTGAACAGTGTGAACCACCAGCCACCTTTAAGAATATTCATCACCTGCCTTGTTAGACTTAGATGCCATCCTATGCTGGGAGGCAAACTGGTGAACTCTGTGACTTCTCTAAGTCCTTCTTAGCCCTCTGATTTTAGTTCTTTGATTTTCTATTTATGATCTTCCAGGGCAGAGGAATGGAGTTGATTTATTCACATTAAGTCCATTGATATATTTTGAATAAGGTATAGAGGGGGGTTTTGAGTGACTCCTCACTCATCTGAAGGTCTGTGACCTGTGAACTGCCTCAAGGCTCTCTCTTCAACCTCTCTTTGGGGTATTCCCAACCTTTTCAAGCTCTTTCGTAAGCTCTCCACTCTTTGGATGACGATTTGATTTTCAGTATTTATGGAGTAAGTCTATCTGTTACCAAACATGCGCCTACTTCACTAATTAATAGGCATCTCTAATAAATAAGCAAATAAAGCAGTAAGGACAGAGCTTCATCAAGAATATCTCAATGCTCATTGAACATCTGTGATCTCAGTGTGTAAAGTACATAGCCCCCAGGTAACACTACCCTCTGAACTGAGTTAGCTCACATTTTTTTCCTAGCCCATCTGTACTTGTCAAGTAAGAGCTTGATTCAAAAATGTGCTGCAAGGAAGGGCTTTTCTACATGTTAGAGTAGTCATTTCACATATCCCACTCTAAACTCCAGACTCCCAACTGCCCACACACATTGCTTTCTTATTCCTCAAGGAAACAGCAATTCTTCTATGATTGTAGTAATTTCTCTAGAAAGGCTATTTCTTGCAATTTGAGAAGAGAGCCCCTTTTTCCTTCTTCTGGGGTGTGTGCACTTCAGGGCCAGTGGCTATGCCACATGCAAGGTGGAGTGAGTGCCTTGTGCAGGTGCCATCGCATCTTCTGAATCTACCCAGAAAAGGCACGGGTAGCATTTTTAACAATCATCAGTTAGTTGAACAGCAGAACCAAATGGCTTTATTCCTTCTGTACTCATGTAGTCAAGTTTGTTTTAGTAAATCCTGTGGCAAAATAGCCACTTAGTTTCTTTAGAAATAGCACCCACGAATTGAAATGAAATATCACGATTCATGAAAATAATCCTTTCACAAGATGATTTTGTACGAAAGAATTTTGTTTTGTAACTTGTTTTTGAAAACATAATTTAGAATTGTATAATGGAATTTGATCAAAAGTGTGAATAAGTTTTCTGCAAGTAACTACGAAGCCTTATATGCACTCTATTTCAACAGTAATTATTTCTCTCAATCACAATGTTTTATGATTCTTATTCTTACAGATAATAGAGAAAGCTACTGTGTGACAGTATTGTTGTGAGACATCTGTATTGACAAAACTTCTAAAAGTTACTTTATAATTTTTTCATAAAGAAGTACTAATTAAAACAAACAAATGTATATTTTTTGTTGTTCCTGTATTCCAAAAAGGCAATGGAAAAAATAAGTCCAAGAAAGTTAAAAAGCATTTATTAAATATCTATTGTGAATCTGGCCCCAGAGTAAATGTACAAAAACGGCTAAAAAAAAAAAAAAATTGTGCAGGGAAGGACACTGCTATGTTAAGGGTCACCTTTATTATCTCTACTAATGCTGGTAAAAATTAGCAACATATATTAGTTACTATAATATGGATGCTGTAGCAAACCAACTGCCAAATTTCATGGCTCAACCCAATAAAATTTAATTCATGGCTCACATAACAATCTAATTCCACTGTCCCTGGTGAGTATGCAGCTTTCTAAATTTCAATTTACAGACAAAGGCATTTTTATATTGTGGCTCTGCCTTCTTGTAGGGTCTTGGAAGGGTCCTCAGGGAAAGGCAAGAAAGATCACACACAAGAGATGTTTAATGTTCAGGTCTGAAAGTTGTGCCTATCACTTCTGCTTACATTCTCTTAGCTAGAATTGGGTTACAGGGCCATATCTAACTGCAAAAGGAAGACAGGGAATGTAATAAAGTTGTGTGCCCAGGAAGATGAGGGAAAGGAATTTGGTGAGCAACTGGCCACAAAATGACTTCATCGGAAGAACAGTAGGGAGAAACTGAAAGTCAGAGTTTTAAACTTTGTGGTACTTAGTAGTAGTGTATAATGCAGGGGTAAATTTTTGATAGTTTTGGCCCATAATTTTTGCATAAATTAAGTTAGGTGTGATATTATGATCCTGCATCAAAGAACAAATTTATGGAAGCACAGTGAAGTTGGAAGGAAATTAAAATACAGTTGCTGCAAACTAGGAAGTGCTGTAATAAATCTGTATAAAACATACTTTTCTCAACAGCTTTATTGAGATATAACTGACATACAACACACTGCACATATTTAATGGATACAGCTTAAGTTTTCACACACACACACACACACACACACACACACACAAAACCATCACATCAAGATAAACCTTTCCTACGCCCCCAAAAGTTTTCTCTTGCTACATCCATGCCACATTTCTAGGCAAACACCAATCTATTTTTTGTCACTTTAGATTAGTCTGTCTTTTCCAGAATTTTATACAATGACAAACAAACTTTTTTTTTTTTGACCGACTTCTTTCATTTATCATTGTTTTGGGCTGTATCCATATTGTTGTATATATCAATGGTTCATTCCTTTTGATTGTTTAATAGTCCACTGTATAAATATAACACAATTTGCTTATCCATTTATCCATTGGTAGATATCTGGATGATTTCCACGTTTTTGCTATTACAAATAAAGCCATTATGAACATTTGTATACAAGTATTTCTATGGGTATATGTTTTCATTTTGCTTGAATAAATACCTAGAGGTGGAACAGCTGGATCATATTGTCCCCTCAGGTTCTTTTTTCTACTTTTTCTGCCTTCTCTTGGGTTAAATGATCAATTTTTCTGATTCCGTTATATCTCTTCTATTGAATTATGATTTGTATCTTTTTAAGCCATTTTGGTGGTTGCCATAGGGTTTTTTAGGATTTATAAAACTACATCCCCAATCCCTCATATTCTTTACACCACTGTCATATTTTTAAAACATATACACTAAGCACACGTGATATCATTATTATTTCTGACTTAATCTGTATCTTTTACAGATATTGCTACAAGAAAAATACAAATTTCATTTTACCTTAATGTATTCATTTTTCAATATGACTCATTTCTTCTGATTAATATCATAACACTTCTGCCTGAAAAACCTCCTTAAAAACAAAAAACAAAACAAAACCAAAAAAAAAGCCTGCCTCCTTTAAAACATTATGTAGAGTAGGTTTACTAGAAAAGAATTCCCTCCATTTTTGTGTATATGAGAAAGTATTTCTCCTCCACTTGTAGAGGATATCTTTGCTCGGCATAGTATTGTGGATTTACAGGTTTTTGTTTTTCTTCTATCAGCATTTTATAGATGTTACACACTTGTCTTCCTGCTTCCCTGGTTTCTGATGAGAAGTCTGCTGTAATTATTATTTCATTCTACCATACGTAATGTATCTTTTTTCCCTCCCGGTGCCTTCAAGATTATCTTTTGATATTGATCCTACTTCATGTTGTCTTTATCTTCTCAGACTAGTTTGCATGTCTGTCACTAATTTTGGAAAACTTTCAGCGCTTACTTCTTCAAATATTTCTACTACCCCATTCTCTCTCTTCTTCTTCTGGAATTCCAATTATGGCTGTATTAAACCATTTTGTATTGTCCCACAGCTCTTGGATACTCTATTCTGTTTTACTTTTTATCCTCTCACTCTTTGTACTTTGTGTTTCAGTTTGTGTGATGTATTGCCTTCTTTTCAAGTTCAGATTCTTTTCTTGGCTGTATCAAGTCTACTGATGAGCTGATGAAAGACTTCATCTCTATTAGCAAGTTTTTCACTTCTTGCACTGCCATTTCATTTTTTCTTTGTATTTCTTTGTTGAAATTACCCATCTGATCTTGCTTTGCAATCTAACTTCTCCATTACAGCTTTTAACATATTATTTATATTTATTCAAAAATTTCTGTCAAAGAGTTTCAACATCTGTGTCACACTGAGTCTAGTTCTAGTGATTGATATCTCTCTTCAGAATGTTTTCCCATGTCTTTTTGGATGCCTCACAGCTTTTCAATGAAAGCCAGACATCTTGTGTGGGACACTAGATATTGAGATAAATATTTTTATGCTTGGAAATAAGCACCCTTTTTAAAAATATACATATTATTATAGCCAATTAGTGAAGGGTTTATGTTAATCTAGTCAGGAGTTGGGCTGTGTTTGAGATTTGTTGTTGCTATGACTGGTCTGGATTCACCACAGGCTTCAAACTCCCTGAGTGATATCTTGGGTTTAGGGTGTGGGGTGGTTGCCAAGGTAGGTTTTAAAGTGTGTGCTCCCCCCTTGGTGTTGTGTTTCCTAGTGCACTTCTCCCCAGAGACAATCTGTTCCTTGCAGCTCTCTCAGCTATATTCCACTGTTATTTTTACTCAACCTTTGTTTGCCTTAACTTTAGGAGGACGCTATCTACGAGTCCAGCTGGGGCCCTTCAAAACACTCTTGCCTCTCTTCCTACTGTAATGCTGAACCAGGAACTAATTCTGTTCCTCCCCAAAAGTGGCGCTTTTTAAGAAATTCCCTTTTCCAAATTGCAGTGGGTTTCCATCAGTACCCTAAAACAACACATTTTTGTTGTTCTTCACCACCACTACCCACCCTCAAAGGTTAAGGCTTTTAACCAGAAAGAAAAATAGGACAAATAGTTGTGGGCAGAGTTTTGGCAGTGGCTGTCCTTCCCTTCCCCCAAAGAGAACCATGAGAAAACCTATCTCAGGATTCTTCCCATCCCTGTTAGTGCCTTCTAGGGTTAAGGCTTTTCTTGTTAGAGTGTGAGAATATTATTAGTATCTGGAGTCCCTGGGAGCTTTCCACTGTGATCCCAACCTTCATTCCATCTTTAGCAATTTGTTAACAATTTTTAGCTATATCCTCTTACCATCTTTTAAGCAGCCAGTGGTGCCTGCCCCAGGTAAGCAAACACTTGGATCCTATTTCTCTCTGTAGTTATCTTACTACCCCAATAATTCCCATTGCAATTCTCTGGTAAATTCAAGAAACATTATTAATCAGTTTGCATTTTCCTGTTGCATGTTACATTCCTATTATCTCCAGGTTGGAGGTTTCTCCATCTCTAACCTGAAATAAAAGATGACTTGGCTACAAAATTCTTCCTTGGCAGTTATTTCTCTCTTTTTTTTTTTACATTAGCATTCTTAATTTATTAAACTTCTCATGAAAATCACCACAATAACCACAGATAAACCCACTGCAGCATCTTTACTCCTTCTGTCATCCAATCTCCAGCTCACTTCTTTTTGCCAGCACTAACATTGGCTTTTGCAGTCCCCTGACTTTCTTCATTTTGTTCTTGTGTTCCTTTCACTGTTTTCTTTAGGTATTTTTCTTCTCATACAGGCTATGTCTTGCAAGTCTATGTTTAAGTTCATTTTTCTTCGCAAAATCCAATGAATCATAAATCATGCCAAAGCCAGTTGTCTTGCCACCATCAAAATGGGTTCTGAATCCAAATACAAATATGACATCTGGTGTAGTCTTGTACATTTTGGCTAGTTTTTCCTGAATTTCTGTTGCCTTTCCGGGGTGAAGGACATCAATGACCATCTGTTTCCACTGAAGTAGTTGGTTGGTCATGAACTTCCTGGTCTGGATGGATAGTTACTGTGTCATTCATGATGGTGGCTGAGCTTTAAGCAGCCAGAGAGGGGGAAAAAAAGCAAAATAAATACATAAATAAACTTTTTTTTTTTAAGATTTTATTTATTTGAGAGAGAGAGAGAAAGAGAGAAAAAGAGAGCACAAGCAGGGGGAGCAGCAGAGGGAGAGGGAGAAGCAGTCACCCCGCTGAGCAGGGAGCCTGATGCAGGACTCGACCCCAGGACCCTGGAATCATGACCTGAGCCAAAGGCAGATGCTTAAATGACTGAGCCACCCAGGCGCCCCTGAAGTTATTTTCTTTCAAAATGTTGCTCCACTATATTCTCATTCACATTGTTTCTGAAGATAAATCTGCTGCCATCCTTATTTTTTTGTTCCTCTGTAGATCACATGTCTTTTTATCTGGCTGTTTTTAAGATTTTTGTTTCATCACTCATTTTGAATAAATAGATTTCTGGGGCCTTAGTATAATTTTCTACCTGGGGTTCATTGAACATCTTGGATCTCTGGGTTTATAGTTTTCAAGAAATCTGAAAATGTTTGCCATTATTTCTTCAAATATTTTCTGTCCTCCTCTCTTTCAGGACTCTAATTACACATACATTAGGCTGCCTGAAGTTGCCCCTCAGCTTCCTGATGATCTGGTTTTGTTGTTGTTATTCTCTTTGAGCCTTTTCCATTTCTGTTTTCATTTTCGATAGTTTCTACTGATAGATCTTAAAGTTCACTAATCATTTCTTTTGCAATGTCTAGTCTACCAATAATCCTATCTAGGGTATTTTTCATCTCAGACATTGGAGTTTTCATATCCCAAAGTTTGATTTTGGTCTTTTTCATATCTTCCATATCTCTATATAACATTTTCTATTTCCCCTGGCTTTTTGAATAATACATGGAGTACAGTTATAATAATTGTTTTAATGTCCTTGTCTACTAATTCTAACCTCTACTTCATAGCTGGGCTGCTTTTCATTGATTAATTTTTTTCCTCAATATGTATTTCATCTTCCTGCTTCCTTTCATGACTGGTAATTTGTTGATTATATGCCAGAAATTATAAATCATACCTTGTTAGGTGCTGGATTTTTTTTTTTTTTTCATTCCTCTAAAATTCTTGAGCTTTGTTCTGGGATCCAGTTAAGTAACTCGGAAACAGTTTGATCCTTTTGGATCTTGCTCTTAATATTTGTTAGGCTGAAGTAAAACAGTAGTAGATGTCTCATTTTTCCCTTCTACTGAGGCAAGACCCTTCTGAGTACTTACCCAATTCTCTGAATTACATGATTTTCCAGTCTGGCTAGGAAATAAGCAATATTCTTGGCCTAGTGTGAGCTCTGACTACTGTTGCTTTTAATGCTATCAGCTAGTTCTTCCCTTGGCATCCAGTAGCTTTCTCACACATATTTGCTGAGTAGTACTTTCCTAATTACTCCAGGAGGACTCCCTACAGATACCTACAGATATTTTTTATTTGGTTGGTTGGAGGGTTTTTGCGTGCCTCAGTCTCCCAAGACTCTCAGCTCCTTTGCCCCAGATCAAAAAGTCTGCCAGGCATTGCCTGGGTTTCCCCCTCCATGCACTGCAGCCTGGAAATCCCCTTACACTAATAAGCTGGGACAATTATAAGATACCTCGTTATGTTACCTGGCTCTTAGGAATCACTGCCCTTCATTCTCTAATGTTCATGTTCTTGAAAACTAATACATTTTGTCTATTTTTGCAGCTATTTGGACTGGGGAGGATATATCTGATGTCCTGTTACTCCATCTTGATTGAAAACAACAGTCTTAAAACATATTTGAATACACAAAATATGCTGAACCTTTACAGAATACGTAATTTCCTTATTAGAAACAACCACAACATAAAGTCCTCCCAGCGAAATAATGACATGGTGAAGTTTTAGCATTTATACTAGATAGCTGATTTTTTTTTTCTTCTACCCAGCATCCATTCCCCTTTTCCTATGACATCACACAAAAATTTTTTGGAGATTCTGCCTTTCTGACTAGTCTGTGTGGTTTATTTGGGGTTCTGGTTCTAGTTTAAATAACTGAAAAATAGTATTTCCATGTATTTTATATCTGTGTGTGTGTATCATAAATGAGGTTAAGCAAATCTTCATATGCTTAAGAACCATTTGTATTTCATTTTCAATGAATTGCCAGTTCATATTCCAGGCCCATTTTTTCTTTTGGGTCATTTGTCTTTTTCTTAAAAATTCCTATAAGCATTCTCTGTAGTTGAGAGATTGATCCCTTTGTCTCATATACTGTTGCACTGACCAACTCTTTTCCCATTGAGTTTTACTTTTGCTTAAGGCATTCTTTTTTTTAACCTTTGCAGATGATCTTCATTTTTATATAGTAAATCTTATCTTTTTTGACTTCTATATTTTCAATCAGTTAGACCTTTCATACTCCTATGAAGAATTTTTCAATGTTCCATTTTAGTACTTTCATTGATTTTTTACATGACTTCTTACAAATTAGTTTCTAACATTTATTAACAATTTTCCCCAAATATTCCAGTCATGATGGATTGGTTTTGAATTCTTCCAGCAATGACTGGCTCACATCATTTATTGTAATTATTTGCTTTCTTAATATTTTTATATTATAGTGTTTTATGTATGTCATGGTCTCAAGCTAAATTATGAGCTCAGTGACAACACAGATCACAAATTTTCTTCCTTCACGAACACAAAGTCCTAGTACAATGCTAAACACAGAATATAATCCACTAAAGAATAGTTGGTACCAAAGTGGAAAGGAAGGTATTGTGTTTTCCATCTTACTAATTCCTCAGCATTTTTAAGTGGTATGCTTTTAATGACTGTTCAATTAATATTTTTAGAAAAACCTGACTATAAGTATAATAATTAAACTAAAGATGTGATTTCTTTATGCTATAATAATTTGACGAATCTAACAGCATATATGACATATATGATACATATAAAATGATAAGTATATAATTCATAATAACAATATTCCTGCTATAATTCAATGGACTTTATATGGTTTAATTTCAACTTCAAATGAATGTCACAGTGACTTTTCCTATGATTATATTCTGATTTCTTCAAGGTATAACATGATCTCATTTGATGCCTATGGTTTAAAAAATCATTTTCATCATATTTCCTAAACTCCTGATTTTCTAAATATTATATATCTTAAACAAGTTAAATAAGTTTCCTGAACCCATTTCCCTACTTATAAATGGAAATAATAAGATCTTTGTTCAAAATTCAAGAATTAGGGGGAAAAAAAGAAAAAGGAAAAGAAATAGAAGAAAAAAAGAAAGAAAAGAAAAAAAAAAAACTAAAAATAAAATGCCTAGTACAGAGCCTGGCAAATAGTCAGTGTTCATAGGATGGTATTATCATCATTATGAGTATCTCCATCATCTTTGTTCCCAGTTGTTTCTTTTAGTTCTTTTTTTAACCTCTTTCACATTTGTGGTTCCTTTCCTTCTTTTCTACCTTTTCTTTCTTTTTCTATTTCCTCATTTTTTTTTCTTTAGTATGCTCACTTGCTATAGTCTTGCTTTAACTTCACTCTTCTACTCTGAGTAGACTTCTGCACTTCATCAGACACCTTGAACTATTTGGAAACATTATGGGCTTTACTTAAATGCCAACTTTTAACTTATCTTTATCTGTATTTGTATTAGGCAGGCATTACCTAAAAGCTGTATAACAAATGTTAAGCACCCGGCATGAGCAGTGAGTCCCCATTTCCCAGATGCAAGAGGTATAATCCTTCTCTCCTACTCCACCATGCACTCCTCATTTCCACCTTCCCCTTCTCCCTTTAGCTCCATCACTGATCTAAGCAGAGAAAATTGTTCTCAGTATAGAAAAGTACCATAAAAGGCACCTCAGGTCTGCCAAGTCATGACCACTTTGCACGGAGCCTTAACCGCCACCTCTGAAATGATCATCTTGAATAATGAATCATAAAAGTAACTACCATTTATTGAATGTTTGCTACTTAGCAAGCAATAGTCTAAAACTTTTATGAGTGTAGTCTCATAGACTCTTTGACAACATATTCAGGTAGATATTCTGACCTATTTACAAAGACTAAAAGATGTTATATAAGTTACCCAAGGTCACACAGCTGGTAGGTGGCAGGCACAATTGAACCAAGACGCTATGACTCCAAAATCCATGCATTCTGTCTACAACGCCAATTCTATATTTTAAGAAAAGGAAGTACACTCACCATGTCACTTGACATTTTACCTCTCGAAACAAAAACCTAGTGAGAATGACAGAGTACTGAAGAACTGGCTTCGAACCTGGAAAATGCCTAAGAAATAGCCAATCAAATGACCTCTGAACCACAGGCAGATATCACAGAACAAGTTAAAAACAAATGCTCCAGTGAAACAAAATTTCCAGGAGGCACTGAAAATGCTCTTTCAATCCACTGCAATATTTTACTAAGGGTACAGTATATTTTCCTTTCAATCTTGAAGTGGAGAAAATGTCAGCTTTGCTGTCATATTTCTTTAAGTTCAGGATGGTCAAATATTGAACTTTAGACCGTCTCAACTGATAAGGTTTCAATATCTCCTGAACTCCTTTTACAATATGAACAAAATGAATTTCTATTGTCTGTTGTTTGTTCTAAACTCTGGCCTGTTTTTTTTTTTTTTTAACTCTGTTTTTAAATTAGTAATTTTCACTACCTCATGCAATCTTCTAAATTACTTTTTAGAGTGCTGGCTATTAATATTTTAGGTAGCTTTGATGTTTTACTTTATAGTCTTCAATTTTATTTTACATTTCACAGGTTCCTAGTTGCAAATAATCCTACAGGCAATTTTCTCACACTGCAACTATTCCTTGAAAGATATGCTAATGCAGCACGACACTTGCAATACTGGGGGTTAAGTTAATCACCCAAAATGAGTTGTATTACTGTCAGCAGTGTATAAAGACATCCCATAGTGAATTACAAGGAAGGCTAGCTTTAAAGTTGCATTTCAAAAAATACCCAAAGCTAGAGATGAACAAAAATAAGCATTTATTTCAAAGTCCATTGAGCTAAAGAATCAAACATTTGTTATTTCTGGTCTCAAAGTTACCCAGTATAAATAAAGGGATTCATATCCTTTTCAAAATTTAATTACCAGAAAAACCTTTACAGATCGCACACTCTGTCTCTGGGCAAGACAAACACTGCAGAGCAGTTTCTGTCTTCATATATGTCTGCAGAAAAAGGAAGAAATCACTATTTTGCTCTCTGTTTAGCTGAACCAACATGCCATCTCTAAAAACCCGGGGAACAAATTGCCATCCTCTCCTCCCTCAGTGAAAGTGACACTCGTGGAAGGACCACAATCAAAACATGACTTTGCCAGAAATCAGGAGGCACTACATGGTACATGTATTCATCTATTTCGTTCACCATTCAGCCTTTAATTGTGCTTTACATATGGATTAGATAGGAGACTTAAGGTCCTGCCAATTATGTGACCCTTTCCAATCTTTGAAATCCAAGTCACTTGTAAGACTATTTTGTAACAGTCTCCTAACAGTAAGGACGCCCATCCAACCACCCTAATTTCTTGCTTCCAATATTCCTGACTTTGTTCTTGGGAGAGATTAACAATACCCTCCGCCCATGCCCAGATGCAGAGGCACACTGCAGCTCCAATTTCTATGTGCTCTCATACATACAAAGCTAAGGGCAGCCATCACTGCCAGCCCTGATGCTGACTGGCGGCATCATATGCATTGCTACAGTGTTTTCCCACATAGGCAGCAGATTAAGGACTTTCAGGAAGCCTTAATCCTTTCTTTCAGAAGGGTACTTCTCAGTAGACTGGCTGCTCAGAGGCCAACTGAGGTGGAGTTCCGAGCTGCATTTTAAAACAGCGGCAAGTCTGCACTTACAATGATCTAGATTTCTCTTTTCTGCCTTGCAAAAATATTGAAATAAGATTTAGTTACACTGTTGTGATACGCATTTTTATGAGAGAAGAAATATATTGTGAAAAGCACGTTACTTCCCTTGAAAAGATCAAGAGAGTGGGGAAGGAATAAAGGTTTACCAGGAACATAGTATTTATTTGCCATGCATATTTGATATGAGTTCATTAAATACGCAATAGAAGTGTCAACATAAAGTGCTGTTTAGATCAAGCTATGAAAACAAACTGCCCTGGTATTAACATTGGAATATACTAAGCTGTGGTTAAATAGAAGCCTATTTACTATACGGTAAAGAAATATTTTATTGACTGTTGTTAAATAACCATCTATTTAGCCTAATTGAATTTACCTTTTTTTTTTTTTTATAAAGACTGATGGATTGAATACTATGACAGTGTGGTTGGCACTTTTACATGCCATCTCTTTGCCATTACATGGATTTTTCTTTTCTCACCCATTGACATTCAATAATTAGCAATTATCACCAGTCCGTGCCTAATTTGAGAGAATTTTCTCAGTCTCACTGGACCATTGCCAAAGCTCTATCCAGTGAGGAAGCAAAGAGCAGAAGCATCTCTTTAAGGAACACTTGCTGTAAAACTGAAGTGTGTCTGACTGCACCACAGCATGAAAATCCACTCACTGGCACAAGTAAGTGTTTCATAAGACAGAGTAGACTCATTTGAGTCTCTTCTGGGATTTGAATTTAAACACAGATATTCTGGATTAAAACGCAGATACCTCAGGCAGCAGTAGAAGGCTGGGTAGTCTTCCTGGCACATTGCCTTCCTGACGATCATTAACATAATGCAAAAGTACGAAGCTAGGAGACTATTATTATCCTCATGTCTCATGCAATATGCAGGACAGCTAAACCTGCTGTAATTAATACTGACCCTTTCTTTACTGGTAGCTCTCATACCAATTTTTAGGACAGAATATCAGAAGAACAAATGAATAGTTAGAATTTTAAAAACCCAGGTTTTGCCTTACAAATGATTTCTCCCCCTGTTCTGTCCTTGATCCTTTAGGGCAACAGAAATAAAGGCCCTGCGTACAGATGTTGCTGTCAGGATATATAAACACTCTACAAACATAAGGAAAATATCAGGACTTATTCAAACTCACTTCTAAGATGTTTGAACCATGTATTCAAATGCCATTTCCCCGATTACAGTTAATAATGCAAAAAATACACTTATCAAATATTCTTAATTTTAGTGTCACATTTTTTAGTTTTTTTGTTACTTTGAGATTTCTGAAGCATCTATTAATGGAGTTATTCATGTGAAGTCAGAGATAGTAATTTTTAAATTATTTTTAAGTTTAATGGGAGGGCATATCCTTCCTTTGTCTCCTTCTACTTAGCCTTTTAGTTTAAAGGGTTTGAAAGGATAACTATTTTTCAAGGTTCAAGATTCAAAAGAAATGGGTATAAACTCTAAAATTAACTTAGCTGTACTGATGGAATAGTGGATTCGAATTATATGGTTTCAGTTATCTGTCATTCTTCTTTAATTATTTTCTGCAAATTTCCCACTTCCACTTAGTCTAATTCCAGGTAAGGAGTTTCATGTCATAGTTGGACTCTGATAAACATGACAATTAAAGCATCAAGGTTCTCTCTCTAGAGGAAAAAACAGGGTTTTCATGTGACTAGGCAACATACAATTTTCCCCAGTGATTTCGACCAAGTCATTTTGTACAAATATAAAGTCATTACTTTGTACAAATACTGCTTTAGATAGATGTAGACCAAAAAAATAAAAAATAAAAAAATAAAAAATTGACTTCACTTAAAATTTTTTTCACTTCAGGACCATCCACCACTTAAAATCTTAGCAAACGGGTCATACCAATAACCACTAAGTTGGTTCCAAATTAGCCATTTTCTGGTAAATTTTAATTTTTGGTTCATTTTTTAGTTGATACACACTGAATATAGAAATTCATTTCACTGATGAAAAACTAGTCCATTGTTACAGAGTCTCAAATGCATTTCTGTGAATGTTCAGTACATCAAGACTGGCAGATGCCAAGGAACTGTAAAAATTCACCACAATCTTCTCCATTGCATCCCCTTCCACCTTCCTTTCCCAACATCTACCTCCTTTACTAGGTCCACCTTCTCCTTTTAACAGCATCACCACTAACTCAGTCAACCAAGCTATAAACCCCGAAGTCATCTTTGATGACCTTTCCTCCCAGCTTGTTTTGCAGGCTGCAGTCACTCTCTCTTCGATCCATCCTCTCCTTTGTCGCCATTGTTACCATTCTAAAATGAGGTTCAGGGGCAGCCTGGGTGGCACAGCGGTCAAGCATCTGCCTTTGGCTCAGGGCGTGATCCCGGTGTTATGGGATCGAGCCCCACATCAGGCTCCTCTGCTATGAGCCTGCTTCTTCCTCTTCCACTCCCCCTGCTTGTGTTCCCTCTCTCGCTGGCTGTCTCTATCTCTGTCAAATAAATAAATAAAATCTTAAAAATAAAAATAAAAAATAAAATAAAATGAGGTTCATATACAGCTGCAAGGACACGTGGTATGGTCGACAAGGAGAGGATATTAGGGTGATGATACTGTTGATCTCCTTGTTATTTACGTCATTGATGTTGCTCCATGTATTCAGTTCAAAACAAGAATAGGTTTTTGGAATCAAAGTTATGACTTTGGGTGTAACACTTAAAATTAGGTGTTCCTGGAAAACTACTTGACCTTAATAAGCAGTGGTTTCCTCATCTGTAGGATGCTCATAAACTGGAATTCCTCTTAACCAAACCTCAATTTCAAATGATTTCTTGTCAACCAAGCCTCTTAAGTGAATTGTCTATATTCATTTTTTCTATTTTTAGTAGTTTTATATAATCAACCCATCATATGAAAAATCTAAGTGCCATTTCTACTGCCCTAACTAAAACTACTCTTGTCCAAGTCATCCATAAATTCTCTCTTTAAGTTATCCATAAATTCTACTCCCTAGATTCAATGGATGCATTTCAGCCTACATCTTAGTGAACCTATACTTGGGATTTAGCTTTCCTAGTTTCTCAGTGAGTAATCAAACATTCTAATCCCTTTCCTGGTTCTCCATATCTGTTTGACTGTTCCTTCTTTATATCCTTCATGGGCTTCTATTTTATCCAAACCCTGATTTTCTCTCAGGGTTCCATCTCAACAATTAGTTCTCTTTACCTCTGTTTCAGATTTGCATCTTAACTTAATTGGGGTGTGGGTGTGTCTGTATCCTTGTGTCTGTGTATGAGTAGATAGATAGATAGATAGATACCTCCAATAAGTTTCATTCTCAGATATTAACATAAAATCTTCTTCAATCTCCAGAGCAGAAACCTACCATTCCTACTCCCTCTTCATCAATCATCATGTACTTAATCACCTAATACTTAGAATTTTCTCCTGATTATTTCTTATAGATATTACCTGCTTTCTATTCTTATTTTCACTGATCCAGATCAGTCCCTGTTTTTCTGAACCACAGAAATAGGCTTCAAATAATGCATCTCTCTCTGGCTTTTCCTACTTTGTGCTGTATCCTCCCCACAACAATAAAGTGACAGATCTAAAATCAAATCTGACTATATGTTCCTCTACCTAAAATTTTTCAGTGGTTCCCCACCGCCCATGGCTTCTTAGCATAGTATGTCTGTATCTACCCACACTTCATAGTCCACCCTCACTGCCATAAACACTGTATTTGTTGTGTTATATAACACTGTTATACAAATAGCTCATGCCACACTTCAATCTTTAAGCTTTGTAATTCATCTGTCTTTGCTTTGCTTGGTCTCTCTGCTTGATATATTCTTCCTACTTTTTAACTTCAAGATCCATTCTTCAATACTCAGCAAAAAGAATTTTTCAATAAATTTCTAACCCAATTTAAAAAGATTTTTTTTCTATGTCATTCTCACCACTGACCACAATAAAAGTGAAATTATAATTTTATGTCAATTTCCCCTACTAGATATAACCCACTCAAGGACAGGATCTGTATCTTAATCAACTTTGCACTGTCAGCATCTAGCACAGTACTATACGCATAGAGATGATTCTATGAAGACACCCAATTTCAGTCTTGGGTAACTGAGTGAATGATGCCATTCACTGAATCAAGAAATAAATGGAGCTACAGGCATATGGAGCTAGATTATGTATTTGAGACATTAAGGGACAATCAGATGAAAATATCTAAGTAGGTAGACAAGTACACGGGTCTGAGTCAGGCATTTAGAAGGGATGTAGGCTGGAGCTAAAGGTTGCAAAGTCATAATTATACAAATGGTAATAGTGCAATAAGGAAATCCGTGAATTGTTTTCTGTTTAAACTTTCACGCTGAAAGCTAATTATTTAGACCTTCTGCTTTAATCAGAGTTGCTAGTACAGAAAATCATTTTAATTAACTCAAATACTCAAGAATCTGGATGCCTGCAATATCCTTTGGTCTAGATTAAGAAACACAGTTTTGATTTCAAATAGACTGTTATGTTATTGTTTTGGAATTGAGAATTATCCACATGAAGCTATTAAATAATCATGACAAAACATATAAATTGAAAGGTTGAATTAAACATTACTGAGTTCCAATAGGCATGACACTAAAGAATAAGTGCTGCTTTGTGGTACAAAAGGTGGACAATATGCCTGTAATTCTAACAACCTTATGACTTCTAAACCCCTGTTATTAGGGGCTATAATAAAATATGAATTCACTTATATATGCAAAGGCAGTATAAAATTGTCCAGCCAGGTAATAAAAAGATCAAAGGCATAAACTAGATATGCATTTCTTTTTTAGTCCCTAGAACTATGAATAGGATGATGGAAACCTATAATGGACAATGAATTATATAATTCATTTTTTTCTTTAAGTATTCATCAAATGTTTTGAGTACCTACTCTATGTCATCACTATTCTGTGTACTAAAAATAGAGTAGTAAAGAATACAGACAAAAATTCCTATCCTCATTGAGCTGATAGTCTAGGGAGGAAAATAAGGTAAATAAAATAGAAAGGATGCTAGATGGTGATGAGTCATATGAAGTAAACTGAAGCATCAAAGGGGAATATGGAATGCCAGAAAGAAGCAATTAATTTGATGAAATATGATGGACAACAAAGTTGCACATTTTAACAACAATCTGAAGGAAATTTAAGAGTGAGCACTGGGAATATTTGAGGGAAGGAAATTGTGGGCAGAAGCCAAAACTATAAGGTGGAAAGATTTCACGGATGTCCAAAGAACAGCAAAAAGTCTTTGTGTGAGAGTAAAGAAAGCAAGGGCAAAGTAGTCAGATAGGTAATGGGTGCCCCTATCAGGCCAAACACTTTGGTCCTTTCAAGAACGTTGGCTTTTATGAGCTTTTACTCTGAGTGGGAGCCCCTGAAGTGAGTTGAGCAGAGGAATGTCATGATCTAACCTGTTTTTTTACACTTCTAGAGCATCAGTATGGTGCCTGTGCTAAGAGTACATGGTAGAGATGGAAGTACTGAAGCAACAATCCAGAAAAGAGGCATGGTGGCTTATACGAGGGTGGCAACAGAAGACATGTTGGGAAATAGTCAGTCAGGATATATCTAAGCTAAAACCACAGCAGTTAGTAACAGCTCGAATGTAAATTTTAAGAAAAAAATGAAGCATTGAGAACGACTATAATATTTTTGGTCAGTCAACTAGAATAATGAAGTTGCCATTAGCTGAACTAGAGACAAGTACAGGAGCAGCAGTTTTGGAGAAGATGGTGGGGGGAATCAGTTCTATTTTGAGTCTATTGAGGTGCTTGTTAAACACTGCAATAGAGATAGTGGGTGGGCTGCTAGATAAAGGAATCCGGAGTTTAGGAATGAGGACTGAGCTAGAGATACAAATTTGAGAGCTGTCAATACATAGACAGTGGGAGAAAAATAGAGAATATGAAATAATGATGTAGGACAGTTAAATAGTAAATGGACTAAGAAAATTTACTATTACTGCCTAGCAACTCAAAGGGCCCACTTACCTACTTGATCATAAATATAAAGTGAGACCGACAGCAAACTTCAGGTGTAGGTACAAAATCAGCAGAGAGATCGACTTAACTACAGTTGTACTTTTGCCAGCTGTGCCACATGTTGAGATGGAATTTAGAATGTCAACGGTTTACTGGGAAATAATGCCTCTGAAATGAAAAAGGAGGAAGAAAATGAAAATGGAAAGAGGGAGCTGGCAGACCCTGATACAGATGGACAAACTCCACTAATGGAATAGGAAGCCCATTAGAAAAGTCCTGCATTGAATGGAAATGACTAAACCTTGAGACCATCATTTGCTCAGTCATTGGCTGGAATCACTGGACCACTGCAAGGAGTTCACAGCAGACCCACATCTGTTAAAAGCTGGAGACCATCAGCCAACTATATTCCCCACTGTTCAACAATTTCTTTCTCAAAGGAGGATCTGAGCAACACATCTCCTCAAGTCTACCAGGCCAATCTTCTCAAAAAATCAGTGGAAAAGCTGAGGGTGAATAAAAGGAGGTATTTTTATTAACTGAACATGAAATTTAAGCTGTCTAGGGAGGAAAGTGTAAACATTAAATATATAATGGACAGGAGAAGCAGTGGATGTAGATTCCGGCAGGATTTAAAAATTGTTGGAGTAAAGATACTAGAAGAATTGAGCTGAGAATATAGGAGGTGCTGGCCACTGTGTGCAGTACATGAATTTAGGATTATAGGAAGGCTTTTGGTAATGAGTAGGTTTAAGATGTGACCCTGGGAGTGAATGAATGGATGCAATCAGGTGGGAGACAAAATCAGTAAAGGAAGAGGTTAAGGAACTGAGAGGCCACTTATGGGTATTATCACCTATAAGAATATTAAAATCACTGGAGCCCCTGGGTGGCTCAGTCAGTTAAGCATCTGACTCTTGATTTCGGCTCAGGTCATGATCTCTGGGTTGTGAGATGGAGCCCCACGACCCACTCTGTGCTGGGCATGCAGCCTGCTTAAGATTCTCTCTATCCCTCTTCCTCAGCCCCTCCTTCCTCTTCCTCTCAATAAATAAATAAATAAATAAATAAATAAATAAATAAATAAATAGAATATTAAAATCACTGAGACTGAGGATGGCCTGGATGGAGAAGCAACCAGCCAAGAGCAAAAGTCTTCAAGTAATGAAGAAGAGTGACCCCGAGATTGGTAGCTGACTTCAACAAAGGAAAGGTGGTCAAATGACAGATGACATGGGATTCAAAGCCGGGAGGAGAAAAGAAAACAGTCCTGAGGAGCAGGGTGGATACCTACCATATAGATATGTAAGTGGAGTGGGAGAAAATTGAGCATCCACTTGGCCTGGGATTCTGGGGCTTTTTATGGACACAAATTCAACAGAAACAAAAGGTATAACATAGTTTGATCTGTGGGTCTCAGAGCAGCTAATGGTTGTGAGACTGCAGTGACAGACAGCTGGAGAATGAGTGGGGTCTCAGGTCTCCTCTTCACTACTGTTAATGGAGACACAAAACATGGGGGAGGGCACTGAAGGCCTATGTTATGTACATAAAATTACTGTTTTATGTTCTTGATTAGAGAATCATATTAAGTGCATTTGCATTTTTATGTATGTAGATGTTTTTATACAATAATCAGTGCACAATACTGATTTTAAGAGAGAATGGACCCAAAGCAATTTTTTTAGTACTCTGAGAGATGGAGTTAATTGTTTTAACATACTTTATCTCAATCAACTTTTTAACACATCTGTAAGAAGGGTATTTACTAGTTTTTTACACATGAGAAAACTGAGATTCAGAAAGGTCAAGTGGCTTGTCTAAGATCACAGTTAATTCTCAACAAGAGGTAGAATTTTTCAATTAGGTCTGACTTAAAGCCTGGACAATGTTTGATATGCTATGCCTTAATACCCACCTTACAAGGATCCCTCTCTATTAAGGTAGTTATAAATATTTTATTTTTCTAAAAATAGTTGTTCCATTTCTGACATACGATATTAAATATATTTTGCTATGTGTATAAACACATGTATGTCTGTATATATGTAATTAAATATTATCCCTTATAATCATTTTAACAAATTAGCTTATAATTCTACCAAAAATGTCTAGTTCCCTATACATTATGCCTTTGTTTTTCAGATGGTAGTCAATTTGTCAGGATCATTGGTCATCTTAAATTTACAGATGTAGCAACGGATTAGATGAGACTGAATAGAGAATTTTGAGGGCCAAAGCATCCACAGCTCAGATTTCTATCACGAATTGAAAGGGAACTCCACGTGACAAGAGCTTCAGATCTGGAACCAATAAGCACTAGTAAAACCGAAGGCCCAGATTCCATATAAGCAATGCATTTTTCATCCATATCAAACTAAGCTGTTAAAAATATATGTGCTTTCATACATTTATGAGACTGGCTAAGAGATACCATGTATATTAAACTCATTATATTTTTTATTAAAATTATAATAAATAATCAACTTTAATAGTAATATAACAATACAGCACTCCAAACAATTATACAAACAACTCATTCTAATCTTAACAATTTTTATATATAATGTGGCCATTTTTATCAAATGTATTCTTATTAAATGTATCATCCATTATTTTGAGTCATTCTACACGCTAACAAAAAAAAATGACTATACCCAGTTATATTTAATAGAAGGGATTATTATACTGTCCTTTAAAAAAAATTATCCCAATGGAGTATTAAAATAGGTGCCTTAGAAATGATGTGGAATTTTTTGGATCTGCCAACAGAGGCAACCACAAATATTTGTCAAAACTTGTTCCTAGGCGCTCTCATCCTTGGTAAGTGCCAATCAGCCCATTAGACTGGTGATGAGGAGAGAGGGAGAACTTGAATGAGAAAGCATACTCAGTTCTCAAAGAGAATAAATCCTTGAAAATTAATGCTCACCATATTTCATGGAGTCTATAAGGCATATTTTCTGAAATCGGGGTGCCTTTTTATAATCAAATCATCTTAGACTTGATAAAATTTGTTAAATCACTAAATGAATTTTACTCAACTCAGCTTTGCACAGCAATTCACACATGGGTCAAATGTTTTCTCCATGGCTTCCTTTTTTCTTTTTCTTTTCTTTTTTAAGATTTTACTCATTTATTTGACACAGAGAGAGAGAGACAGTGAGAGAGGGAACACAAGCAGGGGGAGCGGGAGAGGGTGAAGCAGGCTTTCCGTTGAGCAGGGAGCCCAATGTGGGGCTTGATCCCAGGACCCTGGGATCATGACCTGAGCTGAAGGCAGACGCTTAATGACTGAGCCACCCAGGCACCCCTTCTCCACAGCTTCCAAACAGATCTGCAGGTTCTGACAATGGCACAGTGAGCAACAGAGAGTCCTAACACAAGACTTCTCTGAGTCGCTACCCAAATATGAATGCCCTTTATCCAAAGCAGGCCCATGATCACAAAATGACACAAGCCAAGTCCAAGTGCCAAAAAGATGAGTTGCAGAAGTATTTGCACACAATTGCTACAAGGTTCACTAATCACTAGGAAAACCTTAGATAAGGCAATTCACCAATGGACCCAGGGGAGCAGGCCATTTTTTTTTAAAGAATACACATTTTGCATGAGTTTTTAATTGTCTTAGATAGTTTAATAAGTAAAGAACATAGTGGCTCATGCATATAAAGGCAGTCTTTTGCGAGAGAGGGAACACAAGCAGGGGGAGTGGGAGAGGGAGAAGCAGGCTTCCCGCTGAGCGGGGAGCCAGATGCAGGGCTCCATCCCAGGACCCTGGGATCATGACCTGAGCCGAAGGCAGATGCTTAACGACTGAGCCACCCAGGCGCCCCCGGACCATTTTTTTAATTTAACTAATACTGATTAAATTCTTATTGATACCAAATATGGTTCTGACCACTTTTACAAATATAACTTCATTTAATTCTAACAATACCATGAGGTATTAATACTTAATCTATAGATTCAGGAACTGAAGCTCTGAGAGGTTAAATTACTTGCTCAAAAGTCCCCATACATGGATTAAGTGACTGGTTAGAATTTGAATTAAACTCAGTGTACCTTCCATTGCTCCAGAATTCTCTCTCATCTCTACAAGATGGCTTATTGTAGACTCATGAGCCAGAAGTCCCAGCTCACCCACTTCAAAGCATGAAAAGAGAACTATAGAATTTGAAGTTAGAATATTTTTTTCTTTAAGATTTTATTTATTTGAGAGAGAGAGAACATGAGCAGGGGGAACAGGAGAAGGAGAAGCAGACTCCCCGCTGCGCAGGGAGCCCGATGCGGGGCTCGATCCCAGGACCCTGAGATCATGACCTGAGCTGAAGGCAGATGCTTAACAACTGAGCCACTCAGGTGCCCCTGAAGTTAGAATCTTAAAAATAAAAAACAAAAAAATCACACACAAATGTTCATCTATATTCCCTCAGAGATCTCTTATGTCCCTTGTAATCCAATTACCTTTGGGCACATTGCAACTTCTCCATTATAGGTGGAAAATACCATTACCTATCAGAAATCAGGATGAACTGTGTATTAATTTAGAATGATATTATAAAATGGTAAATTATAGTAGGAAAGTAAAAAATAATGTGTCCAACAAAGAAATTCCTAGTTTTGGACAGAATGCCTAGCACCATTTTAGTGATAAACCAGTCTCTTGTTAATGTCTTACAATCAGTGAGTGCTGATTGTGTGTGATATACTTTACTCATAATATTTCACTTAATCTTCATGGCAATGAAACAGATATTATAATCCTCATTTTTATAGATGACCAAAAAAAGAAAGACATTAAATAATTTGCCTAAGATGAACTGACCAGCATTTCTAAATCGGTCTTTCAAACCTCAATATCCATTTTCTTAACCATTACACCATACTCCCTCTTGGCCCAAATGAATTGCCATAATGTAATTTGAAGGTGGGAAGGCAGTGACATTACGAAACCAGGAACTGAGAGTGAAGGATGTAAGAATCCCTATAATCAGCTATTTCTGATTGCTCAAAATTTTTCAAATGGCATGCACATACAGTTAAGGCAAATTGCGTGTTGGCAGAAATTAGTCCATTAAAGGCAAGAGTATTGTGGAAAGGAAGAAGCATTCATGTGGGGAAACAAGTTTTAAAAAAATACCATAGGCAATTTAATTTTTCAATTCCTTGAGTTTTACAGTGAAGACTTAAATAAGAGTTACAACAAGCGATATTCTGAGGTTTTGAAGAGTAGAATTATTTTCCAAATTCCTTTGGAAAACAAGAAAGAGTACAGTGGGCTACTACTTTTAATGATACTGAACAAATCTCACTAGAAAATTTAGACTGCACAAAAGAAGCTTCTCAATACTAAATACTTGGGAAAATCTCCTTTCTTTGATGTGAATGATGAACTTTATGAAAACATTTAACAGCCAAGGAGACTCTAGGCCAAAATTAGCAAAACATAACAATCTCTGGTAGGTAATATGATGTTGCATGTAGGTGCGGGTGAGATGTGAGAGGGAGTAAAGAAAGCTGTGTGAGGGGAATGGCATCTCTATGCTGAGATCACCTGCAGACACACACAAATGACTGTGAAGGTATCTGTGAATCTCCAACATTTTCTATTCTGCAGTAGAAAAATTACTCCTTCAAAAATAAATGAATCTGGAATATTTTTAAAATAATTCAAAATAGCCTGAGTTGTTGAAGATCAGATTCTAATGATACAGTAATCTTGTTATTAGATTAACAACCTGGGCTAGTAATTTTGACAACCAAATAAAATAAAAGTACCAGTGGTGGGAAATCAGATAATATCTAACCAGGACGAAACTGTCATCAAGAACTAGTCACGAGCCAATGTTAGTTGTTTTCTGTTTGTTTGTTTTTGCCTCCAGTCTCCTTTCACCTCCTTTCATACAAGTGAACACTGACCTCCAAATCTATTTATCTAATTTATCTGAGTTTTCAATAATCAAAAAATTTCAGGAGCAACCCCAGGGTAATGACATACATGTGGTTCCAGAAAAATCTACAACCACCTAAACAGAAAGGATCTGCTAAAGAAGACTTACAGATTTTTTTCCATCAGTCTGTCCTCCCATTCCTTGCTCCAGGGATCACTTCTTCTAGCAGCCCTTCTCTATTTTTCATCCCACCTTGCTGGAATCATTTCACATAATTTGGGTAAATGTTTCTAGCAGTCTCATATCACACTGTTGCTGCACGTTTGAAAGAACTGTTTTGATTCCCACTTTTGCCAAACAGACTCTGACCTATACAGGGATATGAGAGTCTATTATAATTCCAGGTACTATCTCAAATTGTTGGGGAAAAAATGAAGGTGAAAACAATCAGGTTTTATTCCGAACACATTCTGCCAATTCCAATTAAAAACAACAGATATATGTAGATAGATAGATAGATAGATAGATAGATACATCTTTTCCAACTTATGGGAAATCTATTGCTTTCTGGTAACAACCCCCTACCTTCCGCTACAAAATTGCAGCTTCTAAGTGAGGAGATGGTGAAAACAAGGGGCAAGCTCCAGAGGCCTTAATTTGTCTGAACCTGTTTTGTACTGGCACACAGAGCCAGAGAGGGACAGAAGCCTGAGAGGCAGGCAGCTAACCCCCTCAGACAAACTGAAGGGGGACTGCAGCTAAAGAGCTGGAACCTACATCAGTCCTCCCAGCCTGTGTCACTGGGCTTGTTAACCACATAGCGCCCTTAATTTTTCTTTTCCCAGAGCAGAACCAAAAGGAGGGAGAGAGAAGAGAGAGGAAAGTTGGACGTTACATCTCCAGTAGTTTTTCAGTCCAGGAATTTAGGAATGGTGCTAAAAGGAAATCCAAGCCGGAGCACCTTTAGCTACAGGAAAAAAAAAGAAAAAAGAAAAATCTTGTCTCCACAGCCTCCCGCACACCAGACATCAGTGTCATTATTTTATGAAGACATCACTCTACCATCCATAAGAGTGCTGGAGGTGACTGATAATAATTAATGTATCTCTTCAATTACAGCCTCTGACAATATTACTGATAGGCATGTCATCGGTAATGTTACATAACAAAAGATACGCTGAAAGTATTTTGTTACATGACTATTCCATCACTTACATTTTCTGCATCTGCTACTCTCCTTTCTCCTACTTGGATTGATGAAACTGCTTCCACTGGCATTTGCAAAATTCCAGTTGTACCTCTAGGACCAAAGTTTCAAGGAGCACTGCTATATTCACCTGCAGAAATCCATATTCACCATTTCAAGAGATGGATTTGACTCAAGCAAAAATATCACCTAACATGGCATGCAGATGTTACACTTTCTTTAAGTGAGGCCTGGGATTAAGGGAGTCTGAATTATGAATCTGTATTTTTTTATGCGAGAAAGTCAACTCTGTGCTTTTTGAAAATGTAGCTCTCAATGTATATTTGGTTCTCAAGGGGAAACTCAGGCATCATTGTGTATTTCCTAAATTAATCCAATTATAATGATTTCTATATTTAACGATGAGCCACAAATGTTTTTAATCATGTCTTTCTCCCTATGGTACAGCTTACACAATACCATTGCATTCAAGCTACAGAACAGCACAAAAATATCCTTGTACACTAAAAGAATACCTGGCAATTCAAGGAATTCATCCTCAAAGTTCAAATCACTCTCTGAGAGGGCAGAAGCCACAGATTTGAAACCAAACAAAAGTCTGTCATGCTTGCGTTTTCTTTGTTTTTTTCTATCCAGCCAAACTGGATAATTACAATAGAAAGTATTCACCTTGGGGTCTAAAATTATGCCCTTAAAATTAAACAAGATAATTACCCACTTTGTATTTCTCTTTTACTCTAAAGACACAGAGTTTTTGTTTTATGGCTTCCAGGAAGAAATACTAAGAATTTTTTTTTTAAGATTTTATTTATTTGAGAGAGAGAGAGAGCACAAGCAGGGGGAGTGGCAGAGGGAGAGGGACAAGCAAGCTCCCTGCTGAGCAGGGAACCCAATGTGGACAAGATCCCGGGACCCTGGTATCATGACCTGAGCAAAAGGCAGACGCTTAACCAACTGAGTCACCCAGGTGCCCCAAGAAATACTAAGAATTTAATGGAGAAAAAAAAAGTATCAGGATTGGGACCTCCCTACATTACCTTGGGTGCCAGCATCAAAAAGCCAGATTGAGCCATTAAAAAAAAAAACAAAAAGTCGGATTGAGGACCAGGGGTCCTGCCTTGAAAAAACCAGAAGGCCTTTGATGATTCTTTTCATTTGTGATCTAAATATACTTGCACAAGAGTGTAATTAAAAATGAATTTTTATCTAGATGTAAATACAAATCTGTAGAACTAGTTCAATGTGTTCAATAGGATGTTTGTCAAGAACCAACGAGAAGTTACTGGATGAGTTAGGGTGACATCTTAGACATGTGTGCTCATTTGGAAGCTCTGGCTCTTTAACTTTTGAATATTCTCCAAAGGGAAACAGTGAAGGAGATTGTGTTAGTTTCCTGGGGCTGCCATAACAATACCACAAATCAGGTTGGCTTAAAGAACAGAAATGTATTGTCTCATAGTTGTGGAGTCTGAAAGTCCAAAATCAAGCCTCCAGAAGGGCTGAGTCCCTTTGAGGATTGCAAGAAAGAATCTATTCCATGACCCCTGCTAGCTTTTGTCTTACAAACTTCTTGGCTTGTAGGTGGTGCATCCTCTGTGCTTTCACACTGTCTTCCTTCTATAATTGTTTGTGTCAAAACTTCCCCCTTTTATATGAATGCCAACCATACTGGATTAGGACCTACCCTAATGATCTCATCTTAATTTGATCATTGGCAAAAACCCTATTTCCAAATAAGGTCATATGGGGGCGGCATAATTCAACCCACAACACGGATTAAACTATTTCCAAAAACATTAAGGATCTATGCACATAGAAGTATGTTTCCTAGAAAATTATTTTTCCACCATGCAATATCACCTGCCCTTGACTGAGTAGTATATAGCTAGATCAGTGATTCTCCACCAGTTGAGCACTGGGGACAATAGGTAAAGATTAAGGAAGACATGGTGGGGAGCAATGACTAAATATCATGGAAGAAAGACATACCCACAGATGAGAATCAGAATCAAAACAGTTTTTTTTTAAGTTGTGTTCAATATTTGAAGTATGAAAAAAGTAATTATTTCTTTTTTCTTTCTTTTTTTTTTTTTAAATAGGCTCCACACCCAGCATGGACCCCAATGTGGGGCTTGAACTCACAACCCTGAGAAGACTTGAGCTGAGATCAAGAGTTGCACACTTAACTGACTAAGCCACCGAGGTGCCTGAAAAAAATAATTATTTCTAATATTAAAGATAAAAAGTATACCTCATCAAAGTATTGTTGGCTGGTGAAAATAAATGAAAGGTATTTCTAGTCTCTCCTTGTCCATGCTCCTCCTCTAGGATCAAAGTATGGTTCGGGAGTGGGAATTTCGGAGGGTTGCACACCATTAGTTTCCTGTCACCATTCCCTAAAAACAGTAGCCTCTCTGTCTTAATTTCAGTCCTCTGGTGGGCAACCAGTTCTCATAGCACCCCTGCACACCCTCACAGATGCCCTGTGACATGCTAGAAATATCAACATCTGAAGTGTCTTGTGGAGTGGGAGCTGGTGATCTATAACCTGAAAGCCAAATCCAGCCTACTACTTGATTTTATAAAGTCTTACTGAAACACAGCCACACCCATCCATTTCTGTATTGTCTACGGCAGTTTTTGTGCAACTACAGCAGAGCTGTATCACGTAGCCCACAAAGCCTAAAATATTTATTATCTGAGTTTTAACAAGAAGTTTGCTAATCCCTGTTCTAAATGTGTGTAATCTTTAGTTGTATACACAAGGAAGTTTTGCTACTACACACAAACACACACACACACACACACACACAGAGAGAGAGAGAGAGAGAGAGAGAGAACATAAACTCACAGCCACATTCCTGGACCCCTTAATAACATGTAGATACTTCTGTGATACTCTTCCTTGAATTTCCTCTCCAAAAAGAAAGACAATAAAACATCAAGTATAATTCTTTGCTTTACTTTGGTCTTACTTTTCCCATAACTCATGAGCACGGGAAGGGGTAGATCTTCTACTTCTTTATTATATCCTGTTCTTTTATTTGCTCCAGACACATTAAAAAACAAACAAACAAACAAAAAACAAAACAAAACAATACAATAACCTCTGCACTCTAGTAATGCATGTCTGGATCTTATAAATAAGGGCCAAAGGAAATTGGAAAATGCTTTTCTTTTTTGAGATGTCTGGATATCAGGATTACTGCCTTGTACTCACAATAGCCAGCCTTAAGATTCAAAGCACATCAATGACCTTCTGGGTTCCAGGAAGGAACCATTTTCTCTCATTCCCTAAAGCAATAAGCTTCACCTCTCAGCCTTAGGAATGGAATGCTAAAAGGAAACATGATTTAAGCTGACAAATACATTGGCTTAATATAATACCACAAAAGTATTACCACAATTGCATTAATGTGCATGATGATGCTTTACTGCTCCATTGGTCCTTCAAGAGTGAACCCAGATTATACTGCATGCACAACTCTCAAACTCTAGCATCAAAATATAAGCATATATGTAAATCTGATTGTGTAGGAAAATATAAACTGCAGCACCCTCCTACAGCCTTCATTCTGGGCATTATCTCACTTTGACCCAACTCTAAACCCAAACTTGGAAAAACTATTTCAAGAATTATCTCTTAAACCCCTTTACATTTTTTTTTCTTTTGGTCAGGCAAATGTTTTGTCAACCAGCCCTCCCCTTCACATATGTCTCAATAAAAATGAGACTGTTCCTGCTGCTCTAAAACTCAATCGAGGTAAATATGTCACTGTGTCATATTTATAACATAAAAGAAATCTTCAGCTAGATAACAAATTTGCATAAACATTCCTTAAAAGTTGGGAGGCCAGCCAACCCACCAAGTGGGAGAAAATATTTGCAAAACATATATCTAATAAGGGATTAATATCCAACATATATGAAGCACTCATACAACTCAATGGCAAAAACAAAACAACACAAAAACAACAACAATAACAAGATAATCCAATTTAAAAATGGGCAGAGCATCTGAATAGACATTTTTCTAAAGAAGACATACAGATGGCCAACACGTGTGTGAAAAGATGATCAATATCACTAATCATCAGGGCACTGCAAATCAAAGCCACAATAAAATATCACCTCACACCTGTTAGAATGGCTATTATCAAAAAGACAAAAAAATAACAAGTATTAGCAAGATATATATATCTATAGATAGATAGATAGATAGATAGATAGATAGATAGATAGATAGATACAGATAGATAGATATTATATTATTCAGCCATTAAAAAAAGGAAGTCTTGCTATCTGTGACAACATGGATAGACCTTAAAGGCATTAGGCTCAATGAAATGTCAGACCGAGAAAGACAAATACTATATGATTCCACTTATATGTGTAATCTAATACAAGCAAACAAAGCAACCAAACTCACAGAGAGCAGATTGGTAGTTGCTTGAGGCAGGGTTGGGGAGTGGGCAAAATGGGTGAAGGGGTCAAAAGGTACAAACTTCCAGTTATAAAATAAGTCCTGGGGATGTAATGTTCAGCATAGTGACTATAGCTAATGATACTCTATTATATATTTGAAAGTTGCTAAGAGGATAAATCTGAAAAGTTCTCAACACAAGAAAAAAAAAACCTGAAACTATGTGTGTAAAATAGACATCAACTGCACTTATTGTGACCATTTCACAATATATAAATATTGAATCATTACACCTGAAACCAATATGTTATATACCAATTATATCTCAATTTCATTTTTTTTTTTTTTAGATTTTATTTATGTATTTTAGAGGGGAGGAGGGGGAAGGGCAGAAGGGAAGGGAGAGAGAAACTCAGGCAGACTCTGCCCTGAGCACAGAGCCCCACACAGGGCTCCATCCCACAACCCCAAGATCAGACCCCAGCAGAAATTAAGAGCCAGATGCTTAACTGACTCTGCCAACCAGGCGCCCCTACATCTCAATTTTAAAAAAGAAAATGTTGGGATGCCAGAAGAGCTACAAATACGTGTTTACATGTTTATATTAGTATAGAATACCACACAAAATAATGATAGCTGCTTCTTACTGGCTGCCAGGAATGTCATTAGATTCTCCACACCCATATATTATTTCATTTATGCCTTTTTATCTTATGAAGAAGATATTACTAACTCTACTTAACAAATAAGGAAACTGAAGCCAACTCACCTTATCGAGTTGCCCATAGTCACAGAGTAAATGAAAAATAGAGCCAGGATTGAACCCAAATCTATTAGATGCTAAAGTATAATCCAAGGAAATGCTTCCCACATTGAGCCCTTACAAGCTACTGACACTTTGATAAGATGTGATGAAACAAACGTTTTGGGAAAAGGGACTCAGACAGGGTCAATTGATGAGGGAGAGTGAAGGGAAGGCACTTCTGCGTGGAGCACAGATGGGGAGCAGACAGCTCTCAACATTTTTAGGGAAATATAGGGATACTACATATCTAAGCACAAGGGAGTATCTTCACGGGAAATTGAGTACCTCAGAGTGGGTCTGCCTTAAGAATTTCTTCTCCTATTACTTTTTCAACTTATCCATTTCACGTACAACAATTTGTTAGGCTTATTAGGCAATAGTGACTAATACAGATCAATGATTCTATTCAGAAAATGGAACTCTACTCCCTAACCACTACCTATCTTTCTACTACGCATCCAAATAGACCAGTGGTATACTGGTTAATGTTTATCAAGCAACTCTCCACTGAAAGACAAAAACAAGTGGTATACTGGTTAATGTTTATCAAGCAACTCTCCACTGAAAGACAAAAACAAACAGAAACTCATGATTTGTACTATTTGCCATTTTCCACGCTATAAATATTTTCCATTGTGACCAGTATTGAGTTACCAATGTGTCAACACTCAAGGCAGAATTGGGGAAAACTACCCATGGTTGGCCTTTGGGAGATGGCATGAGCCAGCTCCAGCATACCACTGATCCAAATGGTGTCCTTCTACCTCCATCAGAATTTTCTTCTAACCATTTCATCCCACATTTTCTTCTTTTTCAAAATACCTATGGCTTTAAAGTCAATGGCACATTGCTTGAAAGTCTTTATTTTATGGCCATATTATACTCCATGTTTTATTACAGTAACCTCTGACTACATCCAGCCTTAGGAAAAGGAACATCTGATCTATCTTTCCATTCTAAGTGTCACTTTACAGAGAGTTCTATTTGCGCCTGGTATGATGAACGGTTAGTTTTAGAGTTAGTTGTCAAACTTCTTAAAGGATAGAGAAAATATCCAACATTTCTTATCTATTTCTCATAGAATACCTAGGAATGTGCTGGTGGTTAATAAATACTTGTTGATTGATCTTTCTAGGTCATGTTCAGAACTTTGAAACTACTACAAACTATAATCTGCAGCTACTGCATGTGTGCTTTGGCAACTTGCAAAGCTTAGCAAATAATATATAGAGTTTAGTTTTGTTTTGTTATTTCCTTCTGCCTTCACAAAAAAAACCTGACTTTAAAGTTGAGGTTCTGAGCAACTCACTCTGAATCAAATATATCCAGTGCTCTCTCAGCCTTTATTCTAAAGTCTGCTCACTGCTTAGTTCCAAACATCTCTAGGAAGTCTGCTCCAGAGCATCTCTATAGGAAAGAAGAATCTGCAGATTCAGGTTGGATCCTCCTTGTTGTAGAAATGAAACTCTGGGGTCATAGTTTCAAAAATTTAAGAACAGTTTTATTTTATTTTTTTCCTAAAAGAAGATAGTCGCCATATAATCAGGAATCTTTTCTGGTTTGTTCACCCTTGTATCTCCAGAACCGAGAACATATAATAACTGTTCACTGAATATAAATGAAAAACAGCACAGCCATAAAAGTGAAAAGAAAGAGAAAAGTGAAATGAAACAAAATGAAATATTGGGCAGACACTTCAATATAAAAAATATACAAATGATGTTCCAGTATGAATTTATTTTATAAGTTTGAATTCATAATATTTATGCAGGAAGACAATCGATAAGAAAATCAGATTACTGGACTGTACATGAAACTTTGAAACCAGGCACCACAATTGATGGTTGTAATCTGATTTCAGCATGAGTATCCAATTTATTTCTCCATTTGTTTTGGTTGCACAGGCTAGAGAAAATCCTGATTTACACAGATGACGAGTAAATTATTTTAACATCTTTCTTTGTAACCTCAGAAGTCTTCAATTAAACACAACCAGAATCTTGAAAGAGGAGTAGTATAAAATTTGCGTTTGCAATGTGAATGACTAGTAATATCTCAGAATTACATTTGATGTTTTTTTCTTCAATAAGTTTGAGATTTTATTGATATATATATGTGCATATACATTATATATGTATCTTGAAATATTATGAGACATTCAATAATGTCACTGAAGAATTTCATACATTTCAATGCCCATCTCTATCACACATTTACTCAGAGTTTTATAAGAATCAAATTTACTTTGTTTTCCTATTGAATCCAAATTCTAAGTTTCAATTTTATTGCTAACTTTATAGGTAGTTGTAAATGAGATTAACATGGCAGGCTAGCATTGTCATATTGAGTTTCTTCAGCTTATTAAAAATGTCAACAAGAGACACAAGCAGGCAAAACCATGTTTTAAGAGAGGCTTTGTTAATGGTGTTATTATCAAGAAGAAAAAAAAAATTCTTGTCAAATTTGAAAGATTTGTATCAGTACTTGGCCTTGGCAGAAGTAACTTAATTGGTCAGGGAATTTTGAAAAAATAAATAAATACATACATACATATATGCATATATACATATATATTGTTATATACTACGTATATATTATGCTATATAATATATATTATATATATTGCTATATATTATGTATATATACATAATGCTAAAAATTCTGCATTAAAAAGAGTACACCTTTAAAATTTGGCAATTTCTATTAAAAAAATGAAAATTTTGAAAGATGCTCATTAATCTGCTTCATAGCAAGTGATTGTCTACTCGATATACCACAATTATTTGAACTCATTTTGGCAACTACTCCTATATTACAAATCCTATAGTGTTTCCAGCCATTATTTTCTCAATGCTAATTGCACACCAATCCATTTTTGACAACCGACTTGATGGAATATTTTTTAAATTAAAATAAAACTTAAACACTTTCCCTGTTGTATGTGCTTCAAGGATTTTATTCAGTAATGTATATCCTTTGTGTTTATTTGTTTGGTCCTATCTCACCAACAAATTGGTGTAATGCATAGTACTCACACCTTGAAACAGCTGAATTATAATGGTTACACATAATTCACTTTTTGAAATAAACAAGTCTTCATGAGCAGCTTCTTAGTATCCTTTTCTCACAGTGTTATAAAGGAATGGCAATAAGCGTATACTCATTGCTTGCTCATTTACCATGACTGTAGCAAAATCAATAGCATAGGGTGAAATGAGTGTTTTCCTGATATCTTGTACTTTTCCCCTTACTTACACGATAACTTCAAATGGTGCTATAAATACTTTGTTATTGACAGATTTACATTTTTAAGTGTACTTTTTCAAGAACATCAAGTGGTGGTTTAAATTGTACTAAAAGATGAAGGGAGACTTATTTTTTATAGTCAATCTTTTATTTCAAAACTTGAGAACGTGTCAGAATTCATAGAACAAATAACTTTGCAAATTTTAATTTCACAAACACAATGAGGATTTTGTGTAGAGGATACTATATTTGGGGCTGGTAGAACTTAATTTGTGTCATCTGATCCTTATAATTTTCATGGTATTAGCCATGAAATTCTATTTTCTTTGAAACTTCCTGTTTTTAATTAGTGATTGATTTCTAGTTTGAAAAGCAATTATGCCACCTCAATTTTAACAATTACACTTATGTGTATATTTAATTTAGGCAAGTAACATCTGACACTTCATGAGTAAAGTATGGTCATGACGCAGTGTGTAGAGTTCACCTGTTATTGCACAATTGTCTAATAAGCCATGATAAGAGCATGAGCCAGCAGATGTGCCTGAGCTTTGCCTGGCATTTACTGGAGCACAGTACACATGTGCTGAACTAGTGAACTCACTTGTATCATTTTACACCAGCAGACATGTACAGGCTTGAATTCAAGGAAAGACCAGAGAAAAGCTCCCTCCTTCCTACTAAATTACACATTTGTAGCAAGGTCAAATATACGCATAAATAAGCAAAAGGAACCATAGCCTAAAATCTGCATGACAACAAGTTAAACCCTGTGTACATGGTATGCTCCATAGTCTCTAAAGTGCTAAAAATCAGCAGATATGTTGTAGAGCCTGTAGTTTTTGCTTTGGGTTTTCACTTTGGTTGTTGTTACAGCTTTTAAAATAATGAAATATAATTTTTAACTGAATTAAAAATGAAACTCTATAGAAGTGCCTTGTACAAAGCTGAGGGAGGTTTCCCAGAAAGCAGTTTGAAAGTACACCTAGATCCCAAAAATGCCTAGCCCAACATAAGACATAGTCAAACTGTTTGGCTTATCACTTCCCAAGTAAAATCACCTGCTACAAACAGGAGTAAGGAGAATGAAAGGTCATGATAAGGAAGTAGGAAGGGAGACAGAAAAAAAGGTGTGGAGGGGAGAGGGGAGAAGGGAGGCAAGGGATGGAAGGAGGGAGGGAGGGAGACAGGGAAAGGGGATGGAAAGGAAGGAAGGAGGAAGGAGAGAAAAAAGAGAAAGAACGGGTCTTGAGCTGGTGCTGTGTGACTGGTCATACTCATGTTCCCTTAAGCCTCTACCTCCACCGCTTCTGAAGCCTCCCTCTCTTACTGTCCACCTCCCACTAGCCCTGCTCTCGTCAAAGTCTCCACACCCTGAGCTCTTCTTGTAGGAGCAGACTTCATTTTACTGTGCCTCCCTTTATTGTGCTGTTTCTTTTGTGCTTTGCTGATACTGTGTTTTTTACAAATGGAAGGTTTGTGGCAACCTTACATCTAGCAAGTCTATCAGCAACATTTTCCCAACAGATATGCTCTCTCTGTGTCTCTATGTCACATTTTGGTAATTATCGCACTATTTCAAACTTTTTCATTATTATTATAATGTGCGGATCTGTGATCAGTGATCTTTGATGTTACTATTGTAATTGTTTTGGGGCACCACAACCACGCCATATAAGACAGCAAACTTAATTGATAAATACTGTGTGTGTTCTGACTATTCCACTGACCAGCTGTTCCTCTATTTTTCTCCCTCTCCTCGGGCCTTCTATTCCCTGAAACACAACAATATTGAAATTAGGCCAATTAATAACTCAACAATGGCCTCTTAAGTGTTTAAGTGAAAGGAGGAGTCACACATTTCTCACTTTAAATCAAAAGCTAGAAATGATTAAGCTTAATGAGGAAGGCATGTCTAAAGCCAAAGCAGGCTGAAAGCTAGGCCTCTTACGCCGGCTACCCCAGTTACAAATGCAAAGGAAAAGTTCTTGAAGGAAATTAAAAGTGCTACTCCACTGAACACATGAATGATAAAGCAAAACAGCCTTACTGCTGATATGGAGAAAGTTTTAGTGGTCTGGATAGATCAAACCAGCCACAGCATCCCCTTAAGCCAAAGCCTAATCCACAGCGAGGCCCCACCCCTCTAACCCTCTTCAACTCCATGAAGGCTAAAAGAGGTGAGGAAGCTACGGAGAAAAGTTGGAAGCTAGCATAGGTTGGCTCATGGGGTTTAAGGAAAGAAGCCATCTCCATAACATAAACGTGCAAGGTGAAGCAGCAAGTGCTAATGGAGAAGCTGCAGCAAGCTATCCAGAAGATTTACCTAAGGTAATGAATGAAGGTGGCTACACAACACATTTTCAGTGCAGACAAAATAGCCTTATACCAGAGGAAGATGGACTTTTCATACCTAGAGAGGAGAAGTAAATGCTGGCTTCAAAGCTCCATTGGACAAATTGACTCTCTTGTTAGGGCAATGCAGCTGCTGACTTTGAGTTGAAGCCAATGCTCATGCACCACTCTGAAAATCCTAGAACCCTTAAGAACTATGCTAAATCTACTCTGCCTGTGCTTTAGAAATGGAGCAACAATGCCTGGATGACAGCACATCTGTTTATAACATGTTTTACTGAATATGTTAAGCCCACTGTTGATAACTACTGCTCAGAAGATTACTTTTAAAATATTACTGCTCGTTGATAATGAACCTAGTCACCCAAGAGCTCTGACAGAGATGTAACACAAGATCAATGTTGTTTGCATGCCTGCTAATACAACCTCCATCGTGCAGCCCATAGATCAAGGATTCATTCTGACTTTTAAGGCTTATTATTTAAGAAATACATTTCTTAGGCTATAGCTGCCATAGATAATGATTCTTCTGATGGATCTGGGCAAAATCAACCCTTCCGGAAAGGATTCACCATTCTAGATGCCACTAAGAACATTTGGGATGCACAGGAAGAGGTCAAGATATCAGCAGTCACAGGAGGTTGGAAGAAGTTGATTCTAACCCTCATGGATGACTTGGAGGGGTTCAAGACTTCACTGCAGATGTGGCAGAAGCAGCAAGAGAACTAGAATTAGAAGTGGAGCCTGAAGACGTGACTGAACAGCAGTCAAACTTTCATGAATGAGGAGTTGCTTCTTAGAAATGAGCAAAGAAAGTGGTTTCTTGAGATGGAATCTACTGCTGGTGAAGATGCTGCAAAGACTGTTGAAATGACAACAGAGGATTTAGAATATCACATAAACTTAGTTGATAAAGCAGCGGCAGGGTTTGAGAAGACTGACTCCAATTCAGAAAGAAGTTCTGCTATGGGTAAAATGTTATCAAACAGCATCACGTGCTAGAGAAAAAAATTGTTGGTGAAAGGAATAGTCAATTGACATGACAAATGTCATTTTTGTCTTATTTTAAGAAATTGTCCCAGCCATCCCACCCTTCAGCAGCCACCACCCTCATCGGTCAGCAGCCATCAACACTGAGCCAAGACTCACCCCCACAAGAAGATCGTGACTCCCTAAAGCCTCGGATGATGGTTAGCATTTTTAAGTAATAAAGTACTCTTCAGTTAAGGTATGTACATTGTTGTTTTAGACATAATGCACTCTTAATAAACTACAGTATAAACATAACTTTTATACGCACTAGGAAACCAAAAAACTCATTTGACTCACTTGATTGCGATATTCACTTTATTGCAGTGATCTGGAACTAAACCTGTAAAACCTTGAGGGTATGCCTGTAATTTTCCTTCCCAGAACTCTTAGCCACTTCATGAGATACGGTGTGTAAAGTTTACCCCCAGAGGACCCAACAGAAGAAGGCATGATGCTATGTTCTTTGTTGGACTGGTAAGGGAACAACAATTTTTATGAAGTTGTAATTAACCATGCCAATAATAAAGATGGCATTTTTGATTTCATTAATCTGTGACTATAGGAAACATTCATTAAACAAATGCTTCTTGAGCACCAATTGTGTGGGAATGAGTGTTTAAAAAGATTGTAATGACCATTTATCAGCCACTTATTATGTGCCAGGCACTGGGTTAAGTGCATTCCATACATAATCTTTTCATTTTTCACACCACTATGAGACAGGAAATATAATCCTCTTTTCTCATATAGGAAATTTTTGGCTTAAAAACAGTAATAGCCTAAAGTCAAACAGTTGGTAACGGGATAGGGAGAGAATTCAAACTATATCTATGTGATACAAAGTCTATGTTAATAACTCAAACTCCATAACTCCTCCTTCAAACTTGCATGATCTTTAGCTCACTGTATCTCTGACCAATTAATTGCTCAGGAGTTATATTTTCCATCTGACTTGGTCCATTGTTGCAGGCTATAATTTATTTTAAAAGATATTTTTTCTGTATCATCATTTCAACTTTACACTTTACCTGCCCAATGCAGTAGAAAGGACATAGAGACATAACTTTTTTAAAAGATTGACAGATTTCAAACTATGTTCTTAAAACCCAGGATTTTAAAATCCTGCAATTGTAACAATGGTCTGAAATCAATAGGAAAGTTTTATCTGCATCTATGCTACACCAGAAAAAATCCTGAACTTTTTTCAACTTTTAATATTCAAGTAAAACTTCTGCTGAGCAATACTGGGAAAGCAAAGGAACTGTAGCTTAGCCAGATGTCTATCTCTCAGTGGGGGATGCACATGTGTACACAGGAATGCAGCTGTCTGCATGTGCATGCACACATACACACACGTACACACACTCTGCACAATGCTTCTCATTCCCTCACTCAGCTTTCTCCACTACAGGATCCTCTGTCTCCTGCTTTTTAATCCAGGGAAAGCTTTCTAAATGACCTCTTCACAGTAGAACACTGCCAAGGTTAACCAATAGATTCTAATACTCCCCATTATCCTCACAGAGCCAGCAGTCAGTGACACTGAGTCTCTTTTTCCTTCTCAAGCATCCTTTACACGATCATTTGTAAGCATTTTCCATAGTACTCCCTATTAGGTAGAGACTGAGCTCCTGAAATTGATCAGCAGATAGTCAATCCTTAGAGCTGTGGTTATTAACTCTGTCTCTCCTTTTGTTCCAGTCATAGTAGGATAATATTATCAAAGTGGGAGAAGATTTTGTCCAACCCCCTTAATATCACAGATGAAGAAACTATGGCTTATTATAGCCTAGAGAGGTAAAATGCTAGGAATAGTCAAGCTCACACAGGGAACCTGCTGGAATTAGAATCCGGTACTGCAGGCAGAGCTGATATATTCAGCAGTCCACTCCCCCACACAGAGTGTAGTGCCTGTGGCATACCACCCACAAAGACTGAAATGCCATCTTGACTATTACTACATAGGTCTGTAGCCTGACTCTTAAGCATGAGATCTTTTATCAGACAACCAACTGGCAGCTACTTCAGCAAATGAATTCTGTGTCTCATTTTGTAAAATGATTTTTATCCTTCCTTTATTATTCTATGATGGATATTCTTTCACATTCATATTACTCTGGCATGATACACTCATGCTGTTTTATAAAAAAAAAAAATCCATACTTTAGAATAGACTATTATTATACAATCTTGATATAACCAGTGTCACCTCATATAATGAATGAGTTAATAAAGTGCACAAAATTATTGCTTCTCTGCCCTGTTTTCTGTATATCATAGTTGAGGCTGCTACAAATACATATAATACAGTAATTATTATTGTGTTCTATTGTCAAAATATATTGAAGGCTTAACAACTACTGATGAGCAAATCTCAATGGGGTTGGAGTTGAAAACTCTTTAGGAAAAAAAAAACATATCAGTAAAGTAGACGTCTCATAAAATCCTTAGGGTTTCTTAGTCTCCACTGAGAGAAAAATTCTGTAATAACATTTTTCTTTCTATTTCTGGCATATACGATTAAGATCATTGCCTAGACTGAGTTATTAGCTTAAATTCTATTCTCTCCAAACCCTTTGTTAAAATTTGTGCTTCAGTCAACAATCCTAACACTGTTTTGTGTCTTTAATCTTTCAGGAGAATACTATTTTTTTTTTTTTTGATACACAGGCCAGTATTTTTCTGACATATATCCCTAGCTTTTTAAGGCCTATGTTTCACACCTATAACAAAATTTTTCCTTCCATCTTTTAATACTGTCATTCTTAAATCTAATGAAGGATGATTTATGTAATTTTTCACAGACCATTAATCCACATTCAAGTAGAAACAACATTCTCTTAACTAATTAGCATATACACAGCAGGAATGGGAAATCACCTTTTTAAAAGTTGAATCCAATCCAGGTAAGCCTGGTAGTTCTTGGGTCAAATATCAAACAGTAACGTTGCCATGTATTCCTAACGTTGTAAAAATGCAACATCACAATACATTCTTAGTAACAAAATCAGAAAATATCATAAATTGGGGGGGCGCCTGAGTGGCTCAGTCATTAAGTGTCTGCCTTCGGCTCAGGGTGTGATCCCAGAGTCCTGGGATTGAGCTGCATCGGGCTCCCTACTCCACTGGGAGCCTGCTTCTTCCTCTCCCACTCCCCCTGCTTGTGTTCCCTCTTTCTCTGGCTGTCTCTCTGTCAAATAAATAAATTAAATCTGGAAGAAGAAAGAAAAGAAGAAAGAAAGAAAGAAAGAAAGAAAGAAAGAAAGAAAGAAAGAAAGAAAGAAAGAAAGAAAGGAAGGAAGGAAGGAAGGAAGGAAGGAAGGAAGGAAGGAAGGAAGGAAGGAAGGAAGAAAGAAAGAAAGAAAGAAAGAAAGAAAGAAAGAAAGAAAGAAAGAAAGAAAAGAAAAAGAAAGAAAGAAAGAAAGAAAGAAAGAAAGAAAGAAAGAAAGAAAGAAAAGAAAGAAAGAAAGAAAGAAAAAGGAAGGAAGGAAGGAAGGAAGGAAGGAAGGAAGGAAGGAAGGAAGGAAGAAAGAAAGAAAGAAAGAAAAAGAAAGAAAGAAAGAAAGAAAGAAAAGAAAGAAAGAAAGAAAGAAAGAAAAAGAAAGAAAGAAAGAAAGAAAGAAAGAAAGAAAGAAAGAAAGAAAGAAAGAAAGAAAAGAAAGGAAGGAAGGAAGGAAGGAAGGAAGGAAGGAAGGAAGGAAGGAAGGAAGAAAGAAAGAAAGAAAGAAAGAAAGAAAGAAAGAAAGAAAGAAAGAAAGAAAGAAAAAATATCATAAATTGGATATGCTGCCCAACTATTTTCTCTCAGCTTTAGTATTCTTTCTAGGTCCTTCTCCTTAGCCTCTTTTCTGTGCTCCTTCCCATTCCTTAACAAATATTTATGGTCCAGACACTATGGCAGGCACTAGAAATACAAAGGTAAATAAGTTAAAGCACATTTCCCCACTTCTGTCATTTCTCAATATGTCACTCCTCAATGCCATTTTTCTCTCTCTCTCTCTCTCTCTCTCCACACACACACACACACACACACACACACACACACACACACACACACATAATTCCCTCAAACTCAGCTCGGGGTCTGTTCTCTCTAGAAAGGTAACTGCCATAATTGTTCCAAGGGAACTCAGCCGCACACCCTGGGGATTCAGCACATTGCCTGCTGACTAAATCTGAAGAGATACTGTGTGGTCTGGCTGTAATTCCTGGTTAAGACCCTGCCTGAGAAGTCCCCCTGAAGCAAAAAGGACTTCAATTCTTGCCTTGCCAAGCCATCTAGATAAATTCACCCTCCAGCACTACTTTCACCATCCCTCAAAGGGATGGCCTGGAAAATTATGTGCTGTTCCACTCTACCCTCCATGGGAGGGAAATTTTGAGGTAGCCAAGCCCTATCTTTGCCTACACAAACAAAATTCTGACTGTTCTATTGTTCCCACATGCCTATATGTCTTTGCAGAATTCCAAACAAGACCTCTCTACTTTAGATTTTTCTCTCAGCCCTGCTGAGATTTCTACCTTGCTGTTATCATCCCATCCCCTTCTGTGAAGTCCCAGATCCCTGAAGGACCTAAGCATGTTCCATCTCCACTCTCATTCCCACAAAATCTCTCCCTTGCTCAAGACTCTAACTCTCAGCCTTGGGAACTCTCCATTCTCATAGGCAGTGAGAACTCCTTTTTCACCATTATATTGAGTTGTAGCGACCTAAAGCTTAAAATAAATCCCATGCTCGGACTTGCTCCAATCTGGACCCATTACTCTCTAGGCCTCCTGTTCAGCTGGGCTTTCACTTCATGATTCTCCTGTATTGGATTTTCCTGTTTTCTAAAACCTATGACTTTTTTTTTTTAATTTTTCTATCACTGTGCTGAAACAGCTTTTAGTATATTTCTTAGAGAATTCGTTTCTGAGAATCTGCAGGTTTGAAAATGTCTTTATTCCAACTCTCATACCTGATTGTTAGTTTATTTCTTTTCCTTCTATACATTGAAAGAATCACTCTGTTATCTTCTAGCTTAAAGTGCTGCTAATGAGGAATCAAGTAACATTCTCCTTTACCCTTTATGTTACTTGTTACTGCTGTTTCTCTGTGTGAGCCTCTAGGTTCTTTCCTTTATCTCTGGGTGTGACAGAGGCTGTAGTTGCTCCTTAATTAAATCCAGTCTTCTGTTCTTCCTTCAGTAGTTCAAGCTCTAAGATTTAACTAGGCACAGGGCAGCCCAAACTAAGGATTGTCATTCCCAGCTTCCCTTGTAAGCGGGATGACCATGTGACCAACTTTGGGCCAACCAGATAGAGCAGAAATTATATATAACTTCTGGAGTGGGCCCCGAAAACAAGAGGGGGAAATGATCTCACTTTCCCTTTCTCTTCTTCCTGCTAGCTGTAAACAGATGTGATGGTGAGAGCTAAAGCAGCCATCAAACCAAGAGAGGAAGCCACATTTTAAGGATGGCAAGAGCAAAAGATAGAAGGAGCTTGGATTTGCAATACCAGGAAGCAGCCATGCTGCTTCTGTTTGGACTGATATTTGAGAGAAAATAAATTTCCACCTTATTTCAGCCACTATTGTTTTAGCCCTTGCAACAAAAGACAACACCGTATGCTAAGTAACATCTCTGTCCTCATAAATTTATTCATGGTCTTCGTTATGAGCACTTGGTAGTGTCTTTGAACATGGAGACCTTTCTTTAACAATAGTGAAATCTATCTTTGTATAATTTCTTTGATAATTTTCTCCCCTCTATTTTCTGTTTCTCTCTCTCTCTCTAGAACTAGCTGCTGGATCTCCAAAATTGGTCTTACAATGTTCTTAGTTATTTCCACCCTCCTCCTATTTTCCATCTCTTATCTTTTTATTCTAATTGCAAGGAGATGTACTCAACTTTATCTTCATACACTACTGAATTTTTATTTTAAATTTTATATATCTAAAGCGTCTTTCTTTTTATTGCTTATTTATTTTTAGAATCCTGTTTTGCTTCATAGATAAAGTATCTTTGGTTGTTTTTCTAAGAATGTTACGACAAAGTCTTTTTTAAAGTATTTTCTGCTTCCTTTATGGTTTTGCTTCATAAGAGTTCCATTTTACAGGTTATTTTTTCTCTTTCATGCAGAGACTTTACCCCATTTGCTGTTGACCTTCCTGTCCATCTTTATATGTTTTAAGAATAAGATATTTAAAACACTCATGGGAAATTCTGTGTGTTAAGATGTGTCTTGTTAAGTGTTGAACCTTGAGTGACAAGCTAAATTTTTTGTGGGAGATCCCACCAATGTCAAGATTTAAAGATTATTATTTATCCTTTTAGAGCCATTCTGCTTTTTCAGAGAAAAGTTCTCCAGACTTTTACCTGGGGATAGGAGGTGGGAGGGGGTGTCCTTCTGACTCTCTGCATTATAACAGATGACAGAATGAGAGAGATATTCAGAAAGAGAAAGAGAGAAAAAGAGAGTGAGTAAAAGCACATTACAGCAGAGTCCCAAGCTGGCTACCCCACCGTTTAATAGGTAGATGTCAATCTTTCATTCTGTTTTCATCACTTAACCTGACCCTATCCCCAACTGGGTCTGGAGTATCTAAAATGAGACATGTTCCAGTCCAATTTCAAAAGAAGTTGAACCTTTAATCATGAGTGAAAGTTATAGATTAGCCTGGAAGTGTAGGGTGGGGGAGGGAATTGGGTGTGGAGACTAAGAATCAGGGTCACTGAGTGGAACCATGTTGGAAAGGTGACCCAAGGAGCCTAACTGTTCCACATGCAGACCCTTTGTGTTCATTGCCATGCCTCCTTCATATCTTCCAAGGTGGCTGGTGCCTCTTTTCTCGAGTTCTACAGAGCAAATTTAATCCTCTTTCTGCAGTATCCTCTGTTGCACCTTGCCTAAATCAAATTCAGTCCTCAATCCTCTATCTCCCCAAAATTCATTGTCTACTATTGCCTTCTCTTCTGTTTTTTTTTTTCCTCATGTGTTTATGTGCCTTATTATTATTTTTTTTTTAATAATTCCTTTACTGGTGCTAGGCTTTTAAGTGAGAACTTAAAGAAATGTGTATTTAATCATCCAGATGACCTGGCACACATTTAAGTTATCTTAGGGCATAACATGTTGCATCTATGATATCTTGGTGTGTTTCAAATGGTAAATTTCCCAGATTATTGTGATAATTGCTTCCTAGCATCAAATCCAGTCCTTTACCTAGTGTCAATACAGAATTCAAACATATCAATAGGGTGATTCAGGTTTTGTGGGGGGTTTTTTAATTATTATTTTAGCCAATCTTTCTAGAAAGTACAAATTCTATTTATAGAACAAGCTATAGCTATTTACTTAAAAAGAAAACAGGCTTTTTTTCTCCATGAAAACAAATTTCACATGCATGATTTTGTTTGCAAATTCACTTACAGGTAAAGATAATGTTGGCCAAAGAATCACACTAAAATTGATTCTAGACAACTTATTTCCCTAGAAAACTTCTTGTTAAATTAGCCCTGTTCCTCTAAGTCAAGCCCCTTGGGAAATGAGAGAAAGTCATTGGTAGCTACTGTCTTAAAGGATCTCTAAGATACAAAGAAGTCCACTGGAGCCTCCAGAACAAGGTATGTTTGGTCTTTCAGTTAAACTGTGATTCTGAACCTCAAGTCACTACCCAATCAAAGAAGTTGATAGAAATGTGTTTGCCTCTCTGGGATGCCTGCTACAATAAAAATCTCATATGGTCTTCCAAAGGACAGACCTTGTCTTTGCTGAGTGTCATTATAGGAAATTCACATTCCCTGGTGAGTAGAAATTAGTCCTAGAAAATGACATCTTGGGTTTAACAGTTATATGGTGTTGGAAAGCTACCAACATTTAACTTCTGTTAGTGTTCAAACCCTACAGACTTTGTATCATAAGCCACTGAAAGCTTCTATTTCATTTTATCCATTGCCACAATTCAGAAGAATCTGCCTTTGGGTCTTTTCTGAGGCGTTCTGTTGTTTTTGTTTGTTTGTTTGTTTGGTTGGTTGGTTGGTTGGTTGGTTGGTTGGTTTGGTTGGTTTTTTTAATCCTCTTTCAAACAACATGCTCTATGTTTCCATTTGCTCAGTCCTTGGATATTATTTTACCTATTGTTCTTCTCTTAATTATTCAATAATCTTCATTTTAATTGTACATATCCTGAACCCCATTCCAGGTCACACACTCAGCTGGTTTTCATCAGAATGCGGAGCTATGCTAAGTTTGCCTGTCCCGACCCTTTCTGTTCCAGAAATCACGACTTTCTCTGCTCCTCTCCTCTAACCTTCCTCCCTCAAATTGCCTTCTGACTCCCTTGGAGTTCAGTCAGCTTTTCATTCCAGTTGGAAAAATGTCAGGGTTATTACTCAGATACTTGGTTGAAAACTTCACTCCGGAGAAAGAGATTTTTTTTCCCCCCCTCAACATTGTGACAGGAAATAGAACACTGAGACTGTCCAAGACAGGAACGATATAGGAACTAGGCCCAATGCCACAACCGTTATGTCACTTCTGATGAAGCTCAGCCTTCTACAATTTAGGCACTTTTGTAGCATAGACAGATTCCAGAGTCTACCCCAGACCTGAAAATCATTTATGGTCTACTTAGTTTGCCCTGATGAATGTCAATGCCCTAGTCTTCGATTCTTCCTTAAAGTAGTTCTAGATGACAAAAATGCACCCTTGCATGTCGGCAAACCCCAGGTATGTTAGATTCCAAATATGTACGTCAAATATGACAAGTTCTCCAGGTTGGCCAATGAGACTAATGAGGTGAAAATAACAGACAAAGGGATTAAGCACAGGGGAGATAGGTTTTTTACTTTAGCTCATTAAAGTCCCATGCGGCTATCCTGTTACCAAATTATGAATAGGTTATCAGGCATGGCAGGATGTGTTTTAAAGCTCCCACACTCTAGATTCAGACGTGTCTGATTTTGTTTCCCAACTCTGCCTCTGAGGAACTGTGTGACACTGAATGAGTTATTTAACCTCTCTAAATAGCCATCTCTTCATCTGCAAGTCCTAGTAGTAATAGCTACTTGGAAGCTGATACTCAGAAGTCACTGAAAAAAAATATGCATTAATGACAAAATAGGCAAAGCAGAAGCCTGATGTAACATAAGTACCCAATAGTACTTAAGGCATTAACATCATAAACACAGCACCACTGTCTCTTCTGATTTTGAGAGGTTGCCAAAAATCATTCTAAGTGTCAGTGAAGATAAAACAAAACAAAATCACCAAAGTCAGGCCTTATAAGAGCGAATATATGCTGACACTGACCTACACCTTACTTGTACCACTACAACCATTTTTTTTTCTTTAAAATGTTACATAATAATCATGAACATACTGAGCAGAAGCCAAATATGTTTGAAGATTTTAAAGACAGAAACATAGCAGCTTCTATAGGAGTTAGAGACTACTAATTCTGTCACCTGCCAGAACTAAATTTCTCACCCCCTCACATTTAATCCTGGTAATGGTAAAGATACACAAATCAAAACTTGACAGTATCTTAACTTCAGAGATAAATGTTAATCAGTACATCCTCATTCCAATTAGGTTCTTCATTCTTCACTATCTCACATTCTATTTAATGTGTCAACTTTTTAGTTAGGAAGGATTTCTGATGCTCTGCACACACACACACACATACATATATTTGTATAATAAAGATTTCATATTATTAAACATATAATTCAAATATCAGTTTCAGAAAATTTAATGAGTCCGGCTAATCTGTTTTTCAGCCTTCTTTAGGACTAAAGAAGTGGTTCTTACTCATAATGTATGTAAAAATATCCTGGCATGCTTGTTAAAATTATGTTTTCTGTCCTGACCCCAGAAATTTTGATTCGCTATATCTGGGATAGGGCCAGGAAGGGACATTTTAATAGATGTCCCAGGTGATACCCATGGGGGTACGCCTCAAAGCTCACTTGGAGAAACACAAGACTAAAGGAACAACTGATAATATTGCGCTTCAATTTCACATGAAATTCTCAATAACATTACAAAAATGATTGTAGATTCCTTTAACTATCACATCTTCTCCCTACATACTCTTTTACAGCTGAGAAAATTGTGCTCTTACACACAGATGCAGATATATGCCTTTCTGTTTTTCCCCATTTTAATAGCAAGCTTGCTCAATCTTACTCCAATATTCCAGAAAACAGATATGAAGAAAATAAAACTCATAAAATCACTGAAGATAGAGACTAGACAAATCAAGGTATGTTTTGTTGTGTTTTATCTTTTACACAAGTATTTATTTTTCCAAAGAGTATACTCTGGAGTTATTTGAATACTGAGTTCTCAGACATGTAAGTGTGTATCACTTAATACTACTTGCTATACAGTCTACTGGGACAGACATAATTAAAGTAAGAGTGGCAAGGCCACAACCAATTAAATATCAATCAGAAATGAAAATAAAGCAGCTCTGAAATTAGAATGTAAATTCAATGTAAATATATTCATTCATTCTTTTTATTAGCTACTATTTATTAAGCAGCCACTATATGCCAAGAGATCATGTTTCAATTTATTTTAAAAAGACACCTATTGCATAAAGCAAAATATATCCACATGGGATAACAGAGTGACATTTACAGGCTCTTTGGGGTATATTTAAATGTATATCTGATCTTCAAGAGCAGGTCTTTGAACACAAAAAAAGCAATGGTGCTGAATTAAAATAATCACAAAAATTATCACTAAAACCTTCACAAAGTCTGCTCATTAATTTTTCCCAACCTTCCACATTCTTATTTTTAACTTGCAAAGCATGTAGCCAATAGCATTAGTTCATGTTACTTATTTTGAAGCTGACCAAATTCAGTTTTATAGTTAAGTCTATATAAAGGGACAGGCTACATGTCCCTGACATTCTTCAATATTCCTCAACAACACTCAAAAAAAACAGGAGTCCATTTCAAAAGAAAATTAACAGTATTTTTTTTTTAAACACTGCTGAGATAACTGGGGAGGAAGAATTTTTGAAATCGTATTGTCTAATGACTGTGTGCACAGAGCATTACTGCATGTGTGACCCTGGACAAGTCATAGAACTGTTCTGAACAACAATGTTTTCACGTGTTAAACAGGAAAAATAACATCTCATTGCAGGATTGGTGTGTCAGAATTCACAGAGGTAATGTATGTAAAACGGCAAGTATAGAATCTGGCAAGAGTAAGTGAGCAATAACTAGAAGTTGGAAGATGAGATAATGAGCCTGATGCTACTGCTGAATTGGTCTCTAATTGTTTCCTGTGTGTATATTTTATCTCTTCTACTAGACTGTAAATTATCTGACAGCAGGAATGGTGTCACTTTTTTTTTTTTTATCTCCAGCAATCTGGTATAGTATTAAGTAAATAATATCTACTGTATGGATATTCATGTAATTGAATTCATATCAATTGACAGGAGTGTAATTGTTTTTCTCTTACTAAAAGTGTGAGCCATATCTTACCTAAGAACACAACTTGAAGTGTCTCAAGCTTTGGAACGAATGTCTCCTGAAGAAAGCTAAGCACTACAATGATGGTAGTAATAGCAAATTGCATTTTGGTGCTCTATGAGCTAAATGCTGTCCAGAGCACTTTGCATGTATTAACTCATGTAATCCTTTCACCAATCGTACAAGAAAAGTAATATTATCCCTGTTTAATGAGTGAGGAACTGGGAATGTGGGGGGTTAAATGACTTCCCAAGGTCACACAGCTAGTAGGGACAGAAGCAGGATATGAAAACCAGAGTACTGGGCGCAAGTCTGTGCACTTAACCACTATTCTGTACTTCGGCTATGGTAGATTAAGAAAAGAGAAAAAAAAAAAAAAAGCTGGCAGAGAAAGATTTTTGGTCTGAAGTACAGTAAAAAAACAGCTTTAAATCTAATAAAATGGATTGCTGGCCCTTATGCTCATCACTTCCTTTTTAAATCTCAGGATAGTGAAATGATTGAGAGGGTGTTTATTTCCTCCCTGAGGAAGAAGTTTGTGCAGCAAAGTACCTTAATTAATACTCACCATGCAGTTCAGGCAAAGAGACACATATATATCATTACAGAAGAAAGCGTTTTGTTGCATTTGGAACCACCTGAAAATTAGTGATGCCAAATTTAACAGCAAGTTCGAAACATGGTGAGCTTGAAGTTCCCTTGCCTCTAGCAACATACATGTTCTAGTCTGCCATAGAGTTTGGGGGCGGGAGCTCTTAGTTTATGATTGGTTGGTATTGTTTTATCTTTCTTTCCCTGCAGTTTTTATAGACATAGGAACAGAACTTCTCTCAAATATCAATATATTTCCAGTTTTGCAAAATCTTCAAACGATTTGGAAAGAGAATGCTAACTATTTACTTAATGGTGATCTTAATACCAGTTTTAGCAGGGGCCAGCAAACTTTTCCTATAAAGGGTCAGATAGTAAATAATTGAGGCTCTGCTGGCCAGTCTCTGTTACAGCTACTGAAGTCTGTTTTTGAAGTGTGAAAGCTGCCACAGACAATACATAAGTGCAGAGGTGAGGCTGTGTTCCAATAAAACTTTATTTACAACCTTAGGCAGCAGATGGGATTTGGATCCCAGGCAATGGATCCCAGGCTATGGTTTAGGATCCTAGGTTTATAGCAGCCCATAATCTTACAAGCCTAATTGTTTTTGAATCAATGCAATTTGCCTGCCACTTTATCCCAACATAAATTACCTTATTCTTCTCCCAGCAACCCTCAGAGGTGGAAAAAAAGGGGGTGGGGGGCTTGGGCAGATCAAGTGGACAAGAGTTACACATAGTAAGTTATGGAGAAGTTACAAAGAAAAAAAAAATCAAACCCAAGTGGTTTTACAAGCTTTCATTCTGTGTCTCATTCTGTCCGATACACAGGGCCAGAGCTCTTATGAAAACTTAAAAATATATGTATTCAAATATTTTTCACTTAAATGGGTTGTAACCAGAGATAATTGGTTTCAGTAACAGTAACCCTGAGAGAACGGAGGACTGAATTATTGACTAAAATACATGAATACAGAGCACTGTGCTGGCCTTTGACCAATTTTGTCTTAAGAATAGAAAAGAAGACTGAGAATGCATGCCAGTTTGATACTTCAAAACAGTAAGGATATAAGTAATAGCTAGGCTGGGTGTAAAGTCCTGTTTCATAAGTTTTATATTTAATCTGTGTTTTAGCATTATGAAATTAAATCCTAACTACTATGTTTATAAGACAATTCTCTTGTGACATTCTGACTTCTTAAGCTGCAGTGTTATATATTGTTAATCTCAAGGTTATGATATATGTTTTACTTGTTTGTTGTAGGAAAGTATATTTATTCATTATATAGTTGATAGATGATATTAAGTTTAATTTATTCATAGACTTTATACCATTTAATCATCTATGACTATGAAGAAAAATGCCTTCTTTCTCTTGCATAGTTGTGCAAATAAAAATTGTAATTGTAACTGTAACAGAATCTTTTTTAAAATAATACAGAACCTTACCATTTTCTCATACTTTCCCTACTAATTTCTCTTATTCCAATACTTGTTGATCTCTACTGAGAATATCCACGGTTGGTCACCTTTGAAAGATCTGCTTTGAAAATCTAGACTTGCAACTTTTTTTTTTTTTTTTTTTTTTAATGGTGGGTGGAATACAACCATATCCTGGAAACTTCATCCAGATACCTGTCTATGGAAAGGATAATATCCCCTAGAGGGTAGAGTTTTATTTTTTTTTTATCTAAAAACTTTGTAAAGGGAAATTTTGCAGTTTCATATCCAATAGTAATTAGAAACCATGGCTTGAGTTTTCTAGTTGGAACATTATACAACACTTCCAGAATAGTGAATTAGCCACAGTTTTATTATTCTTCAAAAAAAACTATTAGAAAATGTTCTATCAACTTGATGAAAAGGGAAATGCATAATAGGTCATTAAGCAGAAAAAGGAATAAAAGGAAATGGGTTGTTTTTAATTAACACAGTGGTGCTATGCAAAGTGGTCATCAGTAGAAAGGATGGAAATGGTGTCATACTTAGCGTGAGAGCCTCATAATTTGGACCCAAATTAGCATAGGAACAAGATGGAGAGGAGGCAGATATTGCCTTATGTGGGCAGAAATCCTGGATCCCAACAAGTTGCTGATGCTCTGCCATTAGATTTCAATAGTCCTAAACTAAACCTCTGGTGATAACTGTATTTTAAAAGGTAACTCTTACCCAATCAAGATTTAAAAATAACTCCAGGGGTGCCTGGGTGGCTTAGTTGGTTGAGTGTCCAGCTCTTGATTTCGACTCAGGTCATGATCTCAGGGTCCGAGATCAAGCCCCGCACTGGGCTCCCTACTCAGGAGGGGATCTGCTTCCTCTCTCCCTCTCTCTCTGCCCCTCTCCCTGTTCGTGCACATGCGTGCTCTATCTCAAATGAATAAATAAATCTTTTAAGAAAAAGTAACGCCAAGTGTATTAGTCAGGGTACTCCAGAAAAATGAAATCAATAGGATGTGTGTATGTGTGCACGCACGCGTGTGTGTGTGTGTGTGTGTATGTGTATAATATATATGGAAATTACATTTTGGCTCACCTGATTATGGAGGCTGGCAAATCCAAAGTCTACAGTGTGGGCCAGTAGGCTAGAGACCCAGGATAGCCAGTGGTGCAGTTCCTGTCCAAAGCTGGACAGGCATAGACCTAGGAGAGCCAATGTTCCAGGTCATCTCCAGGCTGTCTGCTGGAGAATTTTCTTTTGCTCAGGGAGACCAGTCCCTTGTTCTATTCAGGCTTTTAACTGATTGAATGACTGCCATCCACATTATGGAGGGCAATTTCTTTTATCCAAAGTTCACTGACTCAAATGTTAATATGATCCAAAAACATTCTCCAAGTTGACACATAAAATTAACTATCACACCAAGGATACCAAACTTGAGGGTAGGAATATAGTAGATATAGAATTAGTTGCATATCTCAGAGATAAAAAGCACTAGCTGTCTGACCTTAGGCAAAGCACCTACTCTCTCTAAAACCCAGTTTCCTCATTAGTGCCTACTTCAGAGAATGGCTGTGAAAATTAAACGAGAAAATAAGGATAAATGCACTCAAACAGTTCCCTGCTACCATTAGGGCTTTTTAAATATAATTTAAAATCACTATTATTAGAATTACTGAAGGAATCCTGACTGACAGAAGCACCCACAGTACCCATGAAGTAAATAAAGTATCTTCAGAACTGACACTGACTGATCAGCTTTACATTTAAATACGTTGCCTATGTCTTGGAGGGAAGAGGGAACATGGAACTAGGAGGGAGAAGTAGTAATATATTTTTTCTAGATAGATGTAATACAAATTTGCTCATCAAGATATGGTATAGCTCACCTGGAACACTGCACTCAACTAAACACCATCATAACAAACTTGAAAGAAGAGGACAGGCAGAATGCCTGTGACGACAGAAGGTTACTTACTGGAGGAGAACAATGTTCAAAGCCTTCTAAGCCAGTCTAGAAAGGTGAAGGCCTTGGTGGGAAATTCAATCAATGTTTACAAAATCAAGAAAACTATAAGGGTGCCTGCCTGGGTGGCTTGGTCAGTTGAGTGTCTGACTCTTGTTTTCAGCTCAGGTCAAGATCTCAGGGTCCTGGAATCAAGCCCCACGGTGGGCTCCTCACTCAGTGTGGGGTCTGCTTGAGATTCCATCCTCCTGCCCCTCCCCCTGCTTACACGCACACTCTCTCTAAAATAATCAAGAAAACTATAGATAAAGGCAAACGAGTCCACATCTAGAAGTTGTACAAGGATGATGTAAGGACGATTCATTACGTATACACTATACACTCCATATGCAATACATCAGCAAATCTTCTTGGCCCATGGCCTTGCCAGTATTCTCCAAACCCCGCCACTTTTCACCACCTCCACGGTTGACATTTTTGTCTAAGCTGCGGTTCTCTCTCACCTGAGTTATTTCAGTAGCCTCATTCATCATTCTACTGCCAATCTTGCCTCCTCACAGAGTTTTCTCAACGGGGCAAACGAACTGTTTAAAACAGGTCTTCTCTTAAAACCGTCAAATGATTTCCCATCTCAAAGCAAAAGCCAAAATCCTTTATGTGGCCAACACAACACTGCATAGTCAGGCCCCCGGGTACCTCCCACTTCATCCACTGCATGCAGCGTCCTTGCTTTTCTTTGAAAATACCAGGCCTGCTCCTTCACCAGGGCCTTGGCATCTCCTCTTGCCTCGACCTGGAACATTCTTCCCCTACATGCTACCTGGCTTACTCCTCACCTTCTCTGGGGCTTTACTCAAATGCCATCTTTTTAATAAGGTCTTCTGACCACCCAATTTAGAATCATCATCTCTTTCTCCCCGTACCCTAAGGACCACCCTCCCTGTTTTCCTTGCCCCTTGCCCTTGCTCACTTATCTCCATTTATTTTAATGTTTTTATTATGATGATCTGTCTACTGGAATATAAGCCCAAGGAGGGCAGAGATTTTTATCTGGTCTCCTCAGTGCCTGGAGCAATGCACCTGATACAGGGCAGGTGCTTAATAAATATTTGTTAAATAAATTAATGAATATCTTCTAGTAAAGGTATGGAGCACTGGAAGAAAAAAATATATATACAAACAACAACAGTGTTCTTTGAATTCTTGGATGATTAATCCTCAGAGGGTTTTACTTCGACGTCAAGGTTCCTGTCATGCAAAGCTACCATAGGCTCCAGGAAATACTTCTTTGTGCCTCTCTAAGATACAAAATACAAAGCTGAATAGGCCACATCATCGATTCAGTACAGCAAGTTCTATGTTCTACTCTGACATCTAATAGTACCAGCGTTATTCATAATACTGCTTCTGCCCCATTTTTATCCACATTTTGAAAGGTGGCATTTAAAATGATAGGTCCCTTTATATCTATTCTCCTCCCTCTCGAAAAAGTAATCACAGGATAAGCACTCAATGGTATGAAACCAAGCACCATGGTAAATGTTCAAATGGCAAGGGGGAACGCCAGGAGGTTTCAGATTTCCCGCATCACGCCTATTTTTTGCATAGGAAAAAAAAAAAGAGGTTTCATAATCCAAATCCATTCCTTTTTGAATGCCTGCTGCCTGTGTAAATACCGCTTAGATAAATGACTCCTTGTCCAATGTATTCGTTCCCCCACAGTTGTTAACAGTTCTCAGAGCAGTTGCTGCCTCAATCAGTCCTAGGGGCTCTCTCTCCACTTACCACAGTCCTCACACCCTACTTTTGTCTCCCATCCAGATGGCCTTCATTACAGAGAGAAATTTTGCCAACAGGTGCCTCTTGTGCCTGGAAATACCATCTGAAATCCAAGGAAGAGATAATCTTCTGTGTGTGTTAGTTGTGTGTGTGGGTTTAATTGTACACATGGTTTGAGAAGGCTACACTCTGTTGACATATTTCTTGACACTCATAGGTTTCCTTCTTGCTCTTAGAAAAATCTATCCAAGTCACGGGAAATGCAATCTCATAATCCTAATTTCACTCTAGTAGGGCTAGATGCCACTTGAAGAAAGATCAACTCCTTCAAAAGCCCATACAAACCAGGTGTCCCTACAGAACAGTTCAAATGGAAAGAACAGCTTATTATAGAAGCTCTTGAATATTCATTAGCTTCTTTAAGCTCTTTCCTTCACGGACATCTTCTAAATTGCCAAGCAAAACCTTCCATTTCAAAATTAGTATCTCCCTTCTCTTTCTTGAGTTAGGTTTTTTGGTTAGTTCCACAGGATGGGGTTAGTTGGTCACACTCTGAATCCAACTCCTAATTCTGTAGCGAAGGACACTGCTTTCACCATGTGCAAAACAACTGTTTTGCTGCGAAAAACAGACACTCAGCTCATTGATCTCAGAAGAAATTACTGAGATGGTGGGGGAATTTGGTCCTGACAAGAAATGATTTTAAGGTTTCAAATGATGCAAAATTCTTTCTGTGGCACATATTAGCGATAATCAGGGAGCGTTGCTATGGTTCAGCAGAAGTCAGTACTGAACTTCACAGAACTCTTTCAACCTTTCCTCTCTCACTGTGTAAATGTGAAAGTAACAATAAATCTTGTTGACAATTACTTCCACGTCTATTGGCAGGAAGTCAGCAGCAGTTTGAAGAGTATTGTCAGCAATATGAGCAGTGGAGCCAACACCCGTTAACTATCTCCCTAGTTTCTCCTGTGACTTATAGAACATGTTATTTTTCCCCAGTGAGCAACGCTTCCAAATGTTGAATTAGTAATATTAGCACCAAATACCACTAATTTGTCAGCTAAGCTGTGTTTTTCCATAGCGCTTACAGTGGGGTCCAATTACCCCTTTCCAACAACAGCTGAGCAAAGACGAAAATCTGAAGACATTTTATTTATATAATTTTGCCAGCTTTACAAAAACACATTAAAACAGCCACAGAGGTGATTTAGTTACAGTTCAAAATACTCACAGAGACTACAAACATCATCCTGACATTTCAACCTAAGCCTCCGATGAAGGTGGCATTTTGGCAGAACCATGATTATTTTTGAATTTCACAAACTAAGTTTTAATTCTTTAAGTTGTTTTGAAATGTAAAAAATCCTATGTTCATTCTGAATAGAGAAATAAGTTGTTCTTTCGTTCAAGCTGTCTCAGAGTTTTACGAAGAACTAGGGGCAGATAGCTGAGCGGGGAAAGGAAGGAGAAAGGTATCTGGAAAACCCCACAAGTGTTTCCATTTGACACCACTGCCTAACACAGGAGGCCGAGGCAGGATGCGTGTTCCCAGCTGCGGTGTCAGCTGCTCTGCGGAAGGGGTGGAATGTGTACTGGCTTGCTTGTTTCTAAGAGCACAGATGCTGCCAAAGTTTCAAATTCAAAAGGGTTTGCAGCGTCAATTTGGAGTCCTGCATGGTTCATCAGAAACTGTACTTTGAACTTCATTTAATCAAAATATCCCACCTTAGTTGGGCAATAGCCCTCCCCCGCAGATCTCCGAAAGCTAAAAGGCACACAATTCCCTATCCCCTCACAAATATCAGCCAAGGGAGCAAGCCCCAGGGGGACAGAGCAAGGGGCTAGAAGAGGACCCAGCAATGCTGACTGTCCAGGGACTCTATGTGTCCTCAAACACAACCGTTGTCTTTCCCGCATGATTTTCCAGGGACAAGACAACGCGTGGGAGTTTAAAGGTCTTTTTTATTTAAGTTTTTTGTTTCCCTCTACTAGTGAAAAATACCTAAATTTAAGATGATTGTATAACTTATTGTCCAAATCAGAACACTTTTGAGAATGCTAATAGGTGCTGTTATATATGCCAAAGGATGGGTGTAAACCAATGCCACCAGGGAAAACTGGAATTTGTGGTCCCTGTACCCAAATAAATGCTTAGGTCTTCAGGGATGGGAAACATACTGTTGGATCATTAGGGATAGAAGGGAAGCTAAATTCTTCACTCTTTGGCAGAGGACTGAGAAAAGAGATAGGGTGATCCAAATTTCTCCACACCCACAAGCACTTAAGTTTAGCACATTACTGGACTTGTGATCAGTATCCAATACATATTTGTTCAGTCCCAATGTTTGCAGACATTAAAATTTACCATCTTGTGCGTACAATCCCATGAAGGCACCTGCTGCTTTGGACTCCCCAAATCCATTTTCTGGTCATGGAGCACATCTACTCTGCAGCTTTGAGACCAGATTTGAAATCCATAGATTTGAGAAGTAGAAAGAAAAAAAAATGCTACAAATACAGGCTTTGGGTCAATATCACACATCCTTACTCTCTACATGACTTTGGCAAGTGACTTAACCTTTGTGAGTTTTCAATTTACACTTCTGTGAAGTCATAATAGTAGAGCAACCTTTCAGGGTTCTTAGAAAGATTAAATGAGATAACTATGTGCATTTAATTGTTGAGCATAAGAGCTAGTACTTCAGTAAACAACAGTGGTTGCTAATAATGATATTATTCTCATTTAAATGTCAAGAGGAGGTTGCCTGAAGTCTGTGCTGTTGCCTTGGATTTCTGTTGCCCAAGGTTAGCCATCTTGGTCTTTTTGTCATCCTGTGGTTCATTGTACACAGAAGGTAGTTTCAAGGTGAAAGACAGTAGTTTACAAAACAAAGGACTGCCTTGGTAGAGAACTACTGGCTCTTTTGCTTGCTCTTTTACTGTTAAACACAGATTAACTGATCAACCAAAAGGACAAGTCAGTTTCTTAAAACTTACTTAGTAGACTCAAGTTTTGGCAGCAGCTTTCCCCAACTTTTCAAGTTCTGACTTGCGTGCAGATATTTGCGTGGTCCCCTCCTAGAACTTTTACTTGTACAATATTTCTTTGTGTAATTCCTTAGGAAGTGGCCCCAGAGAGTTTCAGATGATCCATCAGGCTGCATGTGGAGGAGGGTGGGAAAAGGCCCCGTAGGGGTTCTCCATTCAGAAAGGGATGGGGAGTGAGCTAACTATGAAAAATCTAATACAATTTTGCATGGTATGAGGTTTCAACTGGCTGCTCAGTTCTTTCCCAGATGCTGGAAATCCAGAGAACCAATAGATCTTCTTTCGGCTGACAGTTCTTCGCACCTTGTAATGCCCTCAGCAAAACTGTTTATAAGTGGTGACAACATCTACAGACAGTTTGTTCGTTGTTCTCGCACCTTCCCTTAAAAAAAAAAAAGTATGTCCAAACATAAATTTGAAATAGTAGTTCTTTCTTACATGAGTCAAGTCCCGAGGGATGAAAATTTAAAACAGCAAAGGAAAGTGTGTTAAGGCCCTGGAACAACTATCTCCAGACCTGAGGATGGCTTCCTTTTACATGAAGGCAAACAACATAGTCCGCTTTTTGTCACAATTCATCAGTTAAATGCATACAATAACATCGAGTCATATGAATTTTATTAATTAATCTTCCTAAAGAGGTACAGATAAAAATTTACAGGACAAATACATAAAAAAGAATAGCAGCAGGCTATCCCTTTCCCAGCTGGCCTCAAACTAAACCTTTAATTTACCAGCATCTTATAATCCTGGATGACTCTGATGGAGCAGAGAGTTTTTCAAGGAAAAGAATATCATAGAACCCCTACAGGGAGGACAGATAGATACCTCTCACATTGCCATCCCAAGTTGAGTTTATATAGGGAAGCAATTTGTGTCTTGGTGTGTCACGTCTGTTGCAGAATAAACATGGGAACAGCTGAGCTCTGACACAGGCTCTTCAGCATCCACAGTCCTAAGACTGTGCTAGTCTGACAGGCCGTGAGTTAGAAAATAGGGTCTTAGGTCCTGCCTCAGAGCTGGCCGCAGATTACATATCCAATTGATAAACCCAAACCCATTCAACTATCTGAATAACTAGATGGATTTTGAGCAGGATTCAAATTCTATGGTGGCCTTTGTTCTCAAAAAATCCTTCATAAAAAGGAATTTTTTTAAATTTGGGAACAATTTTGGCAATATATCTAGACACAGGAGAAGTATTATATTATACTGAAATATTAACTACCTCTTTTATTCACACAACTAGCATTTTTTGTTTGTTTGTTTTTGTTTTGTTTTGGTTTGGTTTTTTTGCCAGTCACTAGGCTAGAGCATCCAGATGCAAATTTAAATGAGACATACGAAGTGTGATCAAGGAAGAAACACTTTAGCTGAGGAGCCAGACATGTAAGAAATAATTATAATGCAGTGCAATAACTACTGCAAAAGACCAGCACAGGGTGCTATGGTAGTATCGAATAAGACATGGCACATTCATCAGAAAGGAAAAGTAGGTCCTGGCCTTTAAAGATAAGTAGGAGTTTCTAGAAGCAGGAAAAAGGAACTACTGGCCTGAAAAATTAAATATGTTAATACTATTATACAATATTTTTTAGCCCCAGCTCTGTTTCATGTAATAAAACTTTACAGATATTATTTCAATTAACGCTCACAGCAATCCAATGATGTAGGTATGACATATTTCATGAGGAAGCTGAGGTACAGAGAAGTCAGTCAACTTGCCCAAGATCACACAGTTACAAGGTGGTGGAACACTCAGGAAAGCTTAAAAATCATAACATATTTATGAACTGGCCAGGGGTCTGATACAATGTTAGACATTATGCATGAGATTAAATAGCAGAGGAAGAAAGTGTGAATCACCCAGAAGAATGGGGAAGTATATTAGAAATATATCTCAGCATTATAATATTATGGTATTATTTACCAGCAGCCCTAAAAGCCCTCTTGAAGTTCTTTGTGATGAATCTGAAGTGAAACCATTCTATGTGATGATGTGTTTGTCACTAATCTCATTCAGCTGTATGGTTAAGGACATAAAGTAGGCAAAGGGTTGTATAGAATCAAAGTTACAGTTTTTCTCAAGTGAGTACAATAAGATGATAGTGGGGCAGGGGGTTGAGGAGCCCGGTGTTAGAAAGATCAACCGTGCATACTGAAATCATCAGGAATGAAGTCATGAAGTCGGAGGTAATACTGGAGAGAGTGGCAATGAGCTAGGAGTGAAAATCGTCGTGCTAAGAGGGGGATCTCCCAGAGGTTAGTAGATGTCAGCAACAATGGGGAGCAGCTGACAAATGAGATCAAACTTGGAATTTTTAGGGGGAGGGGAGAGAGATTGATGTGAAAGGGGCAAGGAGGATCAAGACCACCTGCAGGCCTACCTGCAGGCCAGTGGGGAGAGGGCTCCGGGTAGAAAAAGAGAGCTCCCACTTGAGAGGGATGTAAGGAAAGCTGTCCTTAGAACAAACCAGGTTTCTGTTCAAATGAAACTGTGAAGGGAACGTGTAGAGATAAAGTTGGGAGCACAGGATATTTCCCTAATATTAGATTAGGATCACATTGGAAGAATGCCAGGAGTTTGCAGGAAGGATGTGGGACATAGGTGAATTTGTGGGGATTAGAGTATGGTAGAAAGGGGTGATCTGCACCTTCGGGGCTCCTGAGGTGACTGACATAATGAGGAAAAAGTATGATGGGTTCAAGGCAGATAGTGATGGAGAGGCTGTGATGGGAAAGGTTGGTTTCTGGGGGCTTCCTTTTCTAACTATGAAGATGGAAGCGGGAAACTGTGGGAAGAGGGCTCTCTCAGACTCAAGAAAATTCAAATTTACTACAGTATTCCAACCTGTTTTCACTGAGCTTATAATAAAAGAGAAAATTCATCTGAATTGGAAAGGAGACCAATCCTTCAAGTTCTTTAAGTCCAGAAGAATAACATGAAAGAGATGCCTGTTACTCAAAGTTGAATGTAGCAGGAGCCAAAATCCCCACACGAAGGGCTCACATCCTACAGCTGACATCCTGCATCCTCTATGCTTTCGTCACTTTTAAAGGAGGAACCCCTCCCTGTCGTGCATTCTTTGACCATTTCCCTCTGCCTAAAATAAAAGCAAAATTGTTACAAAATTATTTATTCCATTTGCTTTTTTTTTTCCATTTGCTTTTGTTTTAAATTATCCAAGAGTCAGAGGTTACTCCAACAGTAAGCTAGGAGGATAGAAGAGGAAGGATTAATGACTCTTTCTCTAAAGAACAACGGATTAGATTCTCATCAGAAAGACAATGGTCTTGGATATTATTAGGCAAGGAGAGAAATCTTAACATGAAGAAGATAAAAAGAAATAATCCAGAAGAAAACAAAAGGTCAAAGAATCGTCCTATCCTTTTTAATGCGTGGGGCCTCTGTTGAGCAGGGAAACATTGAAATAGACATTAGTGTCATCTCTTGCCTCTGCCTGTCCCATTTTGGTTGCTTTATCTCCACCTATAACTTAGAGAGAGCAATTATAAACAAATGGGGCCCAGCATGAGCACCTCTTTGCCAGCCTCTCAGGGTCAACTGTCTCCTCCCCAGTTCCTGCACCAGCAGAGTGATGCATGGCCCCTGGATGTCAGCATGAGGAGGAACCCAGGAGGCAAGCGGCCTGTGATTTAAACCCATGCCTGCCTTTGTCTGCTCTGCATGGAATTGCATCAGGAAAGGAGTCTGGACAAAGCTTTGTTACTTTAGAATACAGGAATGGATACGGGATATATGATGAGCATACAGAGTAATTTAAGGGGAAAAAAACGATGGAAATCATTTCCCATTATAATCCTCGCGAATTGCCTTACATCTCTAATATAGATCGCCTGGGAAATAATTTAAAAGCGTTTAAAAATATCTTCCATTTTCTATTATGAGCCCTTGGATTTCCACAGTTTGAAAGAGGGAAGAGACTGTAGCTTAGAAAACTAATTACAAAACATAAAAATGCTCAAGTCTAATGGAACATATCAGATTGGAGGAAGATTCCAGCAATGGCAGGCAGTATTACAAATGTAGCCTGAATGAAAGAGCCACATCTGAAGCAGAGACAGCAGTCCTACCTAAATGTCTTGTTCTCAACATCTTTGTTTTACATTTTCTTTGTTCCTGTTGGCTTACTAATTAGCTGTGATTTTTTTTTTAATGCCCCTTACAGTAGGTTAATTTTGTCTAACTCACCAGCAGGGGTTTTTGTAATACATAATTCACAGAGCAATGTCAATGATTAAAATTCTTTCATTAACACAGCACCTTAAAGATAATAAATATGAAGCATTTAGCTTCCAATCTATGGGTGCAGAAAGCCTGATTCTGCATGGAAAGAAAATGCATGCTCAGATAACTTGGCACTGGAGAACAAAATGAAATCTGTTTTAGAGTATTGCAAACATAAAGTCAAACAAATCAAACAGCACTTATTTTGAGAACAATAATGTAACGGGGGGTTTCAGAGAAGGAATTCAAACAATGTACTTGAAGAATACAAAACATGCATCCAAAAGTGCTCCTCTCTAGCATTGCTGGGGGCAGTGCTATGTCACTGCAGATGCTCAGCTGAACAGGGGGTCAACATGGCTTGGGCTGAAAGTCTCAGTGGTGTGGTGCAAGTTGCTTTGGCCTCCATGAGCCATTACTCTTCACTCTCCCCAAGATTTTTAACAGGTCTAACTCATCAGGATACAAGAAGAGCAATGCAATAATTAGATACAGGGCATGAGATCTCATTTTGAAAAGTTTTAATAACTCTTAGAACATCTGTTCTTCTGAACTCTATCACTTCCTTTCCACCTACACCCAAACGATTCTTATATTTCATTCGCTACAAGCAAGCTCTGTTTGCTTCCATGTGTTCATCCTGATACAAAAAGGATAATAATTGCAGATGCCTTGGCAACAGCAGCCAAGAAAACACAGAATCTGATCACTAAATGTGATTTTGCTTAGAGCCATCCCCCCAATGTATTTTTTTTCTCTTTCTCTTCTCCAAAGATCAACCATATTCTTTTTTGTTGGTTATGGGGAGGGGTGTAGATATATATTTTTTTCGGTAGTAGTAACAAATAGCACTTCTCCAACTCAAAACATTTTCCTACATTAAATATATCAACTGAGAGTAACTCTGCACAGAAACAGCTTTAAGCTCAAAGACATGAAAGTAGAATTAAAAACCACAAAATTGTCACCCAGTCCAAAGGTTATGGCTCAAATTTAACAGGTGGCCCTGACATAATGCATTTTCTACTCTCAGCTATGGTTCTAATAGGTTTGTCTCTGGAACCAAAGTGCAGCATCAAACTAAGCCCTCAATTGGCATTTTGCGCTGAAGAGACATGGAACCAGGTGAGAGAAGATGGTTCTCCAACATGTCATCCATTCAAGTAAATGGCCTGTCCACTTCAAGAGCGAGGTCAGTAGCAGGCCAGTCGGAGGGAATGTTCATGGCTTGTCCCTGCTCTGTAATTTGCCTGTGGCTAATCTCATAATTTCTATTTTTAGTGTTTGGTTGCTCCCATCGCTCTCATAAGCACAAATAATTGTTCCCATTTTTTAAAAGAAAGAAAGCAGCAAATAGCCCTTTAGTAAGGAGAGCCACTAATTTTAGCTACTAAAATTAATACTGAATACCACTAAGAGAAATTTGCTACTAATCAACACATTAACGGGAAAGTTGTAACAAATGGTTCTATTTAAAAAACAACAGTGAGGCAAAGTTAGTTCTTTTAGCCCAGGCAGAGTTTTTAAACTAGAAGTGTTTTAATTTCACACATATAAACCAAAAAGAATTGATTTTTTTTTCTTGTTTCCACTTATGGATTAAAGTCTGGTTAGCTTGCCAAGCCTGGTCAACCGATTACTGTTAACGATAACAGATGAGGTGGGTGCAGAGGGACTGATACCCGTAACTATTGGGCAATAGATACATATGATTCAAATAAATCAAGAATTTTATATGGATAGATTGAATCATAACTTGAGCATCTGAATTCATAGTTCTTCAATGCCACATAAAAGAGGATGGTAAAAGGCTAAGAGTAAAACCTTTATGTCGAATCAATCTCCTTCCTCCTACTGAAAGATTCAGTTTGAGAATTTTCTTCCTCCTAGAGCAGCCACGGCCATGTCTAACCAAATTGGTCTTAATGTCAAAAACTAGGTTGACTATTTGTCAATCAAATACTCAGACCTCTGTGTCTGTGCACTCCACCTCCTCCACCACAGACAACCATGTTAACAAGCTTGACCTTGGCTTTGGAAGTGGGGGAGAGGGAAGAAGCTGTCTATATACGGCCTGCAGGTCATATCCTTTCACCTTCACATCCAGCCTTTCATACTAGATATTTGTTGAGCTGCTACTATGATCAAGGAGTTCATGGTAAGGACTTTGGATTTTATTTTGAAATGGGAAGGATTTTTTTTTTTAATTCCAGTATAGTTAACATACAATGTTATATTAGTGTGAGATGTATGTACAATATAGTGATTCAACAATTCTATACACTTCTCATTGCTCATCAAGATAATCCCCACCACCTATTTCACCCATGCCCTTCCTACCTCCCCTCTGGTAACCATCAGTTTGTTCTCTTATTTCACTTAGCATTATACTTTCTAGACCCATCCATGTTGTTGCAAATGACAAGGTTTATTCTTTTTTATGGCTAAGTAATACTCCACTGTATATATATACCACATCTTCTTTATCCATTCATTAGTCAGTGGACACTTGGCTGCTTCCATAATTTGGCTACTGTAAATAATGTTGCAATAAACATAGGAGTGGATATATCTTTTTGAACAATTAGAAATTTTTAAATTGAAGAGTGACACAATGATCTGGCCTTAAAAGATCATTCTGGATGCTGTGTTGACAAAACTCTTTGCTAGGGCAAAGAGCAGTAAAAAGAAGACCAGTTAGAAGGTAATGCAATACTCCAGGAGAAAAATGATGATGGCATGGACTGGATGGAAAGGGATATAAATTATGGAAAGTGGTCAGATTTGGATATATTATGAAAGTAGAATCAACAGAATTTGCTGATAGAATGATAGAGCTAAGAAAAACCTAAGTCAAGTTCATCGGAACATAACTATTTTGAGAGGGTGTTTGTGTATATGTGTGTGTGTCCAACTGACTGATCTCCAGCATTTATAATAGAGACTGCAAATATAATAGTCCCTCAGTAATTGTTTGTTGAATAAATATGGTGCCTCCACCTCCAAGGTTTTGAACAGAGAAATTAGATGAATGAAGTTACTATTTACTGACGGTCCCCAGGAACAACTGCAGAGGCATGTTGTTTGTTTGTTTTGTTAGTGAAAGAGTGTGAATCAATAGTTCAGTTCTGGACATGTTAAATTTGAAATGCCTACAAGATATTCAACTGGAGACATCAAGTTGGTAGAATATGTCTGGAATGTAGGGGAAAATTAGAGCTAGAAAATAAATTTGGCTCTCATTAGAGAACAGACGGTGTTTAAAGCTATGGGGAAGATGAAATCATCTAGGTTGTGAATACCATAGAGAAGTTTAAGGAATGGACCCTGGGTCACTTAAGTATGTACAGGTCAGGAAAATGAAGATAAACAAGCACAGAAAGAGCAGTCAATGAAATGGAAGGGGAACCATGAGTGAGTGGTGTCTCTGATACAAAGAAAAAAAATGTGTTCTGAAAAAAGCGGTTAAGTAATTGTGTCTAATGCTATTGATGAGTCCATTAAAAAAATATGAAAATTGATCACTGGACTTTGCAACATACAGGTTAACAGTGACCTTGACAAAAGCAGTCTCAACAGCCTCAGGATAAACTGGTACTGAAAAATAAGTTGGATCCCTAGCATCTAGGGATCTAGATCTAGGGATCTAACACAGCAGGTACTCAACAGACATTTAAATGAATGAAGAGCATTATCATTCTATTTAAGGTACATTTAAAGTACAAAAAATAAATTTAAAAAATATTTTAAAAAGTGATTCACACATATTCTATGTTGGTCATGCCTCAAAGGGAGATTAATTTAGACCCTGAGAATGTATTTAAACAAATATATATACATACCAAAAAAATGACACATAAATCATTAGAAATATATGAAGATTAGGGCCAAAAATGTCTTTCAGAATATTATTCGCAATAATAAAATGAATAATAACTGAATGTCAAACTATAATTATTTTTAAAAAGATTTTACTTATTTATTCGACAGAGATAGAGACAGCCAGCGAGAGAGGGAACACAAGCAGGGGGAGTGGGAGAGAAAGAAGCAGGCTCATAGTGGAAGAGCCTGATGTGGGGCTCGATCCCGTAACACCGGGATCACGCCCTGAGCCAAAGGCAGACGCCCAACCGCTGTGCCACCCAGGCGCCCCTGTCAAACTATAATTTTTAAGTAAATTTCAGTTTACCCATATAATAGACTAATAAGCAGCCATTAAAAACGTTTAGTAGAAAAAAAAATGTTCAGTGGAAAATGACATATTTAAGTATCCAATAGTATGGGTTGATATTATATAATGGATCAAATGATATGTGAATAAAAAGCAGTAATTACAATTCTATATAGAATAACTTGAATTATTTAAATGTGTATATGAGTTTGATGAGTATGTGTGTAGAGATGTGTGCATGTGTTTGTTTGTTTGTTTGTTTATGGGGGGAAGAGACTGAGGGAACTTGCCAAAATGTTAACAGATTACCTCTATATCATTACTCTCTTAATATTTTCTCTCCATACAATATTTTATTTCTTCATTTTTCTCAAATCTGAATATTTTGCTTTTAAAATTCAAAAGAAGTAATCTTTAAACTGTAATAAACATTATTAATTTTTGTATATATACAGATATGGTATATATATATAATTCAGTAATTTTTAGAATGTATTTAATTGTCCATAAACACCTGATATCAGCCAAAGACATCTATGATAACTGAAATCAACTGTAGTCAGAGTTATATCCCCCATGAATTCTGTTTTTGTATCAACTATCAAAGGATGATGAGATAGATATTCACTAGGGGCCATATCCACATTCCCTGCTGTGTATTCTTCATTACTATCTTAAGGCTTGCTCCAATGTACTGCATTTCAAAATGTTCATCCGTTTTCAGCCTTCCAAGTGGACAAATCAGATTCACTTCATAGTTAATAAAAGTGATTTTGCAAAAGTAAATCATGAGACAGCCTAGAAGAAGAAATAACTAAAAATAATTAATTCAGCAACTGTGAAGACAAATTTTTTGGCAAAGTATCTAACATACTGACCCAGTGATACTAACAAATAATGCTGTATATCAGCTAACTCCAGATTCAAATTAAAGAGAGACCTTATAACTTCAGTATCAGAATAAAATCTGGTCCCCTAAATTCTCCAAATTATTAACTACCCTAATAGGACTCACAGAATATTCTCCTTACAACAAAGGCCACTATTATAAAATTTTAATGGAATCAATTTTAAGCAAATGCATAGCTAATTTTTTTTCTTTTAGTTGTGTGACTTAGTCTAAAAATGAGGTTAAAAAATAGTAAGAATATTGTTGTTCCCAGATTATTTTATTATACTTAAAACTATATTTTAAATGTTCTATTAGATGCTTTTAAACTTCAGCTACATTTGAATAGAAGAAAGGTATAATTAATGAGAGAATAAATGAATGAGTAGATAGATTAATGCATTTTAAAAACCACTATTATTTTCTACTGAATTCAGATCCAACAGCATGTATTAATCATTTAGCCTCTGTGTTAGATTTCACATGTACTTAATTTTTCTAAATAAAAGCAATACATATTTTCTTAACATTCTCAGCCAAAAAAAAAAAAAAAAAAAACCTCTCTGTATAAATGACCAAATGAAAACCAAGTATTTTACCAAAGCTTTTTATCTTGATCCATTTAGAAGAGTTCATTCTAATATAAATGGAAATGCTTGTGGTTATTGAAAGGTATAATATAAAAATATCTGTATAAACCAGAAAGACACCAGATATACTTATTATGTCATCAACTCTAGGAATTCACCTGCTTTTCTAGAGACATATGCAGAAATATAATCTACTAAATAATTAATTCACTATTATCTTTGACTCTTAACAATTTAGAGAACCATGACACTAATCAGTTGTACTATTACTTAGAGTATAAGCCAAAGACTAATTATTTTTAAATATATTTTTACTATTACAAAATTAAATTCTTTCTATTGTTGATGAGGAAACACCAAGAATGACAAAAAAATTAAAAAATAAAGTCACACACAGAATCACCCCCAAAACATAACAGCTTTAACATGCAGGCATATTACTTTCTGTTTTATTAATGCATAAATTATTTTCAATTTTAAAACTGGACTACTCTAGTGATGAAATTAGGCTTTTTTTTTTTCAGTGAAACACTGTAAATAATTGCAGAACTTTGTATCCAGATACGAGATATTTTTAATCGTGGCTTAGTATTACATCAAGTGGATTTGCCATAATCTGTTTAGACAATTCCATGTTGAATATGTGGATCATTTCTAATTTTCTCCATTATGAGCAAAACTACAAATAGCATTCTTTTAGATAAATATTTGTACGAAATCATGATTTTATCTTTTGGCTACATTTTCAGATTTGGTTTATTATTGAGCTTTACCATATTTCTGAAACTATAAAAATGCACTGAAACTTGAAGTAATCTGTTCTTTCTCTCAAAAATAGATTCTTCTTACTCCCCACTTTCTTTATTGGAAGGGAACCTAACATTGTGCAGGTGCTAGTGCAAGGTGATTTTATAATTCTCAAAATAATTCTGTTTGATAGATCCTATCATCTCCATCTTATAGAAAAGGAAAGTGAGACTCTAAAAGGTTAAGTAACCTTGCCTAAAGTCACATTGTTGGTAACAAACAAAACTAGAATTTAAATTTAGGTCTGTATCCAAAGACCATGCTCTCTTAATTCAAGCAGGTCACAAGCTTCTGTGGATGGGGAATGGCTTAGCCTATATTACACTTCAGTTCCTTTACAGAATAACGAAAACCTAATCTAAGAAACAGCAGAAAGTGAAAAATCATATCATAAAATACATGGTTTTCAAAACAACTACTTTGAGGAGTGGGATTTTGTTTGTTTGTTTGTAATTAGAATGTCATGTCATTGGCTTGTTTTTGTGATTTCCTTCTTTTCTTGGAAGTGGTTATGGTGGTTCCCTCCTCTTTCTTTCTTTTCTTTTCTTTTCCTTCTTTTTTTTTTTTTTTCTATGCCCCTTTGGGGGCTTTGGAAGGAGCCTATGAGTCCAAACAGTTCAAAGCTTTCACTGTCCTTATTGTCTGGCCAGGTTGAATGTCTCAACATCACATTTAGACAACCCTGGCATTACAATTAGCTACACTTCCTTTTGAGCACAATCCTGGAATTCAAACTTCCCCCACCTGATGGAGCATGATTCCAGCAGTGTGGAACAAAGCTCTTACACATTACAACAAAGTTAAAATCTGACAAGAGAAAATTAATAGTTCTCACTCTCTATGACTCCTTCCGATAAGTTTTCCTATAGTCATCAGACAGAGAGAGCTAAAGATTCTGAGATCACTCCTATATCATCCTAAGCAAAAAGATTCTTCCTTTCCAAACCAGTGAGAATTCAATTTAATTTTAAATTAAAAATAAAAAGAAGATAAGTACTCTATGGTTATTTTCCACCTGTTACAATTAATCATTAATCATAATTACGTTTGTCAAGTACAAGTTTTTATACAATCAAGCTGAAAAGTATGCTATCAAAGTCTGAGGAGCATTTAACTAAAATTGAATTTTCTTTTTCCCATTCCACCTCTCATCTCTCTAAGGTTCTTCTTATTTGCATGGCTTTTTGTTTGTTTTATTTAACAAAGATATTTTCTCAGGACCTTCAGTCAAATTGTCCATTTTTCCTAGGTCTTAAATCTTGTCACCACACATACCTGAAACCCTCTTTCCTTCCAAATTTATCTTTCCTTCATTCCTTCTACAAAAATTTTACTGAGCATCTTCTATAGCCCAGATGCCATTTAGCCCCTCAAAATATAAAGATTTATTTTTGGAAGAGAGAAGAGTGAAATTATTGCTTTAGAATATCCTCTGAGTAACTGGAACTCATGAGATTATTTCTTCTCTCAATAACAGTTCTGACAGGCACATTTCATGTCTCAAATTTCACTTTCCAAGCAATATGTAAGCAATATGCAAACAATTGTATATCACATAGGTATTTGGTTCAATTTACTTTTTTGGTTGATGTTGGCACTTGTCTGTGTATCTTCTAATCTGTTGATGCACATGCCACTCACATTAAAGCTTTTAGAGGTTTAGGGATCTGTTTAACTTAGATGTGCATAAACTAGCAAGCATCAATATCAATCCAGATGGATATTTATTGAGTTATTTCAATAATTACAATATCCCTTAAGTTTTAATATATGAATGACTGTATTTTAGTGTACCACCAGCCAAACATCCTTCTGAACACCAGCCACACTATTCAGGCATCATCTAGGGACCAAAACTATGCGATGGTAGCCACCCTTTTTTGACATGGACAGATTTACTCGTACGTTTATCCATATAGCTTTTCACACTGGTCTTCAGCCAGGCTATGACAAAGTGAGGAGATCTTTGCCAGTTCCTGTCGGGCAGATTCATGTGACTTGAAGGAATCTTTGGCCTAGAGTTTGATCAATAATGCCAGAATCGCCTAGAGAATTGAGAACATATGGACAACTTCCTGGGCCTCCAAACATTGATTAACTGTATTTGTTGGTTGAGTACATTTAATTATTATGGGCATATTTTAAAATTGTCCCAATGTGTTAATTTTCTTTATTGACATGTAAAACTTTGGCATATACAGTTTTCTTTATTGGTACGTATAGTTGTTAAGTGTACCATACGGGATATTGGAGTGATATGAGCCTTTTTAAGTTCCCAGGGGTCCCTAAAGAATAAACTATTTTACTAAAATGCAAGCCAACATGATCACCACTTGCAGAGATCTGAGGTATCTATGCTTTTCACTGTGGAGTTCCTCCTTCTTTGGGGTAGGGAGGAGGGACCTGGACCTCTCCTCAGAGATCAAGTACCAAATACTCCAAATAGGAAAATTATCATATATAGTATGGCTTACAAAACAATAGGACAATTCTGTCAAGTCTGTCTTTTTAATTGAGTGGTTGTCTTTCAAAAAAAAATAGAGATAGAGAGAGAGAGAGAGATCAGAAAGAGACTACTACTTCATGTTTAAAAAGATGATGGTAATTTATCTTCTGACCAAATGATGGTTTTTACTGGTTCCATTTGGAGTATATTTTTCTTACCAACTCTCTGTGGATGAGGAATTGTATTAGCCTGTCCTTCACATAATACATATAGCAACACTGATAGAGGGACCATCCTTCAACAGCAGTTCCATCTCTCAATCTAGAAGCCCAGTCCCCCTGGGTGTTTGCCTGGTGGCAGTTAAATAGTTGCTATAACCCCTGTACGCTAGGGTTCCTAATGCAATTGGCCAAGGTTTTGAGTGATGACATTGAGTACCTCGTAGTGAAGGTGGTCCTTTCAGTGAGGACATCAAAGTCAAACAGTCCTGAGCCCTGCAGTTCCTCTGAGATAAAAATGCTTTTTCCATTCCAGGCTATCAAAAGATGAACATGGATAAGGGGAAAAGCCTGAAAAAATTAACTGGCAAACGTTAACATGGATTATTTGCTTCTTCTCTTGTAGGAAATCATTAGGATATATAAATACAAGACTAAAATGAAATGTCATCAAAGTAGTTGTATCTTTTTAGAAACATACTTTTTCACTGCTATTAACTGTGTATCTATTTTTAAACAAGCATTTTAAGGGTTTTTTTTTTTTTTTTTAACTTACTTGAGAGGGACAGAGAGAAAGAGCACGAGCAGAGGTGGGGGCAGAGGGAGAAGGAGACTCCCCGCTGAGCAAGGAGCCCGATGCCGGACTCGATCCCAAGACCTTAGGATCATGACCTGAGCCGAAGGCAGGCACTTAACTCACTGAGCCACCCAGGCACTTTCACAAGCATTTTAAAATTACTTTTAAGTTTACAAATTTGTTTCAAAGTCATTCATCACCGAAAGCTATATATATCAAAAACTTCACAAAAAAAGTTGAAAAGGAGAAGATGAGTTGGAAAAAAAAATCTGCAAATAAGTAACAAAATGCAAATATTCATAATATAATAAATAGTTTATATTTATGAGTGCTTCCTGGGCAACAGTCACTGTTCTTAGTGGTTTACAGGTAATATTTCATAACAAATCCAAGGGGTAGTTCAATTCCAATGATCACTTATGGGAAAAGTGGATAAGTAACTTGCGTAGTACAAACATGGGAGTAGTGCATGAACAGTGGCAGTACATGAACCCAGAAAGTTTGAGTCCAGAGTCTGTCACCTTGTCCTCTCCATACCCTAAAATCAGTTTTACAAATCAATCAGAGTAAAAATGAACTTCTCCTTAGGGAGAGAAAAAGGCCAAACATAGGAACTGATGATTCCAGAAGGAATACAAATAGCAGCCACCCCGCTAAAAAAAGAAAAATGGTGACATGCAAATTCCCATCATAGGCACATTGCTGCGCTGCGAATTGGGTTCCAGGTTTGCCCAGACATGGGTCTGCCCAGAACCTTTGGTTGACTGGCTCTAACAGCAAGCATCCTTGTCCACCTTCCTCAGTGTGCCACACAGACGTAATATTCTCAGTGCTCTATGACTTGGAAAAGTCAGGCAGTTGACTTTTGATTTTCAACCAATGAAATAATGTCCGTAGGGTACTTAGCAAAGTGCTGGGCACATCACAACCAATCAAAACTAACATTACCTGTTTCAGGCTGAATGATATATGCCGCCCAATAGCCCATTAGCAGTTGTGAGAAACATTTTATCCCCATTTTCCCTCCTGCCAAATATTGCTGGTATATGCTAACCCACTACACACTAGGGGATTTTTAATAAAATTGGTGCAAGGTAGGCATTATTAAATATGTGGAAGAACTAGTCTAACTGCAGGCCTGTACCAGCAGCACTCTGAGTTGGACGCTTGCTCCTGTTACTGACTTCTAAGTCATGGTGAAGGTAATACTCTCTCATCTCATCCTCTACAGAGTAAAAATTTGCATATCATACAACAAAAGTACAAAAGCTAATTACTGTATCCTGCAGTTCATAATGCACCAAGAAGCAGATGCTATGGTAAAAGCCTTACAAATACCTACATGTTACATAGTATGCCATTTTATGAACAGACACACTTGTATGATCTACTGGATAGTTTGCTTTAAGACTTGAACGTTGATCATCCCTCTGCTCCCTGGAAGGAGGAAGGGAAATGATGGACAGTAACAAGGGAGAGAAAAGGAGACATTAAGTCATATCCAAAAGAAACAAATATAAAATGATTTGACAGTAACAATTTGTGAGTCAACAGGGAAGCTTTGTACAGTGAAGTGCAGTGAATCAAAATGATCAAATGATTTTATTAGTTTCGTTTTATTAGTCAGATCTATTACCTTTTTTTTATGATCAGGGAAAAACAAAATAATTATAATCAGTTTATCAAGGCAGACCCTGGTGGGAAGTATACTCGATTCCCTGATTCCACTCCAGCCAGGCTACAACCACGGCCCTTGGACTAATACTTAGCCTCCTGATTCATTCACTCCACACACGGAAGACACTGGATGTCGCAAACAAAGGTTTCTCACAAAACGACTTCACAACATCAAAAGAAAAATAAAGTGTGAGCTACTGTATTTAAAAAGCACTGGAGATGGACACTGCTGAAAACTGAGGAGAAAAAAATCTTAATTTATCTTCAAGCCCCAGACTGTAAATATACTGCCAGCACTCACAGCAGAAGCCTTTCTCACACCACCGCCCTCTTTCCCAAGCTCATGAACCTCACCTGGAATAATCACATTCTCAGTGGGAGAGAGGGGATTCAGTTACCGTGAGAGCTAATTCCTGGACCTCCCCGAAGCAAAGACGAACAGTCATTATAAGCCATTCCAAATTATAGATGGGCACTCTGTGATGTAGACTGTTGTAGACAGGGCTGAGACAATTACTAAATGAAAGAAATATTATTATTTTAAGAAATCTAACATTTTAATACAATGTGAAAAATGATGAGGGAATAATAAATGGAGTACATAAAAAGAGCTAATAATAAAAAAGAGCTTGGTGAGAAATCCCGCTGTAATATTTGCATTTACCCTGAAACTAATGCCATGCCATTTCTGAATGCAAATAATTCACGAGAGGAAGCAAAATGAGGATGTTAATAATCATTTTTCCCTTAATGAGAATCTGTTCTTTGACTGAAAGGTGCTTTAAGATGGACTAAGTGAGGCTTAACAAAAGAGTTCCTTTTTTGGGGAATGCATAAATGAAGGCAGTTGAGTTTCACTCTGGGATTTAAAGGCAGCAGCATTAACATTATCATCACAAATATTATTTCTACATTTTTAAATAATAAAAATTCACCTTGTCAATTTAAAATTCCTCCTTGTGCTGATTTTAGCTCAAAGTGATATTTCTTGTGGGATTTCCAGGTATTAAAAGCATCTTTCAGTATTACTTCTAGCCATGTCAAACTTCTGCTACTTTTAATAATAATAACTAATGCTAACTAATTGCTTATTATTGGCCATGTACTGTCCTATGAGTTTGACAAGGGTTACCCTCATCTTAGAGATAATGAAACTCCAAGAGACAGGGGTGAAATTTATCCAAGGACACCAGCGAGTAAGCAGAATTTATTTAAACACAGGAGACCCAACTGCCCTTTCCACCCTGGTAGCCACCATCCCTTTTGATATTTTGAACAGACCCCAAGTGGCCTCAGCAACAAGCCATGAGGACCAACACACAACGACACCTGCACACAGTGTAAAGCCTAGAGATGCTCTTCTCTTCAAACTGAGCTTACAATCTGTCTTCTTTTCCTTCCTTCCTTCCTTCCTTCCTTCCTTCCTTCCTTCCTTCCATCCTTCCTTCCTTCCTTCAAGTAGGCTGCTAAGTGAGGGGGGGGGAACTGCCTAAAGACAGGAGAAGTTTTAGAAAATCAGCCCCAATTATATATCTGGCTCCATATCTACCTCACTCAGTGTGGATATGTGGAACCTTATCCTAAGGTTCAATGGACTGACTACCAGTGTCATTTCAACGGAAGAAATTTATCTTACGGAAATGCTTCCATTTCAATAGCAAACCATTTCAACATGTTTTCCTGCTGACTGCATTGCCACTGAGTCAGTGTGGTATAGTGGTTGATAATATGAGTTTTACAGTCAAAGTATATTGGGAGACAATTCTCCATGGGTCTTTCACGTTTCTGCACGTCTTTGGAGCAATGGTACTGACTGACTTTGTTCGGAACTATCTTTTCAAGCATGATTAAATAGCAAACATTCTTGAAAAACTGAGATAGCATTTCTCTCCAGAGTAAAAGGTAGTCATATTTAATGCCTATTATAAAAGATCAGTTTCCTCGGCTCAGGGGTCCTGTGCTATAATGCAGCTCACTGCACGTGCAAGTTTTACCTGGTCCTCTTCTCACTTTCTATAGGAACTGGGGCTCAAAGAAATGCTGACACTATGAGTACCACTATTAATATGAATAGTAAAGTCCTTTGTCTCTAATCCAAGAGCCTGGAGTCTCCTGCCAGCATCCACGAAACAAGGCTAACTTGTTCAGCTTGCAAGGAAGTTAAAGTTCCAGACACTTCACAGCTCTTGGCAAGACCCATAGTGGGATCCTAGTTCTTTTGTTTACAAATTATGTGATATTAAGAAAGTAATTTAAACTCTCTAAGCATCAATATATACTCCACTGTCAGGCAGGGCTGGCCTTAAGAGTTTAATGCTAATGGTGTAATATATATTATGTTATATAGCATATAACACATGCATTACCATAATGCCAGGCACAAAGTATATGCTCAATAAATTTACCAACTATGGCTCTATTATAATGAAGGAATCACTAGGAATGAGGAACCCTATTCTAGCCCATATTTTGTAAGGCCTCAGAAGTCACCCAACTCATCCAGGACTTGATTTTATCCTCTGTAAGATGAGACAGCTAGACGAGCTGATCCTAAGTTTCCTGATAGCTTTAAGGTCTGAAACTTTAGGGGCACCTGGGTGGCTCAGTCGTTAAGCCTCTGCCTTCGGCTCAGGGAGTGATCCCAGCGTTCTGGGATCGAGCCCCGCATCAGGCTCCTCTGCTGGGAGCCAGCTTCTTCCTCTCCCACTCCCTCTGCTTGTGTTCCCTCTCTCATTGCCTGTCTCTCTCTCTGTGTCAAATAAGTAAATAAAATCTTTTAAAAAAATTTTTTAAAAATTAAGTCTGAAACTTTATTTCAGCTTCTCCTCACCGTATTTCTTCTCTTGTTTTAAAAGCAATTTCTATGGACCGCAACTTCTTAATCCAGTCCATAGATACAATGGAATATTACTCAGCTATCAAAAAGAACGATTTCTCAACATTTGCTGCAACATGGACGGCACTGGAGGAGATAATGCTAAGTGAAATAAGTCAAGCAGAGAAAGACAATTATCATATGATTTCTCTCATCTATGGAACATAAGAACTAGGAAGATCGGTATGCGAAGAAAGGGATAAAGAAAGGGGGGGTAATCAGAAGGGGGAATGAAGCATGAGAGACTATGGACTCTGAGAAACAAACTGAGGGCTTCAGAGGGGAGGGGGCTGGGGAATGGGATAGGCTGGTGATGGGTAGTAAGGAGGGCACGTATTGCATGGTGCACTGGGTGTTATACGCAACTAATGAATCATTGAACTTTACATCAAAAAAATAAATAAATAAAAATAAAAAATTTAAAAAAATAAAAATAAAGAAAGAAAGAAAGAAAGAAAGAAAGAAAGAAAGAAAGAAAGAAAGAAAAGCAGTTTCTCTCATCATATCTTTCCAGAGGTAACAGATCCAGTATAGAGCCTGATTGGAGCTAGAACCTAGCCCCAGCTCTGATCCAAAGGAGAAAAGTCTGGCTGCTGCAGGAGAGGGAGTTGCTTTGCTAAGGCCAGCTGAAGATGAAGCTAGCACTGCTGTTAACTTTATAAACCAAAAGAGTCTTGCCAATTTTAGCCATTTCTGTTCTCTCTAACCCACACCCACCTGGCTTTTCTGTTGCAGCTAAAACAAGGGCAGAGACTATGAAAACGTAGAAGAGGTCTTGTATATCAGAAATAATAAGTAGAATCAATAACTGGACTTGTTGCCTAATTTGATATGACATGGGAGCAAAATGATGAGAAGATCTAACTTTTATATCCAGCTCTGTACACAACAGACTGTATGACCCAAATTAATCTATTGACTCTCGCTAGGTCTCAGTTCTCTTACTGGTACTGTGAGGACACTGGATCAGATGATTCCTGAGGTCTTTTCTAACTTTATAATTCTATGATTAACTAATGTCACTAACACTTTCACCTCCCTGAATAATTTAGCTGAAGAAATGACTAAATTTATCTTAGCTCAACTGCAGGCAGAGGGATCAAATTAAGTGACAAGAAGTTTTTTTGTACCTAGCCAGGAGTGTGTAAGCAGAGAACTGTAACTGTCATCTTGATCTAGAATCTATGTTAGTCCCAATGTAAAGTCCAGCCAAAGATATGTCAGATCTGGGTGACAAATGACAAGTCCACGTGCATCTGAGTACTCTACTCTTGACAGACTTGTCCATATTGAATGGCTTTTCCAATAGCAGTGATGCCCTTGTTCATTTCCACCCACAGATACCTACATTGTCCTTCTTGTATCCAAGACACATACGCATGAAACAATTCACAGGGCTAGGGCAGGCATATAGAATGGTATCAGAGAACACAAAGTAGACCAGTCAATGACTAAGCCCCAACAATTATCTTATTAGCAACAATCTCTAACCAACGAACGTCAGGAAAATACACCACCCTGTAATAACTGCAATGGAAAAACAAACTAGATTTCTTCCCATAGTATATCATTGATATTTTTAAACACTTGGCAAGATATATACTTTTTAATATCTCTGTCATGACTAAACTGATTTCTTCTGGGCTACATCATTTTTATCTTTGCACCTACCCCTGTTATTCACTGCAAAATGCTTTGGAATTTAGCATACCTGTTTTTTTTTATTTTTTATTTTTTAAAGATTTTATTTATTTATTTGACAGAGATAGAGACAGCCAGCGAGAGAGGGAACACAAGCAGGGGGGGAGTGGGAGAGGAAGAAGCAGGCTCATAGCAGAGGAGCCTGATGTGGGGCTCGATCCCATAACGCCAGGATCACGCCCTGAGCCGAAGGCAGACGCTTAACCACTGTGCCACCCAGGCGCCCCTAGCATACCTGGTTTTAACTTCTGGCTTTGCCATCTGCTGTGTGACTCTGGACAAGTTACTTAACCTCTCAGAGACATAGTTATTCCACCTGTACAATTAACATAATAATATCTACCGCACAGAGGGGCTGTTAGAATTTATTGAGACACCTTTTAAAGTGTCAAGTACACTGTCTGACCTATAATAAGATTTAATATATTACAGTTTTTACTATAGCAGATCATCAACAAGTACTTATTGAATAACAGTTATAGTTTCTTGGTTGTTTATGTACCAGGCCCTAAAGTGTTATTTCACATAAAAGTATGTAAAGTAGGTACCATTATAGGCCTCATTGGAAAGATAAAGACCTGAGAACAGAGAGGCGAAGTGAAATGCTTCAGTAGGTCCAACAGTCAGTAAACAGCAGAGCCGGAATTTAAACTCAGGTATTGTAGCTCCACAGCCCGAACTCCTAATAACACACAATATTACCTCCAAATGAATGAATGATTTGATTTCACATAGAGCTAGGCAGCCAGAAGAGATTAAGAGATGATTTATTATATACTTTAATCTTAAGACAAGTCCCCATATCTTTATCTGAAACTAGATATAGACCCACATTTATTAAATTTCTATTACCAGTTTTCAAAATCCTGAAGAGCAAGACATGGAAGAGGAATCTATTCCACTAATTAGCATACAAATATTTCTATATATTTGTGACCTGGTGTCCATAGACAGGAAGAAAAATTAGAAAACTCACTAAATCTCCTGTAGTTTATATTTCAATTTCACAGAAACATAGTTAAATGTCATGCAAATAAGGTTTTTCTCTGTACAGGTATTAGTTGAAATGGTCTCTGGTAGAAACGAATGAAAGTTAAAATTGTAACTTACAGATGGAACTAAAATACAGCTTTCTTATGAATAACCATTATTAAGCATACTGAAGAAGATCTTTCTAGTAAAAAAGACAACATATTTCTAACAGTTTGAAGAATTCATTTGCAAACAATGCTTTGTAGTAAATCTTTGGCCCTCTTCCTACATTTTAAAGCTTTTTCCTTTGTTTTTCTTTGAAGATAGAGTAAAGTGGGTTATAAATCTCCATATTATAACAAATGCATTCTGATATTATTCATCTACTAGAAAAATCTTTTCATGCTTTAGGTTAAATAATAAAACTACAATTCAAGATGCAATGTCATTCATCATTCCAATACACATACACACAAAAGAGTGAGTTCATTGTTCTCACTGTTTTATGGAAGAGAATCCAAAACAAGGAAAAGAAAAAGTCTTTGTCCAAGATCAGAGAAGAAATAAACACAGTAAGATGGGCCTGGCTACTCAATATGTCATCCAAGTCTGCAGAACAAATCTAAAAAATGCAGAATGATTCAAATAGAAGGGAAGTTTCTTTCCTACTTGCATAAAAGACTGAGACAGATGATCCTATTAGCAGGTGACCACCCCCTGCCACATAGTAAACTCAGAGACCCAGGCCCCTGACAACTTGTGGCTCAGCCATCCCTTAGTACCTCATCATGGTGTGCTTCCAGCTGGAAGAAAGGGAAACAGAGTGAAGGTGGGCATACCCTTCCTTAAAAGGCCTAGAAAAGGCACATATAACATCCACCCCATTCATATTCCATTGGCTGGAACTCAAACATGTTACATGTCAGATCAAAAGAGTAAGGGAAATATAGTCTAGCACAGGAAAAATAAGAAATAAGTATTTGATGAATAGATAATGATCTTTCCCACACTTTATATACCCTGTGACTCCAGAGTTGAAAGAATTCAGATGCACAGAATTTCTAAGGACTCTTCCATTACATCTTTTTAAACATTCTAGAATATTCCAAGCAACAGCTCAGTCATGTACAATGATACAATACAGGATAACTATAATCAAAGTGCATTTTCTCTTTGTTCTACACAAATAAAAACCCTTTTTAATTTGGACAATCTTTGCCAGAGTTCTCTTTTGTTTTACCAGAATAACAATACTTAAGAATCAGGGGATTAGAAATGTTATTTTAAAATTACCTGATCCATTGTTCTACATTCAGGAAGGTCAACACCTACACCATTCTATTTTAATGGAAACATTTTTTCAAAGATGTGCAAAGGAGATTCTCACAAATCCTTGTATGCCCAACAACCCTTACTGTCAGGAAATTCTTTCTTGTTGCTAATTTAAATTTGTTATCCTATAGCTTAAGCCCACTTCCTTTTAGATTTTTCTTAGACATAAAAAACAGATGTTCGTTTATCCTTAGTATATTACACATTCCCACATTTCTACATTTAGCCTTGTCCCTAGCAAACTGAATAATCCCAGAACCTTTCCCCACAGGTCTCATGCCCAAGCCCTTTAATTGTATTTATGACTCTCCTTAGAAATCTCTCCAACTTTCTCATGTTCCCTTTAAGTCATCATGGTCCACAAAGAGGTCCTTGCAATTTAGCCAATTTGTATAAATACCTGCTCTATGAGAATACAGCATACACAGAGAGAAAATGAACCTAATTCCCAAGAAAATGATATTCTCCCAACAATAAAATAAAATCTCATCACTATATTTTGTCTTTTTCTTGCCAGTTGCTGCTTTCACATTTGTCATCCCCCTTATGCAGAAGTCTTGGCTCACAATCCACGTTTCCAGTTACAGAACTGGCAAGGCCTCATACTCCCTTCTCAACACACCCTTATCTCAGAAAAGTCAACACTTTCCCCCATAAATGTTGGGAATCTTACACATTTTCACAACCAAGACACTTAAAATATTTCACATTCAAATAGCCCCTTTACAGTTTGCAAAATGCTCTAACACATATGTTCTCATTAACTCTTCACAATAACCACGCGGGGTAAATGATACATCTTCATTTGAAGGACAAGGAACCCTGAACTGGAGGTTAAGTGGTTTGCCTAAGATAGCAGTTGTACATCACTAACTCAGAGCACTTAAGTCCCAATCCAGTGCTTTTGCAGACCATACAGGGGAACAATTTCTTTCTTTGTTTTTAGATCTACTGCCTAAGAATCTTAACAGAAATAAATAATTCTTGAAAGTAAAAAGATGTTGTACAAGTTATATCAATAAAAATACCTCCTCTTATTATAGGAGGGTGTTAAAATATAACATCAGTCTCTCAAGACTGATTTTCATACAATGATTCCATAAAATACTGGTCCTGACCATGGTTCAAGGGGGATAATGTGTTTGGTACATAGCAGATGCTTGGTAAATGTGCATCTGAGCAAAACATCATTATTCATTATTCATATTCTTATGTAATTATTTGTAGAGTTTAGCAGAGCTTTCCAAAACTTAGTCACACCGCTCACTAATGAAAAAAAAAATCCCATCTATGCAAATATTGATCAGCCTTGATAAAGACAGCAAACTTTTCTAACATATAGATCTTTTTATTGCAGTTAAAATTTAAGAGTCTTTTGATTCTTTTCAGAAAAAATTGTTAAGGAGAAATTAAAATGCATTTTATGAGACGTTGAGAACACAATATTTAATTCAAACTTCCAGGGCAAACAAGTTAATCTCATATATAGATATAATCTCATATATGGACATATTTTTATAGAAAATCAAGTTTATTAATTTGGAACTTTTCAGGTATTTTTTGCCAATCCTCCAATAATACCATTATTATCCATTAATATCCTACCCAAATGAGAGTAATAGTAGTTAAATTAGACCAAATCTTGCTTATCCCATGTTTGTATCTATTGGCTGTTCATTTGAGTTAAGAGGCACACATATTTTCAGAGTCTCTCCTTATTATCCACTTGATTTGTTAAAATTCTTCTTTTCAGAAAGTTTCTAATATCAAGTAATTTTTATCAATATATTTCCTTTTTATTTAAGGAATAAATAAAAGATTTGCAACTATGGAACTTCCTTTCCAGGGCTATACAACACTTTAAATCTTTAACAGCTAATAGATTTTAATTTTCTCCAGTATACTCTAGGCAATGCATATTTTAATTATGTTTATATGATTTATTTGGGGATTTTTGCTTGAAAATAAATCTAGAAATAGATATTCTATATTTGATATTCATTTTTAAATCTAATCATATTGCAAACTTATTAGCCTATAAGAGAGACATTTAAATTTGCAGCATAATTTCACATTCTTATTCTGAATTGTTTTGCATATTTAGCTTTTGTCTTAATTAGAAGTAACTTGAGGTGGGGTGAGGGGGGAGGGGGCTGGTGGCTCAATTGGTTAAGTGTCTGACTCTTGATTTTGGCTCTGGTCAGGACCACAGGATTGTGAGACTGAGCCCTGCTTCGGGCGACAAGCCTGCTTTTGGATTCTCCCTCTCCCTCTGCCCCTCCCCGCCACTTGAGCGCTCGCTCTCAAAAAAAAAAAAAAAAAAGGTAACTTGGAAGTAATTTTATGAGAAGATGAATATAAATTTAGAATTTTTTTATTACTTCATACAAAGAAGAAACTTAGGAACCATACTTTTGCTAATATGCTATGATCACACTAGGCTTCCTCTGGCACTTTTTATTTAATTAAAATACTGTAATTTAAACAATAACTTAAAAAATTTAAATAGGGTGTTTATGTCTATCAAATGTTAGTATTATTTATTTATTTCACGCTAATATGTATGTTTTGTCCTAAAAATGTAGGTTTTAAACCAAGCTCAAAATTCGACTGCAATACTTTATACTACAGTTAAAGAATGGGACAAATAGCTACAAGTGTTTCAATCAGAAAAAAGAATATGCTTTGAGTTTCACAAGGTATTTTTTTCAGGCCCTAACACTCTTAAACTGAACTTTCCAAGGTAGGTTAATATTTGTAAACAAGTCTGTCACTGAGTGAGGAGCTTAGCTTTGAGGGAATAACTTCAGCAACAGAAATATCTACCTAGATGTATAATATAATTTCACACTTACTGAGTTTACTACATGGAAATCACCTTCCTCTTTCATTTTGGTTTGCAAGTCCTTTGGGTACTTGCCATTTAATTTTGGGTCACTCATGCCTTGGAAGTTAGAGAAAACAACACATAAGAATAATGCTGAAACCAAACTTCTGCAACCACAGAATTATGGATCATGAAGCTATGATTCGAAATTCCATTTATGGTATATTCATTTACAGGGCTGCCATCATAAACTTATATAAAGTGTTGAAGATATTCACTGGTCTATGCATTTCTATCAAGCAGAAGTATTGGTAGCTGAAAACTAACTCAGTCTATACCACATTCACTAATTAAGCAACATCATTTCAAGTTCTGCCATTTTAATAATTAACTTTTATGGAAGCTGTAATTTCTGAGCCAAAATCATGGCGCAAAACATTTACAGATGCAGTTACAGCTGCTTTTCTGTAAATCAATGTTTAGCATGACCCACTGTTGAAGGGGAAAAAAAAAAACAACAACAACACTGGGAGAAACAACTAACTTAATAGATTTATTCAAAGAGCTTTTTTTTTTTTTTTTACGATTTTATTTACTTGAGAGAGAGAGAGCGCGCGCGCGCGCGCGCATGAGTGGGGGTGGAGGGCAGAGGGATACAGAACAGACACCCTGCCAAGCAGGGAGCAGGATACGGAGCTTGATTCCAGGACCCTGAGATCATGACACAGCTGAAGGCAGATGCTCAACTGACTGAGCCATCCAGGTGCCCCCAAAGAACTTTTTTAATCTTTTCATTTCTATCTCAATTAGAAATTGGAGAAAGATGGAAATGAAAAATAAGAAAAGTACAAAGCAGGAAGAGAAATACCATAGTATTGGCACCTTTCTTTCCAGAAAGAAAAACAACATGGGCTTATCCACAGAAATTTATAGCATGGATATAAAATAAATAACTAATAATGATAGAACAATGCCACAGGTGATGTGGCAATTGTAATTAACTTTCTTGTCATATAAGTGACAGATAATAGAGACCCTTCACCACCTTGGAGATTTATAGTACAAAATGCCTGTGTATAATTTAGTAAATACATATTTTTACAGAGGAGATTTACCATGTGTTAATTAGGAGGTAGTTTCAAGGATTTACTGCAGCAGAGGAAAAAAGATGCATCCAGAGTAGGTAAACAGAGTAAAAAGAGAAAAGGTCAGGAATGGGAATTTGGCTAATTAAAAGGAGGCAGGTATGTGGGTGGAAGACACAAGATGAGGTGGGAAAGTATTTTTCACAGAAGATATCCAGATCTGTCATCTGTAAAGCATGCACCTTTGCTAGTAAGAAGGTTAAATACATATTCCTCCTCCAGTTTTTGTTTTAGATTCATAAAACGTCTGCTTCTTATCAAATAATGAATGACTCCATATGCTAATAAATACTACATTAGGAATCTAAGACCAATGGTGTCTAGCAAAACTCTGGATTTCCTAAGGAGAGTGCCAGCCAACTAGAAGGCAGTATGCAGGGTCTGGGTAAGGGTTTTATCACCCTGTAGAATCACTGATGCCCTTAGGACTTGAAGCCTGATTTCTTAGATAAAAATCTGCTCTGGATTCACAAGCTAAAGAGTTGACAAAGAAGCAGAGAAAGTACATATGAAAATAAGTTTGGCTTCTTAACAAAAAAGGAGGGGAGAGAGAAAAAATCAGTATCAAATCTTCAATCCTGAAATTAAAATTGTTGCTTTAGATTTTTTCTCCTTTCTAAATTCTTTTTTAATTAAGTAATTTATTTTGTCTTTCCTCTTCTTTTGATGAAAAGCTGAAAACTTTTAAAGCACAAAGATTTCACCAGCCCAGCAAGCAGATTCATGGCCTAAATAAGTCCTTGAAAATTATTCAGGTTTCCATTCTTCTTTAACACTAGAAGAGGCCAGAATGGGGCAGGCATTCCATAAAAATCTCAGATCTTTGCCACGTTGTTTACATTGTGTGGGAAAAAAGCCTTGGCCAGATAAAGGTTTCTCATTAATTTATAATGGTGATGATGTTTTCCATTCAGCATGGAAGAGGTACACAGATGGGCCCTATGTTTCTTGATTTCCACTCTACAAGACATCAAGTGCAATGCTTTGCACGGGATTCCTGGTGGGAGAGGTAGAAAGGAGATTTTTCATGCTCCTTATAGAAGCCAAAGGATAATAACTCAGGAAGAGTCACTTACAGAGTTTAGGAAACATTGGTGGCTGCTTCATTGTTCCTTTCACAGCAGGCTAGAGGGCAAAAGTTTATCAGAAGGGAAGAAAAAAAAAACTGAGGGTGAAATGGAACTGAAAAGAAATTCAAATATGCTTAAATAAAATTTTCTCTTGGGCTTTAATTCTAGTCTTTGATTTACATAGTTCGAAAAAAATTAAGTGATGTTTTAAAAATGGCAGTCCTTTTGTATCCTTCATTTAATCACAAACCTTTGACTTGGGGCATTGTTAATAACATTAAATATTAGGCTTAGATTGTTAGCTTAATAGTAAGTGGAAAGGATGGCTTTGTAATTGTATGATTTTTCTCACTCAAGCCTTTTCTTTTAATAAGTCGGTTTAAAAATTCAAGAGACAGTCTAATATTAGGGTACTTGCTAGAGGAACTACTCATCCAAGAAAGAAGCATAGCCAGTGCAAATCAGTTAAAATTTAGAAATTAATGAGTTCTACTAACTGAGTTTATCCTTGAAAATTAACAAAATGCTACCTAAAATGTGTATTAATTAGACACACAATATCTTGGGATTCTTAAATATTGCAAACAAGTTTTTAAATAACATTTGAAAATAAACCCAAAGGAATTCAGTCACTAACTCTTTATAGAACCTTCAACTCTCTATCAAATAAATCATAAACTAGGTTGTTCATAATATAACTGTGCTGAAGTGTTACATTTAACTTAGCAAACTATTACTAGTAAGGCTTATTTAATATAACTGGCCTAAAGTCATGGATACTTTCTAATCTGACGTGCTCTCTATTCAAATCAGTTTCATGAATAATGGTTCAAGGTTAAGAAATGGTCAAATAATAGTTTACAGAAAGAGTGTTTAGGGATATTCAGTGGTTTGCATAGTGCTGTAGAAATATCGGCATCAGAAAACCAAGTCAATCTGAGCAAATTTATGTCTACACAGCTTTTCTCTTAATAAAAGGAAGAAATACCTGTATTTATAGGAGCACCATTTCTGTAACAAAGATTATTAGTTATCTATATCAATATCCGCTCTCTCCTTTTTCTTTTTCTTTTTTTTTTTAAGATTTTATTTATTTATGTGACAGAGAGACAGCCAGCGAGAGAGGGAACACAGCAGGGGGAGTGGGAGAGAAGAAGCAGGCTCATAGCGGAGGAGCCCGATGTGGGACTCGATCCCGGAACGCCGGGATCACGCCCTGAGCCGAAGGCAGACGCTTTAACGACTGCACTACCCAGGCGCCCCCGCTCTCTCCTTTTTCGACAATAGAACTGAACTAAGCTTGGCAATGGTCCTCTCAGCTATAGATGATATACTCTACCATTAGAATGCCCATTTGCCTAGGTTCTAAGTAATAAGATCAGAGCAGAAGTGATAAAGATATATAGATATATCTATATATATAGATATATGCATGCCAGTTTGAGGTGTTCTCCCTGAAAAAAGATTGTACATGTAACCCCAGGCTCTTTGTTCTCTCTGGTTGGGAAATGATAGCAACTGGAATGGCCACTATGGACCCAGAAAACGCAGGTATGGGGGAGGGGTAGCAGCATTTTCTTACCAGCTTTGGATCATGAAAGTCTGGATTGTTGTAAGAGAAATAAATAGACAGTTCTATCTTTGTAAACCACTACTTTGGATTCTCTTTGTTAGAGAATTTTAGCCTCTACCCAGTTTAACACTTCCTATTAGGGAGAGGAAAAAAAAAAATGGTAGGTGTGGTGATGGAAAACACTTAAGAAATAAGAAATGGCACATGGCTGAAACTACAAAACACGTCATGACAAATTTAACTGTAGCTAATATGCATCTACTTCACAAAAAAAAAAAGGGAAAATGAACATATATTATTTGAATTTCTTTATTAAAATCTTGTTAATGTAATTCCAATTACCTATGGTGGTGTTTTCTACTACTAAAATTAAAAAACAGCCTTCCATCTTCTATTTATGTATTCATGTCAACAGTTCTTGATATTAGTATAAGAATTAATCAAAAAGCAGGGTTAAAGACTTCTTCACCTCCATTATAGGTGAGTTCCACACCAATTACAAGAGTGAAACATACCATGTCTTAACTTGCAAGGTTTTAGACCAAGCTCAGTAGGTTTCCTCGATGTGAAAGTTTTTGAATAATTAAAAACACAATATACTATGGAAATGTAAAGGGTTATTATTATTATCCAAAGTTGGTTGTTTTTTTTTTTTTTTTTCCAATTGTGATAGCTATTGACCTAAAGCTTGAGAGCTAAGACAGAGTGGGGAAGAGAGATATATAAAAAGTAAGAATATTTCTGAAATTCATAGAATAATTATAACTCAAGGGGCGCCTGGGTGGCTCAGCGGTTAAGCGTCTGCCTTTGGCTCAGGGCGTGATCCCGGCGTTGTGGGATCGAGCCCCACATCAGGCTCCTCCGCTGTGAGCCTGCTTCTTCCTCTCCCACTCCCCCTGCTTGTGTTCCCTCTCTCGCTGGCTGTCTCTATCTCTGTCAAATAAATAAATAAAATCTTAAAAAAAAAAAAAAAGAATAATTATAACTCAAAAAAGTCTGAATTTAGAATTTAGGTTTTAAATGCTTTACCCTCAAAATGACTCACAGTCATACACAAATATGAGTCATTTTTAAGGGTATATAAATGAAAGCAAGTGGGAACACAAAACCCTGAAATAAGAATTACTAAATTTGATATTAAGCAATGCATGTATTTTATCAATATTGGTTCACATACTTAAAGGGAGATTTGGTTTTAAAAATTGTATGGCTTACCACTTTACAATCATGATTGATAGTAAATTATCTAAGTATAATTTATAGTTAAATAGAGGACTAAAATATGCATGTGGTCATTTATCTTGATTCTTTCAAAATCAAAAGCAAGATGAACTACGTCATGTCTCTTTTTATTTGTTTTCTTTAGAGCAGATGTTGGCAGATTTTTGCAGAGGGTCAGACAGTCAATATTTTAAGCTTTGTAGGCCCTCTAGTCTGCACAGCAACTATGTAACTGCCACTTAGAGTAAAATCAGCCATAGATGATATAGAAAGGAATGAATATGTCTGTATTCCAATAAAACTGTTCATGAGCACTAAAATTTTCATTTCCAACATTTTCACATATCATGAAATATTACTCCTTTTTTGATTTTTTTCTAAAGGTTTAAAAACATAAAAGCAATTTTAAACTCATGAGCCTCACAAAACAGGAAACAGGCCAGATTTTGCCTGTAGGCCATAGTTTGCCAATTCCTGATACAAAATTATCACAAAATCAAATCAATATATACAGACACATTTACCTATGTAGGATAAATTTTAAATCTCTGCCTTACTTAGGTCAGTTAAAAGGGTCACAAAAGGTAACTGAAATTCATTCATTCAACAAATATTAGTGAGACTCTACTGGGAATCAAGCACACAATACAAATAGAGCAAATCTCTGCCTCATGGGAATTACGGTCCAGTTTGCAAAACAGACATGAATAAATAATTCATCCAAATAAATTAATAAAGCCTATCAACCACAATACCTAGTTTAATTCAAAAATTAAGTAAAATTGTGGTTTTCAACAAAGTTTTGTTTCATTTAATTATAAATTGAAATTTTTACATTTTCAATCAAAATGTTCTAATGATATGGAGAAGTTGAGTAAACTGAATAAAATTTCAGACTAGTAGCTCACAGGTAAAGATGGAGCTAGAACTAGCAGATGGAAAGATGTATATGATTATTCTGTATTTTAATATCTTGACCTTATTTTGATTGAGTTTCGTAATGGTCTCATACTGGGTCCCATGGATCCTGAACATTACTTCTATTAAGACACAAAGACAAAAAAAAGAGAGAGAGAGAGAGAGAGAGAGAGACACACACGACACAACCCTCTACAAACTATTTTTCTCCTAAGTAGAACCTGGTAAATTACTTAGTAATCATTAAATATTTTATACATGCAAAGCACTATTGATACAGAAATAATAACAGGTACTATCTGGGGATATTTACTATATTCATTAAATACTGTCATAATTGCTTAATATGTATTCTCAAATTTAATTCTTACACAGCACTAGGAAAGAGATAATATCCTCATGCTTTCAAACATGAGATATTAAGTGTCAGAGGTAAAGGTGTGAGTCTAGATCTTTCTAATGCCCAAACATGTGCTCTGTACCACTAACCTATATACTGCCCTTCAGGTGCTTACCACAGGTAAATATAAAATAAATATAAAAGATAAAAAGTTTCATAAGAGCATAAAGCTAATATGAATTAATAATATTAATAGTATGTAGCATTTGCTTGAACAATTATCATTGTATCCAGTGTTGCAGATATGACAGTAAACAAACTTGCAATCTACTAAGAGAAATGGTTGGAAACAGGCATGAATAATAAAGTGTAAGTAATACAGTAGGAGTAAACATGAGGTTTTATTAGAGGGGCCCATTTGGGGCACATACAACTTAGTCTGGTATGGGAGGGATCATGCGAAGCAATGCATTCTGGGTGGTAGGGGTAATATCTAAACTGAAGAATACATCACAGTTTGCTACATATGGAAGGCTAACTAATGTTCCACCAAACGTGTCCATGTTGTATTCACCAGAACTTGTATGTTACCTTACATGGCAAGAGGGATTTAGCAAAAATGATTTAAGTTAAGCATTTTAAGATGAGGAGATTATCCATTATTCAAGTAAGCCAAATATGATCAATCACAAGGATCATTATAAGAGAGAGACTGAGAGAGAGGGAGGATGAGAGGAGTAAGAGAAAAAGTAGATGTGATGACAGCAAAATCTGAAATCTGAAAAAGACTTGAAAATGCTATGCTGCTGTCGTGAAGATGAAGAAAGAGACCACAAGCCAAGGAGTGCAAGCCATCTCTAGAATCTGGAAAAGTCATGAGAACAGATTCTTCTCTAGGGCGTCCAGAAGGAACACAGCCCTGATGACACCTTGATTTTAGCTCAGTGAAACACATTTCAGATTTCTGACCTCCAGAACTTAAGATAATAAATTTGTGTTGTTTAAGCCACTAAATCTGTGGTAATTTATTAGAGCAACAAATAAAGCAGCAAATAAAGAGGCAACAGAGATTATTAATTCTCCCCAGAGTGAACAATACTTGCCAAAGAATAGAGGTGGGAGAGTTTACATTTACCATTCTGAGCCATAATTCTAAATGTGGTTATACTATCATGATATTCCCCACCATGTAGACCAATCCTGCTGAAATACTCTTGGAAACACTTTACAATCCAATTCCTCCTATAGGAATTGTCCAAACCTGGACATCTATAAATGTTGTGCACAGATTAAACAGCTTAGCAACATTAGGAATACACTGCATTATCCATGTAATCCACACCCACCATACCCACTACTCTTCTTTACCACTTCATGATCATACCAATCTCTCTATTTGAAGTGACCCACTGAAATGGTATAAACCATTTATACCATATTCTCTGCTCTGAGACACCATGTATTATATGACTGAAGAAACCTGAAAAAAACAGGAGCCCCAATTTTTATGAGCTTAATTGACATAAACATAATCTGCAATCACCACTTTTTATTGATCTAAAGTAACTCATACTTAGGAGGGGAAAAATATCACACTATTTTACTGAATACAGTGCTCATGTGCATTTCCTTTTTGTAAATGATTACTTCTACCTAAAGAAAAATGCATTATTAACTTAGACTGTCCAACTGTGAAGAAAATGCTAGATGTACGTTTAATTTTTCCAGAGCAGCTAATTTATATAGCTGGCTTTCAAATATTTTCTAAGTGCAGCAGTGTGGAGAAAAATCATGCAGTTACATAACAGTTCAACATACCCTGTGTTCGAGTTAAGTTTAAAACTGTTCAAAAGATTGAAAAAAAATACTTCTTTAAAAATGAGGTCACACATCAAAATAATTCATACTGGGATCATGTTGAAATAGTAGAAGCAAGGTACACATTATATTAAGTTAAATAACTCTTATAATATCTACACTATGGAGGAAAGAGAGAATTGACAGTCCTCTCAAGCAGTAAAGAGAATTTAGATATAGACAATCATGAAGAAAATTCACGTATTTCTGCATTTCTCAAAGAGTGCTTTGCAGATCACTAACCTCAGACATAGTATGAGTAGTAGGAACAGTAATTTTGGAAAATACTAACATAGTATTTCCTTCTAAAAGGGTCAAAATGCATATTAGTACATTAATCAGGAGAAATCCTGCAGTAAGGAAAAATTTAATTTGCTTAACTAAGTGTTTCCTTAATTATCTGACCTTTGACTAATCCCACTCATTAAAATCCCCTTTAACACTTATCATATGGAAACATTTAGGGAAACCTTTCACTAGAGCAAGGGTCAGCAAACTTTTTTGTAAAGGGACAAACAGGAATTCCTTTAGGCTTTGCAGTCCACGTGGTCTCTGTAGCAACTATGCATTTTACCTTTGCAGCATGAAAATAACTATAATTGGTATGTAAATGAAGGGGCGTGGCTGTGATTCAATACACGTTATTTCCAGAAACACTGCAGACCAGAATTAGTCAGTGGGCCATAGTTTGCCAAGCCCTGAAATAGAAGCATGATCATTCTCCCAGGAATAGAAGCTGTAAATTCACCATCTTTATCCATTAGGCTTTGTCTTCAGAGAGCAATGAGGAGTTTCCTTAAACTTTGCTGTGACGTGAAGACATGACAGTAGTGATGGTCTAGTTTTATCAACTGTGCTAAATAAAGGAAAGACACCCCAAGTGCTAAGATACTACAGCCTTCAGCTCAAAACAAGATGACTTCAGTTTAGTAGGTGACTGGGATAATTGTACCAGTTTTAAACAGCTACGTGATTCTAAGCAAATGGAAAGAATTAAGCTGGACATACACCTCAAAACCAGTATTAACTATATTTACTAAATGTGCTAGAAAAGTGAAAAGATAATACTTGTGTGCTTAGTTTTTATTTTGGTTAGTAATTATGCAAATTGCAAGGCTATATTTTCATACATTGATATTCTAGGCAAGTGACTAAAAATAAAGGATAAATAGTAATTATCTCTTTACATATACATAGTGATGTCTATCTTACCAAAGTTCCCATGAAGACAATACTATCATCTCATGGAAATAACCTCAGGTAACTAGGACAACAAATAGTGATGTAAAATGGAATATTTTTCCCCATTACAATTCCTTCACTGCTCTCATCCTGTTGTTTAGAAGTTCATGTAACTTATCAAATTAGCAAAAACGTTAGCAAGTATTAGAGTCCTAGCTCCCAGCGTTAGTTTTGATCAGTTAGCTCATTTCTTCAATTCTCTGGAGGTTCAAAAGACCTTTGGCAATTCCATTAAATGATGTGTTACTTTCCTCAGTAAATGTCATTTCCCTAATCTAGTAATTATTAAAAAACAAAGAACAGTTTTCTCAGTGAATGTTGCTTGCTTTCTTTTTGTGCTGTATTTCTACCATTTGCCATTTCTTACCAAAAAAAAAAAAAAAAAAGTAAAAAGTATAAAATGAGGTTATTATTATTAATGACTAACATTTAATTAGGTTGTTTGATCTTTGGTTAAACAAGTTTGCTGAGTTCCATTACCATACCTACAAAGATCAGCCCAACTCTTTTAATGAATATGGATGTCTTCGTATAATGACAAAGCCCTTGATTCTCTGGCTGCTGAATTACTAGGCAATGATCACAAGAAAATATGTGATACACACTAAACAGAAATCCTTAATTTTTCACAGAAATCTAACTTCTAATAAAGGATTTAGGTCAATAGTTTGTATCGTGTGATCATAATTACATCAATATAGAACTTAATAAACAGAAGAGTTTCTAATTATTCAGAGTTTAGGCATAAATGCTAATAGCTAAGTTCATATGGAATTGATTTTTAACATCTCATTTCCACAGTATTAGAAATTTTTTCAATGGGTTGTCCATATCAACAGATTAATTGACTTGGCATACAAAGCCATTCCTTATATGGTCAAATGTACCCTTCTATTGCCAGTCATTCCCTTTATCCCCTCCATCCTCACCAGCACTGCCACTAAGCCATTTCATGGGATGCTACAAACATACTAAATTACTGATTGCTACTTAAATATACCATCCTGGTCCATGCTTCTAGGACATTGCACATGCTTTCCCATTTAATTAAAATGACCTGCTCTACCTCATCTACACTGTTAGTGGTTACCCATAAAGCCCAAGTATTATTGTTTTATTCATTCATTTATTCAAAAGTATACTGACCATCTCCTACATGCCAATTCTTTAGGCACTGGAGAGACAATGGTGAACAAGATAGTACCCACTCTTTGAGAGCTTACCTCTAGAAAAAGAAAGACAATAAACAAATGCAAAAATAAACAAGGTAATTACAGATCTTCCTCAAATTACAATGGGGTCACAATTCAATAAACCCATTGTAAGTTGAAAATACCTTACAACGAAAATGCATTTAATAAACTAACCTACTGACCATCATGGTTCAGTCTAGCATATCTTAAACATGCTCAGAACACTTATATTTGCATACATTTGGGCAAAACCAGGCAACACAAAGCCTATTTTATAATAAAGTGTTGAATATCTCATGTAATTTATTGAATACTCTATTGATAAAGTGAAAAACAGGATGGTTGTGTGGGTAAAGAATGGCTGTCAGTGTATCAGTTGTCTACCCTCAAAACCTCAAGGCTAAGTCTCATTGCCACTGCCCAGCATCACGAGACAGCATCATACGCATACTACTTAGCCCAGGGAAAGATCAAAATTCTCAACGTGATGTATGGTTTCTACTGAATGTGTATTGCTTTCACACCATTATTAAATCGAAAAGTTGGAAGTCGAACCATCATAAACCAGGAATGATCTGTTATAAACTGTGAAAATGGCCATGAAGTAAATGGGGTGATGTGAGAAAGAATAAAGTGTGGGGAAGTGTGACTGCAGATATGTGGGGAGGGAAGGGCTCTCAGTAGAAGTGCCATTCCAACTGGAACCTAAAGAGGAGAAAGGACCATGTATGTGAATCCTTGGGACAAAAAAGAGCTTGGCCTGCTCAGGAATTTAAAGGAGGCCAGTGTGAATGGAGCATAAAACCTTGGGCTAAGGTGGTAGGACATGAGCTTTCACTCCTAAACTTCTGGATCCCATCCTCCTGAAGTCAGTCTATCAGCAGCCCCTTTCATAACAGCACATGATGTCATAATGCAGTTATTACTGTCTGCTATAACTGAACTTTGAGCTCTTTGATGACAAATTACCAAATATGTCTATGTGTGTGTGTGTGTATATAAAATAAAGATATATTCACATATATTTTACACACACATATATATTTGTGTAAGTATATATATGTGTGTGTATATATATACATATATATAACACATCTTTATAAACCTAATACCTATTAAGGACAGTAAGTACTGTGTATTCAATAAATATTTGTTCACTACTAATGTCTGTACCTATATTCTCGATTCTAACCCCTTCTAATGCCTTCAAGGATGCACTTCATTATTTTCTACATTTATCTACATCTTTACCTGCTCAAGTAACTCAATGCAGAAATAACTTCATATCTTTCCAGTTTAAAACAAAACAAAACAACTCCCTTCAGCCCTACCTCCCCTCTAGCCAGGACCTCTCCAATTTACTTTTTGAAAATTCCTTGAGAAAGGTATTTACTCATTATTTCTACTTCCTAATTTCCCCTATACTTTCTCAACTCACCACAATTCAGCTTTATATTTTGGTTTTTTAGTTCTTCAGCACTGTCAAAGCTAGTTTTTATGTATCTGAACTAGGGAATCAAACTGCGTGGATATGAATATTTGTTTTGTTTTATCATGTGGGTCTGATGACTTACCCTCTTTGTGTGTTAGCAGCCTCATCTCTAACATAGAGATAATAGCATATGAGGATTAAATGAGCTACCACATGTAAAGTATCTGGTAAAGTGAGTACACTAGTTGTCTCACCCTTTACATTCTCAGTAGAATTTATTCATCATGCTGACTCTTCTGTACCTCTTCCTGGTCTTGAAATTATTTCCTTCTATAGTTTTCATATCACTACTGTCTCTTCATTTCCCTTCTCTGTTTGCCATTATTTCTCAATTTCATGAATCCTTTTCTTCCTGTTTCTCCTAAATGTCAGTATCTACCAGAGCTCTCTCCTTTTTCACTCTATACTCTTCATTCAAATCCATCAGTTTCAGTCACCCCTTAAATCCTAATGAACTCCAAACCCCTATCCCTAGCCCAAATCTTTTTTCTAAGTTTTAGACCTATACACAACTCCTTTTAGACTGTCCCCCACCCAGCTTTTCAGAAGACCCTCAGACTCAATACCTCCATCTGTGAAATCAGCTTTGTAATTCCTCTGGGGGGTCCCTGCTGCAGGGAATGGCAGGTACCCAATTCTATTCCAGGTACCCAGTTCAGAAACATTAGATTCCTAGACTCTGCTCTTCCTCTTCTCCTCTTCCTCTGAAGCGGTCTTTTTCTCCACGTTCCAGGTCTCCCCAGAATGTCTCCTCCATAGTTCATTTCCATTGTAGTACCTTAAACCAGATTTGCACCATCTCTCGTGAGTAGAAACCCTCTTTCCTGATCTCCACACCTTCAGCCTCACAAACTTTCAATCTATCCATACAGAGCAGCCAACAAGATCGTTTTAAAACGCAAATCCAATCATGCCATTGCCCTGCTTAAACCCCCACAATGACTCCCCAAAGCTTTCAGGATACAGTTCAAACTCGTCAGTTTAGTTCGAGGCCCTCTGCCTGAGCCAGATCAGTGCCCTTAACAGCTCCCTCCTCACCAATTCAGGAGGCTGCAAGTGCCCTATAAAAATCTGCTGCAGCTATGTTCTGGCTGCTTAGGAAATTCCTCCCAGCTCCACAACACACCCAGGTCGCAACTTTGAGCCTTTGCTCTCATGTCAAGTCCCTGTTTTCCTTCAGTCTCTGCCTCCAACCTGAACACTGCCTGATCGCCTCCTTAGATGCCAGATCTTCCTGCTCTCAATTTCTCAATCTCTCCAAAGTATGGTCTCTTTAATCACCCCTTGTGCTCTGCTGCACACTGCAGCCCATGGGCAAGGGACGTTCCAGCCACAGATCTTGATCCAGGCTCCCCTGACACTGTCCCCCAGCCTCACTCAGCATCCAGTTCCTACCTGCCTGCAAGAAGACCCTGGAAATGTCTCCATAAACTCATCAATCCTTGTACCTCATCCACAGGAACACTTGTGTTCCCCAAACAGTTCATGCTTTTTCACACATTTGTCCCTTTACAAAAGCTGTTCCCTTTGAGTAGAATATGCCGGTCTTCCCACACCACTCATGCATACCACATTGCCTAACATATATATGCACCAGCTTACTCAGGCCAGCACTTAAAAGATTCAAATATCCAAAGACTTTGGTGACACCTATCCTGGTCTTAATTAGAAACCACTCTTCCATCCTCTCAATTCTTCTATATAAATCTAACATAGTGCCCTCTATTAAAAAGTTCTTTTCTTTCCTTTTCTCCACTATTAGATAGTCAACTCCTTGACGTCAGGTCCGTATCTCAGTGCCCAGCAAAGTGCTGAATTTATCATGAGTAACTACTAAGTAATTGTTCAATGAATGAATGAATGAATTTCATAGTCCTGGAATAAATTGAATAAATGTCATTTTGAAACATTTTTTGGACGTAAGAAATTTCATTTCACAGAGATTTGTAAACAACTCCAGGTGTGTTTCAATATTAGTACCTTTAAACTAGATTTATTTAAAATATCTCTAGGTCATATGACATGCTTCTCCTTTTAACTGAGACTTATAATGGATTGATTCCTTTCAAAATGAAATCAATACCCACCAATTTCCTTCTCTAGAAGGCCCATGTGATGAGGTAAGGAGTCTCAGCAGAGACTGTCCACGTGCAGAGTTATGTAGTGAATGTGATGTGGATAGATTCCCACCAGGGAATAAAATAAGATACCTCCATTCTTTCTCACTGTGTATTTGCAAGGCTTTAGGAAAGAACATTTGCAATGCAACTTTCTGAGCAACGCTACTCCTGTAGCGTTTTTAATTGCGCCATTTATACCTGACAGTATTATCCCTATGACTAAATGTAATATTACTGAACAGAGATAGTTATTGGATATATTATTAAAACTGGTAAAGACAAATGTGTGGAATATGGATATTATTTTGCCCAATATAATATTTCATAGTTCTAAGTCCTAACACACACACACAGAAAATTTTAACTATATTTAAATAGTATGTGATGCACAATGTTAAGAATAACCAACACTTCCCAAGTGCTATGAGCCAAGAACTGCTCTGAGAATTTTATATACATTTTAACATTTAGATCTTATAACAATCCTAAGAAACAGGTAGTAATATTATCCCCCTTTTTCAGTTGAGGAAATGGGAGACAAAGAAAGATAAATAGCCTAAGGTCATACAGCTAGTAAGTGATAAAGCCAGAACAGAAATCCAGGCAGTCTAATTTGAGAGTTCTGCTTTTAATCCCTTTTGCTACCTTGTCTTTGTACATATCAGAGTATAAAACAAAGATTTGCATGGCTTTACCAAGAAAGGTGTTTAAAAGAAAGAGAAAACAGGTGAAAGTGCTTTCCGTCCCATAAATGGAATCATATGCATGCAATGAAATTCAGTATGATTTGTGTATGTGTACTTTCAATCTTAACTACCAATCTATCTCTTCGTCCCCACAACAAACACTGCTTAACCTTACACCTCTGATACATGGCAGAGACCCTGGCATATAAAAGGTGCCAAAAAACTTTTAATGATGATATTTATGAATGCATACCAATGAAGACAGAATGTGATCAATGCATTTTAAAGCTACAGATTAAGCAGTGCAATAAACACTTTGTTTTCAGTATTCCATTGAATTCTCAATAATTATATGGGGTAGAAATATCATACCCATTTTACCAGTCTTTTCTGTGCGTTACAGAAATGAAATAACCTGCCTAAGGTCACATAGCTGGTAAGTGGTAAAGCTAGGATTCAAACCCAGATCTGTGTTACTACAAATCTCAGTGCTGTTGTAGTTTTAAGCACCTTTAATTTACAATCTTAGTACTAAAACAGACCAAAAATTGGGTTGGATGTGCCACAATTCTGTCCAGCCAGGGAAATTTTGTGTTTTTATGAGTCCTTAATCTCTCACTGCAAAATTATAAAACATCAACACTGCCAATTATACAGGTATTATATATATGAGGCAAACAAATTCACGAACATTGTCTTCTGCAATTACTTTTTACTCCCATTTTATTTAATTTTCATTGTTAATGGATATATATATACAAAGGACAGGATATTGAACTCTAACATTATTATGGAAAAGGAATTCGGGGTTAATCAAGCTTCCAGGTGACCCTTGAAGAGCCTCATATTTCTGTTTCCATATCAGCAATGCTGCAGATGAGGTCAATGGAACAGGTGAGACTAACAGAATTCTAGAGAAGCCCAAACAAAACTGATGATCCAATACCTTGCTCAAAGTACAAGGTAAAAAATTAGAATGTATCTTAAAAAACCTCCTAAAGCATTTATCTTTGATGCTAACATAAAACCAAAAACACATTTAATGGAAAGTAATGAAGAAAAAAATGTAAGTTTCATACTCACTAAAGACTGGAAAGAGTAGACAATTACTCATCATTTAATAAGGCACCTCACCAGAGTAGGCACTCAGTAAATATTTATTGAATACATGAATGAGGTTCACATTTGCTTCTATAAAACAGGTGACATCTCACTAAAGGTAACTTTTGTGAAATACCTTATCAAAATTATTACAAATAACTATAAAATCTAGCTAAAAACCTAAAGTCTTAAATACATGTTTAAAAAGTGACAATTCCAATATTTTAAAATAATTTTCATCTACTTCAATTTATCTGATTAGAGTCTCTCTAGCTAGGTGAACAGCTGACAGATTTAAAAGTAGTTCCAGTAACTCCAGAATTCAAATCATATTGTGCTATTCATTAGTACAAGAGTTTTTGCAGAATACCCCTAACATGCTGAGGCATTAAAATGAGAAGTGTTTTCTACTGCTGTTTAGGATCTTGTTTATTCAAGATTTTCTATAATTTCCCTAAAAATCAAGGGAAGTTTCTATTTCTTATTAAATCAGATTACAGGGGCATCTGGGTGGCTCAGTCGGTTAAGCGGCTGCCTTCGGCTCAGGTCAGGATCCCGGAATCCAAGGATCCGGACACTATTGCATTAGGCTACCTGCTCAGGGGGAGCCTGCTGCTCCCTCTCCTTTTGCCACTCTCCCTGCTTGTGCTCTCTCACTCTCTCTCTCTGTGTCAAATAAATAAATGAAATCTTAAAAAAAAAAAAAATCAGATTACATACCAGCTGAGATCTCATTCAAATATAGTATCCCACCCACCTATAATTCTCCAAAATTGGTAACAACTCAATTCTTTATGTAAAATTGAGATTGCTATTCAATTGACCAGACTTTACAAGACAGAAAACATGTTCTGAAGATGAAATGACTCTAAGCAAATCTGACCAGAAACAAGTAATGAAGTCAACCTGAATAATTAGAATCACTTTTCACTCTAAGAGTAAAGGATGGTTCCTTCAGAACTCTGCCATGGCCTGGATAATCTCACCAATCTACTTTATTTTTTCTGTTGTGCCAATTAAACATCAGACATCAAGACTTAATTTAATAGTATTTTGACCCTACAGATCACTATTTCCTTGATATTGTTCTGAGAGCCTTTGCTACAACTTACATTTGTTTCTAAAATTATATTAACAAGTAGAATTGTTTCTATTTCATTTATTCCTAAGGACAAAACCAAAGCAACTATTATTTTTTAAATACAAATTTTATTTTACTATATTAACAATTACATGGAGTTAATATGATTTTTCCCCCACTTAAATGATACTAAGAAGGTATCTCATATCATCCTAGTATTGATACTAAGGAGGAAAAAGGTGTTATTAGTCAAATGCCCTTTTTGTATATCTTTAGTAGTCTCTCATACAGATTAATATTGATACAAATTAATTTCCTAATTCCAAAAATTTTAATTAAAACAACTTTGCCTGGTTCCAGATCTAAATGTATCTCCCTGAATCATTTTTCAGATCCCTTTGCAATATCCATCCTCAACAGAAATCCTGGTTTATTCTGGCCCTGATTCAATAGTCCAAAATTTCCTCTCTGTTTACTTGGGTCTTTTGGAAAAGTTCCAAGTTTGTCTTCAGTCTCCGAAAAAGGATGAATGAAATTGAAATTACATTTACTGTTCTTCTGACTCTCGTGTTTGTGCCCAAAGACAGATCTAATTTCTCTGACAATTTTCATAAAGAAAAATTACCAAATTCATTTATTTTAGCCCTCACTAAAATGGGGCTTATTCGCAGCTCATATAACCTTATTCCCATTCTTTTATTAAACAATAAAATCCTTATTAAAGTATAGATTATTGTTTTCCCAGGTATAGCTATAAAAAGCTTTATACAATCCCAAGCATTTTGAAGTAACCTAAAAGTTAAACTCCTTTAAGAGCTGAAGAAATTGAAGCCTGGAATAGTCAGAGGCTCCTCTAAGGTCATGTTGCTAATTAGTGGCCAAGCTGTGACTGGTAACCCAGTCCAGTACAGTTCTGATCTTGTCTTACTCCTGTGATTGCCTGTAAAACTTAGATTATTGAACTGCTGATTGATCTTCAAAGTTTTTATGGAATGTTGAAAAGTCAACTATTTGTCTCATTCTTTCCATTATTGTGCACTGATGTTTCTTGATCTTTCTCAAAAGAGAAATAAGAATAAATAAACATCAAAAATCATTATGTGCCATAAATATGGAAAAAAGCACAAACTGTATATCTTGAGAAAATATGTAGCAAATAGATGATAGGTGATAAGCACTGTAGAAGTAGACGACAGACCCAGAGATTGATACACAGGAAATTTGCCCACTATTACATTTTCAATACATAACACTTAACTCCTCAAAGGTTTTTGTGCACACAAACAAAAGAACCCTCAGCTTAGGGGCATCTATGAATTTTTAGTAGTCTGGGCAAATATTTCAATTCAAAAATACAACATGTCAAGTATTGTCCTACAAAGATGTAAAATACTTTAAATTGCTTGAAAGATGTTTCACACTAGACAAAATAAAGTTATTATAATGATTTGCTTATGTCCCATATTTCTTCTGATTATTAGTTTATAAAGGCATACAAGCATCTGCAAAAGACTAAGAAATAAATATGTACCTGGCCTATTGCAACAGCTATGTTTCATAAAATTCATGAACGAATCAATTTTTTGTAAATAATAATCTTATTTTAAAATGCATTGTAAGCTTTCTATTTAAGGGCACTCTGCAGTAACTCTTACAAAGAATAATTCAAAATAATCACCCTATTTTATCTATGAAACTGCCAAAGAGAGAAGCCGACTGGATGTCTGAGGCAAGCCCTGCGAGGCAGCCCGCAATAGGATGGAGTAAGCATGCTGAGGGATTTAGTCCCTACTTGGAAGGTGTGGGCAGGTTCTCAGTCCCAGCCAGAATCCGTAATCAACTGGACAGCTTATAAAAATGTAACAGGTTCCCAGCCCCATCCCAAACTAATTAAGTTAAAACCTCTGGGCATCAGTATTGATAATACTAACAAGAGCAGCTCCACTGGAGTACAGCTCCCAAAACTTGAAAAAAGTGGGTTCAGTAGAAAACTGGAAGAGGAGAATAAGAAAAAAAAATACAAGCAACTCTCTCAAGGAGGTTTCGTCCAAAAGGAATAAGTGAAATAACCATTGGAAGTAGATTCATAGACAAAAGAAGGTTTTATTTGGTTAGTGTCTGGTTTCATTCGTCTTTTCAGATGAGAACTACTATAACACATCCATGTGTTGGTGGGTATGATCCAATAGAAAAGAAGTTTGTACCATCAGAGCAAGAAGGGCCAATTGCTGGTGTGCCCGCCATGAATAAGCAAGAGCGGATGGGATGCAGAGCACAAGGGGAGGAGGTGAATTTACATTGAAGCAGGACAGTTCATCCCCAGGAGCTGGGGAAAGGCAGGCTATGTGGGCACAAATGCAGGAAGAGGCAGCATTCTGGCAGAAGAAGCTCACAGAAGTTTCCTCTGGTATCTTTCATTTTCTCAGTGAAAAAAGAAATAAGGTCATCAAGTAAGAGTGAGAAATGCAGATGGGCTGTTGCAGATCTATAGACAGGGCAGATGTAAAATAATCACGCAACTAGATGGCTGACATGTCTAGAGAAATGTCACCACATTGGTCTGTTGCAGCAGAAAATCAATTCCATTCAAAAATGAAATGCATTCTTCTCACATGCTTTGATCTTAGTGAGTCCATACTGGGTCCTAATAACCACCACTTCCTCTCATAAAAGTGTGAAACCACTGTCCTCTAGTTCATTCTGGTCTTGCCAGAGATCTATGAAGATGGTCGTTCTCTAGTTTGCAAAATTATTTCTTCCCTTTTCCAAAACTCTGAGTGATATTTGCTTATCTCCAGTTTGCCAAATGCTTGTCTCCAGAATTCCTTAACAATAAAATCACTGAAAATTGCTCAGCAATCTCATTTCTGAACACTTTCAAGATCACTCAGAACAATCCCATTGAATCAGTACATGTGAACTCATTTAAAAATACTAGGATCTTCCGCTCTCTACCTGCAACGTAACTCAGCGCAGTGAGAAATGCTTAACCTAATCTCACTGAGCTCCATTCTATTTTATCAGCCTGATCTGTTACACACCCAGCAAATTCTGCACACCAAATTTTCTCATTTCTGAACTCTTCAATTATGTAACAGTCTACATGCACTTGTAAGTACTTCCAAAGATTAATTTAGATGAACTTTCTCTTATCAAATGAATGAAAGACCTGAGGTGACTTTTGAATTTCTGGAAACTGTAAGCATTTAAGAGACTAAGCATCACTTATGCGCAGAAGAAATAAAATCACATTATTCTTTTGTCTAACCGTAGTGTCACCTTAGTTAAGGCTTCTTCTATTCGGTCCTGGATTTACTTCATTAAGCTTTCAAAAATTCCTCTCATTCCTAGTGTTTTCCCTTTTCCAATTTATCTGAATATTGGTTCCAGGCCAACTTTCACTTAGTATCATTTTGCTGATCTCAGGGTAATGTGAAAAACACACAGCATCTGCTTCCCCCACAGACTTTGGTTCAAGTCCTCCGCTGGGTTATGGATGAGTTGCTTCATCTCTTTGAAGGATAATTGTCCTTATTTGTAAAGTGACGATAACAAGGTAATTACACGCAGTATAAAAAATAGGCTGTCTTTCCAGTGCTTAGACCATACTAAGTGTTCAATAAATACACGTCCTGTTCCTTTCTTTCTCTCTCCTGTTCACAAACGGCCCCATTTTTCCAATAAGACTAAGTCCAAAGTAACATTTCTTTTTCTGGTAAATGCAAACAATGACCTCTATCATTTCCATTCTTGACTACTTTTTCACATTCTACTCAGTTCAGAGTGTACTTTATTCATTCATATAACACTCCAATATCTCTTTTAGTTATTTTGTATATTAATAGATCATTAGTTCCCAGATAAAGAGAGAGAGAGAGAGAAATATACAAATGCAAAGATACAGAAATTGATAGAGGTAGGTATAGGTGTGTGTCTGTTTAGATACAGATACGAATACTGTTATATATATGAATTTTGTACATGTATGATTTTTTTACATATACAATTTTACATATATACACAATTTTATTTTAGGTACAGCAGCTCAGCATAGAGAGCAAGGAAGCAAAGTCTGTTAAGTCAAACAGGTAGACTTCAAGCCCTCACTTGGGACTTAAAATTATATTTCTATGTAATTGTAAAAAAAAAAAAAAGGCTTAAATTCTCTAAGCCTCCATTTCTCTGTCTGTAAAATAACTTCTTCACTGCAGAGCTGTTGTATTTAAGGGCCCTGTTTATAAAATGCTGGCACACAGCAGGTTTCCAGTGAGTTGTTGTCATTTGTATTATTATTTTCACAAGCCCTATTTTTTCTGTAGTGCCAGACATTTTTAACAGCAACAATAAATAAATGCCTGCTGAGTTAGATATAGCCATGATTTTATCTTGTTAATAGTAATGAGTAAATTGGCAGAGTTGATGTTTTCAAATTTTAAAAGATGCCATCTTTTGAGTGAGTCTTATAACATCTGTGGTATGGCTACAAAAAGATTACTCCAATTGGTAAGATTTTTTTCTTAATTCACACATCAAATGAAATAGCTATATGATATTATATCGCTGCAGTAGTCCATTTGCAGGCACACCCAGTTTTTTGCTACAGTGTTCCAACATTTACATGAGTAATAAGGGTAGGGGCTCTTCTACAAATATAGTCCAGTTTCTAGGACATAGTTCTTTATTTTGTATTTTCTCTCCTTCCTTTTCTCCCTCCCTCTCCACTTTAATATCTTGCTCTCTCTTACTCACTCTCTCTTCCCGTATATACCTCTGATTTTATAGATACTCACTATATATTCAATATTGCTCTTTTGATAATCAAACTTACCTTGAAAGACTTTACTATCGACTTTTCTGTATTTTTTCCGTTTTTCCTCATGTCATACAGAGCAGAGCCTAATGAAAACTGAACAATTTCTTGTTGTTATATCTTCTACTTTTCCTTTTCATCAATATTTTTTGCTAAAACAAACAAACAGTAGAATATATCTAGTTCATGTCACTGAAGCTCACTGCAAAGGAATTTCAAGGCCAGAAAAACAAAACAGATATTATTGGCTTGCCAGAGAGACTAGAAGAATCAAAAGTTGCACTAGATCTAGAAGAATTACCTCTAAATTAATTCCTGAAAGTAAATCAATCTCCTAGTCGTTTTACATGTTGGCAAGTTAATGGAAAGATATAGGCTTATTTATTTATTTGAGTGATATTCAATCTAGTAACATTTCAGTGAGTGAGCAAAAGAAACTAAGAAAGAAAATTCCTTAAAGATGTAGTTAAATTTTGAAAAATGTAGGTTTGTTTTTTTTTTTCCCTCTTCAGAGGAATGTTTCTCTTCTCAAAATTGATGAAGGATTGTTTTCACATGTACCTCATTTGACTTCCATATCATAATATTTTGGATCAATAAATATGCTTAACCTAGAGTTGTTGTCAGAAGCTGGGAGTACATAGTTGTCATTCCTGGTATTTTTTTAATTCAAAAATGGTTGTGATTTTTTTTCTTTAATGCAACTAAAAAAAGCAACTTCATGTAACACACACACGCACACACAAATCCCAGTCTTTATACAATGATATATCCTAGAATGCACAATTTTTTACTTCTCTGACCTTGGGAAAAATATTTGGCCTCAATAAGTCTTAATTTTCTCATCAATAAATTGGGAATAAGAGTAACATCCCCCTTGAAGATTATTTTAAGATTTAAAATATGTACTTCATGAAAAGCACCTGGTAAATATTCCTATGAGAATGGACCATTGTACAGGCCCAAGGCTCCCAAGTAGTGTGTACTACTAATTTTTCATGTGTGTGTGCATGTGTGTGTGTGTGTGTGTGTGTGAATATTCTCAAAACAAATATTTCTAAGAATTTTTGAGACTTTTTAAGAGCTATGAAAAGAGAATCATAATAGATTTGCCTCTGATTAAAAATGTACCATTTGGCTAAGTCATGAAAATTGTGATGAAGCACTGACATACAGGAAGAAACGGCAACTCAAAATAACAAATATGTGTTTGCTACCTCCAAGTGCTTCATATGCATTGCACCATCAACACTATACACCCATCAGGGGATTAAATTTTTTTTAATTAAAAGCCTGACGCTTACACAGATTATGAAATCTAGCTAATGATTACCATATCTGAATCCAAAGGACTGAGCTCTTGAGCACTATGCTGTCAACATCTGCTTGGGGTAGGTATAGTTAACTTCAAAGAAGTACTTCAGGTTGGTGCAGCAAAAGGAGAGCTCTTCATGTATAAATCTCTAAAGAGAACACTGTAATTTACACCCATTTCCAGATTGTTTTCTATTTACCCTTACAATTAATCATAAGTCCATTCCTGCACATCTCTTCGACCAAAATTTTCTGCCAAGAACCATGCACTCAGCCCAATGGGACCTCAGAACCAAAGATAACACATACCAAAATAAATATTCGATGATGAAAATTGGGCAAGGACTATAAATTTCCAATCTAATCTTTAACATAAAACTATTCCTCAAAGTTTCAAATGTCCCACTACAGAGAGATAAAATTCTACAAATTAAGCTATCACAAAATAAAATATACTATTAAAATATAGTTGAGTTCAGGGCGTGATCCCGGCGTTATGGGATCGAGCCCCACATCAGGCTCCTCTGCTATGAGCCTGCTTCTTCCTCTCCCACTCGCCCTGCTTGTGTTCCCTCTCTCGTTGGCTGTCTCTATCTCTGTCAACTAAATAAAAATAAAATCTTTAAAAAATATATATATATATATAGTTGAGTTCAAAGACTACTCCAAACTCCATAGTATGTGGAACAAATAGAGATATAATGGCTTAATATGACCAGCACACCCATTATTAAAATAAATGTTCTTTTTAGTAAATCACAAAGTAACAAATTTAGCTCTACAGAATTAAAGGCAAAAGAAGTTTGAAAAAGGGCACTTGGTTGTGTTGAAATATATGCAGGGTAAAGTGGTATGCCAGCTAGAGAAGTGAATGTTTTTATTTTGAACAATTCTAAACTTAAAAACCATGTACATTTAAGTGACATCCAGATAATATTTGATCCTGTCTAGTTGAGCATGCAAATCAGTAAATTGTGTATATAATGAATGATTAGGTGAGCACAATTGTAGTTTGTGTTTGCAATCCAAATTTTCATGCTTAATCATCACACTTATACTTCATGGAGAATCGTTTACACACACATATAAATTGTAAAATTTTCATGCATATGTATTTTACACCTATGGTTTCTATTTCTGGTACAAACAAATAATCCTCTTGTATAGATTTCTTTTGAAGCTAATCTTATTTTTGGTGTTATTATATACATGTTATATAAACACCTTAGGCTGTTGGACTATGTGTTTATTGTTTGTCAGTTTGTTTGGTTGTTATCTATGTGCCCTGCCTCAGACCTGGGAGCATTGTAGAGTAAGGAAGGAAACAGGTTTTCTACCTTTTGAACATGCTGCTTTTTCAATAATATCTTAAACATTTTACACATCTAGAACATTCAAATTTAAAATTCAAAAAGAAGTTGGGTAAAGTATAATATGATATATACTTTATGCTATAATTCTCAGTTCAACACGGCTAACCCTTAAATTCACACTTTGCATATCTGTTTCCATTTAGGAGCTGTCCCATAGGGATCATACAAGATCAGGTTTAGAGAAGAGGAAACTGAGGTTCCATAAGGCTACGTGTTTTTCAAAAGCCACTGTTCTCCCATAATTTTCTGATATATCTCTTTATTCATGCATAAGACTTACCAAGGATTTCAGCTCAGCCCTTTCCAAGCTTCAACCTGACTTTCCTCCTCTTGGCTGGACATTTCTATCTGGATGCCACTCTTGCACTCAACAAAATGTTTCTCTTTCTTCCTAAATCTATTAGTCAATTCCTAAAACCCCTTACCATTCCTGGGTCAATCATTCAAAAATGCTTCTTCCCTTTGATACCCTCAGCTGGTCATCAACAAGCCCCTTCCATTCTTCATTTCATTGTCCCTCTTTGTGTATCATTACTTCCCACCCACCATATCTGACCCTTTCAACATCACATCAGATTTACTGCAAAAGTATCCCACTAGTTTTGTTGCCTCACATCCTCTCCTCCGCAATCCATCACATGCCATACCATCTGAATCATTCAAAACTCTGCCTTCATTTGTATTTGTATCTCTCCATTGCTTAATATATATAAAAGAATTACTCATTACAAATAACAAGCATCAAGGGTCGAATATGGTACCAGGTGCTGTGCTAACTGTGTTACATCAGTTACTTCATATGACATTTACAATAATCGGAGGGGGGTGTAGTCTGGTTAACCCTATTTTACAGATGGAGGAACTTAAGTTTTGAGACACTGATTAATTTGTCCAAGGTCACATCTTACTGTATCTAGTACTGACACTCAAGAAATGCAATTCTAAAGCTCAAACTATTAACAGGTACCCTAAACATATACAGGAATGTTTCCTGTGAACCTCAGATGGCAGAAGAGAAAGCTATTTGGACGTGGCAGCTACAGGGGAAGAAAATGTGAAAGGCAATGTTCAATCCTCCAGAGTTTATATTTCCAAAAGAAGTAACTCAGAGAGTCGTGAGCTGTTTTCTTTAAATGTTTTTTTTGTCTTTTCCCTCTGTGTTTCTTTTCATTTAAATAACCAACGTTCCCAATATCTAAAAGAGTAGAGGCAAGGTAATGGATTTCCAAAGGAAGAGCAGTTTGGATTGGAAAAGACTTAACAAATATTATAACTAATAAATGGAACCACCACAGCATAAAAAGAAAAACAAACCAGTTTGTTTTCTCTGCTTTCTTTTTTCTTCCTCCAAATTTTATTGAAATTCCAATTAGTTAACATACAGTATAATATTAGTTTCAGGTGTAGAATTTAGTGATTCATAGTTTGTTTTATCTTTTGTGAAGAGACAAACAGAATAATACAGACGTTTAACGGCCTTTCTCCTTAATTTTTTTTTTTGTATACTATTTTTGGCAATTAACCAAGGAAGGGACACAAGTACTTTTAATTATGGACAGAAGGACAGACTTAAAAAATGCATTTCAAAATTCTATTTGGAGATATAATTTGTGTCAAAACCAAAGCCCATCACACAGACTGAAAGGCATTGGCCAATCCAAAGGAAAAGTAAAAACAGTATGTATAGATAGTTTTATACTATGTATATTTGATACCAGTCAAGAAGTTTGAACCCTTTTCATGTAGAGTGTGTAACATCAGAATCCTGAAAGTGTCCCTCCACCCTCTCCACAGTTCATTCACTAACACACTGGGAGGCTGGTGATTACTGGAGTTCTGGAACTCCACACACAAATTCAGTCTGTATTTGTTAGGCTTCCATGATTGTAAGCATCAGAAACCCATTCTGGTTAACTTAGAGGGAGAATTTATTGGAGCAGTCTTGGGGAACTCAAAAGGGCAAAGAGACTTTGACCCCAAGCTTGGAATCAGCCTAGCATCCAGTCAGCGACCAGTCAGCTTTGGACAGGAAGGTTTTGGGACACCCTGACAGTATTTTCAGGATACTACACAGGAGTAAACTCCAACGGTCTTTTGCATTTTTGTAGCACTCAGTTCCAGATTCAGAGTACTCTCTCAAAAAAATAAAAAATATACACAGGCTAATGAAGTACAGAGACCCTTATTCAGAGCCCCCACAAGACTGGAGACAGGTCATTCTTTGGAAAGAAATCAGGGCACTGATCAGAAAGAGGCACAGTTGGGGGATAGCAAAAAAAAAAAAAAAAAAGATAGTGAACTGATATAACAGAAATCATTATAGAGTTTAACAATTTATTAACAAATCATTTAAGAAGTTTATTCTTTTGGGGATGCCTTGGTGGCTCGGTCAGATAGGCAGCCAACTCTTGATTTCGGCTCAAGTCATGATCCCATTCATGGGATCGAGCCCCACCTGGGGCTCCATGCTCAGTGTGTCTGCTTCGCCCCCTCTCTCCCTCCCTCTGCCCCTCCCTGTTTGCATACGTGCACACTCTCTATGTCTCTCTCTCAAATAAATAAATCTTTTTTTAAAAAGTTTATTCTTTTTGAAAAGAACTTAAGATTATTTCCCTTGGAAAGGAGAAATCCATGTTATCTATTCATAAGGTTTTCAAGTATGCATAGAATTGGTAAGAAGAGGCTGACCAGTTGTTCCCCATATCTCACAGGAGCTGAACAGAGTTCAGCTAAATGAACCCTGGTTCAGTTTAAACTAAAATGGAAGAAAGATCAGTTGCTCATCAGGCAAAATTCCATTAGGAGAAAGGAAATAAAACAATAGTAGGTAAACTTAGTCTTTTATCTACCACATTTTGTTTTGAATAGAAGAATAGAAGAATCCAAGATCTTAAAAGGCACATTGGAGATTCTTTAAGACAAACTCTTCATTTTATAGGTTAGGAAACAGAGATCCAGAGAATTGAAGTGATTTGCCCAAGGTCACAGCTGCTCAGTATCAAAACCAAATCTACTGCTCAGATTTTCCAATTCATAGGAACATCCACTCTTCTCCACTCTTTTCTTGAACCTCGTGTCCTGGTTGATTTAGATACTCACTTGTTAATTTCTTGAATTTACCTTTGATTCTATAATTTTATAATTTGGGATGACTTTATTTCCCCAACATGTAATTTTTAAACTGTAATATTTCATCAAATCAAGTTGCCATTAATTGTAAAATGCACCACTAAGAAATCAAACAAAATGTCGGCAAATAGGACACAATGCTTTCTTACTACTTAGGGTTTTTATTTCGTGCTTTGTGAAGGCACTCTTTCAGACTCATTTATATATGGTTTTTTATCATGCATCATTCTGACTCATAGATTAAAATAAAAATATAAACAAAATATATTTTAATAGCTTAAAAACTTCTGCATATGTAGAACCCAACTTTCCTGAGCTACATTTCATCTCAGAGCCATATATATTATGTTACATGATAGCAACCTCTATGCTATCAAGAGCACTGGTGATGCAGCATTTCTTAAAATTGTCCCCAGCCTCTTCTTTGATGCTACAGACTCCCATTCTGCACTCGTATTCCTTCCTCAAATAATCCTGATGGTTTTTGACTGAAATGTCAAGAGGTTCCCACTGTCCAGCCGTGCCACAGAGAATAACAATTAAGCTCACACACGCACACACAATGACACCTTCCTTACAACTGCCACTTGGTCAACAGCAATTGTAAAACTCCATTAAGTGTAACACACATCCTAATTTAAACTATGTTAAAATGTGGGGGAAAAAAGTGTGCATTAGAAACCAATCAAATGCAGTATTTTTTTTTTCTATTTTACCCCTTAAAAGGAGTATGAGGAAATAGCTTCCATTTCATTATAAAATTAACTAAGCCCCAGGGGCACCTGGGTGGCTCGGTAGGTTAAGTCTCCCACTCTTGGTTTCTGTTCAGGTCATGATCTCAGGATCCTGGGATCCAGGCCCCAGTTGGATGCTACACTGAGAGGGGAGTCTGTTTCTCTGCCTCTCTCCCTGCCCTCTGCCCCTCCCCCACTCATGCATGCTCTCTCTCAAATAAATAAGTAAATCTTTTTAAAAAAAATTACTAAGCCTCAGGGCCGTGGGCGGCTCAGTTGGTTAAGCCTCGCACTCTTGATTTCTACATCAGGTCATGATCTCAGGGCTGTGAGTTGAATCCTGCATCAGACTTGCACTGGGCAAGAGGAGCCTGCTTAAGATTCTCTCCCTGCCCCTCCCCTCCCAAAAAATTTACTAAGCCTTCATGTACAACTACATATTAGCTAATGATGTATTATTATGCAAGTAGGGTAAGAATCCTTTGGTTTCTCCAGCTGATATTCACAGGGAGAGTGGACAGGTATTTCTACTATTCTTAATCCCCAGACTATGCAACAGGAGATGTTGTTACACATATACCAGCTTCCTCTTAATTAGATCAAAAAATAGATTTTCAATTGTCTGAAAAATTTAGATTTTTCAAAGATTAAATAATTCTCTAACCTCATTTTTTTTGGCTCAAAATCTTTTATGGGGTTGTACTAAGAAATTAGCACTTTCTGGGACAGTAAACTTAGATTATTTGACACACACACACAAAAGCCACAATGATGAGAATAGTTCCACTAGCTTCCTAAGAAGACCACAGCATTGTGGCTCATAGTGTGGTCCATGGGGCAGCAGCAGCAGCAGCAGCAGCAGCACCTGGGAGCTTGTTAGAAATGCAGACCCCAACTCACCCCAAACGTATGGAACCAGAATCTCCATTTTACCAAGATCCCCAGGGAGATACATTCACATTGAAGTTTAAGAAGCACCAGCCTAAAAGATGGGCTGTTCCATTAAAGCTGAATACACATTTCCCAGAAACTTGGGTTGCTCTAACCCCATGTTATTGCCACAGCTGACATAAGCAGCCATTAGGCTCCAAGGCATTTCCAGTTTGACTGCTAGTTCCTAGCATTATGAGGCAACTAATACCTCAACACTGGTTCTGTACTGTCACATACCTTTTCCCAGAAAAGAACAAAACCAAAAAGACTTGGAGATAGGAAAAGGTTATCTCACTTAATTATAAGAGGACCTCAGTTAATTACATGATCACGCTGGCATCTCACCCCATTGTACCATCTTCCTTCCCTTCATTCTCTACATTTACTACCTTTTATTCTTAAAAAAAAAAAAAAAAATTGTTGCTATTCCTCCGTCTTAGCTCCTCTCTGATCTTTCCAAAGTGTATCATAGATGTTAAAAGCTATACCGTTCTACAGTTTGTCCTCCCCACATTATCTCTGTCTATTTCAAAATCTCATTCAAGGAAGAGCAAAGAAAGGTCAGGATTGGCCTTGGCTGGCTATTATAATGTGCACCATCCCCTCACCCTTAGCCCAGGGGCCCACAAAAGGAGTAGTATTCTTTAATGCTTTTGAAATCATCGAGAAGAAAAAAAAATTTTTTTAAACCCACTCCCAATCCTATCCTTATAACCAGAAGCCCACTGATCATTGTAGGTAAAGGGACAGCACATTAAGGGGGAACGGCAGTTAGAAAGTATGATTTGATCCATACAACTGAGTGATCACGGCAAGTTCAAATCCCATCTGAGCTGGGGAATAAATCTATACTACTGTCAGCTCTGAAATATCTCATTCATGAAGCACAGGTAAGAAATCACTTCTAGTTGCCATTAATTATCAAACATATTTGAGTTAAGTAACTACTTCACCTATGCAGTGATCCATGTATAAGGCTGTATAATTGAGAGAACAATGTAGCCACAAAAATTCAGTACCATCAGTCACCTAACATCAAGGCCCGAACTCTAGTTTTTCTACTAAAGGGCTGAGAAATTTGGTCTAAAAACTGCCTGTCTATGACTCAGGAGGAGGAGGAGGAGGAGGAGGAGGAAGAGGAAGGGGAGGGGGAGGAGGAAGGGGAGGGGGAGGAGAAAGGGGAGGGGGAGGAAGAGGAAGAGAAGAAAGAAAAAGAAAGAAGGAAAGGAAAGGAAAGGAAAGGAAAGGAAAGGAAAGGAAAGGAAAGGAAAGGAAAGGAAAGGAAAGGAAAAGAGTTTGGCCTATAAGAATGTCCAAAATCTAGACCACTGACAACACCAAATACTGGTGAGGATGTAGAACAGCAGAACTCTCATTTATTGCTGGTAGGGATGCAAAATGATACAGCCACTTTGTAACACAGTTTGATGGTTTCTTAAAAACCTAACCATACTCTTACAATCCAGCAATCATTCCCCTTGATATTTATCCAAAGGAGTTTAAAACTTACGTACACACACACACACACACACACACACACACACACAACCTGCACATGTATGTTTATAGTAGCTTTATTCATAATTGCCCAAACTTGGAAGCAAACAAGATGTCCTTCAGTAGGGTAATGAATAAATGTGGTTCATCCAAACAACAGAATATTATAATCACTAAAAAAGAAATGAGCTCTCAAGCCATGTAAATACATGGAGGAAACTTAAATGTATATTACTATGTAAAAGAAGATAGTCTGAGAAGGATACACACTAAATGATTCTAACTATATGACATTCTAAAAAACGCAAAACTATGAAGACAATAAAAAGGTCAGTGGTGCCTGGACTTAAGTGTGAAGGTGGCAGAGCAGAGGCTTTTAGGGATGGGAAAATACTCTGTATGATGTTATAATGAGGTATATATGTCATAATACATTTGCCCAAACCCAGAGAATGTACAACACAAATGAACCCTAAGGTAAATCGTAGATTTGGGTGATTACGAAATGTCAATGTAGGTTCATCCTTCCTAAAATAATTCTAGTGAGTGTGTTAATAAACGGGGTTGTTATGCATGTGAGAGGGCAGGAGGTATATGGAAATTACTGTACCTTTCTTTCAATTCTACTGTAGACCTAAAACTGCTCTAAAAGTAAATTATTTTTTTTTTTAAAGGAAGAGTTGGGTGAGCTTCTCTCAAAAGAGTTCCCAGTAGAGATTGAAATCGTGAACTCTGGAATCAGAGAGACGTGAGTTCAACTCCAAACTCTGACACTCACTACCTCGTAACCTTGGACAATTTATGTAACTACTCCAAGTCTCAGTTTTTCATATGTAAAGTGGAGATAATAATTGTTCTAACCTTAAGAGGTATATTAAATATGTGATATAATTCAATAATACAGCCAGAATTCCAAGAGTATATTTCAGTTTCCAAATATTGAAAAATAATTTCATATATTCTGAGAACTGTCCTCCCTACTTGTGTTATTGTGAATATCAACAGAAATAATATCAAAGTACTTCAAAAACTATACATCGCTGTATAGATATGAGGAAATATCCACAGTATTTTGCTCTTCTTACTTTTAAAGGACTAACTAAAAACAATCCCTAAGATGTTTTTATTCTCAATATCAGACTGAGAAATGTAAATTCGAAATAAAGAAAAAATCCTCTAGTTCTGGCAAAACCTGATTGTATGGAGGAAATCTGAGAGAATATGTCTCTAAAAACCAATTTCTAAAAGTAAGTACAAATATTAGAAAAAACCACTGAAAATTTAGAATAACTAGTATAGTTAAATTATGTTGACCAAAAATACTTTTAACTGAAATGGACCTTGTTTTCTATTTTCAGTAGTATCAGATCACTTTTATTAGGCATAAATTTTAATCAGAGCTGCTAAATCACAGGTAAAATGGTGCCAAAACAAATGGACTTCATCTCAATTCTGGGAAACCTGAAATGATTAACACTGAAGGAAAACAGAGCTGAAGGAATGTCACATCTCATCATTTTTATCCTCTTTTTCCAAATAATTGAGTTTCTTTCTCCCATACTTCTTGTAATTATCATTCATTTTTTTTCTTCTTCAGGCATTTTGGTAATACACACATACACATAAAGGTCTGGCTGTTTAGAAAACAACAAATCAAATCAAACATTTGTACAAAGTTGCCTATGTCAATAAATCCCCATGCTGCTGAATTCGGAAATGCTTTATAAGTGCTTAACCTATCTCTTCCATGACTGAAATTTTTATAAGCAATTCATTAAAAACAGAAATTTATTAAGACAGTTAAGAATAATTTCTTTGTTTCATGCAACTTCATACTCTTGAAAGTCCTGTTGATAAAGCGTGAAAAGAGGAGAATTGGTAAAAGTAAGTCATACTTATTTTTTTTAAACCACTAAGGTACGACTTCACAAAAATGATGTTGACCTGTCAGTTATACCTTCTTTTCTCTGTGGGTATGCCTCCATTTTGCATGGGAGATATACATATTGGCATGTATTGAAATAGTCTGAATCAAATTATCATCTAGTTGAGATGGGGATGTAGCAAGGGGATGTCTCCATGACTCAAAATTCCACAGAGAGGAACCGCAGTGTCAAACTTGTGATATGGTGTCAAGATGAAATATGCTTTGAATTTTATTAATAGTAGGGAGCATATTTCACTGCTCATTCAAGTGTCATGCTAGAACTAGGTGAGTGTTGCCAATATAAGTGGATGGAAATCAACACTTTTTTGACACTCCTGCTACCAAGTGCCTATAAAATGTTTATACCTATAATTGTGTCAAATTATGCTAATTGAGTACTGAAAAGACACTATAAGTTGAAGTATTCAAAAAGTATATTTCTCAGAATCTCTTGGGGCTCTTCAACTTAGGCACTTGGGGAACCTTTTTTCCCTCTACCAAGTACCGTCAAAGTACAATGTCTTAAAGTGTCATCTTGGTCTTAATTTAATTTTTAATAGTAAGTACCAGGAAAGCAAATTTATTTAAATCCTTGATCATATATGCATTAGATATTAAGGGTTTTATCTTCAATAGTTTGGGTGTCTTTTTTTTTTCAGCCCAGTTATACTAATATCAGTTAGGAGTATTTATTTTATACAAAGTTTGTGTTTATTATAAACGATACTTCAAGCACAGCTCAGGGGTGTTTAACAACCTCAGCCACCACTAGATGTTAACAATAAATCAGGTGTGATTGTGAGTCAGGAAGAAAATAAAATAAGATATTGGTTCCTAGGAGAGATGTGCTATTTTTTTTTTTTCCTAACTCCTCTCGGGTCAAAATAAATAGGGATTTTTCTGTATGTCATTATAGAAGAATACAACCTCAATGACTTCTCAATTTTATGTGAAAATATTCTACTTTCAGGAATATAGATAACAATCCTTGAGTTCCCAAATTCTGACCATATTCTATTAAAATCATTTTTCTACTTTTCTGCTAAACTGTATTTAATCCTTTGTGTCAATGTGCTGAGGAAGATAGTAAAGATATATCTGAACTTTGCCTTAAACTTCTTTAATCTTTTTTTAAGCTCTCATTCATGTAACACAGCTTCAGCAATCTGATTTCAATACCCTATCTCCCGGGGGAAAATGCTAAGATTTCCAAGTTCAGAGACCAGTGTGAAACTGGTTCTCCTCAACTAAAAGGTATTTAATTCTAACTGCAGATTCTCTATAGTGCCTCCTGGAGGCCTTTCAAGTCTTTTGAATTCCAATGACAGTAAAGAGGTCTTTTGTACTGGCTAAAGGGGTCCTCGAGCTGAGGGGATTGGTAATGGCATATGGCACAGGTGGTCACAGAGAATTTTTATCTGGTGTGGAAAACATCAACCCTCTTACAAGGCAGCATATGCCGCCAAGAACACATTTACCCAAAACCTTTGTTTCCTTTGCTGGCTACCAGTACAACTTAGCAGCCAATATAAAATGCTGTTGTATTTCCAAGGCCCTTAATGATGTGGGATTCAGCTATGGAGGAAACCAACTGATAGTGCATGTTCTGCCACATTCCCTTGACTTGTCTACAGCACAAATGGAAGAATAAATCTCTCCAGAAAATGTTTGTTTGCAGGCCTGAGAGTCTATTCCTAGCTCTTGTCTCTTCTCATCCAATTCCAAGAGCACTCTCCGGTGTGAAGTAGTTGTGAACTATTTTGCCTGTAAACAAGAAACCCTACTGTTTTTGACCATTCCTCACTGTTTCCATTCAATGTCCCTTATCTCAGTTAAAATAAAAGTCACTTTATCTCATGCCTCTTTGGTGTAATTCTAATATTTTTGCGTGAGAAATTATGTATTCCAATAGCAGTGATAGTTCCATGCCTAAGGAGATCTGCTGGCAGATGGAGAGCAAGTCAGTGCTCTCTAGGCCTGAACTGACAATTAAAACATCTAGCCCAGATTGGTGGTGATTACTGTCTACCAGTTATCCAAAGGCTTTATGACCCAAGCTGATAGTGACAGTCCATGCTATGGCAACAAAACCAAATCACAGCGCACACTTGATAAAGAGCCTTTCATTTATATGAACAGCTTTAGCAATTAGTTTCTTTATAACAGAGAGAGCAAGAGATTGCATTCTACTAGTGTCATATGACAAAAATGGTAGAATGATTTTTTTTAAACATTAGCCCTCCAGAGCAAATATAAAAATTATCATTTTAATGCATAATATGTTGAATTGCAGTACTGATGCATGGTACATAGAAGCTAAATTAAAAGAAAAACATGTTATATTAGAAAAACAGTAATCAGTACACTTAATATCCTAATATAGGTTAGGTTCCCTTTTCCTGGAAACATTTTAGACAGTGGAAGAAACCATGAGATTATTATTCCTGCAAATAACCACAGATAGAAGATAGTCTTTACAGGGAAAAAAATAACAATCTTAGCCAAACTAGATCTTTCAGCATTATCAAGTTTTTCCCTTTTGGAATCTGTAGTCTCTTCTGGAAAAAGGATTTTTGTTGTTCACTGTACTCCAAGTCAGTGGCAGTTTTAAAAGACCAACTTATCAGACAGGCATCTCAAGACCTTCCTGTCTTTCTCAGAAAGTAAAGACCAGGCAGAAAAATGGAAAGCGAAACATGATAATTGAAATGATTGTAGCTATTTTAGCAGATGGAAAATATGGACTGGTAATTCAACTTTCTAGAGGATTAATCTCCGCAACAATCCAGAAAGTGGGGAAATACTTAAAATTTTTTTTTTGTTTTTGCTCAAATTGTTCCACCTTTAGCCATTGGGAACTCTTGTGTGTCCCCTTAGAATATCCCAATATCTTTTTTTGTTTTTTGTTTTGTTCTGTTTCTTTAAGCATTTCCTTGCTTTCTGGCATGGCTGTAGAGATGAAATCCTGCATGCACTGGAAACACAGCAGAGAGAAAACCTTCATAGCCTGGGTTACCGAGTGACTACAATGAGCAGAGCTCCTGTTGCCCTGAACTAGGAGAGAAATAAACTTTGATATATTTAGCCAATGAGAATTTGAAACAAACATACGTTGTTTGTTATTACAACGTAACTTGAGCATCGTAGCAGATACACGTATGTACACATTATCTATCACTTAATAACACAGCAACTCTCCAAAAGTCACAGCAGAAAGTTAATTCCTTGGGGGATGTGTATTTATCACAAGGTACTTAAAATATGGGAATAAATCAAGCATTTTAGGCAGATTTAGAATAGGAATAAGATTGAGTCTTTTACATGATTGGCTTACTGCCAATTTAGAACTTTTAAACCTTTTTAGTGATTCTCTTACATTGTAACTATGGAGATTTATCTTTAGTTATGAATAGGAAAACTGTTCCTATTGTAGTTTGTACTAGATTTTTCAGGTAGACTAGGGTTAAATCACCATGTCTGGAGATAATTTGGGAGCTTGCTCTCTTTTCGAACCACTCTTAAAATTGTTCTTTTTCCTTTAATGAGAAAGGACAAGTAAAGTGGTGAATATTTTTTTAAGAGAAAATAAATGTTTCACAAAAAGAAAAATCTTGAAAACACATCCAGCAATAAAGCACTGGGAAGATTCATTTTTTATAATGTAATTTTAAGAGGCAAAACAATCTTTTATGATCCTTATAAATAGGTTAGTTAGATATTCCTTCCACACTGATGTACATTAAAAAACATAAAAACTGTTGTAGAGAAATAGACTAATGATCCTCTTGAGGAGGTATAAAACCACCATAATGCACTTGATAGTGCATACTCTGGGGTATCGAGAAAGGATAATTCCTTCATTTCCCCTCTCACAGCTCAGTTATGCAGGAAGCATTAGGATTTTAAAACTTTAGGGTCCTTATCCGGATTCTGGTGATGGCCATATGTTTCTACCTTCAATGACATCCTCTGGCACCACATCCCAAAATCAAAATTTGTTTTCTTTAAAATACATTTGCCAATTTAGAGGCATTAACACACATGTCTTTCTTTACTAAGCACAGAACCATCACTGGGCCTGGAGAGTTTAATAATTGTCATGAGAACAGCACTGTCTTAAAAATAAAATACAGGGTCTACCATATTCCTTTCTAAAAGACTATTTTTTAAAAACTTAATTTTGTATTAAAATAGCCCATCTTAAAGGTTAAGCCAAAAGGAACTTCAACATATGACAGATTCTCCACAAAAGCATATTTTAAAAATATTTTATATTGTATTTATGCACATACATATATATTCTATAAGAATATTACTCTGCTTACCTCAATAAATGTATTTGACTGAATGACTCTTGCAAAGAATTTTGTTTACCTCTATAACAGTAAACTCATCACCTAATATTTATACTTCAAATACTGGTAGAAACTGAGAAAATGCTTGCTTATCCCGCGTACTAGTTTTACCATATCATCATGGCTGACACTGAATAAGGACTGGCGATGGAACAGAAAAATTTCCCAAAGGAAGAAGGAAGACTTTCAATGGGGCTAGATAAAGAAAAAATAATGCCTTAAAAAGATATGACTTTTTATTACAGCTATACAGAATTTTACAGAATACAAATAAATTTTTTGATAGGATCATAAAGAGAAGTTAATTGTATTTGGGTGGTAGGATTGTGGGAATACAGGTTTTAATGCGCTAAAATAATCTCTAATAAAATATTCTAAGGAAGAAGATAAGTTGAACAACAAGGGTAAATGAATTAAATGTTGAAAATGTAGGCAGAATATTCATAAGTTTAAGCATTTACAAATCAAATTTATTTTCCCAGGCACCTTAAACTCTTTAAGATAACCAAAAGGTATTTCTTCCCACAAAAATCCATTTAAAATCAAATGTATAACACCCAGGAATCCCACTGAGCTCATCTCTTCTTTTGAAAACTAGCAGGTATACTTGAAATAGTTGGGGTCTTGATGCTATGGTTGGGTTTATAAACTGCAACAACACATTTCCCCTTATTACTTACAGGAAGATCATTTTCCACAATGACTCACTGATGTTTCTCCCTCTAATCATCATTTCTGCAGCATTTAGGTACAGGATCCACCGTGCCCTCTCCTCAGATGTTAACAGAATGACAATGAGCCAGCAGCATGAGTTGATGCAGTCGATGGAGTCACAGGCAGAGGCACACACAAGAAGACTCCCATGCACCAGAGTTGAGAGCAACCATGAAAATGTGGCTCATCAAGAACACAGGGTTACCCTGAGAAGGACTTATAAACTAGGGAATATCACTGCCCTTAGGTGCCAGATACTCTGCCTCTGGGGTTTTAATAAAGCAGAGCAGGGGCGCCTGGGTGGTTCAGTCGTTAAGTGTCTGCCTTCGGCTCAGGGCGTGATCCCAGAGTCCTGGGATCGAGCCCCACATCAGGCTCCTCCACTGGGAGCCTGCTTTTTCCTCTCCCACTCCCCCTGCCTATGTTCCCTCTCTCACTGGCTGTCTCTCTCTCTAATAAATAAATAAAATCTTTAAAATAAATAAATTAATTAATAAAGCAGAGCAAAATTTGTGTTAGTCCTTGAGATTCACGTAGAATAAGGAAGCAAATATCTTGTCATTGTCCCTTCAATCATTGACGTTACCTGAACCCTGTCATACGTTCTAATGTTCAAGGAGAGGAAAAAAAAAAAAAAAAAAGAGTTCCCTGGACAGTGTCCTGGAATTGAGTTCATAACTGGCAAAATATATAGTGTTTTTAAACACTTTAAAATAACCTTTGGATGCTCCGATGATTAATTTTATGTGTCAACCTGACTGGGCCATGGGTGTCCAGATATTTGGTCAAACATAATTCTGGGTGTGTCTGTGAGGGTGTTTTTGAATGAGATTAATTAACATCTGGATCAACAAACTGGGTAAAATACATTGCCTCCCAAAATGTGTGTGGGCCTTGTTCAATCAGTTGAAGGCCTTAATAGAACAAAAAGGCTGACCCTACCCTGAGTAACAAAATTCTTCCTGCCTAATGGCCTTTAAACTAGGATGCTGGGTTTTTCTCTTGACTTGGCACTCAAACTGAAACATCAGCATTTCCTGGGTCTTAACCCTACCACCCATTGGATGGGAAATACAACCTTTGCTATCATGGCTCTCGGACCTCTGGACTCAGACTGAAACTACATAATTGGCTCTCCTGGATCTCCAGCTTACCAACTCACCCTGCAGATCTTAGAACTTGCCAGCTTCCATAATCGCATGAGCCAATTCCTTAAAATAAATTTCTTTCTTTTTCTTTCTCTGTGTGTGTGTCTATATATACACACCTTATTAGTTACATCTTATTAGTTGTGTTTTTTCTAGAGAAATCTGATTAATTCAGTCACTTTTGCATAGGAGAAGGGTTTGGCTCTCTTAATTGTATAGATGTGTTGAGCGGTATCTGCATGTATAGTGAACATAATCTTGTTTGACTGAGTTGGCCAGTCAGTTTAGAAGAGCATAATCATCAACCACTTGATTTTGTTGAATGGAATAGCCAGTTTAAAGATCAAACAAGCTGTACGTGTACATGTGAAAAGGGAAGAGGGGATTAATCTAAATTATACATAAGCAGTGTTTAAACTTCAATATAAAAAAGGTCATTTATCAAAAGTTTCATTTAAGAAGATCTGAAGATTAAACACACACACACACAATGGGGAATAAGCTGCAGTTAGGAAAACTGCAAGAGAACTTTGTAGCCCTAGTATTTGGAAACTGAGACAATTTCCAATAGCTGAAGTACATGTCAGAAATGTTATGCCCTGAATAAAGGGACCACGAATGAAAGGCAGCCTTTAGATATCTAAAGTTCCCTATACAGTTGATCTGGCAGAATATCAGAGGCAGGAATGATCTGACACATAATCTGTTAGCTGCTCTCAGAAGGATCTTTGTTCGGTGGTTGGACAGATTTCACCAATTGCTAGCCCCTGAGGATGTCAACAGTGCCAGGTAGACATAGAAGACATAGCCCGGCAAAAACAGGAAAAACTAAGAGAGGAAGTCATGATGTTTCAGTGCTCTAGTCCAAAAGGAAGAAAATTTTGCTCACCCTGATATATATAACTTTAGTTGTAATAATTGCATGATCTTATGGTTGTAACCTCCTTTGCAAGCTTTTCTATAAGTTTCCATAACAATTTGATGCAAATTTTTAATGTGGCTGTAACTTTCCCTGAATTTAAGATCTCTCAGAATTTTTTTCTTCCCGTGGCCTAACAATAATCAATTGCAATAACATTAATTTCATAATTAACCTCCTTTAGTAATTCAGTTCCAGATCTATTCCAGCTTCAAGGCGACCTATATCATTTGAAGAGGGAAACATGACTGTTGAAGACTTACAACCCCTGAGAGGGAAGTTCAGTGTTTCTATTTCTCTCATCTTATCTTGTCGCTTAAAATATTAACAAAATTATTTCATTTATTTTTGTTTTCTCAATTTATAGCATGTTTGATCTATCCACGGCTATTTTTACCTTTTGGTTTTGATTTGCCATTCTAAGGCTTTAAAGGCTATGGTTTAAAAGAGGAGCAGATAAGAGAAATAGGTGATAGAAAACAGAAATCCCCTTTCTAGGGGATTGAACTACAGGGAAACCCTACCGTCCTATTTATTTTCTTTGCTCTAATTATTAGATCAAAATTTTTGAAAGTGAGGACAAGGAGTTAGACATGAAGATCAATTACATAAGCCTTCCAATCCTTAGTCTCCACATCTGAAGAATAGAGAGAATAAAACCCATCATATATATAACATGTAAAATACCAAGCACAAGCACCTAGCATGTTACAAGCCCTCAAAAAAACAACAGAAAGAGGTCACTGCCTCCTGCTATCATTTCTATTACTCATATTGTTAGTCTCCTACTAACAATGTTAGTCTTAGTCCCCCAACGAATGTGGGAGGCTTCCACATTCTATTTTCTGAAACCTGTAAATATGTTATGCTACAAGGTTAAAGGAGGCTTGCATACCCAAACAAGGTCATGGACTATTTTGGTTTACAATCCCCAACCTCCTAGGGCTCACAATACCGTGGGAGAAATAGATATATACAAAAAAAAAAAAAAAAAAAAAAATTTACACAAATTCATGAAATAAAAGTGATCTCAGGAATACAGCTCAAATTACTCCAAATTTCACTGATCTGTCTGGCCCAGAAGTTAATGCCAACATCTGATACTGACCAGATTCACAGATTCCTTGCCTCTAAGTACAAGCCACAAGCTTGTATCGCTCTCATGTTCTGCGATTACAGTTCTTGTTGTAGGGTCATAGCACCAAGGAAGATTTTTACATCAATTATTTGAGCTTCTTCAATACTAACTGGATTGCAAAAGGCAAACTGTGGAAAAAGAAGTTAGGGTTACTTAAACACAAAACTTAGAGAGAAGGGCAGCTCTTCCCTTTTTCCTCCTTGAAATTCACATACAAACCGCCTTGCAAGCTGTTTAAAATTTTGAATATTGAAATTAGTATATCAGGAAAAATAGTGACTTTACAGTGGAGAAACCCAGGAGACACTACTTTAACTGAGTGGTCATCATCAATATCATCAGTAACAAGACTTAGCCACATCATGGATTCTATATGACATCATGGATTCTATATGACACACGTCATGTCTGTAGTATTCCTGCACAAAATGCATAACCTTAATCTAATGTTGGAAAAACTGAATTCAAAGCAGACAAACCAAATTCAAGAGACATTCTACAAAATACTGACCAGTACTCTGAAAAAAATGTCAAGGCCAAGACAGACAAGGAAACAGTGAGGATCTGTCACAGATTGAAGGAGACTACAAAGAAATCATAACTAAATGCACTGCAGGAATCCTGGCTTGGCTCCTGGAACAGAAAAAAAGACACTAAAGAAAAACCTGATGATATCTGAATAATCTTGAATTTGAAAAAAAATTAAACTATAATTCATTTAATAGCACGACAGCAGTTTTAACAATTGTGCCAAGGTTAAGTAAGTTTTAATATTGGGGAAGCTGGGTGAAGGGTATAGGTGACTTTCTGTAAGGTTTTTGCAAATTTGTATAAGCCTAAAATTGTTTCAAAATCAACAATTAAAAATAAAAAATAATCTATCATATCAGGAATTAGGCACTCCCAGGTAGACTCAGTGCAAAGCAATTCTCCCTTTCAGTGCCATAGTCATATCTGAGCATCTCAAAAGCTACTCTCCAAAGTGGCCAATTAGGGACAAGTGGGAAGCTCAGTCATAAGACTGGCAAAATGTTTTGATCGAGTGGCCCCGGGAAAGCTGGGAACTGAATTGTGAGACAGGCCTGCTAATTTCACTCAGACCACCTGCCTGGTTCGGATACAAGCCAGTGACCTAAACATGATGGGCCATTACCAGCCCTCTGCTGGCATTCTGAAATGACTACATAGGAAACAAATTTGGGAACAATGAGATTTGCAAATGGCAGGAGAACAATAGAGGAGTAATGACTTTTCATGAGCATTCTCAGACACCTCAAACACACATACATAAAGTCACCAGGAGCTATGCTGCATGAATTAACACGGACTATTCGCCCAGAATAAAACTTTTCACCAGTAAGTTGTGACATGCAATGCAATGCATTATCAAAAAGAAAAAAAATCTTAAATGGAACTTTTCATCACATTTCTTGAGGCAACAGAATAAAAATTTTAATACAATTATTTCTTAGTTTGCTCCTTTTCTGTCAAGCATGCAACTGCTTTTCCTTTCTTCTGAAGCAGTTCATATTATGATGAGTGAAAGGAGAGAAATAAAAAGAGCTATGATCATGTCAACCACAACTGAACAAATACATTTATTAAAAAGAACTCCCACCAGAAATCTTAGAAGCCTCACAAGGTCTCATTCTTTTTCATACACTAACTCTATTATGAATTGAAACATCCCTTTCTTTTATTTTAAATTATTGTCATCGTCCCCTGTGCATGTACCAACCAGTGATTTACGCTGTGTCAGATAATACACTAGAAAATTTGGTGTTTTAATGGCTGTAATAGCTCTAATAAAGAAATTAAATCAGATGTCATATGCAGAATGTATGTTTTTTGTCGCTAACAATAAACTGAATTATAGCTGGCTAAATACTATAAAGGAACACATGTATCCATTTGCAATTGAAAGCGTGTGTTGAAACTACTCTAAGATAAGCAGAAGAGGCTCTGGAGGAGCCAGAAGAGCAAACATGGTACTGAAGGGTTTTTTTTTTTTTTTTTGGAAGAACATGGTCCTTTTTCCCAATTATTTCAACTCCATCCTTTATGATGATTCACTCTAAATTTTATCCTGAAGAGCATCATGCTGTACCCTTTCCCTCCTCTGGTCCAACCAAAATTCTAGAACCCAGGCCCGTAATTTTAATATGCATATAATTTCACACAGTTGATGAATATAACACGCCATGGGTAAACAGCAGGGAGGGGCTAAATGGAAAACTCATTTGTTAGTTTTCCCTCTTGGAGGTTGTTATTTCTTAAATTACTGATATTGGACACTGTGGGAGTGCCCTTTTTCATACACACTGAAGCACTCCACTGGCCCCAGGAGTCACTAAGACTAGTGGATTTTAATAGTTATATATCTTAAATGGAGGGTTAGAAATTGTTTCTTTTCATTACAATTACAACAAGGAATTAACCCCAAGGGTATCCACTTAATTTCATAATATATAGACTGGAACGCTAATATGGCTCTTCTACAGTGTAATAAAGAGGCAACTGGCCCTTCTCTCCCCGGGGTGGGTTTCTATAAAATGTATCACCAAAAAAATGTAAAACGAAGATTTGAAGTTAACAAGCTCCCTAACGTCACCAGCTCCAGTGCCAGGCATGAGTGGGCCCTCATAGGTACTGAGTGCTGCTTTTTCTTTGTCCAGTGGGAGCTCAGTCCCGGCACTATTCTTTGAACCGCTTCACTGACACGAGGAAAATGGAAAAGGAGAGAAGGAAGGATAATTTACAATTAAGCAGAGGAAGTCACAAGGATGGAGGACAGACTTGGAGCAGACTGTGAATCACCAGGTTTGGAAGATGGGACCAGCAGTGCTAGCTGGCCAATTGCGGTCCGGCCCATCTAACCCTTTGCACTCTGCGGTGACCGTGGCTCTGGGTTATGGGAACTCCCTCCCTACTTGCTGGAACCCAAAGCAACACCAAAGGTTAGGATTTTCCATCTTCAGGCTCCAAGTGTCTAAAGCCACTTCCTGGAAGAGATCTGAAATCTTGGATCCCTGCTGATTACCCCCCCCCCGCCCCACCCCGGTTGAAGGCATTTTTATTTCCCAAAGCTTTTTTATGATGTTTGTCTACGTCTCTCTAGGACGAATGAGAGGAAGGACAAAAATAGAGCTTGAAACAGAAGTGCGGCAGGGACAGTGGGAGAGGCAAATGGGAGTTCGATAAAAGCACAACCTGGAAAGAAGAATGTTCTGCTTTTGTATGATGCATTTCCAATGTGTATTGTAACATTTGGCCCACCACAGGCTTCTAGCCAGCCAGAGCGGAGACTTCACTTCTTCCTTTCCCACTGAAAGCGTCAGCTCCGTAGAAATCTGCAAATTTGCCAGTCAACTAAGGAAAAACTGATGATCCAGAGAGAAGAAATTGCACATCACTCAACTCATTTGTTCACATCTATCATGCAGATCACATTTCCAGAGACAGATAAGATTGTAGAGGAAAGCCACAAAGGAACTCTGGCTTCAGTGAAAAGCACCCCTTTACAAATCAAAATTCGCAGCTTCTCTCCTGAGACAGGAAGCAGCGGGTTGAAGCAGATGTCAAGAGGCTGCCAGGAGAGCACCAGAGATGAAAAGTCACTAAAGAGGGCTGAGGGAGATATTTATCACAAGAGAAAGCTGAAAGTTCTCCTTGCTGGCTCACAGCTACAGGAACCATTTCCAGGAGAAGTCAGTATTGTTTGCACACCCATGAGACACAGAAAGAGGGGAGAAGAAGGCACATTGCCTCCAGAAAACAAACCTAATGAGGGTTCCACCAGAAAACCAATGAGACAGGATACATGATTTAGCAGCTGCTGATTCTCAGTTCAGCCAAGTGGCCAAAACTTTGTAAATATAAACCACGGACCCATTATCAAGGATGATAGGAGTGATGCATATGCTGGTCAATGGTTTATAAACTTTTCTATCCCCACATTTCCTTGTTTCCCATTTCATCCCCTTAAAACTGTATGTCTCTATAAGCTAAGTGTCCCAAATATATCAATTGTTGACTTATTAAAAGTTGTATCTCAAAATAACTCCTTAAGGGTTTTTCCCCGGTGGCTTTAATTGTGTTTGTTCTGGGCTCATAAACTTGGGGAACTTGAAGCATTTAAAAAACACACACAAGTGTGGTATCCAAATATTTTGGTTTTTCTAAGCTCAGTGCACTCTAATTGGCTTTTTCCTTTAAAAATTATAATTAAAAGGAGCAAGCTCACCTATGTAGAAATTTCTCATTTCTTTATTTACCTTAAATCTTTTCATGCAGGAAACTGTTAATGTTCTTTGTTTTGTTTTGTGTTAAATAGAAACAGGATACAAAACAATTCTCTAATTAGCATTACATGGGATGTATGCCTTACAAGTTTGATTTTCTGAATTTCCCCCTGACATTTTCAAATTGAATATCATATTCAATATCAATCTAACCAATATAAAGCAATTTAATTTTTATAATGAACCAAGAGAATACCTAAATTTGGCATATTAGACAGTTTTTGTCTCTGTTGAATTATTTTAGGAGATATTTTAGTTAAGCTGACTTACAATAGCAAATTTCACACCCTTCAAGTAATATAAGGGTATAGCCTCCTGATACATTATCATTATTTAGGGCTAAAACTTATTCATATCAAGCCACCCTTGGTAAAGTGTCTGAAACACCCACTATTATTTCTGCTTATAATGGTACCTGCTTTACAGGTCTTAAGAAATGGTAAGCTTTTCAATATCAGATTCAACATCACAATATTTGACTTTTCAGTATCTTTTACAATGTTAGTGATTATCTGGATTCAACAAATACTTAAAATAGTATAAATGATACAAATGCTTACTACTATATTGTAGTAGTATACATAGGATAAGCGAATCTATTTATCATATGTTGCCTCCACCAAATGACACAGGCTATTTCAAAAACGGAATATAAATACACCAAAAACAATAAGAACAACAACAACAAACCCTTTGTTCTTTTCCAGATTCCCAAGATCACATTGGTGGATGGTCAGAGGAAAACAAAAATCTTATCTCTGACAGCTATACTGCATGAAAATTAGAAACATTCCCCTAATTCCTTAACTCTGGCCCTGGCAGGCTCTTGAAATTTCAACCAACATGACCAATGACCCAGGCTGGACAGAGTGGTCCAAAACTGAATGGTTTGGTTTCTATCACAAAACTGTTTCTTCTTCCATGTTTCCCCTTTTGGTCAAAGGGACAAATCATTTTCTAAGGCTACAGGGATTTTTTTGGACATGTTAAGCTGAAATAGTATTGGGCTTGCATTTGGACGTATCAGGCATCCATCTGAATATAAGAGTTTGGGCCTCCAGCCTGGAGAAATATATTAGGGAGTCACCAGTACAGAGAAAGAATTTAAATCTATAAAATTATCTAAATGGTAAATATAGATGGAGAAGAGGAAAAATGCGAGAACTGAGCTAGAGAGAACTCCAAAATCTAGAGAAGAAAAGAGGAAGCTATCAAAGAATGTGGAAAGGAGCAGGTAGTGTGGAGGGGCAAGTATTCTGGCCTGTGCAGTATCCTGTATTTCAAGTGAAGCAGGTGTTTCGAGAAGGAGAGCGATCAACCCTGTCAACAGCTATTGATAGGTCAGGTTTAGATAATCACAGACTTTATCAACGTTGTGATTATCAGTGAACCTGATAAGAATGCTTCAAGGAGTGCTGAGGGTGAAAACATTATTGGAGTGGCTCCAAAAGTAGAGTGGCAAAGACAAAGTGGAAAGATTTTAAGGCATCTCCAATAAAGGGGAATGGATAATTGAGGTGGTAACTGGTGGGGATGCAGAGTCAGAGCATTTCTTAAGATCGAAAAAAAATTATACTTTCCCTATGTATCAGTGGGAATGAACCATGAGAAAGTGAACATTTGGTTTTGCAGTAGATCAAAGAAATGATTGCTGTCTGATTCCCTTCAGTACGAAAGAGAGGCTGGAATCCAGTTGACAAGTGAGGGAAACGAGCAAGGGAGTGCATCCACGGCACCAGGGAGAAGGGCAGAGCTCATGAGGTGGATAGATGGGGTGGTGGCAGCACATGAAAATATATCATCTGATGGTTTATGTTTTCTTATCACTCAGGTCTCAGAGCAGCTGCCACCACTCAAAGAACCTTGCTTGACCACTGAATCTAAGGGTCTCTCCCTTTCTTGGAGTCCCATACAACCCTGTTTTACTATCTTTATAGCACTTGTGGTTTTTTTTGAAACTGGTGTATAATTTGTTTTCTTGATAATGTATACATTTCCCAACTAAGAAGACAGACCTTACTTCTCTTCTTTACTGCTATATCCTCAGTTCCTATACTTGAAAAGCAAAAAATACAAATAGAAGCTTAATATAATAGTTGAATAAATAAACCAATGAGAGCTTCAGAAACAAGCACTTCCTAGAATCCAAATGATTTCACATGTGTTATTACCAGTTTCAAGTATTTTTTCTAGACCGATTCATATAGGTAGCAAGGTCTATGGATAGTTGTGCCTGTACTACTTGCTCTATTGAAAATGTATACTCCTGAGTTTTCTAACAGTGAATTAGGTCACTCATGAGCATGTTACAGGCTGTATACTAGAAACATTACAGAAGAAGAGTAGGAATCTCCAACACAAAAGGTTCAGGTAGTCTTGCTGAGGCACTGCCCTTGGCATACAAAGGAGGATGCAGAGAAAGGAAAGATAAGTCAGAAGAAAGAGAAAATTCTGCCCAGGAACTCAAAACCATTAAACAGGAGAAAATTATCCTTAAATGTTTGTCTAGCAATTGATATTTGCTTTCCACAATTTTTATTAGTACTGCACAAAATCACTTCAGAGGTCAGTTAGTATTGTTGGACTCCTTTTTACAGAGCCGTAAACTGAAACTCTAAGGGCTTAAGTGCTCTGCTCAAAGGAAGTTATCTGCAGCTGCTGAAAAAAGAACTCACAATTATGCTCCCTGCTTTTCTTAGCCAGCTTGGGCTTACTATCCCTCTAAAAGCCACAGAATGACAAGTGTCAATGGTAGGATAATCACTAACTGTAATAGTTGACCATTTTATCTATCTATCTATCTATCTATCTATCTATCTATCTATCTGTTTTTTTCTCCTGATACTAATTTTACTTCTCTGGGCTGACTTGCATTGACCTGAATTGAGAATATTTCTGAACAAGAAACTGTTCATCTATGAATACCAAGTCCAAATTCTGCTAAGAGTGTTCATGCTTTGGTCGAGCTATGCCAAAAAGCAATTAGACATTACCCAGTGCTCCTGGGTTTAACCCGTTATTTCTACCAGGTAGGCAGAGGGAATCCATTAAATTATCTATGGCTAGGCACCTTGGAAATTTTCCCAGGCTATTTTTCAAAGGTTAACTGCTATTGCTGGTCACCTCTGACACATAGGAAAAGAAGAGGGAGAGAAATGAGGGAACTGAGAAATAGGAATACAGACATTCTGGGGGGGGGGGGGGAAGAACGTTTAATAGAACACAAGGTAGTTTTGATAAGAGAAAAAAGAAAAATACAAGATGAAATCTAAGAGTCTGCCCTTTTGCTTTAGTTTTTTAATTTTTAGAAATGGAAGAAGCTTTGAGAAGTTGATCATTCTTCTTCTAAAATTATGTTCCCAAATGAGAAATAACATTCCATTCTCCTCTAAGTCTCCAATGAAGGAGAATTTCACACCCCAGTTCCAAACCACATATTAGGATAATAATATTCTGCCTGAGGTGTAGAATGACTCCCATAATCTGCCTCCTTGTTCACCACACAAAGACTTTTGCAAAAATAGAGTACAAAGCAATATTGTTTGATTATGTTCCCCCCAAATGACGTAAGTGTCATTTAGTTAAGGGGAAACTGGAAGATCAATTTACAAAACCCATAAATGTGTAAGGATAATCAAGATTCATTCATTCTTTTGTAACTTCTTCCTCCCTTCCTTCCTTCTTTCCTTTTCTTCTCTATTAAGTTTTATGATGTTTATGATGCCATTCTTGGACCATGTAAAACAATCAGATTGTGGTCTGGTCATTAATAAATGTCATCTTCAAACCCTGTTGATAAAAGAACATATTTTAGGGCTTGAGCCCTTCTGTTGCTCTGATGATCTTAAGTGTTTTCCCTTAACCTTAAAACCGGATTTATTTTCTACTTCTGGGATTCTATCCTAAGACATCATCCAAATTTTAGGAAAAAGCTGGGGATAAAGCTATATCCATTAAGCAAATTAAAAAATAATAATAAGAGAAATCTCCTAAATTAGAAGTGCTAAGTAAATTCTAATTTATTTTTTTAATTTATTTACAAAAAAATATAGGAAATATGGGAATTCTTTGGATATTCAATGTTAAACTAAAAAAAATTGGATGCAAAATTGCATCTATATAATTAAAGTACATAGAAAGTAGAAAGAGAAAATATAATTAAATGTTAAAAGACAAGTTAAGATTGTTTTCTTTGTTTTCTCTATATTCCAAATTTTCTATGAAGTCAAAATACATTTTAACCTGATTTTTTAGTTTAAAAGAGATGTGTGATATAAAAGGACCCACACTTATTCCAATTGTTCCTTTTTCTTTTTAGGTATTTCTTGGAATAGATGTTTGTGGGCAAAAAAACATTTTTGGATTAAGCCAAGTTTCTGTTCTCTAAGCCAGTTGATAAGGGCAGGGATTTAGAAGGAGAAAGAGTTATATAATCAGAATTTTATTAAAACTGTCTGGGATTTTATAGATCATCTGTTTGAAAGTCCACATTTTATAATGGAGAAACCAAGAAGGGAAAGTTAGAAAAATATGATGGGCAGACATGTGGGTGGATCCAATAGACATGGTGTGAGTTAATGCAATTTTTGCAGTCATAATTATTTCAGAGAGCTCTGAATATGGCTAACACTAGATCTAACTAGTAGAATACTGCTGTCTAACTCACTTTTCCTGGCCCCACTCTTTTCTAGTGACCTCGGGTTCTTTGCATCAAAAAAGTCTGTTTCTCTGGAGAGTCTGAAGAACAATGTTTACAAAACCCAGAGATGGTACTGAAGATATTTGTTAGAACTGCCTAGGTACTAGAAACAATGTATGATGTTGGGGGACCCCCTCTGTGCTGAGGCTCCCATTCCCTGTTTCTGGATGTGAGGGCTGCTGACCGTCCACTCTGAGTCCCTTTCTGTGTACTGGCCTTGGAAAAAGCCACCTCACTCCCCTCCTGGGGTGGCAGTCTGCACCCAAAGACTGGTTCGGTGGGGCTATGAAGACCCAGCCCTCATGCTGTGATTTGGGACAGCTGGGAGAGCCATTTCATTTCCAGAGCTGCCCATAGGATCAGCCAGGTCTCTGCTGCAAATACATTATGCTCAAATTCTCCCTGTACCCATCCTGCTTCCCTTGCTCCCCAGTAAACCTCCTACAGGCAAATCTCTGTCTCAAAGCCTGTTTTCCGGGGCACCCATCCTAAGGCAATGAAACTGTACTAGTAATCACATGAGAAGCCCATTATAAATCTCAGTTCCTTTTGACTGAAACTGTGTTATTTTCAACTTCTTATTGAAGATGAAACAAAAACAAGGGCCTGGTTTTAGAATTATACACCCTCTCTTCCCAAGCAGCAAAATTAGGTAGAGCTGAACAATTGTCTTTTGAATTTTATCAATTTAGACAACTAATCTTGCTTGAATACTCTTTCCCTTAATAAGAAGCCTTTACAATGATTAATTTTTTTCTTTATTTCTACTTTGTCCTCTCTGTTGAAGTTATAAGCATATAATAGGAAAATTATTCTGAGGGGTAATCTTTATCTTTGCTACTAAAAATATGGTCACTGTACCAGCAGCATGGGCATTACTTGGGAGTTTGTTAGAAACACAGACTCTCAGACCTATGAACTCAGAATCTGCATTTGATCAAGATTCTCAGATGACTTCTATGCACATTAAAATCCAACAAGCATTGAAAGGCTCCATTGTGGTCAAATCAACCTGCTAATTAAGTCTGCGCATCATCAGAGGGAAAACGAGTGCTGGATTCAGAGGAATTCAGTGTGAGTCCCAACTATGCTTCCATCTTGTTGAGCATCTTAGGCAAGTAAGTCTTCATTTCCTGAATATCTATTTGCTCACCCTTAAAAGTTCTTATAACAATCGCCTTACAGGATTTTTATGAGGATTTATACTTGCTTTTATTCAAACACATTTTCCTGTGCATCTGTAATGGCCCAGGCATTGTTTTAAAGCCTCGAGCACTGTGAAGAATAAGACAGATTCAAGTCCTGCCCATCAGACATTCCACAAACATGCACTGAGCACAGACCAGGTGCTGTGGTACTAGAATTGTAGCAATAAAAAAGACAGACCCTTTCGGAGCCATGAGTTGAAAACAGGACAAACACTGAATGAATTATCATGAAAAAACCGTCAGAGTTACAAAGAGAAATATAGGTGCTGTGAGAGCTTATAGTAGGGGAATTAATGTTGGCTAGAGGAGGGAGTTCTCAGAATGTCTCCACGTTCACGTGGCTTCCTGGCAAATGAGTGTGTACAGACAAATTAGAAATTTCAACATCAGGTTTGGGTCATGTCAACAGTGGCATGAGTGCACAGGAGGCCCTCCATGCAGGCCTGAGGGGAAAGGGGCACAGGGTGGAGATGAGATGGGTGAGACTAAAGAAGCATCTCCCAGAAGAAATGTCATTCACTGAGACTTACAAAATAAATAGGATTAATTCTCATAAATGTGGAGGTTAGAGTGACACAAACAGGCAAAGAGCATGAACTAATTTAGGGCTTTAAAAAAGAGAAGTGAACATAATCAACAACACGTTTTTGAAGAATTCCTTTTCATTATAGAGGTAGATTAGATTGATAGTACACCCTGTAAATAAAGCCTCTTGCCCCCCATTCCCTCTGCTGCCTGACCAACCCTGGTGCTTCCCCATGAGCCCCGCATGGTCTGCACCTGCTCCTCTGGGTACTCTAAGTAAAACACTATCTTTTCAATGGCAGATCCTGATCTGTTGGCCCCACCATACATGAATAGAAATAAAATCTGCATTTTAAAACAGTTCCCTCATTTTAGCTTTTATAACACTCTTATTAGGTGCAGTTCATTTTTCCCATTTTTTGAGATGACAAAGCTGAAATTCATCTGTCTCAGAGCCTTCCACTTTGTTAAAGCCAATTTAATGCAGTGGGAAAAACATAATATTTCTAGTAAAATAGTTGCCTCGGATTCAAATCCTGCTCAGTATGAGCCTGGTAGCAAGCAATAAGCAACCTCAAGAATCTCAGTCACTTATACATAAAAGTTTATCATGCATTCTCACAAACTGTCTACTCTCCAGGGAAGTTCACTTCCCAAGCTCTATTTTGCAACTTCATCATCTCACCACATGGCATCCAGGATCTCCAAGACAGGCAAGGAGAGAGCAGAAAGCATTCACCACTATCTGTCACTATCAGTGTCTGGAGATGACATATCTCACATCCATCCATAGGCCACTGATCAGAACTCGTTATGTAAACTAACTATAAGGAGGCTGTAAAATATAGCTGAGTACATAGATATTTGGTTAGTATTACTGCCTGTAACACACACTTCTACCACTTTCAAGCCTTTCAACCTTGGGCAATATCCTTACCTTCCATCAGCAGATTATAGTATCCCAAGTGCAGAGTTCAACTGTTGTTGTATTCGAAAACTCAGTTGTGAATCATTCCTTCCATTTTAAACACATGGACATAATCAGAGCTGAATATGTCATTCCCTTTACAGCCACTCAGAGTACCAATATATTTTCATTAATTCAATAACCTCTTTATTTACTTATAATAAAAATTATTAAAATTAGAATCTACTTTTTTTTCATTACCACTTTCAACTCTGGGTTTTGGCTTCTTATATGTTGTTATTTGGAATGTGTTTGGTTTTTTAAAAAAATGTATATTCTAAGAATAGAATCACACAGAAAAAACTGTCTCAATATTCTAATAGGTCTAAAGAAAGCTGGAATCTTTTTTAGGATACCACAGAAGTTAAATCAACCTATTATTCTCTTTTTAAAACTACTTTATTTCTCTATCAGGTGCTGCTTTTTATTCCATTATGAGTGCCTCTCTCTGTGACTTAAGAACCCCTATACAGATGATGTAATTGGGTCCAGTTAGCACCTCTTTGAAACTATGGGGTCCCTTCGTAGATCACAACTCAATCTGCACATGGTTGCCTTGGTCAGAAACATAATCCTAATACAGCCTGCCACAATCAGACTTGTTGAAGGTCTTAACAATACTTTGTGATCCGTAACTCACTTCTGGCAGTGTAGCTCAGAAGATAGCTTTGGTTGAGGCAAAATCTCACGGTTTCATGGACCGCTCCCCAAAATAGTATTGTGAATGCTTTTTCCTTGAATAGAGCTACATTCATTATTTTCAGTTTACTGTTAGCTTAGTAATCTAGAGAGTAGGAAAATATTGAACCATAGGGTTAGCCACCCATGGCATAGCTAACAGATGGGTTTTTCAAGACAAAGAAAAATATGTGAGGAACACATCTTCTAGCCATTCTATCTCTGTCATGCATAGAATATTTTTCCTAGAATTTTTTAATGGCACCTACAACCTTCTACAGATTTTCACTGACTATTTGTTGTAGTATTGGATTTTGTTAATTTACATTTTGAATTATTACAGGAATGGTACTGTTACCATGACAAAAGTGCAAACTGGGTTTTTCTCTCAAACATATAGGTCACCCAGTGAGCACAACAGAAAACTATGATAATTGTGAATTTAAGCAAGAAGAGAAAACAGATCAATTTTGAGCAAAGGGCATGACTAATCTATAAGTAACCTTTAAACTATGGGCCATTATGTAAAATATTAAACGATTTTTTTAAAGGGTAAAAAGGAACTGAAACAAAAACTAAAATTTATCTCATAAATTCAGTTTTTCATAAACATAAGAAAGACACATTAAAGAAGAAAAGCTCTCAGTTAATTGGTAAGATATTTACCTTGGTCACTTCATTGCAGTGATAGGTATGGTGGGAAGGGGATACTGGAAGCAACCTGTGTTCATCACTGGAAAAAATGGATGAATCAAGGTGCTGAATGCATAATATGGAGCATGATGTGCCAATCAGAAACAACAGATGAGATTTGGTCAAGGCAACATGGATAGATCCAAAAAAAAAGAAAAAAGAATAAAGAAGAACAGAATGAGAGATACATCATCCCATAATGATGTAATTTATGTATCATTTACATAAATTACAAATATGTATATACAAAACACCATCTGAAACAAAAAGATGCACTAGAAAAACAGTTGCCTATGGTAATGGAACCAATACCCTACAACAAAATATCCAAATAGTACAAGAATTTGCTGAGTCCCATTCAGACTACCCTGCGTGCCATCTTCAATGGCCCAGAATTTTGGGAGCTAAAATGCCCAAACTAAGGCTTTGCAAGCTCTTCCATTCTGGCTGCCTGTGTTCCAAGGGGAATGGGTGGGGTAGAGATAAAAGGGAATAAAGTTGAAACAAATAAGAGAGATTCTCTGCACCAAACAGATGCTAGTTTGTCTGACAGGAACCAAGGAGTATAATTAGACAGCATCTGAGATCGGGGTGGGGAGGGGGCAGAGGAAGAAAGAGAGAAAGGTAGCACTCTCTGGCCATGACAACATGCTTACCGAGACTGTATATTCTTAGTTTATGTGGGGTTTTGTTTTGTTTTGTTTTGTTTTGTTTTGTCTATAATAACAGCCCATCCGACCATTAGCAGGTTCAAGAGAATTTAGACCCAAACACCTAGGAAAAGTATTATAGTTAAGAATCAAGCCTTAGCAGCCATTCAGTTAGTTGCTTAAACCTCAGCACAGATCAATTGAAAAGCAATAGACTCAAAACTACATAGAGATGTGGATTAATCATCGACAGTACATCCATCACTTGGTTAGGTTTGGGATCCTGCAAGCCACAAATACTATGTTCCAACAAGTAGGATGTGACAAGTAGGCAGGAAAATAAAAGGCAGTTGTAGTACTGAGTATTATAGGTTATCAGAAGTCAGGTCGGAAACCTTCACACAATTGAAAATGATTAGTGAGTAGTCCCTATGATAAAGTTTCAGGGCACTAGATGCTTGTGAGCCTAGTAAAGGCAACTTTTCTATAATAGCTAAGGGAAAGTTAGAAGGACCTAATAGAAAATAGCCAAGACTGATTTGAAAGCTTCCAATCACATGTAACAAAGCACATTCTTTTCTCAGGGCATTGTGGCCAGGTGGGGGATTGGCTTATGAAAGCAGTCTCTACGTGACATGATTTATGGAGAGAACCACAAACTTGCTGACACAATTCCATACAATGGCACACTGGACAAGTTATATGGCTTTCCAAAGGAGATGCATACGGGATGAGAAACAGAAACAAGATTTTATTATTTAAAAAACAAATCATAGCCTTTTTTGCAGTCGCATGTCCAATATTTAATCTCTAAATTATTACAACCAGAAGAACCAACATTTCCATTCCTGCAGAATGAGTGACACATGGTTTAACGTTCCTCTCCCCTCCTGGGAATGTACTTTCCCCAAGAGCCCAATGAAAGGAGGCTTGTCTCGTCATATCGCTGGAAAGGGATCACTGACTATGCCAGCTTTGATCTTTATTACCTTTCTACAGCGAAGCTAGAAAAATTATGAAAAAAAAATTTAGAAGCAAAACAAAGACCGTGTCTCAATATATTCTCATAGAACTAATTCTGTTTTGGCAACATTCTTTCTTCTCCTAAGGCCAGGGGTGACATTCAACATATGAAACAGCCAATGTGGCACCCACACAGACCAATCAAACCACATAAAAATTAACTATACTCACGCTGGTGCCTACTGGCATGGCACAGCCTGAAGTCCTTCTGAGGTAACCCCCAAATACTAAAGACCATTTTCCTACTTTGTACTGTGAAAAATCCAAAGAGCTAGTTTAGTTTTCCAGAATCATCTCAAAAATTCGCTGAAGGCCCCCATAGTCCTTTATTGCATGGATTCCCAAGCCTCTGCCCACCATCATTCCTTGTCCCAGTCAGACTCAACATGCACAAAAGCAGAACAGTCCCTCAAAATGACAGGCTACCCCTGGATTTATCCAGAGAGAAAGATATTCACTCCACTCCATACTTTGCTAAGGAGCAAAGATGTCAGAAGATCCAAGTACCCAGCCCCACTCTGAGCCCCTCTCCACTGATAGGTATATTCCCAGAAGGGACTGGGGCAACCCAACTCCGCAGTTCCACCTTCACGGGTTCCCTACTACTTCTTTCTCTCCTAAAAGGGTCCTACTAATTGAACAGAAAACTAGGGCTCTTCCCAGAATGGTGGTAATGTGGAGCCCACAGCCACTTTTTGGGCAAGAGGAAACTCATAAAAGGAATCACAGAACAGGGCTCAGTGGCCCAGTCTGACCTCACAAAGACATTCCAACTGTGAAAGAACAAACAAGCCAACCTTGACATTGATCCTATTAGTACTTTTTTTTTTTAACTTTAATACTTTCCACTCTTTTTTTAATTATAATTAACATATAGTGTTATATTAGTTTCAGGTGTACAATAGAATGATTCAACAATTCAACATTACTCAGTGTTCATCAAGGTAAAGTGTACTCTTGACCTCCTTTATCTATCTGACCCCTCCCCCAGCCCACCGCCACTCTTGGCAACCACCAGTTTATTCTCTGTATTTAAGAGTCTGGTTTTTTGTTTTTCTCTTTTTTTCTTTGTTTTGTTTCTTAAATTCCACATATAAGTGAAATCATGTGGCATTTGACTTTCTCTGATTGACTTATTTCACTTAGGATTATATCCTCTGTGTCCATCCAGGTTGTTGCAAATGGCAAGATTTCATTCTTTCTTATGGGTAATACATTTATATATATATATATATATATATATATATATATATATATATATATATATATATATAAAATACATATTACATATATTATATATATAATACATATATATCCCCATATATATAATATATATAATATTAACCATGAAGAGATAGATAGAAGATATAGATATATATCTTCATCTTTATCCATTCATCTACGGATGGATAATGGGTTGCTTCCATATCTCCATTATTGTAAATAATGCTGCAATAAACACAGGGGTGCATATGTCTTTCTATCTTTTTATTTTTTTAAGATTTTATTTATTTGAGAGAGAGAGCATGAGTGGGGCAGGAGAAGGGCAGGAGAGGCAGACTCCCTACAGAGTAGAGAGACTATGCAGGGCACCATCCCAGGACCCTGGAATCATGACCTGAGCTGAAGGCAGACACTTAGCCAACTGAGTCACCCAGGTGTCCCACATATGTCTTTTTAAATTACTGTCTTTGTTTTCTTTGGGTAAATACCTGGTAATGGAATTCCTAGATCATATGATAATTCTACTTTTAATTTTGGAGGGAACTTCCATACTGTTTTCCACAGTGCTTGCACCAATTTGCATTCCCACCAACTGCATGTGGGTTCTTTTTTCCCCACATCCTTGTGAATACTTCTTATTTCCTGTGACTTTGATTCTAGCCATTCTGACAGGTGTAAGGTGGTATTTCACTGTGGTTTTAATTTCCTTTTTCCCTGATAATTAGTGATGTTGAGCATCTTGTGCCTATTAGCCATCTGTATATCTTCTTTGGGAAAATGTCTATTCAGGTTCTCTGCCCATTTTTAATTGGGTTGTTTGTGTTTTGGCTATTGAGTTGTATAAGTTCTTTATATTTTTTGGATATTAACTGCTTATTGGATATATCATTTGCAAATATCTTCTCACATTCAGTGGGTTGCCTTTTTGTTTTATTGATGGTTTCCTTCACTACCAAAAGCCTTTTATTTTGGTATAGTCCCAATAGTTTAATTTTGCTTTCGTTTCCCTTGCTTGAGGAGACATATCTGGAAAAACGTTTCTATGGCTGGTGTCAAAGAAATTTCGGTCTATGTTTTTCTTCCAGGAGTTTTATGGTTTCAAGTTTCACATTTAGGTCTTTAATCCATTTTGAGTTTATTTTCATGCACGGTGTTAGAAAGTAGTCCAATTTCATTCTTTTATGTTTAACTGTCCAGTTTTCCCAGCACCATTTATTGAAAGGACTGCCTTTTCCCTATTGCATATTCTTCCCTCCTTTGTCATAGATTAATTGACCATATAATTGTGGGTTTATTTCTGGTCTCTATTCTGTGTTTGATCTATGTGTCTATTTTTGTGGCAGTACCATATTGTTTTGATTACTACAACTTTGTAGTAGACCTTGAAATCTGGGATTGTGATATCTCAGTTTTATTTTCATTTCTCAAGATTGCTTTGGCTATTTGGGGTCTTTTGTTGTTCCACACAAATTTTAGTATTATTTGCTCCGCTTCCGTAAAAAAGTGTTGTTGGTATTTTTATAGGGATCGCATTAAATCTGTAGATTATTTTGGATAGTACAGACATATTAACAATATTGGTTCTTCCAATCAACCCATAAGCATGGAATATCTTTCCATCTGTGTCATGTTCAGTTTCTTTCATCAGTGTCTTATAGTTTTTGAAGTACAGGTCTTTCACCTGCTTAGTTATGTTTATTCATAAGTTCTTTATTATTTTTGGTGCAACTATAAGTGGGATTGTTTTCTTAATTTCTCTTTACTGCTGCTTCATTATTAGTGTGAAAAAATGCAACAGATTTCTGTATATTAACTTTATATCCTGAGAATTTACTAAATTAATTTATTCAGTTCTGGTAGTTTTTTGGTGGACTCTTTAGGGTTTTCTATATATACCATTATGTCATCGGCAAGGAGTGAAAGTTTTACTTCTTCCTTAACAATTTTTTTTAACAATGCCTTTTTTTTTTTTTCTTGTCTGATTGCTGTGGCTACGTCTTCTAGTACTATGTTGAGAAAAGTGATGAGAGTGGACATCCCTGCCTTGTACCTGATCTTACAGGAAAAGCGCTCAGGTTTTCACCAGTGAGCTTGGTATTAGCTGTGGGGTTTTTATACGTGGCCTTTATTATGTTGAAGTATGTTCCCTCTATACTTTCATTGAGAGTTTTTAATCATGAATAGATGTTGTACTCTGTCAAATAATTTTTCTGTACTTACTGAGATGATCATATGGTTTTTATCCTTTTTCTTGTTAATGTAACATATCATATTGACTGACTGGTGAATACTGAACCACACTTGCAATCCTGGAATAAATCCCACTTGATTGTAATGACTGATTGTTTTAATGTATTGTTAGATTCAGTTTACTAATATTTTGTTGAGGATTTCTACATCTATGTTCACCAGAGATATTGGCCTGTAGCTCCTTTATTTGTTGTATCTTTATCTGGTTTTGGCATCAGGGTAATGCTGGCCTCATGAGATGAATTTGGGAGCTTTCCTTCCCCTTCTATTTTTTTTTTTTTTTGAATAGTTTGAGAAGAATAAGGTATTAACTCTTCTTTGAGTGTTTTGTAGAATTCACTTGTGAGGCCATCTGGTCCTGGACTTCTGTTTTGGGAGAGATTTTTGATTAGTGATTCGATTTCATTGCTAGTAATCAGTCTGTTCAAATTTTCTATTTCTTCCTGATTCAGTTTTGGAAGGTTATCTGTTTCTAGGAATTTATGTATTTCTTCTAGGTTGTCCATTTTTTTGGAATATAATTTTTCCTAATATTCTCTTATAATCCTTTGTATTTCTGTGGTGTTAGTTGTTTTTTCTCCTTCATTTCTGATTTTATTTATTTGAATCGTCACTCTTTTTTTTTCTAAATGAATCTGGCTAAAGGTTTATCAATTTTGTTTATCTTTTCAAATAACCAGCTTCTGGTTTCATTGATCTGTTCCATTGCTGTTTTAGGCTCTAGTTAACTTATTTCTGCTCTAATATTTATTTCCTTTCTTTGACTGGCTTTGGGCTTTGTTCTTCTTTTTCTAGTACCTTTAGGTGTAAGGTTAGGTTGTTTATTTGAGATTTGTCTTGTTTCTTGAGGTAGGCCTATACTGGTATAATATTCCTTCTTAGAACAGCTTTTGCTGCATCCCAAATATTTTGGACTATTGTTCATTTTCACTTGTATCTATGTATTTTTTTCTTATTTCTGCATTGATTTCCTGTTTGACCCATTCATTGTTTAACAGCATGTTATTTAGCCCCCAAGTATTTGTGTTCCTTCCATATTTTTTGTGATTGATTTCTAGTTTCATGTCACCATAGTTGAAAAATATGCATGACGAAATCCTAACATATGATCTATTCCAAAGACTGTTCCATGTGTACTTCAAAAGAATGAGTATTCTGCTGTTTTTGGATGGAATGTTCTGAATATACCTATTAGGATAACCTGGTACTTTTTATTTCAAGGAAATACAGAGGCAGTCCTTTCCACACTGCTGGGGAGAACTCTTATCATTTGTTGGAACATTAAAACAATGTTTTTGGTATTCACATTCATGAAATCATATGCACTGTACAGGGGAATGTTCTACTGTCACTGTTCACTAATACAGACTTTACAGTGTAACCCTACTTACAGAAGGGTTACATCCCAGTGAGCCCACATAAGTTGAAAATATCATAAGTCAAAAATGCATTTAATACGCCTAACCTACCTAACATCACAGCTTAGCCTAACCTACCTCAAATGTGCACAGAACATTTATATTAGCCTGTAGTTGGGCAAAATCATCTAACACAGAGCCTATTTTATAATAAAGTATTGAACACCTCATGTAATTTATTTAATACTGTATTGAAAGCAAAAAACAGAACAGTTGCATGGGTACAGAATGGGTATAAATACATAAATTGGTTGTTTACCCTCATAATCCCATGGCTGACTGGAGATATGACTCATCACCACTGCCCAGCATCATGAGACAGTATCACAGTGTGTATCACTATTCCAGGAAAACACTGCAATTCAAAATTTGAAGTATAGTTTCTACTGAATGCATATAGCCTTTGCATCATCACAAAGTCAAGAAATCATAAGTCGAACCATCATCAAGTTGGAGACCATCTGTACAAATTTTCTAACCACTTCTATATGAGGACACTCATATACATTTAGAGATATATATTTGTAGTAGCTGAGAACACAGGCAAGAGCCAGATTTATACCCTGGATGGTCCACTTAGTGGCCATGGAATCTTGAGTAAGTTTCTTAAACTCTTCAGGTTTCAGTCTCCTCATCAATAAAATGAGGATAGGAAGGCTAACATCATAGGATCCTTGGGAGTATTAAACAATTTCTACATGAACAGTACTTAGAGTGATACACATAGTAGGCATTTCAGAATTAATAAATGGGATATATTTGCACAGCACAGATGAAATAGTCAGTTGATTCTGATAAATCAAAGCTAGAATCATCAGACTTTCCAGAATCCTACAGATAGTTTTTTGTAAAAATGTTCACAATTCACCCAATTGGTTTGCCATCATGGACTTACGGATTTATTCAACAGACACCTCTCGAGAGATAACTACATGTCGGACCCTGTGCAAGCAGCTGAGAATATAAAAAGGAATGAGGTGTGGTCCCTGCCACTATAAAGATTACAATCAAGTGGTGAAGACAGACATATTCACACATAATGCAACGCAGAGAGTGGTTTTAGATGGGGCACACAGAAAGAAGGCTTTAACCCATATCAGGAAGCCAAAGTGTTTTATGCACAAAAAAACATCTCTGAATTGTGGCAATGTGGGGTCAAAACTTATATATGATACAAAACTAGACTCATCATACTAATGCAGCTTCATTTCCATTGATCACAGAAGCAAAAACTAGATCTTCCTATTTCAAAGTAATTTAGACCCTTCTTTTTTAAGCTTAATCTCTTCTGGATAGTCAAATTCCAGGTTTTCCCCCCAACATCATTCTCCTACCCCTAAGAGGCTTATTAATTGTCCTGTCATTAGGGGCACCTGGGTGGCTCAGTCGGTTAAGCGTCTGCCTTCGGCTCAGGTCATGATCCAGGGTCCTGGGATAGAACCTCATGCTGGGCTTCTTGCTCAGCAGGGAGCCTGCTTCTCCCTCTCCCCCTGCTTGTGCCCACCCCACCCCATCAAATAAATAAATACTTTTTTTTTTTAATTGTCCTGTCATTAGAGAAAGAATATCTGGCTCTTGCTTGGTGTCTGAGAACCAACCACATCCATCACTGCACCAAACTGTGTGATGCCGATACCTGTGGTCTGATTCCTTAGCATAGAGGTGATAGCTTTCAGGCAGCTCAGTTTCTGACCACAGCCTCAATCTCTCACTTCAGCACTAACATACACAACTGACATTCTGAGATTTAGCCACATCCATCCACATGTGGCCCCTGCTTTGGACTATCCAACCTGCAGTTTCCAATTTAAGCTGTTGCAGCCTCCTGGCAGACGTGCTATTTTCTAATTCTCAAATACTGTCCTTTGCTTCAAATTTTAAGAATTTTAGGGACTTTCCTGGATCTCCTCTCTGAATCTGAAGGACAGCTTGAGAATGGGCCAGCTCAGGCCTGGTCATCTTACACACACATAAGACCATAATTTCTGTTCTACCGAGGATGCCCCTTTTAAAGAAATCATCTCCATTCAGAGTTCGAGGCAAGATGTGAGAACCAGGGTTCCTTTAATCAATGGTATTAAAGTCATGTGGGGTCTCTGACCCACCCAGAGCCAGGAACTGGATCCAATTCAGAACTCAGGATTCTTGCTTTCCTCTTACTCTTTCTCTTCAGGCTCCTCCCCATCAATTTTGCTTTGTTTTCTTTCCTTTTCTTTTCTTTCCAGGGTATTGGAATATGAACTTTGTGTTACACTCTCTATATTCTGTGTCTTATAGTAAATCTTTCTTCCTTCAGTCCTATAACTTCTTAATATTTTAAAGGAATAGTTAATATTTAAAGCAAAGCTTCTGATTTCTCTTTCAACAAATCTCGGTATTGCAAGTGAACGCCTTGGCTTTCCACAACTGTTATCTCTGAAATTAGCTTCAAGAGCATGTTTTGGAATTCAAAAACTGAACATTGTTTCCTTTGTTCTTAGCTGGGTCCTGCCCTCCCCCTGAAGCAATGGATATCATGACTCAATGGGCAGAACTTTAAAGCCAAAGAACTAAACGGAATTAAAAATCCAGAAGAGAAAGTTTCAAAATCATGCCTTCTTTGCCCCAAAATCTTAAAGAGAAAATTAATTCCAAAAGATTGGGTAACAAAATAGCATTGAGCACTTCTGTTCTCTAACATACCTTTGCAATCCTGTGGCCTGGAGCATGTCAAAGGAATATAAAAGCAAAAATGTTCTCAAACAGGTGAAGCTGTATCATCACCCTGATTGCAGGGTGAGTGAATGTTCCAACTTTAGCAAAAAGAAGGCTTTGCCACTCTCTGCAATAAGGAAGGTTGTTCTGGAGGTGAGGGGAAGGACAACGGGAGAGGCTGACATAATGACAGAAGCTCTGGATAAAAAAAAAAAAAAAAAAAAAAATTCCTTTTTGACTGTCCATGAGCTGATCATTCATTCAAAATTACCTAGTTATAGTTTCCAATATCAACCTTTGACATTAAGAACCACTGTTCTAGCTCTCTAAAATTAATTAGATGTGCTCCTGTTTGTTATTTAATTTGACTTTCTCTATGAAGTAGGTACAGGGAACCAAATTTCCATTTGAAGATTCCAAGGCCCACTGACCTTCTTAAAGCCAACTAGTACTAGTGATAGAAAACAAGTTCAGACCCCCACACTCCACACTGAAAGGGCTATTTACATTCTTCATCCTAAATACTGTTTCTTAATTCTCTTCTTTTCTTAAAATCATTCCCAATTTTTATCCCATGGCTTATAATTATCTGCTTATGATGTTTATTCTTCCCAAATACTGACAGACTGCAATTATCACTAATTCATGCAGGTACCTTCCCACATTGTGTATGGCAATGGCTTGCTTATCCTGAATGTCAAGTCATCAGTCATTTCATCTGTATGGTTCATCTGTCCCCTGAAATCACCTCTAATGTTGAGAAAGCTTGCACTCTTTATGAAATACCTCGTGAGTTCTGCCTATTTATTAGTCACTGTTCATTCGCTAAAGAAGATACTTTCTTTTGTCACTTTCCAACTCCCACTCAAGGTATCTAATGTCTCAAGTCTTCCACTGCCCAGGTCATTCCATCTAGGACTCTCCTTTTCAAGAAATGCCCTATGTGTAAGTCAGATCTCACCATCTATCACCTTAGTAAAATATAACATCAGCTATTTTAATTTAGCAAATTAAAAGTAACATACCAAAGTAATTAACTTCTACTGCATAGTAACTCCAAAATCTAATAGTTTTTAAAAACCATTTATTTAGCTCATAATTCTGCCAGTCAGCAATTTGGGCTAAGCATAGCTGCTGCGCAGTTCTGGTCTTGGCTGGACTCAATCAACGCATCTGTGCTCAGCTGCCAGGTCAGCTGGGAACCAGTTGGTCTAGGATGACCTCAGCTGGAACAGCTGCCTAGACTTGTTCACAAAGCAAGAGAGCACAGGGAAGACAGAGGCCTGGAACTGACACACCATCATTTTTGTCACATTCTATTAGCCAAAGCAAATTCTAAAACCAGCCAAGATCCAAGGATTGGGTAGAGAGACTCTTGATGTGAGATGCTGTAAAAACACATTGCAATGATGAGGTGAATTTTTTAATCAAACTACCAAAGTATCTGTGGCAAAATGGGTCCAACAACAAACTTTATTAAATTTGACTATAAGAACTGTTCTGCTAGGCACCCTTATGTGAATATATATTTAACCATTTCTCAACCAATGTATATACTTGGCAAAAGGAAACAATTATTTAATTAAAATGAGTTTAATTCCAGTAAGTTTGCCAAACATTACTTAGGTATCTAATGCTAGAAACTGAGCTAGTCATGAAAATATATAGTCAAATAAGAAAATTACTACCATTAAGAAGCTTGCAGTCTAGTAGAGGAAACAAGTAGACAACAACATGCAATTATAGATAGTTGGGGTTACAAAGAAAGGGTATATGACTCAGAAAATCTCTTGGAAAAGGTTATAGAATGTTAGGTATCAGAGAAATCCAGAAGGATAAGAAGTACTGCATTCTATGTGTATGGACAAATAAATGTGAATCTATAGCTCCCAGCCTTGTGAGATGGTCAAGAAATGACTTCACTGACAGACTTGGGTCACCATGAATAGCATACCTGATACCAGAGGCTTTCAACAAGGTAGCTTTAAGCTGATTTAGCCCGCCGGTCCCCTCCCATTACCTTCCACGTAATGATCTTAGGTAAACCTTAGTCTTTGTTCTCTGCCAAAAATAGAGCGTCAGCACTGCTTGTTTTCTGTTTCCCCAGCACTCCTCACTATTCAATCTATGATCAACATCCAGGTTCCTCTATTTTTAGCATTTACAACCCTAAAATCTGGTTCATCCTCAATACTGAGATGTGGCTTCCATGTCAGTCACCTCAGGCAGTTTCATCTTATTATTCAAGTCCAATACCAGTCATACATTAATTCATACAATAATGATTTACCAAGGACCGGCTATGGCCTAGAAGTACTATATGATGGTAAACATAATTACAGTCTCTATCCTCATGATTCTCATAATCTGCAGAGAGAGACTGATATTAAAACAGGAATTGCACAAGTGATTTTCAATTATGTTTGTATGTCCTGTAAAGAAACATATTAAAAGGTACAAGAATAAAACAAGGAACATTTTCATTAGTCACCTGACAGATGAGCAGAAACTGACCCTAAAAGAGAATTGCAGGGACCCAGAGGACACAGAGGCTGTGTCCTAGTCTAAGGATACAGTGTGAAGGAGCTGGGTATGAAGGGGCCTGGCATGTTAGAGGAGCAGAAAGATAGCCAATGGGGCTGGATGTGAGTAAAAAGAAGACTCACAGGCAATGGGGCTGGAGGGGCAGAAAACAATCAGCCTACAGGAATAGATTCACCACTCTGCACAAAGATACTTTTCTCCAAAACCACATGAAACTTAGGATGCGTGTGACTTCAGAATTAATGCGATCTTATAATTTTCTATTTCATTTCCATTTATCCTTCAAAGAGTATCTTAACTTCTCAATCCATAAATTTACCTATAATTCTGACTAATCCCAGTGTCTTGACTATTTCCTCAAAATATGGTTGTGTTAACTTTGATCCAACCAGTCAGAAACTAAGTAGATATAAAACATTTTATGGGATTGTAGCAATTGAAAACATCTCCCAGGGCATACAATGAAGGACAGTGGAGGAACCAGAGCTAGGATCTGGGTTGCTCTGTTTTCTGGATGTTAAAGCTAAAAGTTACTTATGCCCTACCTCCTTATCCCTAGAATCTAAGGAGGAGAGGTTACCCCAGGGCATTCTAGAAATTCCTCCAGTCATCTTGTCTATTTTACTATCCAAAGCCTTTCTTTATCTCTAACAGTCTCTTTTGAGTTCTTTTAAAATTAGAATTTAGAGTAAATGTGCTTTATATGCAAATAGTTGGCTGTTTCTGTGTGTAAATGCAGTTGAAAATCAAAGGTATAAAAACAAAAGCAGAAAACCCTTGAAACTTCCTGTGCATCCATCCATTGGTCAAAAGTTTGTGTGGTTGGATGTTTGAGAAGGGCAGGGAGTTGCTGGCAGAAAACAAACTTGAAAGAGGGATTATACTATTTCTTACTTCTCTGAGGTTCACATATTTGATCAGACTCAGATTCACCCCCTTTTATTTCCCATATTCTATCTAGCTGAAGAATTACTATGCAACCGTTATTCTTTGCCCCCATGTCTCCTATGCCGCCCCTTCCCCAACCAGCAGTACAACCACCCTAGTGTGGACTCACGCCATTGTGGGTTTTCCTACTACAACACAGCTTAACCCATTACTTAATTTAGCATTTTTCTGGCATTTACTTAGCATGTGATACTTGGGTCCACTCGTTCAATTCACCCGAGTTCAAAGAAAACCTGTGCAAACTTTGAGGTCAAAGTTTGTGGACCACTTTTTCCCAGGAGGTTACTTTATTCGGGAGTGTGATGCCATTTTCTAACCATTTTCAAAGTTGAAAACATAATCCTGAATTAAAACACTTTGCATTTTTCGGAGCTCAGTTCCTATCCTGGGTTCTGTTATTTTAAAACTTTAGCTAAAAATTTCCTGGAGGTGACTGAGTTTTCTCGTCCCGGGGGAAGCTGCTGTGAATGCCTTTCCACAATGCCTTTTCTGAGAGTTGCCAAGTTCACTTTCTGCAACCTAAGTGTTATATGCTTAAATGCATGCCAGGGGCATTCAGATTGAAGGAACCAATGAAAATTCTAAATGGAAAGTTTTTAAATGAACATAGAAACAGAGAGCTTAACTTAAGGAGGTAATAAAGTAAAAACAAAGCTTAGAGTTCCAATCTCACCCTAAGCAGTGGGACCCTAAGCAGGCTGCTCTGGTTTCCCATTCTGTCTCAGGGACTTCATGGCATTCTTTCGGAGATGAAATGAATTAACACATGTAATTCATTTCTTGCCTTTGGCTTTCCTGATGTCTAAATGGTCAGCACGATAAGACAGGGAGTAACTCATGTTCTGTTTTTGTTGTTGTTGTTTTTTAATGAACTAATGGAGATTCATTGATTTATGCAGTCAATTATAAGTGTGGGCAACAGCCAAATAGGCAAGTTACTTGAAGGGAAAAAAAAATCCTCAGGTCACTGAAGCAGCAATTAGCAAGTATTGTGGGGAGAAGAGGAAAAAGGAGGAAAAAGGCCTGATGAGGCAAATTGCCTTTAATTATGCTTAAACATTTTCTCCTCTTCTTTTGATGCCATAAGACCCCCTGCAGTTCCAAAATAAAATAAGCCTGAGTTTTGTTTTGCTCTTTTAAATAGGAACATAATAGCCACTGTGGAAACATGTTCTTAATCAAAGGTATTAAACTCCTGGCTGCTCTCCTTCTTTGAAATTGCCTGGGTTCATTATTATCAAGGGGAAGAGAAGTCTAGTCACCATTTAGCTCCCTTCTTAGTAAATTAAAATATTAATTACAAAATACGTTATTTTTATCTTATATCTTAAACTATTGGTTACTGTGGCTGGATTAAAAAAAAAGAGAGAGAGAGGACTCATTTTGTGCTGAAGTAATTTCCCTAACAAAGCATTCATAGTTACTTTCTAGTTTCTGGACATCAAATCAGTACATGAAATGCTGCATTTGGAGAGCCATCTGAATAAACTCGATAGCAACTTCATTTATTTCTTGTCTCCTAGATAAGTGTGCAATTACAGTTGCCGTGTCCATGCGCTCATGGCATGTGCCCACTCAGACAAGGCCGCTGGCTGCAGCCAATGCCCAGCAGAGCTCGAGAGGAAAGAAAGAATGTTTCCTTTTCATTTCCACCACACAATGCAGTAATCGATCTTATGCCCGTAGACACAAATGCTCAATCTCTAGGAAAGAGGCAAATAAAGCCACAGAATAGACATTAGAGCTGACTAAAACCCTCATTGTCTGCCTCTTCAAAGACTCAAATTACCAGCAAGGTACTGAGGTAACAAGTAGAAAATCTTAAGAAAACACAAGCCAAGGACCAGCAAACCCAGTAAGCATATGCAGATGACCTGGTCCTGTGGTGCCTCAAGTCATCACAAAATAAACCAAAGCTTGCTCTCTTTCACAGGTGAGAGTTATATGCAGTATTCATGCACGTATGGAGTTTATTTGGCAAGGGTCTAAAAGCTACCCACTCCCTTGCAAAATATTCCCTCCTTTCCCTACTACCTGCATGGTGCCTGAAATTAGATTTTTTTCCCTCCTACCTTTGGAAGGCTATTCAGTTTAAGAGGTCACTATTTAATTTCAGAAACAGCTAGAGAGATAAGGCTTTACAGCCAATACCATTTATTAAGTGCCACTATGTACTAAGTACTTTATATATATGATTTTCCTGAATCGTTACAATAATCTTAGGATGTAGACATTTTTTATAGCACCTTGTTACTTGTGAAAACTGAGGCTTAGAAATATTAAGTAACTTGAACAATTGGCAAGTGATACAGTGAAGATCTAAATCCAGGTGTCTAACTGTAAAGCCCCTGCTCTTGCTCCATCTGTCGACTTCTATCTGATAGTATGTGTTGGGGTACAAGGAACAGAGGGCTGGGGCATTGAAAACAGAAGAGAGGATGAAAAAGGTGGTGGAGGGGCATATCCCTGGAAGGGAGAAGCCCTCTTTGCTTGCCTGCTCAGCCCTCCCACTAAACATCATCCAAACCAACCTTCTTTTCAGACCTTTTGTGCATATGTCTCACTGAATTGCCCAAAACCCAGTCCCTGTGAATGGACAAAGCAGTTGTAATTCTTTCACATGCACTTTTCTGTGTCCGTAGTACATTTCTGACATATGCCCCCTCCCCTGTGAAAGGGGCAGGCTCACTGGTCTCCACACATCAAAACCACTGGGAGGCAGGAGAGGATAGGGTAGTGGGGCAGGGCATGGCTCCGCTGAGATCCGTGTGTACCTTAGGCAAGTTACTTAAGCCTCTGCTGCCTCAGATTCCTCATCTGGAAAATGGGATCAATAATAATGCCTCCTTCACAGAAGTGCAGGGCTAGCAGATAGAAAATGTTGAATGGATGTTAGCTTGTGCTGGTAGTCAGCAATATACCATCAACTGATTTAACCGAGTAGGATAGCATTCCTCAAAGGTATACTGTAAAACGATTCCTGAAGCAAATAAGTTTGGAAACCGTGGCTATTTGACCTGCTCTTACAAATGCACAATGTACCTTAGAATATAAAAAGTCCCCCAAACTTCAATCAAGAAACCTATTTTAATATATTTAACATGTTCATTCCATGAAGCACACCAAGGGATTAGTGTTCCAAAGAATTCCCGATGGGAATTCTGAACGGGGACAAAGTAATATAGTGCATTTAATTGTACCAGTTCTCTTGTATCTGCTACAGATTCATACTTTATAACCAAACCCCTTTTTGGATTAAAAACTCAGCTGGCCAGTTAGGAGACTGGTCTTGAATAAACTGTTCACCTCTTAAGTCTCAGTTTCTACATACACTAGTCTGTCTTGTCAAAGATAGGGATAAGCAGCCTTAGTCATCTGTGAATTCCAACATGTTTTGGGCTCAGAATGTTTGTAAAATGAAAGAATGAAGTCTTGACTGGGAACTAGATGGAAAAAAATGGTTGATCTATCACCAACTCGATTCAATCCCATAGACTTTTGCAGTCAATGCAAACCCTTCTGCCAGCAGACACTGAAACTGCATTAGGAGTGCAAGAGGTTAACTGGCAGATATTGCCTGTGAAAGATAAAGGGGGAGGAAGCAGGATTGGGCAAACAGTCTCAGACTGCATTGCAGACCTGACACTCAGCCAACCTAACCTAATGGGGAGCTCCAAAGTAAACACTGCCCTTTATAGGTGTCCCGCAAACAGCAGAAGTGGGTGAGCAGCCCTAGTGTCCCCACCATGCTCAGTCACTGGCTGGGGGCTGCACAGAAGAGCTTGGCTTTGGCTTAAATGCTGCAGTGGAGGCAGATCCCTAAACCACTGCAACTGGAAAATATCAGCTAACTATTCCTCATAGCTGAAGGGAAAGTTCTTTCTTGAGGTTAGACCCAGCAGTGCACCTCTAGGTTGCCGCAATGACCCTCTTCAATGTCCCTAACTTGGATCCAGATATAAACAAGGCTTAATTTTACACTAGACTGTAGTGTGATAAGAAAATTATTCAATGCCTTAAATTAAGAAAGCAGTATGCGAATATTTCTTTAAGGAAAGGAAGACCTGTTATGGGATGATTGATTAACAATGTCTGCCATGGACAAAGGAGGAAACAATAATTGTGCAAAGAACATGTATTTGCCATCCCTGGCCTACCCCTTTCCTCTGCCAACTCAAATCTCCCTCAAGGTTCAGCTGAAGTTTCACATTTTCCATAATTTTCTTGACTCTATAAAGGTCTCTCCATAAGGTCTCTCCTTTCATAACCAGCTATAACATTTATTATTATCTCAGAATTCATCACAGAATTTATATTTCCTGTATTATCTGACAACTGTTTGTTTCTACTGCAGCTAGTCCCAATAAACCAGCTATGAACAATCTGACAGCAGATATAATGTCTCATACTTTTTCACTCTTCCCTTTTAGAAGAGTCCCACACCACTCAACACACGGTAGAGAAAACAGTAGTTGGTCAATGCCTACATTTAGATATATGGATCAAATGACTAAACTCACAGGTTTAGAGGAAATCAGCAACCTTGTTGTAGAAATTCAAGAGTATTATTTATTTACTTCAAAATGCTCCAAAAGAAAGGAGTGAGCATCATTCCCAGTTGGGATGTATCTGCATACATACTTTTTTTTTTTAAGATTTTATTTATTTATTGGACAGAGAGAGACACAGAGAGGGAACACCAGCAGGGGGAGTGGGAGAGGGAGAAGCAGGCTCTCCCCCCCCCCCCCAGCAGGGAGCCCCATGCAATGCGGTGCTCAATGCTCCATCCCAGGACCCTGGGATCATGACCTGAGCTGAAGGCAGACGACTGAGCCACCCAGGCACCCCTGCATACATACTTTTATGTTTCTCTTGAATGTGTTCCTTTTACTGGCCCTACCCACTGGCAGCTTATAGGAGGTCTAAGAAGAGAAACTAAAAGCTTTAGGAACATTTCTGTAATCTCTATCAGTCTCATCCCACCATCTTCTGAAATGTCTAACTTGAATTTTCTTTCTTTTTTTTTTTTTTTTTTAAGATTTTATTTATTTATTTGACAGAGAGACAGCCAGCGAGAGAGGGAACACAAGCAGGGGGAGTGGGAGAGGAAGAAGCAGGCTCCTAGCGGAGGAGCCTGATGTGGGGCTCGATCCCATAACGCCGGGATCACGCCCTGAGCCGAAGGCAGACGCTTAACCGCTGTGCCACCCAGGCGCCCCTAACTTGAATTTTCTAATTTAACATAAATTTCCCCACAAGCACAACTTCAAGCATCCTGGCCACCAGCACCCCTTCCAACAACAGTACCACCACTGAGCCTCACAGACAGAAATCGTGGGGCTGCTTCTGCTCTTTCTTCTGAAATTCATGCAGATAATAAAATGTAGTCTCTACTTTTATTTTCATGGTCAAAACCCTCCAGGGACTGCTGAAGTCAACTCCGCTTCCCCTACTCCCCACTTCTGCTATTTTGGTTCCCATCCAGCCTCTCTTCTAGGATCAACTTTTCAGTTATAGAAAGAAACAAAACAGATCAAGGGGAAAAAAAAGAAAGTTTGGGATGAATCATTATTTTTTTCCCCTATAAAACAGTTTGCCTTCTATACATTTAGCCTTATTTACCAGAGGAGGCAAAGGACATTTGCTTCTAAACTCACTGAAGTTGAATCTACTCATTCAAATTAGCTTACCTTTTTAAATTTTAGCTAGCATTACCAGTTTGCCAGTTCCTACTATTCACAACATTAAAAGTAAATAATGGCTTTCAGGAAAATCTCTTTTAACCCTAACCTAAAAATTAGTTCTCATCACATCCCATATGTTTACATGGTCACAACTACCATCCTAATTTTAAAGCTCACTTAAAAGAATGTTAGAAGGTAAGTGATTTGCTGGAGGTCACAGTGAATCCACAGTGAGTCAGAAATAGAAGTCAGCTGTTTGGACTAGCCACCCCATGTTCAAATCACCTCAACAACATTCATTCCCACACACCCCATTATTACAGAGACACTTGTCCCAAAACCCTGTCTAATTCATCTATAACACAGGCTGTGGAAACGCTCAAACCACCCCTCTCACTTCTCAAATTTGACTCTGACTCATTGCAAAGTCTCCTTCCCAGTTAGTCACTGAGTCATTTTCAGATCAAATAATCTAGTAAGTAAACTGGCAGGCTGTTTTCTTATTTAATACAAAATATCACTGTAAATGCTAAATATTTTGCCAACTCACAAGTGTAGAAATTTTTTCTCCCTTCCTATTATGTTAGTGAGTGCTCCCTATGTGCTTGGCACTGTACTATTAGAGATACAAAATACAGTCCTCAGCTTCCAGAAGTTGACCATTTATTGTAGAAGACAAACAATTAAGCAGACAATACAGTATACCCAGTCCCATCATAGGGGAAATACCAAGCACCTTACATTCACCGAAAAGATATTTAACCTCAGCTTGGGGGATCACAAAGACTGCTAAGAAGCTGAGTTCTCAGAGAAGATACCGGCCAGGTATTATGGGTCAAATAGTGTCCCCCCAGACAAACATGTTGGAGTGCTAACTCCCAATACCTCAGAACTTGACCTTATTTGGTAACACAGTCTTTATACAGATAATCAAGTTAAAAGTAGATTAGAGTAAACCCTTATCCAATGTGACTGGGGAAATTTGGACACAGAGACCCATGGGCCCATAGGGAAGTGATGTGAAGAGACTAAGAGAGAACACCATGGGAAGATGGAGGACCGGAATGATGCGTCTATAAACCAAGAAACACCAAAGACTGCCAACAAACTACAAGAAGTCAGGAAGAGGCAAATAATTCCCCTACAGGTTTCAGAGGGAACAGGGCCCTGCCAACACCTTGATTTCAGACTTCTAGCCTCCAAAACTGTGGGAAAAGAGTGTTCTGTTGTTTGAAGCCACACAATTTGCAGTAGTTTGTTACAGCAACCCTATGAAACTAAGATGCCAGGACAAAAACCAAAAAACAAAAAAACAAAAACCAAACCAAACAACAGCAACAACAACAAAAACAAAGGAGCATTCAGGTAAGGAAAATCAAAGGGGCAAATGCCTTAATATAAAACATTTGCTGTGACTGGTTTGAGTTCAGTATGGTGAAAACCCCCGCGTAGGGGAGGGGAATGCTGGGAGCTGAGGCACACTAGAGAGACAGAGCCCAGCCCTTGAGTACTCGGCGTAACATATTTAGTCTGCCCTTGGCTATCATGAAACCAGTGGAATCCCCAGTGTTTCTACGATGGAGAGAAAATTTTCTGGATATTGTATGTTCTGTACATCTGCTGATAAGCTTTAAACCCTGCATTTCCTCTGCAGTCAGCAGCTTGAAGCATCAAAGCTTCTGTTTCAGCACTGCATCAAAACTCAGGAAGCTTTAAAGTTCATCCAAACACCCAGCTTTTGCTGAAAGAAGACACCAGGACTCCAAAGACAAGCAATAAACTGTCTCAAGGATCCCTCTGAAAATAAATACCCGATAAGTGGACCTTTATTTATATCCCACAGTGTCCTTTCCTGTTCCAGGTCTCCTCCAATCAGAGATACAAGACACAATGTCAATTCCATCTAAGGGAAGACAGTCCCCCAGCACGGGCCACAGCACAAGCGCAGCAAAACCGGCCACTCAGACCACTAATAGCCCTTTGCCTTTGCTTTATAAAGAGACACCTAGGGCCATCACCCTGTACCATGCAAACATGCTCCCTTGGAAATGGGCTAAAATTAGCAGCTTCAATTCCTCTTTGAAATATTCCTATACTAAAAAAAGGTATTTTTGGCAGACGTCCCATAAAGTCCAGCTTAATGCATTTCCTGCCAAGACATCTGAATGAAGAAAAGCTCATATGATCCACCAAACTGAGGAATTCTGGTCAGTGAAGCAAGGCTTCCCCTAGCTCAGCAGAACTGAGAAAGGGAATAGAAGGGAGGAGATGCCCTTTAGGAAGATGTGTGAAGAGTCTAGATTTTCTTTCAACCTTTGGTGAGGGTGGGTGTCACCTTAATGAGAGGAGCTGCCTTGTGGAAGCACAGCAGAGAAAGCATGCCAAAAATGAGTCAAATGCCTGCAGTGCTTGGTTTCACAGCCTGGTCACTCAGTCTGTGTTTAGAACGAATGTCACACGTGCCACATTGTGCAGACTGAACTCCACTTAAAAGGTCTGAGGGCTAGAGAAGACTGAGTTTTCCTCCTCCTTCCAAACACACACATTGGGTTTGAATTTTGATGGTTTTTAGTTATAGTTGATTTTGTTTCCTTTGTGTTCCCTGCATTGAAACGAAGGGAATTAAGTGTGGGTTTATTGCGAGGTGCAGCCCCCTATTGTATAACATCCAAACAGCAGGGGATTTGATTTTAGTATTACGAATACATTTTTACTCACAGTAATCTGCATTCACCTTCCCTAATATCCCTGGATAGAATTTTCCTTCAACTTCTCTTGAGTCTTTGTCCACAGTTTAGTGAAGAGCTTACCCTACTTTATTGTAACTTAGTGCCATCTCTCTCCCTTCCTAACAACGGCATCTTAATCATCTTTGAATCCCCAGCTGCCAAGACAGAATATGTACACCATTAATTCTTCCCAAATTAATGAGTAACATACATCTTGGACAACCACAGTATTACAGAGCCAAATTTGCCATTTCAGCTAATCATTGCTTGTCCTGAGAATTGTACCAATACTCTCGCGCGTGATTGCTGAAAACACAAAGGGGCACACGTAAAGCCCCTCAGGGAATGCTCTCTTGTTGCCTAATTTCAAGTTTTCCCACCTTTGATTCTTCTTTCTCACATTCCTTACAAGGCAGAAAATAGCTCAGTAGGTAAGCAGCTTAAAAGATGTTATTCTAAAATAAGGGAGTTGCAACCATATAATATGTTCTAATATATAGATGTTTACATACGTGTAGTTTAATACTGCATTTATATAAACTATGCATGCTAAATATAATTTCTACCCTTTATTTAAATGTGTTCTTTGCAAAATGCAATAAACATCTTTATAATCAGAGTAGCTTGGCTTATAATAGTTTGTCTTAAAAATACAAAGCATTTAATTGGCTTTTCCATCTACCCTCTTCATACCCCCATCATCTCAGGAGATGAGAGGCAAGGCATTGCCCTCATATGCCTGAGGGGAAAAGAGAGCATGAGTCAGTGACTAAGTTAAAAAAGCAGTGCTCTGGAACCACTCTGAAGTGAATATAGCAGATTTCAGCACGGGGCTAGTCCAACTTGGCTTTCATCCAAAAAGGGTTTTGTTAGGGAAGCAAAGTAATACCTCTATTAATGAAGAAGTTATGCTCAAACAGCACACTTTATTGTCAGAAACTTTATTAGCAGAGCTCAAAATATATGAGGCATTAGGGATATATTCTGGTACGTCAGTAAAAGAGCCAATTATGGTCTGATCATATCATCAACACTAACTGAAATAATATCACATGTTCTAGAAATAAAATTATGATTCAAAGACCTTATGGCAAAAGGAAGGCAAAATTTGCATTTGAGGAAGTCTAAAAACAGAAAAGTTATCATATAGGCTTCCAGTTGTTGGAAGAAACATGTACAGCTAAAATATATATGGCCCAATATCCTCATCTCAAAACTTCCAGGCTCTTCTCAGAACCTAGAAATAAATCACCCAGAAACAACTACAACTAAGCCTTTTCATTTTTCCTATAAAAGTTAGCAGTCATCCACGGGGAAAGAATCATGAGGCAGTTTTTGTAAGTCCAATTAGTCGAGAGAGACAGTGAGAGACAGTGGAAAGAGAAAACAAGCTTAGAAACCAGACAAGTCACAGTGAGAATCTTACTGTCTAAACTTGGCTAAATTACCTCATCTGCTGGAGCCTTAGTCCTCCTCATCAATAAAATAAAGGTATTTAATTTACCAGGTGATTTGAAAATTTGAGAACATGTAGGTAAAGCATTTAACATGGTACCCAGCAAATACCAAGTGTTCAATAAAAGGGACCTATTATTATAACTAAAATATTAAATCATATTTACCATCAGCACAGACTTGTGGAAAATGAGATTCAGTAGTATTCATAACCAAAAGCAATTTGTCCCCTATTAAAAGAATTTTAAATGTCAGCAAACAAGAGGAAGAAAGTCCTCTTTTTATATAACAGAAAGGGATATGTAAAAGGTAAGTGACTGAAAGATTAAAACCACATTAAAATGTAATCAATCTATTACCAAGTGTAAACTGTTGACACTAGATTCTTTCCAATTTTTATTTTACTGGGGAGAAAAAGGATAATAAAAGCAGGGAAATCAAAGAAGGGAAAGAAAGGAAGAACAACCTGAAGAAGAAAAGGAACCAGAAAGAAGAGAACAGGGGTGCTCAAATTGAGTTTAAACGGTTGAAAGATACATTTAGAGGAAAAAAATGGAAGGAACAACTATTTACAACAATAAGAAGAATAGATTCCTATTTCTAAATTTGACTGAAACAACTAAGATGCTAGATATAATATAAAATAATATTGTTTTAATGTATTATTAAGCAGGCGTAATATTAAAAAATCCATAGAACTAAAAACAAAGTAACGGGACCCTGGAGTAAAGTTGGCTTTTGCCCCAAAGTTCTTCATCTTTGACAGACATAGTGTGAACAGCAGACAGGAAATAAAATTGGAGGGGGTTCAAGGTCAATGATCTAGTAGATGTCTGCATTGAACGGAATCCCAAAGGACTCCATACTCAATGTAAGAATAAACTTGAAATGAAATATGCTGTATAGTGGTGGTTAACAAAGAGACTTTCTTGCCATGACCTTGGTTCTGTGTGGAGGAAATAGATTTCTCCTTACCATTTGTAAATGCAACTGTCCCACATAGAGGTTAGTGATCCAAATTTGTGTTTACTTACATGATCATAAAATATCAAAGTGGGTAATTTAATATAAAGTGGTCCAGAATTGCTAGTGCCAACAAATGACCACCAGAAGCAAATATAAATCCTCTTTAAAAAAAGTAAAATCCAACCTGATCTTCGGAAAATAGCACTAAATATGTAAGGAAAATAGACCACCCACAGTAAAAAATAAAACAAAAAAATCAAATCACAAAACATACCTGAAGAGAAGACACAATGAACAAGAATCAGAAGAAATAGCAGAAGTAAGCTATAGGCCCATAAGCACTTCAGAAATTGACAGTTATATACAGCATAGAACATGAAAAAAAAACTGATCTGTTTAATTTTTTTAAAGGACAAAAACATGAAAATTGATCAGTGAATGAGTGATTTAAAAGGATGACCAAACATATTTGAAAAAGAATCAAAACAGAACTATTATAAATTAAAAATGCAATTACTTATGTTAAAGGAACCAAAGGATGCATTAAACAAAAGAACAGACAGCACTGCAGAGAGAATTAGTGAACTGGAGATAATTGTTTAAAAAACTATCCCGAACATACTCTGGAGGAACAAAGAAATAGAATATTTGGATGTAGATTCACAGAAATAAAAATGAGAATATAATCTAAGTTCCAGGTGGAATTAATAGAGAAAATAGGAAAGAGACAATATTCAAAGACATAATGGCTGAGAAATTTTCAGAATCGATGAACAAATACTAGCAGTCAGATACAGGAAACTCCAAAAAAATCCCATACAGGAAACTATAAAGATATCACACCTAGATAAATCAGAGTGAAAGTGCAGGGTACAAAATGAAAAAGAGGAACCTAAATGCAACCAGAGGAAAAATGACAACTCATCTACATACAAACGAGGCAATTAAACTGACTTCTCCATATCACCAACAGAATCTAGAGAAAGTAAAATATCTTTGATGTTTTGAGAGAAAATAACTTTTAGCACTGAGTTTTATCTATGCTGAAACATGGAAGCAATCTTTCAAGAACTGGGAAGGAAAGGAAAAACAGACATTCTTAGAAAAACAAAAACTGACATTTTTACCACAAAAAGACTTTCACTAAGAGAAACTGCAAAGGATCTTCTTTAAACAGAAGGAAATGATCCAAAAGGTAAGAAGAAATGCTGAGTTGGACATTTCTTGTGTGCCTCTTCAAATTCTCTTGGTCAAACCTCTTATTCCAGCCAGAGCTACACGAGCCAATTGTATGCAAACTTTAATCAACTTCACCCACCTGTAGCCTGACGACACTGCACCTTGCACTTCCTGCCCTGGGAATTCTTACACTTGCTTAACCCAGGACTAGCAAGTAATTAATGCCCCAAAGGATAAATGGAACTTTTGAACAATGGGGACTAGGAACCAATGAATAATGCCTCCACTTCTACCCCAAAATGGATAATCTGGGACTTTCAGTAAGGTTCATCCCATGGTCTTAAAGATTGCATACCCAGTTACCTCTAATAGTAGTTAATTCAACATCCCATCTTTATACTGTCTCTTCCTCCTTTCCTATTTCACTTTACTCCCAGATAAACCACTTGCTGATAAACTTTTGTCTCAGGCCCTGCTTTCTGGGGAACCCAGAATAATAAAATACTATATTAAAAAATGATAGTGACTAATTTGCTGAATGTGGAAGCATCAAGAAACAAGCTAAGTCAAAAATACTTCAAATAAAGACATGTTAAATTGGGAAGGAGTTGATAAGAGTTAATGCCTTCTAAAATCCCTTAATTGCTAGAGCAATGGGTAAAATATTAAATAATTTTAGACTTAGTTAAGTATTGCATTAAAATAGCAACAAAACCACTAAGGGAATAAATATAAACTGTACAATTTCTAAAAAAGGAGGAAGAAAAGAGAAAGACTTGGGGTGTGAGGATGTTGAGCAGGGAAGGCAGGGCTGGTTGGAAACTCATCCAGCACAAACAAACAAACAAACAAAAAAAAAAATTAAGGCAAAAAAGGAGCAGGAAAAAAGTAACAGACAGATATATGTCACTATCCATTTACCCAAACTCATAGAATCTACAACAGCAAGAGTGAATCATAATGTAAACTACGGACTTTGGGTGATTATAATGTGTCAATCTAAGTTCATCAGTTACAACAAATGTATCACTCTGGTGGAGGATACTGATAAAAGGAGAAGCTACGCATGTGTAGAGATTAGGGGTATATGGGAAATCTTTGTATCTTTCCCTGAATCAACCTAAAACTGCTCTAAAAAAAAAGTCTTAATAAAAAAAAGTAACAGAAAAAAAGGGACAAATGGAAAACACAAAAAATAGAAACTATTCAAATATATCAATGTAAAATGCCAGAGCCTTCCAAATAAAATAAAAATGTTATACAGATTAAAAGAAATTTCAAACATATGCAATTTATGAGATACCCCTAAAACATAAGGAAAGAAAACAGAAAGTAAATAGTTAATAGGAGAAATAGGAAAACCAAGTCTGGAATAAGCTAAATAATAGGCCAAAGGTCACAGGTTCCTAGTGCTTTTTTTTTTTTTCCTGATCCCTGCATCCAATTGTTTTTCCATTATGTCATGCCAGTTACTGAGGATAGGGTCACTATTTTATTCATCTTTATGTAGCTACCATCCAGCATAGCAACAAAGCAATATCTGCTGATTTCATGAAATCAAAATTGTACTAGTGTGCAATCCATCAGAAACATGGTAAGCTTTTTCAAAAAGAGCAACAATGTTTCATTTAATTTATGAAGATTGATTTGTTCTGATATTTCTAACATAATAAATGAGCTTTATTTCTCCCTAGAGGATAAAATCAAGGCATAACTCAACTTAGGAAATGTCTACATGTGTGGTCATTTATAAGGTGACAGGCATGACCATAAAAGATGGCATTCATTTATTCTACATATATTTATTCACCTAATCTGTGCCAGGTACTGGATAGGCATTTGGGTACAATGATAAATAAGACAGACACAATCCTTGCCATTCTGGATTTTGCAGACTAATATAGCAAAGTACTAAATTAATTTAAATTTAGGTTAGTTTAAACAGCTTAAATTTTATTGCTTTTAGATTATATTACATTAAGGAAATTTGTTGGCCACAAAGAAAAATTTCAGCTAGTCTTAGTTTATTAATTTATAATCTTAGGTACATCATACAGTCAATTAGACCATTTGCTGCTCTGAAACTCAAGTTTCTTATCTCACATTTTGAAAATAATCCCAACTTTTCATTATGACAATTATCTGAAATGATGTGCCAGGCATAGCGATGTTCAATAAATGCCAATTCTCTTTAGAACCAAATTGTTACTAGCATGCCCAAATTTAATATATACCATATCCCATTTGTAAGTATTAAGCATTATGCAGTCTAGGAATCAGGTTTCAGAGGAAGGGAGACATCTAGATGCAGCAAGACTGTTATTTATTAGAAACAGGTTTACTGAGGTCTAAATGGGAACATAATGTATGTATATTTATTCATACTTTGTAAATATTACATAGATGGTGACCTAGAACTATGATTTCAGTAGTCACCGGCATTTACTTATAATAATGATCCTATTATATTCTATAGAGTTAAACACGTACAGTTTAAGGTATTGCCTTCCACCCCCAAAAAAGCATATGATCTAATGAAAACTTAAAAAACACTGTTTTGACCATTATTTCCAAGCTCATTCTTTACCCAAGCAGATGGAGAAATGTATTATTACATATGCTGCATAAAGCTGAAGACTTTGAAATTAAGAGACCTGGTTGCCACAGGATATGACTACACCTAATGGGCTATTAAAAAATGATTAATATATGTCCCAGTGGGCCAGCAAGGAGAAGGGCCATGATTATGCATAAAAATGAAGAATTGACTTATCGTGGCAACAAAAAGTGCTAGTCCAAGTTGCAAAGCACTGGCTGTGAGAAGAGGCTAAAAGCTTTCACTGGCCTTATTAGCTTCTAAAAAACAATATTTCCTAAAGGGAAAAAAAAAAAGAGTTTACTAGCTTTGTGTTTGGTCTTGCCGCAGTGGCTCAATCTTTCAACGTTAAGTGCTATTTTGCCTCTGATTCACCATGTCAGTGCGCCATAAGTCAATTGCATGAGAAGAGCATTAAACAGTGCCTTTGGGAAAAATACTAAACTCCTTAGAATGTTGTAATGAAAGATGCTTTGTAATTGTAAGAATTTATTATTAATTCTTTTTATTCAGACTATTTTCCAATATTTTCCATTGTAGACGCAAAGTTCAAGACGGCGACTATTAAGATCCTGAACTCACTTCCTCCCACAGATACACTGAGTCTACAGCTACATATGGAACAATTTTCTCTTTAAAAACCTAAATGCTGGGGTGCCTCGGTGGCTCAGAAAGTTAAGCTTTGGACTCTTGGTTTTAATTCAGGTCATGATCTCAGGGTGGTGGGACAGAGCCCCACATAGTTGGGATCCATGCTCAGAGCGGAGTCCGCTTGGGACTATCTCCCTCCCCCTCTGCCCCTCTCCCCCACTTCTCACAGGCTCTCTCTAATTAATTAATTAATTAATTAATTAGATAGAAAGACAGCAAGCTTTAAAAAAAAAGAAAAAAACCCCTAAATGCTAGCTGAGTGATGACCACACACGGAGCATGAGAAGAAAACTACATCAAAGCAGGTAGGAGAGCTGGGACAGAACCTTAGCATAAACACCCCCCCCACCCCACCCCCCCCACCCCCGGCGCAGTGACCCACACGGGGAGGAAACTCAAAACCCAGAACTTCTCCCTAAGGAACAAAAGGTTTGAACCCCACACCGAGTACCCCAAAATTTAAGGCATGCACTTGAGAGACCAGGCCCCCGAAATATCTAACTTTGAAGACCTCTGTCTCTCATCCCAAGACCCACAACACCATAGCAATCTGAGCAACAACTTTTAAACGGTTCTCACGCTGGGACTCACCCGCCCCACCGCCCAACTCAGAGGCAGCTAATCCCACCCAGACTTCAAGGGAAAGAGGCTCACCTGCTTATATTCAAGCCGCGGAGCGAGGGGCAGGCCTCTAATTCAGTACACACATCTGGGAGGCTGCTGGCATGCCCTCCACACGAAACCCGGCCGGCGCCATTTTGGGGCTCCCGCGCCTGCTCCACAGCACCAGTCTCTGCAGAAGGAGACTCCACAGCGCGAGCGGCTCACGGGAGCGTCTGGATCGCTTGGCTCTGGAGGCCCAGGGAGCTTGCGTTCAGGTAAGGACACTGGTATAATCGTGTCACCCAGGAAGGAACTCGTAGGACCCCTGTGTGGTGCGCCCATTCTCATGGCTGCCACCGGAGGACACCTCCCCATTGCCTGGCTCTCGTGGCCGGCGGAGGTTTATGCTCCTGGGTCTCACAGGATTTTAACCAATGGCGAGAGAGTTTTTAAATAGCCGCCATCAGCAAGGCGCAGCAAGACGCAGTAGACCCGAAGGGCGCGTGAGTGGCTCAGTGGGTTAAGCGTCTGCCTTGGGCTCAGTCATGGTACCTGGGTCCTCGGATGGAGCCCCGTATCAGGCTCTCTGCCCCGTGGGGAGTCTGCTTCTCCATCTCCCTCTGTGCGCGCTCCCTCTCTCAACTAAATAAATAAAAATCTGTTAAAAAAAAAAAAAAAGGCAACAGATCTTCCTTGTGGAGGAGACCCAGTAACTAATTATCATGGCTGTGGCCTGAGGCACAGGCTTCTTACGAAACATCAGCGCTGACTGGAAGCCTTTACAGAGACCGCGGGAGGGCAGGCACTATCGTCTGCTCAAGCTCTGCCCTGCCACCGTGCCAGTGTCTCCTGGAAGGCAGCTTTACCCTTCATGGCTTGGCTCTGGTGGCCGAAGGGGCTTGCCTTGTTCGGTCCCACAGGACTGTGGCAATCAGAGGCCCGGTTGGTGGCGGGCTGCCGCTGCCAGGGCACTACATAGACAGCCGACTGAGGCACAGCCCACAGTCTTTCTGTGACAGAGGCCACTTAGCTTGACCTGGAGCTTCAGACTGAGAATCAGGCTTCAGGCCTGACACACATTTAGTGGCCTACAGAGCTGCTTCAAAGGAACATAGGCCGTGGGTGCCATCTTCACGTTCTTCTCTGCCCTGCTGCAGCTCACCAGTATCTCCCAGGAAGGAGCTTCTATACTGGTCTGGAGCCCTAACTGTTGCAGTTGGTCCCAGGGGAAACTTCCAAATCACCTGGCTCTAGTGGCCAGTGAGATGTAGATTTGCAGCCCCTCAGGACTATATGTATATTTGTAGCCTCTTAAAAGCTGTTTCCTGAGTGCCTGTCTTCTAGTCAACCTGAATCTGGGTGCTGAGGTCCTTCCCTTTGGGACACTGACAGGTGTGGTTGGCACATCCTCAACTACTGGAAGCTATTGAAAATATAATAGGCTGCTTGGATAAGCATGGAGGTTTGAGAAATGACTGAGAGCTGGGGTGGGTCTGAACAAAAAGGTTTATCTCCTACATGAGGCCATTTATTCAAGACTGGGAGAAGTGGTGGTTTCATCTACTCTATACAAACCAATACAGAAAGTCAGGCAAAGTGAAGAAACAAAGAAATATCTTCCAAATGAAAGAACAAGACAAAACTCCAGGGGAAAAAAAAAAAACCTTAATGAAACGATGACAAATAGCTTACCTGGTAAAAAGTTCTAAGTAATGGTCATAAAGATGCTTGCCAAACTGGGGAGAAGAATGTGTAAACACAATAAGAACTTCGAGGTGGGAAATATAAGAAAGTACCAAATACAAGTCACAGAGTGAGGAATACAACATGGAAAACAGCCTCTAAGTGTCCATCCAAAAAAAAAGTGTCCGTAAAAAAGGAATGACGTCTTACCATTTGCAACAACATGCGTAGACCTCAAAGGCATTATGCTAAGTGAAATAACTCAGAGAAAGACAAATATTGTTTGATCTCTCTTATATGTGGAATCTAATAAAACAAGCTCATAGATACAGAAGATAGACTGGTGGTTGCAAGAGGCAGGGTAGGGAGCAGGGGTTGGGGGAGGAGAGTAAATTGGGATTTTTTAGTTTAAATTGAATAAAATTATTTTAATAAAAAAGAAAAAAATCCCATTTTCAATGACTAATATAGAGCCCCATTTCTGCCTTCCAGAACACAAACTAAAGATGCTCGAAATATTATAAAGCTTTGTGTCTTTACTGTTCTGTATTCAGGGCCACATATGAATAGATTATGTTTTTCTTCTCAGCAGCTATAAGATGAACCATTAAATCTCTCAGTTTGGATGCCTTAGTTGTTGAATAAAACATTTTTAAAATTCAGATTCTTTTTTATTGTTACTTTTAAACCATTCCCTCTTTAGCTTCATTTTGAGTATTAGTGATTATTTCTTATTATTATTACCTTCTAAATACTGTCAGTCAAATAATAAACGTTTCCAGAAGCCACACATGAAAGAATAAGTTGTGGAGGTGACAAGAAAATTGATCATGACATTTGTAAAATTAAAAACATAATAGTCAAATAACTTCTTTGAAATAAGTGACTAAAGACAGTGAAGTACGTTAATTTTTAACTCACCATTTCAGGAATGGGAAGGCCAGTCAGACCTCTTTCAAACATTAATGGTAAGTCACTAAATCCAAAAGTTTATTCAACTACACAAACATTGCACATCATAATGAGAAAAAGCCTCCCATGGTAAGAGGGAAGATAGGAGCAGAGATTTCTAGAAAAGACCAAAATGCCAGGTTTATAGGTGCGTCCTTCTACTGAACTTGGTTATTTCAATATATGTCCCACAAAGATAAATTCATACGTTTATGTATTCACAGGGGAAAGAGGACTATACTTTAGTACTTATTACGTCCTAGACACTTGAATATTTTATCTTATTTAATCTTTAGAAGAACTCTAGGAAACAGGCATTATTATTAACCCTGTTTCATAAATGTTTATAGTGAAACTCAGAAACCTAAAGTAATTTGCCCAAAGTCATATTGGCTAATAAGAGATAAAGTTATATTTTCACACACAGATCTGATTAAGACCAAGCCTAAACTTTTTCCATTATTTTCATTCATCCATTCATTTTGTTGAACACCTACTATGTTCCTGGTCAGAATGCGCATCCTTCTAAGATAACACTCTATGCCTTGGGAAATCAAGAGCTCCATCCGGGAAGTGTATAGGAGGTGATAGAAGTATCTATGCTACTGGGCAAGAAGTAGAGAGGAGGTTGGTCAGAACAGATGTTAGGAAAAGGTGAAACCAAAACCAAATCTTCAAACATGAGTAGATGTGGCCACACAGACCAAGCAAGAAGAGAAGGCTTTAGAGACAGAGCAGTGTGGACAAAGGCAGATTAACCTGAAATTTTAAATACAGGAGAAATTCCTAGAATACAAGTTTTAAAGAGGGGTGTGGGATTTGGATGCCATTTTTTAGATGGGAACTTGAGAAAATTTTCAAATGCTTTTTCCACATAAAACCTATTCATAGAATAGTGAAATCTGTATAAGAAAAAACAAAAACAAAAAATCAATCCTCCAGTAAAATTGGTCAGAGAATAAAGTTAAAAAGCATTGTCTATACGGAAAGCATGGAGCAGGATTTGCCTTCTCGTAGTGAAAATGAATCTACTGACTGTGCTCACAGTCTGCACCCCTAGTTATACCACCAGTGTGCCCTGAGATTTTAGCAAGGGCTCAGTTGGTTTTGTGGGTGTCACTTGGAATTTACGAACATACTACCGGAACCAGGGAATGTCCATAAGGACAGCATATAGTGTAGCAGTTCCTATTTCTAGACTCTAAATCACTTCCTCTGAAGTGGGCAAAGAGTAATTCCGTTTCAGTACAACACTACCTACTCTGTGACGTGCTCTAGAGTCAGTGTCACATTGATTGTCCTGAGTAGCCTGTGGAACTTCTTCTTGGTCTTTTAGCGAACCTATGCATTGGCAGGTGACAGGAAGAAGGAAAGAAAGAATGAGGTGAAGTACCCCAATTAGGATGCTCCAAAGGTAACCCTAGATTGGAGGAAACAACGGGCAGATTAACTCAAGTTGGCACCAGGCTCCATGGGATCCTTACCAGAAGCAGCTGCAGCACTCTCTTCAAACACCATGGCTGCCAACATCTGAGGAGATTCCCAGGGGCCTGTCTGAGTGAACCAGGCACTAGATTGATTTCACATTAATAAGCTTCAGGCTCTGGGTTTTTAGGTAAACCACTTCATTTTGGGGGGAGAGGGGGTGTTGGCAGGGGGGAGCAGAGTGAGCTGCTTTTTAAATTTCCATTGTCTTTTTTTTTAAAGACTGTATTTATTTATTTGACAGAGAGAGAAAGCACAAGCAGGCAGAGTGGCAAACAGAGGGAGAGGGAGAAGCAGGCTCCCTGCTGAGCATGGAGCCCCACACAGGGTTCAATCCCAGGCCCTGGGATCATGACCTAAGCTGAAGGCACACGCTTAACAGACTGAGCCACCCAGGTGCCCCTCAGTAGTCTTTTAAACTCCTGCTGTGCAGATAAATCTAAAGATGAAAAATGGTGAGCAACAGACTGACATAATAAATTGCCCCAAAAATGTATTCATAATCCTATGAAAACCAAAAATGGGAATCAGGCCACCAATTACATTAAATTCATGCTACCTTGGCAAAGATTGTTAAATTAACTTTGAAAGCAACAATTAGACCCTTGGTAGCTCACCAGGAAGATTTTTCCACTCCTGTCTCTGTCTCCATCCCTCTTCGCCCCTTGCCCTTCTCTGCCTACTCTCCCTGTCTCCCTCTCTGCCTCTTTGTTTGTCTTCTATCACTCGGCCTTCCCTGGACTGTTTTTCTCTCTCTCGGTGTATTTCCAATTTCTCCAGAATTCTGCCATGATCCTCTAAAATGTTTTAGGTTTAGGCCACTGGAATAACAATTTCATTTGATGGAAAAGTGCCTGTGGGTTCTTGACCAAAGTAGGACATACACTCTCAGAATTAAACTATTTCTAGCAATAAAATGAGACTCAAACAGAATTTCCTTTTATGGCTCTCTAAAAATTGAGGGAATAAACAATCTACTGCAATAAATTTTTGTGTCAAAAGATAAAGATGTGGATCAACCAGTCACAGAGCCTTTCCATTTCTTTTGAGCAATATTTCTTTATGCCAAGTGTTCTTTTACTTTATTTGGAAAGGTGGAAGCTAGCATACTGCCAAGTGTAGATATTATTTCCCACACATGGGAAAGAATTTCTTTGAGCTGCACACATGCCATATTAAAAAAATTGATTAAAAAATTTCTTAAACTTGCCTCCTAAACTTTATGAATGAACACATTATACATCTAATGCTGTACTTTCTTAGAAACAGATTTGTACTAAGGTATTTCATGCCCCTTAAATAATTTAAAATCTCAAAGATGTGGTTTTCACCAAGACCTTAGCACACACACTGGGATGTGCGGCCCTTCTTTTATCCATCTAGTCACAGGGATATTTCAGTATTTCGATATTTTCTGTATTGGTTTGAAAGAGCTATTTATTATCACAGAGTCATCTCACCAGTAAATATTTATAGGCAGTTTTATTTCTAGTTTAGGGTTTGAGCCTTGTACCTAAAAAAGGTATTGTTGATTTCCTATTTTAGTTTTTGATAGAGAGTGTGTTTATGGCATGGCTGTGGGAGGTTTTTTCTTTAATAATTTACAAAATTACCTGCAGTAAAATCTTCACCTGTTCTTTGTTTTCTTAGCACCACAAAATTGGAATTACATATAAAATCTTTCCTCCAGGAGATTTATGTCTACCACGGAAAGAAAATCTCCACTTAAATTTTTATGAAACATCGAAATTACAGTCAGCTTTAGCAAAACAATACAAAGGAGCCTTTTGTTGGGCAAGCAGTATTTCCAATATTTGAGGACATCATTCTTTATCTCCCGTTTAATTTTTATTTTCCTATGGCAGCTCTTTTGGTTTAATTGATTCCCCTGTTTGTAAGTGCAGTGTGCTAATTTGTCTTTCATTACAGAAAGTTCCAAGTGCCAACCACAGAGGCTAACCCCAGCCAGAGGACAGGCCCTTAGACTGGCTGTGCTTTTCACAGTTTAATTTGAGGTTGTTACAAGAAAAGACTGATGGCTGGTTGTTTCTCTCTTTTCCCCACGAATGATCACCCCATCCTTGAAGAGGGCAATGGTCCCCACCTGGCAGCCCCAATTTAGCTGCACACGGAAGCAAAGAAAACCAAATGCTGTCCTTCACATGATTTGAACTTAAATCTCTCTTAATTGAATTATGTGTTTTAATAAAGGGTTTATATAACATCCACAGAGCAGTTATCAATTAATTACCCATGGAAATTTAAGGGATGTTACACAGTGGTAGTTATTATACCCAGGGCATTAGACATATGTTACATAAAAGATGCAGTCACCTTGAAATTATATTGGCAAGGCTGCCTTTTTCCTATAGAATATTATACATTCTAATGTGAAAATTGAGTTAAAAACCTATTAGGAGATGGGAATAGCATGTTCCAAATGGTTTAAGACAGGCTTATACACATTTCCAGTAAGCTCAGCAGAAGTTTTGGAAAATGTGCCCACTGTTTGAGAAATTTCTTAAGTTCTTAGGACATTCTTGCCTTCCGTGGATTGGGGTTTTGTATTTCAGAGAGCAAATAAGCTGCTCATTTAGAACCCTGGCTCCATCTGAGTCAACCCATGGATTCATCCAGAGCCACCCGCTTAGGTGGGGGTAGATGATGTGTGTCCCTCCAGGTAGGTGCAGTCCTAAGGCTGAGAGCTTTGTGCCTGTGCACCAGCACCTGAATGCAGGTGCCAGAAAGGACAGGGTAGAATGAATAATGGGGAAGATAGATGGAGGGTAACAGTGACCCAGTATATAACTAACAAAGAAGGAGAGAGAAGAGATCTTCCAGGTCCCAGAACAGTGGCGGCAATCACTGGGCATAGCAGGGCCATTGGGGGAGGGAGGCAGAGAGGAGCCTACCAGGACCTCAGCCAGTAATAAGGCTGCCAACAGATTTAAAAGGATTATTCCACTCTGTACATGCCCTGAAAACTGCCCAAACTCTCAGCCTCCAAACAATTTTTTCATGGCTGAAATAAAATCTTATCTTGGTTTGGGTGAACATAAGGTGGTGGTGTCTGTTGTTTGTATGTCTTTTTTAATTTATCAGGGATAAAAATGACCTTCCTTCCTGACTGAAGAAATTAAGGAGTTGCACTACCTATTTCTGAAGCTATAATCTAAAATATCAGAAAATCAAAGTCATTACTTTGGGGCATTGTACTACATTGATTTTTAGAAAAATTACCTCCATAGTTATAGTTTAATTAAAAAATACCAGAAACCAGTGAAATGTTTTCATTTAGCTATTCATTAAGCAAATTTGAACAAAACCTAAGTCAAAAATTCACCCTAACACATTGCTACTATAAAAATAGAAGGAATTCATTCATGCATTCAGCATTCAGTTTTGATTGAGTTCATCCCTAGAGAGTCACTATGGGGGAAACAGAAACAAAGGACACAGCCCCTGAGCTCAAGAGTAAAGGGAGAGGCAGCAATGGAAACATACAGCTGACACTAGAACAATAAGAGGGTCGGGGTACCAACACCCACACAGTCAAAAATCTTCGTGAAATTTTTTACTCCCCCCAAGTTTAACTACTAATAGCCTACTGTTGACCTGATGACATAAACTGTCGATTAACACATCTTTTGTATATGTATTATGTGCTGTATTCTTTCAATAAAGTAAGCTAAAGAAAAAAAATGTTACTAAAAATATCATAAGAGAGAATGCATTTATAGTACTGTATTGTGTGTATCAAAAAGAAATCTGTGTCTAAGTGGACCCATGCAGTTCATGTGCTGTTCAAGGATCAACTGTAATCACGTTCCAAGTGGATAAGTGATCTGCCAGGGTACTATGGGAAGGGATGTGAACATCAAGAGGCATGAGTGCCTAATTCTACAAGCAAAAACTGGGCAAGGAACGCAGCATCACAGCTGAGCCTTGATGGACTGACAACAGTTCAAAAGATGGAAGAGGGGGAAAATGAGACCCCATGAAGAAGACATACAGAGCACAGAGTGAGTCCCCCAGGGTCCACTGTCCTTTCCTTTGACCATGATTATAGAAGACATCTGCAGTGACAGTTGGGTTGGCCTCCTCTGGTCCATGTATCTGAGCAGGACTAGGACAATGAGAAGGCCCAGACTTTTTCTGGGAGCCAAGATTTTGCCTGAAAAACCCATCGACTCTAAGAGTGAATATGAAAGGCACTGAGGAACCAGAAATACCAGATTTTGCACAAAAAAAATCCCTTTTCATCCAAGGCCTGATTGCTCTATTAGAATTTTGGTCACTCACTGATATCAGCAATAGCTTAAAGGAAAATTAACGAGGTGCTTATGATGAGCTCTTAAATGAACCACAAATGACTTATTAAATACAAAAGATCATCACACCTGAGAATGAACTAAATCTGCGGAACAGAGAGTGTTCTGAGGGTAAATACACAGCATTTTAATTACACAATCAGATTAGCTGTCAAATGACAATAATCTAATATTTAATATTGTTGTCACATTCATCCTGCCCTTCAAGCCTTAAAACCAAGTCACAGGAGCTAGGAAGATGGTACTATTATTGTTGTCTTATGATACAGACAGGTTTGATGATTTACCCAAAGCAACCTGGATTATCTAAATACTAAAAATCGCCAAAGTGTCCATATTCCTAAACCTATCATTTGAGCCTCTATTTAGTGGTACACCCATCATCCAAAAATTATAACAAGCTTCTCCAAATTCAAAATTTTAAATATAATATTAAGCTAAGGAGTGAAGGGGTATTTTTTTCGTACTAAGTGAGAATAAAGATTATCCACTAATTTAATCTACTTCTCTTCTTCTGCATACAGGATTTGGTGTTTTCTGTCACTTGCCATAGCATGGAATGACCTGAAATTGACAATATATCTTAGAACAGGGCAATGTTCTGAGGCTGCCCTAGAAGAGAGCTGGTAAACCCTTATCTGTGACATTTAACAAAGATTTAGAAGATGGAAAGAAATTACTGCTTATGTTAAAATGGAAAAAATAATTAATTGGCATATGAAATTAGAAGTCAGAAAAGAAGCATAGCTCAAGTAGATAATGAATTTGAATAATTTGGGCTACCAAAATAACCCAAATATTCAGCAGCATTAATTATCCAGATTCAAGTTTTACTTTGAGTTTATTGAATAATTGCCAAAATCATACTTATTTTTGATTTACATATTTATGGTTGATATTAATAGTGAATTTTAAAGCTTCACTTTTTAAAAAAGATTTTACTTATTTGAGAAAGAGACAGAACACGATCGGGGGAGGGACAGAAGGAGAGGGAGAAGCAGGCTTCTCACTTAGCAGGGAGCCCAATGTGGGACTTGATCCCAGGACCCTATGATCGTGACTTGAGCTGAAGGCAGCTGCTTAATGGACTGAGCCACCAAGGCAACCCTAAAGCTTCATTTAAAAAAAATAAAAAATAAAAAGATTTACTTATTTATTTGAAAGAGGGAGGGATAGAGAGAGAGCACACAGAGGCAGAGGGAGAAGCAGACTCTTCCCTGAGCTGGGAGCCTGGTGTGGGACTTGATCCCAGGACCCTGAGATCATGACCTGCACCGAAGTCAGACACTCAACTAACTGAACCATACAAGAGGCCCTAAAGCTTCATTTTTAACAAGCTTTAAGTATTACTTCCAGTCCAAGGTTGAAAAGTAAATACGTTACTTGTATGTAAATAAGCCTTGGTCCTTTATTACACACAGAAAACATGTTTAAGAAGGAAATTCAAAGCTACTAATGATTCTCTTTTAGTTCTTTAAAAATATTATAAAAGTAACATCTTGTGTAGTGCTAACTAAACAATAGATTTATTCCTCTTGTCTTACTGTTTTGGCTTTTCATTACTGATAGCACATTGTGCTCTTTGTGCTGTTTATAATAACTATAATCTGAAGAGTTGCTAGGGCTGAAAGGGTAACTGCCACCAGAAATCTGTGAAAGCAAATTCATTAATACATGTTATAGTATAAGAGGAATATATTTTAGAAATCCATTTCATTCCTGTATTTATATGGTCACCGTATTAGGTCTAATCCTAGGTCTACCGTATTTTAGAGCTGCCATAATAAATTAGCACAAACTTAGTGGCTTAAAACAACAGAAATGTATTTTCTCACAGTTCTAGGGGGCAGAAGTCTAAAATCGAGCCATCACCAGGGCCATGCTCCCTTCAAAATCTCTAGAAGAGAGTCTTTCCTTGCCTCTTTCAGCTTCTGGTGGCTCTGGGCATTCCTTGGCTTGTGGCCAAGTCACTCTCATTTTTGCCCCTGTCTTCCCATGGCCCTCATCTCTGTGCCTCTCTCCTCTGTGTGTCTCTTGTAAGTACACTTGTCATTGGATTTGGCACCCTGACAGATAATGCAGGATAGTCTCATCTTGAGATCTTTAACTTAATTATATGTACAAAGACCCCTTTTCCAAATAGGATCACATTCACAGGTTCCAGGAGTTAGAACAGAGGCTTATCTTTTGGGGGACCACCAGTCAACCTGCTACAGTCACCTGCCGAAGATTTCTGCTCATACACTCATCCCCATTGAATGGTTATTCCATAGTCTTACTGCAGGGATAGGGACTAGAACACACTGAATCACTGATGCCATTGCCAAGTCCAAATCACAAGTGACCATGTGACTGGGGGAAAAAGAACTCTGAGATGCGCACCCTTTAATTTATGTTTGTCACAGCCTTGTTGAAGAAAACCTAGCATCAGACTGCTGATGTCCTAGGGCATCAATTACTCCTGGTTTCTTCTTTTGGCACAAATTTAACCTAGCAGTTTGCAAGTACATGTGTCTCTTGTCACGGGATCCTTCAGGAGAACCTATTGAAATCATGTCCCCTCTTTTTTGTTCCTCCCATCTGTCTTGAAAACATCTTTTTCCTATTAGGTTGGTTTGAGAGGTTTTTCTTTCTTTTTTTTATTAAAAAATTTTTTTCATAAGTCTGGGCTTCACTCATATCAGGAAGCCCCCACTGTTCTAGGACATTTTTCCCATGTTGACAAGTCCTTTAAAAGTGCTGTCATTGCTTCTCCAAAGAAAAAAACTCACATTGGAAAAAATCTACAGCATTTGTTCAAACTGAAAGATTTTTTGTGAGCCCAAATCAGGCAAAATAAAGAGTATTCAACATTTTTCACTTGTGTAGTTTACCACTGAATGATTTTACCGCATTTTATTTTAAATCTCAGGACACTTTCAAGGAGGCATTCATTTTTAATGACTGATATGTAAGATGGAGAGTGGGTAAGATAGTCCTACCTGCCCACATCATAGCTACCAAAGATTTTACTTCTCATTTCTTTTTTACAGACCCCTTAACCAATCCTAGCCTAGGCAGGCAGATCATTGAGCTCCCCAGCTCAAGAATTAATCTTGCTGCGATAAACCAAGTTTCAGTATGCCCGAGACAGGTAAAATATCACTCACGTACAACATTGTCCCAAACCATGTAGGCACAGCGACTGTCTCACCCCCAGGTCAACATAGGCTTAGTAATCTCAGAAGAAATTTTAGAGCTCCTACATAATAAATAATTTGGCTGGATTTAGTCCCTGATTCCTTAGAGGTAACACCTAAATTTTGGAATTTTCTGAGTGGGAGGAGTGTTATTCATGGTGGGCCTGACCACACCTGAGTTTATGCTAATGAAATGATTCAGAGTCAGCCCTGAGATCATTTGTGCTAACAAGGTGACTCAGAATGGGAGCTGGCCCTGTTACAAAGACCACCCATGTGATTAGAGAACTGGGGCTTTGAGCCATATGATATTATTAGCCCAATTTCTGGGGATAGGAAGGCCACTGGGGATTAAGGTCAACCACATAGGCAGTGATTCAATCAGTTGTGCCTGTATAATAGAGTTCAAACAGAAACTCTGGACACTGAAGCTTCGGTGAGCTTCCTTGATTGGCAATACTCTGCTATTGTCACATATCCATGTGCTGGAGGGGTGATGCATCCGGCTTTTTGGGGAGAAGACAGTAGAAGCTTCACATTTGGGACCCTTTCAGACCTCACCCTGCACCCTGTCCCTTAGCAGGTTCTAATTTGTATCCTCTTCCTATAGTAAAAGTGTACTCATAGTGTAATTCTTCCTTGAGTTCTATATAAGTTGTTCTAGCAAATTATCAAAACTGATGGGTAAATGTGAAACCCTGAATCTGTAGTGAGTTGGTCAGAAGTGAGAGTGGCCTGTGGACCCCAAGCATGTGACTGAAGTGGGGACAGTCTTGAAGAGGATTACGCCCATAAGCTGTGAAGTTTGGCCCAAGTCCAAGTATTTGGTGTCAGAGATCATTGCAGCCCCAAATTTACTACTTACTAAGTTACTTCATATAGTGTATTAGTTTCCTATTACTGCTGGTCACAATCACCACAAACTAAATGGCTAAAAACAATACAATGATCATCTTACAGTTTTGGAACTTAGAAGTCTGAAATGAGTTGTCAAGTGCTACATTCCTTCTGGAAGCTCTAGGGAAAAATGCGTTTTCTTCTCTGCTCCAGCTTCTAGAGGAGGCCTGCACTCCTTGCCTCATGATATCATCATATATCTCCTTCATCCCCTGTGTTGCTTTGCAAACTGACCCCCACACATGGAAGGCAAAGACAGATGGAAGAAAGAGGCAGACCAGTCCAGAATGGTAGGTGACAGGTTTAATAAACAAGGGAATTTAACAAGGCCTGTCTTGGGTGACCACAAGACTAGTAGAATGTCTTCACCCACCCACCATAATCTTAAAAGTTTATATAGAGGCCTTACCTGGGTTTAGTCATGTATACGGTCCAGATGGTCTCAACAATACATCACTATCTAAAGGCTATGTCCTTGGGGTGGCTTCTAACACAGGGAAGGCAAGCAGAGTGCACATTCCAAGAACAGAAAGGGTGAGTGCCCAGATCCAGCTCACAGGTCAACAGGTAGTCCTATCCTCCCAATGACCTCCTCCAACACTCTGCTTCTATTGTCACATGACTGTCTCTAACTCTGGCCCTTCTGCCTTCCTCTTACAAGGACTCCTGTAATTGCATTCGGCCTATCTACAATCCAGGATAACTCAAGATTCTTACTTTACTCACTCTGCAAAGTCTCTTTTGCATGAAAGTTAGCATATTTACAGGTTCTAGGGATTAGGTCATGGGCATATTTGGGGAGCCATTAGTCTGCCTCCCATATATGGCTTTTGCCAGTGGAAGAAGACTTGAAAGAAGTAGCCTTCCCCAGGTTTTTGTTCAAAGCCAAAACCATACTTCGAAATCATTTCAAAAGGCACAGGTATATTTTGCTAAATGTAATTGGTTTCTGGCTACATAGGCCTTTCTTGTTAAAATTTAATTATTACTACCCTTAGGGTTGTCTTTACTTTTCTTTTTATTTCCTCTTACATACCTATTATTATTAACCCAGATCCCTTACACCAGAAGTTTATATCTGAAAACAGAGAATAGGATTCTAAATTCTATTGCTAAAGTTCATTATAATCCTTCTTAAAATGGCTTCTGATCCTAACGCCCTCATTTTTCTCAATAGCAATATAGCAGAATAGTAATTGCAGATAAGACAATGAGCAGAGGAATTAATTGTATCTGAGTCACAAGTTTGGCTCCCCCATTTCACTAGTCGGATGTTCTTGGAGAAGCTACTAAATCTCTCTAAAGTTGAGTTTCTTCATCTGCATAATGGCGATACTAGTTTTATTGCAATCACATTAATTAAATTGCTCTGAGGATGAGAGATCCAGCACAGTGTGTCTTGCACACAGTAGGTCAAAAAAATCCCCTTTTTACCTTCACCTTCACCAACCACTGCAGACCTGAAGGGGGACCTACCTGCTCATGTGAGATTATGACTCTCTCTGCCCACCCTAAGTCGTACATTCTACATACACGTATCACCGAACCTTGGCACGGGTCTGTACCCAATGTCAATGGTTTTTAAACCATCCAGACGTGTGTTACCTGGCTGTGGGTAGGAGGATGAAATATGATAGGAGAGGACCAGTTCGGCCCTGACTCTTACTATATTCTTCCAACTTCATCTCCTTCTACTCTGCAGCCAGTATGTCCTCCACTAGGTTACCTGAAGTCTCCATGAGAAAAGAAACAATGTCTGCCCTGTTAGTCTGTTTCTCCATCCCCTGGCAGAATGTGGGACACCTAGACCTCCCTCCATAGATATTTGCCAAATTAACTGAGAAAACTAACAAATGCCTTGTTCCTTCTTGTTTGTTGTTTTGTTTCGTGTGACTTCTGCCCTCCCCTGCCCTCCCCACTGTTATCTTTCATCTCTGCCCTACAGTCATAATTTAAGAACCCGTGCAACCACCACCTGGTCCTCACTCTCTTGTGAGGTTTTCCTGACCACTTCACAGGGTGGGTCCTCACCTGCTTCTAAGTTCCTCCAACATTCCCATGATCTGCGGCTTTTATCGTGCACTGTATTCTTCATGACCTTTTCACCTCTGTTAAGTATCAGTTGAAAGCCCCTCAAGGACAGTTTGTCCTATGCTTCTATTACTAGTACAGGTGTCATTCTTTTTATTGCAGTTGACTTTGTCGAACTTCACAAATACTAAGTTTTTTTTTTTTTTTTTTTTTTTTTACAAACAGAAGGTTTGTGATAACCCTGCATTGAACAAGTCTATCAGCACCCTTTTTCCAACAGCATTTGCTCGCTTCATGTTTCTGTGTCACATTTTGCAGGTTCTTGCAATATTTCAACTTTTTCATAATTATTATATTTGTTATGGTCATCAGTGACTGAAACTCGCCGAAAGATCAGATGATAGCATTTTTTAGCAATATTTTTTATTTAAGGTATCTACTTTTTTTTTAGACATAATGTTATTGAACACTTAATAAGACTACAGTAGTGTAAACTAACTTTATATGCACTGGGAAACCAAAAAAATGATTTGATTTGCTTTATTGTGGTGCTTGGTTTATTGTGGTGATCTGGAACTGAACCCACAGTATCTCTGAGGTATGCCTGTACAAAGCCTGAACACACAGTAGGCATTTGATAAATGCTTCTGGAATTGGCCTTCCCTTGCTCCAAGTAACACACATAGCAGGAGGACCTTAAGAAATATGACCATGGTTGTGGTTATATTTATAACTTGTTCATTTTGACTGAATTGTCAACATTGCTTAATTAAATTGCTTTTTTAAACAACATGCCTGACTGATATACTGAATCAACTACACAAAATCCAGTTGCAATTCACATTTGCAGTTTGCAACCATTAAGTGATATACAGTGGGGGCCACCAAAAATGTTGCTGGGCTACTAATGGCATTCCCAGGTTGCATTTTGTAGAATTTTTGCCTCAAGTTTTGGGATTTCTCATTGTCTCTTTCATAAAGTATCACTCCAAGGTGTATGTAGGGGCTGGATGGTTATAGCAAATGGCAAACTGTGTTAATGGGAGTCAGGGAGGAACTTAATTATTCTCCCAATTTCCAAAAGCAATGATGTATCACATTAATACTTTTCCTTTGCTTTTCCTGCACGCTAGTTGCTGAAAGTGAAATGATGTCCCAGTCCCCAGTGTGTTTGCAAAGGTGTCATAAATTATACTTCTGCACCTTTTCAATGTAAGAGCTGTTTTCTCCTGATGCTCCTTGTCTGCACAGACTGCAGACAGAATGGCACAGGCTACAAACATAGCAAAGACAACGTGTTATTCCAAATTTATTTTAGGAATCTTTATTTTGTTTTGTTTTGTGTGGGGTTTTTTTGTAATTTGGGGATTTTCCTTGAATGATTTCCATTCTGTAGGGCTGCTGACTCTTACTAACCAAATCTTCCTATGGTGTGATTTTTTTTATTAGTCTATTCAATCAATTTTAGTAGTATCCTTGAAATCTCTGAAATTCTGAAAATAACACACCTGCAATTTTACAATTCTGTGATTGGGCAACTTGATACTTCATGATGAAGAATATAAATCACTGGGTGTTTCCTAATGGTGAGTGACTAGGGCCAATGCCTCTGCATCACTCACTCCCCAGTGTAGATGGAAGAGCCAATTGCACTGATGATTCTCCCTGTCTGAGCCAATGCAACCAAGTTCTAAGGATATCAGCCTATGTGACTTTTAGCAAAACAAGCTCTGAGTGTAGCTTGTACAACTGTCAAGAGGAATCCTCTAGTTCAAAATGTTCTGAGGATTACTAGATAAAATTGCCAAGGCAGTAGAAATTTGTAGAAATAAAATTTCCCCTTGAATTCAAAATATTATTAGAGTCTATAATGTTGAGTATAAAAATCCAGTTAAAACAGAATAGTTTTATATGGAAAAAAGAAAAAAGGGAAAGAAAAAGGAAAGAGGGAGAGACTGAGGGGAAGAGGGAGGGAAGGGAGAGGGGATGAAAAGAAGGGAGAGTGAGAAGGAAAATTGATTTTGAGATCTTTAAATAAAGTTAATTCCGCCCACTGAGACTACATATCAATTCTTTTCTTCTTGCTTATCTCGGCTTATTTTCTTGTGTAATAACATATGTCTTATAAGCAAAAAATTACATTTATGAAAAATCTAGAAATGTCCACAGTGCCAAAATATTTATTTTATGAAAAAAATTTAGAAATGTCCACAGTCCACAGAGAGATGTCTCATTACCCATTTTTCTCAGATACCCAAGATTTCCACTTACTTTCTTGCTCAAAACAATAGTTATTGATTTCTTTACATATTTTTTCATGAAAAAGTGATTGGAAAATAAATCTGAATTTTATTTTTCCACAATGTTTATTTTATTAAGCTCTCTAGATACTTCAGCCTTATGTATCAGATGTGAATTGATGGCCCAATTTTCCTTTTATTTTAACATATTTTTTAAAAGATTTATTTATTTATTTATTTTTGAGAGAAAGAGAGAGAGAGTGTGAGCGGGGGATGGGGGTGGGCAGAGAGAGAGGGAGAGAGAATCTTAAACAGACTCCACACTCAGTGTGGAGCCTGAGGCGGTGCTCCATCCCATGACCCTGAGATCATGACCTGAGCTGAAACCAAAAGTCAGATACTTAACCAACTGTGCCACCCAGGCACCCCAATGGCCCACTTTTCTTAAGTTATAGAAAGAATAGAAGAATTCTTTCTTTTTAGGAACATTCAACTCTTCATAGATGCCAAAAGTCCAGGTATCAAGTGCCGGATGAAGTGCCAGCATAACGGTTATGTTTGTTTTTTTTTGTTGCTTGTCCAGCTCTTTTGGTTCTCAATTAAATTTCTAGGAAAAATTAAGACTTAAGAATTAAAGTAGTCTAAAAGGAAGAGAACTGGATGTATTGGTAATGAGAAATTAGGCTTCTATTCTTGGATCTTTCAGGCCTGACAGGCCTTGGGAAGTAATTTAATGCCCCTGTTGCCTTTATGCCCACCTCCTACCCCCCAGTAAGATAGGAATGAGAGCTACCCATTCTACTCAGGGATGTAATAACAGAACAATAAATAATAACTATGCAAAAGTCCTGTGTACACTTAGCTAGCTATATTATTACTAGATTACCAGTTAGTTTGTGACAGGCCCTATGCTAAGCACTTTGTATACATCATGTCTTTTAATCCTTAAATAAGCTATAGTATTATTGTCTTTTAGAGTTATAAAACTCTAACCAGTTCAGTTAATGCATCCCCCCAGGTCTGCTCGGTGGCCATGCTATCTAGCTAGAGGGCCTAAAGCAGAGGCGGAGTGCTGCTCCACCAGCATGGAGCTGGTCTCTGCTGTCTGCTGTGGCAGGTGTTCCCGGCCCCGCATGTTGCTCACAGCACAGCATCCTCATCTGTTGCTCCTGGACTTCCCTGTCACCCCTGAGGCATGAGGTTTGGCCACATCCATACATAGGCAAGTCAAAAGTGTCTGGGAGCTCAAATCCCATGGGGTAAATGTTGACCAATGTGAGATGGGGGTGAGAGGATGTATTTTTCTCTCTTCCTGTCTATCCTCCATGCTCTTTGCAGGCACAATAGCTTCATTCAGCTTCTCTGAAAACATCTTGAGAAACCAAACAGTTTATCACAAAGCTATGGCCAGCTCTGTAATTTACCACCTTAATATTTGTTCTCCTTTTCTGGTCTTGCCTTCTTCCTACCTCACTTCTACTTCCCTGGGTTTCTGCTTCCATAAACTACTGGTACTTAAGCGTTCACTTTGGGTTTTGTCTTACAGAAAACCCATCCTGAGAGAGAAAGCCGTCAAGAACAGACCAGAAGGGGAATCACAGAACCGTAAGCAAAGGATCTATTTGGTAGAGCGCCACAAAAGATAAATCACATGTCTAGAAAAATTTCTTTTGGATCACTATTTCTGGTCAGAAATATCCAACCTGGATAATGTTAGTGCCAAATGTAGAAAGTACATCCTTTCTACACAACATAATGTTAAAGATTAATAGCAAACAAACTCGTAAAAATACTGATCGCTCTCTATCAGTTAGAATGGGCTATACTTTTGTTACAGTGACAAACCATCCCCAGATCTCAGTTACTGAAAACATAAATTATTTTTCTCCTTCAGACAGTTCTCCAGAGCAGTCAGTCATCCATGTGATGACTAAGGATTCAGGCTGCTTCAATCCTGTGGCTCTGCCATGTCAACCCATTGCCTCTACTGTAGACAGTGAAGAGGGGGAGAGAGAGCCGGAAAAATCATGCAAATGTTCGTTGCCTCCACTCAGAAGGAACACACATGACTCTTAGTCATATGTCTTCACCTAATTGTAAGAAGCTGGGGAACGTGGTTTTCAGTGGTCCTCTGAAGGGACTTCATACTGAAAAACACTGGTATTGTCGACTGTAATCTACCAGAATCCACTTACAATTTACACATCTCAGGTAGCTACTGCTCATCAATGTTTTATGTTAAAAAATGTGTTAACCAGGGACATAATAAACCCAAATCTGGAATATTTATTAGAGTTCACTGATGCTGCTTAATTCAGTAATCTGTCCCAGGAGTCAGATTACTCAATGCCCGTTACTACTCAATACCTAAAGTCACTTGGGAAAGTCACTTCGACCTCATGGACCTTAGTCTCTTAATCTACAAGTAGGTCATGGGAGTAGTGTCCCTTCCGGAACTTGCGTTCTGTAAGTTTTGCCTCAATTGCGCTGGGCACTTCAGAGGCGCTACAGAAAGACAGCCCGAGGCTTTGTGCCCAATCCTCTACTGCCATCTCGCAGCCAGTCCTGCGGGCACCATCCGCCCAGGATTTGAACTGGAGGATACCGCTCATGCCGATTTCAGGAATGAGGATGCTGAGGTCGCACCTGCTTGCGTTCCTCGCTGTGCTCCAATAAGTGATTGAATGTCAAGGAAAAAGTTAGTGTGTGACTCCTAACACAGAAAATGGTGCACTAAATTTTGTCATTTTCCCCACTGTTTTATTATCCTTACCTGTTGAGAGAAAAGTGATTAAGCAGTGAGTGTTAGCTTTACTTGCAGAGTTAGAAGAAGCAGTGCGTGCTGGTGGAACGGCTCCTGGTCTATGATTAGCTAATGAAGCAGAGGGGAGAGTGTATGAGAGGAAATAATAACAGCAGCCTGAACCAGGGTTCAGGGAGAACTTGCACATTCCCATCGGGATGAGGGGGCAGGCTTGTTAGGTGGAGTTCCCTGAAGACACGTGGGATTTTCATCTTCTTCTTTTTCTTGTCCCCAGTCTCTGACCTCAAGGGTCAAACCTTGGATCATGAAGTGCAAATATACACAGACGGATTATGGGCATTCTGCACACAGCCTGAGTCCGATTCCTCCTATCAGTGTTACAAAATAGTACCCACTGCAGTACTTCTTAATAGTGCATTGAGTCCCGTTGTGCTACGCTTATGCTTTTCTAAGCGAGCTAAATAAAATCAACTCCTGTTGTCTACATGCCCGCGTTCGGACCCTGCTGTATTAATGTAGTCAAATGGAATTACCCAACCTGGATAATGTTAGGGCCAAAGCTAGCCTATTCTAAATGAGTATTACGTTATGTTTCAGCAGTTGTGGGTTTTGAGGAGTAAGCAAGGAGCACGCTAGAATAAAGGAGAGATTCATTATCACACACTTGGGACTGACGGGCTGCAGGGGGGAAGGGAAATGAAAGAGATCTTTGGAGCCTGTACAGGAAGGTATTTGGCAAATCCAAGAAGGGGAAACACTGTAGACATGGGGGCTAGAAAGCATAAAGGTATGCAATTAGAAGAAAATTGAGGTGTCTCCAGAATGAAGGAGAGCAGAAACTGAATGAAGGGTGGAAAATTGAATTGAGTGGTAAGGAGATTAGCATGGGAGAAGAGAGAAGAATGGGTAAAAGACGCCAAGAATAACTAGAAGGAGTAGAAGAAGGCATGAGGGAGTCTTACTGCTTGCTGACACTCCAATATACACGCTGCTAGTTCCTTGAATGTACAATTGGAGGTACTGCTTCTCAAATTTCTTTTCTTCCTCTGCTTTCTTGGAGCTTTGAGCATCCAAATCCTGTGACTGGTGTTTCATTGTTTGAACTTTTGATTAGACTCAGACGAGTTGCCAAAAAGGCTTCAACTTCAGAACAATCTACCGTAAAGATCTGGGAGAAAAGGTCAGATTACCTGCTTGACCCATTCATTTGAGAAATATTTACTGAAATAATCTATTCCTTTAACTTCCTGAGTTGATTTAAATCTCTTTGTTATTTAGTCACAAATTCAAAAATATCCTTGGCTTCATTTTTCATGTATTAAGAGACCTGGGTTTTGGCAGGATATTTAAAATCTGGATAAACAAATTAAAAACTTATGAAAGTTAATGACCTGGATAATTAACACATTTCAGAAATTGTAGTCAACTATGTGCAGATACTATTCATGAAATGCAATCCTACCTTTTAATGAAATTAATAAAAAGAAAATATCCTCAACTTTCCTTTCCCTCCCATGACATACAATTAGCAATCAAGTTCTATGTATCCTTTCTCCATGTCTCAAACTAAGAAGACCTCCTTCCCACCCCTACTCTTCTCTTCCCTACCTAGTATCTACGGCACTTCAATACCTCAAGACTACACCCTGGCACATATTCACCACTGGAATAAGAACTACACATGATGCTATAAACACATCCATGGTTAGTCATTCCTGTACATCCAAACCTGTACCACAGTATCCTCAATCTCCCACAATCTATCCTCAGGCTATTTTCCAACCTGATTGTCCCCCATGTCCCCTTCACATCTCCACGCTTCTCTTAACCCTTCTGTGCTTTAGTTTCTTCATCGCAGGAAGGGACAATAAGGGGCACGTGGGTGGCTCAGTCGGTTAAGCGACTGACTCTTGATTTCGGCTCAAGTCATGATCTCAGGGTCATGAGATCGAGCCCTGCATTGGCTCTGCCCTGGACATGGAGCCTGCTTAAGATTCTCTCTCCCTCTCCCTCTGCCTCTCCCTCCACCATGCTCGCACGTGCTCTCTCTGTCTCTCTACAGTAAATAAATAAATCTTAAAAAAAAAAAAAGAGAGAGAAAGAAAGGGACAATTAAACTACCTCCCTCAGAGAGTTATTGAAGGATTAAATAAGTATCTGGCACATAGTAAGCATTTTCCATATTAATATTATAATTCTTTGTAGCATTAACGTAAACCCAGCTTTGAATAATTGAATATGTAAATATATGTATTTCCTAATTCTCAACAATTTCTGCTACTGTGCCAAGTTTTATTTGCTGAAGTGACTCCCACGATCAGACTCTGGGTGAGGCATTTTCACATTGTTCCCATCGTTACCTTCTTTAATCTGCTTCAGGTGGACCCTGAGAGAACACTTAATTTTCACAGAACGGCAGGGTTCTTCAGGTGGAGAGAATAACTTGCGCTGTTTGCTTGATATTGTAACAAATCAAGTACCATGTGTAAGTGGACTCTCTAAAGGTAAGGAATATTTTAGCCTAGAGCATGAAAGCTGGTTTTATTGAGCATTGAGATCTATTTAAAACATGCTTTTTTAAAGCTATCTTGCATAAAGTCTAGATTTGGAATCACAACTCCCGAGTGGTCCTTGAGAAGGTTTTTAGTAGAGCTCCCAACCTAAAACAGAAGCACCCTGAGATAGAAGAAAATCTTTTGTTTTAAAATATCACCTGAAAAGATTTTCTGACCATGTTTCATAACCTACAGTGAAATTGGTGTCTCAGAATATCCAAAATGCTCAACTGTAATATAAATTATCCTGTGGGTACTACTTCCTGTTTTTTTTCTTCAATAGAAATGAATCCAGTTAGTACCCTCTGATATAATAATAAGGCTACTTTTACTGTTTTAAGCAATTCTTTTTCTTAGATTTAATAAAGAGCAGTTTCTTTGAGTTTTCTATGTAGGTCTTACAATCTCATCCTCTCTGTGCTTCTTCACTGAGCTTGCCCGGAAATGTCCTGCATAAATGTGTAAAGGTTGAAACAGTTCAAAGAACTGTGGTTCCCCTGTCGACAAAGTCAGTAAGAGTAGTCACTCAGGTTCTTCAGTTAGATGCTTCGCTATGATGCTGGAATTGTTCATTTTAATAACTGATGAGTGCCCCCAGATAAAAATGTGTGTCTGTTTGATACTAGTGAACTTGAATATATTTTAACATTTTTATTAAATATTGATTTCTGTATTTGTTTTCATTGTTTCTATCGAGAGGTTTATGTTTCATGTGATCTAATCATATTTAGACAGTTTTTCCTTCATTGCTTTTATGATTATAAAATCTTTCTATGTCTAAGCCTCTTTATTTTTTTAACTTTAAAAATTCCAACTTTTAGTTTTCTCTCTTTAATGTTCATGATTTCGTTTGGTTTTGAATGTCACCTCAGGTAGGACCCTTCCATTTTTTTTCCTCCAAAAGTAAAATATTTCCTACAGTAAAATATTACTTTTAATACCTTAAGGTCTCATATAGACTAATGGTCTCCTGTAGGAAAAAAACTATTTTCAATTAGTCTCTGGGTCTATTTTATACCAGTTGTAGATAGGTTAAATAAATGTTTAAATGATTGCTATTTTGTAATAAACAGGAGATTAAACAGGGGAAAATAGTCCAGATATGTTTTTAAATTATGACAAAATGTACATGACATAATAGTTACCATTTTAACCATTTTAAGCATACAGTTCAGTGTCAGTAAGTAGATTAACGTTGCTCTGCAACCATCATCACCATTCATCTCCAGAAGTTTTTTGAACCACCAAAACTGACATCACTTTTCAATAAGAGAGGAGGCTGATATTTTCTTTCCCTTTTGCTATAATATTTTGTCACAGTGCCGTTTCGTTTTTCTCATTTACTCAGTAGGGTGTGTGATTGACATTGGCCCCAGTCATTTGCTTTCCAGGGGGCAATCCCTTGAGATCCTCAGCTCGTGGGCAGGTTGATATAAATAATTCCCAACCCAAATCTCAATGACCGTGTGTTCTTGGGGAAGGGCTCTCCTAGACTGAAGCAAGACTAGGCAATACCAAGACGTTTGCTGTTTCGGTTTGACAGGGTTCATGAAAAGCAACAGTCCGCAGGATGTACGAAGGGCATGGCTCTTCCTGACTCTGGCCACAAAAGGGCATGAAATTAATATAACACCGCGTGTCAACTATGCCTCAATAATAAGGAAAGAAAGAAATCGGTGGTCTTTGAGTAAAACAGGTTGTGGGTGGGCTTCCTCCAGCCAGCTGAAGGCCTGAATAGAACAAAAGGTCGCCCTCCCCGGAGCAGGAGGGAGTTCTGCAGCCTGATGTGACAGCCTTCAGACTTAAGCTGCAGCACTGGCTCTCCCCTGGCTCTCCCCGTTTCCTGCCAGCCTGCCTAGTTTGCACTTGCCAGCCCCCCTAGCCATGTGATCCAATTCCTTGAAACACATCGCTTTCTTCATGCATATGCACATCCTGTCGGTTCTGTTTCTCTGCAGAACTTTGACTAATACAACAAATATCAAAACCTTAATTTTACTTGGGAAAATTTTTTCCTTCCTCGGCCTGTTTAAGGGCAACGTTTCTACTGGTTTTGTGATGATCAAACTCAGCTCTATGATGAAACAACCTTCCTTAAGCTTTAGTGGGTGATAAAAATCCTCCAGGATATTCTACTTCATTGCAAACACCTCCTTTCACTTCGTGAAAGTAAATCTTCCTCACAAAACTCTGTTAAACCGGGGCCCAGGAACATTTAAACTGCATCAGCTTGTTACTGGTAAATATTCATATTCGCACTGCCGAGCAACATTGCATTTTAATGCCAACTGCATTTTAGGAAGGCAAGAGCTTGAACTTGCTGAATCAGATTGTATTCTCGACACTTCCAGACTTCTGTCAAGCTCCTCTCAACTCTTCATTTTCTTCAGCACACATTGCCACTTTGCTGCACTCATTGGCACTGTTTGTACATTAGTCAGTGTACGTCAAGACAATGATAATTAAATTTCACTTGAAGATCAGAGACAGAGTGATTACGTTTAAACTTACATCTTTCTGAAATAGGTAGCTTTCTTGTATTTCACAGAGGGAAAACTCTATTTGAGTATTAAGAGGAATATAATTATCTTGTTCAAGATACTAGATCTTTCAAGCAATGATACAATATTATCTTGGGTAGGAAGAGGGTAATCAGAAATTCAAAGCAGGTTTTTCTTACAGTCATTTTACATTTTCAGGATGTAACGGTCCTTCCCTCATACACAGACATTTGCTACAGCCCAAAAGAGAGAGAAGTGCAGGGAAGCCTCTGTTTACCTCCCTCAGTGTAAAAGAAGAAGGGGAGAAAATCTGATGTCTCTCTGTGGCAGAAGCACACACGATGAGGCGATCTGATCAGCAAAGGCTTCGCAGTCCCACAGCAATAGTGGCCACGGTTCACTTTCTCGAAGAGATGCCGGACGGCAGAGTCCCCACGGTCACACGGAGCCCTCTCCTGCGTGTGGCTCTCGTCACTCGCAGTTGGGTCTGGATGCAGGAGGAGGACGATCTTTGCTCAAAATTGGTCATGGTCGATAAGGATACCTGGATTGTCAGATCTAGTTGCACCCATCACTCATCTAATTCAAATTCGCTTCCTAAACTGCAGGGCCGTTCCACTTCCTACTGCGCTGTAACTCTAATTCAGCTGTGTCCCCTCATCCCGCACCCGGCACTGAGGAAGGAATCAGAATGCAGAAGTCAAAGTCGCCTTACAAGGCGAGGCTGTGCATCAGTGCCGAAGTGACAATCATCCCTATTCTCGGTGTGAACTGGGAGCAAGCACTAATTAAAATTATAAGCTAGAGAGAACATGCATTGAAAAAAAGAAGCCGTCCCTAACCAATAATTCCAGGGATAAATTATACTTGATTTGCTAACATACAGAAGTGTCCAGGAACTATGATCTACAAATGTCTTGAATATGGTTCTAATCAATCTGCCGAACAATAATCAAGGAGGCATATAATTAGAACCGACTCATCTGGCGAGCAGCACATAACATTGTCTCACCTTGAAACAGTGCAGAGCATCCTCTCGCAGAAGTAAGAACTAACGGCAAACAGAGGCGGTGTTCTCGTTGGAAATGCGCCCCGACAGACTTCTAGCGGTCGGGGAAATGCAGTCCTGGACTTCAGAGGTGTCCCGGTCAAGTGTCACGGAGGCTCCAGCTCTTGTGGCGCCCTTCTCCTTTCCCCTCTGACCCTTGCCACATCTGCTACATGAGTGTGGCAAGGATTCTGCTCTGAGAGGCCCCTCGTGACAGCTCCAAGCCCCACTTGGCGACGGACACTCAGCAATGAAAAAGAGCAGACAGGAGACTGAGAAAATAGTCCGTCACCTTCTTTCCTGAGCTCCTGACGACCTCTGGCAGCTCCTGGTTGCACACTGCCCTCGGGTAGGGATGGCAGGGGAGAGCACGAACAAGAGGAAACACTACCAGCCTTGTCGGTGTTCTAAGCCTTTCTGTGGATCCCCACAGAAAGACTAATGCAGTGGATTATGTAACATCAGTGTAGAAAGAAAAATAGTATCTAGTATGTGTTGAAGGTGATATTTGAACCCATGTCTCTATAGTTCTAATCTGGCCTTGGCTAAGGCCCCATTCCTCTCCACTGTCCTCCCTTCTGACCTTAAACAGGCCAAGCTCGTCCCTGACTCGGAGCCTTTTTGCTTGATGTTCATTGTGCCTGGAATGTTCTCTCTCCAGTTCTAACAAATGCCTCTTCTTCACTATTCAGATCTCCAACTCAGACATGCCTTCCTTGGGTGGCCTTTCCCCACGTGCTAGCCAGACCAGCCTTCTCACCACCATATTCTTTACCGTTGTACCCCTCATAGCTCTGTGGTGATGTGCTCCAGACTCTGGAGCCAAACTGTCTGGATTTGAACTCTGGGTCCTCTGTTTCTGAACTGGGGGACCTAAGGTGGGGGACCTGCACTCTCCATGTTTCAGCATCATCATCTGTAAAATGAGGATTATGAGAATAGCTACTGTACCTATCTCATGGATTTGTTTTGAAAAATACACAAAGAGGGGCACCTGGGTGGCACAGTGGTTAAGTGTCTGCCTTCGGCTCAGGGCGTGATCCTGGTGTTACGGGATCAAGCCCCACATCGGGCTCCTCCGCTATGAGCCTGCTTCTTCCTCTCCCACTCCCCCTGCTTGTGTTCCCTCTCACGCTGGCTGTCTCTATCTCTGTCAAATAAATAAATAAAATCTTAAAAAAAATAAAAAGAAAAATACACAAAGAATAGGGCCTGCTACAAACTCATACTGTATACGTGTTGATTACTATCTTCTTCACAGCACCGTGAGTGGCTGATGCTACCTTCTTCTCACCTAAATGTTTATTGGAAGGGAAGCTGCTTTATTCCTTGCTGCACCCTCAGCAGCAGAAGGGTACCTGGCACACAATAAACTATTGTGTAATGCACTCAATAAGGTATTGTTGACTAGAGATTGAATGACTCAAACCCCATGCTACACTGCTCTTCAGGCTTTTGAATGGGCTGGTTCCGGGTCGAAGTCTTTGATCTGCTACTTTTTAGCTCTGTGATTTAAAACTAGTTATTTAGGGGCACCTGGCTGGCTCAGTGGTTAAACATCCGACTCTTCATTTCGGCTCAGGTCATGATCTCAGGGTGGAGAGATGGAACCCTGCGTTAGGCTCCGTGCTCAGTGGGGAGTTGGCTTGAGATGGTCTGTCCCCCTCTCCCTCTGCCCCTCCCCCATGTTCTCTCTCAAATAAATAAATCTTTAAAAAAAAAACCCAGTTATTGAACCTACTCAAGTTTTATCATTTTAATAATAACTAGTCTGAGGCTAGATAATGAGTTTATGATGTAGTCATCAATGGAATATTCTGCAGCAATGAAAAGGAATGAACTACAGCTGCATATGCCTGCATGAATGGATTTTGCAAGCATAGTGTTGAAGAAAAGACACCATACACAACATGTGCTATATTGCCATATTCCACTTTACAGAGTTCAGAAGAGGCAGGGTTGAACGACGGTGTTAGAAGAAAGGTAGTGTTACCCTTGGGGTGTAACGACCAGGAGAGGACATACGTCGGCTCTTGGACTTCCATATCCTGTTTCCCATTCTGGGTGCTATGTTAGTGTGCTCATTTTGTGAAAACTTAGTAAGAGCTACTCTTACCATTTGTATGTTTTGAGTAATAATAATAATCACATACTTCCTTGTATGGTTGTGAGAAATGAAATAATGTAAACAAGGGACATAGAGATCTCACCAAACATCAATTCCCTTCCCTTCTTCCAACATGGGCATAAAACAACAGACATCAGTTCCAGAACCCCAGGGGCATTCAAGGCCCTTTCAGTCTGGTTTCAATCTATGTGCCCAGATTTTTGGTCCCCACAGTCCATCAGATACATTATATTGTTCCAGCCGCATAGAACTTCTCTCTCAAATCATCTCATGGTTTTTCACACTTGTTTGCTTTTCACAAAATTTTCCATCTACCTAAAATGTTCTTTCTCTATTTTCTTCACCTACTAGGCTCCTACTTATCTCTCAAAACCCAGCTCCAACACTAGCTCCTCAATAAAGCCTGTCTTAGGATTCCTTTCAGTCAATTACTCTTTACTTTGTGCTCTCACAAGTTAAGCCTTTATCTTATTATGTTGTAATTATCCTTTTAAATATGTTTTGGTTTCAAGCCATGTAAGTTGTATCCTAACAAGGTCCCTAGGAACTTAGATTCTCAGGTTCTCCAGTGACTAGATTTTTAATCTTCAGCAAGTTACTTCACCTTGCTAAGCTTCCGTTTCCTTGCTTACAAAAATGCAGGTAAAAATCGTTTCTATGCTGTAGGAATGTTACAAAAATTAGAATTTTTAAATGAAATTATATTCATGAAGGGTTTAAATACAGAACTTAGCAAACAGTAGGTGATCAATGTTAGTTATTCCTGCCATTAATTCAAGGGGAGACACCCTTCCTTTCTGTGTTCCACCACCTACTTTTATACATAAAACACGTTGTAGATACTCAGTATCATTAAAGAAAGAGTAAATCAATAAAGCAAGAGACTTGTCTACTGCTTTGTAGGCAAGAACAAGAAGGCAGAGGGAAGGAAAAAAAGTAGAGAAGTGGAAAACTGAGTGACACACTTCTCTGCATAAGATAAATATTTTTTTTAATTAGCTAAATTAATATTCCAGGAGGAGACTGAGAGACCCGCTCCCCTTTGCTCTCATTAACCCAGATCACTGCAGAGAGTGGAGCTTTCCCTAGAGTCACCCATCTTTCATAGGCGGGAGCCCACTCATTGTTCGTAGTGTTCCTGATACATCCTAGCCACATGGCTTGAGGCAGATAATGACAATCCGGTTGAAGTCCTGATGACTGATTATTTTCATAAAACTTCAAGTCAGGAGATGTTTATGCTGCTCACAGGATCTTCCTAAGAAGAAAAGCTACTATCTGTCGAGTGCCTATCCCATGCCAGATGCTGCGCGAAGGCACTTTACATACATTACTTCTAATCCGCACAGCAACCCTTGGCAAGGTAAGCTGATTCCAATTTTACGGAGGAGGAAACAATTTGAGAGAGGTTAAGCAATTTGGCCAAGAGAGTGCAAAGTTAAACCTATGTCTATGTGAATCTAAAGTTTATACCTCTATTTGATTAAATTATTTATATGAATATCTTATCATATAAAATAAACACTAAAATGGGGATAAATATATAAGAATTACAAGTAGGATTGACATGCTGGAGACTGTATTACTTTGCTGCCAACTCCGTAGCCGTAACTCTGGCTGACTATCGAAAAAGAAAGTTAATGAAAAAGAAATTAAAAAGAAACAGAGGGTCTCTTTTGTTTTTTTTAAAGAACGTGAAGGGCAAAAAGAAAATTAGAAGGAAATTAAAAAGTAAAATTAAAAAGAAATGTAAAATAAGCAATTTATTTCCAATAAAGATGAAAAGTTAATACTAAAAAATAATGTAAAATATATGAGATTTTTAAAAAACGTATATGAAGCTAGAAGACAATGAGATTAAAGAAGAACTCCACACACTAAAATATATACTCTAGTAAGAAAAAGGGCTAAAATCCATGAAATGATAAGATGATATATAAAAGTAGACATGATTAAGAACTAAAATGGTTTTTCCTAGTAAAATAAATACCACCACCACCACCACCCAAAACCAAAACCAAAACCTTGAAGAGAAAATCGAGGAGGGACAGAAAGTTATCACGGAGGCCAGCAGCAGGAGTAGCACCACTAAGGCCCTCCAGCCCGCCCTCAGGTGCAGTGCCAGTGAGGGGGGGCGGGGGGGCAGGGAAGGGACAGTGTCTAGGTGGACAGGAGCCCACAGGACAAAGTCTCAGATCCCTTGTGTATTCTTCCCTTACCTCTGCCACCCCAACACCAGCTACTTAATGAGCAGAAAAGTCGGTGCACACGGCTTTTTGGTACGACCTGACTGCGGGGACGGAGGCGGGGATGACTCGGGGCGGACCGACCGTCCCCAGACAGTGCTTAGGTGCCTGGGCTCAGGCAGGAAGCTAAGTTCCCATTCCCACACGCTGCTTGCAGTTGGCTAAGTCGATGTACTTAGGTCACTCAGTTTCCTCACTCGTAAACATATTTACCTTCAAAAGTTTTGAGAATTAATGCGATAAATCAGAAAGCTTGGTGTAATACCTGCCTTAGTAGATGACACTTCCAACCAACTCTTCATTTTTCAAAGGAAAAGAATAGGTCTCTGGCCAAATGTGAAAGACAGTGCTAGATTATGAACTTGAAAAGCCCTAAATACACACACACACACACACACACACACACACACACACACACACACCATGTAAATTTAAAACAGTATTAACTATTAAAAGAGTTAAGGGAACTCAAATAATTTAGCTTTTCATATGGCTCTTTCATTGCTATTATGGCTTGATTGTGAAGGAAAATAAAAAGCATGTCCTTGAGTAAACTGTTTTTCATTTTTTGTGGTTGTTGACTGAATAAGCCAGTATTATTTTATTGGTCAGGTGAGGACTAGAAATTCGACATCCTCAATCAAAATCTTTTGCTTCTTTTTCCTATCACAACTCCCTCATGATGACCTTTTATTTCCAAGGGAAATGGTAAATTAGTAACCAGTAAACTTTACATTAGCCTACCACTCAGATAATGTGCCCACTTCTGCTAAAATTTGAGGTAAATAGATGGTCTTTTATCTGGGTATCTTCTTCTGAACACTTTGACCTAATTAACTGACTTTACTTCATTTTCCCTTACAGCCCTATAAACTCAAAGCCAACCAACCAACCAGCCAACCCTCTCTGACTACCGCCAGCGAAAGAGTCCACGAAGTACAAAGAATGTTCTTGGAACTCCGAGTAACACCAGAGGTGCCCCATGTTGGCTAAGCGCTCAGACCCTGTAGCCCAACAACCATCACGCCAGCTCAGGTCCGGCCACTCACCAGCTGTGACACCTTAAGGAAATCATTTCTCTTCTTTTGCAAAAAGTACCCTTCGCAAGGGAGCGTGGGGAGGATGGGGTGCAATAGAGCACGTAACACTCAGCAGAGCCCGGCACGTACGGAGCGTCTATTAAATGGTGGGCGCTGGCACTTTTACTGCTGTAATACGTAAAATTAGTGAATGGGACAACATCATTTAGGCTGAGATATCTTTTAAAAGTTACACAGCGATTCTTGTTTTGTAGTTCCTTCATTATACTGTTAAAAGAATTTACTGTGTGCTAGTGCTATGTTTTGGTTTAAAAGCTATCTATTAGGATTGATTATTTCAGCAGAAAAACATAAATGAATCTTTAATCAGTATCTCTGATATCTATCATTATTATTCCTGGGTGTTCTATATAGTAGCTGTCAGCCTTTCTAAGAGAATATCAAAAGATCAGTCATTTTATGCCTAATAATATCCAACAACAAAGCCATGTTGCTGTGACTGCCAAAATGCTTTTTTAAAAAGCTTAGTTCTGACATATGATTTAAAAATGCTTATGAAAAACATTCAGAAAACTATTCAAACCTTGATCATTCATCACTAGTCTCTTATGCTCAGACAACATTGGTTTGCTTAAGACTATGCCTTTTAAGCATTTCTAAGGGATTTTAATCTTAGAGTTTCAATAAGCAAATAATAGGAGAAATGTGTGAACGATTCACAGGGCATTTTTTTTCTTTCCCCGTAGCAGGTAAAGACTTCGGTCAGCTCAGTTGTACTGGGTTATCTGTTTTGTGTCTTATTTCATAGCGATCTCTAACGTTAAATGTTAGTATACCTGACAGCGTTTCGCAACGTAGTAATTCAGAAAAATTTTTACCAGTTAAAACAATAGGCTTTAAAAATCAAAATGACCTCTGAAGACTTCTTTCTCGGAACCTGCACACTCAGTAAACAGTAAAGCCATCAGAAAAAGGACGAGGATTCCGGAGAAACTTTATTAAGAGGTGAGGGGCGATCTACTGCCAATATTTGAAAATATTTGTAGTAGATTTAATGAGCCTCATTATATGGTACACCTACAGCTTATTATTAATAAACTCTGACAGAGCTGTTACCCTAGCCTTGAAAGCTCAGTGGCCACAGTGCCTTGAAATGAACTTGGATAATGTGCAAGTTTCCACCAGTCCCATACATTTTGGAACGAAGTACCCGTAACATGCACAAAGTACATGGTGGTTAAGTGTGTGATCTCCTTAAACATCCAGGTTTTCTGTTTGGTGCACTTAGCTAACATAATGTGTTTCTATGATCATTTGGAGAAAGACTCAAAGTGACATATCAGAAAATCCTCATTCCATACCATTCGAATGACAGTTAAGACTGTCATGAATTAATCTGCAAACTACCAAGGCTTCCTACTTAAGGACTACTCAAAATCAACTTGATGCTTACTAGCAGGAAGCGTGAGATGCGGCATTTTCACCCAAAAGCACACCGATCTGATTACCCTGTGAGGCAGTCCTCATCTGTATTCAACACGCCAGTAACTCTTCATACTAATGTGAGAGATTAAATGCAACGATTTCATGGGAAGAGAAATATGTGGAACACAGGATTGTGTGAACACCTGGTACTAAGTTTTACCTGTAAAACACTGCAGGGATTACTGCCTTTAAAGAAAATTTCAGTATCAACCAAATATGAAGAGCTGTTTTCATTGCAGAAATTCAACTTGTGTGCATTCATTCAAGCTTTTCTTAGGTTAAAACTGCAATAAAAATTTTACGGAGTTAAAATTCTTTACAAAACACTCTATCCTAGGAGAGCATCTTGAAGGTCGGTTTTAAGTCTGAAGTTCAAAGTTGAACTGATGGAAACATACATTTTCTCCTTTCTCGTTTAAATAAAGCAGGCATCCTGAATACCTCACTTTAACAAGTGCACGTGAATTTGTTTTTGAAATTTGTTAATGAATTTGTGCATAATGCTTCCTTTCCTTGTGGAGAGAGGATAGTGATGGTGATTTTGCCAAATATGTGCAGCTGTTGTTTTACTGGTTAAAATATTAAATATAGCTACCCTCAAATGAATGTGGATGAGTTTCCATTGACAACTATGTAAGTAATTTGTAGGTTTGTACAGATTCTCTTCTTTATACCTAAATGATTTTAAAAGCCTGTAAGACAAATAAGCTATGTATGTGTGTGTATGTGTATATAAAAGAACAAAACCAAGCCTGTATTTTACAATAAAATAAAGGAGGTCAATCTGAATTAACCTTTATCAAGCTACATCTAAAATAAATGGAAAAAAATTCCTTATTACTAGTAGACCAGCAGTACCTGTCCCTTATTACTAGCAGACCAGTTGTATCTGCATCTGTATCTGAGAATAGGTACACTAATGTGAATAAAAGTTCACAGCTGTGACTACTGCAAAGAGAAACAAATCAAGGATGTGGAAATTCTATACCCAGGTGAAGTCCGAGAAGTCCCAAAGAAACCATTGGGTTAATAAACAGAATAATGGGTCAGTCAATAGATTTTAAACATAAGAAATTAATTTGCACGAGGGGACATCCTGAATGGAATTTAAGGCAGCGTTTATATACTCTTAAAAAGAAATCTGTTTTAAAGATGATTCTTCTTTTGGTGACGAAGATGAAGGATAGCTTCCACACTGTACTCTCTCGGATAGACTCATAATAAACTACATTTTCTAAAGAGAACAGTAACTGATGTACCTGTTCACATCGTACCAGTTTTAAGAACGGCTGCAAGAGAAAGAAATAGTATAATTGAATACTCAGTGCCAGTTTTTTTGGTTTTGGGGTTTGGTTTTGTTTTGTTTTTTTTTTTTTGGTAATTCATTACTGAACCAGCCCGACCCTAGTTAGTTTGTACACTCGGGAATCCCTATCACACAACACTGTATAGTTTGTTATGAAAAAATAATGCTTCCTTTCCTTATAACGAAATGGAAAATTAAAATGTTGGCTTATATAATAATGCCCCAAATAAAGTTTCATAAATTCCTGGAGAATTTTAGTCAAAGAAATAAAAATACCCTTCTCAAAGGATTATTAAATATGTTTGAATATTAATATAATTTCTTATAGTCAGTCTCCAACTTTAATATTAACCATATGTGAATACACCCCTCTGTTACCTATTATTAAATATTGATACTTTATTAGTGTCTGCCTTACTATATCTGCATTTAGATATGAATATACACTTGAAAATTTTTTTCTCATCATTCTTTTTAAATTCAATAGGCATGACGAAGTGTGTCCACATAAAAAATAAAGTTATTTCTAACTTGGTGGAAGTACTTGAGAACCACTACCCTTTAGAAGAATTTGGTATAAATGCTTATGATGTAGACAGGTAAAATCTATTTGTTGAGATTCAATTATATGATTTTTGAACCTTTCCCTGATATTGTCATTCGCCGCTGCCTATAGGGAAAGTTATAATCCTCAAATTGTAAAAGTATGCTTTAGGAATTTCTTCTCAGTTCTGCTGAAAAATCAATTTTTTTATGATGCCAAATTTGTAGAATTTCCAACCCTTCTTTTTTTAATTTTTGTTTTCGTTCTGAAGCAATGCAACAAGCAAAAGTACTTTCAGTAGATTTCTCCACTGAAACTTTTCTGCCAGATTCTGTGTGTAGGTAATGGGCAATTTGAATACAAATAAGATTCTTGACGGCACACAGAACCAACAGGCAGCTTACCTGTGTTCTTTCTCATACCCGTGGGTTATTATTATGAAGGGACCTACATATGCCATGGGGGTGGGAGGTTGGGGGGGGAAGGACCAGCATGTTCAAGCCAATTATGCATCATACATAAAAGTGCACGCTAACTACTTGAAAAAAATTCACATTTATTTACTGTCAAACCGTGTTAAACTTTACACTGGATATTAGTGATGGGCTCATTATTAACAGGTTTACACAAAGGGATGAAAAGAAAAGCAGAATTTTGCAGAAACAATTTACATTTCATTAGAACTTTATCATAAAATAAATTAATTACTAAATATAGGCAGAAGGAATATGGAAGAGTAATATTTATGTTTTATTTTATTTTTTAAAAAAGAATAGGCACCTTTTGTTCACTAGAAAGTTTGTGAGAAGTGCCCAGTGCCCTCATTGCCCTCTGTTCAAGAATAAACAGAGGCGTAACACACACTCTTTTCTAGATTTCACCACATTTGTGCAAGGCATGGCGTAACTGGCTTCAGAGTTTTTTTTTTCCCCATAAAATGCATTCTTTTGGCAATAAGAAATTTAAATGTAAGAATAAAGACTAACTGGTCAAAGCAGAACACTGTGTACAGTGGAAAATAAGTGAAAATGGGTAGAACTTACCATGACAAAGTGTAAGAAAAAACCTTTCATAACATGTGCAACCAAGAGCTTTTCACAATATTTTCTTCAAACTCTTTAAAATTATTTTAATGACAATTATATTTCAGTTGGACACAAATGTATTTATTTTACCCTAGCAATAGAACAAAATATAATTTCTTTAGCCATTTTTCATGAGAATAGTTCATTGTACAGTTGAGGAAACATATGAAATAAGGCCTGTGGCTTGATTGCTAGTGGTTAAACAGGTTTTCAATCTTTGCCGCAATGTAAGAGGTTTGCAGCGAACTGCAAACTGACGCAGAATAGCTCTCCTGCTTTTCCAAGTCTTGTCAGGAACAGTAAGGTACAGTAAATTTGTCCCACAGGATTTTAAAGCCTACGTCTTGTATATAATACAATGCAGGCCTACAAAAATGGTGCAGCCGTATTTACAGATTTAGTTCACAGACTGCTGCAGTAAAATGGCTGGAAAAGTTCTGTTTTGCTTGCTTCACAATTTCTCTAAACAGCAGCAGAATCTTAAAATACCTGGTTGGCATCTCTTTTCTTTGTAACAAATAATCATTTTAGTATACTCTGTGTATATACAAAGTTTTTGTACGTTCTATAAAAATTCACAGAACTTCAAGGTTCAGTCATCTTTTTACACCGGAGAACCACAGGTCAACAGAGCCATCTCTTCGAGCAGAGTTTGAGGGAGCCGCACCGGGCCAATGGAGTCCTTATTAATACTTGCCTGTGGCCCCTGCAATTGCTGAGCTGCACTATTAAAGACTCGTGACCAGCTGCATCTGTCCTTCTCTGACGTCTCCTTCGGGAATGCACCCTTCCTTGTTGATGGGGATTATGTAGCCATCGCTATTGCCCCTGCTGATCTGGTAACACACCTGCGGCTGGCGGCCAGCTCCCAGATTCGGCATGCTTTTATAGTAAATGTCCTCGTTCTCACTCCTCCTGGAGGGGGAGAGGTCCTCCTCCATGTCAGGGCTGCTCTCCTGGTAGGGAGAGTCTCTAAGATTGGGCATGCTCGTATAAAGAGAGTCTCTGTTGGGGGACTGCAGGTGGTCCTCCGCCTCAGCGGTCAGCTGGGAGACGTAGCTGTCGGTCCCCTCGGGCTTCACTCTCTTCTGGGGCTGGTACAGAAGGGAGTGAGTCCGCTGAGGAATGAGCGGCGCCTCAAGCTCTTTGTGGTGGAGCTCCAGCCCTGGGTTGTCGCCGTGCATTAAAGAGGACGCGTCTGCCACGATCGCGTCATCTTCGCTGCTGCTGCCTCCCATCCCAGGTTTGACTGGTAGCGTGAGCTCGAGGTTGTGAGTCTTGCCGCCGCCCCGCAGGTTGTTGTGCACTAACTCTGAAATGATCATTTTCTCGAAAGCGGTATCATTCAGACTTAGTCCACAGTCCACGACTTGCACGCTGTCATTATAGTCCCCCTTGCGCAGTGAGTAGCTGTTGTTAAAATTACCATTTAGCGGTAGAGTATCCATGGCACTTGTATCCCTGGCATTGTTCAGTGAATGTCCTGAAACGGGAAAGGGGGGGTTTCCGTTATTGCCTCTGCTCCTTCGCAAAGAATCTTTACTTCTTTCGTACAAAACTTTTTAATGTCGTTCAGGACAAAGTTGTATTTGAAAGCTAACACTTGAACAGTGCCAGGCTTTCCCGCATTCCCAACTGTAAACAGTTGCAACCCCTTAGATAATAGGAAAAAGCGTGAAAGAATAATACTATTTTCCAGGAAGGGAAGATGGCATACAAAATATTACTTGATCAATTTCTTAGTAATTGATTTTTGGTCAAATCTCTTGACACTCTTACAAAGAAGACTTCACTCCATGCCCTTGCATAGTTAATGCAAAGCAATTCATTAGTGACATTTACATTTTAAAGTACGAGACTATGGTTTATAAAAATAAAATTAACAGAATTTGTCCTAAACAACACTAAATTAAAAAGGAATAAGTCACATACAAAAACCGAAGGCAAATGTACAACATAAACCCACATAACTGGCAAGCAACTTTTTAAACAACATTCTAACATTTCCTTTTTCTGGAGATGAAGTAAAAAAAAGAATGAAAAAAATGGACAGATACAAAGAATTCATGTTAAACAAAGACAGCCATCTCTCATACTGACTGGACCAAGGGCCCACAAGCACCATCCAACAACACGATAGACAGCAGGTGGAATGACTCACTTTGGACAACTCACATCATGTCTGTCTGCTCAGGCTATCTGGCCTAAGAGTAGCTGATATATAAAAGAAAGTAAAATGATTTATTGTAACATGATGAAGAATTTCTAAGCTTCTCAGCAACTTAGTCAGAGCAAGGGTTCAACAAATTAGATTACCAGCAATAGCAGCCTTTTACTTTTTCATTTAATATTTATTATTTTGATTTTTTTTTCTTTTGGTACGAATACTCTCTCTCATAGCAATGGCCCCAGGCTCCTAATGGTCAAAGTTTGCCTGCAGCCCTGCAGTCTGCATCAGTCACAGTGACAGCACCGAATGAACCAGCAGAGTCTACTGCACGAGACTGGCCCACAGACACCATGGGCATGGAGGTTAAACGCAGAAATGTTAGAGATTTCTCAAGTATGGGTCACAGAAATTAAACCAATAATAGATATTAACTATGGAATGGGAAAAGGGTGTCAGCCTTGGCTAATATATTTTTATCTCTAAAGAATGAAAGATTGGATAAGTCTGCTGAAGATATGAAAAGAGGTTTAGAAGGAAAAAAAAGATGGTAACATGCTCTCTTGGAATCAGAGTTGTATTTTCTACAGACACATAAACATGTAAACTAAGACATCACAGTGCTTCTCAGGCAAATGAAAATAAAAAGTTTTAGAGAAAATTAAATGGTCTGCACCATGGAAAGTTAGGTTATTCATTCTCAAAATCCTAGAGAAAAAAAAAATCACTGTTTACAGATAGGTCTGGAAAAAAAAAAGAATGAAATGATGTTACTGAATGAGACTGGCCACTGTGAGGCTGCTGCATTGTATGCAAGGCTTGGAGGAGTCGAGGAAAAATTTCGTTCTTGGAAAAAATAGGAAATTTCCCTTTTAAGTGCTGACTCCACTCTTAAAGCTGCAGATTATCCTAGAAAACTCGATTTCATGACCAATAAATACGTGGGAATTGTTCAATAAATACTCATTAGCAGAAAATGAGAAAGTGTGTATGGGAGGGTGTATCTGTTGGTGACTCCATGTTATTTTAAAAACTCTGATCCAACTTCTGCATTGGAAAAAGTGACAATTTCATTTTTATCATGCTCCACATATAACAAAATGAAGTTACAATAGGATTTGTAAGGCTTCCTTCAGCTTGATTGACATAATTGTTTATCTTCCTAAATTCATGCATGTGCCACCATCTGTATTTAGAAAACATTTGGTGTTTTAAGTTATAGGTGACACACAGCAATTTGTTTCCTCTATCGAGGTTCGATCTTGCCATTTTTCTTTTTATCATTGCTTAATAAATACAAAATATATACTGGATGATGCAAAAGGCGTTTTCTATGATATACTGCAGATTTAAGCACATCTTTGACTGGTTTTGAAGAGGCAACTTTTTCTGCCCAAGTTCAGGTAATTCACTTGAAGACTTTCCACAGCCTGTAGCAAGATTACTGTGGGAACGCAGAAACGATAAGTCAATTATTAAGCATTCTGGTTGACAGCACCTCAGGCTTTAAAGAGCAAATTATTTCAGCATTGCGTATAGTTAAGTATGGACAGCATTTGCTACAGACCTCTGTTACTGACAAAAGGCAGTACAGATAATGTACTGTTTGAATTTGGTTAACAGTTTAGTTGGAAATTGTGAACCACTTGCCCGCTGAGTCTACTTCATGACTGCTAGTTATGTTTTAATTGTGCCGGTTAAAAATCATGCTGAAAAAATTTACATTTGATAGGCAAAGTTAAGTTTGACTCCCATACTTGTCTCTCTGTAGGTTGCTAGAGGAAAGCATAAGGAAAGTAAGAAAAACAAGAGAATGAAAAGAGAAACTGCAGTTACGTTAAAAAAGAATTTTAAGAAAAAAAAAAAAAACGGAAACAAAATTCTTTGTTTAATTTAGTGGCAAATATCAACCACAAATAAATATTACATGCTAGCAGTGATTATGTGATAATTTTACCAAAATCTTGAAAATTGTGTTAATATTAAATGCTTTTTTTTAATAAGCTATTAGAAAACATAGTAATACAGGATGGGTTAGTGACAATCTCTCCCCCCTCCCCCAATAAAAAACTAAAGGTATAAACTGACTAATATTAACTTCATTCTTAAAGTTTTTTTTTTTTAAGGAAAAAAAAAAACACTACCATAAAGCTGCACTATACTATAGTTTGGTTACATTGATAATGCTGGATGCAGTTTTCTATGCCTAAGCATCCAAATTATCTTTATTAGCTAATTCATTCCAGAAGCAAATTCTGTCTGCAAGCTTTAGAGTAAACTGAACAGTATATTACATAGATAGGATACCTCTAAATGATATAAATCTTGAAGATGGGCTCTCGGACCATGTGATGTCAGTCCTGTAATAATATATTAAGATTTATGCCACCTGTGTTAAAAACATGGATAATTATTGGTAAATACTATCATGACTGAATTTTTACTATAATATAGTGCAGTTTTAGAAGCCTGGCATGGGCAATACCATAATTCTTTAAATTGAGAAATTAAAGATGTAATAATAAATATATGGCAACTTGAGTATTCTAGAAAAAGGGCAAAGATCAGAGCTCTGTTTAGCAGCAAAGAAAGGTAGTTTTATTCGTAAGTATAAGCACACCTGGTGAGTTAAATACAGGAGCTGAAGGGGCATTACATACAACTGTTTCAGCGAGCAATGTGTTATAGGGGTTGTTAGTGCCGTGGGGTCGAAGAAGAGGGTTTGTTAGTAGGTAATTGCCAGTCATTCCTAAAGCAAAGAAACAGAAAAAAATACATCAGTTCTCTTATTTTTGTGTTACAGTTGCAGTAAAGTACTTTTTGTATTCATCAAGGGTAGCGGACAAGTTGGCAATGGATAATCTGCTGAAATTTTCTGACTGTATTTGAACTACTAATTTGAAGGAGAAAGGGGAGAGGGAAGTTAAATTTCAGTAATTCGCAGGTGCTTTCTAAGTCCCCCAAGTAAACACCTGCTGAGGATGACATTTACTAATTTATACAAAATCACTTTTAAACAAAAATGGCAATTAAATGCACAGAGATCAACATTATGTTTCAAGATGTTACTGCTTAATATTAAAAACCTAACCACTGAGGCCCAGAAGAGGGAATCTCAAACTTTCAGAATTTACAGGTGTGGGATTATCCCTCATGAAAACATCTGTGTTAATACCAACTTTGACACAAGCAGGAGGAAAAACAACTTTCACAAACAAGTAAAAAGTATGACACATTGCACAAAGCTTCTCTTAGTAAATGCAAGAGCACACATGCCGAGGGGGGGAGAAAGAGACTGTGTGTATAATGAATAATGAATTATCAGACCATTCCCAAACTCCATAGAGTAAGAATTTTCATTCCGTAATCTTATTTGCCAGGTTTCAAAAATGAATCGTTGAATAATTCATTTCCTTTTTGACAGTCATCTTAACAGAATTAGGTAAAACATCAGAGCAATGGAATAAACACACATTTCACTCATTCTAATTGACAAATTGCAAACCTTTCAATACTTATCAAACGTATGTTTTGCATAGCTAATGTAATTTGACTAAAAATATTTTAAAATTCAAGTTGGTTTTGATGCCATACATAGTCTTTTCTTCATTTTAAACCAGAATCTCATCAGAACAATGTCAACAGTGAAAAATGTCTTTCATATTTGTGATGAAAAATAACGTGTTCTATTATATTACAAATCTGTACATCAAAACAAATTACCTTTTTAAGGATATAGATACATACAATAACATGATTTTTTCATATCAAATTCAAATTTACTAAGCTTGCACTCAGGATTATGTGTGTCTATGTGCACTTGTGTCCTTAACCTGCCAAATTATTTGCCAGCTTATTTTAAGTAAGCATTATATTGTTTATATAAGTTTAAAGATGTAAACACATTAAAAATAGTAATGAAAATAGAAAAAACTGCTTTGTAGATTCTCATGTATTTAATTATTTGCTTATGGAGATTTACTATAAATGTTTTTGACACTTATTTTTTACTTTTGGAAAGAAGTGTAAAAATAATTTCACAAATAAGAATTTTCACCGCAGCACTGGCACTGTTTAATGTGAATAGGAGTTATTCTAACCATATTAATGTTTTAAGAAGAAAGCTTTCACAAATGTCTCAGAAAAGATAAATTTGTATTCACTGAAGGAAAACATTTTAATCTATGGCAAAGTATGTTCTTAGTAATTACTTTTTCCAGTTTTGTTCCTTTACTGTGGAGTTTGAAAATCTACTTTTTGCATTACATTACTGGATAAGACAAATTTATATGTACTTTCATAAAGGATAAAAGTTGACTCAACAGGTTTAAGAGCTTGTGATATAAACCCATTTGAGAGGGGAAAAAAATCAGTATTTTCTCTAGAATTATTGTAAATTGGCAATAGGTACAAAATTTATATTGTAAAGTCAAATTTTCCTAGTAACTGACCTTGATTAAGTGTTGAAGTGCTATTGATGTCACCTGAGATAAAAGAAGATTCAGACTGTTTTCTCACAGTGTCATTCCACATCCTTCTTATACGACTCTATTAATATAAAATAGCAAGACATATGTTATGTTAGTTTCCCCAAGCTTACCTTATTAAAGACACATAAAGATCTACCCTAAACAATCTGTGTAGGATTATCTGGGGACCTTTAAAAAGAAATGTGTGTTGATTCTGGTCTAAAGGTAAGAAGTCTAGAACTAAAGAATATTTAATCTTTCACTCTTAAAAAGTTTTTTTTTTCTTTTTAATGGCCTTTTTAAAAAGCGGAGATGACTGATTGGTCAACAAATGTTTATTGAGTGCCCACAGAGTACCGTGCTGCCTAACCTTAGGGTATCCAAATAATGATCACAGACTTCTTAAAGAAGTATACCTCTCAAAAATGATGTTCACACCTAAAGAAACGCCTTGAATGAATACTTAAGAAGCAATTAAGACCAAAATACTAAAAAAGCAAGTATTTGCTACCTAGATGATTATAATGAGGAGACAATTAGTGCATCTGAAAGGAACATGTCTCAGTAGGCTTTCTATAAAGAAGGTTAATTAAAGATGCTGTCAAATTCTTTGTTACCTGTGTGCCAGAGGAATACCGAGCACTAGTTCTGGTGGTTGATGCCTTCACGGAACTGTGGGGGCTCTCGGTCGGGAGGCCGCCGCAGCAATAGGAGTGTCTGAAGCACTTGCCATATTCTTTTCGTACCTGCATTGAATAACCACGACACCGAGAGATTAACGCAAACGTACTCGCTTCTCTCTCTCTCTCTAATTAAATGAAAGGTGGAAACAGCTGAGAAGAGTAAGTTCCACTCACACTAATCTGTGGAGCAAATAAATTCAATTTCTAAAACCAAGTTCAACTGAAACTGCTGAAACAGTAATCAGAAAAATATCTCGGCCCGCCAGACCAGCTGGTAGGATCTTCAAAAGGTGATGTAGTATGTAGGATTGCTTTACGCCCTATTATTATACAAATGTTATTAATGCGGGGCACCTGGGTGGCGCAGTCATTAAGTCTGCCTTCAGCTCAGGGCGTGATCCCGGAGTCCTGGGATCGAGCCCCACATCAGGCTCCTCCGCTGGGAGCCTGCTTCTCCCTCTCCCACTCCCCCTGCCTGTGTTCCCTCTCTCGCTGGCTGTCTCTCCGTCAAATAAATAAATAAATAAAATCTTAAAAAAAAATGTTATTAATGCATACCTAATAATGCTTTAAGGCCTTATTCTATCTATATACTTAGCAACCCCCACTTTTATATTTCATGCTAAGAAAATAAGGACAAAAAATTAGTACTTTCCTTGCTTAATTACATTTAACCACTCATAATTCAGTCATTTAAGTTTTATACGCTTCATGGCCTTTTAGGTAGGTCAATACATAAACTTCTGTTAACGGGAAACCTCTTTACAATGACAAGACTACTTTGGCACACGAATAAAGAAGAAAAAGGACTTTGATACATATGCTATTAATTCGGATGGAATGTTTTCTTCATTTTCTGATGCGTCTAGCTTTAGCATCCTAGCGTAGAGCGTCAAGGATGCCTGTTCACTTCATTAGCACACAAGGGAACTATTTATGCAATTTCCATTCACAGTAATGAGTTACCTATGTAATTTCCCTCTTCCCCTGAAGCCTGGATATAGGAATAGATAGGAAAGTTGTTAGGCCCAAAGAAAGTTTAAAGTAAACTTTAAAAAGTGAAGTCTAAACAACTGCTAAAGAATAGGGCCCCACCTCTAAAGCTGGTGTGGAATTGGGAGGAGTGGGGAAGAGGGCTGGATTCTGAACAGCCCTACTGGCATCTGAACAGGTTCTGCTCTGGCTCAGAGCCAGACTGGAATTAGAACAGACAAGGAGAAGTTGCATAAGAAATTATTTTCTAGTAGGCTGCCAGAGCACTCAGAAAGACTTTTCCCCCCTCATGGTTCTATGCTCAGATCTGCCTGCAAAGACCATGACTTTGACACTCATTCCTTGAAAAATTACAGAATTAAAGTTACTAGATGATCTTTTAGATCCAGGGGCACTTGCATTTTCATCCTCTTAGCCTTATTTAACTACACCTATTAGAACAAATAACAATGGGCTTGAACTCTCAAAGCATTTTATTTGCTTAAATATGCTCACTTAAGCAGTAAAAAGTGTATTTTAACTAAATCATTTTATATCATATTCTTAGCCATTAATCCTGGCAGCATCCAAAAGGACATATCCCAGACTAAGTAGAATGTATTCAAAAGGAAGCCCAACACAATGTTGCAAAAATGTAATTGTTAATTAAAAAGCACAGCAAAATCTCTTTGTTCAATTAATATACATACCTCTACGCGGAAATAATTTATGCTTTATGTCAAACACATTGGGAAGAAATTATGATATGTGGTCCTATACATGTACGCAAAATGCTCATTTGTGTAAGAAATAGTGTAAACCAAAGTAATTACAAGGTTATACCTGTATAATGTTTAGAAAATTAAAGTTCAATGTTATTAAATAACACCTGATACCTTACAAAAAATTTTTTTGTATATTTAATGGCTGTTAACTGCTCTGAAATGCTGTATGGCCAAGACAATGGCAATCAAAATGGTATTTTATCCAAATAATACCCTCCAATGTTGGTTTTGCCTAATGCCTATATTGCTGTGAATGTACATTATCTGTCAGTATTGCACATTCCACTGTCATTATCTCAAAATTATAGCTTACTCAACAACTGATGGAAGTAACAACACTATCATCTTGTCAGGACTGAAAACATAATAGTTTTCACTTTCAAAATTCTATTTCTCTGTTCAATTTAGTGACCAACTAGTAATAACAGAATAAAAAGACTATATTAGATATGCAGACAAAGAAAGGATGATACCTAGTTAAAAGGAGGCCAAACTACTCTCTTAGGTTTACATCTTCTAGCAAGTTTTTCATCTTTAATTTTTGCATCATCTTTGCTGACTCCACTTAGCAGAAAATCAGGACAACATAATAAGATGTGAGATATTAAATTACTGGGTTTTAGATCTTTCACAACTACTCAAAAGGTAACATTAATTTTTTGTATGTCTGGTGCTTTTAAAATCAAGGTCATTTGTCCTTATGTTCAATTTTGTTTTGGACCACTGCATTCCCTTTGCTGAGCAAAAAATGAGATTATTTAACCTTTTCTTTATCTTGTATACCTTTTGCACAAAGCATGTTTATAGACCCCACTAGCAAAAAAGAAATCTTAACATAAATGTCTAGTTTATAATATTTCCAAAGTGAGATCCAAAAAGATGATTGGTATTGACTTTTTTATATGCAAAGCCTGAATTTCCAGACATGCATAACAATTAATGATTAAAAATGATTCTATTTAGTAATACGCCAGCTGTAAAACTGTAAAATCTTCTCTATTTCATCTCTGATTTTCAAACCAAAGAACAAGCAACTAGAACCTCTAGGTATTTTCACTTACTTTCTTTTGGAGAGCACAGTGAAAGATGAAAATGAACACTCCCTGGAAAGCATTAAAGATGGTGAAGAGATATGCCATCACAATAGTCTCCTCATTAATAAAAAGCAACCCAAATGACCAGGTTAGGCCAAGAAGACACAGAAGAGCGAAAGCGCCAAGCACCCAAGACCTGAAAAAATAAAGTGAATTTTATTAACAAGTTCAATGAGAGAACAACATATCTCACACTTCAATATTAACATATCAGTAGTAGCAGTTGACTTTCTCTATGTTCACATTCAAATTCAACAGCATTTTGGCTTTAACCTTTCATTGATTAAAGAAAGAACAATAGCATTTAGTACTGCAGCCTCCAGTGAAAACAGCAACAGCAGGTATGACCTTTTCTTACTCCAGCATTAACAAGGTATCAAAACTATATTAAAATCCAAGGTGTAAAACATCCCCCATGACTTTATTGTCTTTTATGTGCATTTTAGTAAAAGAAATTAAGGAGTCCTTAATTAGTTTACTTCTGTCTTTTTATTCCTGTGGTGTACTCATGACACTGAATAATGTGACACATACAGAAAGGTTAAATGGCAGATAATCACTTAAACCTAAACTAATCTTAGGTGAACCTAAGGTATTTTAACTGAAGCATGAAGAAGCCTCGCTGAAATGGGACAAAAATATGAGAACAACCTCAAAATAAAATAATTTTGGAGAGATTTCATCATGAATAGCTTAAGGAGAAAAGAACTGTAGAAAATAGGACGGAATGGAAAGGATTTAAAGTCAGTGCATTCCATGTCTAACTAATGATCTTACTTGATAAATGGCTTATTATCTTCATAGCTAGAAAGCATTATAAGCAGAAAAGAGAAACAAAATTATTAGACAGAATTAAAATAGAAAGTAATAAGAAAGCATTTATATATTTTATAAATTAGTCAAAATTAAGAAAGTCAAAATGCAGAGGCAAGCAATTAAAAAATAAAGGCATATTATAGTTTAAAAATACTATAGCAAATTAGATATTCCAAAATAATTATAAAAATTAAGGGCAATTCATGATACTGACGGATTTGTAAAAAATATAAATCATGCCATAAATTTGTGAATGTAGGGTTCTGCCTTACCCAGGTAAGTCCGTATTATAGTAGCCATCACAAACACGGTAATTACTGGTGTAGATGAGAAGACAGAAAGAGGAAAAGGAAGAAAAGAGAGAGATGCTAAAGATTAGCTCTCTCTCTTACCATGCAACATGCAATGAAGCTGGCACTAACCTATCTAAAACATCTAATTTTTTTAAAATTACCCTTACTATAGATCTGCCATTTTTTACATTAAAAATATTTTTCACAATCCCGTTTTAACCAACTTGAATAACACCTCCTCACATTTTAAATTAACTCATATCTAAAAGATAACTCTGAAAATGCTCCCATAAATGACTGAATAAATCAACAGCTATCCATTTTTTTAAATCAGATAGCATTTTTCATTGACAGGATATTGTAGTTTGTATTCAATATTGAAATAAAGTAAACGTTTCTTTAATTATCATGAAAACAATAGATAATCTCCAAGTTAACAACAGTAATAGAGTAAATTATCTTAGGAAAACAGGATTAGAAGTAGAAACTGCTCAGAATCCTTAAATCAAAAAAGTCATTTAACAAAACAAACTTAATATAATCATATCAGCCATGCAAAGAGCAACATCATTTTGAACTGCGTTTTAAATTCAAATGAAATTGCTACAGTGATACGGAATTTCCACAAAGCCGCTGAAACAATGTCTTGGCTCTAGATCAAGACAGAAATCATTATCTAATTTTTGACCAATGTCTGTGACATGGTTAACAGTGAGACTCAACCTTGATCAGTAAAACTTCATTCTGAATAATTTCTCCAGTTGATAAAAGGCATTCATGTATTTTCTGTGGATAGTATCTTTCACTTGGTTTGTCAAGCACTAAAATTAAAATACTAAATACTTACTTAATGTTTTCCAACCTGCTAGAATCTGGTTTCAAAGTGTTTGAGTGCTTCACCATTTTGCATAATGTGATCACCAGGAAGATAATATTTAGCTGTGATAACAAATGAAGAGTTAGACCACTACATCCACAGAGTAAAAAATGAGTAAGTTTTGCAAATATACTTAATGAGTTAATGCAGCTAAATACCAATGACATGAGTATATGGTAGACACTCACTGACTCAATTTTACAAAGGCAATGATCAAGTTAAGTCTAAATAAAAAATACCCCGGCTATGTATGATCGATTTTTTAAATAGATCATTTGACATGAAATTGCAACCTCATTAAATCAGCATCATGTGGTGATGATTAAATAAATTAGAAAACCTAAATTAGTTTCTTCAGCTAGAGGTACTCCAGGGCCTAAAAGCCATCTAATGGAAACACTGAAGTGAGTTCTTTAGAAGGGGCAGTTACATCATGTAGCTTACAAGAATTGCTGGATTTGGGACCCTAAGATTTAGCTGAGAGTCAAGCTTTTGATTTTGACAGATTAGAGGAGGAGAATAACATTTGCACGATCTATCTGTAAGGTAATTGTGAGGATCACATGAAATAAAATATATGAAAAATAATGAAAAAATATATGAAAAATACTTCTTAGTTCTAGAAAGACAAACTTTTAAAATATGTATATATTTGCTACTAAATGGTTAAAAGCCATCAGTCCTTTTGTCCTTATGCCTCTCTATTGTATGGACGTAGGTAAATTCTGAAGAAAGGCTGCTTTGAGCCCCTCTGAACACTGAGCTGTGCGAAGAATGGAGGTGCAAACAAAAGCAAAAAAGGGGAAGATGGAACCTGACCTAGAAGGAAGGCTTGGGAGGTCAACAGGAGTGAACTGAGAAGGAAAGACATGTTTTGACTGAAGAAAGATACTGTTTGCAATTTTGCATCTGCTTCCACAGAAATCTGGTACAATGCTGGACAGAGGGAAGGCAGTTCCACTTTTATGCTCTAAAAACAGAACTAAGCTTGATCACTACTGGATTTCTTTGACATTTTATTTACTTCAGATTACTACTTTAAAAAGACAAAACAAAGATACATTTTGTGAGCTGTACTTGGCTTAGCGCAAGCCCGAATGGTGTATTCAGAAAAGGGCAAATAGGGACAAAAGCAATTCCTTGGTGGTAAACACTCAACATAATTTTGTTATAATAAGATGATCATTTTTACTGAGTCACACACAAATACCATCTGATAAAATGATAATGTTATTTTACTTATTCATCACTACTTCTGATTTTATAATTAGGAAAAATTATATAGAGCAATAAATAAAATTTCCAAGTCCTTCCTAATGATGAGTTTAGGAACAGAGTGAAGGCTTTAATCTAAGCTGTTTATCACTCATTTTGTCAACTGTGCCTTATTATTTCTCTTAGATGTAGAATTTCCTCTTAAGGGATAAAACGAGGTTAATGGGTATAATTTGCAAGTGTTGGCAGATAGCATTCTATCCTTCCATGTTAATTACTTAACATCAACAAAAGAAGGACAAAAGAAGCTCTCTGTTTAAAAAACTACTTAAAAATTAACTTATTAAAATACTTGTCTAGAGAAAAAGCAAACAGATTTGTGGAAACATTTTTCTAGCCTTATATTCTAATGATTATTCCAGTTGGTCACGATATAAAAATAAATGTTTACATTTTCAGAGATACTACAATATAATGCAATTCATTCAACAAATATTTATTGACCTTACTGTTCCACACAAGTACGTGCCTACTGTATTGCGAGTAAGATGCAATTTCTACCTTTGAGAAGTTAGGGAAAGATCCTTCTGACAGTACAGTAAATATCTGATTTCGTTTCTAAACAATGATGGTACAGTATACCTCTAATTTTTTAAGGCAAAATCTACAGTGTTTTTACTTTTTATTTTATGCAACAGTAGGTCTTAACTAGTAAAATTAAGAGAATGGTTACAAATAAGAACTCCAAATATCCGAAAAACAAACAAACAAAACAAAACCCAAATAAACACACAAACTGATGCAACTCTTAGGAAAGAAAAGCTGCTTTGTAGATTCAGAATTAAAATCCTTCAAACCTCTTGACCATTCTTTTTGAATGTCCTAATATAGCCATTTATTTCTTTCATTCCATAATTCTGAACCTAGGGTTGTTTCTTCCCCCTCCTTTTCTTACCCAATTTCCTAAGGCATATAGGGCCACAATTTGGTGTTCATCACTTTCTAAGCATATCAATTATCCCCTGAGGAGTAAAATAATAGTAGTAGTGGTGCACTCCAGTAAGGATGTTATCCACTATAATGTATAAACTACAAGAAAATAAAGACTGTGAAGGTGAAAAACTGTCGATGTATGAAGTCTCATGTCATGAAAAGAAAATGAGAAGATGTGAAGTCTGGAGGGTGAGCATGCACCAACATAGTTTTCAATGAAAATGACCAAGTTAAAATCCGTTACTTCAGAACTAACACATTTTCCAATAAAACTGAAATGAAAATGAAATCTACCTATTGAAGAATAGAATTTAAACTTAAATATGATACAAAGCCATTTCTTTCTTTTAAGACTGCGGATTAATCAAGTTGAATGTGACACAGAAAACCGATCTTATTCAATCCTTAAAAAACAGACTGGGAGATACATCTCCCTTTCCTCTCTCCTCACCCTATTGAGGTTTTTTGAACATTATATTCTTGTTTAGGGCTTTTTCCAGTTATAAATATAGCGCATTCACAATACAAACAAGTTCAGAAAATTACAAGAAAAACAACAATCTATAATCCTACGTGGAGAGGAAACAAAAGCGCCAGGAGAGTCAATTTACATTCTAAGATGTTACGTACCTTGCCAAAGATTACTTAGCTATATAATGTCAGTGCTGAGATTCAATATACTGTGTGCGGGCTCCACAGCCCTGCATCTTTACAAATAAAATTAGTCAGTTTATTCTGGGTGAGAAAATTAAGAGACTCCTAGTAAAGCAAAGACATACTAGTTTTTTATTAAAAAAAAAAAGATGATTCTACTTCTATAAAGAGTAATCCATTTTAGAAATCACTCAGAGATGAGGAATGAGTTGAAGATAAATAATAAATTAATTAATATATAAAATACAGCCTCAAGGAAATCCTGAATGTAAGAGATGGGCTCTTTAAGTGACTTCTACCTGATCGACTTGCTAAAGTAACTTAATTCTCTGTTTCTTTGTAAAACACTATCATCCCATAATCAGCAAATCGCTAAAATGTCCACACACTCCTACTCCCAGTAGACAAACAGTGTGTCTGACAGTTAGTTCTGTTTTCTCAAACCTGATGGTGTTCCACTCACATAACTAAACATCACACAAACTCATAATTGGGTCCAAAAAAAGGCTGTTGTTTCTAACATAGGTAGAATTGAATGCTTCAAAAACATGTTTTAAAAGTGAGTCTCTAAAAATAATTAATACTAGAAAAATAATCATAAAACTACAGAAAGATTTTTGCACTCAGACTGTTTCACAAATGTCTGTGATTTCCCCAATTTCAAAAATAACTAAATGGAAGAATTATAACCAGTGCACTAATGTTTAGGTTGCCAAGAAATTCATAATTAAATCCAACACTAAATTAGACTTTGAAATATGACTTGGAAATATGCAAATAATGAACCAATGGTATCTACAACAGGACAAAATACCATCCTATCAAGACAAAGTAATTATGAAAAAAGGCACACAAGATGTGCTATGAACCATAATATAAAATGGAAAAAAAAAAGTTAAACATAAGGTACTTTTCTTTTCCCCAAATCCACATTAAAAATTTCACTGATAATGTATTTATTAGTCTTATTAAAGAAATGAAAAAGATACTTATGTCACTTAGGTATTGAACATTTTAATATATTATCCCCAGTATGTATGACAGTGAAATGCTTTCTGGAATTAAACAGAACAAATCCTGAAGTGTAAATAATTTTTAAAATGAAGTTTTAAAATACTTTTTTTACCTCCACTGTTAAAAAATGTAAATATACTTATTTTCATAGAAAAAATACTGTTGGCTGTGATTTTTTTCAAGAGGTGATATACTCTTTATAAGAGTCATGATTTTGTAAAGTAATTTTTTTTTTCCTCTTTTCTCCTTTGTTGTTCTCTTAAAATGTAACTAAAGGAATCAGAAAAAGAAATTGAAGGGCAAATGGAAATATCTCTGATTAAATCTATCATCCAAAATAGTCACTTACAGGCAAACAAAAAGTTAGTTTCAAATGAAGTACTGACTGCAAATCTGAGTTCTTCCTTCTTTGCATTTTCCCCATGACATAAATGGCTCTTTCCAGCCATAAACTTCTGTGCTTCTTTTTTTTCCCTTTCTAATTAGAGTAAGTGATTTCTTTCTCCTCACTTTTATCTCTCCCAAATTTATTTTCCTGCCTTTGGTATGCATTTAAAAAAAAATAAAAGAAATCCTAACCGTCAAAGGAACTTCTCCTATTTCTTACTGGAAAGCAGGCAAAAAGCCAGGGAGAGAAGAATGTTTCCACCGTCCAAGTGCTGCTCTTCTCCCCTCAAATTCCAATGCAGCCACTTTTTGTCTACTTTTTAAATTTTTTTCTTTCCAACATAAATACTACTAAGCTTAACCATAGTACACATTTTGGGATAGGCTGAAAGGTGCTATGCATCAGTGAGAAAGGAAAAAGACAGAGTTACAACTGTGTAAACAAAGATCTATCTAAACCTGGTAAGTGATGTCATCACTCAGTCATTCACAGAGAAGGCACTAGTAAACACAGTCCTAGGATCTTGCTATGTACTGAAGGCCAACCCACCAGCCTAAATGCCCACACCGATGATTAATTTTAGAGATGAGGCAACTCATCCAGGAATTAATCAGATTTTTTTAACTCCGTTCTCTGTATGTGTGTGTGTGTGTGTGTGTGTGTGTGTGTGTGTACACACAGGTAAGTAGGTAGATGGGCATCTGTTAATAGAATTCTATGTGAAAGTGAGCAAATTCAGAAGAAACAGACTTTTTCATTCAGCTAAATAAGGTTAATTGCCAAATGGGGCATTCCTTCTCATCTAATGACAAATAATACTCTTTCACCTATCTCAAAATAATAATTTCATGAGTTCTTGTATAAATAATCTACCAGTATAATTTGCTGATAGAATTTGCTACTTGATGATATGGCATAGATTGTCACCCATACTGGTGACACGAAAATACAAAGAAGTTTTAGAAAAGCAAAGGGTGCCACTGATTATAGGAGCGCACAGTTTGCGTTACAGTCATCAACCTGCTCAATTGAATCACATCCGTCTGAGCTTAGCAGCTTAAAATTCATTCCACAGCTTGCAGGGCTGACATGGATATGATAAGACAGAAGAACAGAAACACCACTCCGAAGTAACCTAACTGAACCGCACATGTTCTGACCCTTTTTGTCCTCCCTGGAGCTTTTGCTACCTGCAAATGCAACTCTAAAACTGCACTTGTATCTCCAGATCTTTGCTGTTAGCCGAGCAGAAACCTATTTCTCCCTGGGACTAGCAGCCAGAGAGGTGTTCTCTGAAGAAGACTTCTAAATGAGTGTGTGAGCTGAACTCTTACTGAACTGAATTAATTATTAACGATGCAGATGGAGCTGTCCAAATGATAAGAACAGCTCCTGACGTGTCATGATCCAAGCTTTCATTAAACCATTTCAGGCATACTAATGGTTTCCCACTGCTCATTACTTACAAGCACTTTTCTCATAGATATAATAACTCTAGTGCCTGTAGGCAAGACAGTCTATAGAAATACAAAAGCAAGAAGTTTTATCTTCCATAGCATGTTATTTTTCTTCATAGAACATTATTAAAAACGCACACTTACTTAATACTACTAAGTTAAATGGCTTCAATTCAGAAAAGTTGGAAATGCAAAACTACACTTTCCAGGAATAGTAATGAGTACTTTTTGTTGTAAAAGTACTCCTTAAAAGGGTAGTATATAATTCATATTACTAAGATTTGTGTTTGAATTGACTTTTAAATATCCTTTCTCATCGGAAGGATGTATGCGGTATAAATGTATTAGCATTCAACAAATATGCTGCACAATCATATTATACCTCAACTTAGGGTATGCAAGACGTTTTACACCTCTATGCCACTCTTTGCCTCTCTGTGTTGGGAGAATCAGAGGGCAAAGCAGTTGCAGGAGAACTACTCCTAGCATCTGTACCGTCAAAACAGTTACCTGCTGTGTTTGGTTTTTGGGTTTTTTTTGAAGTTGGGAACACTATTCCCCAAAGCCCTTCACATTTCAACCTAAATTATTTGGTACAGGGTAACAATGATGATAAGACTAATAAATAATAGTTGGCTCACACTGTAAATGGGCAATATAATAAAATGTCCTTCACCTCTTTTCTTACTAGAAGTGGAGTATAAGTGAACATTAAAGACTTTCGGCCAAGTGAAAAAATTTTTAATACTCTAAAGTCAGTATTTATTTTGAGATAGAAATAAACAAAACTAGTACAACAAAAGTTAACACATGATACTTTTATAGACTGGATATCTCTAAAATGGTCTTTACAATTCTCAAAGTTATCAATATGGTTAGCCAAGCGCTCAGGGGAAAAAAAGAGAAGCCTGTGTCTTTAAGGATCATGCCACTTCAAATCAGCTGTTTACCATTTAATTTGAGAGTGGCTTAGCCTATGTTAACTTAAATAAACCAACAACAAAAACTAGCACAATCATTTGGATCGAGTAATTCTAGCTTTTTAGTAATTCAGCTTTTCTAGAAACACTTGAGAATCTTTTACTGGCATTCACTTCGAATTTTTGTTTTGCTTTGTGTTAAGTGTATAAAATAATTCATTTTAAGGACAAAAGTACATACATTTGAAGTGGTTTTAAGTTTCCTTGAACTACTACATTTTTTTTCTCAATTTTATGAACCACTGGTTAACTACAGAAATATCCTAATAAGCTCAAGTGTATCACTTCTTTTAAAGGAAAAAAATCCTTAAAATAGGTATTTAAAAGATATAGGCAATATTTAAACTTGCTTATTTTTCCTTTTCAATCTTATAATGGTCAATAGCATCTATCTGCAACAGCATAATGCTAAAACTCAGTGAAAAGTTTTAAGTACCAAAATCCAAATATTTTAGCTACATCCTTTTATTTCAACTATATTTCAAATATTTGACTAATGGTAATGTAAGCAGTTAAAAAAAAAACCTTATATGTCACTATATTTAGCTTGCATCAAATTTATTTTAAAAAATTTCTTGAAGACCAGTATTTTTATTTGGCATTTTAAAGTTTTAGAAAAGTAATTTTATTTCTAATGAGTTTAAAATTGATTCAATACTCAGTTATTAATCTAAGCTTAAAAAAATTTTGTGCCCTAAAAAGAATTCAGGGTGTGGACATTTATTTAAAAGTACTTAATTACTGTGTGGAAATTAATATAATAAAATTAAGCTAATGTTCTTTCAATTCCACAAAACATTCATTTATTTTATAAATAAGACATAGCTTGGTACAGGACTAAAATTAGAGATTTTGGAGACATAACTTCCTGAACTACAACTCTTAGCAAAAAACTCCACTACGCAAAAACAAAATACACTATACATTTCAGTTATTCCTTTTTAATTATTAAACTAGGCCCAAATCTTGTAATCTTAACAGGGCTTACGTATATTTTTTTAGATTTTGACATGACATTGTAGGAAACTAAATTAGATAAGGAAAAGTACATTTTAGAGGAAAGAGGATTTTCGAAATATACTAATTAGCAAGTACATACACTCTCAACAATGGTATATAACATTTAAGGTATACTACGTAGTTTTACCCTGTAGGCTAGATACATTTATAAATCTTGAATGCATAGAAAAATTAACAATAAAACCAATTATCTTTGTTTCAATAGCACTGCAAAAGCAGCAAGATAAAAATGAAGGGAAAATAGAGTCTGCTTACCAGAATAATGAAGGTAACTGGTCCAATGAAACTCCATATAAAATAGTTATCAACATGAAGCCAGCAACTATTATGAAAAGAAGAGTTTGTTGAAGTAGCTTCAATGGACCCTCAACATTACAAAAAATATAGAATTCAAAAAATCTAACAAAACTATTGTTACAATTGCCTGTGAAAATTCATTTATCATGGGTAAGAACAATTTTAATAATTCTGAGTTGGCTTTGAGGTAAAGAGCAGTAATTTATTTACTTCAACCTTCTGTTTTTCATTTCAGGTTTTAAATTCGGTAAAGGTATACATTATTATGCTCGTATGGGGAAAACAATAAACCCCAACTACACCCGAATCCCTAATTCTTAAGACCTCTGACTTTCCTAAGGAAAACCTGAAACTCAATATTCCAAATTGTCTCATCATTTTAAAGTTCTTAACTTCAAAATTTGCCTTTCGTATCTATACCTGAGCTACAGTGTTTAACCCTATGGAACATAACAGACAAACAAAATGTTCAGCTGTTAGGCTTGTTTCAAAACAGTAGAGCATAAATATAATACCTCAACTGGGAATGGATGAATGCGAGATAAAAAAATCAAAGCATAGCACTCATATAGTATTAGAGTAAATGATGCATAAACTTATTAAGACAGATTTTACTTAGTGGTTCATTTTTCATATAACATTGAATCCCCACTGAATTTCTTTTATTTGTCTTTCATCATCTGTATAGTCAAAAAGCTTTCTTTAGTCCAAGGAATCTTTATATAACTAATTCTATCAAAGGCAAATATAAACAGAATTGGAAGGCAAATTCATGCTCCTAGCAAATAAAATCCTTAGAAACATGGCTATGTCTACCTTCTGTCATTTTCCATAAATATCTGTATTTTTCATAAATGAAAGACAGTGACTTATTTTAATCCTTTCAAACTGCCTGATAAAATATTATCAAAGCAGAACGTATGGGATGGAATGTGCTACTGTCACAATTCAGAATGTGAGTTAGCTAGAGGGTCGGCTGCACAAAGAGAGCTAATGAAGCATTAGGTTAAAACTGAGTAGTTAAACCTGTCAGATGCTTTAAGTTCAGAAGAATTTTTACTTAATATCTTTCTAAGGCCAAAAAGTTATTTACTTTTTCAATTTGTTTCAGGTCAATCTTTTGTGTTAAAAAGAAAGTCCATAATTTAGAATCCGCCTCGCCAGAGTACAAATCCTCTGAACCTAGAAAATTACAAAAGACTTGATTGTAATTTGTGCACGGCATGCCCATTCTCTTACCAATAAAGCTTTCAGATGCTATTTCAGTCTGTCAGGGACCCTCACTGACAGCTAACAGGCTTTAAAAAATTATTCACTTGAAAAACACTCAGGTCGCTTGCAATTACTTACGCTTTTTCTGTTCCATAGCTCTTATAGTCAATAGCCGCTGAAACTCCAACCACGGTGGCAGGAAACAAGTAACCAGCCACGTAATAATATTTCTTCCTTGAATATTCACTTTCAAACACTTCAACCAACATCAGGTAGAGCTGTACACCTTCCAGGCACATCCAAGCAAAAGCAGCCAAAAAGAAAAAGTGTAAAAGTCCTGCAAATATCGGACAAGCAATCTAGAAAGGAAAAGAACAAAAAACACACAAGAGAACACATGAATACAAGCAGACCACCCCCAGATTACACAATATTCACTGACAGTGCTCATAACTGTCTTTAAAACACAACATTATTTAGAGTAAACTACTATTTCTTAAAAAAAGACTTTTTTTTTAACAAATGGAAATGAGTTCTAAACACTGACAAGTTTGAAGAGTTTAATGTGTATAGAGTATAATGGCAGGTGTGCTAGGAATTTCATCACTGTAAGACATAACTATTTTTAGTGAAATTAAGTGTACATAAGAAAACATATGCTAAATTCTCTTCTAGAATTATCCACTATTAAATCTGAGTATTCCACTTACAGATTATTTGCTCCATACATATTTAGGACAGTTGTTTCCAAATATATTATTTTTATTTTTTCAGTAACAGAATTTAAAATTCCACTTTAATGATGAATACCCCAGATCTAATTCCTAACATTCTTTTCCTGTCCTATGTGGAGCATTTTAACTTCATCCCGGTGCAGACGAATACAGGGTAAAGCATTAACTACTTACTAAGTACTGTTTCTGACACTGAGACCTTGTGATGATGAACAAATGGCTCAGAAGACGAAGAAATGATCACTGGTCAGAATGACTATGTAAGCAAGATGAAAACTGTAAAAATAGGATCTTTTCATTTCAGTGTCCCTGGCACTCTTCTTTTCAAATTACATGTCTTAATAACAACCCAGAAAAATGCAAATGCACCTTGATACAAGAAATGAGTTAACTCATAATAATAACTAATGAATCTGCTGTCTTTTAATTTATTATAAATTATCCTCCAATATCGCCATTGTCAACTATATTAAGTTACAAGGTCAAATATCAATATGGGATCGTGTGTGGATTCACACCTGTTATAATGATTTTCAGAGATCCAAGGACAGTAAGCTGAAGGGGGTGCTTACCATGTATTTCGTCTTGTCAATGCCTATTAGGAAAATAAATTCCGCAATGAAAAGGTTGATACAAAGGTTCTTGTGAATAGTATTGCGGTCACTCTGCAGCCCACGGAAAAAGCAGAAGGTGAAGATGCAAATAGCTAGGCAAACGAGGGAAATGACAATTCCCACCCAGGTGATGACTGTAAGGAGTAATTCGTGAACTCCATCTTTGTACTGAAAATAAAAACAGTATGAGGAACATTAGTACTCCTGCATTGTAAAGGTAAGATAGCTTTCACATGTGCCGCTCACCTTTTAATACCAAACTCTATGAATATTCTTATGTGTTCAAACAGGGCTCAAAACTAAAAAGAAAACTTGAACATGTAACAGAGTTCAATATTATCTTATTAACTTTTATATCCAAAGAATGACCTATGCGAGTGGAGAATTTTACCTAGAATATAATGCAAGAGTCTAATTGTTTCAAAATAACAGCTGAACTAATTACCTACATAAACACAAATATTTATATAATAGAATAAAGGACACTCAGTTATGATTAAAAATAATTGATATCTTCACGACTTTCCTGGCTAACAAAAAAATTTTAAGTTTTCATTTTCCCCTCGAGTTTTGGTATTTATTTATATACTAAGAGTCAAATACACAATAGATTTGCGAGTTTTCATGCTCTATTTCTTAAAATATTTTTATCTTCTGGCTATCATTCCCATAATCACAGAAAAGAATATGAAGAAACATTCCAGAAGCTATCCTGACCTTTCAAAATCTGCAGTTTTGCACAGCGTGCAAAGCTGTTAGGAAAATTTAAAATAAAAGCTGTAAAACAAGAGTCAAACATTCAAGATGGGGAGGGTGTGTTAAACTTTAGAGCCCTCATTCTCTTTTGTAGGACCCATTGCTGTTCATTTTTTAAATCCCCGACTGCCTCTGCCAAACACCTACCCAAAGGAGTAAAACTTAGAACTAGTCTGTAAAGCACATGATTTTAAGAAGTAACAATAAATATAGTGCCAAGACTTCCTAAAATATATGGACAGTGTAGAAACAATTAGAAATCCACACTACTTTGTTTGCTTTTTAGTTACGATAAGCACCCAAAGAAGGGACTATTATACAAGCTGTTTTGAATCTCCGAGGTTTTTCTCTGCTACTAATTAGAAGTGCAAATACTTACTGCAATTTCCCTGTGGGCCATGAGAATTGCAAAATTGGTTAGGTGGCTGCATGCACACGTTGTACGAGTTTTATTAGTGTCAACCAGCTTGCAGCCCTGGGTAGACCAATATCCCATCATAGTTCTTTCTGAGTAGTTCCAGAAGGAGCAGTTTGCATTGAAATAATTGTCAGGCTGGGAAATAAAATGACAAGATAAAATTAGGATTTTACACTCTAAGATGGCAATAGCAATTGTTTAATATGTGTAAAAGGTAATTTAGATTAAACTTTGCATGTTTCGGACTATAAAGTTTTTCATCAGCAAAATTGTAGGCTATGTTATACAAGGCAGATATCTAACTTAAAAGGGGTTTTATAGTCCGAAACACTCTAAAACGTACTCTAAATTACCAAAGACCCATTTTACACAATTACAATTTCCATCTTATGATTTTACATAGTGATGGTACACTGGAATCATTTTTTTTTTCTTTTCTGACAAAATTAGACCTATGAATTTGTTCTGAGAAAATTCTATAAGGACCAATTGTTTTAAAATCGATTTGGGGCCCATTTTTATTTTAAGTGACATGTTAGCAATGTCAAGGTTTTTAAGAGTGAACCAACGGCAGCAGTTATAAAAGAAGGGCTGCACAAATTTATTTTTCTTTGCCAGTTTTGGAGATCCACCTGGCTATCTGTGGGCACTCATTCACTCTGCTTGTAACGGAAGCCAAAATTCTGCAGACAATCTTCCAACACAGTGTAATGATTTAACTACCAACTTCATTCTAAGGTACGGCAGAGGAATCACATCTCTTCAAGCCTAGATTTTTAAAAACCCAATGCTTGATAACAATTGTGTCACACATGACTAGTAAAATCAAAAAGAACAAAAACAAAAACAAAAAGGTCTGCCACACTAAAAAGGCAGAGTTCTAACAGTTAATACTTGGCTATCCTGCTGTTAAGGTAAGAGTTAATTTTCATTCTAAAACAAATTACAGTCATTTACATTTTCCTGTTGATTACTGAATTAGCTTTCATTAAGAATACACTTAAGTTCTAATAATCACTGAACCAGGCTCATTTAATTTTATGTTCACAGACTTAAATAAACTTATGCCTCTGACCTAGTCCAACATTTGAAATTCAAATGGAAAGGTCTCTTCTTTCCTCTCTGCCATCTCCCCATTCCCTCTCTCCCCATCTCCATCACGTCAAGTTTAGCCTTCCTTCCTCACTGGTTTTATAACCTTCCACTACCTCATTAGCATATATAACTTACATCAATGTGTGGCAGAGTAAAAAGCACAGGATCTGTCAAGTAGACTCGGCTGGATTCTTTATTGATTGAAACTGAAATGACGTGGGAATTCACTGCAATGGTGCTATTCCGACCAATAAAGTCAGCACCCAGTTTTATGGTTGCATTTTCTGTACTAAGAAACTGTCCCAAACTCCGGTAAATGATGAACACCAACTTTGCAAGCCCTAGGAAGGTAAAAATAGTCATATGCCTTTACAGGAAATATTCTTATGAATAAAATAAGATACATTCAAATAAGAATAAAAGGGAAAAAATCCTTATGGATTCTATTTAGATTAAGTTTCTTGGGAAAGTAAAGCATTATTTTAAATCTGCTTTTAAATGGTAAGCAGTATTGTTATATTAGGAGTCAAATATTCAGCATTTTAGGATTAATAGATTTAAATGAACAAAAAACCTGTCAATTTTTAAAAGACTCTGCTCCATCTTACCATTCCTGCTGTTCTGTTTGACAGTATTTGCAGAGAGTTGGATTGAGCTGCCTGCTCCTTTGATGCCCAGAGGAAATTTAAAGTCTTGGACCTGTCCTTCTGTGCTGAGTACTGCAACTTCCAGAACTGGATGAGGCAAAGAATAAAGGGGGAGGAAAAAAGGGCATTACTTTAAACTACAAAGAAGCAAATGGTAATTGCACGAAAACCGCTGCTTCTTTTTTTCTACTTACAAAACTTAACTGTTACATTTCAACAAAATCATGAACAAACTAAACTACTCTAGGAGGACTTAAACCTTGACTACTCTAAAAAATTTCATATAATAATTTTAACATTTTTTCATAATTTTGTATCTTATGTAATCAACTAATTCCAGACACTTACCCTATGAATGTGAAGTGTATGAGCTGAAAGCACACAACTTTCAAAGTTTCATTTATATCATTAAAATAAACAAACCTATTTCAAAACGATTTTTTTGCCTTTTTTACATTAAATAATTTTTCAATGAACATTCCTTGACAATGGCAAAACAAAATATAAAGCATAAATTTGAGTGCCTTTATTGCATGTATACATTTATTTCTTTGTATATGATACATTTTAATCGATAATGAGATTGCATAGCTCAATTTTGCAATTCTTGATTTTCTCTATTTTCTAAACATGGTGAGACCAGCACAATGAGAAAATGTCTGGCATTATGTTAAAACTTCCCATTAGTTCTCACTACTAGCTATACATGTTTACATATTTAAGTTGAGCAAAATAGGCCCTGTGTGTCAAATCTGACCTGCCACCTTTTTTGTAAATAAAGTTTTATTAAAATACATCCATGTATGCTCAATCACATACCGTCTATGGCTGGTTGGGTGCTACAATGTCGGTTAAGTATTTGCAACTTAGACCATGTTGTATAGTTGCCTAGAATATATACTATTTGGGCCTTTATAGTAAAAATTTACCAACCACTGTACATTATTCCAAAGCTCAAAAATTCATGGAAAGGGAAACAGGTTGGCATATAACACTAAGAACATTTACCTAATCAACAAGACCAATGTTGTTAAACTTTTTTCAAATACATACATATACATGTATATATATGTGTGTGTGTATATAATATATATTTAAAATAGTCATCAACATAAACATGTCTACTGTAATTCCAATAAAGATTGTAATACTTTACATCAATATTTATCAATATTCATTTGATTTCTAAAAAGAATGGAAAAGTAATATTGTTTTTACTAAAGTCAACTATTTTATATTCATAATTAGAATGGCATTTTATTGATGAAATGAGAGGAATTACACACAAAATTGATTAGTTTCGTATATTAGAATTTTTAAAAGTAACAAATACTTTTTAAATAATTCAATACATACAGTCCATACATTTTTCTGAATTTCACTCTACTGATACATATTTTTGTGTAGCTATTTCTATAAACACACAGATAAGAAGAATTCACCCACCCCCTTTGTTTTTACAAATATAACTTTAAAACCCACCCAATTAAAAAAAAACCTTTACAAAATAATAAAAGAAAAGAAAAATTCCTTACCCAGGTAAAGGTTTTGTTATCAGATAAAGTTTATCTATCCAAACCTATAGGTGAACAATAGTGAAAAACTCAAGAAGCATTCTTTCTAAAGTCAGGATGATCCCTACTAGGGGTTTTATTTATTAGCATTGTACTAAAAGACCTAGCTAATGCAGTAATTCAAGAAAAAAGGTACATAGGGTGCCTGGGTGGCTCAGTCAGTTAAGTGTCTGCCTTCAGCTCAGGTGATGAACTCCGGGCCCTGAAATGGAGCCTCCCCCATAGGAGTCCCTGCCCATCGGGGAGTCTGCTTCTCCCTCTCCCTCTGCACTTCCCCCATCACCACTCATGCTCTTTCACTAATTCTCTCTCTCAAATAAATAAAATCTTGAAAAAAAGAAAAAAGGAGTAAAGACTGAAGGAAAAAAGCAAACTTACTATTTACAGAAGATACAATTAACTACATAGTAGTTTTGAGAGAGCCTCTATATATTATAAAGTAAAAAAATTTAGCAAGGGTGCAATCAGCAAAATCAACTGTGATCCTATACAAACAAATAGAATATGTAATTTTAAAAAAGATACTTTACAATAAAAACAAATAATGCAAGTTATTTAAGAATAAACCTGATTTTTAAAAGTGGAAGATATTAATGGGAAAAATACAGAACTTTATTAGAAGACCTAACAACAAATGGAGAATTATACAAGAGCTTATCTGGGAGACTTCAACAGGTAAATAAAGCTATGAAACTTCTTTCAAAATCAATCTACATACTCAGTCTAATTCTTCTTTTATAATATAGTATTTTATTTTTTATTTTTTCAAATTTTTATTTAAATTTTAGTTAGTTAACATACAGCGTAATACTGGTTTCAGAGTAGAATTTAGTGATTTATGACTTACATACAACACTCAGCACACATCACAGTGTCCCCTTCAATGCCCATCATCCTTATTTAATCCCCCCCCCACCTCCCCGCCAGCAACCCTCAGTTTGTTCTCCATAGTTAAGAGTCTCTTATGGTTTGTTTCCCTCTCTTCAGCCTAATTCTAATAAAAATTCCAACAAGATTTTTTGGGGGAAAAAAAAAGATTTTTTGAGTTTGTGGAACTTAACAACTGACTTTAAAATTCAGATGGAAAATACATGCCAAAAGTACCTAAGGTAATTCCTCCAGGAGCAGAAATGAAAGAACTCACCAGATAGTAATATTATTAAAACAAAAACAAAAGGAGCAATGCATAACACACTTCTAACATGTATAGAAATGACAGAGATATCCTTACAAACTGCTGGGGAAAGGAATGAATTATGAACTAAAAGTACTAAAACAACATATTATCCAAAAAGAAAAAAAAAAAAAAACCCTCAGAAAACAAAAAACCAAATTAGTTTCTTCCTTCATATCACAAACAAAAATAATTTCCAGGTAGATTTCAACATAATTATAAAAAGGCAAAGTTTTATCATTTCTAAAGTCTTACATAAGATCATTTATAAAGTTACAGGTATCACTGTGGAGAAAATTTTCTTGAGGACACCAAAAAGGAAAGTATTTCTTAAATAAGATACCAAAAGCACCTACCCTAAGAGAATAGACTGATAAATTTGACTTCATTATTCTGTAAACAAAAGATACCATAAACAAAATAAAAAAGAGAAGGCACGCACAGAATAAATGTTTTCAATCTATACAGTCTACAAAGAATTAATGTCCAGAATGCATTAACTACAGAGAAACAGATGCATAGGTAAAAGTCCTGGAGAACAAATTCACAGGAGAGAAATCTAAAATACCCAATAAAGGCATTAAGTAATCTGAGAACCACAAATTAAAACAATAATGTGATCAATTCAAACCCATTAGAACAATAACATTTGTCAATAACAAAGTGTTCTTTAGCAAAAAGAGTAATAGGGAGAGAACAATGGTGTTAACAGGTGAGAATGTAAATTGGTAAACAATATTAGAAAGCAACTTGGCAGTATTTAATAAAGTTGAAGATGGGCATGCTCCATCATTCGAAAACTCTGTTTCTAGGTGTGTGTATCCATATATGTCTAGAAAGGCACATACATATGAGGACAAAGACACACAAAAACCTTCACTGTTTTCCGTATTATTAGCAAAAAAGCATAAGTCACTAAAATACCTATCATCGGCATAGTTAAATAAATGTGATGTATCTTAGATCGAATGAAAGAATGAACCTGAGATGCACATATTAATATGCACGAGTATGAAAACTATAAAGGGCAAGGGACAATTATACAACTACATATATAGTGTGAAATCATTAATGTTAAAAACACAAAAAGCAACTGTTAAATGTGCATAGTTGTAGAGCAAAATTAGAAGAAAAAAAAGAAGCTTACTAAAGAAAGGTTACGCCCTTCTTGATCTGATCAACAAGGAGGAGACCCAGAGGACTTAAACATTATCAGTAACTATTTACTTCCCCCCCAGAATGTGAAGCAAAAATGGTACAATACTAAGATTTGGCTCAGAGTGGAATACAGATATTTATGATAATCTCTGTATCTATATATTCTGTACGCTTGAAATAATATATGCCTTGTACAACAGATTTCCTGACACTGAATACACTTCATTCATAGGAGAGCCTCACTCACAACCAATGCCGTAGGTAAGACTTTAATATATTTTTCTGTCCTTGTATTTTTCAAATTCATTACCGAGTAGTGGCTGCAATGAGAGGAGATGGGAAGAAAAGAGAACATATAGGAAAAACTATGACCTCTGCCAGGAGACCCGCAACATTCGAGGCTCCATCAGCCTGAATCCAAGGTACAAACAACATAGAACTGACTAAAGATGACAGGTCACACAGCCAAAGCCAAGCCTCAATGGTGATGTGGCTTGGAGGATATGAGCCTTTGCTGTTGTGAGCTGCTGTGACTTTGGGGTTTTTGTTGCCACAATATAACTAAGCCTAATTGACAATCATGTTGGCTGCTAAGTCCACTGGGAAAATAAATGATATGGAATTTTATAATGGATGGATTAGGCTGATAACACCTAAACCACCTAATCAATCATAAGATCACAAAGAAAGACAACCAAACATGTGCCTCTTTTGCAGGATGCATTAGAAAGTTCTTGGAGAAAAGAAGTGAAGAAACAAACTTAAACCTGACCTAATCAAGCCTCCAGATCCAATTACAGTATATATCAATCATGTAAAATGATACAGCAGGGATGAAAACAGCCAAATCCAGAATGTGGGAAACTCCATAGCACAAATCATCTGCTCAATTTCTTCAAAAAAAGGAAAAAGTTAAAAAAAAAAAGAAAAGATGTAGAGAGAAATGACTTAAGCAATGTATCAAACATACCACACGGAATTGTTTGTTTCCTGGTCAAAACAAATTAAGTATTAAGAAATTTACAAAAATGAAGTAAATTTAAACATATTTTGTTATCTTTTGAACTTATTTTTGTTAAATTTTAGAAGTGTGAAAATGACATTATTTTTTTTAAAAGCATGGGATTCATATTAAGGTATTTACAGTAATAATAATATGTTAAAATTTGCTTTAAAATACAGTGGTGAGAGCAATGAGTGAAATAGGATTAACTAGATATTGTTGAAGGTGGGTAATTTTTTAGCAACATGAGAAACTTCTGCTCCTCTTAAGATATCATTAAGAAAATAAAAAGAAAAGTCATATAACTGAGGGAAAATATTCACAGTACATATATCCAACAAAAGACTTATATAAGGAATATATTAAGAATCCTCATAACTCATTATTAAGAAGAAAAACAGCCCAATTAAAAATGGGCAAAATATATGGACACTTCACAGAAAGATACATGAATGGCCCAAACACGTAAGAGCTGAACAATTATCAGCAATAAGCTACTTAGCGATCACACAAATGCAAAATAGAACCAAAATGAGTTGACACTACAAAGCACTCAAAGGGCCAAAATTAAAAAGACTGACGATCCTAAATGTCAGTGAGGATGTGGAGGAACTGAAGTCTCACAGCAGATAGGAGTATGAAACGGTACAACCACTTGGAAAATGGCAGCTTTACAAGTAACGCTGAAAAAGTGGAAATGATGTAAACACCCTAATAAGATTGTGAAAACACAAACAGTGGTGTTTCCTTGTAATGGAATACTACCCAGCAACAAAAAGGATTGAACTAAAGATGCTCCCACCAGCACAATCTCAAAAACATCATTCTGTGTAAAAATGCACGATCAAAAAGAGTGCCTATTTTATGATGCCATTCAACTAAAGGTCCAGAAAAGGCAAAATTAAATTACAGTGACAGAAAACAGACTGGTGGTCACCTGGGGCTGGGGGTATGAGGAGACCTACTGCAAGAGAAGAAAGGCCCTTCTGAGGTGACAGAATGTTGACCTTGCTGTTGGTCACATAGTGTGCATTTGTCAAAACTCATCTGTACATTTACAACAACTGCTTGTATTGTATATAGATTATATCTCCAAGTTGACTTTAAAAAGCTATAATCAGTTACATTTATAATAATTGTGCCATTTTTATGAGGTCATGTATTATAAGGGTAAATCACACAATGAAGTTAAACTAAGGATTCAAGGAGAAATCATTAAGGAGTAAATCAAATTGTCTTAATAACCTAAGATATGAAACCATGCCCTAAATTTAGATAAGAGCTTCAGGAAAGTGAGGCTATAAAGGAATAATAGGCTATTTTAGTCTTCATGTCTAAAAAGAAGAACAAGTCCTAGGAAAAAGGTAAATGCTTTCCTCGTACTGAATCATGGATGATATTTGCCACAAAATTGTATTCTAGAAACAAACAAAAAGACATTACTATGCTAGAAAATGTAAAATGACTTTCATACTGATAATTCTTGGGTAATCTACATGTATATGGTAAGTTTGGGGCATTATTTTTGAGAAGTCGGTAAAATGTGTACTACATTCTGTAAGAATCTTGACCCACAATGTTTTTTTTTTTTTAAATTTTAGAACATTTTTTTAGTTTTTAAAGTAATTTCTACATCCAATGTGGGGCTTGAACTCACAACCCCGAGATCAAGAGTAACATTCTCTACTGACTGACCTAGCCAGGTGCCCACTCTTTTTTAGTTAAATTTTTTTTTAAAAAAAACAGCATGAAGATTAATCTTTGAGCATTCTGAAAAACAAGTATTAGGAAAAAAATATATTCTTGGACATTTACATTTTCAGACTCTGTCTCAAACTGGCATTGAAATATCTCAGACAGTGTGTCCTGAAGCTGATGGGAACATAGCATGTCACCCTGGCCCATCAAATATTCTTGCACACTTTGAGAGGGTGTAGGAGGGAAATATCAGGTGTTTTGTTTTTATTTTCACAGCCATTGGAAGATTTTGAAAACAAATGTAGTTCATAACGTGCCACTTCAAATAATACTTTCTATGATTCATCCTCTAAGATGATCAAGTTTACACACTTTTATCCTTACAAGTACATCACTGGGAAAATTTGAAAAGAATTGTTCAGTGTACATCCTAGGAATTTTATGAGACTAGCAAATAAATTAACCAAATATAATGAAACAGGGAGCTTTGTTCATTTTGTATTACTACCAAAGCTGTGGTAGCACATCGTTTTCCCTATGACTGGTATCCCAGATCATGGCCAGCCAAATGATGTATCTTGACTTCATTTATTGTGAAGTTATTGAGTTATTTATCATCCCCAAAGCTCACAGTACATAAAAACATATGATTTTAATAACTCTTTCTTTCTAAAAATTCAGTTATTTAAAATAAACTTAAGGTTTTGAATTTAAATTCAGGTATAATAATCTGATTCTATACACCTTTATTTTCTGAATTTTAAAATACAAAGTCCCAGGCACAATTAGGCAATGAGGTATGGCATCCCACAGAGCAATACCTCATTCAATATCTGTTGTGCCAATGAACTCTTTTGGTAGAAGAGTCATCTGTGTTCCCTTTTGGCTTTTTTGTTTTTTTACATTAATGCTTGGGAAACTTTTTTACTTTACTAAGAGATATTACAAATCTCATCTGAGTTCAACCCCTCTGAATAACCAACAATTCTAAATCAGTCAAGCCTAAATGAATATAATTTTACTGTACTTACTGTATTTTTTCAAATGTCACCAAAAGTGAATTCCTACCTCTCATGGCCAGCATTTAAATTCTAAATTTAAATGCTTCAAAAACTATATGCAGCTAGTTTGCAATCTATGAAGCATGTATAGTCTGCATTATGGGAGATGTAGTTCGCTGACCACATTTTCACCTGAAGGCAGCTGTGTTTAGTATAAACATTTGGCTCAAATTCTGTGTGCCTAAAATATTTGACTGGGAGAACACATTCCAGAAAGTAATTTAAATTCATTAGGAACATATTATATAAAATGGAAAAGCATTTGCCACAGTTCCATAGCAAGCACTTTCATTACTTACGCAATACATATTCCGGCATTTAAGTACTCTAAGCTTCTTTCCTTTAATGATTTTTCAGTCGGGGAAAAAGAAACCTACATAAAACCAACTTTTAAAAAATACAGACAGATTTGGGCTTTTGCATTAATTTTATGAAGTGTGATCAATAATAAATTGACAAAAGAGAAGTTTGGCCCTGGGAAAGAACAGATTCAGAAGGGAAGCATCATTCTCTTAAACATGTATCTTCTAAATCAAAATTAAACTTGACAATGTATTCACTTACCAATATTTTCTGTAGGCATTGAGACTCTGGTTGGTTCTACAAGATTGTCAGCCAGGACAAAAGCTCCTTCTTCCAATGTATCAAGTAACATTGTTGCTGTATGCGCTTGTTCAGAAGAATTCATGTGTCTCCAGGATTCCAAAGCTTCAGGTCTCAGAAGATTGTCCACTGTGTCCACAATTGCCTGCATCCATTAGAAAACTACCATGAGTTTTGACTGCTTCCAGTACCAGGGTGATTTTCAATCACTGACTAGTGACAATTGTAATATTTATCTGTCGTGATGATTTACTCTTATTTCAAGATGGAAGAACACCTGAACAAAATACACCTGGCCAACTAGGAACGTATCTTACCATCTCAAAATAAAACTAACTGAAGATTAGTAGACTGCTATTTGATTATAAAGGGTAAACGTGAAAAGATGGCTTGTTGATACTTATCTAACAATATCTCGATTGTCAATGAGAAGCACAACCAATGTCAGCTCTTAGCCTGAAGTATTACTGGTCCATGCACCGTCACTCCTATTTACAACCTCAAGTTTTAAATGTTCTAAATAGAAAACACTGATGTCTCTGGAATGGCCTGATATTTATGCTTGAAAGTTACACCATACTGTTTTTTGGAACCTGAACTAAAATAATAACCAAAATTGTGCCTTATAACATTGTCTACTTATTACCATTGGGAAAAAAAACCAAGTTGATTTCAAAGTTTACACGTTATCTGTGAATGTTTCACTCTTCCAATTCCCTGTCCAGCTGGAAAACACCTGAGCATATACCTTAGTTTATAAATAATGATCTGCTTTTAAAAGAATCAAGAGATCAAAACATTTAAAGCCTATACCAATAATTAAATGGAAACTAATAATTTAATGAAAAATTTTAATGAAATAATTTAAGAAAAGTAGAATAAAGTCTTCATAAACATCCAAGTTGTACATGTTCATATTTGTAGGTTTAGTTTATTATCATGCAAAATAACATTAAACAAAAAATATAACCCAGTTAGTTAAGCAATTGAAGGCAGGCTTTTGTACTGATACTGCAGCTACTGACTGACTTTGGTGTGGATAGCTGAAATCACTAAGTTTATTTACTCTATGCCATTTACCTAGTCATGTCATTAAGACCATATATAAATTGTTTTGATCTACTGGTAATCACGGAGGGAAAAGAACATACATTGTGCAAAGAACAACAAAAATTGCTGGTTTGAGGTCCGATATTGAAATAAGCAGGGGGAAAAGTTGTTTGAAGCTACTGTCAAAGTAAGATTAATTAGCTTAATCCATCTTAATATCCTCGTTCTGTCTGCCTTGTGAGCCACCACGACCTTCCTGGCAGGTGGAAGATACTTCCAAGTGGCGTTAAAGGCTTTTTTCTCTCTCTAATGGGAGATAGAATAGTCAAAATGCTCGCAGTGATACTGCTGCAGCCATTAACTAGAGTGGAACAGAAATTGGTCTGCTGAGGCCAGATTCATTAGTCACCAAGAAATACAGACTGGAGTCTCTAATCTAAGTTACAAATGAATCCTCTGTCACAAAGTGGGAACTCGCTTCATTTGCATAGTGTAAGTCAGCTTCTGATTTGTAATTTAAGGAGTTTTATTAGTCTTATCTGAGCAGAGAAGCTCATTTGAGAGATACTGAAAATGACACTGGTCAGAAATTAAGGTCATGCTGTAACTTACTACATATACACATAACTTGCTGATGACATGCTTTTATTAATTTGAAACACTCCTTATTTATTACCATTTGTACTTTTCTAGCAGAATCAAAAATGATCATTAGCCTAATCATATTCCTTAAGTAGTCTCTCCCTGCCAAAGAAAAAAAGCTGTTCTTTTCCCACTGAGATATATGTCCTGGGCAACATACCAATTATTACATTTCACACATTAACTAATACCTTAAAGGTGAACTGAAAATTTCAGTACGACAAATTCTATACACTTCAGCAGTTATTTCTTTGCCCCCATTAAACAGGCTAAAAAGGACATTCAGAATATTACGACCTAAAAACAGACTTTCCTACCACCTTTTCTTGTAAAGTTCTCAAGTCCAACAATGTCTATTACAAACTAATGACATGCCGTTCTTCTTTTTTTTTTTTTCCTAGATCTTGCCAACCAAAACTGGTAGTCATGGCTTTTGAGTAACCTCTATTCTACAAAACTACAAGCTTCTTTTGTTTTGTCATCATATGTATATGGGTTAGTTCTTTAAGGTTTGATTTACTAAGGATATGGTCCTCAGACGCGTACGATTAGAAAATAACTATCCCCCCAAAAGAAACGTCTAAAATTCACATAATAAAACAAAACGCAAGCTGGTAATATTACTCTGGTCTATCACACAGAACTAGCATGGCATAGTCCACTGTCGGCCTCAGCACGTTTCCTATTACTTGGATATACCAGGGAGAAAAACCGGCTGGAGTGAACAAGAATTCTGAGCCAAACAGTGGCTTTGTGTCTATTAGCCTGATAAAAACCAACATAGAACATATATTGATAACACTGTCACATTATTTATATTTCATTTCTAGTAACCCATCCCCATATCAACCTGATTCTAGAAATGACTACTAAAAATTTTAGGACAAAGCCTGTTTTATTTAAGAGTACACCACAGAGATAAGAAAGCAGTGACTTTTTCATGCACATACATTATGACTATACAGTCTTTGATATGATAAACTGCCAAGAATATATCATAGCTGTTTTACTCAAGTTGTTTCTTAATCTACAGAGATGACAACAGGAAACAAAGAGACTATATGATTACTTTCCAATCAGAGGATATTTCATTAAAATTCTCATATGTTTGGATGAATGGAAAAAGAGCAAAAATTATAAAGGTAAATTATTTGCTTATTCTGAGAGTAATATACCTGAGAAGAGCCAACATTTGTACAGCTGATATGGGGCACATTATATAATTATCAAAGACTGAAATACATTGGATCATGCAGCAAGATGATAAAGCGTGGCAGGTAGCTGAAGAAGGGAGAAAGCAGGGTGACAGCACAGGAGAGATACCTTAAGGTAAGCCCTGCATGTCTTCTCTCGTTTTTGGAGCTTTTTAGTAAAAGAAAAGAAAATCAGAGGTTAGATTTTATCTGTTGAAAATGAGGAAAAAAGAAATCCTCAAAACTGAGGCTGGCGTTCCTGATTTCAAAGTTTATTATGCACGGTGGTCCTCTGGATTTTTGTGAGTTTATACTGATTGTCAAAACTGCATATTTATAGTTCATAGCTGCATTTTATTAAGTGCACTAATCCAAAGTTCACAATAAAGCCAGGGACAAAATATGTGGTTAAAAGAGACAAAAATGTCTATTTTTTTAACCCTGTAACACCTTATTAGCCATGGATTTTGGCTTAATATGAATCTCATATGCTTATTTTATAGTACGGTTAAAATAACTACCAAGTTTTTGTCTTATTAGGAAAAATTAATAGCACTAATACACTGTCCTCCTAGAGAGGGAAACTCGCCCTTCTCCCAAAACCTGCAATTGAAAATAGTATTACCGTGGCTAACATTCCTCCATGAGCCACAGTTTTAGTGCAACCGTAAGAGTTGCACGTATTAGTGTACAGAGTATATGAGATGTATAACACACAATCTCTCCAAGTGCAGATAATGCATTCTTCAGTGGGAGTATGGACCACAGTCAGGCCATGTCTGCACCAACTAAAATCTCACTCAGAGATTTTAACTTTTTTTTTTTGCCATGTTGTTCCTTTCTCAGCTGTGATTCTTTCTTGGGAAATTAATCGAATTAGAAATTTTGTTTCTAAGTATATGTCAAGAGGGCCAGAGGTTTGGCAGTCCAACGCTAGAGGAATCAAGAGCTGCCATACAAAATATCCGATTAACTCACAGGAAATTCCTGCCTACCTTGTTGTAACTCCGACCAGCGGAATCCTTTTCACTAGGTTTCAGTTCCTGCAGCTGTGCATCAAGAATGTCCACCAACTGCTCCATCAGTCTCACTGAAGAGCTCACATCCCCAGCAAACACCGGCCCTTTGGTATGTTTAGCCAGTTCATTGGCAAGACTAGCAGCGTTTTCTCCACTTCTGATCTGAAATGACAATTTATATTATCTCAGTATGATTTCTTGCTCTGTTTGCGGCTTCTTGTTCTTTTCCTGAGTACTTTGTTGTGGTGAGAGAAATATTTGCAAATATGTCAAAATCTGCAACTAATTGAGACCAATAACTTTCTCCTCATTTCAGATGATTAAAGGTTCTTAGATCCTCAACACACAAAAGACATTCTTAACCAGACATTTAAAAGAAATGAAAGGAAAAAAAGAAAACCAGAAATCCTTTTTAAAGTTTTTCAGATAGCTTGCTCATTTCACTGCCACCATTTTAAACTGCTGTTTAAAAATCTTATTTATTTATTCCAATGATCCAGAAATTTACATCAGAATGTAATCAGTACGATACTGGGAGTTATTATCTACTGCTTGCTTGCATTGCAGAAAGGTAGATGACAAAGGAGAAACTAAAATGTCACTACACTGCATTGTAATATTAAAGTTACTAATGCCTTTTAAAGTCGTTTTACTTATTCTATCATAATCATCTGTGATATAAACATCTGCTTGCATTCTGTGGATTCAGTTGCAAACTTAATGGTATTTGATTTATTAGGCCGATGGACTATTTGTCTTACAAACATCAAAAGGTTTGAACAAACTGAATGTGAATGAAATTAAGCAAGTATCTACTCATTAAAAGGCTTAAGAGAAAACAGCATGCCCCAAAACATATGTAACTTTGAATAAATGGTTTACAGACAAAACTATGCATAATTTTTTATTTTTGTACTGAACAAAGAGCGATGAAGCTGGTTTTAACATACAAAGCTAAATTATTTATGTTAGACGTTAAAGTCCTTAATCAACAATGTGTATCATATTAAAAGGTTCCAACCAACCTTCTGAGCCAGCTGATTAACCCAGTGTGAGGTACAGTTGCTAAGATCGGGGCCCTTAGGGTTCCATGTTCCAGTGGAAACCATGCAGAGATAGGAGGCAGTTCCTACAACAGATGTAGAAAACAACAGTGAAATTGAAACCATTTTTCTGCATGCATTCGGGAAATCAGCTACAATGATACTACACTGCATGTTAAATTTTGAATAAACGCTAATGGAAGTGGTTGACAATAACTGACAAAGAGTAGGGTATAATGCAGATTATAAACAGTAAATATAAAGTCAGCATAGAAATATCAGACGTTTACAGCAAACAAACAAAAAGCCCTTGATTTTCTTGGGACTCATTCAAAACGATACTTGTAATGAGAAAAGCAGCTGTAAGGAAGCCTCACCGGAGTCCATGGGCAAAAAATGTCAGGCTTGACCTAGGTCTTTAAGAGGGAGAGGTAATTCAGGGCCTGACCTTAAATAACTTTTACCGTTCATGAGCCTTTAAGTTATCTACCAACACTCTATTACCGAAGTTAACAAAAATAATAACAAAGTTAGTTATCATAAATGTCTCTCTTTCCTCAAAATCACTTCAGCGTAATTCAGAACCTACTCGCAGTAAATGTAAAAGTACACATTTGGCATTTTACAAGAACTACCTCTTGTTCCCTTGGGACATGGTCGTTCAACCATCATTCCCCTTTGTGTCTGAGGCCACTTTATCCCCCTCGCGTCTAATGCTTCGCAGAATCTCTCTGGCAGGGGAAAAATATTTGTTACAGGAGGAATTTTGGTTGTAGAAACTGCTGGAGGTGGTTTTGTCCCTTTGCTTCCTTCCTGTGATCCAGCTACAGTTGTGCTCATGGGGCCTTTCTGTGAAGTAGAGCTTGTGGTTGATACTGTGGTTTTGAACAGCTCAGCTGAAGAAGTTATTGTCACAGCTGTGGTAGGCACTATGGAAAAAAGATGAGTACATTAATCTCAAACACACACTTGCACTCACATGCAGGCACACACGTGAATATGTATACACACACACACCCAATACCCTTCCCATCTGACTACCCCAAAACCAACAACGTGAGAATTAGTGAGAACACCGGTAAGGCTGGAGAAAGAATAAATCCCTTCATTTGTTCCTATTTATTCATATCGTTGGCTAAGTAAAGGAAGTTCAGGCTTTACTCTAGATTTTTCTGTATGACTCCAATTGTCTTAAGTCTACTTCTCAATGAAATACTTGATAATACAGCTTAAGTATATTTCATCATTTATCATCCAACAGAAACTGAAGGACAGTTTTAAATAAAGTTTCAGTGTCTATACCAAGTATATGTGACTACTACAAAACAATACAGAAAAATTCTTTTTTTATAGAAGTTCACACCCTATAAATAATCAAATTCAAAGCATCAATAAAAATCTGACAATTACATATAATTAGGACAATAGAAAATTTAAAGTCACCCACTCTACATCTTGCAGGAAAATAAATACTGTGACATCTTTCCACCCAGCAGCCATTCTTGCTTGAGAGATTTTTGAGCATGCCTGATTAGATCCAAACAGAAGATAAGCTTGGCATGCTTGTGCTGTGTTAGTAAGGAAACATCTGAGGCTTCGTTAGGCATATTTACATTTGAAAATGTAGGTAGAAAAAGCAACTACTTTTGGTCAGAGGTTATAATGCAATCTCTTATCAAGATAACAGGTTAGATCAAATCATGCCTAATTTGAAACCAACCCTACATACCATTCCGATGCTTAATAGAGAGTGTAAAAGGAACTACAGTTACACATTTGAAATTATTTTAAAAGGTCATTTTTGATTTCCAGCATGACTTTCAAACTGTTTAATCTACTAGGTTAAAAAAATAATGAAGCTTAATGTTTCCTTCATTAATTGCCATTTAATTAGTTTAAACAACTAAAATTCTGTCAGTAAAACTTTAATGCTATCATTTACAATCTATTAGGTGATCACACTAAAGTTTTATCAACATTTATAGATAACTGGCTCTTGAAACCTTATGCATATGATGCTTTAAATTTAAACTAATAGCTACAGCAAATTAAAAAAAACTATTTTTTCGAGTAGTCGGATAAAAACATTAACTTTTTTTAATGCTTTCTCTATAATTTAAGAAACTAGAACATTAAAACTTAGAAAACAAGTTCTTGTTATCACTAATATGTTTATTATTTTAAGTTCTGGTCCTTATGGAGTTCTTTATATAATCCTGCCATTATTGACAGAGTATTCTAAGTCCATCACTAAAAATAGTGTGCACTTGTTTCTAGTTCTTCAGGGATGAGAAACTTCTTGTCAATAAATGCATACTACACACTTTCTATACCTTTTTTCCTTCTATCTCAAGAGAAATTTCTTAATCATGTGTTTTGTTTCCAGGGCATAATTTATTGACCAGTGTACATTTGTCAAACATCATGTCTGGCCAGCTGCTGCAGAAACCTATTCAAACCTGTCTATCTTTTTCTGTAAAGCACTTGCCTGACATCTTGTTAAACCTCTGTAATTTTCTTTTGATTACAATGCAGCCAGGCTTTCAGTGCTTTCTCAATTAACATTTGTCAAAAGCATCACACTCTTTTACAGAAGTGTCAAATGACTGCTTCTAAATCAAATCTTGAAGAGTAGTGGGGAATCGGAGCAAAAACGAAAAGGACAGAGCAAAATGGTTTAGTGCCACACCATCTTATGTATCTCGTGACACTGCACTAATTAGTATGTATTTAGTCACTGAAATATGTCTTAACAATACTACAATTAGTGATCTGTTAGCTAAGCGTCAGGAAAGATTCATAATAACTAGTCAAGGTAGGTAATAAAATGACCTCTAGTAAATGCACAAAATTTCTTGCAACATGCTATAGCCTGTTTGCATATGTTTTTGAAAATAAATTTCATACATTTTCACCCTTTGTTCATCAAAAGTTTAAAGGGAATCAATCTTCTTCAAAGATAAATCAATGAAATATTGGGACATCATGAAAAACATGAAAATAAACTTGTAGAGTGTCAAAATTAAACCTCTTTGAAAGACAATCAGGATTTCTGGAATTTTGCAAAGTTGAATTTTAGCAACTTTACAGAAAGCAATTTTTTCTAATGATGAAGCCATAAATGCACAGGTTGTTTCTAAAAGTTAACATTTCTTCCATAAATGAAGACAGATCCCAACAGGGCATCTGATAATGATAAAAGCTTACACTTATTCAGCATTTATGTACCAGATGCTATGCTAATCACCATTCATGGATCATCGGATCATCTTATTTAATCCTTACCACAACCCCATGAAGTAGGCACTATGATTATCTTCCTTTTACAGATGAGAAAATTGAGCCATGGAGAAGATTAGGCCATTTGTTTAAGGTCACCTGGCCATACTCTTAAATGTTATGATCTTACTTTTTTGGGCAAAAGCTTTTCAAAGGCTCTGGAAAAGTACGGCATCCCACAAAGCAATCTGCCCTTATTTTGGAGCATTTAACTGATACTTTTCTGTGTAAATCTCTAAAACAAGAAAAGATGAGGGCAGATAACATAAAATACTAGAGCAACAGATGATAAAAAGTTTCATAATGTAGCTTCTATGGCAAAAGATTCAAAACTCAAGAATATCCTATAAATGAATAGAAAACATGGCAATTCACAGAAAAATTAGATCTGAAATCTAAACCTCATTTTACAGAGTTCTGCCCCAGAGTTATCAGAATGTCATATCAAGCATCAGATGAAGTGACTTAGCATTCTGCCTATCTTCGTCATTTGAGTACAGAGACCCAAAAACAGTACTAATAAAATGCTAATAAACATATTTAAGAACTTTCCTTGAAAATTTCAACAAACGCATACAGAATGCTTCAATTTACTATGGTGTGCTTACTAGTAACAACATCCACTTATGGTAAGGGTAGTACTTCCCTCACCCAGGTCCAAGAACTCACTTATTGTTCACTGAATGAATTCTAGTTACAATGAGTATGTAGCCTGGAAAGGCAAAAATGTGTATTCATTCAATGTCTAAAAATAACGATCATCTTTTATGAGCAATCATTACCAGTGGAAAGATGTTTCAAGAAATGTGTATTCTATGCTTAACACTTCCTAAATAAATAAACCTAAGTAGTTTTCTTGATAAAAATCTTCTGTCACCCTATTAAAGTGTCTTACTTCATAATTACTCTAAGACAAATATTCGGGAACTGTCAAAGCCCAAGACACAATATTTTTTCAATAATATTTGGGAGGGCCTCCTAGGTGGCTCAGTCGGTTAAGTGTCTGCCTTTGTGTGCCTTCGGCTCAGGTCATGATCTCAGGGTCCTAGCATTGGGACCCACCTCAGCTCCCTTCTCAGCCGGGAGCCTTCTTCTCCCTCTCTGTCTCCCCCTCCCCACTGATTGTGCGTGCTCTCTCTCTCTCAAATAAATAAATAAAATCTTAAAGAAAACTAACATTTGGGACATCAAATTTGCAGACAAAGTCAATATAAAGCAATTCAAATTAAGAAACAGAAAAGAGTTAAAATAGGACTGAAAGGGTTTTTCCTAAGCCCACTTTAGAGAGGGAGAAGGTGAAAGGAAAAACAGAGCTAGTTTAGAGAAATGGAGCAAATGAACTACGTAGAGATAACATAAGGCTAAAAATTCAAAGGAAAAAAAAAAGATGTATTTGAAAATCATGAGTAGAGCAAAGAAGTAACATACTTGCCCTGTTAGGAAGGAAAAAGCTTTGGTTTATAAATGGGGAAAAGTATTGAAGCTAATATACTACAAAACAGTCCACAACAAAAAAATGGAAGGAATGGTAAATTTACAGCATGATGTATACCTTAGAAACATACATGGTAGCAAATCCAGTACATAAGACTAAATTACAGCCAAACCAGTCAATCATTGCTTTATGACGGCTGAAGACCTGAATTCTCTGATTGCTCTGTCCTATCAGTTTTGTGGATCTTGCTTCTGCAAAGCTGACAGTGGCTTATTGATTTGACCTAAATTGATGGGCCAGAATAGTTCTGCAAGGTCCCATCTACATGCATATAGATATCAGCACATATCTTGGATAAGAGAGACTGGAGTCTCTAAAAGCACATGAAGATAAATTACAGGAGAGAGAAAAGAGAATATGGTTCAAACAGCAGCAAGAGAGATTTAGGTCATATAAAACTTTGTATCACTAAGAGTTTAATAAGGGGCCAATATGAATTTTTACTTTCTGGGAATATTTAAGAATGGCTAACTATATCGGATTAACAAAACACAGTTGTAGGAATACAACTACCAAATATACCTAAGTTTCCCATTTTCAAAGCTGATAACTGTTCTTTCCAAAAATATCAAAATTATCAAAGACTTTTTCATCTGAAATGGATCAAATTATTTACTAGAATGTAACCCACATATGGAAAATTACATTATTATTCATCTTGTATTCACGAAGTACTCTGTGACAAGTAGACAGAGCAATGATTCTTTGTTGAACTGAGTCTGTACTCAATTTATTCACAGTCTTTCAAGTGTTGCCTGATTATCAATTTGCATTTTTAAAAGTATTTTATTTCTTTTTCCTAATGGAGAGGGAAGAGATTTACTGCTGCCCAAAACAAATGTAACGGCTGTGAGAGTAACACACATTACAAAAAAGATTAACAAAACAATCAATATACAATGTCAAATTTTGTCAATTCCTGAAGATCGCCTTTGACAAACCTATAAGATAAAAGAGAAGAATGGTACTAGCTTTTAGAAAAACAGCTGAGATACAGGAAACATCCCCAATAGCTGGTCTTATGAGAAAAAAGATATGCCTAAATTTAAAAGTAAATGCTTCTGGGGCGCCTGGGTGGCGCAGTCCGTTAAGTGTCTGACTCTTGGTTTCAGCTCAGGTCATGATCTCAGGGTCATGAAACGGAGCCCCATGTCAGGCTCCGTGACCAGCAAACAGTCTGTTTGAGATTCTCTCTCCCTCTCCCTCTTCCCCTTCTGCTCGTGTTCTCTCTCTCTAAAATAAATAAATAAATCTTTAAAAAATTTTTAAAAAAGTAAATGATTCTATGATATTATCCTTTAAAGATTTAATTGCCGAAAATTTAACAATGGACATTACTACTATAATTTTAAGGCAAAAAATTCCAGAGATACATGAATTAGAGTAAAAGCGGTCTTGCATTAAGTCAATACGTCATTATTCTTTTACTTTTTAAACAACAATCACATACTGGTATACTATAATGACTCAAATTAGAAATTCAATTATAAAAAGCTGTGACTTTTGCTTTTAAGGTCCTGACCCTACTACGATATTTAGAACTTAATATATCTTAAGATATGTTTAGGTACATGTAATTATGTTTAAGTGTGTAGAGTGTATGTATTGCTTTGGCTGAAAAAGATACTAATTTCTTTTCCACCTTGTTGAAGAGATTGATTTAAGCACTCCAAAGAACTTTCTGGTTCCTAAAATTTTCAAGTAACTCAATAATTGGAAAATTCCAATTAACTCCGTAAATTGAAATATTCAGATCATTAAAACACAAATATTACTGTTCAAATAGAAAAGACTTGTAATTAATACAAGCTCTATAACAACATATGAATAGGTTACTTTTATGAGTATGAGGTAATCTTATTTTAATGAAATATTCATTTAATTTACCCTCATAAATTGTTTCCCACAGAACTGAATTCACTTGATCAACTAAAATACATTTCCAAAGATTTTACATTACTTTCTAAAGTAATGATCCTCCATAAAGATACCTAAAGAGAACACAAATCCAAAATGTTAGCTGATCATCTTCATAAACCATCACTCAGGATCATTTAATGCTCAGCCTATGCATGACAGTTAAAGTCACAGAAATATTTACTTAAAACCATCACTAATTTGTCAGGAAATAAAAATGTATAATTTTACTAGGAAGATGTTGGATGACTCCCTCTCCTACCCAGAGAACAGACACCAAAACTTCAGAACACTTATGCCTGACATTGTACATCAAGCCTAGCATTCTCCTGGGACTTCCTAACACACATTTCCCTTAACCACTGGCGCCAAGAAGTTAAAAGGTCTGCACATAGATTGTAATCAATTCAGAAGTTAGGTAGGAAAAAAAACAAAACAAAAAACAAAGGTAACAGGTTTGTAGCTGGTATTACATTTTTAGCAATGAAAAACTAAACCGACCAATGATGCTACAATTTTTTGTCACCAACATTTAAATGAAAAAATTCAGAGAAAGCAAATAGGCCAAAATAAGGCTAAAATGTACACATTATGTGACAGCATGAAATACCACGACATTATCCTTTGAGCTTTAACTATGAAAAGGGGAAGGAAACAGACAGGAAAAAAACTCCCAAGTCTTTTAAAAGTAAGCTATTCATAAAGACATAAGCATTAGCAAGCAAACATTCTTACCTTGGGCAGGATCAGGTGGACCAAACTCCAGAGAATACCGTAAAATGAAGTTATTGTTCCACACGTAGAGTTGGTTATCTCTAGGATTGTAATCCACTGCAGCAATATACTGGTATTGGTTGGGGAAGGGAACATCTACATATTCTCCTCGGTTTAATCGGGTATTGTAAATGTAATCAATTGCATTCTTGCCTGTTTCGCTCTCATTGTCTTGATAAACTGACCTGACCACATAGAGGACTCCGCAGATCATAAAAGCATTTGATGCAGCACGTTTGTCATACACAGTCTCCCACGTTGCTTCAAATCGAAGAGTATATGGATTTAGTTGACTAATAACTATCATTCCATTGTTCTGTTCAGTGGCGTAAATGACCCATAAGCCATTTTCATCAACTGCTAGGTCGATATCAGTCTTCCCTCCCCATCTATATGGTGAGGTATCATGATAGTTGGCATAGTTAATGATGGCCTCTCCACTCTTAATTCTAGTCCTCAAGTCAAATTTCACAATGTTCCTTGTTCTCTCTTTGTTAAAGAAGACAGCACCATCATACACCACAAATCCAGTACCATCTACTCGATTTGGAAGTTTATATGTCGTTGTTTGGCGACTATTTTGGAAATCTTCTAAAGAAGCATATTCTATTAAAGTATCAGTACGATAGGGCGTCCAAGGCATGAAATAAATTTTATCTGCAGCCTGAAGAGGGTCCTTGCACCAAGCACCTGCCTTTTGTTCAGCTTCATATATACATGGTGAATCCACAATTGCTTTCAAGGTCCCAGGGCACACAAAAACTAACAAGTCACAGAGAAAAGACAACAATTAAGCCAAGTTAAAAAACTAAACAGGCAAACACAAATTTTAATGATCACAAATAAAAAGAGAAAAAAATGCGTTTTATTAACATTAGATTTTACCAAAATTTATACTTAATACAAGTACCACCCTTCTTTCCTCAAGTTACAATAATCAATGTACCAGCATACAAAGTGGCTGGCATATATTTTCACAAATACAAACCCAAGTTTAAGAACATTCATAACTGAGCTGACAATGTGCATTTTTGCTATGTGTTTTTAATCTTATAATTTGGCAATTTATACTTTAAAACTTTGAGCTTTGTGCATCACAGTGTACAAAGGACTTTATTTTTAGTCCCAACTTTGTACCCTTCCTCCCCTAGCCCACTTATAAACCCTCCAAAGCAAAACACCAAAATAAAGGAAATAAAACAAAAACCCAACGTGAAGGCTTATTTAGAACTTTTATAAAAGTTAGACTGAAAACAAAGGTGCTTGAATTGAAGAAACATAAATATTCAGAAAATGTAATTAGGAACAGGAAAAGTAAATACAAAGAAAGCAGTGATGAAACGACCAGGAGACCCTGTAATCATGGCATGCTATGGGGAGGGTTCTGGAAGCCAGGCAAGATGACACTTTAATAATAAAATATCCAAGGGTGTCAGAAAAAGAGATAAAGGGTGAAAAAGAAACACAGAAAGGAGCAGCTCCCCCTCGCCGACTTCAGAATTTTTTACCCCATCACCAGATTTAGCAGTCATATAATTTCATTGTAAACAGTCGACTTCTTTATGAGGTGCATTTATGAGATCCTGCTGATTATTTTAATGTCAGGAGTGTTGTGGGGGGAGGGAAGGGAGGAGGTGACATCCATAAGGCACATAACAGGGAGCTGGGGTTCAGACTGTATACGTTATTTACCTTTTTGCTCCACTTCTATTTTAAGCATCGGAAGAAGAAACAAAAAAAGTGCAAGGAAAAAAGAAAAAAGATTAAAATAAATTGACTATTAGTCTAAGACTGAATTCGTAATAGATGCTAAATATAGGAAGAATAAGAGCTGTACTACTTTGGATAAAGAGAAACACACAACAGGAAAACCTAGCAGGAGAAAGATTCTAAAGTTACATAAAAGAACATGGATCAATCATTTTAGTAGATTAAGGAGGCAATACAAATATGTTGGCATGTTGCTTCACTTAGTGTACCTGAATAAATAATGAAACTCTTCACTAAAGCATGGTATATATACTCTTGCCTTTCCAAAGTCACTCAGCATTTTTATCCAGTTTTACTTTATATATGTATGCTACAGGCACAAATGCATGCAAAGGTGTATCATCCCCATCTATCTTATCATATGAACTCATTATTAAATTGACAAAATCAGGCAAGCATAATAACAGGAAAATATATTATAAAATGACAACTCAATTTTGGAGCTTAGGTCAAATTTAATGAATATTGATATGGCTGTATTTTAACATTTTCCCAAGGATAATTATGTAAGAATAAATATATAATTATGCATCTTAGTAATTTTCAATTTTTAAAATTATTTTCTATTTCTAGAAAAATCCATCTTAATCATAAGAAAAAAATGCCTCCTTTGCAGGAATATATAAATCTCCCCTGCAACCCCAATAGGGATTTTGAAGGGTGGGGTCAGGTAGTGCCTTTCTTCCCCACTAAGAATTAGTAAATTTATTTATTTAGGTTTATATATACTTTACATTATAAAATTCTTACTAAATTCCCCATATTACATATCTCAAACTTGTAATATTAAGTCTATTTTTAAAAAAAAAAGTAAGCAAAATACATACAAGGAAAAAGCAAGCACAGTAGGCAAGGAGAAAAAGGAAGAAAGAATTATGGTTAGCTTATTATGACATTGTCTACCATCATCAATTTACATAGAAAGCAAGCTGGCATGCAACGACAATCATACCGAGCATTCAAAGCAAATACCTTGACTCCACAGACCCCATAAAAGGTAAATGCTTTCATAAAACAAACCTGATTAGTACAGTTATATGAGAAAAAAAAAATCCTCCCTCCAAGAAGTCTAAAGAAACAGATTTTACAGTTAGGAAGGGTGCTATATAAGATTCTTGCTGGTAAATAGAATTCTAATAATTACAAACCATAAAACACTATTTTAGATTGTATGTAGGCTTTGAAGTATGTTGCCTGAATTTCATAAAGTGACCAGATTAATGTCTGTGATTCTCCCTCTTTCCTTATTAAAATGCATTAGGGTGTGCTAATACTCTATCTCCAAACTGATTACTCAAAGATACTGTAGTTGCACATTTCATTAAGATGTCTTAGCTTGATTAATTTTTAAAAATTACAATAATTCATCAAGATTAAATACTGACCTCCTGAAATACCTCAGAGACAAAAAACGTACAAATATTTTTGCCAGAGGAATGGCATATCAGCCTCTGCATTAAGCCGTCACCTCCCCATCCAACTTGGTCTATTTGACCACTTTCAGGAAACATACTTGCCCTATAATGTATAATTCTGACTATATCCAGTAAAAATAAGAAGTTCAGTGTTACTGATATGAAACAGTTCTTTTTTATAAACCAGTTGGCCTAAAACTACTCCTCAATGAAGAGCAATATTATACCTGCTTAGAATCAATAACAGAAGGGCGTGGTGGGAAAATGAGGATAAGGGAAATCATTAGTGTTGTGACTTCTCAGACTATATTTATATACAGCTGTATTCTTTTTTTCAGGAAAGAATGATTTTACTGAGTAAATCAATTAAATGTAAAGGATGGGAATAATACATTTTGAAATATGTTACATATTTAAAACAGAACTTAAAACAAGTTCAATAAGGAATGTATAAAATATACTTGTTTTCCATTCATTGAAAATGGCCGGGCTTTATTATGTGATACACTAAAATGACAGTGCATTTGCTTAACAAAATACTAAATAGGGAAGTCTTCCTTTGTGATTTGACTAATCACTTAAAGAAAAGAAATGTATAGAAATTACATATAATTTATAGTTCTGATGAAAACAGAAGTAACACCCAATTGTAAAAATAAGAAATAAATAAAACCTTTGATGACTGACGAATCACATGAGATATGGATATTGAAAACAAAAGTCCTTACATTATGATTTTTATGAAAACCCAAAGGACAGAGATCTGTCAAACCAGCCAAAACTCCATCAACCCAGAAGAATATAAAAATACAATAAAATTAATGAAATTAGCATTCTTCATTACATGCCAGATGTATACTGCAACTTGTCTTAAAAGACTGTGTGAATTAATTCATAACAATACATTTACTATTCTATAGACCAACATAAATACACGACCCACCAACATCAGTGGAGGACTACATCAATGTGCAAGACACGGAACTGACCCAAAGAAACTTAAGCCTACATACTCTGTATCTGAAGTGACACACTATTTCATTGTGAATAATCTCACATTGATTCATTAAAAATATTTAATTAATAGTAATGGTTATTTTTCTAATCAAACAAAACTTACAGTTAAAATTATGGTATAATTTGTATAATTTAATGATAATTTGAAAAAGAAGGCACAAATATCAAAACCAAATCTTGCCTGTAAGGTATGAAATTCTAATAATTATTTTCCTTTGTCCTATACGACCTTTATGACCTCTTTTAAACACATTTACATTCAGTTACTAACACTTCTGTTAATGATAAAGGATAAGCAGGATACACACATTTTTGACACAGGCATTATCTGGGTAGGTATAAATGTCACATGTAATATTACACGTGCCTGCCTATAAACATAAAAAGACAAACAACGGCATTTCTAAATTTATTATAAAATTTATTATAAAATTTTCAAAAATCATGGGAAATTCCCGGAATTGTTATTATTATTATTTTTTTTTAATTTTTTTTTTTTTAAGGAGGGAATGTTTTTCGGATGTGTGAACTCCTAGAGAATTTGCTCTGGATAGAACATGGCATAAAGCCAGGTGGTAAATGACATAATAAATGCTATAGTGACAATTTTTATCAACTACATAAAGTTTAAAAGGGGTACGCAAATGATACAAAGTACAAAAACACTATTAAGGGAGAAGGGAAAAATACAGGCTTAAAATGAAAGTATAAGAAATGGGTATAACAGACAGAAACAAAGAAACAAAAGGAGAGGAAAATGAGGAAAAGAGATAAAATACACAATCCTACCCAATATCAAAACAATTTAAAATATCCTTTGCATTAAATTTCAATATTAGTGAAAAATCATGCAATATATAGTGTGTCACTACTGTACAGTATATAGGAATTATAATTCTATTCTTTAGCATGGAATAATTTGAAAAAAAAAAAAAAGCCAGACTTATTTCTGCCTCGTGCAAACATCTAGAAAGGTAACAGCAAATTAATTACTGGTTTGTTTTTTTTTTTAAAGGACAAAAACTAAAAAGAACAAATACTTCTCTGCGTATGACTATTTGCAAGTTTAGTGCACAATATACAATACTTCTGGAGAACTGAAAAAGTAAAATTTTGAAAGTTAGATGTTCCAGAAGATATCCACATTTTCCTTTCTAAAACAGCACAAGAAATAACTTAAGAGTCTGAAAATAATATTTGCTTAACACTGTTCTTGGTCTATAGACTAGGTTACAGGAACTGGCTCCAGAAAGACAATTCTTGGCAGCTCTGACTGACTCCACTGTTTGGGAATGGATGCTGTATTCCTTTTCTAATTTGAGGACAGAAACCATGATAAATTCAAATGAAAGTGACTTGATGGAACAAAATTTTGGTTAGCTCAAAAGAATACAATGTTCCTCTAGTGGCACAGGAGAATGATTATGTAAGCCACCAACACTACACACAAGAGAAATAATATAAAGATCAGTGCACTCAGTAGGCTTCCAATCCTACAAATGGTATAGAAAATACTGAAAACATAAAAAAGCATCCATTTCACAGTAACACAGGAACACAGAGCAGGGATGAAAAGAAAAGATAATCTGTGTTTGGCCTTTAACTGATACCCACAAAAAGCCAATTTATCAAAACTGTGGGCAGAGAAGAGAGAGACCGCACCTTCACAGGCTGTGTAGGAATGTATTACTACCATATTAGACATATTACATTTATCTGACTTCAGCTCTTTGGTTTTAGAAACGTTGATAGTTTGGACATACAAATCTATCAGGACTAGCGATCTAGCTTTTGAGGTTCTGAAAAAGGCAATTTCATTATTTAGTTCAAATCCATTTTTTTTAAGGAGGGAAGTGTACAAAACTTTCTCAAATCATTAAAATTGCTGCTTCAGAACTTTCAGTTCAAATGCCCATGAATCAAGGTTACAGGACACATCCTTTTTCCAATTTGAAGAGGTAAAGAAGACAAGAACACTATTAAACAAACTAGCTTATGAAAATTACCTAACATCCTGAAACTTTTGGTTGTCTAAAATGTTTTTCTGCTGAAAGTGAAGAATACAATTTAGCAGTATGAATTCTGAGATTGGGGGAAAAACTACACAGAATTAGAGCGTTAGCTAAAGACTACTTATGAAACTTCCACCTGAATTTTAAATATCCCTTGTCAAATTAAAAATAGAAGTCTATCCAAGGTTTTGTTATATCTATTTTATTTATTAAGACGTCAACACTGAATCTGGTAAAAGAAATGCTCCTATAAGGCCAAGAAAACAAAAAAGGAAAGCACTTGCCTCAGTTACTACAATGGTAGCTTTTACCAGGCACTAAAGTTACCACAACAGCAGGTAGCCATTCAAGTAGCTCACGATTAAAACCGAAGTCAGTTCCTTCTTTAGAAAACTGTGAGCCAAACCAATTTGTCAGCAACTGGTATTGGGCAAAAGTACAGATTTCTATCTGCCCTACTGAATAGCTAATTCAAGTTTGTTTTCTGGAAAAACACTAGTCTTAAAAGCCAAACACTTAAGAACACAGACAGACACTTGGCCAGCATCACACTATGGCTTCCTTCCACACTTCATGAAGCTAATTGGAGGCCCGAGTCTGTTAGTGCTCTGCATGCATAATGGTTTTGTAGGCCATAAACATATGCTTCCTTCACATGTGTAGTCTTTCAGCATCAACGAGGAATGCTGGAGAAAGTGAAAATCACAAACTTCATACTTACTGTAAGGGACACATTCATATTGGACTTCAAGATATTTGTATGTTCCAGGACATGGATCAGGAAATACATCTGACCCAGTAACTACTATACACTGTGTTCGATTGTTGCACCTAGAAGACAAAACAAATAAAACTGGTGTAACATAATCATTTACTTGTTTTTAATGAAGAAATCGAATACAGAACTGATTCATATTTTCTTTAAGCAACTAGTACCGTAAAACAAAAAATTCAACTGATATTAGGTTGCTCCACATTATTAAATAAAGAGCTATAAAAATCCTATTTTATGTTGTACTATTTCTGTATCATGGGCCTCACTAAATTTTCACTCAAAGTAAAAAGCAAATAACGGTTCTCTATTATACTACTATACATTTAATTGTAATTTTTAGCATATTCAACATGTACTAAAAAAAACGTATATTTGCCATATTTTAGAACTAAAATAACAATTAAAAATGATACTATGATTGAACAGAAACAGCCGTAAATTGAATAGCTTGGAAGTAAGTTTTGAGAACATATTAAAACAAAGAAGGAGCCAGGTTTTTAAGTTTATCCATTAAATCCAGTTTTGCGTTAAGTTTTGTATTAAAGGGACTTTCTGCACTCTTCCAAACCAGACACCAAGCTAGCAGATCACACCTTCCATGCTCTGGCTTGATAAATGATAGAATTCACTTAAAGCAGTTAGCACAGTGCCTGGTACACACTGTCTAAGACTTGTTACTCTTGTTATACTCACTGATCACCAGGTGCTTCTACTATACATGACGTGACTATGAGCCCAGATTCTTCTAAATTAATACTCTCTGAAATAAAATTTTAAAAAGAAGGGCACCAACATGATGCCTAGAATGCCCTATTTATTACTACTGGAAGTACTCTCTCATTTTTGTGTTATCACTTATTCATCAACATTATTAAGATTAAGGTAGAATTTTAGGCAAGATGATATTTAAGTTTTGTGAATTTTTCAAAATTATCTTTTTATAAGCTTATTTATAAAGGAAAGAACTATTTCCCTTTATAATTTGCCTTGATTACAACTCAACAGAATGTAATGTTTGCAGGGTTTTATTATATTTTCTGATAGTACATAAATTAAGAAGGCAAAGCAAGCAGAACAAGAGCATTATAACAAAATTTATTTAACAATTTGAAGACCAGATATTCTATAGTGCATAAAATAACTGGACTATAAAGTGGCAAATAAAGAATGAAAAACCAGCTCAGTTTATTTTAGCAACGACAACTAATGAAGGACAATGGAAGGAGACGTGCATTAAAGAGGGGTAGGTATGTTAAGTCATGCACCCTTGTAGCCATTTCAACTCAAACCAAGTGGATTGATCCTTGAAGAGCAGCAAGACCTAAAAACTTGTACAGGATCAAACAGGTAATTTTATAGGTCAAAGTATATATAATACACTTCAAACAAAAGTCTTAAATATTACATAAACTCTAATATTGCTTGTGCAGATATTAAACTAATGATAACTTATCACAATTTATCTAGAATACTCTATGCCATATATTTTTAAAAACATACCATATAGAATAATTTTCAAAAGCATGGACAATGTAAATGGTGCAGTGTCACATTCTTATGCACCATCATGTTTTACTCCCATTACCTGTATTTCTTTTAAGCTGGTTCAATCATTTGAAGAAATTTGCCAGTGGTTCTCCATTTGGTGTAAATCAATTATTTTAACGAGAATCACAGAACCAATTTCATATCTTTAAAATTTTAAACAGCAGATGAATTTAAGATTTGTCAATAGATAGATCAGTATCTAATATTTCAACTAATGTTTCATTTCCTTCTTTCTTAAAGTTTACAGTAAGAGAGTTCACCGCTTTGTTAGAGTTTCTTGATCCCCCAGGATCTTCAACCACTACCTGGTTCTTATCAAAAACTAAAGTGCTTTTATTTCCTTCCTTATATTTATTTACACCTGCAAGGATTTTCCCATCTTCTCACTCCCACACCTTTCAGAAACAAACAAATCTGAACTCCTGTGAGTTAGACATCCCTTTTATATACATCCTTAGTGTACAAAACCCTGCCACGTTTTTGGGAAAAGGTGGCAAGAGTAAGGGGTGGTACTCAAGGTTGAAATGGACCAAGACAGTGAAGGATTCTGGACAAGGTGAAGGACGATATAGCCCAAGGGATTTAGGAATTTATATCATTTTTTAAAAATAAATAACACATTGGGGCGCCTGGGTGGTGTAGTCATTTAAGCCTCTGACTCGGTTTTGGCTCAGGTCACGATCTCAGGGTCGTGAGATCAAGCTCCACATCAGGCTCCGCACTCGGCGCAGAATCTGCTTAAGACTCTCTCTCCCTCTCCTTCTGCTTCCCTCCCCCAAGCATGCATTCTTTCTCTTTCTCCAAAATAAATAAATAAATCTTTTAAAAAATAAAGAATATATTGACAATTATCCATTCCCCCCCAGATGATCAGATAAATAAATATGATTGTCATATGGGGTAAAAGATATCTTTTATTCTGGGTACCTGGGTGGCTCAAGTATTCCTTCTTCCATTACATTTTGTTTAAAAGAGACCAACACCATAAAATGAAAAATAATTGTCCATATTTACTTTTTCTGAACTTTTTTTTGCATTAGTCATCTGACCACAACTACAAGTTCAAATTAATGTCAAAAGCAATTACCACAATTTGTATCAACTGGATGATTTTTATTTCTTTTAATAATCACATTGTACAAAACACTTTAAGATAGCGAAAAGTGTTATAGGGCTATATTCCTAAGTAAAATGAAGGTAAGGAGACTTAATGGAGTTCCTGGAAATAAAATTATATTGATTTCTAGAATTCATAGCTTCCCAAGATGTCAAAAATGTTCATTTTAGGGGCGCCTGGGTGGCGCAGTCGTTAAGCGTCTGCCTTTGGCTCAGGGCGTGATCCTGGCGTTCCGGGATTGAGCCCCACATCAGGCTCCTCCACTAGGAGCCTGCTTCCTCCTCTCCCACTCCCCCTGCTTGTGTTCCCTCTCTCGCTGGCTGTCTCTGTCTAATAAATAAATAAATCTTTTTTAAAAAATGTTCATTTTATATATTGGAAATACTAGAAACTGATCTTGAGAAAAAATGGAATTTGGGGGCTAAAACAGGAAAGGGTCAGCAAGAAGAGGAACACAACTGTAAGAAGCATACAGCAATTAGATTTGCATACCAGTATCTTGCTTCATGGGAAAGAATACCTAAGCTTTTGGAGGACCAAATGATGGAAATACAATATAGTTAGGTACATTCACTTATGAATGAAGCGAAAGCCTGAAGTTTTCAAATTCAGTAAGTGTGCGGACACAAGAGGAAAGAAAATACCAAATATGAGCTGTTAGGACTGAGAAAAATCTGAAAGTTCCTTAAACAGTATACTGTTAGTAAGATTTTTAAATTGTAAACTGCTATCATTTAAGAAGATAGGGAAAGAGAAGGCAATTAGTCACAGAAGCAAAGTAAATTATCACCAACTGCTCTGTTTCAAGTTTTCATTCTAATGAAAATGAAAAGGTACAACTAAGCCAAGAAAAGAAAAGCCCTTCAGTTGCTTGTATTCTCAGTCCTGGGCATAGCTCCTGGCATGATTTTCTCCCTCTTCCCCCACAGAAAAAGATTTATCAGTAAAGGTATGGCTTCTATTAACTATTAGATTATCAGTACATTTTGGTAATATTACATGGATTCATTGTTAAAAATCTATACTTTTTTAAATGTTAAGCATAAAAAAAGTATGAATGGGAACAAGGCAGAAGAACAGCATTTTTAAAAATAGGTACATTGCATGTACGCCCATTTTTAGCAACAGAAGGAAAGTATAATCTTTTCCTAAATATTTGCCAACTAATGAAAATTTCTAACACTAAATAAATTTGGAAATAACATTTTTGACAATCTGTGAAAATACACCATGGTTCCTACGAGGATGTCATTAAAAATAATAACAACAAAAAAGATCCACTCTAATCGCTGCAGATTTCTATATATTCAACCTTTGACTTCTTTATTAAAATAAGTTTTAATAAAGTGGCTCAACTAACAGGAAGAAAATAATCGTTTTTAGAACTCAAATAATACCACCTATGTATTATTTCTACACATGATTTTAGGTTGCAACTTTCTGACTATCATTTTAAATATTTTTCCACTAATTTTCTTACTAATCTAAAATATACAGAGTACAACACTCATCCTGAGAATTCCACATGTTAACTAAAATAAATCCAGTAATAAATGCTTTGTAACATTATCAAATTCAAACACCAGAAGAAAAGTATTATTTCTGACACTAATATTCATAAAACTTACATTTTAATCATAAAACCCATCATCTACAATGAAGAAAATCCTAAATCCTACTTTATAGGTCATAAAGCTGCTTTAAATGGAGCAAAAAACCTGAATTTTAAAAATTAGTTTAAAACTCATTCCTGCAAGTCTTTCAACTCTAAATGGGAAAAAAAAAATTCTATTTGGGAATGAAGCCAAATGCACATCTCATAAGCTGAAGAAAATAAAACCGCATAATTTTGGAGATTAATGCCTATTAGTTTACTTCGTATGCATAAGGGAATGCCAATATATTTGTTTCTCAGCAAAATTTAGAGTATAACATTTAAAGTCATTGATATTGTCTAGGTTGTGCATAGTATGTAAGAGAAAAATACAAAATACCTAATGAATCTCTTAACCTTCACAATTAGAATATGGTAAAAGTTAAAAGTATTAAAACTGTGTATTTTGTCTTCCAGATGTAATCAATATTAACTTTTAAAGCATCCATAATCATTTTTGAAATTAAGTTAAACGTTGCTACAAAAATGCGTAATGATGAAAAGGCATTTTATAAATGTGTATTATCATTAATTTACATACGTATATGGAAATTACCTTAGAAATTGTCATGCACAAATTAGCAGTACTTTGAAGAAACATCTTTTTTTATTTTGGGGACAGTACTGATTCATTACTAATGAAATGTTAATAATGCAAACACACTATTAATATGTTGCTTTTCCTTAATCTTTTAAAAGTGTAAATGAAAGAAGGCTCAATGCACATATCACTTATAATCTGAAAATAAACTGTATAAAAATCAACAATATAGCGTATCATTTGACTCTGTTCAGAAGCAAAATCATTTGCTATTTGGGAAGATTAGTGTTTGAAAGCAAAGGCTTTAGAATCAGAAAAAACAGGGGTTTAAATTCCAGTTTGTCTGTTTCTTTTAACTATGAGCCCATAAGCAATGTATTAAACCTTACAGCCTTCTTTCGAAGTTTGTCTTTAAGGTTAGATGGGATAATGCAGGCAAACTCTTTGCACAATGCCCAACAAATATGAATTACCAAAAACATCAATAATGATAAGTACTCCCTTATGTAAGATGGACACAGATTTGCAAACCTTAAAGGGGCAGGCTATCTTTTCTTGCTCCAGAGTGGTTCCTGTACTGTGCCTATGATTTCCTGTGTACAGCTTTAAAAACAGGTCAACTATTCATGTAAATTTGTTTCCTTCCCAACCCTAATCTTGAATTGTACAATGCCCAACAAATTGCTTTTACTCTTCTTTTGATTATCTTATGCTCATTATTACACTTTACCAAGTGCAAAGTATGGAGATGAGATTCCATGTGTAATCTATTGTGAGAGGTGTTTTAATCAATAGTCTTGTTCTGCTGATTAAGCAGGGGCTTCTGTTTTGGCAAGATAACATTAGTTTCTCCAGTCATGCTCCAAAAACCATTGGGAATCTTCAGCAGATCATTAGATATGCTACAATAAAGCTTTGGTACATTTTCTTTTCTTCCTTAAATTACTTCTTCACTGTCCCATCATTCCTTGTCTCGATGGCACTGCATTATTATTGCATCTCCCCTGAAACTTGCACTAGAGCTATGTCTCCAGGCCATAGGATGCCATTTTCAATTGAAGCTTCTGCTTGAAAATATAAATTAAGAAAATTTCATTATCTCCTGCCAGGGGCCATTATTCACCACAGTTCTAAGGAAGATTAAAAATGCAAAATCTACCGACTTGAACAAATACTCCAGCATTCAACAGAAAAACTCAGTATATCATGACAGAAACTAAAAATTAATGTTTGCTGAAATTTGGAGACACCCTCTAGAATTAGTCCAATTCTTTATTGAGCCCGTAGGTTCAGTGAAGATTGCTTCCACAATTTCAGTCTCTTAGTGGCATCTGTTATTTTTAAAAATTCAATTATAAAATACTAGCAATAATAGGTCTGTTTTCTTCCCTGAGTAATCTTCTACCTTATTTAAAACTGCTCACTTTTTTGGAGACAAACTACATACTTTCAAGGTACCAGGGTATCATGTAATGGCACTCCTTTCCAAAGTGCCATATATAAGCAGAACATTCACAAGAGTACCCTGGAAGAGTTTAAGCCACATACACATGGGGGATTATTTCTTCTTAATGAATGCAACATCTACAGTTGAATTATTGCTACTGAATCCATTCTCTCATTAATAAATAGAAATGATATTCATTCCTGAGTCTCGATTACTAAAAAAACAAAAAACAAACCCATTATATGTCTATAAGTAAATTTTATTCTACTCAAGTAAACCAGTTTTAAAAAATTAGAAATGTTACCTCAAAGGTAACATAAAAGGAAACGAAAGGAAAAGGAAACGAAAGGAAAAGGACACTGTTAACCTATACATTTTTACTGGAGGTGATTATATGTCTGGCACATAACAGAAATTCAGTAATTGTTTCTGAATGAATGAAGTAAATGATGAATAGTTAGCTTGGCTATTCTGCTTACAAATAAACACAGTTAGTAGAAAATAAATACCAGACATCCAATTCTGCTTCAATCAGCCATACTTGATTCTCAGAGAATTCTGTCAATTTGGACAGAATTTTGTATCAGGAAAGCCAATGACACAGCACTTAGGAGATAGACTATTTAAAGGCAGAGGAAAAACGTACTCTTTAAACTTCCAAATCACTGCATACACTATCAAGTCCAAATGACCAAGGAAAAAACGTACAGTACTTTAGGCACTAGAACCTTGACCTTCTGAGTCCAAATTTAGAACAAATTTTTACACACATAGCAGATGACCTTAAAATACAAATAGGTAAGTTCTGATGCGAATAGATTTATTCAAGGAAAGTAATCAAACTGCGGGGATAAAAAGAAGTTATGTTCCAACATAAAAGGTGACAATCATCCTCAAAAATCAAAGCGGGAAACTGAGGTGAATGATACATCAAACCTCGTATTTTATTACTGTATATAGTTCTTTTAGCATCTAAACTTCTATTCTGTAGAGCTAAGAAAAGTGGGTCCCGCTTTCTTTAAATATTTATTAATGATGATTTGTGAGCCTAACTAATTGCTAGGTAAACATAACATTAGGAAGCTAAATGGTGTGTAATTATTATGGAAAAAGAAGAGGTGTTCTATAGTAATGTTCCCATTTGTCACATAACTATGTTCTCATAATTTATTTAATAATTTGTGTATTTTAGTAGATTTCTATCCATCATATAGTATTTAATTCTTTAGGCATGTTAAGATATTATACTCAAAGCATTACAGAATATGTGTTGTTTGAACTATTTTGAAATCACTGAAATAAAGATGAATTATAGAAATAAAGTTACTATAGAATCTCCAGAAAAATATGCTTGAATATTGGTACATGACATGAATACATAATTTGGAAAAAATGACAATTTCTGTTCCATTCAGTTTCCAATACGCTGGTGTTCTCAAAAATTTTAAATACAATCCTGATTCCAAAAAAAATACAACTGTGATTACATCTTTGCAACTGTATTTGAAAGAAAAAGGTATAGAAAAAGACAATTTATTAATTAAATAACCATAAGCAAAAATACAAAATAAAGTTCTTTCAGTACTAGCAATATGTAAACGTAAACCTATTTGACTGAAAAAGTGTACGGTATATAACAGAAATAGAAAGCCAAAATAAATATCAGGTAACCTACAGCAGGTCAACAAAAGCTTTGACAGTCAAATCCCGTTTAATCCATGTCCAAAATATTGTCATTCCATTTTTCAATGTTAAAAACAGGAATAACATAAAAGTGACACCTTCCACAATCATTTTGTGTCTGAATAAAATACTATGTTAGGAATTATAACCAGACAGTTTGTGTACTTTAATATTTGCAAGTTAAATGTGCAACTCAGAAACTCAATAATCCTCAAAAATTCCACATTAATTACTAAAATAAGCATTTGAAATGGCAATGCTGATTTGCTTAAAAACAAGTTACTGTGTTTTAGAAACCTCTGAAATTCCTTGCAGTTTTTACTGGACCTTGGGGTCAGTTTAATGCAAATTAGACTTGACTCACTCAGAGCCTTATTAATCCAGTACAAAATCTCTTGTTTGCAGAAATGCACATTCAACATAAATGTGCTTGCTTTTATTAGCAAAATAAGAAGTATTTATTTACAAAGCATGCCACTGAGACTAAGTTTCATTCACAGGGTCATCAGGTCTAACTACTTAATGAAAGGAACAAAATAATTTAAGCGGGGATAAATACTAAAATTTTGAAATATTTAAAAAATATCGCTTCTGTGTCCAAATTTTCAAGACCTCTGCTTTTAATAATTCAAAAAATTATTATGACCTGTATCAATTAAGAGAAATTATTTATAAAAATGTTAACCTACTACAGTTTGCATTTGCAGAAACTATCACATTTTTAACAAGGGAAATGGGAAATCGCTATGGGATGCCCTAGTTAGATTAAATTAGCAGGAAACTTGTTACCAGACCATATAAAAGACACAGCGTAATAAGACATGACCTTGCAGAGCCTTGGAGCCAATCTATGATGTTTTTCCTTCCTATAACCCTTGCTAATTATCTGCAAAGTTGCAGACCCTTTTGTCGTGGGTTATTTTTCTTCAAATTGTGAGGGGATTTTTGGTTTCTAAATATTTAATTAGCCTTGTTATGATATGAGAATTGTTGTACATGCCAAGCATTTCGATTTTCATACTCTATTCCTTCTAATTATCCTCAGATTTAGATTGGTCATCCCAAATCTTTTTCTTTTGTAATTATTTACTTCTTAAAGATCATTCGGTGAAGAAATATTTCCACCCTTATGGCTCTTCTTTTTCACAAATGGCTTTTCTGGTCCGTTAATTACCCGCTCAGAGGATTAGAGTTTGAAATAATGCAAAAGAACCTGCAACTAAAAGGAGTTTTAGAGGACAACACTGAGTAAACTAGATTTTCGTCATTGCTATTTTAAATTCACCTTAACAGATTACTCCCTTGGTTTGGATAGGATTTTGAAAAACAAGAAAATTATGCCATAAATATATATTTTTCTGTGTCCCAAGATATTTGATGGGGTATGACTTGGTCAGTATTCTAGATCTCTGCATAGGAAACAAATGAGTATCTAATCTAATTGACGGCGAATATAATTTCTGCTTTTACAGACCTCACTTTGATTACAGCACAGCAACACATGTTCACAGAACTCCCATATAAATCGAACCGCAAGCAAAGAAATTAAATCATAAGACTTGATAGCATGGCTTTTAAAAAAATTTCCATCTATGCAAAGCTTAAGACTAAATGCAATTTTTTGATGATTTAATTGACTCAGAAGTTTTTCGTTTTTTATTAAAATGATTATATTCTATAAGTGCCTGGGTTTTGTTTTGTTTTTTAATCAAGAGCCAAGAAAGCACTGCTATTCTTTACCCGAAGTGAATTCTTTTGACATAAAATCTTTCACATCTTTCACTACTATTATTTTCTCATCAAAAATTTTCAGCTAAATACACTTTTCTTATATAGCTTTTTTTTTTTTAAAGATTTTATTTATTTATTCGACAGAGATAGAGACAGCCAGTGAGAGAGAGGGAACACAAGCAGGGGGAGTGGGAGAGGAAGAAGCAGGCTCATAGCAGAAGAGCCTGATGTGGGGCTGGATCCCAGATCGCCGGGATCACGCCCTGAGCCGAAGGCAGACGCTTAACCGCTGTGCCACCCAGGCGCCCCTTATATAGCTTTTTTTTAAAGTAGTTTATTTTCCTTATGCAACTTACAAAATATTTGGTAGTAAAATACATGACATGGTTTACAAACAAAAATACGGGAATGCCCTGTGTAAAAGGGGATGCAAAAGTATGAGTGGGCAGTGTCTTAATAATATGATTTGAATTAATAAATTAATGTTGGAACAGGGAAAATATGTAGAGTTAGTATTTCCCCAAAAGGTCAAGAAAGTGAAAACACTCTCATTCAGAAAATAAAGTGCTACATAATTATTCCAGAAGTTAAATGTTTCTATTAGCTATCTCGTTTTAATTCTGCACCCCATAAAAACTGTTACCTGTGTTTTCCCTATGTTGTTCTTTCCCATCTAGAAAGATGCATCAGAACAGAATTCTCACAGAAATGACTATCTATCTATCCATACTTCTTGAACTCTTTCCTTCTTAATAGAAAGACCATTTGAAGGACCTGAAGTCTCTGAGGTAGAACATTTTTAGAGCTGAGGACACTAGGCTAGTAGTTGCTGAACTGCTGGTTTCTGTCTTACAGTGGTGCCCTCTATGCAGCCCGTTGCCACGTACTGAGGTGTGAGGGAGGCACACATATTTGCAGGAAGCATCAGCTAAGGAGGAGGTATAAAGAAAGCCAACGCATAAACGATGCTGGCCCAACAGTATTATATTCACCCCTGATTAATGGAACCTGAAGTGATCTTTGTCTCCTTTCCCTATAGCAGGAATTGTCTATATAACTAATTTGGCAATTAATCATATTCTGCTTTGTGGCATCTCTTGTATACTTTGCATTTTGGTTTTTATTTAACTCAGCAAGTATATTCCATGTTTCGAATTAACAGGTAAACTCCTTCTGTTTTTGTTTACATTCTTTCCCAAAAATCCGAGAGTGCCGGGGACTTATTTGTATCAGTCTCATTCAATGCCTTTGGTTGTTGCTAGCTTCCTAGTCTTGCCTCTCCAGCTTCTTTTAAACTCATCAGAATGCCTAGTCCTGTTTATGGCAAAAAGAACTCACTCAATAAATACTGTCTAACTCAGAATTCTCACTCTTCTATTATTTTATTAAGGGTTTTTTAATTAAAGGGACAACTCAAAATGTCTTATTGATACATACCAGTTGTCATTTCTTTAATAAAAACTGTGGAAATTTTGTATAGATGTTTACTTAATGTTTTGTAAGACAAGAGATGAAAAACAATAAAGACAAAAAGCTGGAACCATAGACTCTTGGGATACTCTTAGCAGTAGAGCAGGTGTGGAAGGCTAAAAACAATCCTTAATACCTATAATCTGAATATAAATAATCAAATTCATTAGAGGCTCTTTATAAAGAGGTGGATACTGTGTGGTTCATACACTCTCAAAATTAATGGAGTCTCACCTGACTGATAAATAATATGGCAAATTTCACTGGCTTACTTATGATAAATCAGAAGTAATCTTTAATCATGACAAAATATTCATAATCTAATCCTTTTATCAAATTGACTATCACTGCAGGAGTCTCATGTGTTTGCACAATTAAAAACCCCATGTTAGCTGTATATAATAAGGCATTACATTTGATGCAAATCCTTTTCTATTGAAATAAGTGCCAAGCTGACAGCAGGAAGTAGCTGATAAGAAAGCAACAAGGCATTGCTCATGGCATTCTCGATAACTGAACACCTACTCATAAGCATTCAGTCTTCAGCATATTAACCCAAAATGCTCTTTTATTTTAAAAAAAGCACAGATCAAGGGAAGTGTCCTCTTGCTGCATCTCAGTCTCAAAGGCGAGAAAATTATCTAAAAATAGACGATAGATAGACAAAAATAGACAAATAGGAAGGAAGGGAGGGAGGGAGAAGAGGATGAAGGAAATGAAAATTTTATATCCACCTGTGATTCTGGCACTAGAAACAGCAATATAAGACATATGCTGCTATATTCTAGGTGTAGAAATACCTACAATTTTAAAAGCATAGTAATACCCTAAATATACCACATCCAAACAATATCTATGCAGAAGAAAATGAACAAATGGATATAAAATTACATATTACAGTTCTCTGCCATAAAAAGAGGGAACTCATTGTTTCAGAATTAATATAGAAGACCTGAAGCCCTAGTGTTATTTTCCATATTCACATTACAGGGTTAAAAATAATTTTTAAAATACATCTTATAGAATTTTGAGAAACATAACACAATCTTGGAAAGGCCCCTTCTTCCTTAACCTAAGTACAAGAAAATAATTTATAGTGCCCAAGAGGAAGAAGAAAGCTGTGAGATGCTTCATGGTATAGAAAGCTTGAAAGGGTGAGGTCAGAAGTTGAATAACTCCCTTAACAGACCTACTCAGCATTCCCTCAACATATAGTACATCTTCCCACCTCAGGACATCACTCATCACTTTCCCTTCTCCATCAGTTTTTAGAAGTTTATTGTGCTTAGAGATTTGGTATCATGCTTATTTCGGCACACATCTCATCTTCTTCACCAGACTACCTCTTTGAGGGGCTCATGCCTGCTTTAAGAATCTCTGAAAACATGCAGTGCGTAATGCTGCACCTCATTCTACAATTTATTAACTCCATAAACATCAGTGTGTAGACTTGCAAATATATATTCTTACCAGTTGTTTATAATACCTTTACAGTGTTTGGCACATTCGCTTGTACATCAATTAGCTCAGTAATTATTTGGGAGCATAAATAAATGAATGAAAGATAAAATATAATTTTCAGAAGTCAAGCATAGTTCCATACCCATATGACAGAAACCAAATTAAAACTTTTCTGATTTACATGGTTTGTGTTTTTAAAAACTACAAAGAAGGCAGAAGATTCCATTCCACGTTATATTCCTAGCCTGAATTAGCTTCATATCAGTAACTTGTCTGAAAGGCACAGTTCATCGTGACCTATAAAATGGTAGACTCAAGAGCTTTTGGTACCACTAACACCATGTACAGGCTTGGGAGTACAGGGCTGTGTGCTGTGAAGCAGCAACAACACTCCTCTGAAAACTGACGAGCAGTCTTAGGCCACAGATAAAAACAGGGGACGGACGCATATTCAATAATGAATGACTAGGAAAACATCTTTATCACTGCAGACGAAAGACAAAAGGTACACCTTTTTACAGGATACATATTAAGATCTACAAAGCTATTTAAAATTTGTTACATATCTTATAAAAGTTCCAGATAGCTATAATATTATCATAATTTAATAAACTGTATTTGAGGTTGTGTGATTTATAGCTAGGGACTGTTAGAATTATTTTTATTTGCAAAAAAGTATTCTAATCCTTTAAGTACTCCATTTAACACATAACATTACAAATTTTATGTTAGGAATCACAGTCAATTTATTACGTATATTTGATAGATCACTATTAAGAAAAAGAAACACTAGAAGAGCTTGCTATACTGTTTTTATCTTTGACCCTTCAACTTTTCCATTTCAACAACCTCATTAATGTCAAAATGCCATGAGAATGCTGGCCCACTTTTAAATCTCTACAGCCGGGGCAAGGCAAAATCTTTCGAGTTCAATCAGGAGTGCTTTCTTTTTGTATTCAGCTAAAAAGCATAATAGCACCACAAAGGTCAGAATATTACCTTTATTAAAGAAAAAGACAAAGATAAAATGCCGTCTGTAGACCTGAATTGGACAACTGGGGGAGAGGGGTTAAAACTATTTTGGTTTTTAATTGCCAGATTCCTACAATGTACGTAACCAGTACCAAGGACAGGACTTGTTCTTGTATTTATTATTAGTACCCTTCTTAGGTTGGGTAACAAGGGAAGCCGAATTTGAGGCAGAGATCTGTGGGAGGTTTACAGTGCTCTTGGAACTATCAGGAAAGCAGAACTGGGTAGAAGTCTAATGCGGCTGCAACAAAGGCCCTGAAAATTCCTCAGGGAGGGAGCTCTGGAGTTGGGAGGGCCCTTCAGAACTGTCTCAAAATGAGGCAAAGGATAAGGAGGCCAAGCCTTTGTACTCCAGCATTCAATGAGGGCTGCCTCTCGGGAGAAAGGTTTAAGGTCCCTTCAGCCCAAAGCAGTCCTGGGCCGGCACTCACTGGGAGCCCCTCGGCAGGCAACTCCTTTGGCGGTTGGGGGAAAGACCGGCTGGTCCCGAATGGGGAATCCGAGGGCATACCACAACATCCACCACCACATTGTTATTGTAAAGAGTTTAATGAACTGTTTTCAAAAACAGTTCTTTTAATGATACTTCTCATTTTCACAGATTTTATTGTATTTCATCTTCTTGTACACACTGACATGTCAATCCTGTTTACTAAGCGATATTCAGTGGGTTTCCTATAGAGCAATGAACCTTAACAGGCAGCTTTTAATTGGCCCACATAGGCAACCACATTACTATTAATTCCACAGCTACCGCATAAAATAAAACCATTGCTTCTCAAACTCTAGAGCAATTAGACCTCTCGGCTATTTGGCTAACTCTGCTTCATGATACCCAATGCAGTTAATTATATTTTTTGATGTTAATAGTCTCTGTCAGTCTCAAGCATAACTTCTCTTTGATGAATATTTAAATTATATTTGAATAAAAAATAATCTTGGTTACATTTCATATTCACTAATCATCACAGCTTAATAAAGGTCTACTCGTCAAGGGTTGAAATAAATGGCAATGCACATATAAAGGTCTCAAATCAACTTATCAGATAATGTATTTGTAATGACCCTTATTTATCTTTCTGTCTAACATACTTGTTTATATACATTTTCAAATAGCATAGTCTCATTCACCTAACTACCCACAAACAGATTTCAAAAGTTACTTATAAACATTTTTTAAATTATATATATATAGAGAGAGAAATCCATGAATTAACAATGAGAACATCTTAGGACTGGGTCATAAGATAATTTGATGTATGGATAAAAAAACACAAATTATAACATATCCTAGAAAAATCAGCATACTTTCTCTTGCCTCTTCTTGCTACATTGTTTTGACAAGTTCCAAGAGTAATAAAGAAAAAAAAGGTGTGATTTACTAAAACATTTTTTGATTACGGATCTTACAGAAACCCACTGAAATGATTACTAAAGAAAAGTGACTTAAAAATACTTTTTTCTCCACATAAAGGCTATAGGACTGTGGGTTGAGGGTGAAGGAAACTTCCAAAAATAGGGAATGGGGAGAATGGGAGAAAAGTGTAAAAGCAAAGCCCATTAGTACAATTTCTTAAAAATTTGTATAAACCTCATTTAGTTTAAAACTCCCTTAGTTTAGCTTACATCATAACAGAAAGGTTTTAAACAAAGCATTTATTTAATGTAAACAGTGAAAACAGGTTTTTTATTTTAAATCTTTTATTTAATGAATAAATGTTTTGTTATCTACTTAATTAATGCCCCTTAATAAATTTGTTAAATTTTTAATTTTTCACATTCTCATCCCAAATCCTAAATCTTTAGAATATAATGTAGACATAATGAAATAAAATAAAAAAGATACAATGGAATGTCCTGAAATGCATACATCAAGCTATGAATGTCCAGTAGAACACTGCCAATTTCTCAAAATCATCACATTATAAATAAAAATGGTAGGGGCAGATTCAAGTTTTGTGAGGTCCAAGCTTATAAAATTTAGGGGTACCACTTTAACGAAAAGAAAAAAAAAACAGAAAAATTACAAGTAGAAAATCAGATACCAAAATGAATAGTTATTTAGGGGGGAAAAAAAGAAGGAAAGAAAGAAATCACAATGAACAACACATTTTTCAAAGCCACCAAGTATCAAAAGCAACAAAATCCAGAAAGCTGAAATAACATTTTAATAAATTAATTGCCAGCATTCCCTTATGATATTTTCCTTACTAATTTTTTGACCACAAATTCTACCATTGTCTCACATAGAACAATTTCACAGTGTCACTTTCTACAATTTTGGTTTTCCTTTAGAACAGCTGCTCAAAATTTGTTATTTATTACTGATGGTTAGGATACATAAAGTATATGCCTACAATGTCATAGGTGATCATGTCTGTTGAACTGTGACAGCCTATGCCCCATGAATATGGGTATTCTGATAAATTCTCTCTTATCTGATACTTATTGAACAGTATGTTGTCTTTATAATTGTAAGTACTACATCTGAAATGTTGTCTATGTACTCCCCCAAGAATATACAGGAGAGAACTTCTGTTTTGATTAGTTATATACGAGGACCAAATCCCCCACTTACCGTTTAATACATTTAATGACTGAAAAGATTTCACAGACTAGCTCTGGCTCCATACATTTCAAACATTATTTCTCCACCACTTGCCACATATTTCAGGTGCTACAGGACACATTCAAATTGTAATATGACATCTGGCCTTGCACATTTATGTCACAATCAGTAAGGCAATATAATGAATAATAGGAGTAATTCTAAAGGCCATTTCTTCACCAGAATAGCTAGCAATAACTAAACTGTACATGAGTGTCTGCAAACCACATAAAAATACCCCACTAAATCCAAACTGAATTTATCACCAACTGAACCTCTACTTAACAGAATCCCAGTAGCTCTTGGCTACTCCTAAGTGACCATAAATGAGGGGAGTGTAACAGAGAAGTCAGTGAATGAAATCAAAAGCTTAAAAGATTGTGTTTAAATATCATACTTCAGCAAACTTTACAAAAACATATGACCCTTTGAGCACACTGCAAGGGGCCCTAACAATGCCTTAGAAGAGCCTGTATAAGTCAACGGCTCTGACATTTAAGATTTATTAGCTTCGAGGTCAATCCAAAGAAGAAACAGTAATATTTTCACAAATTACAGGTGCATTCAGTAACAATGACAGATCTCTGGTCTGAAAAAAATGAACAGAAAGACCACTGCTTGGGTGCCTGGGTGGCTCAGTCGGCTGAGCGGTACAGTTCTTGGTTTCGGCTCAGGTCAGGATCTTGGAGGCATGGGATTAAGCCCCAAGTCAGGCTCTGCACTCAGTTCAGAGTATGCTTGAGATTCTCTCTGCCCCTTCCTCTCTCTCTCTCTCTCAAATAAATAAGTCTTAAAAAAGAAAAGAAAAGAAAAGAAAAGAAAAGAAAAGAAAAGAAAAGAAAAGAAAGACCACCGCTATAATCTCAAGACAGCTTATACAGAGTGACTATCATTTCAGACACTTTCTTTCTTTAAGGCCATGGGGAGTGTTTTAGGTGAGTTCTAAAAGCATGTCTGAGCTGGCTGCATATGATGTGAAGAAATATTGGGAGAAATGCATTAAACAATACCCTTGACTGATTTATATGAAATAAATATCAAGACTACAGAATCGCTCACTTCTTTTCATTTCTTCAAAACTTGATTTTTCCTAGAAACATCAGAAATATTAGGTCCAAACCTACCGTGGAATAGCAAGCAGCATTAAGAACTCTAAATTGCTATACGGTATTTCAAGAAAATACACAGCAATGTAAAAAGAATAGGTCTTTAAAACCTCTAAGACAGATAAATCCAAATGCTATCAGAAATGTAATTAACCACAGTAATTTTCTTTAGGCTACATACCAAGTAGTGCATTGTTTTTGTTATTGCTGCTATTGCTAATATGGTCGAGGTACAATTTCATTATGTGATATACAGAAATATTAGTAAGGCCATATTAATGACAGCTGAGTTCTTTTAAAATTATTTAATATCAAATATTTTTCTCTCTTCATTTGATAAAATTAGCCAATAGAATATATTATAAATGATACTGATCCACAATTGCTACCTGCTTTTCAGTGGCAAAGCAGAGCTCCTCAACGCTTAGTAAGAAAATAAAGTAAGGATTTGGAATAAAACAATGACTAAGGATTTTTTTCTCTACTAAATGGAAGTTAGAATGGAAGATTTTATCTTCACTCAAAATTATATTTTATTATTTATTGCACAATAAAATATATTAAATAATAAACAGTATATTTTCAGACAGTGAAATTATTCCAAAGCTTCAATGAATACATGTATTAATTTTCTGGTAATAAACATGCTGATCAGAAGTTGCACTACATATAAAAAATAATTCCAAATTCTTAAGTGAAGTTACAATCTATAATTTATTTTTTATAATAGTAGAAAATATGTATTACATTGCATTTCAGTAGCATTTGGCTATGAGTTTTTGGTGGAGAATGGGGAGAGAAAGCCAAATAAAAAGAAAAAAATAGTGAGAAGGTCTTGATTTTAAAATCTAGTAAAATTTAATTTCTATTCTCTGTAACTCATTAAGCATCTATTTTTATTTGTTTAAAGTATAACATTTTTAAAAAGGATGCTTGTAAGCCATATTTATATATGACACTAGTAGTATGCCATCAGAGAGCAGCCATACACTAAAAAGAAATCACACTTAGGTACAAAACAAAGTACTCAATTTGAAACTAGTCTTATGTAAGCAGATACAGTGTGCTTTCATTTAGTTATTTAACATTGATTAATGTAGTACATTTAGGCAATATAATACTAAATTGGACTTGGTTTCTGTCAGTTAACATAATTAATGTTTAAATTGACTTTGTAAATAGAAACCAATATTTTAGTGTGATGAAGTCAGGAATGTTCTGAGTAAAAACTACAAGGTGTATGACATTATATGTACTATTGAGATACCATTGTAACCTCATCTGAAACATCTTTCAAAGGAGAAAGCTGGAGTAAATAATACCTAAGACTATGAAAAGCATTATGAAGAGATTATATACAATAATACTGAAATTTGTATGTCAAATCAATGTTCACGTTTGCTTTTATTTTATTTCTTCACCTCTCTACTTTGGTTGAAATAAAGACAAATGCTAAAAATAAAAACTGAAAAGAAGTCACCAGAGTTGAAATGAGATATGTCTTTCCTTTTGAAAACTAACTTCCTTTTCCCTCATCCGACCAGAATCCAAAACCAAAATCAAATTCAAACTTTTAAAGAATTATTCAAACCTGTTACTTCACTGAATAATCATTAGGAAATACAGAAGATCAGTAATGTTTTGTCCTGAGGAAAATTGGTCCTAGCTTCCTTGACTAAAAGACATAATATAAAAGGTTAAAAACCCACATATTAACCAGAAGTACCAGAGAAAACTGGCAATTCACACTTATTCTCTCAGTTCTCATTATCCAGTAGAAATGTTTTACTAATTTTCATTTTAAAAGGAGAAACAGAGGACCCTGGAGGGCAGAATCTTTGATGTGACATTGTTTCTTTCTTCTACATTTGATAAGCGGGGTCGTAAGGGATATTTAGATTATTTGTCTTCTAAGTCATTTTACAAATTATTAGCCTTACTTGCACAGTAAATGTGAATGTTTAATATGTTTCATGTTTATTACTGCCAACAGTGTCCCCTTCTTATAATGAATGCTTTGGTTTAAATGCCCATCAGTAAGTGACATGCAAAGTATGTGTCCAATTAGATATACCAATTAGAGCTTTAATGGTTATTTATTACTATCCTAAGGATCAAGAGTCTATCCTAGTAACCTCCCAATCCTTGCTCAAAGAGAGATGCTTGTAATTCCAGTTAGTTGTTTTAAAGCAACTCAGCCAAGAGTAAAAGAATTGGTGGAAATCTATCACCAAACAGAAAATAACTTAAGAATATTGCACAGAGATGATGGTAAGTAGCATCTGAGTTATTCATTTTTTCCCCAGATACATTTCATCTTAATGGACAAATGGCTGATAAATCTGACAGCACAGATAGATAAAAGCACTTGGGATAAACAGCACAAAGGTAAGAATGTAGTTCTTCAGAAATGGCAGGCTTAAATACTATGAAAATGAATAGGTTCAATGAATAAATAAACCAAGCAAGAGAAAAGTATCCCTGACCAGTATTTACAATAATGCAAGAAGAAAATATACAAAACCCCAAAATATTATAAAATATCAAATTAGGTGAAAAGGCAGATTTGGCTTATTTTTTTCTTCTAAAAAACTTCCATTAATAAGGAAGGGATGTGAATATCTTAGAAATCAGGTTTTAAATACATTGTTACCTATAAAGAGAGATCGGGAAACAGAAAAATAATTAAACTCTCATACAGCTCTGGCTTGGATACAAAGTTTCTTTACGAAGACTGAATGATCAATATAAAAGTTGAGAGGGTTGTACGTCAAGGAAAACATACCCACACCGAAATCTATAATCATGAAGTCTCCCAGAGAATACTGGCAGAACTGTGACTGCATTCTAATGGATTTTCTTGGTTAAATTTTGAGAAGCTCCCAATATTCATCAGTTCTCATAGTAAAGTTCTGCATGTATGTGTGTGGATTTAAGTAACTCTTTTAAATATTTTACACACACTTAATATCTTATCAGTATACTTGAAAATAGCAGAAGCATATTTTTAAAACCTAGATAACAGAATTATTAAGACTAGTTATTAATTATTATTTAATAATAAATTTTCATGTCACTAAGATATTAGTTAATGAGATTCTAGTATAGACAAATTGCAGTTCCAGTCCCTATAACAAATAATTCAACCTTTTTAAAGGTTCACAAAGTGAAAAGAGGGATATCATGTTGTCACACCTTCCCAAAGACATTTTTTAAATAAGTGAGGAGAAAATACATGCTGCAGTGTGGACAAAATGTACTGAATGCAATGACAGTTTATTCCCTGATGTAATGAAAGGGAATTAGAATATGATGGGTCCCAAGTTCCTCAGCAGTTCTAACAATGTTATTCAGTAACTCTCTTAAAATATAAACGATCGCATATGTCCCCACCCCCCACCCCCACAGAGGATCCCTAGTTATGTGCCTTGACTGGTAGCAAGAACAGGAGGTGGAAAGGCAGGGGGAAAGATCCTTGTGCTTATTTCAGGCTAAAGCATGCATGGTCTTTTCCATGGAGCCTTACTTCTAACAACATGCTGGGAATATGTGCTAAATTTTCGAGACTCACTCTGTATCTACTGTAATGGAATGAGGCATGGAGCAGAAAAAGTAATGTACATACATATACAATAACACATTTCTTCAAATTCACACAAGAAACTGCAACCACTTGAGTTGTTGTTGGATTGACATGTTAAATAAAACATAATTGTGCTTGGAGATAATAAGTTGGGACACTGACAGCTTTAGAAGAGTGAAATTTAAGGATAGAAAAGTTACTGAATGGGATACAGGATGGGAATAGATTACTCTGATTCCTACGTTTTTGAGCTTACTTCCATCATCCCAACCAATGTGGAAAAGATCTAGGCTCTGAAATAAGTTTTGTCACCTACTTATTTAGCTTAATTTAATGAAATTGCACCCAAGTTCTAGAAGCAGATTTTTTTCCTTTAAGACAAAAGTCCCTGAATTGTACCCCTGCTTTATAAACCTAGGTCATGTATTTTTTAATTGTGGGCTCTGTGACTAGGGAAATACCTAATTCTTCTGGTCTAGGCAAGGCTGAATGTCATTTTCTTGATTTCTATTCTGAAACTCTATCATGAAAACGCTACGTATTTTATTTGGGCTGTTCAGATAGAATAAAAATCTTCAACATCAATAAGAAAAAAGTGTATGTCTTTTACTGTTTACTATTATTATTTTACTGTTGATATTACTATTAACTTTGCTATTGGCTTTATGAGACATTATCTTCTTGTGCCTGTCCTGGTTCCCTTGATGGCAACTCTACCTCTGTCCCTATACTCAGGTGTTCTCTAGAGTTTTGGTATGCTCAAACTACAGAACCTCTGTGAATGACATCATCTATTCACCAGCAAATGTGAACTTTGCATTTATGTTTGCTTCATCTATGCGTTCTTTCACTACTCTTGTGAGTGTTAAATCTGTTTAAAAAACTGCTTGCTGAACTACTTATTTATGCGCAAGCTTGTTACCCAATAAACTTAAACTTAAATGGGTAGTATAACAACCAAAAATATACTGAACTTTATTTAATAAGAACCATCATGTAGTTATGCTATGAGGTTCTAGCCACTTGCTGTCTACAAGTGGGCTAAAATTTTGGCCAGAAGCTTTAAAGGAGCCAGGCTAGTTCTCCATGTCTAGGGCAGTCCTTTACTGTCCTTGGACAATTTCGAAACAACAATAGCCTATTTTTTAATCAATTATACAAAATATACCTTTCCTACCATACGAAAAACTGAGGCATGAATTCTATTTTCTTGAGGAGAACACATTAATTTCAGAACCTCTTTGGATTGATAAAGGTACACTCATGCATATCTGATAGTACGAGTTAACTCTGTTAACTCAACCGCTGTAAAACCTCACCTACCCATGCCCATTAACCTGACATTAAATATTTTTTAAAAGTACATATTTACTTTTGGATCTCTAAACCAAAGTGCTAAAAACTTAAGGGCATATTATAAAGCATTGCTTAGGGCAGCAAACGACCTTGATCAGAATGGACAGGCTCTCACAGCGAAAAACATGAACAAAGGGACAGTCATAAATGACACTGGAAGATGATCTCAGTTACAATTTAGCACATCACTTTAAGAAACCAGATTGTACCTGAGTGCCGCAGAAACCCGATATTGTTAGCAAAATTCTAATTTCCTTATTCATCAAATACTTCAGAGTAGTAGTAAGGTTTTTTGTGTTGCTTTAATGAAATCAAAGAGCTAAAACTGTTGCACAATTTTTTAAGGTACCTCATAATTATCTTCAAAGAGTGCTAAAAACATTCTCTCTAAAGGAGATTATCTTATAAAGTATTAAAATACATAGCATTTTAGGGAAGAATTTGATTTCTCACTTTCTCGGATGAGCCATTTGTTGTACTTATAAGACAAGTGTACCATCAATTTCTAATAGAAACTGCGTTTCACACTTTTGAGTGAATAGGAAATAGAAAGTGAAGAATGAGTAACAATTATTAATACTTTTACCACCACCACAGTCAAAATTACAAGTGTATTTATTTACTTGACTCTCAACTGTTGAAGTGATGACAGTGAGGGACGGGTGAAAAAGCCCTGAAATACAACACACACATATTTTAATTTCAATGATATTGAAATTTGTGTTTATCTCCATTATCATATTTTAGACATTTAATAGAAAACTTCAAGTGATTTTATTTGAGCTTTCTAGAGAGAAAACTTTTTTATCTTAAAGCAAAAAATTCTCTTTTCTGCATTATTAAATATCACATTTTCTGAAAATTATCAGTAGAAAATTTGCTAAATTATTAGGAATATGGTAAAAATAATTCTTTATTTGTGAACACTGTAAGAGTATTTTTCAATTAAAAAAACAGGGATATACTCAAAAAATGGGTGCCTGTCTGGCTCAGTTGGTGAAGCATGAGACTCTTGATCTCTGGGTGGTGAGTTCAAGCCCCACATTGGGCAGAGAGCTTACTTAAAAACAAAAACAAAACCGAGGGCACTCGATCATTAATCAGTATTAATTCAGCTGCAAAAATATTGTCTACATATTCTCTTACAGTATTTGAAACTATATACCAGTCAAATATGGCAGACTTCCTTAAAGGTTTATATTCTGACATATGTGGAATGAAGTACTTATAAGCTACCGCTCTCAAACTCATTTTTAAGTCCTCTTAATATTGTCTTCCTGTCACTGAAGTGTTCTAGTTTAAACTGTTATTGTGCTGACTAAATAATTACAAGCCACCAGTACAATACAACAATTTAAAAATGGGGGTTCCACAGCTAGTTTTGGAATTAACCCCTTATTTACACTAATACATCTTAAATTGTTTGGAAATTTTGGTAACAAGGGTAGAGTGAACAACTGTATGCTTCCACAGAATTTAAATACCCCCCAAACTCTAGCTCCTTTTAAAGTCTTATCAAAAATGCAGCCCTTCTTTTATAACATAATGAAACAATGAAAATAACTTATCTTGTATATTTCCCTTAATATGTAATTATACTTGATACAAATATGATTAAGACTTATGCATTTTGTTAGATATTGAACTATGTATTTAAATGCAGACATCCACAAACAATAAGTTATTTACAATGTACAATTTCTCAAGGCCAGCTCTTCCAGACCCTCTCTTTGTACCAACTCCTCTGATTTTTGCTTGTCAATTTTGTAAAAACAGGTAATTGCACATAATAATTCTTTACTTCCCACTTCTCTCTGGCCTACTTCTAAATGCTCATCTAATATCACTACAATTAAACAGTTCAACATGTAAAGAATGGATAAATGGTCCATTATTAGTGGCTGCCGTTATTGTCTCCCTAGCATGGGCAGTTCCCCAATTTTGAAACACTACGTGCAAATTGTTCTATTACAATTTACTGGAGCACCGAATCCATTCTTCCAAAGAAGGTAAGTTAAGTTTTATGATTTATTTATAAGCCAGATTCCAAATGCTACACAATCCATAGAGAACTTGTTTTAAATTTTAAAAATCTTTCTCAAGTGCTATTTATGCAAATGAGATTTTGCCTTAACTTTTTAATAATGACACTTTAAGAACTAAAATTAAAACATTTTTTTAAAAAAGATCTTATTTATTTTTTTAAGTAATCTCTAAACCCAATGTGGGGCTCGAACTCACAATCCTGACATCAAGAGTCACACGCTCTACTGACTAAGCCAGCCATGTGCCCCCAAAATAAAAACATTTTGATGGAAATCTTTGAAAAGTACTGTATTTATTCTCTCTGGTTCCTTAAAAAAAAAAATCTTGACCAGTATTAACATTAAAGAAAAACCACTTATAATGTGCTACTTATAATATGGCTAATATATATTCTCTGTGAAATCAGAGATTTTACAGCAATTTGTACCCATATTCTTATGGCATGGATTTTTTTAAAATAGTTTTTCCATTTTTTTTCCTCATTGCCTCTTATCTATCACCTTTCAATGTTTTCATTTTGCCTACACTAATCAGACCCCAGTCTAGAAAATTTGCTATTCTACTTTAAGGTACACTAGTAATTAAGCTAGAAAGTTAGATAGAATATTGTGTCCAGAGGGGGAAAAGAGGCAGGAGAAGAGGGTGAAAGCTTTGAATAGAAAGATGAAGGGTTTTCTGAGTAAACAAAATACAATAGCAATAATATATAATAACTCTGTGATACTTAAATGTTCCTTCAGAGAATTTCCATGTTCCAAATAACTACGATTGGTGGATATTATTGTATAGTTTGACCATAACTAACCATGATTTTAATATCTTATATATAAGAAAATTTTAATTAAGATGCCAAGTGTGCAAAATTGAGGAAAAAAAAGAGGCTAGGAATTAGGTGCTCTGTATTGAGACAGAATTTTTTGGTACTCAGAAGTTTTTTGGTATTCTACCTATAAGTAGGAAGGCAATTATCCCATTCAGAGATATCATTTATATATTTTAAATTTTAAAGCACACTTTCCAACACATAATTTTTTTTAGAAAACCTTTTTTTTTTTTTTTAAGATTTCTTTATTTGAGAGAGAGCGACAGAGAGAGAAACAGGAGGGGCAGAGGGAGAGGGAGAGAATCTCAAGCAGGCTCCCCGCTAAGCTCAAGGTCAGACTTGGGGCTTGATCTCACAACCCTGAAATCATTACCTGAGCTGAAAACAAGAGTTGGACACTCAACCTACTGAGCCACCCAGGTGCCCCTCCAACACATCATTTTAAAAACACAATATTAACCAATGAGATAAATATATGGAAGGAGAGAAAGAAAGCATGCTATATGTTTTCTTAACTTGAATTTGCTGTTTTTGTTTGTTTTTTTAAAGCTAATGCTCAAGAGAATGAGAAGATAAACCACAAACTGATAGAAAATATTTGCCACAGCCCTATCTGATAAATAATTGTTACCCAAAATATATAAAGAATTCTTTTTTTTTTTTTAAGATTTTATTTTTTTTTTTTATTTATTCGACAGAGATAGAGACAGCCAGTGAGAGAGGGAACACAAGCAGGGGGAGTGGGAGAGGAAGAAGCAGGCTCATAGCGGAGGAGCCTGATGTGGGGCTCGATCCCAGAACGCCGGGATCACGCCCTGAGCTGAAGGCAGACGCTTAACTGCTGTGCCACCCAGGCGCCCCCCAAAATATATAAAGAATTCTTAAATGAACAATTGATTAACAAATGGGCAGAAGACCTGAACAGACACTTTACCAATGAAGATATACAATGACAAGTAAGCATATTAAAAAATGTTCATAATGACATGTCATTGGGGAAATGCAAATCAAAGCCAAGACGTATCACTACATACCTATTAGAACAGCAAAACTACTTTGTATGATACTACAACGGTGGATGCGTGCCGTCATAAATTTGTCAAAACCCATAGCATAAACAACACCAAGAATAAACCCTCACGTAAACTATGGACTTTGGGTGATAATGAGGCGTCAATGTCAGTTCGTCTATTATAGAAAATGAGCCACCCAGATGCAGGATGTCGACAACTGGGGAGGTTGTGCCTCTATAGCAATAGGAATACGGTAACTCTGTACTTCCTCTGCTTATTTTTGCTATAAAAAATATTAATCAAAAAATTAAGGACCAGGGTAGGGTGCCTGGGTGGCTAAGTCAGTTAAGCAACTGACTCTTGATATTGGCTCCATGCTCAGTGGGGAGTCAGGTTGAGGAGTCTCTCTTTCCCTCTCCCTCTGCCCCTCCCCCCTCTAAAATAATAAATAAATCTTTCTCTTTTAAGATTTTATTTATTTATTTGAGAGACAGTGTGAGCAAGAGAGCACGAGCAGGGGGGAGGGGCAAAGGGAGAGGTAGAAGCAGACTCCCCACTGAATAGGGAGCTTGATGAGGTACTCTATCCCAGGACCATGGGATCACGACCTGAGCCGAAGGCAGGTGCTTAACCAACTGATCCACCCAGGTGCCCCTAAATAAATCTTTACAAAAATTAAGGACCAATTATTGCCAAAGACCCAGATAGTTAAACACTCATAATGTTACAAAAATATTCCAAAATTCTGCAGACCTAAAAAACAAGATTATATTTGGAATATTATTCTTACTCTGTATTTTATGATATATAAAAATCAAAGATAGGTATTGCATATTCTCTGATATATCAAACTATATAAAAATGACAGAGATTTAAATGTTGAAAGCTTAAAAGCAGAAATCAACATTAGTAGGTAAAAGCCTCATTCAGTTTAATAAATGGGCTAACATATGGACTCTATTCATCTACTTTGGAATTATTATAATAATTTTACCAGTTTGGGTTTTATTTATTATAATAATTTTACCAGTAGCTAAAATGGGATATTGACACATAAGTATTTACCTTTGAGTCATAATTTTGAAGGCATCTGGGAGGTAGCAGTCTGTATTCTCCATCTGAAATGGGTCAGCATCACAAATCTTGTCATCTGTCCGACCATAGTTAGCGCTCTCAATCATGATGACATCACTGCCTGGACATCGCAGATCTATAGAATAACCTTCACAGGATAATTCTCGCCTAACTAACCCGAATGGCAAAGCTGCTCTGCTGAAACCTTAAAAATGAAAGAAAAAAAAGAAAAAAGAAATGAAAATCAACACATTTATGCTTTTTTATTTTTTATATTTATATTTTATAAATATTTATAAATATATTATATATAAAATATATAAATATTATATAACATAAATATATTATATTTATAAATAAATATGAATTAATATTGTTTTAATTTAATTTTAATTTTAATTATTTTAATAAGGCATTTTCAAGTACTATGATTCATGTTTATATTTTAGAGGTGTCACAAAAAGTATGTCTTTTAAGTCATCCCTTCATACATTTATTGAATAATTCCTTGACTCCTTACTATATGTCAAGAATTTATTAGTTTTTTAAATATGTATCTTTAGCTGGACTATTCACCTGTATAATACAACTTAAAATTATTCAAACAAAATATTTTCTGTATAATCTATTCAAATTAAGAAACTAAGTGACTCTTTCTGAGTAAATCCAAAGAAAAATGACTAATCAATGGATTTACAAATAATGACAAGTTTTACAAATACAAAATGTAACAATTAATCAAGAAACAATCTTCCTTTAGGCAGTGGAATAAAAGCTCTGATACACACTGACTTTACTTTCTCATTTAATGTAGACATATTAATTGCTGTTAGTAGCATTATCTTAAAAAATACTTTTATCTTAGCAGTTTCCCACCCCCCCCCCAAAATTACTAAGATACTATGACAATAACATACTTACGGCACAATAACTTATGTCAATTTATAGACACTTTACTTAAAACTGGCATAAATGCAGCAGTTGGGAATTCAAAGGAGCCAGCACTCACTGCCCCAATCCTGTCCAACAAGCTGATATAATTCAGGGAGGGCAAAATTTTTCTAAGATCCACTTTTGTCATCTACAGAATGGAGATGAAACACCTGTGATGGACTTTTCCTACCTGTGTGACTCTAAAGTAAGATCATGTACATCACAGCGCTCAATTAAAAGTGCCGTATGAATTTAAGTGTGGTGTATTAGAGTGTAGACAACCTCTGTTCGTGAGTGCTGAAAAAGATTCCCAGATGGAATAAAAGATTAGAATTTTAAGTTTTCACCCAGGGCACCCATAAAGTAGTAACACTGCACAGGACAAAGAGTAAACATAGAGAAAGCCAAGAAGAGCCAGGAAGAAGTATGTGTGAGTGAAGTCTATCTTCTCTGAGCTGGTGTTCCACCCATGGTTAGCTACCACTAACAAAAACTTCTCCAGCATTGCCTCAATTTTGTGTTTCAATTTTCTAACCTGTCACCGTCTCAAACATTCCTGTTACGAAAACCAGCAATAATTTTAGTATTTTTTCTTATCTCTATCTTTTTAGTTACTCCATATCACATAAATTATCCTTTATATCCCCTTTTATAGAAAAAAAGCTGGCATTCAGAAGGAAACAGTTCCAAGTTATGAACTTCAAGTTCAAAAACTGAGTTACGTCCAGGTCAATCCAATGCCAAAACCTGTTCTCTTCAACTTTACTGTACAATGCCTCTCACTAATTCAATGAAAAAAAGTCACCCTGTAAAACATGCACCTTCTAACAGGCAAATAATCCGCCAGGAGGGTGACTGGGTTACCACCTGGATATGACTCAAAAATCACCAATTCTCACAATTGGCTGAGCTCTAAGTTCTACTGAGAAAACTAAAGGTGTAATTGGAATGATGAGATCAGAGAAAGACGCAACTTGGAGCACAGAAATCTTCAGAGGATTGCAGCCCACCCCAACCTTGGAGGGTTTCATCACTAAGAAGGTTTATTGGTCTCATGAGATTACTACAAGCGTGTGGAGAGGTGCTCTATCAAGGAAGAAGGAATAAAGAAATGGAGCTAGACGGGAGCTCCTGGGTGGCTTAGTTGGTTAAGGGTCTGCCCTCGGCTCAGGTCATGATCCCAAAGCCCCACATGGATTGAGCTCGGCAGGGAGTCTGCTCAGGGAGTCTGCTTTTTTCTCTGCCCTCACCCCCGCTCTGTCTCTCTCAAATAGATAAATAAAATCTTAAATATATATATATATATGCTTTAGAGCTTCACTTTAGCGGCAAAAGCTGTGTGGAAATTCAAATAAACAATGTACAAAATTCTGAAACACAGAGTATTTTTATTTATTTACTTATTTATTTATTTAGTTAGTTAGTTAGTTTGCTATAGGCTTTTATTGCTTTGTACCGAACTCTTTTTCTTGTTTTAATTTTGTATTATGTTATGTTAGCCACCATACAGTACATCCTTAGTTTTTGATGTAGTGTTCCGTGATTCACTGTTTGCATATAACACCCAGTGCTCCATGCAATATGTGCCCTCCTTAATTGAAGCACAGAGTATTTTAAAGGCAGAGATACTTTGTAATTATAAATCCTTAATAAACAAGAATAAATCATATTATTAGAAAATACTGTGAATGTTAGAACACATTATTAGAAGACTGGCTTGGAGCCATAATTCACAACTTTTACTACTTGTCAAAAATATAGGATTGATTATGAAGCACTGTGGTTTTTAAAATAAGCCCTTAATTTTTGTTGTTATTGATAGCTTGCAGTATTACATTTACAGTTCTAAGTTAATTTTCCTCTGCTTGTGAAAGATAAATATTTAAGAACTTGCATTGCTGAGTGTCCTGCTGTTTTGGTAATTCAGAGAGAGGATTTTTAAACCTTAGCCATAGTCATCCAAATAGGTAAAGTAAGAAAAAAGAACAGGAAGAAGAGACGGAAAGATCTTCTTCCTGTAGAATCTTCTGGAGAAGAGAGATCATAGTACTCATGCTTTCCCTGCACAGAACTGAATGAGTTCTTAATAGTGCATATTGCTTTATTAAATGCTACAATGTCTATTATTTTGAATCATAAGTGTTCTCCTTTATAAATTCTTGCTCTCTCCCTTATTTCCATTGAACTGTATACATCTTCACTAAAGTGCTTACTATTACATGGTACCATGCATATTCATTTTTAATGTATATATTCCCTGCTAGACTATGATGACAGAATTCTTAGTTATAATTCCAATGCCTAGGTGGGTACATGACACATAATTCCAACAATAATTCCAACAAGTATTGTCAAACCAAAGCTAAATTGAACTAGTGTTTATTAAAACCATAAAAAATTGCAATTTTTTCCCTCTATGATACCTATTTCCTCTGATTATGGAAATAAAAACAGTTAGCATTTAGAAACAGATAAACCACTTATAATCAATGAAAATGATACGCCATCCTCAAAAAAGATAAAAAATCTGCCAATTTATTATTTTCTAGGTACTGCTGGGGTTCATTACTGTTTTTCATAAAGACAGGCGAGTAACATGTTTATGAACACTCATTTATTTAAAACCTGTTTTTCCAATCAGAAATACAAAAATTCAAATAGGGACACAGAAAAGTTATTGTAATAGCTAAGATTTACAGACAAAGTAATATGTTCTGGCACTGTGCTACATGCTTTATACGGATCACTTTTTTTATGCTAAGCAACATCATCATCAACAACAAAAAACAATGGAGTAGGTTACTATTATAATACCAACTTTATGGAGTATGAAACTAAGGCATAAAGTTCAGAGTCTCAAGGATTACCACGAGTTTGACTATAATGCACACAGGGTTCTCAGACTCCTAAGCCCACGATCTTCTTAGTGGCCACAAACAGAAAAGTATTATGTGACTTCTCCAGCCACCTTATTGATAATAATTTTATAAATCTTCACGCAATCTGAAATCCACCAATGAATATTAGTAAATTTGACAGGACACAATTATGGGAAAGGTTCACAAAACATATAGATAATAATGAAAATTATATTTTTGGAAACAGTGTAGTACGCCATAAATATAAAGAGAGCATAATCTACACTGTTGAAATATGTACACATGGCAAGAATACTGAAGTATGCGTGTCTGGGTCAGCCTTGTGAACTTGGCTAAGTCATTTTACATTTCTGGGTTTTAATTTCTTTTTCTGAAGAGTTAAAGTCATTTCAAAGTTGCATCGAATTTCACCAATCTATGATTCTAAATAGGAAAGCTCCTTTTTATCAGGTAACACATGCTATTCTAACATTTTCAAGTGATTACTAAGTAATAAATTACTTGCTCTATTTCTTTAAAATATAAACATACACGAGAAGGCTCACATGGATGTGTTCTGGCACAACCATGTACCTTACACAGGACTGTCAAGGTAATTCTCCAAAGCACACAAATAGTAATCAGACACTTCCCTGGATTAACTATTTTAATCAAAGACAGTGAAAGGGCTAAAATAAACATGGGTCAGTCATGGGATCACAAGAAAAATTTACAGAAATTTTTTAGAAAAATGTAACTTGCTGCACCTTTTTTGGCCGCTTCACACTATTTTCCCTAAAAACTTCAAAGAGTTTGGGTTCAACCTCTTCAACAATGGTACATAGGAGGAACTTTGGAAAAATCTTAAATAAAACTGTTGCAACTGATACTAATTTTTTAAATTCAGCATTTTCACTAAGAAAATGTGATGACAAAAAGGAACAAATCTTATTCCTAAATTCATTTATTTACTCCTTTATTTATATCAATGTTAATGACTTACTATATTGCATCACAGAAATAAATCATCACAGGTATGGCTACTATTTAACCACACTTTCTTCCTTTGTATATGATGTAATTCTTAACTGTTTAAAGTGGGTATTTTTAAGATTTTTTTTTTCCTTAAAGTCACTTGCCAGGACTATATAATTGATTCCCAAACACAATTTTGCATCAGAGTCATTTGGTAAATGTTTTTAAAAAGATCTTCAAGCCCTAATCCAGACCTACTGAATCACAATCTCTGGGTTCAGATAAAGCTGGGTATTTGTATTTGGGAAGGAAAATGTTAATTTATTTGCAACACTCTGATATAATAACTAATATGTGCCAAGAATTTCTCCAAGGCCTTTTTAAAACAGTTTTTATTTCTCTATTGAAATTATATATTTATTAAGTCATTGCCATCATATTTCCTCTTAATTCTCTAATATAGTTGTAGTTTTACTTTAATCTTTGAACATATTCATAATAGCCACTTTGAAATTTTTATCTGCTAAATCTAACATCTGGGGCCATATCAGACACAGTTTCTATTGAATGCTTTTTCTCCTGAGTATGGGTCAATTTCCTTGTTTCTCTGCATATCTTATAAATTTTTTGTTGTTGGAAAATAGACATTTTAAATAATACTCTGTTAGCAACTGTGGATCCAGATTTTCCTCCCCAGAGAATTGTTGCTACTGTAATATTTTCTTTTTAGTATCTTGACGGGATTTAATCTACAGAATCTGTCCCCTCAGTCTGCGGCTGCTGTCTCTGCTCACTATTGTTATTTTAATTCTTATTTTTATTTTCTAGCCTGGCTTCCTGGGGATCACCCCTGTCTCTGCATAGCTTAGTGATCAGCCAATGATCGGGCAGAGTCTTTACATAAACACCATGAACCCGTAACAAGGTCTCCACCGTCTGCTGACTGATCTGAGTATGTGTTAGGGAGAGCGTTCAAAGTTCAGGCAGTTTTCAAGTCAGCCTGGGTTATTTACTTTCTGCCAACTCCTCTCAGTCTCTTTGGCATGTGTGTGTAGCTACCCACTTAGTCAAGAATGCATAGAGAACTTTGGCTCTTTCATTTCAAAGATTTCCTGGGTTTGTTTCAGACTGGCCCTCCAGTCTCCCCAACAGGGACCACAACCTCAGGCTAGCATAGCTGTGAGTCTTTCCCATCTGTTTTCCACAGTTTACTACTTTTATTGGCAACACTGCTGGGCACGGATTTCCATCCTCCACTCCAAATCAAGCCAACTCTCTCTGGCAGCAGTCACTGACTTTCAAGGCCAGCCTTGCCCTAATGAAACTACCACAAAGACTTAGCTAAGGAGTGGAGGGTGGAGGCTAGGAGCAGCCCCAGGCTAGAAGGCTTTGAACTTCCACTGTTCATACCAGAAGTTCTACAGCTTTTCATAAATAAAATGCTTCCCAATTTCTTATTTGGCTCTGGTTAATTTCCAGAGCCCTAAATGGTTGTGGTTCACAATTTTGTTCAGTTTTACACTTGGTTTGGGAGAGGTTTGCCACCCTCTTCACCCCATCATCTCCAGAAATTCCTCTAAGGACTTGAAGAATATTTACTGACTAAAGCGCTCAAAACAACCATATTGCGTAGGTGGTATTACTAATATCACCATTTTACAGAGGAAGAAACTGAGGCACAGAAAAATTACTTTTTCCGTCATCATACCATCCAGTAAGAATAAAATCAAGATTTGAGATACATTACTGCAGCTCCCAGGTTCATATCCTTAAATGTTACTCTAATGCGTCTTCAAACGATAATGACAATTAGCAGCAGGTTTGCAGACCTCTGTTGCAGAGGACACAGCAGGGTGTACGGAGTGCTTTTCAGTCTCACGGGAAGAAGAATAGGAAAGGAAATAATAGTGTGTTTGATTGTCAAGCTTTCAATGAAACTGTCCAATCAACATAATCAACAAAGAAATTCCCAAATTAAAGCCCTTTAATCATATTATTACTATGACATTTATTCTAAGTTGTATTTTCAATCTATTTCTATTTCAACAAAGAAAAAAAAAAGCATCCCAACAAAGTGTAATCCAATCCATCTTGCAGCCCTGACAATCGAAGAAAAAACTTGTGGGAGGCCCTGTGAACAAAAAATCAATATTGCAGCTTTGTGCTGTGCAATGTGAATACCGCCAAATAGCGGTGCTTAGAGTAAAATGAACTGTTTTGCTCCATTTTCTCCACTCTGAACAAATGATTTTGAAAAGACAGGGTTTTTTTCCCCCCCAAGCTATAAAATGTCAAGCAATAACTCTCTGTGCTTTAGGCTAGTGATTGGAATAAATACCTCCCGGCAACAGGTGCACTGACTTAGGACTGAAATCATTCACATTCAGAGGATAACGTCTAATAAACAGATGCACTGCTTTGAGATGGGAATTTGTAAGACCAGAATTGGAATTGTCATTGGATTTTGCATTATACGAGTATTTTTGCAAGAATATATGCTACTCTGGCAACAGACAGTATACTCTGCCATAAGCTTATACTTGTGATAAACTTTGGAAACTGGATTATGAAAACTTTACTTTCCTAACATTGTCTCCATGCAGTCTGCTCTTTACATACATTTCTGTAAAATCATACATTCCTTTAAAAGTCTTATTAAGCTGTAATATAAAAACATCAACTTTTCTGGTACTGTTTTTCTTAATTACTTTGAACTAAACCCTGTCATGGACGCTACCGCTCATGCTGTCCAGGGTCCCGGCAAGCACCATGCCTTCTGATTATCAGGGACCTCTTTGGAACTGAGGCTGTGACTTCAAGCTCTACTGAAACATTAACGCAAGCCAAAGTCTACTACGAGTGCTGGCATATTGAAATCTGATTTATTTCTGTTTATATATGTTAATGAGATTTTTTTTTCCTAAAATGGAAATGAGAAAAATACTTAATGAAGAGGGACATGATTTCAATCAGGCTGACCTACAGCTTACAAGCTTCCAGAAAACTTTTTTCCACTTCATTTTAGTTTAGATGAAAAGAATACGCTAAAAATAAGCCTAAAAAATAACTTATTTCACTAATGGTTCAACATTTTTATTTCTCTCTGAATATTCACAACGTCATCAAAACAAAATTTTAAAAATCAAGGATGTATTAAAAAGCTTCTGTTGGTAGGGGCACCTGGCTCGCTCAGTTGGTAGAGCATGTGACTCTTGATCTTGGGGTCATAAATTCAAGCTTGCTGTTGGGTGGAAAGTTTACTTTAAAAATAAATAAATAAAATTTAAAAACTTCTTTGTATATGAAAAGGCAATGTATTAAAAACTCATTTCACATAAGTTTACAGATTATTACTCTATTGTTTTATTCTATTAGTCTGTTTAAGAAATAACTTTTACCAATCAACTCCTACAACATCTAATATTTTTATGTGCATTAAAATATAGTTCTTTTAACCTATCAGTCTTATGTGAGGAAACTAAAAGTATGCCATGCACAGAGTACAAAAAACTTTCACCTTTGAATTTGTTTTCATGCTAAGATTAAATAAAGCAATGCAGTGTGATTTTTCTAGCATAAGCACATTGGTCTTGAAAATGTAGAAATTTTTGTGTAAGTAAACTTGGTTAGCATGAAACACAAACCAAATCCTTACAGAAGGGGCGCCTGGGTGGCGCAGTCATTAAGCGTGATCCCAGCGTTATGGGATCGAGCCCCACATCAGGCTCCTCTGCTGGGAGCCTGCTTCTTCCTCTCCCACTCCCCCTGCCTGTGTTCCCTCTCTCGCTGGCTGTCTCTATCTCTGTCAAATAAATAAATAAAATCTTTAAAGAAAAAAAAAAAAATCCTTACAGAAAAATAAAGTTCTTGTAAAAGAAAGTGTTCAAGTAAGTTAAGATCATGAAACTACAAAATAATCACCTCACCATTTATAAATGAAATGCCTTAGCTTCTCATGTCATTTTGGCTTACAAGATGGGTTTTTTTTTGGGGGGGGGGGATATATTTTAAATTATGAGACATTTCAAACAAAAAATTTTTAAGAAGATTTATAGTTTTCTTATTTATATCCAACTTATAACAGAAACACTATGATTTACATTAGAATACACAAAAAATCTTAACAAATAAATGTGGGATAAAAAAAATACATAATTAAATCCAATTACACAAACAACAAAAGGGAAAAGAAAACTTTATCTTTGGGACTTGCTAAGATAACAAATTCTGGACATTTTGTACACTCAAGGTAAAAGTATTGTTCTAATGTAAAAGTACTGTTCAGCTATTAGGTTCAATTATTACCACTTGTGAAAAGCTTCTGGATATTTTAAGGAGAAAGTATGCATTATGAGTCCTTCAAAACATTTTGGGATTAAATTTCTTATTAGAAAGAAATTGATCTTTCCCACTTAAAAATTTGTAAATTATCTTCCACTGATTATTAAGTCACAAGTGCCACTAAAATACAGCAATTTAGTTATATAATACTATCAGTTTAATATCAAGCTCTAAAAGAAAAATTCCTGATAAGCATGTGTATTAACACATGCACATAAAGAGATGCTTTTAATAGTTTCAACAAAAGCTATAACTTCCTCAAAGTTCAGAAATATAGGATATTTTAATTCTGATCTACTTTTTAAAGAAATTAGTGAATTTTGTATTAAGCTTCAATATTACCCTCACCACTCAGTGCCTATGTATAGATTATTCTACTCATTTTTCTCTTAGCAACAATTACTTTCCAAAATCCTATCGAGCTTTCTCTGACAATGAGGAAAAGAGAATCTGAGCTCAGGTTTTGGGTCATCTATTCTCTTTCTTCCAATAAGTAAATATTTACTGCATACCTACTATGTATCTAGCACTCTTCTAGACACTGCGATATAATGGTGAACACACATGACAATGATCCCTGTGCCTGGGTAATTTACATGGGTAGTGAGTTCTCCTTAAGGTAAGGTACCACATCTATCTAGTTCACCATTATAATGCCAAAACCTAACAGTCAGTTGACAGTGCTCTCTTTATAGAAGGCATGAAATAAAGATATATTAAATAAATGGATGTATGATTGAACTAAGTGAATGAACAATTATGAGCTCCTCTGTCAGAGGCAACATGTTTCTAACAGTCTCCTTACTAAATATTCCTACCCTACTGAACTCTGAGCTACTCAACAGAAAAAAGTGAATCCTATTTACTTCTGTATCCTTGGTTTCCAACACAATGCATAACACACAACAGGCATTCAATTTTTACTTAATTTTATTTTGTGCTGTATTTTATACCTTAATTCCTTATACAAAAAGATGTCACATATACCCAGGAACATAAAATGAAGATGTTTTTATAAAGGAAAAAACACACACCACAGTTCTATCTTTTTGTATATGTTAAAATGTTTTAAAAATTTTTTAAATCCAGACATCAGGAAATAAAGAATATAAATGTAACAAAGATGACATCTTCACTAGAGTCACCAAATCAGTGGGCCTCAACTATGAAATGCACCCTTAAATGACTGACCATCTGCTGGAGTTCATAATCATCCAGGAGTACACGTAAAAACATTACAAAAACCAGAATAACAACTTTACCCCTCTTTTCTCTACCCCACTAAAGAAGAAACACTCTTTACATTTATTATGTCTTGTAACTAGTTAAAACCAGTTTAACATTAAGAAGTTACTATCAGAAATGAAATTTCTCAAGTCATTCACATTGCATTATCCAATTAAAAGTCTTAAATATTTCTGTATAGTTTATTCACTGACAACAAAAAACCCAGAGATACAATCACAGAACAAGTAACAAAACAACAATTCCAACATCTCCTCAGGTACAACAATTTATTTCCACTTCCACATTGATTAATATAACTTTCTAACAATTTTTTCTTTTACTATTCCGTTATAAATTCCATTAGCAACTCCCACCCTACCCAGCTCAAGAGTGTTTGCTCTTAAAAGCAGTTAAAGAAGCAAAAATGCAAAACTGTGATTTGTTCCCTCACCTAGTGACTTACCCCAAACCATACTAGCTAAAAGATTCTATTCCTTTCCTGTCACTGTATTAGTCTGACAAAACTATTTAGGGGCAGAGCCCTCATTTAAAGTACTCCCCAGATAGGTCTCCTAAATCAAAGAGAGTCAAAATTGGGATTCTGAGTTTTTTGTTAATGTTTTTTAAATGCCAAAAACAAAACCAAAAAAAAACCCCACAAGAAACTACCAGCCATTATTTCATGCTTTAAAAGGTACATTTAAGTAGAATCAAAGAGGGACAACAATGTAAATGAATTTAATATTTCCATGTCAATTACATTTATTTGACAACAATAAACTCTATAAAGTCATAAAGAAATTACCTGTGTAACAACTGGCTTCCTTATTAAAGGTATCTAATAAGGGGGCCAAATTAATACTAATTCTAAAACTTATTTGAGTTAACTACATTGAAACTGCACTAAAACCACCCACTCATTTCTCTCAATTCCAAACAGCACTCCAAAGGTAATCACATCCAGCCACAGGTGACTCAAACAAGTGTCCCAGAAGGAAAAGGCATTATACCTCCATACACATTTCTATGAAGTATTTATTTCTCACTTCAGGTAGGAAAGATTAACGCAGCCTGAAACCAGTCTCAACTGTTATCTTGACTTTCACAGACTGTCACCCACACTAACACTTCGATCATTTAAAAAGTGTCAGCCATTTAACCTTTTTCCCCAATGAAGAAGGGAGAAATGTCATGTCTTTCCTTTACATGCTATAAAAGGCACTCTTCTTTCCCTAAAACCTCAAAGGACTTCTGAAAGTTAGAATTGTTGTTGTTGTTGTTGTTGTTTTTAACTGAACACAATAATACTACGGATGATCATAGAAAGGCTTTTCTGTTAGGAGTGAGAAAGCATCTTCCAGTAAGGTTCTAGGGGGAAAAAATCCTTACTGTAGTACCATCCCACCTCAAAAAAGCTACTCAGGACACCAAAGTTGATTTTTAAAACTTCCTACCTTTTTTCTCTTAAATAATGCTTAAAATTTGATTCTAAATTATGCTACAGATACGAATTTCTTTTTTTTTTAAGATTTTATGTATTTATTTATTTTAGAGAGAGTGCACGCACACATGGGAGGAGCAGAAGGAAAGGGACAGGCTGACCCCCCTGATGCAGGGCTTGATCCCAGGACCCTGAGATCGTGATCTGAGCCAAAATCCAGTCAGACGCTTAACTGACTGAGCACCCAGGTGGCCCTACGTGATTTTTTTTTTAACCCAAACTCTGGACATCACTCCTAACATGTAAGACTTCCTTTACAGCTGAAGAATATTTTTATCTCATGAACAGTTTGGAAAGATAAATTTCTAAAAGATATATGGAGCTTATGGAAACAACTAATCAAATGGCTAATACGATGTATAGGAAACAAAATTACTCCAGTGAACACTGTACCATTATGCTATTACTTTTTTCAATGAATGTTCCTAGACAAATTAAAAACTGCAAAATGACAAAATGAGTGTAACTAAATGTAGTAGTGAGCCTATTTTGTGAACTTTACCTCAAAATGCAAACTCAAAATAATCAAAACCACTACTAAATGAAAACAGCATCTGTAATGTTATCTCTTACTAACATCTTTGGCAGCCTCACCCAAACACTTCATTGCTCATTCATTCATCCATTATGTATTTGTGTCTCAAGCACCTTCAAATTCCTCCACTGGACTATTTTGGAATAAGCCAAAGAAACTAACAACTCTCAGGTTGGAGGCAATTCCACTACTTCTACAAACTACAGAAAGCCCACTCAGTGGTAAAAATCCTCCCTGAGGTAAAGAGATGACTTGTAGAAGTACTCACTCCTCTGCTAACTGTGACACTATGAGTTAAAACAGAAACAGCTTCCCAAACTGCTATAAAGGTTGTCAAATAATTCCTTAAATGACAATATCACTCCGTTCATGGCTGGTTTTGGTGTTGTTATTTTTGTGTTGGGCTGCTGAGGTTTGTTCAATTTTTAATGAAAGACGAGATTTTAAAGAACACACAAACTATTCTCAAATATGTGTCACCAGAACATTTAGGGAGGGAAGCAGAGAGGGAGAGAGAGAGAGAGAGAGAAATTTAACCTGACATTGTAAAGTTATAAAATGTTGCCTTAAAAACGAAATACCACTACTTTTCTGCAGAGTTAAAATTATATCCTTTCTCGTATTTAACTGCCAAACTAAACATCAAGGGAACTAAGAAACAGCATGGTAGCAGATCCAAAAGCACAGGCCCTGCCCCTACATATATAGCCCATTGTTGTCTTTCATACTTGCTCCCTACAGGTACCAACAGTGCAGAGACAACAGAGCAGTTCCAACTTCCGGACTCAGACATTCTAACGAAGTATAAGGAATTGCAGGAAAAAGGCTCTAAGAAACCCTGTTTGAACCAGTGTTGCTATGCCCTGGTGTACTACTCTAATGACGCTTCCCTGGTACGTAAAATGTTTATTTCCGTTGGGGCCACCTGGGTGGCTCAGTGGGTTAAGTGCCTCTGCCTTCAGCTCAGGTCATGATCTGCGGGTCCTGGGATGGAGTCGTCCCCCCCCCCCAACCCGTGCTCCACACTCAGCGGGGAGCCTGCTTCTCCCTCTCCCTCTGCCCCTCCCCCTGCCTGTGCTCTCTCTGTCTCTCTCTCTAATAAATAAACTCTAAAAAAAAAATGTTTATTTCCCTTTACAACCTCAAATACTTGTCATTTCACCCTTATGAAGCTGAAGTTTTACCAGATTAAAAAAAAAATTCCCTTACTATTCAAGGCAAAAAAAAAAAAAAAGAAAAATAGAAGAGCTTGATAACAATCTCAAAAACAAGCAGTGCTTCTTATCAGAAAATTAGAGTTAAGTTTAGGTGAATCTGATTTATAACGACAACAGGAATGTTTCAGAAAATCACGTCTCCCAAGATAAACTGTCTAAACAAATAATCAAAGGTTAAATACTTTATATAAGCAGTCCTTACAAATACTGAGTATTAATTTCAAAGTAGGTAAAGAAAAAGAAAGGAAAATGAAATAAACAAACATATACAATGCTCAGTTTAACTGGCAAGAAAAAGGAGGCAAAAAATTAAAATCTGGTAAAATTTTCTCCTATAAATTACCAAAAATTTGTTAGAGTATTATAAAACAAACAGCCTCATTTATTTCTGAGGCTTTACAAATTGGTACAATCTTTCTAAAATAATCTTATCAAATTCCTTTTGTAAGAATATGCTCTAAAAAGAACCCAAAAATTTGCCAAAGATTTGAATATTCGTAATAATGAAAAATTTGAGACAAACTAAAGATCCCAATTAGGGAAATGATTTAAAAGTAGACTGATAAAATAGAATATGATGCAAACCTAATCAACAATATTATATTATAAATAGAATGACTAAAGTAAATATAAATAATAAATAATAATGACCTGGGAATGTATTCCTAGAAAATGGTAAAAAGGAATTATAAGTCTACTTCAACATAGATAGATAGATAGATAGATAGATAGATAGATAGATAGATGCATAGGGGGAAAAAAAATCCAGGAAGTGGAAACCCTTTTTGGCATAGCAGTGACCATTATGGTAACCAGCTCAGAGCTGAAGAAAACTGGCCACCAACCCTGAGATACCAAGAAGCAGAACGCGGGTGAACAGGTGAACAAAAAAATACTCAGCCTGGGAGTATAATAGAAATCCTGTTCTCCTTTATGGGAACAACTTGAAAATACACCATATCTCAGCCTGAGAATTGAAGTGCTTCCCGACCCTTCTGGTTCTGAGTTACTGGACTATGCATAATGGATGCCTCTGAGGACATGGGAAATCCCGGTGGTTTTTCCAAAGATCACGTATATCCCTACTCCCTACATCACACTTCCCTCACTGCATCTGAGATACATTTTTCTTGGATAATCTATGCCGAAGCACACTTATTCAGTAAGAAATATTTTGCTCATGCAGGGGCCTGTCTCCTCTAGATTGCATGGGTTTTTCCTACTGCCCACCTCTCCCAACTCATACTTTCTTCTCGCCGTTTGTTCCAAATTTCTTGCAGCTCAATCCAGACTTCCTCCAAGTACATCCCAGGGTGGCCACTTTGCTGTTGTCTCTGTTAACTCTTACATGCTGAAAGCCAGATGAATAATCTATTTTTATGGAATTAACTATTCATGTAGAAGAAAGAAGAAAATGGTACGCGTGACAGCAAGGTGTTATGTAGAAAATTCTAATAATTTATGCATTCCATATAATGTATTAAAATGTACAAAGTTAATCTGTTTACACTACGGAATTGAGTCTTAATTTATTTATAATCTAAAATCTAGTATGTGCATTCTTGACTTTGTAACTTTTTTCATACAATTCTCCCTTCTTGGAATTCCTTTCTATACGCCCAGTTTCCAGGCCACCCCCTCCTTTAAGGCTCAAGAGCTCCCTCCTCTAAAAGCCTTTCCTAGAGAAGAGATGGTATAAAACCATCAGACCCCAACAGAAGGCACACCTGATTCAGAGACGGGGTAAGTTTCACATGTATACAAAGCACATTCACAAGACTCCCAAAATCAGAGTAATAAATGGTAGGTTTTTCAAAGAGAATTTACTGCCAAAGGAACAAGAGCATTAAAGGAGGAGTCACCGGGTATCACAGTGACCCACATGCACCACTCTATACACTGAGTCTTACTGAAAAGACAAGAGTAGAGCCAGCACATCCATATTCCTCAGGATTCCCCAAGAATGCAGAGACCAAGAACCAGTTCTGCCCTTTAGTGAGATGCTCTCTCCACCCACCCTGATGATGTGGACTTTTGACTTCCAGTTTCTGTTTTGCAACAGTATTCTGCAAGTTTGTCAACCACCTTATCTCATAGGAAAAGTATCCACTTATATAATTTGCCTGTTTCCTGTGTGCTTTCAAACCTAGCTGTTGGTTGCACATTTATCTTGAAAGTCTTAGTCTTCTGGGACAAGAAGGCTTATTTCTAGGAACTTCTTAATCATATGCTACTTTTCAGATGAACACTGTCTAGATTTGAACCTAGGCTCCTCTATTAGCTAAGTGATGTTGTTCAGATGGAAAAGTCCGTACTTCAGTTTCCCTATCTGTAAAATTGAGGTAATAATAGTTCTTATGCCTCATAGGGTTTTGTGAGGACTAAAATAAGTTACTACATGTCAAGTATTCAAAAACAGTGCATGGCAACTCTAAGTGCTCAATTTTGCCAACAAACTTTTCTTAAAAAGTGATTCAGGATACCTAGTCATAGGTTCTGGGTTCCATCTCCAATAAACTAAGGAAATAGCATAACTGGTAAATTATAAACCAGATATAATTGAATAACTCATTATATGTAGATAATTTGCAGATTATGAAATCATAATTATAGGTAATTAGAAATAAGCTAGTCCATGTTGTTCCCATTTCTCTTCCCAATAGTTTCTTTGAGGGCACAAAGTTCACTTGCTAACTGGGTCATGTGTGCACATGTGTGCACAAGTGTGTGTGCACACAGTACATTGGTAGACAGGTCAGGAAAAAGGACTTGAAAGGACTTACATACATATTCTAGATACAGCCTACATTATCTCACTTAATTATCACTATAACCCTGGCTGCATCCACAGACTATACTGCCTGCACAGTGAATTTTTACTCATCCCTTTTTAACATTAGAGACAGGAAAAACCTCCTCTGACCATATAACCATGCTATCCCACTTCACCTCCTAAACTGTATCATAATCTGACAAAGCATCCGTGGGCATTCTCTGCACTTATCACATGGCTTCAGGCTTATCTAGTTATGTGTTTCTCCTTTAAGACCAAAAATTCCTTGAAGGCAGGAATACTTACTCCTATTTTTATCCCAAGCATCTAGCAGAGTGCCTGGTTATAATAAACACTTAATATAGATGTGATATTAATTTTACAGCTCAGAAAATAGAGGCTCTGGGGTATTGATCCAAGGTCACATTACTGCAAAGGAAATGTGATGACTGGCTTTAATGCTCCTCTCACTATATACCATGACACCTTGTCAAGTCCAACTATCAATACTTTACTTTTTGAGATTCCAAGTCACTTCAACACTCTTTTAGCCTATTTTACCATGGGCATCATTGCAATCCTAAGAACCCCCTCAAAACCTTTCCCAGACTTTTACATTAAATCCATCAAACACACATTAAATAGACACACTGATACTTTTTTTCAGATTTTCCATAGGTTATATTAAACCTGTTTTGTATACTGTATGTTTGAATATATAATTCTCTCACCTAGCAACACTTCCGTGTATTATACAAGTAGAATATTTACTTGGAAATCTGATAGGCAAAATCTCAAAGTTATCCAAAAGTTAGTAACAAACATTATAATGATGAAAACTTCATTACACATAACATTACTACAATTTTTTTCTGAGCATTCAGATGTCAGCATTTCTTATTACCCAAACCAAATGATCAAAGAGTATAAAACCTCTGCAGGATTCAAAGGAAATAGACTAAAAGGTTCTATATATCTTGGTCTATTGCCTTGGTCACCTTTGCTTTCATAGTGTCTAGCACAAAGTCAGTTTGTTGAATAAATTAATCATCTTCCTAAAAATCCATTTCATTAATTCTGAGGAAATATGCTTGCCCACACATTACTTTGTAAAAAGTATATATTGAAAGTCTATATAGATATGCCCTCTGTGGATATGAAAAAGAAAGAGATCATTCTATACAGGAAGCCCAGATAAGTTTTCCTAAGCTACAGAGAGCTTTAAGAGGAACCCAGTGGAGTGTGTTTTCTGGAGCTGGAAAATATGTGCTTGTATTTTTATGCAAGCATTGTCATCTTCCCTGAGCCCCTATATCTCAACTTTACCTGAACCAAATTTACCTGAACCAAAATAATCAGATGGCACCCACTACTTCTAAAGTCTTTCCGTTCACTTTTTCAGACTCAATACGTTAAATGTTACATGGTCTGCAAAAATGGGAGATACTGTGGTGTCAAACGTCTAACGTCAGTAACTGCTACAACCAAAATTATATAACTACCTTTAATAAGCAACTCCAGTATTTTCTCAAGGATAATTAGGAATTTTTTATGACATTTTCTCAGTGTCCATCATGCTGTAATTTGCATTCACATGCTTTCTGACTGAAGATGAAAAGGCAAGTCTACAGGATATGTAGTTTCTGTTCTGTTCACAATCATAATCACGCACCTATAAAGCGGGTGGATACTTAATAAATCCATGTTAATATGCTAACAGTAACCATCATACATCCATATGTTATTAGATCCATTTTAAATTTTAATTCCTTGAGATAATTCTATTTTTAATCTTTTAAACTCAATTCCCTATTTATTCCCTTACCTTTATTGCATATTTCAGGTTCGTTAGCTCAGTTATTCACCACTGAAACATCTACGAGTTGTCACCATATACAAGTACATAAATGTGATTACATACACATCCACCATATACGTGAGACACAATATACTAAAACGAATTTTGTTGTTTCTCGTTTTAAGCAGCTCAGTCTTAAAAGTATAAAGCAGGAGCACATGATACAGTGAGAGAAAGGTGAATGACTTCATAAAGGATAGGTAACTGTCTTGACAGAAGGGACATCAAGGAAGGTTCCTCAGGGAAAGCAATGTTTCAAAAACCTCAATATCAACAATAAACAAACAGGTAAGGATCTGACCAGAAATGAAATGACAGAAAGACCACATCAAGTTCATTTTTTAGCCTATTAATACTAACTAAATTTTTCTCACTGTATTTTTTGATTAATCAACAAAGGTGGTCATTCGTCATTCAAGATTTTATGTGTTTGCTTAGGTATTTTGCAAAGGTATAGAAAACTGCTCCAAAATACTAAAATAAAACTCAGGCGCCTTGGGTGGCTCAGTCGGTTAAGCATCTGCCTTCAGCTCATGTCATGATCCCAGGGTCCTGGGATCGAACCCTGCACAGGGCTCCTAGCTCAGCAGAGAGCGTGCCTTTCCCTCTGCCTCTGCTCCTTCTCCCTGCTTATGCTCTCTCTCTCTCTCTCTCAAATAAATAAATAAAATCTTTAAAATAAAATAAAATAAAATAAAATAAAATAAAATAAAATAAAATAAAATAAAACTCAATGTGCTGGGAAACTCAATACAACTCAATTTGTGTGTTGTATAAAGACTGTAAAAATTATCAGTTTTATTGTTTATCAAAAAAGGAGTTTTTCACTGTCTACAGCCCCTACCCTCATCAGTTCATGAATGGCCCTTCTGAAATTATCCCAAAACTCATCATCTCTGTCCTTTGGTCTTTCTCTACTTCGGTTCAACCACCACTCGGCTACATTTTTCTTTCTAAAAGCAGATCTAATTCTAGCAGACTTAATAGGTTTGGCAGCTCTCCCTGGTCTTCACAATAAACTTCACATGCCTAAGTATGGCATGCAACGCCTCTTGACTTTCTAGCCACATCCAAAGTGTCCAGACTCATCTCTCTCAATTCTCTACCTAAAATGAATCTAATCATACTCATCTTTCAAGGATATATTCTGATGTCATGAAGTATTTTCTGAGCCTGACAATCAGAACTAATCACTTGTTCTTTATGCTCTCATAGCTTTCATACAGGCCTAAATTATCACACTTAGAGATTAGGAATAATTACAATTTATATAGGTTTTACTCTTTCAGAATATCAACTGTTATATCTTTCTTATTTATCTTTTTATTCCTATAAGTATCTGCCTGTGATAAGTCCTATTTTTTAAAAATGCAATCTCATGGGGTGCTAGGTGGCTCAGTTGGTTGGGCGTCTGCCTTTGGCTCAGGTCATGATCCCAGGGTCCTGGAATGGAGTCCTGCGTCAGACTCCCTGCTCAGCTGAAAGCCTACTTCTCCCTCCACCTGCTGCTCCCCCTGCTTGTGCTCTCTTTCTCATACACACACACACACACACACACACAATAAATAAATAAATAAATAAATAAATAAATAAATAAATAAATAAATAAGATCTTTAAAAAAATAAAAATGCAATCCCAGGAAACCCTAACCAATTAAAATTTCATTTGGGGATGCTGGAACTGGGACAGAGTTTTGGAACCACTCAGCCCAGTATTTCTCTGTATATATATTGATAGAGAGTATCAAGACATAATATACTTATGTTCACATACAATTAATACAAATTTCATGAAAAATATTCTTCATATATAATGTATTCTATTTGCTATTCTCTTTCACTTAAGTGCTGATCATACCCACTAAATACTGTATTCACGAACTGTTAATCAGTGGCAACCTACAATCTGAAAAGCACTGATCTAGTCTAAATCCTTAAATTAAGAAGTGGAACTCAGGATCATTACGTGAATTCCCTGAGGTTCCTGAACTAGTTAATGTTAGACACTATATTTTAAGACTCTGTTCATACTAACCTAGGCAACTGTTCCACACATTCTTAGTGTGCATATGTGTGTATTCTATCAATTGGTTCAGTAAAAACTCTGAGGCTTCCAATGAATACTCAGCTCTACTCTGCCATAGTAATGATTCTCCTCGAATCATATTTTATAGCAGTTATGAGTTTACTTATAATAATCCCTATTAAACATACAACAATATATACTCAGAATGTCTATCTCTGGCTAATTACACTAGAGGGCACTTTTGAAAATCTCTAGACTTTAGGAGTAAGTGCATCTTCCTGAGAAAGTGTGTCACATTCCTGGAATTTCAGATCTATGGTCTTTTAATCCATTACCAGTTTTCTATCAAGGGATTACTGCCTTGTTTTTCTTACATGAATTATATATAGAATCCTCGGGCAGAAATTCTGACAGAAAGAATGTAAACGAGCTAAGCAGATGCTATTTTAATTTAAAAAGAGTACATGTAAATATTTCGTTTTGCATAGGAATTCAATGAAGTTTTAAAATTATTTTTATTTGGTAGGTTTTGTTGTTTAAATAAAACCCACATGTTAAAAAGCTTATAGCATTTGATTATTAATAATGCAGAGTAAGTAGTCAACTCAGAGCTTCCTCTGCAAAGATAATAAGTATCTAAGGAATATTTCGGAAATACAAAATTATCTATGGTTAACTTGTCCTAAGAAGCTGAACTTCCAATTTCTGGCAAAAAATCATCTGATTACTACCAAATCAAAAAGACTATAATTTGTACAATATAAAAGGTGTATAATTATGATTGTGACTGCAAAGAAGTAACATAGAGTTTACATCTAAAATGATACACTGAAATACAAATCATGTACAAACTATTTAAAACTGCTTTCAAGAAAAAAAGATAAAATTCACTTGTTGCAGGCAAGAAACAACAATTGTTGGAGAGGATGTGGAGAAAGGGGATCCCTCCTACATTGTTGGTAGGAATGCAAGTTGGTACAGCCACTCTGGAAAACAGTGTGGAGGTCCCTTAAAAAGTTAAAAATTGAGCTACCCTATGATCCAGCCAGTGCACTCCTGGGTATTTACCCCAAAGATACAGACGTAGTGAAGAGAAGGGCCATATGCACCCCAATGTTCATAGCAGCATTGTCTACAATAGCTAAATCGTGGAAGGAGCCGAGATGCCCTTCAACAGATGACTGGATTAAGAAGATGTGGTCCATATATACAATGGAATATTATTCAGCTATCAAAAAGAATGATTTCTCAACATTTGCTGCAACATGGACGGCACTGGAGGAGATAATGCTAAGTGAAATAAGTCAAGCAGAGAAAGACAATTATCATATGGTTTCTCTCATCTATGGAACATAAGAACTAGGAAGATCGGTAGGCGAAGAAAGGGATAAAGAAAGGGGGGTAATCAGAAGGGGGAATGAAGCATGAGAGACTATGGACTCTGAGAAACAAACTGAGGGCTTCAGAGGGGAGGGGGGTGGGGGAATGGGATAGGCTGGTGATGGGTAGTAAGGAGGGCACGTATTGCATGGTGCACTGGGTGTTATAACCAACTAATGAATCATCGAACTTTACATCAAAAAATAAAAAAATAAAAACATTTTTAAAAAATTAAAAAAAAAATTTCACTTGTTGCAACCATGCTGCTCCTAATATTTCCAGGGAGGTCATTAGTAAGTTAATAGTGAGTGTTGACTAACATCACCTAATATAAGATCCATTTAACTTCAGTTAACTGTTATCTAAGTGGCCTGCCTAGATTTGTGCAAAGCTACAGGCTAAGCCTAATGTGTCCCTCTTTTAGAGTAACACCAATTTGGAATTGTCTCAATGTACATTTTAACAATAGTAACAGGATATTCAAATTTGGAAAAGACAGAATTTATGGAAATCCCAATGCTTAATTAAATCAAAGAATGAGGTTTTGAAGTAGTAAATAATAAATCACAATGAATCCTCAATCTGGTTGTCAAGGAAACTACTTTGCCTCTGCCATAATTGCTGTGATCCCCATCTTGCCCTTTTTGACACCAAGCCTTATCATGCATTCTGGTCAGAGACTGAAAAAGCAGCTTTTCTATTCCTTTCAGGCAATCATGTAACATGCATTGAGCTTGACTGAACAGGGCCGTGCAACTATAGAGACGCTGAATTCAAGGCCTTTCCTTTTCTATCTAGAGACAGTAATTAACTAGTGAGCAGCAGTATATTCCTATCAAGCTCTAGGTAAGAAATGGGACCAAGACGCCTCAGCAGGTCTTCGCAGCTGTGTGTACAGGAAGTTTTCACTAATTTACTAATTTATTATCAGAAGACCTGTTTGTGAACCAGTAACCATTAATATCTTAAAGCTAATATCACTTTTTTGATTCCTCTGAAAATAAAGATCAGATAATAGGTCTGAAACAGATATATATAAAATAAACACAAATACACCAAAATAGTACATTTAATATTGGTAAACCGAATATTTTTAGCAAAACAGTAAAAGCAGTGCCAAATAGGTATTACCAGCTCAAAATGGTTTACTTAACTCAACTCTATTTTTTATATCAGTCATTTTAAAAATAATAGCTATTTTAAAATAAAATCCTGAATTAAATTGCCAATTTTATGTTCCTAATTACATAACATTGCTTCCACTGTTCTTTGTTATTTTTGTTTCCTTAAAAATATTTGTTTTCTAATACAATTCTATTCATTTTCAAATTCTGAGGTTCTCTCTACTCACTTCAACCACTAAATAGTATAAAAGCAGTATTACCATTCTATCTTTAAATTCTATTAGTATACAATGAAAATCAAAATGATCATCTTAATCAGGAGGACAAATGCCATGATTCAGTGTCCTCAATCTTTTTTGTCTTATTTACTTAAACTCAGTGTTTCTCTAGAGCTGGTCACTTACCTAGCAATAAAGATAATAACACTGACTATGTCATAAGAAGTCTTAAGAGTTTCTGAATGTTATATGAAAGAATGCAAACATAGTGTTTAGTTCTGTTCAATGTGTGCTTAGTTAGAGAGCATTCAATAAATTTTAGCTTTCAACATCATTAGGAATTTCTCCATTTTCAACAAAATTAAAATACCAGACAGGTAGAGGCACCCGGCTGGCTCAGTTGGTACAGCATGCGACTCTGATCTTGGGGTTATAAGTTCGAGTCCTATACTGGGTATAGATATTACTTAAAAATAAAATCTTAAGAAAGAAAGAAGGAAAGAAGAAAGAAAAGAAAGAAAGAAAGAAAGAAAGAAAGAAAGAAAGAAAGAAAGAAAGAAAGAAAGAAGAAAGACCTTGTCTTGCCTAAGCATGGGATGTAACTAGTTAAATAAAACTAATAAAGAGTGTAATAATTATAGGAACTCAGGCAGAGCTTTAGAAATGGAAAAATAATAAAGTTGAACTAGCTGATACCTGGAAGGAAAGGATCTGGAATCAAAGTTTGATACAGTATCTGGAGAAACCCAGGGCAAGTAGCCAGGATGTAAGAAATCACACAATATGAAATTTATTGCTTAAATATTTTCTCTCCATTTTTATCTTACTTCAAATTAATGGATTTACTTATTTTCTTTTAGAATTAGTAACTACAAAACGCCCTTGCAAACAGGAGGAGCAGGAGGGTATTGACGTTTCTTTAGAAAATGTGCATCAAAGCAATATAATCAAAGCTTAATCATGCAACTGGATGTGAAAAGAACATGATCCCAAACATTCCTATTGGCTCCGCCATGTTAATTCAATGTTACACTGAATACTGGTATCTGATTTTCTTGGTGCAACTGATAAACTTAAAAAAAGTAAAATCGAAGTACTTTTTGTAGTACTTTGGTACTCAAGTAGTGTTAGGATGTCACACATGATTCTTATTCTCTGCTTAAGTTCTCTCATATAAAATACACCACCCTGAAAATAAACTCCATAACTTCTCAGACTAAAGCACCATACTCTATGAAATCCTTTCTATCCCACTGAAACACACCATACCTTAACTGGGTAAGTTAATTACGTGCTTTGGTTTCACAAACAAACTGCTGTTGCCAGCTGCATTCTAAATAAGAGTAAACAGAGACAGTTTGAGCTGTCAACAAAAGACATAATTAAGTAGAAAAAATGCTGTCAATAAAACACGGCTACAACATTTAAAACTTTGAAAACAAGTTAAGGCCGACCGGATTTGGAATAGACCATATATCAATACATCTGAACCACTAACAGTTGGGCCAAATAAGAATAATCTAGAAGGGAAAAGCTCACAAAAACATATTTGTGGGGAAATGTTTTATGCAAAAGATAGTTAAGAGAGATTTTTAAAAATTTTTTTAGCTTTTCTCAACTAAGATTCCACAGGAGAATAAAGCCCTACATAAAATGATTGAGAGTCTTTCTTTCCCAATCCTGTTATTCTAAATGCACTGGAAAGAAGTTGATTCATTACATACAACGGATGTGTTAGGTCTTAATTATGTACCAGAACTAGCTGAAAGGGTTAAATAGAGCATCTCCCTGAAAAACTATGAGAACAGACTCCATATTTTTAAGTTTAAAAGATGCTATGGTTACAAAAGGCATTTAATCTCTCCTTCAGGGGTATCTTCTAACCATAAAGCTAGTTTATATGTTTACAATGTTCTAATTTTTCAAAGTGCTTTCACATTTGTTTACTGTGTCATTACCCATATAAACAACTCTAGTTATTTGAACATGCTTTTGCAGGAAGCATGAATTCTTATTGTAAAAATGTTTTTACTGTAATTATTTTTAGATAAAATTAGCTTCCACTCTGATGAATACTGAAAGAACCAAGAAAATATGTAGGACATTTTAACTATTGGTAGTATATTTGGCCTAATCAAAATCCTTCAATAGATTTGCTAAAAAGCATCTCTTAGCTGTATTATAGAAACCAGTTAACTCTACAAACCAGAAGGCTTATGGGGGGAAAATCATCTCCATCTACTTAGCACCAACCTAATTTCTGGTTGTTTGATCACCTTTCTCATTTCTAGTTATAATCATTTTTCTATCATTCTTCCTAATACCTAAAATCAGAAAACAAATTGCACAAATTCTGTATAACCTAAAGGCTTCTACAGTACATCTGTCTATGTTGCCGTATCGGAGAAGCAGGGAGGTCAGTTGAAATGGCAGATTCAGGAAAAAAGGAGTAGGTCTCTGAACAATTTTCACCCTCACGGAAAGAAAATGTGAATCAATCAAGTATCCGCTGACCAGCGCTTAGGTGCTTTAGCAGTCTGAGGATGAGTTAGGGCAAGGTTAAGACAAGACATTGTCTTCACCTTGGATAATTCTGGGGAGCAAAGAAACAGATCTATACAAAGACTATATATATATATATATATATATATATATATATATAGTCATTCAATTATGCAGCACAGACTATATGGTGTAAAAATTGGGAGTAAAGAAAGTTTAATGAAATAAACTGTATAGAAAGGATGACAACCAGGAGTTAAGAACAATCTTAAAGGTAGGTTTCTTTCTTGGTTGGCTTTCTTTCTTTCTTTCTTTCTTTCTTTCTTTCTTTCTTTCTTTCTTTCCCTCTCTATGTCTGTCTGTCTCTCTCTTATGTGCTGTTTGTAACAACGTGAAAATAACAAAAGTGATTTGACGGGAACAATGTAAACATTAGCATGGGGTTAATATTTAAAATAGAGAAGAATTAATATCTTACCAAAAAAAAAGTTCTATTACTCATTATTTTGAGTGCCATCAATCCCCATACTGTCTCATAACAATATAGTTTCACACTTAACATATAAACCTATTTAATCCCATAATATAGAATTTGAGAACACTGGTATTTAAAAGAAATATATGAAGAAATGAAGCTGGGGCCTAGGGTAGTCATATCACCACGATGTTAAAGACTGAAAGATGCTATTGGTTAAATTCAGGATTTGAAGGGGTGAGACTAAGAGATCTTAAAACTATTTTCTGCAAAAAACTCTCAGTGCCAAAAGAATTTAAGGCTGACTTAATCTGTAAAAATCAGAGAAGGCTGTTCCATGTCTTTTACAAGAAAACAGGAAATGTCCAAGTACTTGAGAAATAACTCCCCTGACAGTATGTGAGGTTTAAGTAATAGGATAGAAAGCATTCTAACAAGGGCACCCACAATATGTTCAACTGATCACTCTTTGAAAAGGGGAAAAAAAAAAAAACATCAGGGAATTTCTCTAGACACAGTGAGGTAACTTGAAGTATTATTATCTTCAGTGTTCAGATAAGGAAACAAATCTCAGCACATTTAAAGGGCTGTTTTTGTACACAGTACTGGAAATTAGAACTGGAAATCAAATTCAGTTGTTTTATATTTTAGCTTTCATAACATTTGATTTTTTACAAGTATGAAGAATAGTCACTATAAGAACTCCCTTACATTTCATTACAGATATACCTGTCTCACTTGGGCAAATTCATTTCAAATATTTTATTTTGGTTGAGTAAACAATCACCAATCAAATAGTTAAAAAGCTTTAAAAAAATGCCTTAAGAACTGTCTAATCCAACTGGGTGATGTTCCAAATAAGGAAACTATAGTCCAGAAATAATAAGTCTCTGACCAAGGATATGTTTAGTGGCAAATTAGTGGCAAGGAAATGTCAAACAAATGATTTACTTTCAACTGTGATGACTCTCGTTTTTAAACATTTAGTTGTAAGTATTTTGAGATTTTTCCCAAGTCTCTTCAATAATAACTCTATGTTTTAAGAATAGTTCCATTTCTCCAGATATTTCCTAATCACAAGGACTCTGAATCTACTTATCCATATGATGCACTTCTAATCCTACAGTGCTACAGACTCTCACAGTGTGGTCCTACGCTGGAAATAATTCAATGGTCTCAAAGCCAATCAGACATACAGATCATTCCTTGAAGGGGTCCACGTATGGGTAAAAGGAAGAAACAGAGAAATTACTTTCATATTTAATTTCATTGTTAGATTAATAAATTTGTCTTAATTAAATGGTTTTAGGGGAAGTATCTCCTTTCAGAATGTATATTTATATTTTAAAACTGTGAACTTTTTATATGAATCAGTTATGGTATATAACATGTTATCTTCTTAAGAAAATACATCCTAGTGTGTTCAAGAATAGAACTATAAACTTGTATTTATTTCAATTTTCCCATAATGCCATTTACTCTAGTTTTTAGCCTTGTATGTGACATTGAGCTGGTTCATAATTATAAAATAGTTGGAAAGAACAACTTGCTAATTTAAAAGGGACACATTACAACATCTCTCTCTGGTATTACACTATTTTAATTTCTTTTTTGAAGACAAACTCCTTGGAAAGATACCATCTTCTAGTGTGTTAGTACTATTCAGCAAAGTAATGAATAAATGTCTTCCTCTGCTGTGAGAAGGGGACCATTAAATGAAATACAGAAAAAGAAGTATGACTATCAGATTGATTCAGTGCCATGAAGCATTTTTCATTATTTAGTTTCCAAACAAAACGCTTTAATGAAAAGTATAAATAAATCTTCTAAAATCTATTTTTTACTCTAAGTCAAGAATATATTAACAAAAGAAACAACTAAAAATCAAACTTCATGTGATGTCTTCACCATCTACTCATACATAGTTAGGCTATGTCCCCACATAAATATCATCCAAACATATAATTTTTAAAATATACATATAATAACTTAAATTTCATATGTTGCTATATTTCCATGTATTTTAAAACATTTTCCAAAAATGTGTCATTAGTATTCAATGAGTGGAATAAAGTAATATTTGTTCATTTATGTATTGTAAGAATGTCAAATCACTTAAAAACTAGATTTCTGATCTCTATTCTAGTAATTTCTACATATGTATAATATGGGACCTGTACTAGTATGTAAGATGTATACCTAATGAGGAACTGCATCATATCAGATTTTGTTAGGGAAGAAGAGCAAGGAAGGCCACTATGTAGTCTTCCTGTGCCTAAGGGATCAGCTTTCAACATAAGAGATTTACTCACTTGGAAAACTATGGATCCCCTGAATCTCTAGGGAAGCTTACCAGAGGAGAACAAACCTCCCCCCATATTGCAGTGCGATTTTAGGACCAGGAACTGTAAATGCTTATTCATTAAAACAACATAATATTCTACTTTAACAAAACAAATGGAAAATCATAGATTTTCATAAATACTCCCATGTATTTTTTTTTTAAATCTGTAAACATGATTTACAGAGATTTTTCTTTCTTTCAAACACAACTAAACTGCCTTTGTCAAGCCTGCTCGTGATTAACACCTGGTAAATATTTCAAATGGTTTTGATGGCTGTTAAGCAGCTAAGTCACACTCAAAACTTCTAAGGGCAAGGTATCCCTATAGCTATCTGTTTAAGCTGGTGGCAAAATTTCTTTTAAGATCTATCTCAAACCTCTTTCCCAAAAATACCAAGTTTTTTTTTTAAAACAAAATGTCTTAGTGCTTTATAAATATTAATTTCTTTAATCCTAACAGTGCTATTATAATCAATCCTCATAGAAAGATAAGTAAAATCAGACATAGGAGGGTTAAGTAAGCAGCCCAAGGTCATGTACAGGAGAGTACTCCTGTTTTAAGATTGAACAGGCTGAGATTCACACTCAACCATTCTGGCCCCAGACCACGCTCTTAAGCACTGTGTCTGCCACCTTAGTCATGTCAATTACAGCAATCAATTCTGATGCACAGAGATAAAGGCAAACACTTTTTAGTTTGAAAGTCAAGCCTGGGAATCTGTGTCATCTTAAAATGAGAATATCTATCACAACAAAATGTTACTTCCCTGGCACTCAAGACAAACAAACAAGAACTATAGAAAAGGATGACGAGGGAGACAGGACTAGGAATTAAGACTCAATATTGTAGAATGAGTGGTTGAACAGGAACGGTTAAGATGAGCACCCAGAGAATCTTGTTTCAGGAAAGGAATCAATTCAACTTTCAATTCTACTACATGAGAGACTGAGCTTGATACAGAACCTGCATCCGTCCACAGTTTAGAAACTAGGGCTAAGAGTTTCTGAGGTTGAACTTCCATCAGTAGATTTAAGCCGTGTAAAAACCAAAGGCAGGGCACAACAATGAAAGTCAAGAATTTTTAAATATTTTTTCTGTCAATCTGGGAGTTTGAGTCACCTTGAATCTGCTACTAATGTAACTGCTATTTGAACAAACATCAAGTCATAAAATATTCCTCAAGTAAAAAATGAAGGGGTTGGATTTAAACGATCTCCAAAGTCCTTTTTAAATTCTGCAGTCTTTATCTCTGTCATTCAAGTTAAACAAGCATTTATTGATAGTCAGGTAACTCTACTTGTTATTACATGAAAAGCTCTGTTAAGTGTAAATCAAGGATTTCTCTCGTGGTCCAAAATGGTCTAACATAATCAATGGAAAAAAAGTCATTTTGTAGTACATTTGAATAAGTGTAAAAGATCACATGTTGTCCATTTTAGTATCATTAAGAGCTTTACAAGAAAACAATGGAAAACAATATAACAAAGGTATAGCCTTAACAAATGTTGGGATTCTTAAATATTATTTCAAGGTAGAATACAAAGTTATGGAAGGAGTAAGTGAGAAAAGAGACCTGTATCTGCTTTAAAAAAATATGTCAAGATCATATTCAAAGCATATGATAAAACCACCTCAATTCCACTTTGGCCAGGCATTAAAAACTTTTTATATTTTTGAATTCATTTATATCATATAAAGTCATGAGTGAAAAGTATTTTGATAGTTTAACTTTAAATGTTTAAAAAATTAGCTCAAATATGCTGATTTTTAGAAAATGTCAACTTTTTAAACTACCTACACCATTCAGTGAAAGACACACAAATGTGAAAATTTTCAAGGTCTAGATTCTTATTCAAGTGAATAAAGACTTATTTCACAAGCCCTAGATATACAGTACTCTCCTTTATGCACTTTAAAAAGTTGAACTACTATCACAAATGCATAATTGATTTATGGGGGAAAAGTTCGAGTGAAGGACATATTACTAACTGTGCATTAAAGAGGCAGGGTGGAAGAAAATGTACCTCTCTGGAACATTTTAAAAGCAATATTTAAAAAATGCAAATGCTGGATACGGGCAAAGCTCTCCATTTCACATCAGCACATAAGTCACAATAAACCCAAAGTCCCCCTCCAAAAAGGGAGAGTATGTATCAGGACACAAATAAAAGGCAAATCTTTTTCCATGTGAACACGGTAAGAAGGGTGCTGTGCTCAATTACTCTTTCAAGGAATAAGATTTAACTGCTGTTCCAAATTTATAAAAGTACATCAAGAATTTAATCACAACATGGTACAATATTAAAAGATTCAAATGTATCATAGTTCAAATCCTATGTAACAAGAAATAATGCAATTAAAAGTCTATGGAATGTAATGTATTCAAAATGTTTCTGTCACTCAAAAGTATTATACAGGTGCTTTAATAAATTTTACTCCTTAATTCTGTATTTATTTAAATGACAGAAATGGATCTTTATTTTCTTATCCATTTTCACACCATTCCCTTATGAATAACTACTTAAGCCAGTGAATTTTTCAGCCAAACAGTAAAAAGATAAGTATTATTAGGGAAGTGGGCTGGCAGTTGGACAGCTGTTCACTCTGCCTGTCACATCCCTTTAATGCAACTCTGATTTGCCTTTGTTCTGACAGTAGCAAACAGCTGCTTGTAAATGAGCCACTGTCCCTGGGCTGCCTCCCATTATTCCCCACTTTTGTCTGACAAGGTCACTTGCTGCAGGGATTTTGTGAAGAAAAGATGTGCAACCTATAGAATTAAGAGTTAAGAACATCAGCAAGCCAGGTATTTTTCTTTTGGAAGCATGAGCAAATCACAACTACAGAAAAAGTTTTTTGCTCATTGAGCAAGTCAAACATTTCTCCTTTAATACTAATTTCAAAAACCTAAAGCTATATCACAAAAGCAAATGACTTTTCCATAAGTCCTCTTTCCTTTAAATTTACATGACAGTTGTATAAAAGACAGACTTAATCGCAAAATCGTGTTTACAAGCACATATTAATAAATACTAAGATGCTGCCCCTCTGCTGGTTTACGGTGGGAGTGCAGATCTGGAAAACCGCAACTGGAGGAACATTTTTGGAAAACTTGATCCTATAATACTATAGGTTCTTTTATTTTAAATTTCAATAAAAATTTCATTTATGACTAATTTCGTTAAGGGTAATAAGGCAGGGACCTCCAGGATCAAAAATTTCACAATTTCATTCCATGTTGATTGTTAGAACTTTACACAGTATATAAATTAATCCAGACTGAAACTGATTATTAAAATGTTTGATCAATATTCCACCGGTGCTCCAAAAGGTATAATTGACACTATAAAGCAAGGCTCATCTTTAATTTCTGAAGACCTATGATCTTCAGAAGGACTTAAAGCTACATTATGACAATCTCACACAATTAAGTTGTTTCCAAAGAGAGGCATGCAGAAAGAGTGGAACGGCAGGTTTCTGATGCCATGGATGAGCAAAAAGAGGGCATGCTGGAACAGCCACTCATCCAAAATGAATCACAGTCCTGTGGTTTTGAAAGTTTATGAGTGGGAAAAGATCTAGGAAACTCTTTATGGATTCTTAGGATAAAACCACCCAAATGTCACACAGAAACCTGGAGATAAAGAATTATTCACAAATATAATTTCTCACTCTTCCATCTTTTTATCTGCATCTAAAATTAGACAGCTTTGTACATTTTTCTCATCTTAATATATAACCATCGGAAGGAATCTGAACCTACAGTAAACTTTATCAATAGATAACTAAAACAGAACTGAAGTTCTTTTCAGCCACACCAGCACTTTGGATGTGTTCACTGGTAAGAATGAGGTATTTCCAGATTGGGGAGAAAATTAAGAATCATGTGATTATCTCAAGTTCCCTCATTCTCTACTGAAATATTACAATACTATTCATAGAATATACTTTCCAAAATTTCCAGTCTCCTGCCATCTAATATACTTAGCAAATTTTACCACTCTTATCTCATGTGAAAAGCATCTGAACTCCAAAAATATTTTTACTACCTTAGCCAGGCTGACTTTGTATACCTTCTACTCCATTTTCTCTCATTCTTAGCCATAACTCTGATCTGTCATTTATGGTATTCAAATAAAATGTTTTTTCCTACATTTCAGTCAGGATATGTCAAAGCACTTTACCAAGTACCATATTTAAAGACATATTAAAGAGTATTATAACCAAATTATATTTGATTATCCAGTGTTAACAAGTATTCACATAATAAAAAAAATATATAAGAAGCTAATGGTAATCCCTTATAACAGCCTTCACTTTTGCACAAAGATTTGAACAGTTGAGTAGTTCATTACTGAGAGCAGAGGACAGAAGAGTTTCAGCTTCATTTGTATTCAGAGGCAGGCAAATCACCCAAACTCATTTCTATCCCTCCATTTTCCTTACAGGGTGTTAACAGCAGGTGGCCTATCCATACCATCTCTGAAATAGGTAGGTGGCTTAAAATGCCTTTACATTTCAGTCAAGACCCTGAATTAAGAATAAACTTGAGTTTTAACTTCATCATTTTCTCTACAAGATGTAGTAATACAGAATAAACACAGTACTTTGTTCTTATTTTAATCTATATTCCACTTTCTGGTTTCATACCATAAATTTGCTCATTTTAATCCTTCACGTTCTCCAAAGAGTTAAGCATTTAAGCTAACAAAGCTGACAAAATGATCTAGTAACAAATTAAAATTGTTTTTGATAGTCTTATTTTATTTTATCTATTTTTGCACACTATAGACTTGCCAGCATTCCTTTTTACTGATGAACATTAAAAAAACATTTTTAGGAGCACCTGGGTGGCTCAGTCAGTTAAACATCTGACTTCAGCTCAGGTCATGATCTCGGGGTCCTGGGATTGAGCCCTGCTGCGGGTTCCCTGCTCAGTGCGGAGTCTGATTGTCCCTCTCCCTCTGCCCCCCTTCCCTGCTCCTGTGCTCTTGCTCTCTCTCAAAAATCTTAAAAAAAAAAAAAAAAGTGGGACTGTAAAAAAATGTTTTTTAAATAAAAAACAATTTTGACACCAATACAATGGGAAAATCATGATTAGACAGCCAATGTACTAGCCTTAAGATACCCAGAATACACCCACATAGATATTTATAAAAATATCTTAGTGTCATCTATTGGCAATGATTTTTCAGAAACAAAAGTACAAAATATTTAATATAATTTCTAAGGACATATGCCTCCTTCTACTTAATCTGACATGAGTATTAGAAGAGCCAGACTAAAACACAAAAGTTAATCAGCACCAGTACTTAACAAGGTGAATAAATCAGTCTTTGTGAGAAGAATATGTCAATACAAAAAGGTTACAGGGAACATTCAAATCATCAGCATCAGAAGCGCCTTCAAAATAAAAATATGGAAGATTTAAACCACATACTGTAAAAATTGATAAGAATCCTTTGAGGTAGGGGAGGTGATTCTACTACTTGCAGTTTTTCAGACTAAAGTCAAGACTTCTAAGGAACTCTGTTTCCATATCCATGAAAACTTACAACTCAGAAGGTTATGGCCTGACTTTTAAGTTTTTTCATTAGTACTTTGGCCCTGTGCATTTCCTTGAGAATACAAAACAGGTAGGGAACAAACCAATCTACATCCTCATCTTTTAAAAAAGATGTTAAATTTAATTTCTAAACTATTTTAATCTCTTTGGCTATTAGTGTCTAGTGACAAATTAATACTTCAATGAGAAATGAAGTAAGACTTATTAAAACATTGACTTAAAAAGTACAGCTTTATTTTTCATTTTCTACCAATAATATAGTCATCTACAATCATGTTATATAGTTCAGAACCAGCCATAAAAATATTGTCTCCAAAGAGGCAAATAAGATCATCATTTACTAATGATTTAAGTAGGTAATAAGTTTAGATAAAATGGAACAAATTGTTTTTAAAAGTAATTTTATATAAGTACCAACCAACATAAGCATATAGAAGTATTCATGAGCAGAAAAATGGAAAACCTGAAAAAAAAAAAAAGTATGCTTTTGGTTGTTTTAACTATGCTAGCATGTAAATGAATAAACTACAAATAGAAACTATTTCTAACAGTATAACACTGATAAAAACCAGAACCTTGATCACTTCATAATATTGTCTGCAAATAAATGTAAAAATGTTTTCATTAAGACTAGCTATTCTGACAACTTAAAATGTAGTTTATATTCCTATATCTTGAAAATAATTTCATAGCCCAATTAAATCATCATTATGGGTACTTTACAAAACATGAAGCTAATATTTGAAATTGACAAAGAGAAAAGTCCCCATATCTACCTCTGTTTTACTTGAAAACTGATTCTTACGATTAGAAATGTTACCTTATAAATTCTTACTTTGTGTTAATATATATCAAGATATTGCAAGAAAGGGTAAACAGTATTTACTTCTTATTAGAGCATTTTAGATACAAATGGGAAAAGAACACTGGTAATTCCTTGTTTTTAGACAGAGTAGATGTACTAAATAAGATCTAAGGAATCTAATTATTCCAATTTAGGTAATTAGAAGTTAAAAAAAGTTTTTGTACAAGTCATAAGCTTCAACAAATGTTAGGTTATCGAGAAATGTATTTTTAATAAATTAACCACATTTTATTCTCCTTTTATAAAAACTCTCATGAATATGTATAAAAAGTTTTATGTGCAGATACACAATATGTATGAAATTAACTCTGAATAATTGTCTGGCACAAACCAAGTCTTTCATTTCATACAACTCTCATTATGAGTGTTACTAATTTTTTGTTGTTGCTTCCTACAGGAAAATGTGCATTTCTTACTTGTTCAATTTTGACATGGTGTAACACTACAGTTTTTAAGATATGTAGCTGTAATATTTGCCAGTATAGCTCAAATGACTAGCAAGTTGTCATACAAAGATATGGACACTTAATAAGTAAACACAAAAGAATTCAAAATTAAACCTGATCTCAAGAAGAGTCCATTTAAATCTCCCTTTAAAAAAAAAAAAGCTAACATGTCAACCTAAATAAACAGAAAGTATGATCTGAACATTTAATGTATCTTATCCAATTTTAAGAAGTCACAATTATATTTTACATTTCATAAACATTCAATAAATCAATGGTTTTCAACGGTTTTGATGATCATTTTGACTGACATTCATCCTTCCTTCCTACACAACAGTGAGAAATTATACTTCTTTATAAACTGTTAAGAGAATATTTGAAGTATTTAAAATATACCTATATCCTTAATAATTTTCTATTACTGTATTTTTATATATATGCTCAAGTGCATTTACTATGGCTGGAAGTCATTATACATAGCGATCTAATGTTAATAACAGGGGTGGCCAATTTTTTCCTACCCCTACAGTCTTTGAGAATAGTGGAAAACACACTTTGAAGATGAAAATGAAAGAAAAAAGAGACCTGGAGAAAAACACAAGAAACGGATTTGTACCTGTACCTGGCCAACAATGTGGTCTTCCTCTATCTCAGTTGAAAAGACCCGTATCATCCAGGTTGCACAAGTGACACCAGCTTTCCCACCTCAAACTTTTAATGTTTTATTTATTTTTCTTATACCTTTCCTTTTCTTTGTCTCTACTTTTACCAAGATAATCCACTGACTGATCTTTGATTCCCGAGCTCTCATAACATCTTCTCAAATCTCCCCACATACTTTTTAGTTCCACCCTTCCTATTTCACAATCCCTTCTTCTCAACAGCAACCATGACCTTTCCAAACACAATATGATCAGGCCAAGCTCCTGGTTACTACCAGCTCTTAGGATAAAGACAAAAATCCTGAACACAGGCCATGGGGTCCCACTTGGTCTGAACACAAGATCTCTGAGCTCACACACTACACTTTACTTCAATTAGTCAAATGTACCAAGCACCTTACAATTCTCCACAGAAGAATAACATGACTCCCCTAATTTAGTCAAATATTCCCACCTACATTCCAACTCTTCTTTTTATTTATTAAAGGATGACAGCATACAATATACAAGGAGCTGGCTAAAACAAAGATAGGATTCCCAGCTACACGGAGCCAAAATTAGTGCAAATAATAGGTCCCTATCTCTCTCTCAAAAGATGTAAAATAAATGCACATATTCATGCTGTAGAAGGTACTAATAAAGAAATAGAGGAGTTAAAGTGTTGTAGGTCTGGAGGTTGTAGGAGAAGAGGATGTTTTAGTTGGGCAGGTAGCTTCTCTGAGATAAGAACATTCAAATTTTAATCTAACAAAGATAAAAGGAGTAATTGTGAGTAGGGGAGCCTGAACACAAGGGAATCTATCCCAGAGTGGCTCCATGGAAAGCCAGAGAGAAAACCCAAAGTTAGATCATGGAGGGGTTTACACTAATTGAGGACACCAAGTAATTTTGAATATGGAAAGAAAGTGACCCAAATTATATTTTATAGAGCTCATCTTTGCTAACCTGTGGAGAATAAATGGAGAAAGAGCAGGGGAAAGGGAGTGGGGGGCCTCAGATGAAAGTGGCCACTACACCAAGAAACCATCATTGTAGAACCTACCCCATCTGTAATTTATTTAGTTAATGCAGTCTCCCCCAGATCTTAACTAAGTGTAAGTTAAACCTTGTCTGGTTTTTCTTCAACAATATCACCAGTGTCTGGGATACAGCAAGTGGCAAAGATGGATATAATCAATGAAACACTTAAAGAGAAAAAGAAAAAGTCAGTAAAATTTTTATCTCACACACACACACACACACACACACACACACACACACACACACAATCTATCCAAAGTGGAGCCTCATTATTAAGTAGATTCTAAGGGTATAATATTTTGTGTCTGTGTGAATCTTCATCTGGGAGTTGTTGCCCAGCTTTTATCAAAGCCTATATCTCACCATAAATCTAGAAGGTAGAATTGTCACAGGACATAGAACAATCTAAAATAGAACAGACGGGGCACCTGGATGGCTCAGTCGTTAAGCGTCTGCCTTTGGCTCAGGTCATGATCCCAGGGTCCTGGGATAGAGCCCCGCATCGGGCTCCCTGCCTGGCGGGAAGCCTGCTTCTCCCTCTCACACTCCCCTTGCTTGTGTTCCCTCTCTCGCTGTCTCTCTCTATCAAATAAATAAAATCTTTAAAATAAAATAAAAAAATAAATAAATAAATAAATAAATAAATAAATAAAACAGACAATGAACAGAATCTAAGTTCTTCACAGATGCATAAATTAATTCCCGATACTCAAATGAAGTGCCAATATCAAACGAATTAAAATTTTTAAAAACATTACTTATTTTTGACTCTGCAATTAAATATTTAGTTTTCCTTTATAATTGTATTTCATCTAGGTACCTCATGTATTAGCAATTCCAAGTAAGAACAACAGTGCACGGTCATGCTTTTTTAAAATGTTTGTGTGCATTAATCCATAGAAAATCAGATATTGTTTTACAGTTATTCAACCGGTTACTTTCAAGTATAGAATTAAATACAAAACTCACTCAACCAGCCTCAATTTTGTTTTCTCTCTTGTATATCAGTAAAGCTACCACCTACTCTCTGACTTTCTGGTACATATCTAAAAAGTGCTACATGGCACAGGCCCATGCGCACATCGCAAAGGAAGTCAGAACACTCTACGGAAGGAGTCTGGTTTGTTTTCATAGACACCCAAAACAGCACTCCCCTCTTCCCAGGGGGCTTAGCAACAATGCTACCTTGTCCACTAGTTTCACAAAACACTGTGATATCCAAGCTATGTTTTGTTGTTTTTGGAAAGTAGACATTTCAAAACATTGAGATTGTAGTAATCACCAAATACTAATCATGATAGTAGCTTATTGCCAAAATCAAGTAAGATGCATAAGAATTCTGAGATATGAAAATATTATAATTTTTAAAGCAGAATCAATTGGCGCTATAAGATCAGTAGAAATATTTTACAAGGTTAATCTATCTCTCATCTATCCTGTCTGACTAATTAGACTAGAAAGGAATAACTCCTACTTAAATTTACTTAAGATAAACTACTGAAATTAGTGGAGTTTTTTTTTCCTACTTTCCATGGTTTAAAAAGAAATCACTATTCTATGTAACACAGATCTCAAATTCCTTTGTTTAGAAACATAAGGCAGTTCTTAAATAGCTTAGCATATTTTATTTGTAACCAAAGGTAGCAACTTGCCTTCTAGCAATGAAAGCATTTACTTGCCACTTATAATTCTGTATTTTTCAGCTCACCCTTGGTTAATGTTTGTTAAGACTTGTTTAAGATTCTGATGCTAAACACAAGGTCTCGAGAGTACCTATTTCATGCAAAAACTGAAATCACATAAATCCCAAATATCCGTGAAAGATTATTTTCTTTTGTGTAAGATATGCAATCAAGTTAATAATAATTAAAACATGCTTGCAGAAGTGGATCTTGCATGGAAAATGAATGCAAGATTACAAAATATCTTATATTAGTAAAGCAGAGTTTCAATAAGAATTTCCAATAATTTTCATTGAAACTTACATATAACGTAGTATTTCTTTAAAATACCTTCTGACTACCACAGTAACAAATGGAAACAAACACTGAAGCGCAGTTTTAATTATTTCTTTAAAACTTTTTTGGGAAAATAGTACTTCTTTATCTCTACATTATTTAAAAGGGAACCAGATATATAAAAAGTTGTATTTGTTCACTGAACCAATAGCTACTGAATATGCAAATGTGAGCCAAGTACTGTTATGCAAAATAAAACTTGAGGAAACAAAAGGGAAAATGACAGACCCCTGTCCTCATAGAGCTTATAGCGGGAGAGACATACAAATAAAAGTACTAACAGATACTAGAACTGTTAAAGAAGAAAATAAATAGGATGATGTAACTTGGGAGGTGCTTTCCATAAGATAGTTATGAAAAGCCTCTCTGGGGGTTGACAGTAATTAGAGCCAAGACCTAAAGGATGAGAAAAAATTAGTGATGTGACAACCCGAGGAATGAGTTCCAGGTGCAAGAAAAAGTCTGGCATGTTCCAGAAACAGAAGGAAGGCAAGTGTATGAAATGTTAACATTTCTTCCCTTTTCCTCTAAGTTCAGCATGCCTTAACAGTAAGAACACAGACTCTGGAGCAAAGTCTGGATCTGAATCTCAGCTGTACTTAAAAATTATGTGATCTTGGACAGTAAATTACCAAAATACTTAGATCGTTTTTCCCTAATCTATGCAGTATAGAAAATAAGATCCATATTTTATGACGGTAAGCATAAAAAATCTTCCACAAATAAAAAATGCCCAATAAACCGTTCCTTCCTCCAAAAGTGGTATCACTTTTCTTTCTGAATTTTAAACACAATTTTTTTTAATTTCACAATCTGTACAGAACATTTTAAATAAAAATATTTCAGACAAAATTTTCAATGCTCCTCCAAATAATTAAGTTTTCATGGAAAGTTATGATGTAAACCTTTCTCCCTCCCTTTAGAGTGAGGAACTGTCTCCCTGGGAGTTCTGTTCTCAGTACTGTCTGTGGGGCATACAACAAAGGTTACTACAAAGGCCACTACACTTCCCTGGGTATTTCTTAGAAGAAACAAACTACTGGCTCAGACCCAGTAGCTAAAATTACTAATCCCTCAGTTGAGGAAATACAAGAAACCAGGAAGAATTAGCGATCACTTCCTAGAACAGGTAGCTTCTAATCTACAGCGCTCAGAGGAAAGTGATCTCTTCGTATTGGAAGAAGGAAGGAAAATTGAGTAAATTATAATCATTAAAGTAGACAAGATATGAACGTTCCATAGTCCCAAATAAAAGTGATAAAAAATAGCTGCAACGTAGTGAAGCTGCTAAAATGCTTCCAGTTTTAATACTTCACATTTATCTTTGTATCAGTAAAAATCTAATTAGGGAATCCGATATGGCTCGCTCACCAACTCGCAATATTTCAATGTATTTTAGCTAATAAGTCAGAACTGAAAGATGGCATGGAAGTAACTGAAAAAAATGTTGGCCAGTGCTCCACAACTGGTTTTCTCTACCAGTTGAAATTAAATTAAATTTTGGAAAAACAAAAAAGGTTACAGTTTTAGAAATATATCTAGGGAGTTGAAAGACAATTGAGCATTTTTAGCTAAATAAGCTCTTTAAAGTAGTTAAGCCTGTTTGTTTAGAGTGAATAGTAAATAGAGAAAAAGGATCGAGATACTAACACATATAGAGAATCTGCTACCTGCAAAGCAGTATATGCAAGCTTTCACAAGTTTTAGAAATAAAGTAAAATGGATGGTCAAATCCAGGGAGACGAGAATCTACTTTTTCTACTTCACTGTAAATATATTTAGTGACTGAAACTTTCGTACTAAGAAAAATGCAAATGAGGCTGTCAAATCAAATAGAAATCATGCAATAATCATGTAAATATATATACATACACATATGTAATTTTAATCTTAATAAGCCACTTGCAATTCATTCACTTGTCCAATATGGTACCTATGTCAATGGCTGCTATTTGGAGGAAAAGGAAGAAGAATTCTACGCATTGTCTCGGTGCTATAGAAAACACGCTGAATTTTTTCCAAATCAGAAGGAGGTCCTCACTAAATATGTACACATTTGCCAAGTGATATGCTGCCTTCAGACACATCACTTGGCAATTCATTGTGCATACAACAAAATCTTCATGCTTGATAGCTCTGAGGCTCACACTGAGTACCTTACTGTTAGAAGGGCATATGCAATTAAGCCATGAAATCTACGTGATGATTTACTATATTGGAATGTTTGTCACTGTTGCCGTATCACTGTTGACCCATACTAACAGTAAATAAGTGCATACTAAAGTATAAAATGAAAAGACCCAAAATGCTGAAAATGTAAGTTTTCGCAGTTTTAGTGACATATAATAAAGAAAACTTTAATTCCAGAATTTTTACCTCTTCCTCCACAACAGATTGCTACTTATATCAGAAAATTACAATTGCTTTCTAACATTTTTTCTATAAATACCTAAAGCAGTTTAAGAACAAAATATCTGCTGCTATCCAGATAAATTTAATTCCCAGTACTAAGGAACTACAAAAGTCTGGAGGTGATTTAATACTTGTGACACATAATTCAGTAAGTCTGGGTCAAATGTATTAACTTCTAATCATCTCAGACAACATCATTATTTATTTTATATACAATGTATATAATTCTACCTCCAATCTTCTTGTGTGAAAAAACATGTTCCTTCATTCTTTAGCACGCTCTTAATATATGATACCAGGTTTCTTGGGTTTCCTCATAAACTGGCCCTAATATATAAACAATTAAATCTCACTTTACACTAAATCAAATGTAAATAACAGTAAGAGACTGAGATACCGCCACCCCACCCAATCTGCTATCTTTTCATCTGTTCACTACAGTCCACTATTAGCAACTTAAGAATCATCACAGGAGAGAGCCACCGTGGTTTAGGGCGAAGTGTCACATTCTTCAAAGGGGTGGGGGCAGCGGCACCAGTGGAGGAAAAGGATTGTCAAACATGGTTTTAGATCATTTTTTCAGTTTCTAGGAGAATATTCTATCCGGGACTATCATTTAAAACCCCAGGCTCTTCGGCACAAAGCAATACTTAGAAAGCAACAGGAAAATACTACGACCGAGCAATGCTAATACCCATCCAATGGGTACTGTGGTATGGGTACTTCAAAAGCTTGCAAGACAATATGAAGACCAGAGTGAGCAGTCCATCCTCAATTCAAATGAGCAGGGCCTAAAGCCATAAAGGAAGCAACCCTACACAGAGCAAAGATCAATAGCCTGGGAATCACACAAATCAATTCCTAATTCTTGTTCTGACACCAGTTATCTCCAACTGTTGATCACAAACAAATCACCTAAATTAATTGCACTGTTAAACTCCCATAAAAAGAAGGCCCCTTGCCTTTGTAAAATCTATACAGAATATGGTCTATGAGAAAGTATAAGTATGACACTAAAAATCATATTCCCAGCCTTCCAGTGTTTGCTTATTTTTCTCTCTGAGTACTTACAAACCAGCATAGTTCTTACATTACCTGATTTCATGGAAAGTTTTTTTTTCCACCAAAACAAGGTCTGGTCTTTTATACTTTTCTTTCTTTCTTTCTTTTTTCCCCCCTTTTTAACAATAGTGTGAACAGAGAAGGGATCATTCATGTACTCATTCTTCCAACAAATATTTATTCAGTATCTTCTCTATGTCATACACTGCTCTGGTTGCATGGGAGACATCAGTAGATGTGAAAAGTAATGGGTGCACTTGCTTGGTCAAAGAATAAAAGTGCTATGAAAAATTAATATCCTTTCTCTAGAGTTTATAAAAAGTGAATCCAGTCCAAAAAAAAGGCTTATTCAGCTCTGTTAATATAGTCATCTATTCTGTTAATACAGTCATTCATTCATTTATCTAGTCATTCGTTCACCAAATACTTATTCATTTAAACATATTTGTTGTGCCTTGCCCTTTCCTGAGGTCTGGGAATCACACTGGTAAAAGACATCATCTCTGCCCTCCTAAAGCTAGAATAAAGCTAAAATGAAACTAGCTTTCAATCAAGATAGTTTATTACATGAAAAGACTATAGGTACTTCATTACTGTCAGAGAGGAATAGTGAAGTCCAGAGGAAGATAAAAAAAAGTTGAAAGGAGCTATTAGGTGGCTAAAAGAAAGTTAAAAAATTAGTGACAAAACTAAAAGGGAAGCAAGAGTTGCTAAAGGTGTTGGCTCATTATGGGTTAGTTCATGTTTTTTTCTGGTGCATTTACCAACAGGGATAATGTAAAAACATAGTTAATCTATTCTAAAAAAGTATCTATTTTCAAAACTTAAGGTTTTTTTCTCTCTCATCCACCTTAGATTCCTTTTTTTTAAAAAAATTCCTTGATAATATTGTATGATGAATACACATTATTAACTTTCTATTAATTTAAAAACTTTAATAGTTTTAAATTTGGCAAGCGAAATATTCCAGGATAAATATAGGATTTCTTTGCCCACAAACTGCCTGCTGCTGTACTCTATAATGACAAAACTGTATATACAAACAGACTGATGTAAGACAAAAATACTAATTCTAAATTATTTTATGACAAAATACCACATAACAGAAAATGTTCAAGGTCTAAATCAAACACATTCCTGGGTTTGTTGATGAAGAACAATATCAAATGTTAAAAGGCATTTCTGAGGTGATACTGATAGAATCGATAAAATATATATATATATATATATATATATATAGTACATAAATGAATGAAATTTGTATTTCTCTGGTCAATAGTGCATAGCAACACCTTAAAGCCAACATGTAGAACTTGCCATGACATTCTAACATCTCTTATCAAGTGGTAGATAAGTTTCTTAACTGATTTAATATTATTGAAAACATTAAAATCTTCGCAAAACTAACTATGGTAAAATATTTTGTAGCATCCTATTAAAATGTTAGTGAAATGTGCACATGTCCTAAAATTAATGAGGCTATGTAATGAAAATGAGTTAAGCAACTGGAAAATAGCTGTATACTTAAGAACAATCACCTTTCACACAGTGAACGTGGTAATGTACAAAAAAATAAAAAACATCAATGAGTAAAAAGTATACTAAAGGCAAGCACATTTTTAAAGTTAGAAAGAAATATATTGCTCCAGTAGACTTAACTTTATTTCAGTGTTTAGAGTCAGCATAGATACTGGCCTCCTCCCAATTTCATTTCTTAACTTTTGGTATTAGGAAATTTGGACCAGAGAAATTAACTAACTACACTCCGAATTAGACCAACAACCAAAATTTTGGATTCCTAAGAAATTTTTTTTCCCTAAAGAACCTCTTGTGTCACGTTACCATGGGACATTTTTCCAGCTGACAAAGAGACCTAAGTAATTGAAACCATACATATGTGATTACAAAATTTGCTAGAGATAGTATACATTCAACATGTTAATGTGTACTAAAAAAAAAAAGTCTAAAGTAAGAATATATTGTTTGTTTTTTAAAATATAGAAAACGAAGGGCTCCTGATTTTCTTATAATTTAGGAAGTAAAATGCTAACTCAAATATTGACTCTGTTCTAATTCAAGCTGAATCTCCAAAGAGGTGAGAACATATGCTTCAAAAGACAGCAAAGATTAGGAAAATACCATATTAGGTCTTAGCTCTAAATAGTGTCATAATACATTTGTTCTTGCCTCACGACAAAATTTATGGGAATAGGTAAAATGAGGTTCATTCTTCTTGGTTTCAGTTCTTCACACCACCGACCACAGAAAAACTTGCACATAGTAAGAACTCAATAAATGTATCATTTGAAATGACAAATGACTCTATGAACAGAGTCAAGGACTAGTCGTACTATTGGCTCAATGGCATTAGTTCTGTTCTAAATGTCATTAGGTCTGGCTTTCTCCTTTCTAACGTGTCATGTATAGACTTTCAAATTTTCTACATGTAGCCTCATTTAAACCAACACTGCTTGAACCTAGGTGAATAACTGTAGGTTTCAATGGCTAGAACTCACTACTTCAGAGAGTTAGAACATTATAATATTTAACTTTCATCCTCCCTGATCCAGTTTCAGCTCCATAAGTCCAAATGTAGTCAATCTTTATCTTTACATTTCCTTATTTCCCTAGTGCAAACTAACCGCTAATTTTAATTTCCCATTTGAGATCAAAGGTTTTACCATTTCTATTCATTTTCAGGGGCCACTTCTCAAAATATAACAGGAAAGATTTAAATGACAGTTGTGAGAGTAAAGATTAACTTCTATATAAGCACAAAAATAATTTTTCCAAGAGGTCCATAAAAGGTTGTTATCAATGGTACATAGCCAATAATATTCTCTCTAAAGTCACAAAATGGGTTTTAAAAATTTCATTCATTTATTCAATTACTTATTTAAATACTGTAATATACCAAGAACCCACAAATTTAAAATACAAAAATAGTGGGTACATTCAAATCACAATATAATCTTCCAACTGTGTATTTACTGATTAAGAACAGACCCCTCTGCATAGAAGCTGTCAATGGATGGTGAATTTGAGAGAACTGCCACCAGAAGGAACCATCTGTGGGCTGATAGAGGCTTCTCTACTGATGTGTCAACACAATGCCAAAATATGTAGGCAACGTAGTAAAAAAATAAAGCTAAGTAAGATGTCTGGCACCAGAGACAAAAAGCATATGTTGAAAGCCTACATCTTCCACTTTCTCAATAGGCTTTCTGGTGTCAAACAGACCTAGCCTGAGTTTGACTAGTGCATGTACATTAATGAACCTTTTAAAAGTCATTTCCTTTTTATACATATGGATTGCTTAAAATACAAATGGCTAAATCGTAGGCACCATACTATATACATCTAGAAACATTCCAAAACTGAAAATGAAAGTGGATTTTCATTATTACAAAAATTAAAAATCAGCAAGAATGTTGTGTTAGACAGTCCTGGTGAACAAATGAATCTCATCTCTGCATTTATTGATTTAATACTGCCTAAGTCACCTATCAGTGCCTAAGTTTCCTCAGGAACAAAATTAAGAAAATACAAACCCCACAGAGCTGTAGAGAACATTATCCAGCACGAAGAAGAGAAAGAATCTAGTATAGTCTCTGATATCTAATAGGATCCAAGGGCAGCCATTGTTTTTAGATTTGAATTAAAAGCACAAATTAGAAAAATTAAGAACTGTGTCTGTATACTTACAATAAAAGTTTTCCAAACTTTACTCATATTTATTATTTAATGATTAAGGCAAGTTTCATATTATATGATTATAAATCATGAAATACTATGATCCTAATAATATAATTTTAATTCTGTCTGTATGCACCACTTATGCATTTGTCTAAGTCAGAGTACTATCTAAATACTATCATTATGCTTCTAATGGTAGCAACTGATGTAGGAAAGATGTTAGGGTTTGAAGCCAAAGGCCAAGAAAGAATTCTTGAGATATGTTTCGTGCAAAAATGTGGTTTTATGAAAGCATGGGGACAGGACCTGGGGGCAGAAAGAGCTGCACTGAGGTCATGAGGAGTGGCCCATTATATACTTTCCATTTGGAAGGTAGTTATGGATATTGTAAGCCTCACAGGTATTTTGGAAACAGGTTTCCAGGACCTTGAGGGGGCTAGCTATTGTTAGGAAAAGTCATATGTTACTGTTGAATAAAGACTCAGTCATGAGACCCTTCAGATGTGTATCAGTGGGTCATATGCTTGGAAGAGGATTGCCAACATGTATCTTGGGGGGTAGAGATAAAGGAAGTTTCCAAAGGAATTTTTATATGTTAAAAGCAGACTTACAGGATCCTGGGGGTCGGGCCTTTTGCCCTTAGCAAGTATTAACATCGAGGCAGCTAAGTTCCTAGAGGAATGTCACTCTGCCTGTTTCAAAGACTTGTCAATGGGCTGTAAGTCGTAAGGACATTGAATAATTTTTCTTCTGCCTTTGTTTCCCACATCAGCAACTTCATTAAATTGACCCACAAATTACCGATCAAAACCACTTCTCTTTTTATATTTCTCATCTTAGTGAATTCATGATCCAACGTGACTCCCCACATTCATCATTTACTGTAGCTAAATATTAATTGCCATTTTTGCCAGCACTCAGTTCATTTTAACTAAAAATGCTCTGCTTATAAGCACTACCGAGAAGACAAAGCCCATCTGACTATGAGATCCTACTAGCAACCAGACACGGTTGACTGAAATAGACGGTTCCTCAGTGCAGGAGCAGTCAGTCCATGATCCCAATAGAAATGTATGACATGACTTCATACAAAGGGAGTGAGGCCCACAGATTTCTTTCTTTCTCAAGAATCTCAAGTAGGAAGACTGGGGCAATTCCAGAATTAAAAGAATTAGAAGATAGAGCTAAAGCTGTCAAGGTGGAACAAAGCTAGGTGGAGTATACTAAAGTCATCCTAAGATAAAACCGTGAGGGAGGAGAAGTCATGGGTAAGGCAAAGGGAAAAAAGATAAGAAAAAGACAGTAGAGAGAAAGAAAAGCCAGGGGGTATGCTGGTATTTGGGAGAAGAGCAAGTGGATGCAAAAGGAACCCACGACAGGTAAACAGAGTTGCCCAAACTCCTGTTGCTCCTGATCTTGGATTGGTCCTGGATATGACCAGTTTCCTTACATCTTTCAACCTCCACAGAACAAACCAGGCAGTACGACTCTCCCTGAGTCCCTGGGAGAATCCAGTTTATTTTATTCCCAAACACCCATTAATTTCACTTCCTTACCACCAATAAACCTGAATAAATCACCTTATCCCTCATTAATGATTTACCAAATCAATTCACCGTTTCATTCTACCTCTGAAATCTCATCTATTCATTCCTTTTTATCTAATCTCATTGGAATTTTTTTCCAATCTCTCATTCTTTCTCGCCTAGATTACCGCAAAAATCTTAAGAAAAAGGGTATAAATGGGTAGACAACAGGATGATTGATGCCTACTCACAGGTATATTTCATTTGCCATCCCTCACCATATTTAAATTTGTGTTTTGAATTAGTTGCCAATGTTTGAAACTGTGGAAATACACCATTCAAAATCAATTTCTGGGGTGCCTGGCTGGCTCAGTCGGAAAAGTTGAGACTCTTGACCTCAGGACATAGGTTTGAGCCCCAAGTTGGGTGTAGAGATTACTTAAAAATAAAATCTTTAAAAAAATCAATTTCTTTTTTTTTTTTAAGATTTTATTTATTCATTTGAGAGAGAGAGAGAGACAGCCAGCGAGACAGGGAACACAAGCAGGGGGAGTGGGAGAGGAAGAAGCAGTCTCCCAGAGGAGGAGCCTGATGTGGGGCTCAATCCCAGAACGCCGGGATCATGCCCAGAGCCAAAGGCAGACGCTTAAGGACTGAGCCACCCAGGCGCCCCTAAAAAAATCAATTTCTGACTTCTATTGGGGAAAATAAATCAGAGCAACTGACAACACACTCACATTGACAAAATACCAAAACAATGACAAAATAATCACCTCGAGCCGAGTAGCAACTGTCTACTTTAGACATGCATGCATTTTTCCAGTTTTGTTTCATTTCTTTATACTCTGTCTCCTTCACTTTTCTATGTTAATTGCCTGGCCCCACAGGAACTGGTTCAACATTCTCTCTCTCTCTGCTTTCAATAGCCAACCCCACCCAACCCAAATAAATGCTTCCAGAATAAAAGTTTATAATCACCTTTGAAATTACTCAGTAATTATCCTGTCACCTACAAGATAAAAAACCTAAACTCTTAGATCTACTTCCAGTGCTATCTTTTGTCACCCCCCCCACCTTACACATGGATTTGACCACCTACAATTCCCCAGTTTTTAGTGGCAATGTTTTTGCACACTCTAGTCCCTCTCCTGGAATGCCTCATTCTTTTTCAGCTGCCTAGTTCTTACGCCTTCAGGTATCTCTGCCAGAAAGTGTTTCTTGACATATCCAGGTTCAACTAGGTATGACACCTATGCACCTCTCCCTGGTTCCTTTGTAGGTGTTGTAACATACCATAATTACTGCCAAATTCATTAAAGGCAAAAACCATGCCAGCACACAGCACAGTCTTAGCACTTGGCAGGTGTTCAATAATTACTGATGAGGGGCACCTGGGTGGCACAGCAGTTAAGCGTCTGCCTTCGGCTCAGGGTGTGATCCTGGCGTTATGGGATCGAGCCCCACATCAGGCTCCTCCACTATGAGCCTGCTTCTTCCTCTCCCACTCCCCCTGCTTGTGTTCCCTCTCTCACTGGCTGTCTCTGTCTCTGTCGAATAAATAAATAAAATCTTTAAAAAAAATAATAATAATTACTGATGAATAAATGATTTTTTAAACATCTCATTTCTAAGCATCAACAGTTCTAAAAAGTAAGCGTTTTTCCAATTTTACAACAGATAAGAAAATGCAGACTCAAGTTAAATAATTTGTACAAGTTCACGTAGCTGGAATCTGGACCGATGGACTTTACACCAACACTTGCTGCCTTTGAATATATACCCTTCCTCACTCCCATGGGAAACTCTGGTATAAGTGTAATTTCACTACAGGATATGTCAGTGAAAGGAAACAGAGACCAAGTCAATACAAAAGACAATAATGTCTAATCCTAAATCAAAGCTGACAAGACAAATCCTGTGAAATGTTCAGCAGTATCACTGAAATGTGACTGGCTGTCAAAATGCCATGACAACTTTCACAGTCCTAGGCAAACTAGAGGAAACTTCATAAAATCTTCATACTTTGAGCACTTAGCACTTCATTATCTTACCATAATGGAAAAATGATCAGAAAAAAAGAAAATGAAAACGCAATCTACAATGGAGAAGAAAATTCAATGCCCACAGGATAGGCAAAAGATAGATCACAAACTCTTTAAGAAAAATGTTTATGACAGTCAAGAAAACACAATTAACAGAACTAAAGGATAGTTTTGTGATTGGAGTTATTAATTTTCAAAAAAAATAATACTATTATAAATGCTTTAAGCACAAATTAATTTGAGCAACACTTAGCAACAACTCGTGATATAAATTCTTAAAGCATAAAAATTCTAAATTTTGTGTCCAATATCATAGTAATATATTGCACAAGAATTCCTTTTAAAAAAGACAGAAAAAAACACAATTATATCATGTAGTATAGTAGTAAAGTAAGATCAAGAAGTTTGAAGAAACAAAAAATCATCTTTAATATTCCTTTACTAATATTTGATTTGACCTCATTTTTTTACAATCCTTGAAAACTTCACTGCTTATGCACATAGGTTGCATATCATGAAGTTTTTTTAAGAGACTCAAAATGAAGCCTAATTAAATGTTCTAGCATTCCTAAAAACACCAACCCCCACTTTTTGCCCTCACAGTATCTCAGGGCCAACAAAGTACTTACAACTATTGTTTTCAGTACATTAGAGAGTAAAACCCTTGAAAGCAGTAATCTTTTTCACACAGATGGATATAGATGTTTTCAGTGTTCTGTATGGTATCTTCTTGCCACATAAGCACCTGCAATCTTGCATTGTCCTGGTAGGCATTCCTAAAAACACCTGGGCAAGCTGTTTACTAAAAAAACTAGACATTGGAAAAGATGAGGGATAATTAGCAAATAGAACTATTCCTGGCACTCTCTCGACATTAGTGCAGAACGGAGCTCCAAGCCGGCACCTGGTGAAGGGAACTGCTAGATGTGATAATTCCAATTTACACATTCAGCACAACATTCTGTCTGCCTGTCAATTTGAAACAGTTTCCTATTCAGTGATAACAGATACCCCAAAAGAATGCAGTGTCAAAATGCTGACATGAATTTTTTATGCACCAACTAGACCTTCTCTCCTCTGGACCAGCTGAATCTGCCTTCTTCACTCTTGGAATGGACTACAGTTGGGTACCTTTTTTCAAGTACAACAACAACAAAAAATTGAAATTTACAGAGTAAATTTAAAGTATCAGATTTTCATGCAGAATGAATACCAATAAAATGTCCTTAAGTACAGTTAAGAAAAATAATTTAATGAAGTTGTAAAAAAATTCACTGTGTATCTTAATTGATATAGTTGAGTATTATTGCCCAGCTGCCAAAAACCATGAAAGTACATATTTCTACTAAACACACAATGTACTAGTATCTTTTTTTTCCACATTGATATAAAGAGAACAAAAGCAAGCAAGAAAGAGAGACAGACACACAGAGACAGAATGGTAATCGAAAATTTATTTGCAAATGCTAAATAAAAAATAAAGAGAAATTTAAACCTAAATCCATGCATGTTTATTTTCCAGATACTTTCATATGATCATAGTCTGAAAAACGACTATATAAAGATAATTAAGTCAAATGTTATATTCAGGAAATTATAAATTTTAGACTATCTTTTTATTCCCTTCATATTTAAATGGCAAATCCATGAACTATACTTATAAAGTACCACTATTTGTGGGGTTTTTTTCCATATGTACACCAGATAATATTCAAAAATATCTCTCCCCATAATAAAGTACACCCTCTCCTTCCAGGTAGTCATCTGGAGGATTATTCATTTGTTCTAATAACACAGCCACTGCTCAAGCATTTCTGGAACTCTCCTCTTATATCTGCTGTATGAAATGGCAACACATTCTTTTCAATTATTTTCAGTGATGCCAAATGTTCATTTTAACAATGAACTGACTTGCTAAAATAAATAGAAATCATGCAGAAATGAAGTTGATAAAATAATGCTTCGATCTGAGAGACACCATTATTGTTATAAAACGAGAGGTGGTAATGAACTATTAGATGTGAGGCTCATAAACTAGGACTCCAGAAACCTCAAATCAATGCTGAGCACGTCAATGAAAACTTCTTAAGTTCTCTGAGCAAACCTTTTAATTGCAAAGTATTTAAGGCTGGAATATTTAGAAGTCCAGAATAAAGTATTTTTTAAATCACCAATCTAAGTGAAATACTTTCTTCTGCAAAAGTCATGAATATAAAAATACTTCCTTTAGTTGCACCGTGCATTTACCTACTAGGGAATTTGTCATTTTCCTACATTAGAGAGACAGAAATAGGTACACAGAAATAGACAGCATGTTAAATCAGACATCCATTTGCAAATGCTATTTAAATAAAGAGAATAGGAAATTTTGGTAATGTACAACAGTGATGACTATAGCTAACACTGCTGTATGATACACAGAGAAGTTGTTAAGAGAGTAAATCCTAAGAGTTCTCATCACAAGAAATTTTTTTTCCTTTTTTTCTTTTCTTTTTAAAACTGTATCTATATGAAAAGATGGATGTTAGCTGAACCCATTGTGGTAATCATTTCACAATATATGGTACTCAAACCACCAAGCTGTACACCTTAAACTTATAAGTAATATATGTCAATTATTTTTCAGTAAAACTGGAAAAAAATTTAAAAAGAAATTTGAATGCCGGTATACATATGCACACACATATATAAAGATATACATACACATATAATTAAAAGGCATTTTATGAAGCTTTCCCCCAGCAAAGCCATCAATTCTAATATTATAAGCTGTAAACACTTTAATAATAGTCATTAAGAACATATTAAACAAAATAGTAATAATTTTCAAATGTGATGTATAACTCTATGTAAAATGTCATTATAATTAAACACCATTATCTATTATAAAAATAAAATTCCCTCCGTCTTAGAGCTAAGCTAAAATTAAGGAATTTCCTAATTACTAAAAGAAGAAATTCACAAGCCAAGATCACAAGAATTTCCTAAATGACTACATTACTCATCATTTTTAAGCTGATGCCTTCATAATTACTTATCCTCCAAAGCATTTTCTCAAACTATCAAAAGCAAATGGCAGTATCAGCTGGGTTCATCACTGGATTTCAAGAAAGAAGCTCTTTTAGGGAACAGAAATCAACATTAGCTAACTTAAATGTAGGTTATTACCATCCAGATAATTTAAAGAACTATCAAAACCATGTATGAACTGAGGCTTCAGTCAGCAACTAGGGTTTGCTACCATCATGTCCGAAAGTATATTTAAACTCAGCTGTTTATCCCAAAGACTCCATTCCTGCAACTACATACTATGCATACAGCTACATTTGCTTTTGAAATTCACAAACTCATTGCATTGTTTTCAGTGATAGTGAAACTGCTATACCATGAATGAAGTATATATTTAAACCACTGCCTTCGTACTAACACGCCTTAAATGCATTTCTCAACTAACTGAAATATTTTTCTAAGCACCATAGCACAATGAAAAATATAGAAATAGGTAAAACATTTTCTCTGACCTCAAGGAATTCACTAAAACACATAAAAGAGGTATAAGAGGTAACCAAAAAAAAAAAAAAAAGCCTTAAGTGAACAAAGAAAACTGAAGTACCTACAAACTGTTCTGTCCGTTACGGTAGCTACTACCCACTTGTGGCTACTTAAATTTAAAATAATTAATATAAAATTAAAATGTATGTGTTTAATCACATTTGTCATAGTTCAAGTGCTCCATAACCACTTGTGGCTAGTGACTGACTCTATTGGACTGCTGCTATGTAAATTCAAAGGATTCCTGTTTATATGAGAAAAAGCATCCTAAAGGTACTAGTTTTTAAAAGTATCCTAAAGAACAAATATGAACCAAACAGGTGGGAGGGTGGATTTCTTGGCATTTTTTTCCTTTTTTTTTAAATTTATTTTTTTAATTTAAATTCAACTAATCAACATACAATGTATTATTTGTTTCAGGAGTTACAGGTCTGTGATTCATCAGTCTTATATAATACCCAGTGCTCATTACAATACATACCCTCTCCAATGTCCATCACCCAGTTACCCCATGGCCCACCTCCCTCCCCTCCAGCAACCCTCAGTTTGTTTCCTAAGATTAAGCTTGGCATTGTTTTTAAGGAATACTTAGTAACACAGCTCTGCTGGAGCAATGGGAGGAAAACCTCACTTTGAAATCAAAGTTCAGGTCTTTGAATTTTACGCTGTGCCTTTTAGATTTGGTTTCACTCAGTGAAAAACTGCTCATAGAATTAACATGATTAAAGGAAATAATGCATATGTAAGTATGTAAAGACTTAGCGGTAGTGTGGTAAAAAGGGTCAGGAGAGAGGAAGAAGACAAAGAGACCCACAAAGGTGCTAAGAAGAAAGAGAACAGAAGTGCTGGCTTTTAACTTCATTCACTATATTAGACTGATATTAACAGCTATTAGACTGTACAGAAATGTCACAGTTAAGCCTCAGAATGCTCTACTGATGCCAGCAAGTGCTTCTTTTATAGTTTGCTCCAGCACACAGATTAGTAAGGAACCAAAGTAGCATCCACCACAAACAGCTATAAAGTAAGGTTACTTTGGTAAAGGTGTTCAAAATTATGGTGCAATCTTGTAGTGTGGAGAAAAAGTATTTAGGAAGGGTGTGTTAAATATCGAGCTGTCTACTGACTGTATCACAGTATCAACCACATCGTGTGTCCTTGTGCTTATTGGTGTATAGCATTTCAAATCTATAAATGAGTCTCTGATTTGTGTTCAACTGAAATGCATTCAAACACAGAAGTGCTAGTCATTCAAATTATTAATTTATATTTCTCTTCTAAAGCTATGTATTTGAAGCTGTCAAAAACCATGTATCAAGAATTATAAAGCAAACAGATGTTGCTTTACAAAGGTTTCCACTGTGACAAATTTATCTTTAATGTTTTACTACTTAATAATGCGTGATCTTAAGACACATTTATATATTTATCAGTATCACAATGAAGTCAGTCTTCCCAAAGACCAAAATACAATTTAAAATTAAACTCAGTTCAATCTTTTTTTTTTTTTTTTTTAAGCAAAATTACTAGAAACATTTGTTTGGACCTTGTCGGGAGGGTTTCAATTTTACATCATTACGTTTTAACTTGCCTAATCAGTTGAACAAAAGTACTTTATGTAAAATGATTCTTTTAGTTGCCTTAGCTACAAATCCCTGCAGGATACTATAATTGAAATCTACTCACGTAAGTTAGGAATAATTAGGGCCCCAAATTAAGCCAAACACAAAGTTAATTCAAACAGTCAGCTGCTGTCATTTAAATGGTTACGGAGTTTTATTGTTGCTTAACATTTCTGAATGCTTTTAAATGTACTTTGTTCTTCTAGTCTATATTTAGTATTTTAGTACAAATAGAAATGGGATCAAGAAACAAAGATTCACCAGCCTTTAGATTGGAGTAACACCTATACCCAGTCTTCGTCACTGAAGGTTTTCCACACAATTTTCCCTATCAGTCAATTAACAACACGGATGAAAGAATGGAGTGACAGCTCTCAAAGGCAAGCTTTCTGGTAAATAAAGAGGGATCACAGAATGTACCCTGAGTGCCATTAATGCAGGAAAAGTAAGAGCTTTTGAAAGCTAACAAGAATAGTCTCTATTTGACTAAACTCTAAAACAAATCAAAGGATTAAATGAACTTCCTGTTGTACGCAAACAAAAAAGATAATGTCTAAACCCCATACCTGAAGGAGGGGCTCTAAAGGCTTGCCTTCAGCTATTCTAATGGTGAGTGCAATCAGTGTGAACTAATAAACTAAAAATAGTAAAAGTTAAAATTACTGTTGTCATATTTTAGTTTTTCAGTGTTGTGGCAGTAAATCATTCTCAGCAATAGTTTGTACTTCCAAAGAGAAGCTGTGATTTTTGAAAAAAATATATGCCGGTGGCTGTGTAACTTCTAAAGATCGTTGGAAACTTGCAGAGTTAGCTAAGACTGTTTTTAATCTGCAATGGTAATGTTTAAACAAAACAAATATAGGATTTTTTTGGATCATAACCATTAAGTTCAACAATGTTAAGCAATATATTTTAAAGTATATCTTAAATATTCTTGAACGATAGCCTCATGAGTAGGAAAATACACCAGTGATGTGAGGCTATATATCAAGTTCTCCAGAAAGAAAAAAGGACTGGCAGTAAGTAGAGCTTGGCAGAGGGGTGAGCTCTGCACACCTCTCTTAGCTTCTTCATCTATAAGTTGAAAACTTCTATAACTACTAATCTCAAGTTGTGATACTAAGTCTATAATTCTTCAATTCTACCAAAAAAATAAAAACAAAAATATTCTGACCTCTTTTTGTTTAAAATCTGCTATTTAGTTACTGAAGAATCAAATAAATTTCATGAAGAAATAAATGTAATTTGTGATTTGTATTATCATAAATCTAAAGTAAATCATATCAGTAATTTATTTTTATCTCTGACAGGAAAAATAGAAGGAGATTATGTCCACTACTAAAAATGAATAAAATCTTTGATTATTTATAATACTGCAAAGTAGAAAAACCATTAAATAACCTTAAGCAGATAAAACATCTTTAAGCTGTTTTTGATAACCAGTTTACATTCCAGTACTCCTATCCTCTACTCTGTTAAAGGGCTAACATGTCAGGGTGTTAATGTTGAAGTGAAAATGACAATTCTTTGTTTTTTTTTAAATATATGGACTTTGAAAAATTAGTAAAATATAAACTTTTTCCAAATAGGTTAAGAAAATATACAGACTGCATTACATGATTTTATAATGTTACTTTGGGTAATAAACACATTTGTAGTAAAATTTAGCTCTTAAAAATAATGTTTCCACATAACACAGAATGAAAGTAGGACAGATCAATGGGGAATAGAAAGAAATATTAGGGAGAAAGGGTCAGGCTGCATTGTTACTCAGGGATCTTTCAAAACAAATCATCAGATAAAAGGCCAATAGAAAGCATATAAAATTGGATTACAAGTGTAACAAAATATAAAAATGTTCAGTTTACGTTTCATGATAGCTTAGTTCCTTTTTTAAATAAAATAAATTACAAAACTCAAAGTGATGTTTTTGTGTGTGTGTGTTTCAACTATGCTGTTAAGGTTAGAAACAAACCTTGATTTGCACTGGTAGAAATCACTGTCATGCAAAATCTGATTTTCTAGACTAAACATTTTAATAACCAAAACTCCTTGATACAGATGTCCTCTCACAGACCAGCAATCTCAGCATCACCTGGGAGCTTATTAGAAATGCAGACTCTCCAGGCCCATCCTGGATTACTGAGTCAGAATCTACATTTTAACAAGATCCCCAAGTGATTTATGTGTGCATTAAATTTTGAGGGGCATTGTCTAGACAAACAAGAAGATTAAAAGCATCTAGCATGTCTGCCTTAAATTTCTTCTTCTCCTGTACACATCTCTTCCCGACTCTTCCTCTCCTTGGATCATAATACACATTCTCATTTCCTAGATGAGCCTTCCTGTCCTTGCACTGGATCCCTTTTCCTTTCTGCCTGGAAACAAATTCAGGTACCCAACCTATCTACTAAAAACAACTAAAAAAGAAAATTATAAAATGTACTTTCCTTAAACAATGGAATATACTGAAATACCACCTGCCTCCTTTACTTTACTTATTGAATCCCCTGCCACCATTGCCTTCCCACGGCATTCTGCCATGTAAAAATGGTTCTCCTAAAATCCCAGATAGCTCTCTCCCCACTACCCCCAGCAACAACAAGAGGCATCCTTTCTATTGTGTTTGACTAAGTTATGAAGTCCCTGACTCTTAAAACATATTGCCTCTAATCAAAACCTGAATATTAGATATGTCTACCACACGGTTTAGATTTTAATACTACAAAGAAAAAATAAAGGGGAGAGAGAACTAATGATTAACACACACACATGCACATACACACACACAAAGAGATAGGTACAAAACAGTAGTAAGAAGCATTCTGTAAATAACTGGCAAAATAAATGAGAATTCTACTTAATCTCTTTTAGATTAAACTCATGCCAAACAAAACTCTACTATCTCTGAATCCCTCTATTTTTTCCAGAAAATTTCTTGTGTTTCTTGACACTCCAGAATTCCTAAAATGCAAACTCTATTTTAACTATGAGGTATTTCAATTACTATTGTCATGCTTTTTATTCATTCTTCTCTCTCTCTCACAAAAAATTCTCTCTTAAAAAGAAAATGTATTAGACTAGATACAAAAAAAAAAATCATTTAAGCAGAGAAGGGCACTATTACTGGAATCAGAACAGTGACATTTTATCCATAATTCAATCTGTATAGATAGAAATTATGTTCATTTGTTTTTCTTTCTTTTTTTTTCTTATTGTCCATTATCTTTTTTTTATATAAGTAATGTCTCAATTTTATCTACTTTTGTTAGTTAAAATCTGATTCACACCAAAGATTTAATATCAGTTCACTTCATTTTAAATTAATTGACTGGGAGCTGAGAGCTCTCACCTAATGACAAAGTTAACTCCTAACGGATTAAGAATTTAAATAAAAACATTTAAGAGCTACAGGGAAATGCAAGTGGATAAATATTTAACCAATCTCAAGATATGAAATTTTAAGATAAAAATAATGGAAGATCTCAAAAAAGAAAATAACAATACATCAAAAGGTAAGAAAAGAAAAAGATAAATAAAAGCAAATGAAGTAAAATGTTGATAACTGTTAAATCTGTGATTATTGTTATTTTATAAATTTCTCCTATTTGAAATTTTCATTAAAAAATTAAGCAGAATGAAATGAATTATAAGGCAAACACATTATGTTTTCACAATAAAAATTACAAAAGGATATTATCAAAGAGTTTAAAAATAAGAAGAGCTAAACAGGAAAGTTGACAAAGGTAGCAAACAAAAAAATTAACATCAAAATTACAACTAGCCAATAAATAAATCCATGAAAACTAATTTTTTCCTCACAATTAGCCCCAAATTATAAATTTAATTTACAGATACCCTTTTTCTCATAGCAGAGTGTCAAGTCTTCTGAAAATTTAAAATCAATGCTGGTAAAGTATGTAAGATTGATACTTTCACAAACTGGAAATCAAAATGAACAGTGGTATAATCGTTTAGAAAAACCAGTTTGGAAGATGTCCACATGCCATCAGAATTTTAGAATTCCAGTCTCAGGAAATAACCAGATATGAAGCAAAAGATTTCCATAGATATTTATTTTACTTATACTTGAAAGAAATTAAGTTCAAATGGCCAACAAGTACAGACAGGAATATATCATTTTTGATAAATGCTAAATTACCATGCAGGTGTTAAAATCCATTATCTATATATATAATGACATGGTAATATAAGTTATGATAATATAAATGAAAAATCAGAATATAAAAGTATATGGAAATGAAGAACCTAATTTTATTTCACACATCTTAATTTTGTTCTATCCATAATATCAAGCATGTTGGTGGGGCACCTGGGTGGCTCAATCGGTTAAGCATCTGTCTTCATCTCAGGTCATAATCCGAGGGTCCTGGGATGAAGCCCCACATCAGGCTCTCTGGTCAACCGGGAGCCTGCTTCTCCTTTTCCCTCTGTCCCTCCTCCAGCTCGTTCTCTCCCTCTCTCTCTCTCTCTCTCCCACATGTGCACGCTTTCTCTCAAATAAATAAATAAATAAAATCTTTTTTAAAAAATCAGGTATGTTGAGAAAAGAAAAAGAAACGTACCCTGGTTATATCAAGGTCCTACAATTATGAACAGTTTTAAATGCTTACTTCAACTTCCTAATTTTCTATCTTTTCTCATGAGAATGTATTACATTCAAAATCAGAAGGGGATAAAAAGTACTTTCAAGAGAAAAAAAAAAGCCCTCCAAGCAAGAATAATGGCAGACATAAAAGTCAAAACTCAGTAGAGTCCCATGCTGATAAAGAGGGATTATAAATGTTGTTTTTGCTTCCTGAAGCTCTGATATGGAATTCCCTTCTCAGTCTTACATTTTAGCCAAGTGATCCCAGGGCCGGCGCTAGGTATTCTCCTGGAATCACTTCTGTCAAGTTGACAAAAGGAGTTCAAGAATAGGGCTGAAAGATGTCATGAGATATTCACTAATCCACATTGATGTCTAATACATGTAGACCGCACGGCTGTCATATGTCATTCTCTGTCATGCAGGAGGTGAAAAGAAAATAAAGAGTACCATAGGGTACCAAGCATATGTTTCAGTAAAATACTCCCTTAGTAATGTGGCAGATAAATAGGTTCTTGGAGACATACCAGTTCTACATTAATACTCAGAAGTGCTCAATCATTTGTATTATCGTATTCTCTATTACTACAACCTAAGTATATAACATAAAAAAAGTGAAAAGGTGTATTAATTCAGAAAATGAAGCAAAAGATTCATCAAAACTGAAATTACTTAGTAAGGAGTAATTAACACAATTACTGTTTGGCAAAATTAAGATGCTTTACATGCTTCCTGTGCTTTTAATTAAGCTACCTCTAATAACACTGTTCTTTCAAAAAATATAACTGTGATAAATTGCTAATATGGATATAAAATCAATACTTCAAATATTTACTCTTATATGGACAAGTTCATAACCTCCTTTTAGCACAGTATTATTTCATAACAGCAGATTTATTTATTTAGCATTTGATGCAGTCTTTTCTGTCAGAAAACGGAGGCTTGTAAAAATTGAACAGCCAAGCAATACAATGTTATTGAGGTCTGCTGGGTGGCTGTTGTGTGTGACACGCTGATTTATAACACTTTTCCACCAGCAACAGACCCACCTGTGAATCAACATAGACTGTGGATAAACGAACCTTTCCTAACACTGGAAAAGAACAAAAGAGCATGAAGTAGGGTAGAGAGTGGGAAGAAAAGTGGAAAGAAAGTGGGAAATCAAGCACTGGAATTTAATCTTCAATATACGAAATATGGCATATTTTGACACTGAATATTGGTGCGTAAGAGGACAAATGTATATTGTAAACTAACTTTTTAAAAGATGTTAGTGTCTCCTGGTAAGTTTAGTCTTATTTTTTTCAATTTTGAGTCATATTCTGAACAAATAAACTTTATTCTTAAATCCTGGTAGTAATACAATAACCCATTTGGTTTTTACAAGATAAGAAGCCACAGTATATAATTTGTAAATGGCATTAATATTTATATTTTTAAAACTGAATTACATCACTACCTACGCAGAGGAAAGCTGCTGCAATCAAATTACATTACACTCATATAATACAATAGTGTCCTAAGAGCAATATAGTTGGGTACTTTCTCAAGGAGACAAATCACACTGAACTGCACAAAACATATAAATAAAATCATTATTTTAAAAAAATGCACTGTTTTAAACCAACGTTAATTTACATAATTTGTGAATTTAAAAAATATGATTACATTTGCTATGCAACCAACACAGATATACTGTACGATTCCTATTAATTTAATGGGAGTTGTAACTCCCATTAAGTTTAATGGGAGTCATACGGCCAATCTCCACATACCTTGCTGAAAATTTACTTCCTAGCTTTCAACTAATCAAAACTACACTGAAATGAACAAAAGTAGTCAATTTTGCTAGACTGGGAAATCTAAAGTCCCTACAGTAAGTCAATTCAGCATTTTCATAGCAACAGCCATGTAGTTATTCCCAACAAGGAAAAGAACAAGGTTATCACAATGAAGAGACAAATTGAAGCAAGGGTTTAGGAGCTCTGAAAATGTAACATTTACTCTTAACAGAAAATATGTCCTGTTTTTTTTACAATCTGGAGCCAAGTTTTCCATTTTTTTTCCTTCTCAATACACTGTCAAGAAAAAGGGGGGGGGAATCCCTTTTCAGAGCCTAAAATTATGACCAAGAAGCCTGATCAGAGGAATAAAAAGCCATATGAAAAGATACAGATAGTAACTCCTAGTAATCAACTGGTTACTATTCCCAGATCACATTGAATTAAATCACAATTTCTTTTCAAAAGCACTTTCGAAAAAGTTACCTTATATCCACATCCACTTATCTCTACACCTCACCTCCACCACCCACACAAATACAGTACTAAATGGTTAAGCGTGATGCTGAGGGACATCAGCGTCATCCCCCTAAACTGTCAAAAATGCAATGCTTTGGCCCCCACCCCAGACCTTCTAGGTGATTCTGATGCTCTTAAGAACCACTGCAGTACTTTATTCCACACCATGCTGTTCTCCATTGATTTTTTTTTTCTCCACCACCATGCTCACTACTGCCTTTACATAGCTTATTCAACTCATAGGGAGTCAGCTCAATCATCATGATCACTTCAGCTGGAAGCCCTTCCTGACATCCACCCACCCACCCCTTACACTTCATCCCAATGCTTCTGTGAATATCATCATCATGGCACTTACCACCCTGTTATTACAACTGTTTATTATCCTCTCAAAGATTTGTTATTTTTGTGATGGTTATAAAATGAGTACTTATTATAAGCCAGGCATTGTTCTAGGCACTTGGACACATTGACGAAATAAACAAACAAAAACAACTGTTGCCCTTGTGATGCTGACACATTGTGCACGAATATAAATTTTATACATTTTCTTATATGTGTATATAAATAAGAGAAAGAATGAATACAGGTCTGCATTATTTTAATCCTTAAGTTTAACCCTGGATAAAAAGCTACTACTCCTTCCAAATTATGGACCAGTCTGAAGGAAATATTTATATGCCTAAAACGCTTTTTTTTTAATTCATATTTAACCCCTAGATCTACTTTTTTCTGCCACTCAACTAGCAAAAAGACCCTCTAGCCAAACATCATTTTTTAGTAAGGTATCATTAATACAAAAGTCATTGTAAAATATGCTTAGAGAATTTAAAAGTGCATTTAAAACTGGAAAGACATTATTTCTACAACAGTATTCTTAAAATTTCTTGATGTACGTAAAATTAATAGGTAAAGCTGTATCTTGCATAGCTGGCATTTATATGGGCATAACTTTTTTTCTGAAATAAGGATAAACAACAATGTAATTTGAACTAATTAAAATTTTGACTAATGGAATCTAATTAAATACTCACTGCATAAAGAATTCAACCTGAAACCCATTTTAAAACCCACTTTGCTGAAGAACTGCTATTATTTGTAACTTGTCACTTGAGCAAGCCTTCACTTGTCTGACTTATGCTTGCCAGGGCTCCATTATATAGCATAATTTAATTCTCTAGGACACAAAAATTCAATTTACTTTCCTACTTACTGATACATGATTCCACAGTGGTTACTCTGCTTATAAAAATTGGCCAAAAGAATCAAAGCACACCAGTTTCTCAACAAAACTGATTTTTGAAGGGCTTGAGATTAGTTCTGTAGGAATAAAATCAATTCTAAGAAAAACTTACAAAATATTTTGAAAGTCTGATCTTTCATAATCATTTTTTATTTGGAAATTCTAAACAATTCTCAAAAACACACAGGGGAAAAGAGACTCTAAGAATAAATAAAACATTGTTCTTATTTTGCAAAAACAAGTATATTTAAGGGGTGAGACTTGATTGTTCCATACTAGTTGACACAGTTAGAGATAAAGGTAGAGAAGCTAATTCTAACAATTAAACCTTTATATAATTAGATTTTACCGTAGTAAAAACTTAAAAAAATGTTTAGTACTTTGTTCTTTACTATGTACACAAAACATGACATATTTATAATGTCTGTCTGACCATAAAACAAGTTAAGTTCTTGCAAATGTAGAAATTTACCTCTCATATGTATAGATGTAAAATAAATCCAAAATTATGTTTGGCCTTTAAAATAACATACTAAACTGAAACAATACTGTAAAGAGGAGGAAAATAAAAGCTCTGAAAAAGGCAAGTCCATCACAAAATATAATACACAGGCTTGTTCGTTTTGTTTTTATCTTAATTAGCTACTATTACTTAAAATCCACAATTGATTTCTACTGAAAAGTCAGATGGCTGGCAAAACCAGGCTAAATCCTGGCATGGCAATCATGGGTCCTCTGGCAAGCATTACCCTGCCGACTGCTGACCTTCACTGGCCTGCTGCACTGAAGTTACTTTGCCTGCTTGGCCCAGTAGGTACCTGCAGTTTCTGCCCCTGCGCAAGACCATAAGCTCAAGAGCAGGAACTGTGCCTTGTGCATTTCAGAATCCTAAGCACCTGCCTCAATTTAGTCACTTAATAAATGAGAAAGGAAGAAACCACCTAGGAAATTTTATCTAAATTATACCTGTAAGAATCCAGAAACTAATACAAAAAAGGCTCATCTCTGTAAGATTTGAAAAGGTAACTATCATGTAGGGGCTCTGAAGAAACTTGATGGCTGAATGGTTAAATTTATAACTCCTTTCCTGTGTTCTCATACCTAACTTTGATTGGTTTTCTCTATAGGTGTTCACAGAACATTATCTGCTTTCTGGCAATAAAGGACTATCATGTCATGTAAAACTTTTCTAAGGCAAAACCATATGATGCTGGATCAGTATTCTAACAGTGTGCATTAACTGTGTCTACTCTCACAGCTAGCAATGTGGATTCCTCCCAGGTTCTTTTTACCCGTAGGAGGGAACTGCTTTAAAAGCAACACCCCCTGGCCTGATGCGCCAAAAATGAAATTTCTCTTAACAGCAGATATGAATCCTGACCTGATAGGTGACACTAGAAATAAAACTGCAGTATCTCATGAAAAAGTCTCTGTTTGCTAGCCCCCCTGCTGAGTTAAGCTACTGTGCCAGCAAAGTGGTCTCTATCTTGATTGGAAATTTTTTCATTATGTGGACTAATGAGCCATTGGTCCACACCTGGAATCTTTTTTAAATGTATAAAAACATTCAAACACAACAGCAGGAATACAGTTAGTTTACCCCCCCCCCCAAAAAAAACAGATGCAAAATTATAGACTATACACAAGATTTTCATAACAATCCAAGCCAGAGATTCATATTCTTAAACTCAGTTTCTGCTTGTTGTTTATCATTATGGTACTATTCATTCAGACATATTACATTTTACTGTTAAATTTGATGTATCTTTCAATTCTGATGCGAAGAGCAGTATCTTCTAAAAATAGAATATTAACCCATTTGTAACTTTCAAGCTTGACTTAAATCCAAGTGAACATTATTTACTTTCTGAATACAGAATTCCTTATTTTAAAATATTTCTAAGTTTGTCATTTATTTGAATTATATTATTAAGTTATGTCAATATATTGAAAGTAGGGGACTGGGAAGGCAAGAAGAAAATGATGAGATATAATTTTGGGACAGCAATTCAAATAAAGCCCTTTCAGCAAAATTAAAATGTTAACACTGAAGTTTATTACAAAGATGCTGGAATAATAAGCTCCTTTTAGTTGACAGGGCTGCCTTTTTGCCTCCACCTATCATTTTATTAATAGGTATAAATGGGATCACTTGAAAATATATATAAAACCAATTTTAAAATTTTTAAAATATTTTTTTCAAGAATACTTAATTGGGACAAATAAAATCCATGCATTTCTCAGAGATTTTGTACTCTTCACAGATTTTACAAGATTAATATAGTTTCACGCTGAATACATAACTACCACTATCAAGTAGCTATAAAATTAACATATCTTAGCTCCATATTAACTTCTGACCTGCTCTATAAAAAGCACCTGAAAGGGTGTTATTTTCACATGGAAATAGTATGTAAGACTAAAGAAATAATGGATACCGAGAAATCCATACAGTAATTAATAAATGATGGTTCCGATTATTTCATTAAGCTTCAAAAGTGTATTTACTTCTTTAAAAATCAGGTCCATCTTCAAAAAGATATAAATAACATTCAAAAGCAAGCACTACAAAAAAAACCCCAATATTTTCCAGATGATATGAAAAAAACTTTATTTAGGAGTTTTAGAACTAAACTATGATGCCACTTAAGAAGCGAACAAACTAAAGATGAAGTGAAAAAATTGACATGAAATGCTTTCAATTTTACTGGAATAAATTTAGTCAATAACTGTAAAATATATACCAAAGCAAAGTTTTCATTTACTTCTCTCAGGATTATTAACAATAATATTTTACAAATTTATGTGAAACATAAATTCAGACTTGCAACTCTTTCTTCTGTACTATAGCTGTGTGTAATGAAAATAAATTCAACCACCAAAAAAAGAATTTGACATTCGGGAAATCTTTTTAATAGCTACTCTTTAAAATAGAACTCATTCTAGCCACTTCTATATAGAGAAGTTTGCATAGTTTAAGTTCATCCAGATTTAAAAAATAAAATTTAAATTGCATCTTACCTTCTGTATTCGGTAAGAAGCTGATTATAATGACAAACCACAGACTTCGCATTCTGCAACCAGAAGACACCATTATTGATCCCTTTAAATATTTTCTTTGTATTCCTTAATGAATCTAGTTATAAATGCCCAGCTTCATCGAACCCAGCAGTCTGCATCATTGATCCTCATATCTGAAAAACAAACAAATCCATCATTTACTCTTATGGTCCTGTTACGTCACAAAAAAATGCAAAAATAATAACAACAAGTCTCTCTCTCCCTCCCTGCCTCCCTCCATCTCCTAAGTATTAAAAAAAAAATAAATGGTATATATTTTGATTTTACATCCAATATGGGAGCTGCTCTACAAACTGGATATCTGAGCCTTTAAAGAATATAAAGAAAATGATCAAAGCTCAAAAAACATTTATAGATAACCATGACATATGAATTCGTAGAACCAGCTATATAAATCCCTAATGATTTTTTTCTTTGAAAAGCTTAGGAAGTCCTTCTAGAACAATACATCTGTCTCTCTATGCCACGTATAAGTCTTTTTACCAAATTACTAGCTTTAGTATCTATTGCTTCTAAAAAATTTTATAAATACATATACTTTTTTGTTTGTTTCTAGTGATGATAACAGCAATATTATCTACTATTTTACCCTGTTATCTTGCAGGACAGATTAGAGGTATAATTAAGCAGTTTATTTTTCTATACAAGGACGTACAATTTTTAAAACATGGGTGTAATTTATATAATAATGGCATTCCAAAAAAACCACATTCTTAAACACTACATATCAAATTGCTATAGTTATTCATAGAGGGAGCAGTTTGATAAAGGGTCTCTTAACTACTTCATTTTTAAGTTTTAGATTTTCCTATATTGGGGGTTTTTTAATAGCAACGTATAACTTAGTAAGATTAAACTTATATCCTTTTTTTTTTTTAAGATTTTTTATTTATTTATTTGACATGACAGAGACAGCTAGTGAGAGCGGGAACAGAAGCAGGGGGAGTGGGAGAGGAAGAAGCAGGCTCCCAGCGGAGGAGCCTGACATGGGGCTCGATCCCAGAACCCTGGGATCATGCCCTGAGCCGAAGGCAGATGCTTAACGACTGCGCCACCCAGGCACCCCTAAACTTATATCCTTAAGCAGGTTGGTCCATCCACTAGACCCAAATAAAAACCCCAAGACCATGATGATTGTATCTCCGAGGTTGTAACACTATTTTTCTAAAAACTGGGAGGGGGTAAAGAACATAAAACCTGGAGCCAAGTCTAATTCTGACTAGCCCTTAAGAATCCAGTTCTTCAACTGGAAAGGATACAAAAACTTCAGGAGCATGACTTACTCAGTATTTCTCAGTTCCTAGAACATAAGACCAGGTTATTTGCTAGGTTCTACTGAAGTGTTTCACTTCTGCCTAGGTTAACATGAGGAATCAGAGTAAATACTAGCCTTGCAATACATGTAAAATGCAGACAGTTCTCAAATACATCCAGCCTCCTGGTCTAGCCTTGAAGATAGAAAAATTACAAAATTTTCCTTTAAAGGGATATCTGAACAGTTTCTTCATATTAACTTCCTGTCATTTTCTTCTAAATAATACTCTTACCAAGTTCTCTCAATCTATCATTAATCTGTTGCAGACAAAGAGTTTCTTAAAATGGGGGAGTGAGGGGAATATCTCCCATTCTGAAGCTGTATCTATAAAAAAAGGTACCCATATAACTTAGATGCTGTCACGAAAGCATAAAGAAAATTTAGAAAAATTTTCCTAGATAACTCTGGAGTTCTCTCTTTCACATTATCTGAGCTACTATGCATTTGCTACATGCTTCATGTATCATATATGATTCTATTAGCAGTTTACTATATTCTATTATCAATTCACTATATTCTATTATCAGTTCACTATGACATAACTTCAATGGAAAAGCAGTCAGATTCTAAGTAGTTTGGAACACTTATCACCCTACAAAGTCACTACCTTGTTTCACCGACAACCACACCAAAAACAATGTAAAAAATTAACCTGGAGCTATTATCTAGTGTTTAAATATAAAGATCCATAAAATCACAGATGAAACTAGCAAGATTTCCATAATAAGCAGTTTGTTTTATCATGCTTATAATTTAAGAGATAAAACTGCTTCCCTATACATCCCTCCATGACCCAGAACAGCTCGATTTTTTAGCTCTTTTTGAAACTACTGAAGACGTTTAGGTATCATGATGAAGGGTGTCAGAAATGGTGTTACCCAGTTCTAAGAACACTTCAGATGATTCCATGCCCAAAGAAATTTGACAAAGACAAAGGAAAGGGCAAACTTCCTCTCCTGAATGCCAAAAATATAAAAAGAATGATATATCAAAAATTAATCTGGTGGGGAAACATGGCACACAACCTTGTAGAATTGGCTACCTCTATTCTTTTCTCACACTGAACTCCCAAAGAGTATTCAAAAGACAAAACCCAATGTTAACCTGCAGTTTACAACTGCTGTGGCAAATTACCTCCCTTGAAACTGCAAAAATATAAAACTTTATATTTTATATAAAGCACAAAAAGAAGTCAGATAATTTCATGACCTATCACATTGGAAAGGCTAATCAAGAAACAACTTCTTATATCCTCCATATTGTTCAATGATCTGATCAAGCAATCAGAATAATTTTAATGTGTGGACGAGACACGTTAATTAGTACGCGTAAAATAAAGTCAGCCTCTGGAATTCTCCTGATTTAAGCGAAGAATTCTGACTGTCCAAGTACTGTTTATAATGAGTATTTTCATTTCAATGACATGCATACAGGCTGCCTGCCCACATGCACAACTCTTGAACACATTTCTACTTTCTTAAAGCAATCCAAGATCAGTCTGTCTTCGGTCATCTGCTATTTGAAAGGGTCCTTGTTTGTGGGAAGAAAGGGAAGGAAGAAATCAGAGACTGATGACTGCTTCTTAGGAAACAGCTGCCAAGATAGGAAAACCTCTGCTAGTAAGGGGAAAATGAGGAGGAAACCGCACAACCAAGGCCTCTTTTGTGGTCTTTGGCCAGGACAGATATTTCATGAACTGATTTTTAACTCTAGTAAAATTTAAGTGTATTCTTAAGGATTTTAATGTGAAACACAATTTTAAGGTTTGAGAATGTGAAACACAATATTAAAATTACACTGTAGTCAATTATGAGACTTAGTATAGATGATTATTTCTAAAAAACAGAAACAGGTTCTGGAATGTAATAAAATCATGGTTTTCTTTATGCAAATAAAGCTTATGTCCATCTGTGCAATAAGTAAAAAGAATATCAAATTAATTTTTCTCATACTACAATCTATATCCAATCATCTTCACATCAAATAAAATTATTTACAAAAATTCAAGCTTTAAATGCAATTTTGAAAACGAAGTCAAAAGATTTTATTGCTGTTATCCAAATTAAGGGGCTCCTGGGTGGCTCAGTCGTTAAGCGTCTGCCTTCAGCTCAGGTCATGATCCCGGAGTCCTGGGATCAAGTCCCGCATCAGGCTCCCTACTCGGCCGGAAGCCTGCTTCTCCCTCTCCCACTCCCCTGGCTTGTGTTCCCTCTCTTGCTGTCTCTCTCTGTCAAATAAATAAAATCTTAAAAAAAAAAAAAAGAAAAAACAAATTAAAAACAATCTTCCAGTAAAAAAAGTCAATGAGAATTGAAATACTTAACAAACCACAATCAGTTAAAGATAGAATGAATAAATAATCAAACATGGTGAAACTAATCTTAGGAAAACACTGCTCCTAATCAAAGTGGAGCCAAAGGACACTCATAGGCATAAACGTAGCTAGCTAACAGACTCCTCCTTCAAACGCTTCAACTACCTGCAAAATGAAGCTCAGCAAAAGCTTCTCTGGATGCAAAGCAAACACAAGGAATAAAATCAGAAAAAAAAGCTATTAAATGTCCTTTCAATGAACAGAAAGCATTTAGTAATTCTCCATATTAATAACCAGTTTGTCCTTAGATTTTAGAAAACCCCTTTCCAAGAACTTTAGTGAGGAACTGTGACTATGAAGGCACAGTGCACAGATCAAACTCCTCTTAATGCTAAGTAACGGTTCATTTCTTAATAAAATCAGATAACAACATTTCTACTTAAACTATAAATAATATGGTTTTTAAAATTCCAAACCACTTCTGATGTTCAACCTTGTTTTTATCCTTCAAATAAGAAGACTCAAACAATTTTATCCTAATCTTATTTCTACCAAACCTCTGTCAAGATTTTTAGATCTAAATATCCCACTACTCTGTCATGTAAAAAGTCAATTAATGCATCATTACTACTAAACCCTCCAAAGCTGAACAACGACTTCCAGGAATATGCCTCAGCACTGTTTATACTCCTCAATGTTTTATACACTACGTACAATGTACAGTTAGGTGTAGTCTTTCAAACAGTAACCTGCTTATATTTATTGGCTGCATAAAACATCCCATGCTTTAAACTGTCAGCAAAATTAGGAAAATACTACTAATCAGTTTTAGCGTTCAAGTATTTATGTTACATTACCAGGAAATCACATTTAAGCTCGTATATGATGTGCCGGTTCAGCAAAAATAGAAAAAAATAAAACCTGTTTGTAAGTGTCAGTGAAAGAGGCAGACTAGACCACGCTTCAAACTAATAAGAGGAAAAGATAATTTAAAGTTTCCTAAAACTGGTTAGCTAAGGTTGATATTCTATTAGTAGTAAAACCAACATAAAGATTCACATCCAAAGCTTTGTCTTTGATTTCTACTTATGGACACTGAGGTATTAAGACCACTGAATGATAAACCCAAAACAACACACGAGAACAGGGAAAGAAAAGCACCATCTAAGCATGTGACTAACTAAAGTCACCCATCCTTGTTATTATGCACTAATGCTGTGTAAAAGGAAACATTAATGCTTCGTTCTACGCACTAAATGTATGTCAGTACTAAATGAAAGACAAAGAAGCTATCTATAGAAAATCAGTCTTTCTAATCTTATTTGCACTGTAAAATTATGATTATGAAATGGAACTTACTAGCAAATGAGACCTGCTCTTCTATATATTACCCAAAGAAACAAAACGACAACAATAAAGGGTAATACTAACCCCATTATGCCCCCATGCAAAGGCTTAGAAAATGAAAAATAAATTACAGTTTCATTTCAATCTAAATCTCATTCGGGGTGTTCACTTTCCAGAAATATCTTATGTGTGGGCCTGACAGGCCAGAATTCCCCCTTCTTGTTAACATCGGAGAAAACACTGACACTCTTGGGAGTTTTCTTTCAGGAAGTTGTCTAAGTAAACCTTTGCTATCGCTAATCAGTGGGCTTATTTTAGCTCCAGACATTCAACGCTCTTTTGTGTTTCAGTTTATTTTCTTTCATTTCACAAAGATAGTTTGGGGCTGGGAATGCTGATAGAGACTTTAAAACCACGTGGCCAATCACCGGTCGCCACCCTCTTTCTCCATTTCATTTCTGTGGACACTGGTATCAAGTCCAGAGTACTTTAATTAAACTATTTATGCCAAAGTCCCCTTAACATTCATTACTGGTCTGACCCCTTACTGAAACTTCTGCACTGTAAGGGAATAAATTATTCTAGAAGAGGTCTTAGAGCAGAAAAGAGAAGAGTTCAGGAATGCTCCTAGAATATTACATCAGCAATCTGCTGTAACATCTACCAGCCATGCTGAGTATGCAAAAGAGACTTGTAGCTGTGCACAATGGAGGCACAGTGCAAGGCAGTCTGTCATTCTCTTCATTAAAATCCTCCAGTTGAAATAATAAAAACAAATTGCTGTCATTTTCAAACCAATGCAGGGGACATTTATGACTGAACATAAACTTGCAAATTAAGTCTCAAAAGAAAAACAACAACAACAACAAAGTTACATGCCCAGTTCAAAATATTACCTTACGTTATCATAAAAAGTTGATGGCTTCCTCAACTTTTCTACCCAAAAAAAAAAAAAAAAGTAAATCCGTTTGTTTAAAATACTTTGTATTTATTGTTAAATTATAATCCATCTACAATATAAGAAGTTAGTTTTTCCTCATTTGGGGGAAAGGGAAAGGTATTTTTAAACGACAGTCCTCTCTAAATTTAAGACATTCTGAATGTTTCCCTTTAACTTTCTTTTTTTTTTTTAAAGATTTTTATATATTTGACAGAGAGAGAGACAGCTAGCGAGAGAGGGAACACAAGCAGGGGGAGTGGGAGAGGAAGAAGCAGGCTCCCAGCGGAGGAGCCTGACATGGGGCTGGATCCCAGAACTCTGGGATCACGTCCTGAGCCGAAGGCAGACGCTTAACGACTGAGCCACCCAGGCGCCCCTCCCTTTAACTTTCTAATAGTCTAGAATTCTTGTGCAATTTTTTTAGTTATATACAAATTATGGGTACTACAGCCAAAAATTATTTCCTGAGTGCCTATTATGGGCAAAACACTATATTAGACATACATCACTAATTCTTCATTAGGTAAATATTATAAAGGTCAGAAATCTGACCCTCTGAGAGGAAAAGTAACATGATTGAAGTTATTCAGCTAACAAGTACCAGGGCTTGAATTCTAATCAAGGCTAATTACAAAGCCATTCTTTCTGCTAGTCACTACATTATTCATCTATTATGTGGTGGGTACTGAGGAACAGAAGAGACAAAACTCTTTACGCTTGGGAGATTACATTCCACCTCAAAAATAACCCTTCCTAATAAAAAGCTATAATTGCCTGGTTCATAGTTAGGTCTAAATAGTTTATTCATAGTACTTCATGAAATCTTCACAACTTGAAGAAATATATATTATTATTTCCATTTTGCCTTAAAACGAGAATACATATACTGTTCAAGAACAGGAAGTAAATACCAGTGCTGGGATATAAACCCATGTTCTAAAACCACAATTGCCACTAATTAAGTAGTTCGGATAAACTTACTTTATTTTATCATCTTTCCCTTTAGAATAAGAAATGGAAGTAAAACAAAGGTATTTTGGGATTGTGAAAATGACAAAATACCAAAAGAATAATGAGTTGATTTTCAAAATGTTTACATTTGTAAAACTAACAGCCCTTAGGTAATGATAGCTAAATGTTAACTTAATTTTTATTATTTCCAGTCAAGCTATCTTAATTTCTTTCACTTATAGTGCTGTTTAAATTAACAAATTATTCTAAACTAATAAATCTTATCAGCCGAAATACCTGAGAAGTTGCTTACAAATCAAACAATAAACTTAAGTATTTCCTCCAATTATAATTAACAATGAATCTTAACAGTCCTGGAAAAAATGTTTTCACATTAACATCTATAATATTATGGACTAATCATTCATTGTTCAGCCAAACAGAAAAGAAAAAAATCCAATATTGCTCGTGAGATTCAATCTTATGTTTGGCTCACTGCACTGGATCCTTTGTTCATAAATCATCGTTACTAGTCATTCCCTGAATCAATATTCAGATTCCCTCTTGGTCTATATATACAACCACTAAATGAAATAATAATGACCCAGGATCTGTTGTATATCAGATCATCAATATCACCATCAGAGGTTTCTAAGAGATAATTAGGTAATCTGAGTAAACTATGTCAAATGATCTTAAAAATAAATATGAAAAATTACTATGAATACACAGTAAGAAGCTGAAGAAAATTTTGTGAAGTATAGCACATTGCCTTATGTAATCAATAAATGATACAACTCATTTGCAAGCTATGTCAATATATATACTGTCATCTAAACTTACAATTTTCACTTCTAAAATAAAGTAGATATTATTAACACTATAACTGCATGTTTGTCAGTTTAGGTCAATGACTAGTGATTACATTCTAGATATTTTTGATATTGAGTACTGGGAGAAGTGTTACTTACTTGTTAATTATTTTTATCTTATATATTATTAATTGGTCCTGTGTTAGGTTCAAAAGGAATTATAATACAGATTAAGATATCATTGCCACCTTCAGGGGCGCCTGGGTAGCACAGTCGTTAAAGCGTCTGCCTTCGGCTCAGGGCGTGATCCCGGCGTACCAGGATCGAGTCCCACATCGGGCTCCTCCGCTATGAGCCTGCTTCTTCCTCTCCCACTCCCCCTGCTGTGTTCCCTCTCTCGCTGGCTGTCTCTCTGTCACATAAATAAATAAAATCTTTAAAAAAAAAAAAAAAGATATCATTGCCACCTTCAAAAAGTTAATAATCTTCTCAGGAGAATTAGAAATAGAAGAAAATGACTAAGACCCAAAATATGCATTAATTAGTAATTGTTATACTCCCCCAAAACTCTATGGTAATAAATGTATTTCATACCATAATAATGAGAGAGAAGAGAAATAAAAGCAGTTTCTGGACCCGTGTTTTTCTTGAGATGTGTACCTAGATCAACTAACATCATCTGCATAGAAAGAGTCCAAAATTGAGATCAGGAGCACACTGTGGAATCCTGTCTTAACCTACCACTGTGAAGGTTGATACAATTCACCAACCTGTAGTCCCCAAGTCAACCAACTATATATGAGCATAGGAATAGACAATAAATCTACTATCCCATTATTTTCCCAATTATTCCAATTACACATTTATGGTCCTGATTCTATCTTAAGTAATCTTAAAGTAGATTTTTGGGGGCTACTGCAATATGTTTTACTAGGGCTTATCTCTTCTCTCAAAATATGTCTCAGAAATTATTCTAATAATTCACATTCTAAAAATTGTATCTAAAGGAGTTGCTATTTCAGAAAAACATTTTTTGAAACCTACTTATACATGATCACATTGGCAGCCATAATGATAATAACCTGAGTTACTCAGCTCACATATTTCACACTCTGACTTCATGGGACAACTACACATGATCAAAAAGCAAGATGACATCAGGGACTTCTTCCAGAAAAAGCAAGTTCTTGTGCCTTGACAAGTGTTGCTTTCTTCAAACCCTATGTTGCATACCATATAAATCTGTGTCTATAAGCAAAATTCAAGACAACAGCATTTTATTGAGTTATTAAAAAAATATAAATTATTTCTGAAAATTAATTTAATTAACAATAGAAATAAAGTTGTAGTCCAAGTGTGAGAACAGAACAGACTCTTACTTCATTGTTAGACACATTCTCTGTTGTTGGTATGGCTGACTCCTCTAAAAAACATTAGGACTTAGATGGGAAGACAAGAAAAATAATCACGGACAAACTATTAAGAAATAGTAACGGACTGGGTTATGCTGAATGGTTGTTAAATACAAAACAAATAAAAATAAAACATAAACTTTAGTTCATTAAAAAATTAAAATCAGGTTGTATGTGTTAGTGCTTTTTAACTACTCAATCATGCAGTGGGGGAGGTATTTGGTTTTTAGAAAAGAAGATTTGCAACTTCAAAATGTAATTTTATAGCCTCTATTAAAATTTCAAATAATATTCAAGTGGTAATAAAAGAATGATGTTTAATAAAAAATATATAGGTTATAAAAAGCTGAGAAAAACTGACTACAAGCTTGAATTAACTTGCCAAGACTCTTTTTTTTCTAAAGATTTTATTTATTTGAGAGAGAGAGAGAGAGCGCGCGTGTGCGCATGGCAGGGAGAGGCAGAGGGTGAGGGAGAAGCAGATTCCCCACTGAGCAGGAAGCCCTACGTGGGGCTCCATCCCAGGACCCTGAGAGCATGACCTTAGCTGAAGGCAGGTGGCTTAACCGGCGGAGCCACCCAGGAGCCCCAAGACCCTCTTACTTAGTAAAAGACTAATGTATTTTGTAGTATTTCAACAATTTTTAAAAATTTTCCAATTCAGAAAACTTTGAGGAAAATATATTCCTTGTTACTAGGCCGTATATAAAGAAAAACAAAAAGCTGTACTTAATAACTACCACTGATAATAACTAGTGAGACTTTGAATCTCATAAGCTAAAAATTATCAGTAGTATTCCATTATGTTTGGAAAGATGAGAAACAAGGGACTATGTAGACTGATATTACAAAGCAGGTATCAGGAAACTTTTTCAATAAATGACCAAACGGTAAATATTTTAGGCTTTAAGGACCCTACAGTCTCTGCCATTATAGCATGAAACCTGCTATAGACAATACATAATAATGAATGAGCGTGGCTGTGGGCCAATAAACTTTACTACAAAAAACAGCCAGCCAGCTACAGTTTGCCAAGCCCAGCTATAGATGAACTGGCACAGGATGAAGATAACTAAATGCAGTTCAGTCAAGTAATGAACTGACCAATAGCTATCAATGTCTGCCAACATAATCAAACCAATTTTAGTCTGTTATTTTAAGAAATTAATTTAAATGTTAATGTAAAGGTAAATTAACCATGCTGGAATGAGAAAAATAAAACAAAGCAACATTATACTGACCAAAACAAATTAGCGTTTCACTGTGTGTGTATAACAAAGCCATATGTACAGCTTACAGTGTCTGGGGAGAAACTCCAGAAAAGAAAATAAAGGACATTACCACAGTAACCTATCTTGCTACTCTGTTTGGCAGGAGAGAATGTAAAACCAATCAAAACAATAAGTAATGGAAGACTGAAAAGTAATGAGGTTTGGACAAGACCCCTGAGGTATTCTACCATTAGCATGATGGTTTCAAATAGCTGTTGGTAAAAGTGGCTTCAAACTCCTGAAATTTCTGTCACCATTGCTACTCACGCATATGAAACACTGGATATATCCCAATTCTACATTGTATTCAACAGGAAACTGCTAAATTCTAATTTGCTGAATTTCTGCGAGAAAGCTAAAAATTCTACAAGGCCAAAATCACCAATCTTATTCCAAAAAATTATGAAGTCACAATAAATTCACACATTTCTTTTGGAACACAAGCATTTTTATAGCTTTCCAACTCAGGGTATCTAGATTCTCCCCAATCAAAATATTTTGAATGTTACCAATACAGTAAATATTTTTATTTTCTACAATCTAATATTTCTTAAAATTGAATAGTCATGCTATAACATATCATAAGAATAACATTTCTAAGCTACAATTAATAGGTATCACATTAAAATACAAGAAGGCTAAACTTTTCTATCAATATTATATATAAGACAAAAGAGTGGAGAAGGTTACAAATTTTTAATAAGAGCATTATATTATGGTAGTAATAATCTAGGTGTTTTACTGGAAGTGAAGTGGATTACCGTAAATGAAATTTTAAAATGTCCTTTCCATTTTACAGATAACACAAAATGACTTTTTTTCATGTCTCTAGCGATAAGGATAAATTTGCCACACATTTAAATGGTGCCTTCACCCTTCCCACTCTAGCTCACGAATTAATAATTCAATGACATTAATACAAGAAGATAAATGATAAAAAGGTTAAGGCGCATGGGCCAACCATACACACATACTTCTTTTAGCACAGTTAATACTTCTCTGCCAATTATAGCTAAAACTTTTTAACAGTTTTCAATAGCATTTTTACAATCTAACTAGCAGCTTATGCACACACAATTTCACACAATTCAGGCTTAATAAATCTCCTGCTGGTACCAAACAATCATTCTAGGGGATTAAAGTGCAACATCTGTTAACATTAATAATGTTTTATATAGTCATATGTATTAAAGAAGCCTCTACTCCATTATTAGTCTCCTAAAAAACCTTCTACACCAATATATTGATTTAACAAAAATTATATATATATCCCTCAATTGGTGACTTACAACAACAAAGAAATACATTAGTATGAAATGGTAAAAGAAAAAAAATCCCTGCATTCTTTGTGAGTAACAGATTTTTCTGAACCAAACTTAACGAAATGTATTTGAGTGTGCATGTGCAGATATATGAAACACTAATGAAATTAGCTCAGTCTCTAATAGTTTTTAAAACCAAAAATCCTCGGTAGCATTACCCATTGTAAATTTCAATACACCAGTGCTCTGTAAATATAAAACGTACTTCAATGTAAGGTGGCACACATTCACTCACAGTTGATCTGACTCTCTGAAATGTCTTAATCCCTTCTCACTGTTTTCATTCCCAGGGCCCTGACACCTTCTAAACTTGTGCAAAAACCTCATAGGTGATTCCTCACCCTCCATTCAGCTTGCTAATCTCCACTGGACTAATCTTCCTCATTTCACTCTACAACGTAAAAACGTGTAAAACTAGAACCAATCCCAGAGATCACTTCATACATAAGACAAAGAAAACATTTGGGGTTGTGACTTGACGAAGGCAAAGCGCAGAACTGCTGATTTTTAAATTTTCCATAAGTACGTATATTACCTTGCTGTAATTCAATGATCACAACAAATCTAGTATCTCTATTTTAGCAACAGGGAAATTACAACTGGGGGCTGAAGGAGTAATAAATGGAAAGTTTAATAAAAAGTGGCAAAAAACAAAAGTAGGACTAGAATCCAAATAGATCTAATTTCAAAAATACTTAAAACCTCTGCTTCTGTCAAATTTATTTGCTCAGTAATTCTGAATATGCCTTTAGAACTGATTTTTACCAAGATACCCATATACAAAGCATTACCCTCCTTCCCACCTAAGGAAATATATATGGATTTGGTAAGTTTAAAAACCACCTAAACCATAAAGCCAACCTGACCACCTCAAGGTGAAAAAACTTCTCCTTCCACAAATTACTATAGTCACCATCTGTATCATTTGTACAGTAGGTGATCTTGGGTTATCATAGGACTCCTCTTCAATTAAGCTTTTAAACTGTTTTTAAAATCTCTTTCGTCCAAATTTCCCATATTTATCTTTCTTCAATATCAGTCTCTTCAAACCAAACCAAAAAAGTTCAAATATATATGCTTTGTTCCAGACACTATGGCTGGTACTGCAAGCAATACAGGGATGCAGAAGATAAGAAAATGAGACAAAGGGGGCGCCTGGGTGGCGCAGTCATTACGCGTCTGCCTTCGGCTCAGGGCGTGATCCTGGTGTTCTGGGATCGAGCCCCACATCAGGCTCCTCCACTGGGAGCCTGCTTCTCCCTCTTCCACTCCCCCCTGCTTGTGTTCCCTCTCTCGCTGCCTGTCTCTCTCTGTCAAATTAATAAATAAAATCTTAAAAAAAAAATTTAAAAAAGAAAAGGAGACAAAGGCACAAATAACTACAAATTACTTTAATGTAATTAAGTAAGTTGTCCTTACAGACCATAGCTTTGCCCATCGCTTTAATCAAGTCTGATATGTAGCATAATACACTGGTGATTAATACAGTGAATACACAATAAATTAAACAGGTTTCTGGAAATTACCACTTTTAATAGATTTCCCTTTTTAGCTAACATCTAAGTTTGAGAATGATCATCATTCATTTATTTCCTATTTTTCCTCTTTAAAAATCAGCAAGATTCAATTTTTGGACCAGAGGAGGGTTACCCTCACCTCTGTACCTTTCTTGGCATACTCACGATGTTCCTTCCACCTGGAATTCCCTCTGCTACTTGTTCCTTGGCCAACTACTATTCCTTTTCCAGTACTCAGTTTAGGCCTATCACTAAACTATCTAACTCCCTCCTCCCCCTAAACCTTACCACACACACCAAAAGAGCACTACTATTTGTGTCCATAGCACAGTGTACTATATCACAAAGTATCTAAAATATCATCTCAAATTATTGTTAAGCTAACTGAAAACAGAACCCATGGCTTTCACGTCTATAATCTCGGTGCTAGGCAGCCTTGCATAATGCTTGGCAAATAGCACCTAACAAATGTTTCTGACAGAAAGAAAGGAAAATAGGGAAGAAAGGAGAAAGCTGTGAATGAATAAACTAAACTGCAGATGCAAAGACAAGACCATGAATGGTGGAAAGGATAAAGAAAAGTGAATGGAATCCAGAAACTAAAGTGTGAAACAAACATAATACTTTAAAAGTAGAAACAAATGTAAGATCCCCTAGAATAGGGATTTTCAAGGATTTTTCTTCCTACACAAGACTATTTTTAATTAAATGTTTAATTCAATATTGAAAATGCCTATTTAAAAGACAAAATAAAAAATGAATGTTTTTCAGAAAGCTTAATTTACCATTGTTTGGCATATTACTTTATCATTTTTATCACTTACAGAAGCCAAATAAACTGAGCCTCCTTATTATAAAAGTGAAGCAGGAAGATCACAATTAATGGGGAAACTAAACCTACAACTCAGCTCTAACCAAAACCAAACTCCAGTTAAATAATCCCCTAATGGAAGTTTTTCCTTAAAATACTTGAAAATCTGGGGTGCCTATGTCAGTTAAGTATCTGACTCTTGGTTTCAGCTCAGGTCATGATCTCAGGGTCCTGGGATCGAGCCCTGTGTCTGGCTCTGCAATCAGCACAGAGTCTGCTTGAGACTCTCTCTCTCTCCCTCTCCCCCTTGCTTTCTTTTCACTTTCTAAAATAAATAAATCTTTAAATAAATAAATCTTTAAATAAAATAAAATACTTGAAAATGTAATAGAACCTATGAAAACAATCTGTAATTTAAATATTTTAAATCATTTAAAACTTTTTCAAGTATTACAAAATATGAAACTATATGAAATTATACTAAAAATGCCTGATAAATCTGCTTTTAAATAAAAATAAGACTGGATATATTTTAAAATTTTCAAAGTACACTAAAAATACAAGAAAATTTTTTCTTGCAAAACTTTTTGACAAGGTAGGCTTCCACATCTACACATTTGCCCAGCAATATTTAGGATTTGGAGAAAATATTATTTCCATCAGTAGAAATTTTTGGTTTTTTGGTAAAAGTTCTCTTAAAAGTGAAAGTTTTTAAATAGAGGGCAACACATGGGTACAACACACTTTTATCACCATTCAGAAGAAAGAATGGAAAAATCAAAATCCATACCTTTTTCCCCCTAAATTATGAGACTGACAATTAGCACTCCAAATCAATGCCAATTGTAGGGCTTATACTGCACCTCTAAATGAAAAGACAGTAAATTTCACAATGGGAATTACACTTCAGCCTTACTTTGCAATTAAGGTATCTGGTACTGCCTATAAAGCATGCGACATTGAAGTTTTTTTTTTTTTTTTTTGGTATTTATGTTTTGCTGAGGCTGTTGAAAAACCATAGCTACTTCCAAATCCTAACTTTCCACCTTTCCTCAGACCAGCACTGCCAATTTAATCGACTTTAATATATGAATCAAGCATTGATAATAAATCTAAGCAGCTTGTTTGCAGAAAGATATCTGAATATTAAATATGAAATTTAACAGGTTTTAATAATTAGACTCTGTAAATTGTATAATATATATGTCTGTCCTAATTTGGGAAGATGCACTTCTCACATAATACTCATCACACTAAAAACAAGAAATTGTTCTGGCATTTCACTAAATTAAAATCTTGAAACCCTACAGCTACGATGTGCAAATTTAGAATTTATTAATACTTTAAATCAAACCATAGTTATTATTCAGTTTCATATAATGCAATTTAGTTTTCTGTAAATGCAAGAACACAATGAGATTTTAATCGGAATCTGGTGTTAGTCACTAGAAGACATCTTGGAAGGTGAACATCTACTACCACCACCCTTCAGAAAAACTATCATTTCACAGTTAAAAGATAAAAATTATCCACCTGTGATACCCACTGAGGAAAGGAATTATGGAAGAATGACTCCTAACATACCAGAAAACGTTTCTAAAGCTAAGATTTAGGCTACTCTTACTAGAAACTTATATGCAATATTAAATACTATTTTTTCATAGTTTGCTAAATGCCTAGATGGTTACAACATGGATTTGCTAAAATATTGGCACAATTTTTCTTTATATATTTTATCTAATGACCATTAAAATATCTTTTTAAACACTTGTATTATTTTTTATGGTTTTCTTTACTAACTAAAAAAACAAAATTCACACTACAGTATCAACACCCACATTTAGTTAACCTCCCTTTATTTCATGTTGATTACCTTATGCAAATCTATCTTCAGCATAACTGATCAACCAGCAGAAAAAAGAAGTCAGCTTTCATACCAGGACACAGTTCTGACAAGCAGCCTCTACTGCCTTCCTTTTAAAACTGTTAATACATGGGAGGATCCTAATCTTTGTGATGATTTGGGGGCAGGGATTTTGAAACTGTGATTGTAGGTCAGGGAGAAGAACTACAAAAAAGAATCCTACTTGCATTTTTCCATATGGTAATTCAATCAGATATCAGATTATAGTAAAATAAGGAAAACTGTTGATTTTTTTTATTTAATCACACAGTAAAAGTGGAAGCAGATGTTTTCAGGTGGGTGGGTAGACATCAACATTTCTTGTTTTCAGTATCAGAACATCAATTCTGATAAAGGCAAATCAGATCAATCACTGATTTACCACCTAAAGAAGACACCGACAAAAATAGAAAACTCTGAGCAGAACTAAAAAAGGAGGAAGAGAGAGTCTCCCAACAAACATGAATAAAAAAAACAGAACAAATCTAAAGAGTGAAAATGGATGCCAAACAACAGGAGCCACTTCAATATGTGAACCAAATCTAATTCACATCAATAATGATAATAATAAGCATTTACTGAGAGCTTTCCATGTATGAAGCTCTATTAAACTCTGATAACTGCATCACACAATTTTTCTCTTATATGGAAAGAATACTTTCAGATTACCACAAAAAAATCAGTACTAACTCTTGTATTATTACTATTATCATTCTTAGATCCATGAGAGGAATCTGAAACTGCTTAGGTTCTAGTCCAATTTATTGTGATCTTTATTATCATAAATGACAACTATTTATTCAAAAATATATTGAGAGCCTACTCTGAGTTAATAACTGATGATCGGTGCTGATAGGTGCTCGTGGTTGTTGCTCAGCTTTGTCACCCATGATTAACCAGCTATAAAACCTAAAAGTTATTACTGGGTCTAAAGAACTGAAAAACTATCAAGGAAATAATTTCATTATCCTTAATAATGAATAAGATGTAGCTAACAAATTTTCTAGGTACCAACAGAATAAATATGTAAGTTCATGATAACAAAAGAGAAAGCCACAATAAATTGTAATGAATTACCAAAAAAGACCTTTGAGGGCACAGAAACTCCTAAAACTTTCCAAAAAGGGACAAGGCTTGTATCTAAGGAAACCTGAGAATATCAGTTTGTGAAGGAACTGTTAAGAATGTTAATAAAATGGCCCTTAAAAAAGCCCAAAGTATTCTTGCACAAAATAAAAAATTTCTCTCTAACCAGATTTTAACAGCTGACCTTTGTAAGTCTTGATTACCTTAGAAGAAACTTCACATGAAATACAAATAAACCAAAAACCTAAACCTTATAGCCTCAAATCCACATAATAAAATTGTTCACTTTAATCAGCACTTAAAGAAACATGAATATAATTTAAAACATATATAGGTATATACTCAAGAATATTTTTAGGAACATTTGTAAAGGAAGCAAAATATTTTTTTCACAAATATAACATTAAAAATGTGCATTTCACCTTGAAGCAATTTTTTTGGACCACTGGTATTATTTAGGCATAATGCATGAACCTCAAAGTATGGGCAGAAAAATGGACTCATTCCTTCCCTTGCTTTCAAGCAAGCTAATGGCAGGAATGAATGACGGGTTTTTTTTTGTTGTTTCTTTGGTTTTTTTTTAAGATTTTATTTATTTATTTGACAGAGATAGAGACAGCCAGCAAGGGAGGGAACACAAGCAGGGGGGTGGGAGAGATAGAAGCAGGCTCATAGCGGAGGAGCCTGATGTGGGGCTCAATCCCATAACGCCGGGATCACGCCGAGCCAAAGGCAGACGCTTAACCGCTGTGCCACCCAGGCGCCCCAAGGAATGAATGACGTTTTGAACCTATGTTTGATTCCTAGCTCTCTACCCCCCATTCAATTACCGAATTCTATCCCATCATTACAAAAGTTTTCCCATCTGTCTATAGTCATTGCCTTGCACCTGGACCGTCATCCACATCTTCTCAGGTTCTATTTCTTCCATTATTTCCCTGCTCTAGTTCATTGCTTACACCATCTTGAGAGTTAGCAATTAAAAATATAACACGTTCTCAATCAAAAATATTAACACTTCTTATGGCCCAAATGTAGTCTAATTTTAGTGGAGTAGGCTCTTTATAATCACGTTCCAAACTAACACCTCATTTTCATCTCCTTCCATTTGCTGTGTGATTCATACCTTCCATACACATTCTCCTGAAGGTACCGTATTTCTTCCTTTGTTTCCAGTGCCTTTACCTCTGACCTGTCTGCCTCTCAAAAAACCTGCATTTGCTGAAATCATCCTCTGCCTTCAGGTCTACCTAAATGGAGTCTCTTTTTTCCATACTACTCATTTTGAGTTCACCCCACCTACCCTATATTCCCCAGTCTGTCCTCTACACTTCAGTTTGGCATGCCACTATAGTATGCCTTATATTATAATTATTTGTGGAAATGTCTGTTTCTCTCAGGAGATTATAAGTAACTCTTACAGAGCAGTCCTTACACAGCACATTTTTCTAGGCAGGGCCTTAATAAATGGCTGTTAATCCAAAATGAATACAATTAAAGCCCAGAAGTTAATGGATAACTAGATGAAATATACTTATAGATAAAACTGTTCTTGTAAAGGATAAAACACAATCAATATTGTAAAACACAGACTTTAAGACCAATTCAAGAAAATGCATACTTTTGGTCTGGCAATTTTGGCAAACTCAGTACTAGAAGTTCTCACATTTTTAAAACCACATGTGCTGCCATAATAACCTCTGTGGCATTGCAGGAAACCAAAAATAACATCTTGAAAGTAAAATCCAAAGCATTATAAATACTGTGAATTATTAAAGTAAATCCAAGCCCTCACCTGTCACTTATACACATGCAACATTGTCAAGAATGACTGCTCTGAACTACAGAAGCATAACGTACTTTAGGAGAATGCACACACATATGAAATTTTTCCAAAGATAATTTGGATTTGACTTTATTGGACTCTCGAAAGAATTCTTTTATATAGTAAGAAATCTCTAGGACTGTGCATCTTAATACAATTTAATTTATCAAAATTGGGAGTGAGAAGTAGCATAGTGGCAATAATTTAATCGCTCTGGCTTGGTAATCCCCTCTGGCCTTGAGAAAACTATAAATTGCACAACACAGAAGAGTGACAAAATTTAAGCCGCCAAAAATTAAGATTTACTTTATCAAATTTACCTTTATGATCTTAGCTGTAAACTATAAATGTCCCTATAAATGAAAAGTTGGCTTAAGGAGTTTTAATTAGACTAATAAATCTTTTTTTTTTTTTTTTTACAGATTTTATTTATTTATTTGACAGAGAGAGAGAGACAGCCAGCGAGAGAGGGAACACAAGCAGGGGGAGTGGGAGAGGAAGAAGCAGGCTCCCAGCGGAGGAACCAATGCGGGGCTCGATCCCAGAATGCCAGGATCACGCCCTGAGCCGAAGGCAGACGCTTAAGGACTGAGCCACCCAGGTGCCCCTAGACTAATACAGTCTTGAATACAATTCCAAAGATGAAAAATCTGCCTTTCACCTAAACAGCTAAGTACACCAAATGCACTATTATTCTGAAAGATAAAAACAAAATTCTGACTACTATATTTAAAATTAAGAATTTTCAATTTTTTTAAATTTGTAATATTTACATATATTAAGCCAAAAACTGTGCTATTCTAGATTTATCATCCAATTCTTTATCTGTTGAGTAAAATTAATAAAACTCCAAGTTCATATAAAGGAAGCTTATGACTAAAGATAGGGAGTTTTTAATTTGCACTGACTTGTTCATTAAAATATTTTTCAATCTATTCACAAATCTTGCAACAATAAAAAAAATGGACTTAAGTCTTACCTTTAAAGCGGTTTTTATACAACCATGACAGGTGATTTTGAAACATTTTAACCTGGATGTTAAACACTTCAATTTCCACAACTTTTGATTATATGTTAAAATGATGTAAAATATTAAAGCTTTAATGAGTACTCAGCATTAAAAAGTCAATTTAATAAGTAAGGAATTAATTTTCAAATAGGGAAGCGGAGCTTTAGAAATTCTGAATGTTATAGTTGTGACTCTGTCCAAACTAAGCAGCATTACTGAAAATTTTAACTGTTTAGTCAAAATTATATATTGTTTCCTGGAATCCTTCCTAATATTTTTAGTTTAACTTTCTAACTACTTGAATTATTCATACGTGTTATATATAGTTCCTTATCTAAACACCTACCCTTATACAGGGTTGTCTATCTTTCACTTTGTTTGAATCTTTTTTATGCAAAAAATTTAATGTCAACAAATTAAAATAATAAAATTACAATTTTATCTAACTTTTAGGTTCTAAAAGAGTAAGGAGAGAAAATTTATACATACTTAGGTCTTGGACATAATGTAATAAGTTTTAAGTTTAGAGAACAGACAGCCTAATCTTCAGCCAAAAATGAGAACAAGACAATGCTGAATCCTTGGCCAACAACCTAAACATGTTTGCCTTATCATATTTTGGTTGAAGCAAATATGAATAAAACAAAGAGGATAGCAGGCCAATCAAATCAATTGTACTACGTAGTTGCCCACACAAATCCTTCTTTATAGACAAACTTTCTTTTAAAATCATTTAATCCATAACATGAATTATAGAATGGCAAAATATATACATTCCTCAAACTGTCATTTAAGATGCTTCAATAAAAATTTTCTGGGGCGCCTGGGTGGCACAGCGGTTAAGCGTCTGCCTTCGGCTCAGTGCGTGATCCCAGCGTTATGGGATCGAGCCCCACATCAGGCTCCTCCGCTGTGAGCCTGCTTCTTCCTCTCCTACTCCCTCTGCTTGTGTTCCCTCTCTCGCTGGCTGTCTCTGTCTCTGTCAAATAAATAAATAAAATCTTTTTAAAAAAAAAAAAAAAAGATGCTTCAATAAAAATTTTCTATATTTTCTTTGAGAAAAAAGTACATGGACTAAAGTTTTTCTTTTGCAGGTTGAACAAAAATAGGCAAGTATAAAAAAGTCACTCATATATCATGATGAATAAAGGATTATCAGACCAAACATTAAAAGAATATTTTATAGGAGTTAAATAATGCCCAACATGAAGGTATGGGAAATATCCTTTTTTAATTATGGAGGGCTCAATATATTCAGTCATATGGAAATAATCTGAAGACCACCACCACATGATTCCACATTAAATAAAAAACTTATACATTGATACTAATCACTAAATTTGTACCTTGCTCTTTCTCAGAGGTCAAACAGCATGTTACTTGGAAGTCAAATGAAAAAAAATGTGATTTAATTTTTTTAAAAAAGAAATAAGGCTCTCAGCCATCAACCTGGAAATAGGATGAAAAAATTCTATCAGAGGAAATATCAAAAATATTATAAAGAAATATACAAAATACTGAAGAAGTGTTAAGTACAAAAACATTTGAAAATATCAATTTTATAAATAGGAGTGATTTATTTTTCATAAACAGAAAAACTCAATTTTAATAAAACAAGCTAAAAAATTAAGCCTGTATTTTAATTTATATTCAATTAAACGTTAACATTGTGGGGATTTAATTGCAACCTTCTTGGTAACGTTCTTGATTTTCCCAGATTTAAAAGGCAATATAGAGAATGAGACTATTAGTGTATGTAATCTGTAAGATTCTCAATATTCTTCGAATACTTAAGCAATGGTTGTACTAAAGGCTGTTCAATTTAGTATTGTTCTAAAGAGTTCTTGTTCTAATTTTTTAAGAACACTCTTAAGTTATTAAAAATCAATTCTAAATTTTTTTTAAAGCCAACTTCAGAAAATGTGAATTCTAAGATACTTAAGATTTGTTCTTCGATTTTTTAATCATGTAACATTAGTGATTGAATAATAAATGCTTTGAAAAATACCATTTCTCATGTAATGAAACCAATTATAGGTTTCAGGCTGAAACGTCAGGAGAACTTTGCACTTACCATTCAGTAACACAATACAAGAGAATTAGTAAAAAAACAACAACAAAACGAATGTGAGGTGTGAGAGAATGACTACATTATTAAAATAGGCAAAGTATAGGAGTTATGTTTGACCATCAAGTTCATTATAATTCTATGTCACGATAATTTAACAAAATATTTTATAAGCACTAATCAACCCAAAATTCCTATGAAGAGGACAAAGACAGAAAAGTGCTTTTAGAGTGTATTCTTAAATACCTTAACATATTGCAGCTGTTATCTGAATCCCATGTTGCAAAGATCCAAAACAAAGATTTTCTTGAATGTAATTCGAATAATTTCTAAGGTCCAGGTACTTATTTTTGCATCTGCCAACAGCTACCATGGGCCAGTAATTACTACTAAGAGATAACAATGCATCCCTTATGATGCTCTGACAAGTAGTGAAATACTGGGCTAAGCTATTTCCTTGAACCTAAATTTTTATTTCAGGCCTCTGATATGAGTAATCACAACTACTTTTCAGCTTTGACTGGTATTTGGTCAAAACAAAAATGCCTTTCCAATCAATATTCTGATTTAAAGACCCCTGAACATAAACTAATTTTTAAAGAACATTACATAAAAATTCAATGAGTAGATGGCTTCTTTTCCTCCTTAATTTTAAGTCTCAAAAAGGCTATTTAAATTTATATTAAACTCGTATTTATATTAAAGTATGAAAACCATACAAATATGAGACAAGATTATCCATGAATAGAAAGCATCAATATTTTTAGTTGGAATTTCAGTTATTTCCTTAGGTGGTGTGCTTATTCTTATATATAAGTAATATAATCATGTTTAAATTACTGGAGAAAAAATGTGTATCTTATAATTTATTCTTTTTAAAAATGAATAGAAATTTGATACTCTAAGATTTTAACATTTTTTACTCTTCAGTGCAGCTTTGAATTAGCAATATCCTGTGAATGTCATAGGATCATATTACATAAAGTGTACATAATAAAAAGTAGTCTTTTAAACCTTTGTTAGATTTCAACTTGATGAAATCTATGCCTTTGAAAAATATAAAAACAAAAAGAAACTAATATTGTTAATTTATTATTATTAAAATGAAAGCAATAGTTTTTAAATTTTAAATTTAGTTTTTAAATTCTGTTAATAAGGCAATATAAAATATATTTTTTCCAACAGTAATTAAAACATGCAGATTCATAGTTCTGATTCCAGACTCTTCATATAGGTATACATAAATTTTGAATAAATATTATTTAGGGTTTTTTACATGTTTTATTAACTTCCATTTAAAACGTTAACCTGTTAAAATATTTGACTTGGTTCAAATAGAATAAAACAGCAAATTTTTAATAGAAATTTCCATTTTTATAAAATGTATATTAAAAAAGATTATTTCAAATATGCATTCATAACACATGCTACTCTTATCTCGAGAATTATTCCTCATATTATGTTCTACTCATAATATAGCTTATTTTTTTAAAAAAGCCAATCTGCTCAAACAGATGTAGAAACAATTTAATACATACACATTTACTCAACATGTACACAAATGAGAAGAGAATCTTATATCATAATTAATATTTGTATTATTCATTCAAGAATATTTGATAGAAATTTCTTTGATAACCTACAAAGAATATCAAGGTTATTTTAAACTAAAAAGCATTGCCAATTAACTTCCTTTAAACATCCCCAATATAATACCAATAACACTTTACAATAACGACTTAATTAACTTGTCAACAAAACATTTTCTTTGCAATGGATTCAAATTTCACTACTTTAAAAAAACATCCAGTAGTCTATCTCCAAATTTAAGACAAAACAAGTACAACTTACCCCAGCTGTGCCTTTCCAATAACCTCACAGAAGTTATGCACTCTCTGACAGTTACTGTTCCTCACGTAACAATTTTCCTGGAATGAATTCTCTAGTAACCCTTACCTCTCTGTGAAGGGAGGTATAATATTCGAGGGAAAAGGGTAATGAACTGTAACATCAGATTCCATTTTCCGGTGCAGATCATAGTTAACACCAAAAATGGTAAGAAATCTTTTTTACCATATTATTTAAGACAATGAAGTTGGCAGTACGGGATGCCTATCAATAATTCTACCGAAAAGGAGCATTTGTATACTTTTGTGAAAACATACCATCATAATCCTATTGAAGTGTAATTGCTGTTGCTAATATTCTTATCCTGGTATGAAAATGCTCTGCGTAAGTGTAGCATAGACTTGTTAAGATAATACATGACCATGCTGAGAGGTTAATACTTATATAAAAGCCCATGCCAGTACCATAAATCTCTTTATTAGACAATAGTTTCCTTACTTAGGGGGTAAGTAACAGTAACAATCTGACTTTTCACATTAGTAAAGCTTAGCTAATAAAACAGTAAGTCTACAACAAAGAATTTCATTAAGAAACAAAGCCTCCTAAAATACAAAATAAATACTTTTACTTGTCATATCATTCCTTGGTAAACTAAGGAAAAGAAATGAGCTATTACATCTCTTTTCAAGGATGCATTTCTTTTTTTTCCAACAAGCAAATTCTGAAATAACATTTTTACACTAAAAATGTAAAAATAAAAATAAAATGCTCATTTTTAGTAAAATTTAATTATCTTATCCTTAAATTTCCTGGCACAATTACACATATGATGTGAAAAATCTTGCTCACTGAAAAGAACCAAATGCTCCTAAAGGCTTTTAACCCTGACTACCAAAACACCTGATCGGAAAAATCTCAAGTACTTCTCAGTTATCTGTCTTATAATTTCTTAGAAATTTAGCTGACACAGTGTTCATAAATGTAATTCCATTTTTTAATTAAGTACTATCTACCCTGTCTGCATTCATTTTTTTCCAATTTTCTAAACCATTTAATATTAGATCTTTACTGGTGGTTTCCCTGTTTTTAAGTGTCACTACACTAATCAGTTCGTTATTTCAAGTAAAAGTCATTAATCCAAAGTGATCATTTTTGTTTTTAGAGAAGAGCATATGCAATTCATCTACTTTGATCTACTAATTAAATGTAGAGGAATGTAACTTACTACTTACTGTTCAGTGATCACTTTATAATATTTTACATAATCTGGAAATTTTTCTAAAAAATCCGATCTCTCTTTTAACAATTATTAGATATTTAAACAAGACACAGTTCTACAGTCACCCAGAGCTTTGGCCGATCATAAAAATATTTAGCATCTCAAAATGAATCTGATTCATTTTCTTCATTATCTTTCAAGTTATTTTTACTAATTAAGGAAAGGTAAAAAGCACATTTGTAATCTGTGAATACAGGCAATGATAAACTTGGACATTTAGTATATTAAATTTCACTATAATTTGGCTAATCCCAAATAGTTTATTTTCCTTAGAACAATTTTTCTCAAACAAAAATTTAAAATATATTAAAAAATAGAATTTTCAAAAAAGCAGTATCAACTGATACTGCCTTGATTATTTTATCTCATATACAAGCTCCCTCTGCAGGTAATAACAAGGGTTAGCAAAAATATCTGAAACATGCAGGCAGTTGCCTGGTAAAGATGCAGGTCACCATTGTATGAAAATACTATTATCCAGAGTCTCCTCCTTACCAATTATCTGATTAAAATAACTGCTTCTGAAAATTTGTGGTTCAACATGATTATTCTTGTCCTTCAGCTTGGCTAAGAATGCAGCTTGAGCAGGCAGGATATATAAACTTCTCAAAGTCACCCAAAAGCCACTCTTACAAGGTGTATTTCAAGGAAAAGAAAACATTTACCTTGCTTACACAGCACCAGCCTGAAATGATAGACCACCCAAAACAAAGCTGTTCAACCCGTTTATCTGATGCATCTTCTGATCCCAAAGTAAATAATCAAAGGTGGTATTTTAGGATTGACTTACAGGGAAAGATAAAAGATGAATTTTAAATAAATGCAGTAACTACTACATTTTCTTCTTATTTAGAAAAATTCAGAAACTTAAACCTGAAGTATTCACTTCTGAAAAATAAATTTATTTTCATTAATTCAATATGAAAAGAAAAAGAAAAACTGATTTGATTTGCAAAATGCCCTTTACTCCTCCATCATATTTTTTTCAGAATCTGTTTTAGATTTGTGTTTACACACTCTCCTTTTCACCATATTCCTTTCTCCGTGTATACAGATATAAAGTACATCTCTGACAAGGGAGCAGGGAGAAAAAAGGCAAAGTTAAGAATATTTTCAAAGTCTTGGGGGCAATGTATTACCAAAAATTATTACTGGACAATTTGATGTCCTCCTGATTTTTCCCTTCAAACATGTATGCACCACCTTATAGCATATAAGCAGTGACTAGAAATTTGAGGCATTAAATTTGACTTACCCATAAATGAACTGACAGGCTTTATAAAGTGTTGGTTTTTTTTTTTTAAACTAAGATCCTTATTAAACACATGTAAATTATAAAAGATATACTCACTTTCATGCTAAACATACAAAAATATCATACAGAGATACCAGTTAAATTTCTTTTCTACTTAAACAAAGAAAACAAGGCTAAGGGGAAAGGCAACTTGTAATAAGCAGCATTTGTAGTGAGTTTTTCACTTAAGAGAAAAATAAAATTTTGTTTCACTTATATTTTTAAATATTCAGGCTGTAGACCTAGTTTAAAACACATGATAATATGAAAAGTGACCTCCATCAAAGCTATGGGTGTCACAGCATTTACAGGAGAAAAAACAAAGGTCCGGGGGAGATGTTTCTATTATTCATCTATAGAGCTATCCAGAGGAAGCAACTAATATCCAAATACTATCTTTCTCATGACATTCACAGAACTTCGGAAGGACAGAAACAGTTAAACGTCCTTAATAAAATGAAATGTCTAAGACATCAAAATTTTCGTATAATTTTTATTTGTTTTATTTGTTGATGGATATGAAGCAAAATGAAACGTTTCAGAATTACATCCATCTTTTTTTAAATGTAATACAAGGTACATAAAGTGCATCAATTCTTCATTTACTACATTAAGCCTTTGTCAAATTCTATAGAAATATCCACAATCACTGGGATACAAATGCATAAGCTTACAACATCACCAAAATAAATGTTCCCCACACTCTCTTGGACATTAACCACATGAAGACCAGGAATTTTAAGAATTAAAACACACCATAGGCATCTCGAGATTAAGAACACAAAGAAGAGTAGAGAAAATATTGTATAAAAACGTGTGTTCTGTAAGTTCTAATCAATAGTAATCAACAGTAATAACCAGTGAAAAAATGGTAGGCTTTTAAGGCAGAGGAATAAAATTTCTGTATGGAAAGTACAAATGGAATAAAGAAACAATAATTCCAAATAGAAATACTTTGTTTCAAAGTAAAGAAATGTGGAAAATAATTTTCCACTGATTTTTTTAATGTAAATTGTAGTTGAGAATTGATTAGGTAAATACGATCTACATAAAACAAAAATATATACCAACTAAAGACCTGTTCTAAAATCTTGTAATGGTTCCCCTCATTATATGGAGAACCGCTGTCACAGTATTCTATATTAAAAATAAAATTATTAAAATTAGAACTTACTTTATAAACAAAACAGAACTCTCTTTTGCTCTCTTTATAGACACTATTTACTGTCCTCTACAAAAGAAAGCATTAGTCAAAAGCAAGGTCACCGAGCCCACCCCCAGAAGCCCAGAACCATTTTTGACAATAATTGGGGTTAGACTATTTTGTCATCTAAATCCAGGGCAATAATCTGTTTGAGGTATGGGCTGATGTAAAAATACCTACAAAATGATGCAAAGCATAGGTAGTACAAGCATTTCATGATCCAAAAGTAGTAAATACCTTTGAGAACAAAACAGAGAATAACTAATTCATATCATTTTCAAAATCAGTTTAAAAAGTTATTTTAATCGCACATATTTTACATTTTAAACTTACATTTGTGGTAATTTTTAGGCAGTAACTGTCATAAATATTGATATATCTAAAGGAACAGAATATAAATTCCATGCTTATATATATACGTGTGTATATATTTATTTGATCAAGAAAGGAGTTAAAGAGTATTACCTAATAATTGAAAGAGCAAAACTAACCCTTTTTCTTTTATGAGGAACTTCATGGTGGATTTTTCACTACTGCAATGGCTAAAGATTTTATTATTCACCTAGAAAAAGATTTATCCGGTTTTGTTCTAACAAAATAATAAGCCTTTGAACAGATCTAAGTCTAAAGTTAACCATCTTTTCAACTTCTTCCACCTCTCATGGCCAAGAACTAATAGTTTGTTTTTATCTTTCTTTTTTCTACTATCAATTTAAAAAAACAACAAAAAACCATACATTTTTGAAGTTACTTAATGCATCCTAAACAGAATTAAGTCATTATTTCAGGATGTTACCTTCTGCTTAACCTGACTGCTTTTTAATATTTCTATTTTTATAAAAATATTGAATCTATCCTTACAAAAAGCTCCCAAAGTTTTTTCTTTCTTAGCTTTAAGTAGGCTTCTTTTAAAGCAACTAATTTCAATACTGAAATTCAGAGATTAAGGTGTAATCCCTGTGTGTGAATTTTAATGTTTATAACGTACTCCTCACAGATTGGAAAAATCAATGACAAGACCAACAGGGGCCCGTTTTGCTCAGCATAGGTTTTCTTGTCAGGTAGTGATTAATGCTGTGCTCTGTAGAGGGAGACATTACATCCGGGCTAAAACAGACCTAAATTTTACCCTCAGGCAGAAATCTGATTTAAACATCTCTATTTAAAGTGACATTTGTCCTCCCTTTTCAACTGGTTTCCCCAGAAATGCCAGGAAGTTGACTTCATGACCTAAAAACAGCTGGGTGGCTGTGAGCAGCAGTTGTGGCCTGTTCTTGCACTTGGGTAAATCTGGGTGCCAGAATGAATCAAGGTGGTAATAAAACAGGTGCCCAGCTATCCGCTTTGATGAATCCCATGCCACCTTCTTGCTATAAGAATTTAAGACTTAAAATTCCTTATAATTCTAGCGTCAGTAGTAAAAATTTCTAAAATGTGTTTCTGTTACTGATAATAACTTACCTATCCATACTGAAGGGCTGGATTTCTTTTGATGCCTAAAATTACATCTAATATTTCACTACACTCATCTGAAATATCAGCTGATTACAAATTCTAGAAATGCAGAAAAGCAACTACAAAAAGCAGATCTCTAAAACAAGTAAGAATATGCAAGTGGAAATATTTTCTTGTACGTAATGTAACAGCTTCCATAAAAACAAAAATGGAAAACAAAAAGAAAAAAAGTTCACGTAACAGAAGTCACCAAGTAAACAAGATATATGCGTATTAAAACAGGCACCAATATCCTTACACTGTGAAACATGGTAGCTTTTGATATTATTAGGCAATTTAGACATTGCTGGCAAGTTCCTACTAACCAAGGTAATCTAATTTCTGTTGCTTTTCAACGTAAATTGATTTTTTTTCTTTTAGCCGTTCTGGTAATTGAACAAATTTATACAACTGTGATGGGATTTTACTTACCACCACACAATGCATAAAATTCTCTATGAAGACAAACTATATTACTTCATAAAACTACATTTTTGTTGTAATTAAACAAATTGTATTTAAACTTGCTCTGTGCTTCAAAGCAATCAATAGTATTTTGCTGTGAGCTGCACTTTACTTGCAGGTGTTTAGCGCTAGGTTCCTTCACTTGATCTACCTTTTTTAAAGATAGTGTTTACTGGCAATATATGGGAGGTCATTTTCTTCTTAAGAAATAACTTTTTAAAAATCGTTGCATAAGAATATACTAGAAAATATCTGCAAATAATTGCCTACACTTAGTCTATCAGATAAATGACGTAAAAAGATTTTTAAGTATTTTTGGTTGATTAAGACCTTTTATGACACAGTCATCCACTTAAAAAAATACCTACTTATGTCAAAAGAGCATTAAGAGATTTTCATTGCTTATAACATACCCATAACAAGACCTATAAAGTCAAAATACCACACTGAAGTCCTGAATAAAATTTAGGAATTATAGATCCCCAGTTATATGGTTTCCCCCTTAAAAGTTATTCACTTAGGTCAAGAAAAATGTCATCATTTTAGGATTCTAATTCACTAATTCCAATCATTAACTATCTCTATGTTAAACAACCCATTTCTTAAGGGCTTTTCTTAAAGCATTAAAAAAAAAAGTCACTACTTGACCAATCTTGAGTAGCAAAAAGATTTCAGAGAACAGCCTCAATTTTTCCGATAACATCAAGTCTAATTACAGTAATCGGGGTGATTAAATACTTTTCAACCTTCAATCAAGAATTATTTGAAGAGATGAATATTTAGGTGGGGCTATAGACTAATTAGTGTTATGTAAGAGAGAACTTACCTAAGCTATGATTTTAACCTATCTTTAAAATAAAAATGTTTTAATCTTTCTTGAAAATAGTTACAAAACAGTTATCTATTTAGGTAATATGAACTAATATTTAAACAAATTACCTTAAGAACTGATATGACCAAAACATAAAGAGGATTTCAAGGCCTTTTCAGGTCTAGGAGCTAAAGTTGCTCTTTTTAACACTTGATCAAAACCAACAATTTGCAAAATTTTTTAGCTAAGTATTTTTGCAAATAATTTGATGAACCTGTCTTCATAATCATCCACTTTATTTCTAGAATTTATTAGTCTGAAAATAATTCCACTTTAATTTTACATGAACCTTTTTTGCAGAAAAGCAGACATGTCAAATGTGTACCTCTCCAAGACTCAAATTAGATACGGTGGACAAGAAGAGGCAAAGTGTACAGTCTTTGAGACTTTTTGTAAAAATAGCAAACCTGAATTCTTCAATCACTGAATTCTTCACATTTCCAAGACTGTATTTCATTCCTAATCTAAATACAGTTAATCTGCACTCTTAAGTATCAGCAATTAGGCAAGTGGTATGGATTCTTATTAAAATGAGAACAGATTTCTCCCAGGTAGATATAGTGTGTGTAGCCCATACCTAAATTGTAATGCTCTCCTCATCTCATACTACATCTGTCAATAAACTAAGTGTGACTTGAGTATTTATTCACAAAAGTTAGGTCAAATAAATATTTTGATAGAAAATACAGCAATAACATTTTATTACTATGGTGTATAGATTTCCAGTTACCTCTTGACCTTCCCAACTTCTCAATCTTAGCTCACATATTCCTATATTACTTAAGACATTAAAATATTATGTTAGATTTTTTAATAAAACACAGAAAGCTTCAATAATGATCAAATAAAGATCTAACTGTAAGTAAACCTTGGTTTTAAAGCTCTCCTCTCGCTCATTTTAAGAAAGGAAACGCCCAGAAGCTTGGTGTTAACGTTTCTGCTGATTGTGAAAATTGCAGCAATAAAAACTCCAACTGCTTGTCTTATATTAAGTCTTGTAGTACTACTCTATGTGAGATCCGCATATTTAATATTAGTTTTTATAACATTTGGAAGTTCTGTTGTCTGCTTTGATGTTAGTCCATTAATAAAGCAGAGTCAAAAGCCTGAAAAAATTATATTTATTGGAAATTCTCAAGTCAAAACCAGAAGTAATTGGTTTGTTCTACCCCACATGACTTAATATTCTGATTTCTCCAACTACCTGCTCCCAGAGCTATCTGCATTTCTAAATTCATTTTCTGTTGCCAACACACAGTAACCCACAATGATTGAAAATGGCAGCTGAAGTGCTTCTACAACACATTAATTTTTCTCTAAGTAGTCCAATTTTGTCATTGAAATGTTGAAAAAATCTTTTCACCGCATTTTACACCTTCAGGGATTTGCTGAATTCAGGATCACCATCATATAAAATGAAGAACAATGTTTTCAAGACAATTTTTAGATTATCACTAATAGCTCTAAAGGATAATGTTTTCTTTATAGCACTCTGCATTCAAAGCAGACTAGTTAACAGCAACTTAAGTGCAATAATAGCAATTATAACAATGGGGGCATTTTTACCTCAAAAGTAGTTCTTGGACAACTGAAGGGACCAGATAAATAAACTATCATAAAATGATTTCAGGGGAATGATATACAATTTGAATGCCACTAAAAAAACATCTTATCTTAGTCTGAATAAAGTATCTTATTAAACTAAAAACTAAAAATGTTAGGCGATTAATGTAATGATATTTTTCCCTCCAAAATTGTTTATTAGAGCTAATTCTCAGTATTAGAATAAAAACAAGGAGTTCCGAACATTAGTTTAAAAAAAAAAGAGTCCTCTTCTAATGAAAGAATATAAACTCATGTTCAAAATCAACTAACCATCAAAGGTAAAACTATAAAAAAAAAAAAAAAGGCTCCAAAACCTTCTCTGAGGTTCATTTTCATCTTAAAACTAGTCTTTAGGAAATGTTGAGCTAAATAAATAAAACCAACACTTTCCCAGAAGTTGATGAAAAAAGTTCTCCCTTGACCCATCTGCTTGCCATAAAATGACCCAAATGACCCAAGTACTTGTTCTTGTTTCTTCACTCATGGATACTGAGTTGTTAAATTCAAAGAACTTATCTCTCTGCAAATGTAAAAAAAGCATTAACAAATATGCTACAAATATTAGGAAAAAATAAACCAACTGTAAGCTGAATTCTCCAGTTTACGGTGTTTGATAAAATACAAAACTTTCGAGACAAAGCAAACAATATTCAAAAAGAATTACTACTAAATAGAATTCACAAATAATCTGAGTATCACCTAGAACCCTTTTTCAAATTAAACTTGCAGAAGTGCATTAACAAAGTTCATACTGAGTTTTTAATATCCAAACCCTCCATTGATTTTTTTCCCCTTAATTTAGCAAGTGTATTAAAAATAAGTTTCCTAGGTGTAAAAATGAGTGTCCCTTTATCACAAGATTTCTACTGTTTTATAGACTAATTAAAAGACTTTCTTCCCCATTTTACTAATATAACAAAGTGTAGGCCCTAGAAAAGTATTAAGTTAGAAGGAAAAGCTTTCTCACTCTCTTCCACTGAAGGGACCCCAAAAGACAGGCAACAGTGACTATCATAAAATAAAAGGTCACCCTTTTTCTAGGAACAAACCATTTATCAATAGAAAATAATTGTCTTGCCATTTGCAAGGGCTCCACAGCAATAGACAATGTTTTTCACTCACATAATTACAAAACAGTGAAAGTTCAGAAACACAGCCTGAATCCACCTCCCTATTTTTACCCTTTACAATTCTCATTGCCCTTTGGGCCTCTGCTTGGAAGCAAATGGAAGACAGGCTGAAGTTTTCTCAATTGAGCTAAAGCTAAGAAACCTTTGATATGCTAATAGTCCCCTTCAAACGGTAAGAATTCACACTTGCATTAATTCAAACAATTTGTGCAGAATGATGTGAAATGGCACCTCTTTTAGAGGCAAGCAACAAAAGGAGAGAATCGGAATGTCTGAAGGAACTAAACAACAGAACATTTGTTCTGCAGTATTCTCTCTATCATGCATAAATTTCCTGGAGGGTGGAGGGAGGAACAACAAAAAGTTCCACAACACACCTGAACAGAAGTAGATTTTCTTATATAAGGTTTTCCAAATATTATAAACATATTAAATTTAAATTTACCAAGTTACCTTTTTACTTAGGTCAAGAGTCCCATAACAACTTGGAATGTTGCTAAAGACACTACACAAACTATTCTATTTTTCTGCTGTGGACGCATATTGCCTCCTTAGTACCAAACTTTCAAGGTTTGCCCAAGATCAAACCTGATTTAGTAAGAGACATCCCAACAGGAAATTATTTACCAAACGGATGTGACTTTTCTTCATTGTGCAACTCGAGTTGGGCAAAGAGCAAACTCGGTGGGGCCGGTTCCAGATACAAACACTGACAGGGAAATGAATGGACCAACAGCGTCCGTTAAATCTACGCCTCTGGAAAGGGGAAGAGAGAAGTACACAGACTGTAAAGGCTGAAGAAGAAAATTTAAGAATTGGGGCGGAGAGGAGAGTGCCTTAGAACCCGGCCTTTGTAACGGGAACCATATGGTTGGTGGCTGCGGCTCAGACGCTCCCAGGCTGCTCGGAGGAGCGGCTAAGCAGCCTGACACCTTTCAAGAAACAGGAGGAAAACATTTCCTCGGTCTGAATCCGAGACAACACAGTTTGCATCAGGAAGAACGGAATGAGAGGGCCCGGGAAGGGGGAAAGGATGAGGGGGGAGGAGTCCGTAGAAGACCACGAAAGAAGACGGACCGCAGGACTTTTCCCTCCAACTACGTTTTTAAAAGACAGAACGAAGAGGATAAAATATATATATATGAAAGACATACGTTCCTTAGCCTCCGATCAGCGACACTTTGGGCACAAAGTAAAGCTTCCAGCGATTTTCCCTACCCCAAGCCCCGTAGTTTGGCGAAAGGAACAAACTTTACTGATCCCAAGTGAGGGAGTCCTGCAAGCGTGCCTCCCCACTGCTAGGACGCTTTTGTGGCTTCGCCCGCCCTCGCCTCCCTACCGGAGGGGTCGGGTCGCCCCAGCCAATCAAGGAGCCTAGGTTCGGTTAGCCCAGGGATCTCCCATTTCCTCCCGCTCCTCCCACGCCTTCTCCTCCCCGCGGATCCCCACCCGGCACCCCCATCCTGCAAACCAGGCTTCCCAAGGTTCCCAGCCCCACAGCCACCCCAGGAGCCCACGGTCGGCAACTTCTCCCGCAGGCCCAGCGCGGCCCGCTGCTGCCCTCTCACTGCGGGTCCGGGAGGCTCTCTGCCCTCCCCAGGGCCCGCCTCGTGCCGGGTCCCGCCACCCGCCCGCCCCGCGGGGCCGCCCCTAATCGTTGCCAGCCCCCGCGCCGGCCTAGCCACATCTGGCTGCGCTTTGCTGTCATCCTCGCCTCTCCACACCAACAAGAAAAAACAACAACCCGCAACAACTCACCCAAGCCCTCCCCCCATCGCCCACTTCCCTCGAACTCGGCTCCCGGCGCCCGGCCTCCCTGCTCCACTTACAGCCCGGGACCAGTCTGCAAGCGGGCGGGGCGGTGGGGGACTGGGCCCCGCACCCCGAGCAGAGCGGCCCCACGGAGGGCGCGCCTTACACCCCCCTCCCCAGACGGGCTGTAAAAGGGCGAGCGGCTCCTTCCGACCCAAGCTTTCACAAAATCAAAAAACGCATAACCCAATCGTACTCCCCCCACGCCCCCTGCAAACAGACTGATGCCTAGAGAGCTTTACAACAGCTCCCTGAGAAAAGGAGAAGCTGGCTGGACGGGACTGGAGTTCTGCGTATCGATTTCTGAGGAGAGGAGGTGGGGGGAGGGGGAGCAGCAAGAGCCAGCACGGGTCTCCCCCTCCGCCCGGCCGAACATAAACAAACAGCCGAGCCCCAACTCACCCGCGGCTCCCTCCACCTCCAGCATCCACCCCCGGGCAGGAGACGCAAAGCAAACAGGTCTCCGAAGCCCGGCACAGAGGCACATTGTTCGCTCCTGCGGCTCTTACCTCGGTCTGCGAGCGCGCCCCGGGGGCAGGCCGTCTGGCGCGGGGGCCGCGCGGGGAGAGGAGCAGAGGGCAGCGCGACCCCGGCCGGTGAGGGCCGAGGCCGGCCGCACGCGGGTCGCCGGCCGCCGAGTCCGCGCCGGAGGCAGCGCCGCGGCTCGCCGGCCGGACACGGCGCCGCTGCTCGGCCGCCGCCGCCGCCTCCTCCAGCCAAGCAGCCAGCGCCGGGCGGCTCCTGGGGTTAGGTCAACATTTTCCCGCAGTTTCCCACACGCCGCTCCGCGAGAGGGGTCTTTTACACACGCGCGCACTCCCTCAGACCACACGCTCCCTTAGAAAAATCAAAATTTCGGGAATCAGAGCGAAAGGGGTGGCGGAGGTAAAAGCCCGACAGAGGTGCGCAGACTTGGGAGTCCCCTCGGAGCGGCAGCCGCGGGAGGGGCGGGCAGACGCCAGCGGCGCGAGGCCAGCTCAGTTTGTCAGGCGAAGCCCCTCAGCCCGCGGTCTGCGCCGGCCGGACTGGCATCCCTCGCGCCGACCCTGCGGCCTGGGGCAGGAGACAGCGGCGGCCCCTCCTCACATTTCGGGGCTCCGGACCGAGGCTGAGCAGTGGCCGCTGCCCCACGAAAGGCTGAAGGCGAGGACTCTGGCTCGGGGAAGCAGGGAGGTGCACAGAAGAGCCACGCCACGCACAGCTACAGAGGGAAGATGCCCCCCAACAATCCCAAGGAATTCTCCGGTAAGCTCCCGATTTCGCTCCAGCACCTCTGCGAGTGTGTGTGTGAGCGGAGAGAGAGTGAGAGGGAGAGAGGGAGAGAGAGGGAGAGAGGGAGAGAGATGGGGGAGTGCGAAGTCCTGACACAGACTCTCGGCGAGGTCTGAACTGGAGTCACCTCCAGCCTCCTCCTCCTCCCCAAATCCCCACCTACCCACCCCCCTTCCCGAGTTCGACTAATCATATAAACATATTAGCGTGTACAGCGGCAAAGGACAAATCTCTCCCTCCTGATTTTTCCAGCAAGGGGCTCAGGCAAACTCAAAAGAAGATTACAGGCAGCTAAGTACAAAACGTGGAGCAGATAATCTATAACTCATTGCCGCCCAATGGCCATTTTCCACTCCATTTGAGCAGCTGCGGCGGCGGTGCGCCTGAGCAGGGGGGAGGGGAGCGAAAGGGGACACTTACGGGCTCCAGCAGTTCGAGTGGAGGCGGCGGTGGCCGAGCAGCCGCCCGAGGACAGGCCGGCCCCGGCTCCGCCGGCGGGGCGGCCGCAGGGCTGTCCGAGCAGCGGCGGCGAGGGACGCGCGCGCTCGGCCTCGGAACGCGCCCTGGAGGCGGCCTGCGGCGGCTGGCGCCCCTCCTCTACCTCCCCGTCCGCTCGCCACCCCCCGCTCAGTCCCGGGGCTCCGCATCCAGCCTCCCCCCTCCCACTATCAACACACCCCTTCCACCCTGACCCCCACCCCCAAACTCCACTCACTGCGCGCTAGGTCCTCCGCGCGCTCCTCTGGCGCGCGTTCTCCATCCTGTCCACACACACGCACTTTAAAAACATTTATTTTATTTCTGGAACGGGGTGAAGGGTGTTTGGGAGAGCACGGCGGAGTGCGGCGCTCGGGCCTCCAAGGCGGGGCGCAGGGGGCTGGCCAGAGGCTGCGGGGGGCCCCCTCCCCTCTTCCTTCCAGGCCCAGGAGCTTTCTCCTTGCCTGCACTTCGGAGAGGCGCCCAGGATGCGTCTTTTACCCACCCTGTCTCCAGGTTTTCTCTTTTCTCCACGCAGCGAGCCGTAGGCTTCGAAACTTTTAGTTCCCGCAGCCCTCCTTTTGTGTGACTGCTCCGAGGAGAAAAGAACGTCTGTTCGCCGCGGTTGCCTCCGTCCGGCTGCGGCGCGCGGGGGACGCTCCAGGGTTAATGCGTCTTTGATACCTGAGATTTCCGGCGCGCTCGTTAATGAAAGTTACATTTTTTAAAATTGCGGTGACTTTTTCTTTGTAGTTACAGAGACCTCGCCAAACTTTGACTTTATTGACTATATTTCACAAGAGCGTTTTGTTTGTTTTTGATTAAACCCACCAGGATAAGCAAAGGAAGGAAAGGAGACTACAAGGCTCTTTACTCGCAAGTGCATTCATCGTGTTGTTAGGTCTGTTTCCCTCATTTCCTTACATTGAAACTGCTTTTGCTCTTGTCCTCTGACCACACTTCCTTGCCACCTCTCTGTTGGTAGTGTCAGCAAACAGCCAGGCAGCGCCAACGATGGACCTGAGCTAAAGAGAGCAGACCATGACGGGACAAATCACGCTTGAAAAATATTTTAAAGGCAGGTTAAGTGTCCTCTGCATACGAGGAAAATCAAAACTGGGTTGTTGTTTTTTTTAATTACAAAATCTCTAAGCTGAAAGTCACCAAGTTTTCAGATGTATTTCTCAATGACTGATACGACTAATGAAGGCAGCCCTCAATCAAAGAAGCATGCATGCATTGGTTTTTAAGAAAAACCGATTCATCAGGATTTAAAACCTCTAGAAAATAGGATGAAACTTGAGCTTCTTTGCTTTCAGAAACTATGTACTTTTTGTTGCTGCGGGTTATGTTGCAGTCATGATACTTCAGAAATCATTTCAAACAACAATGTTATTAAAATGTCAACAGTAGATTGTTCAAAAGACTTGAAGCCTCTAAATACCTATCAGTATTTTGTCACAGAGCCAGATATTTGTAGTACTAAAGTAAATCCAGCTATTGGTCAAATTTGTTCTCAACTTGTAAAAAATCATAAGTTAAGAGCACACATGGGCAAATAACCGAAACATACTCTTTTGGTTGATTCATTGTACTTCTCAAAACAAGAATCCTTGATGATCAAATTTCTTTCTACTTAATGTATTGATGTTTTAATATTCTCACCATTCCAAAAGATAAGAGGAGCCACTCAGAGCATTTGTGCTTTAAACTACATAAACACTCCCATTTGGAATTTCTTAGATAACATAATTCAAATATTATCGATGCAGGACACAAGCCTAGTCTGGAAAAAACACTTATACAGAGCTGGTGTGAAACCTTACTATGTACCTAAGGTTTTTAAATCTGTCAAAATTATACATACAACAGTTCTACCTAGGAGAATTAAATCAGGCTACTTTAGTTGAAAAGAGGCAAAATTATAAAATTCTTAGACCTCAGAGGTCATTTATATCATGGTCTCTTCTGGAATTTAAAATCGTTTTATTCAAGATTATAAACTGAAATATGTCAAGCTAATAATAATCTACATTTACTGAAAATTTTTAGCCCTTTCCTTTGTTCATCTTTGAAGGTTTTTCACTCATCTGGGCATGATTCACAAGAAGCCCCAATGAGTGCCTAGATCAGTCTAATCCTATTTTCTTTTGGGAGGCAAAACCTGGGCTGAAGTTTTTATTTAGTGAGCTTACTAAGTAATCAATGGAAATTTTTGACTGAACTAAGCAGGCCATATGTTGGCTCATTTACTTATTTATTTAACTTTCTCAGAGAGAATCTCTGGAAGAACCCACTGTCTACATTTCATCGGTCTGACATTCTTTGATGCTCAGGACCTAAGTGAGTCACTCTCCACTATGTTCCTGAAGAGACTACATCACAAAAAAAGGGGGAATGCATGGAGGGGGAAGAAACTGTCAGAAGTGCATTAAAACTATAGGGAGTGGAAAATGCGTCATACAAGTTTTTAATTTTAATTCAATAGGATGTGTATTTTATAGAGTTCAAAGGGTTCAACGTGTTTTTGCTAAGAATATAGTAAGCTTGCTGTGCTTTTAAAATTACTGCTAAATGTATTCCTTCTCTAGGATGTTTTAAATATTAGAGAATTTTTAATTCTTTCCTTGCACTTTACCCATAATAATGCTTCAACCTTCTTTGTGTCCACAAAGAATTGAAAAAGAGCTTTTAATTGCGTTGATGTATTCAAGATTAAGCTGTTAGCCACAAACCTGCCATTACAAAGGAACCCTTAAATGACACATACACATCCAGAAAACATAATTTGCCTGACACTTCATGACAATTCAAAACATAATTTATAACAATACAGGTGTTATGGCAGGAAAAAAAATGAAACGAGAAGCTTAATAATGTCTGCAGATGTTAGCAAGTTAAGAGGAGTTGGAGTATATTATGCATTCCCTAAAATCCAATCAAATTAACTACTCAATCTGTATTATTATTTAAGTAATGGCAAAATCATTGACTTATTCATAATACTTGCTAATTGTTTTTAAAAATACATTCTGCAAAGGACAAAGGAAACACCCATTTCCATTTGTTTTATGTTAAATCAACATCTAACCACTCATGGTGATTTCATTCAAAGAAAACAGAAGGAACTCGTTAGCTTATGTGGTTAGAGAGATTGATGGGCTTCAAACATTTTAACCATATATGTTTTTTCCAACTGTAGAAACTCATGTTTTTAATTTAAGCAACTTTAAGAAACTAGATTATTTTATTCTATGGGTTCACATACTTCTGATACAGAAATTATGCTAATTTTTGAAGCTATTACCATCTAAGCACCTTTGTTTAAAGGAAAGTGATGAGGTACTGGTCAAAATACAGGTATGAAAAACAATAGTTTGGGTACCAAATTAAAGAATCTGAACAAGTAGGAAAATGGGCATTAAAATATTATGATAAGTACAAGCCAGTAGAACAGTAAGTAACTTCTTCACTGCCCCACTCTGGTAAACTTGGATATAGATAAGACAGTTCCAAAAGGGGCTACGTGGAGGTGGACTGGGGTGGAGTGGTGATACTCGGGACTTGCTATTGGGCCAAAAATTCTAAGTTTGAGTTACGCAGCTGTAGAAAACTATTAAGGAGGGTAGGTTGTATTCATTATGGGGAGTATATTTTTGCCTGTGATGAGAGCGATGTGAGTTCTAAAATGAAACAAACAAGTAAACAAATAACAGGTGAAACTGGCATGGTTTGTAATACGCAAACAGAAATAAAATTAGCTAGATTTCACCCTAAAGTTAACCAGTTCCAGTTTCTTCATCATTACTATTCAGTGATGCTTAGTGCTGAAACTAGCTTTCCCTACTCTAGAAAGTAATTTTAAAGCTCTAGAGCAGATCAAAGCAATATGTGAATACCAAACTTAACTAGAACTGGTTGAAAGTTGCTAGCTTTGTTTTTCATTTTAGCTTTGCCATGCATGTAGGCTGAAAAGAAATCAAAACTCATTTTTCATGAGAGCAGAAACATATGAAAGCATTTGGCAAAGCCAATAAGTTTAACTGTTCTCCCAGCTCTCTTCAGGCTGAGTAAATCTTTGTCCAAAAAAGCCAAACTCCATATAAAATGTAGAGATGTAGTCTCCAAAAGTAATGACATTCAAGCAATAGTATACATTTGATTATTATGAACTGTGCTTATTGATATTACTTAGAAGTATATAATCACCACATATACTATTATATACCTATCATTTTATAATTAACACTTTTTAAAAAAAAATCCACCGATACAGCTAGTAGCATGACTCTGTGCACTTAGTGTCTATATGTATAACTATATATAAAAAATTACAAAAATTTTATGACATTGCCATTATGATACTCAAAAGTAAGCAAATTAAAAAAGATGTCCTACATAATCATTGTTTCATTGAGACTTATGCAACTGTAAGTTAGTCTTTCTTTCCCATAGATTGTTCCCATAACTCTTGTTAATCTCTGCACTTTGAGGATTTTCTATAATTGGGTCTTATAGATCTTCTTCTATCAATGTTTCTGTCAAACCATGAAGTATAACTATAATAACCTTTGTTTTATACAACTGTCTATAACTTCTTATAATTATTTTGTTAATCATACTCACAACCAAATATTTTATTAAAATATTTAGGTCTCCCCATCCCTTTTTAATATATGCAGAAAATCTCTATCAACAATAGAGATGAAATTTTTTAAATTTTTTTTAAATATTGAAGCTAAACTAAGAGTAGCCAAATCACAACTCTTTGTTTTAAATATAAAAGTTTGGATGGGCATTTATTTCTAAAGCAAACATGTATAGCTTGGGTGAGAACAAAAGCAAGTCAATGGTTAATAGTAGAAGCAAATCCACTCTATTGAATCTAAACCCTCAAAGATAACCAAATGGCAACTTCAGAGAAGTCCAAATAGAATTTTTAGTGTCTCTGCAAATGATTTTGATTATTCATGTCATAGTTTATGCACAGCAAACTTGCAAAAGGCTTTTAAGAGTCAGAAAACAAACTCACAAATGCCTCTTGCATCTTAGAAAGTGAGTCAAAGGCATAATTATATAGCACTGCTAATATTTTCATATTAGAAAACATTGTAATTTTCTTAATGACAAGCATAAAATAATAAAATAATAATTGTAATCTATGATCTCAGTATTTTTTCAACAAAAAATTTTGTCGCAGTTTTGAAAATACAGCGTAAAACTGTATAACATGAGATGTTTGACCTTGACTTTGGTTGATCCTTCTGATCATATAAACTACCTATTACTAACATTTTTCACAATTTTGTTCTTTAATATGATACTTATTTTTCACTCCACTTACCTGCTTTATTTTTTTAAAGGCCTTTCTTTCTTGTGTATATTTCAGTAACCATAAATTTGTCTGAGGATGTGGAAAGTAGAATAGCAATTTGCAAAGATTTTTCTTCTAAGCCTAGCTCTCATCATAGTTTCTTGATAAGATAATAGAATGTTGCCATCTCTATTTTCAAGAATAATTTAAATCTTTATAATTAAGTTTCAACTTATTGCAGCTCATTACAGTGCATTCTTAAGGTCACTATGAAATCAATCACTTAGGACCTAGACCAAACAATGATGTAATAGGCATATGTTTTTTGATAAGTAAAAGTGCATTAGAAAAGAATTCGTTTTCTTTAAAATAAGCATCCAAATTTAGAATTACGCTAAAATGTCATTAATATCTCAAAGGAATACTGAAATGATTTGGAAATGATAAGGTTTTGTGGAGCTATAGTTAATGAAAGATTTTTGTTTTAGGTTAAAAAATAAAAACACATAATCTCTCCAGCTATTCTACATTTAAAAAAAAGTTGCTGAACTGTCACCTGGACAATATATTCTTTGAATGGTTTTGTTTCAGTGATGGAGATGTGTTGCACTGAACCATCCACCCTCTTATCCAACTGTCCTGGTTACCAAAATCACATATCTACAAATAACTCTTTTAGTGCATTAGAAGAATGCCCCCCTTCATTATGGGAATGTAATTTATGACACCAATTTAATTAGAACTATGTCCTTACTACCTGAATTAATGACCCAAATTCAAACCACATATATTTCATTGTTCAGACAATGTAGAATACACTACAAGAAAAACTAATTTCCTGTTTATTATCTAATGATAATTGAAACACAACAATTCATTATAATACTGGATTACTGCTATATATGAAGTAGCATGTCTCAAAGAAATAGGTCATAGAAATAACATGACAAAATATCTAAAACTTGTTAAAATAAAATTAAAGAAATGTTGAGTAAGAATGCTAGGTAAGAAATGTAAATGTTTGAGGATTCAAGAATATAAACTATTTTTAAATAAATATGGATCCCCAGAAGACAATCATTTATCATTTTAAAAAAAACTATGGGTAATCAAATAAGGAATCTGAAAAATATTTAAAAGAATGAATTTTGACATTTCATATAATTACTCAATATTTACTTTCTCTCCAATGCCCTATTGCAAAATGATTTAAGATATGATATATATAAAGCAAAGTATTTTATGCAGGTGTAGATTTGAGATGATAATGCTAGCCTGTTTGTTTATAATGAATATTTCTATATAGGAGGAAATCGTGTAATGTCAAAAATAGATACTAGGTTGAATATTTAGAAAACTACCTTTAACGACGTAGGTAAGTTTATAGCTTATCAAAATTTGCAGATAAAATATTACACCTTATAACTAAGGAAAGTCTATCATTGCCTCAGTTTTCCAGTTAATGAAAGAAGTGTTTAAATACTCTATAGTTAGATTATTAACTTCTACAAAACTGAAACAGATGTGTGTCTTAGTATGTCATTAAATTTATGATTTACATAGAACCCTTACATAGAGCTGAGCAGAGGCCAATGATTCTAATTTGCTCTAGATTTACAATAACCTGATCTGGGTTTTGTAAGTATTGAAACACTTTAAACAAAATTAGAAAGCAGTTGCGCTTTGTGTGATTAAAGATGCAATTCTCTTTGGAGTAATGAGAAAAGTTAGAACATGTTTCTTTCTTTATGGATGTTTCTATTATAAACATGAGTGCTATACATTATATATTTCTGTTACTATGATTTCCTTGTTTTTAATTATAAAATAAACCAATTGAATTTCACTGGAGTCTCAAATTGAAACTATGCCAAAATTTAGCTGAAGAATGTGGACTGAACTTCATAAAAATCCTTAAAAATTTTTCCCAGGGTCTTAAGGTCTTGTTATACAAATAGTAGTTCACCATAATTTTCTAGAGCAAAGCATCTTTCTGATGAAGACCTGTGCAGCAAAAGGGTGTAAGTGCTAAATACATTATAAACCCTAGAAAATGACATATATAAAATTGTTCAGGATTAATGACTCATATAAATTACATATAGAAAAAAGTCTGTTTTATCTCATTACACAGATTATAACATTTACGGCACTATTATTTAAACCTTCTACTTAGCTTGGTGAATTATAATCCATCAGCTCCTAAAAATCAGATATATAAAAACACTTTGTTTTAAACACTGTGAATACTGTTTCCTTAAAAGTCAGTCAGAAATATTGGTATAAATATCATTGTAAGCATCTGTGTGTATATTTATGTATATAGAAAATAAGTACATGCAAAAGTATTAATTCATTAAAAGTTTATCTCTCATAAAACCTTTATTAGCCCTTGAAGTCTTTGCCACTTCATATAAAATGATTTATCTTTTGAATAACAAGGTTCCATTAATCTGTTTGACAAAGGAATTTTTAAATCATTTAAATAATTTATTTGAATGAATTATTTAAATTCTGTAAAATATATATGCACATGTATATGTATATATCTGTGTCTATATATTTGTGTTCTGGCACAATATCACAGAAGAAATACGAAATAGAATTCAGAATACATTGTCCTTGACACCACCAGTGTGACTTGGTGTTGCTGCAAAGTGTTCTTTGATCACCCACTGTTCGCATAGGACCCCTGTTAGAGGGACATTTGTGCTACATTTGGCCCAATAGGGTGGTTTAATGTCAGAGAAATGTGAGCATTATCTTTTATACTCATTTTTAATTTTGCATTTTTACTGAGATTGCAGGCTGACATATTTTTCAAAATGTAAGGATAATAAAGGCAATTATTCAACACTCATAGAAAACTTGCTTCCCTCAATTCAGGGCTCTAGGTGCTAGTGGGAAGTGGTAAACATACTCCTTCCCCAGAGAAATAAATCATGTGTGGAAAGAGAGGGCAAATATACATGGAAAATAAGTAAGAATATACACAAAAAATTATAAACAAATATACAAAACTATTTAGGACATAAAGATTTATATAATACGCTTAATATGCATGGCATTCAGGAATTTTAACTGTATAGTATTTCTTCACAGACTATTACTTCACAAAATTTTCTCTCAAATAGATCTTACTGTTCTTTTTTCCCCTGAAGATGAATTTTTACTTATAAAAATCATGAAAATGATGGAATATTTCCCCAGGTTTGGTAAGGTTATAGAATAAATTTATGAAAAGTTCTCCCCAATTTTTTTTTAAACATACAGGAAAATAAGCTTTCACCTAAGTATCTCCTGCACAGAACAAAACAGGAGATGTATATATGTTTTGTTTTTACTTTCTAGTCATCTTTCTTTTGGAAACTCCATCCAATTTTTCCTTTGTGATGCTTACCCCTCTCCATTCAATTAAGTTTTGGTGGGTTCATTCAGGTTTGATTTAAATTTTGTGACCCGTCCTTCAACAAATTTCTTTTAGTTTTATTTACCAGAGAGGTCCTAATGTTATGCATATTAAAATCTCAGTCTATGTTTGTGGCATTTAGTAAAATTTGAAGCTTCTGTTTTCTCCAGTCCTTTTCTCCCTTACCCAACAATCCATAAACCCAGCTATAACACTGTAAGGTTTCATACCCATTACCCACAGTACTCAAACCTTAGTAAGCTGGTATAAAAAGCTCTCAGTGGACTGAAACAACTGTTACAGGTCCTTGTTTTACCAATGTAGAGTCATGTACTCTTGGGGAGACAATAGTCTTTCAAAAATTCATTACATGCCAAAACTCCTATCTGGAACTTCCTCTCTGGAAGACCTCTCTCCCTGCCCACATTCTTGTATGGAGAAGTATAAATAGCCCTCAAAATACCTCCAAGCATACATATATAGCATACTGTTCAGTATACTATAGTATACTGTTCAGAATGGTACACACCAATCAGGTGAAGTAATTTTTTAAACACTTTACCTACTCTCAGATTTTTGAAAAACAGTGGCCCCTATAGTGTCTAGCAAAGGACCTGAGCTATAGTTGGTTATTGAAACGTATTTATAGAATATATGAGTCAGAATCTTATAATCATGAATACTACTATAATATTTAGTTCAATAATAAGGCTACTTCTTATCCAAATATTGTAGCATTGCTTTGCTGATATGGATATTACAAGTCAAATAACCTAGAAATCTTATACAAATATACTTATCACAAGTGTACATATAAACACACATACATAAGTTTACTTAACACATTTGTTTAGCCAATTTATTGAAATATTTTTATAGACCCTATGTAAATATTTTACTATCTTTACAAATTGGTGACTACAATGAAAATTTGAGTGTTTTCCTAAAAATTAATTTAATAAGGATATTTGTGTGTTAGTGTGCTTTTAAGTAAAGAGAATCACAAATACAGACAAAATTGTTCAGGGAGTATATAGCACAATTGTGTGTGTGTGTGTGTGTGTGTGTGTGTGTGTGTGTGTGTTGGAGAGGTGGGAAATACTTCAAGGAAGGCAGGAAATTAATATGTTTGAGTTTTTTAATTCAGAGAAGTTGAAAAGTTGGCTGTCTGTTCTATGTTACCTAGAACAAGCTTTCTCCCTTCTACTTTTCTGTCCCAACAACTTATATAACGTAATGATGTATCTAGGGAACTTCAGAAATTAGAATCAATGGGACTTACATGAAGCATTTAAAGGGTTTTATTTTGCACCCTAGTACTTTGGTTTTATTCAGACTCAAAACATCTGATATTTTATGCATTATGGTAAAAGTATCATACTTCCATCTTAGCTCATTTATGATTCACTAAGCAGTCAAAAACCGGAACCCTACATCCAAGAGCCAAAAAAACATTTTAACCATTTTTTTTCTTGCCAAATCACTTGCAAATTTTATTAATATTATCTTAAGGAGTAAATTAATCAAAATTTTCAAGGAAGATCTCATTTTCTGCTGACACTTTAAATTCTGTTTCTTTTTGTTTATATTTCTAGTTTTTAAAAAATAAAAATATATTAGTATAGTACTTTGCTATCTAAGAAAATCATAGTGAATATTATTTTATCTTTCTTTGATGACATGCAATTTTTGACTGTTGAAGAACCATAAAAATGAACACTGATTATCATAGCTCTTATTACACATCATTGTATTTATTGATTGACTCCTCTCACACTAGACGGTAAGCTCCTTAAAATCTCACTAAACTCTCTATGCAAGCTCTTAGCACAGCATACAACAGAGGACATGAACTGCTGGCCTGTATAAAATCTAGCCAACAAATGTAATTTATTGGCTCCATAGATCTTGGGTTACATAGAATTTTGTTTGTTTGTTTTTAAACAGTTATTTGTCAAGTTTTAAAAATTAGGTTTTTATGAAAACATGGATTTCCAGCTTCTGAAAAAAAATAATTCCAACAACATTGGGTGGATGTTACTTCATAGCAGCATTCAACAGGAGAGGCCTTCCCTTTTAATGAAAACATGTACCACATTCTCCACCTTTCCCTATGACCTTCTCAAAATCAAGGCAAAGTATCTTGTGCCATGAATCACATAATCAGTGATAACATTTTGTGTTCTACTTTAATAGTGTCATTGAAGCAAAGTGAAATATACCTTCACCCATATCTTTGTTTTTGTTTTGTTTTTTAATTAATTTATTTAAGGAATCTCTATACCCAGTATGGGGCTCAAACCCACAAACCCAAGATCAAGAGCCACATGCTTCTCCAACTGAGCCAGCCAGGTGCCCCTTTACCCATATCTTTGTAAAGTGAGAAAGAGAAAGATAGAGCTAGAGAACTATATGTTTAACCTAACTGCCCTTCACTCACTTTTTCTTTCTTATTCCTATAAACATTTTAATTTTTGAGCTCCAGTGGTCAAAAACTTGTATGTGAGTGAATGCATGAATTACACTGTCAATATATACTGAAAGACATGAAGAAATGCATTGTATAGTAGTAATGGTGCTTTACTGTATTCAGAGGATGTATATATACATTACCTCATTTGTGCACTTACTGCATAGCTTCAATATTGAAGTTATAACACCGCACCCTCCATTCTCACCAATTAGTTCAATCCTCTTCCTACTTATATTTGTATTCATCAGTATTCTCTTTTTCTTCTCACTTGACAACACTTTCTAGCACTTTTTCACTGATGTTTTTACTCTTGCATATTCTTTTCTTTCTGTGATCTGCTCAGTTTCCCCCTACATGGTGAGGTAACTTGACAGTAACAAATGATGGTTTTGATTATTTTTGCATTACCTAATATCTCATAAGTGTAGTTCACCAAGGGAGGACACATGAAAGGAATCAGTCTTTTTCAACCAAACAAACAAATGGAAGCAAATACCTTTTAAGTATTAATACACAGGGCTTATTAAGACTTAATAGTTAAAATAATTAACACACACTAATACAACAGAAAAAGCTAAACGCAACATATTTTAAGGCAAACAAGCTAATAAGCCTTTACTAAAAAATACTAGAAGCAATTGATAGTCTCAGATATGTTTAAAAAATATTCCTTGTTAAGGGTGTACTTTTCAAAGGAGAGAATTTACCAAGAATTAAGATTATCTACTGAACCTGACTCAGGAACATTTTTTTCATTATCCCAAATTTGTTATGTTTCTTATTTCTGAGTATTATTTATGAGTATTAATATCAGTATTCCTAATTTTATTTTATATTTTGTATTTTCATATACAAGGTTTTTATTATGATTACAGGTCAAAACATCTTCCCATATGAATATAACTCAATTTTATGTAAGTATGTCAACTGGAAAATATGATTATAATGAATTAATTCCAGAAAGTGAGAATCACCTATATTAAATATACTAGTTTTTAGAAAAAGTCCTATAAATTATAGTTTGCATAATATCCTTTGTATCAGTAAAAAATCCTAATACACACTTTCTGAAAAGAGTCTTTTGTGCTCATGGTAGTAGTTTTACTGAAATACTGCTGTCCTTATTTAAGTTTCATAAAATTTTAGGGGCAGCTGGGTGGCTCAGTAGGTTAAGTGTCTGGCTCTTGATTTTGCCTCAGTTAGTGATCTCATGATCCTGAGATGGAGCCCGGCATCATGTTCTGTACTCAGCAGGGATCTGCTTAAAAGACTCTCTCTGCCCTTCCCCCTTCAAATAAATAAGTAAATCTTAAAAATTTTTATTAGAACAATTATATATGTCAATTATTGAGACAGACACCATTTAAAAGAAAATCTCAAATTTCCCATGCAACCTAGAAACTGATATTGGCATATGATTGGATCTTTTTCATATTAGGAATTTTTAATTTTTTTCACTAAGCTAAGCTCTTCTGTAATAACAAAAGTAAAATTGTTTCTAGTAATCATAGTATTTATTTTTCAAAAATTTTGTCTTCTCTTCTTCACTGTTTCTGCCAAATTGTAAGATAAAAGATATATTCCATTCATAAAATTGGATAATTAATTTGGCCAATTAACTTAATCTGTGTCCATACTAAAAAGTACTTTTTTATTATTGTTTTTGACTCTTGACAGAATACATACATTGAGAAGTAGAATTTCTTTTCTTAATGCTTAATAAGCATCCCATGAGGTTATACCAAGCTTGAATCATTTATGTTCACTTCTTACTTAAAATTCTGCAATTTGGTACAGTCAAGAATTTGGTAGATACCATTTTAAATCACTTTGCTCTGCAAAAGTTTTTGAAACGCCACCACTGAAGCATTTGACATATCTTTTCAGAAAAGCCACCGACCTACTTTTTTAAGATAAAAACTATATTGAAGATTAACCTCTTCTTCTACTTTATCTTGAAAAAGATCTGTAAAGGGCTTCAGAAAGTATAAATTCACTGAACTTTGGCTAATGTTAATTTTAAGATGTTTGAAAAAATTGTTTAGAAAAACAACACAAGCTAAAAGCTTGGAATTTGGACCAGACCTCCAGTAGTCTCAGCTCTACCATGTTCAGGCTTCCATAACTTGCTCAAGTTATAGAGGCTCATCTTTAACTCTTTCTTTCTTTCCTTGTTTCTAAAATGGGAATCATAATTACGTGTATTTTATAGTGTTGTCGTGAGGGTTATATGAATTAATACAGGTAGTCCTTAGCACATAGTAAGTCAGTCTTCAAATATTTACTATTATTTTGATACATTAATAGCATAAAACAGTTGACAACTCTTCAAAATGCTGCCACATAAATGCCTAAAACTATAGGAGCTAATGTGAAACAATGTTGAACATTCTTACATATTCTTACATATTGGGTTGTATAATAGCAAAAGATTTTAAAAGTGCGTTTTGAAACATATAGCTTTATATTGACTGAATGACAATTTTTTGTTACATGTATGCCAGTGTTGTTGCTGGTAGTTTTGATTGCTTTAAGTTAACAATTTGAAGAATCTACTCACTCTTAGTTATGTTCACAGCTTATGATTTTCATTCCTTTTTATTCAAAAGTGCTTCATTTTGGGGCACTTGGGTAGCTCAGTCAGTTGAGCAACTGACTCTTGATTTCAGCTCAGGTCATGATCTTGGGGTTGTGAGATTGAGCCCCACATCCGCATCCAGCTCCACACTGGCTGTGGAACTACTTAAGATTCTCTCCCTCTCTCTCTACCTGTCCCCCTGCTCATGCACGCTCACTCTCTTTTTCTTTCTCTATAAAATAAAAATGCTTAGTTTTTTCATAAATCCATAACATTGGACAAGTATCTGTTTAAGCTTATTACACTGTGAAATAGCTAAGCACAATCGATGACAGCTGTCTATTAGACACCCTAATTTTTATTTATTAATTTATAATCCTTCATATTCCAAAAAGAATTTAAGGATATTTACAAATAAATAGAAATACGAGTAGTAAGAGTAACTAAGAATGATAAGGCAAAGAAAAAGTAAAGATTGGAAAGTAAGAAGCAGGAAAATCAGTACAGGCAAGGCATGCTTATATGCATACCAGCTTTAGATTTGCCTTTAGTCTAAGAGCCACACAAAGAGAAGGGGGCTGTTTCAAGTTTCCCAATGCCCCACAAATGCATGACCTGATGATGAGACCTGAGAGAACCCTGACCAAGTAGTGATACTGGTCTATTACTTATCCTCCCATCTCATCTCTACTTCTGGTCCATCCCTTCATCCTGTCTTCTCCATTACTGAAGTTGATAGTCCAGTTTTGCCTCTGCTACAAAGATGTCCTTCCTTCTTTCCTCTGTTGTTCCAATAACAACAGAATCTTCCCAAAGGCTAGTTCAACTTTTTTTTTTAAAGCCTAGTTACTTAGGGAATCCTATACATACTTCCATTGGTTCATTCTGGCAGACTATTTTCTTTATATAGAATATTTCTCCATTTATTTGGGTCTTCTTTAATTTCTCTCTCAGAGATACTTTGCAGTTTTCAGTGTACAGATCTTGCACATATTTTGTTAAATTTATCCCTTAGTATTTCATATCTTTTGATGCTCCTGTAAATAATATTTTTCTACATTTTCAATTTCGGTTGTTTTTTTGCTAGTATATATAAGTAAAATTAATGCTTTTTATTAAGATACAATTCACATAGAATAAAATTCACCCTTTTAAAAAATATAGTTCAGTAGTTTTAGTATATTGAGAAGGCTGTGTAGTCATCACCACTATCTAATTTTATAACATCTTCAGCACCCCCCAAAAAACCCCCATACCCATTAGCAGCCACTCCCCATTTTCCCTCCTACAGCCCCTGGCAACCACTAATCTATTTCTATCTCTGTGGATTTGCCTATAGAATTAATTTTTATGTACTGACCTTATATCATGAGGCCTTGCTACACTCATTATTTCTTGAGCCTTTTAATAGATTCCTCCCGATTTTCTACATATATGTTCATGTTGTCTGAGAGACTGAATATACAAATAGACAATAGGCAAACCAAATATGACAGTAGAATTCTGACCCACAACCTCTGCAGCAATCAACCCAGAATGGTCAAACTAGATCAGTGACTGCCAGCTTCCCTGTTTTTTGATCCTGCTTCTAACTCAAGACAACCAGAAAAAGACAAATGTGCTTCCCAAACCATCAAACAAGACTCTCACTTCTAGTTAAGCCACCTCTAGCTCCCCCATGCCAACAGCCTCTAATCAGTGCTTACTTGAAGCCTTCCCCTTTTTTCCTACTTACAAAGCATCCCCACCCCTGCCTGACTTTGAGTCGGCCTTGTGACTGACTGTCTGCTATAGCAAACTCTGAATAAATAGTCATTCTGGAAGATTCTTAATAGAAAGGAAGGCATCAAAATCTCTGGAAGGGCTTTGGGGAGTGGGGAGAAAGAGCCTCAGGTGGTTTTGGTGGAGTGTTTCCCATTTCCACTGCCAACCCCTGGGAAACATAGCCTTAAAGCAACTATAGAATCTAACTAAATTTAATGAATTAACCCTTCCTAGCAGGGAAATGATAAACTCAGAGGAGAGAGAGAATGGCCTGGCTGGGTATAACTAAGACATAGTACTAGTTAATTGCTGGGTTCTAACTGAAGGAATAGCTTACAATTAATTTTTTAAAAGTATATCCATTTTACTATAGAGCACAGAATGAGTTTTGGTATTATTGGTATGAAGAGAAACGATCTCCATTAATATAGCATACTCATAAAGTAATAAACTTGACTTCTCTGGTTATTTGAGGCTATGTCTTCTTGGAGTTGCTATTTTGCTTTTACTGGATTGTGTACAAAAGGAAGTTGTGAAGCAGGGTAGGCGATTAACATTAATCAAACACCATCTCTATGTGTCAGATATCATGAGGACATTTTAATGTTATTTTATTTTAAGGCTGGCATTCAGCTGGCAAGCACTAGCAAGGCTTGCTGGTAGTTTATGACCAGCATCTGTTCTGATCTATTAGTGCCCAAGCTCAACCATTTACACATTGCTAAATATTTCAGTGTTACCCTTACTTTATTTAATGTTCGAAATAAACCTCCAGGGAGACAGGAACACTGGAAACTGGAGGCAGAGATACTAGTCAGGGACCCTTGACCCTGACTTGGCCTGCCCCTCCTCATCCTGCCCAGAGGAGGTTTTCTTGCTTGTGCTAGTTTGGCTCTAGAACTGGGAGAAACCAGTATCAGTAAGCATTTTCTTACATGGAAGTGCCTAGGGTATAAATTCTTCTAGAATAGTAAGTTGAGTTTAAAAAATTATGTTTTTCAACCCTGGCAGTAGTGTCTCTGGCAGCTGTGTGGCCCATAGGGAACCAGAGGAAGAGAAAAGTGAAGCCAAGGTATACTGTGTCTGCATGCACCTGCTTCTGACACAAATGGCCACCTGGATCCAGGTGGAATCCACTTTGGTATTCTTGGCTAACTATTGGGAAATGGCAGGTGTGTATGTGCTATCTTCCTGCCCATCTATAACCAACCTGAAATGCTGTAAATTCTATGATAAATGAGGAAATTGTGACAAAGGAAGGTTATTTTGTCTAAGGCGCTAATAGTAAAATAAGTATTAGGATGTGCTTTGAGACTCTAAAGTGTACACATCTTGTTTCAACTTTCTTTTAGCTGAAAAACATTTTTCTCTAAGAACAATCTTACATAGCAACTCAATCTGTTAATAAACAATTACTGTATGCTCTGATTAAGGCAAGATGAAAGCCAAGAGTTCACTCTCAGCTACACCATGTCTACTTTGAGAAGTGCCCAGAATACCTCCATGAAACTTAACATGGTGCTCCTAAGAGTCAAGTTGGAAAAACAGTGACTTCCAAAATACTGCTGCCCTCAGACCCACTCTTGTTCACCTTGGTAAATAATTTATTCAATAAACATGCTGTGTAGCTATTGAGTGCCAGACTCTAGGAATACAAAGACAAATAAATACTGTCTGCCGTCAGGAAGCTCATAATCTGAGGGAGGAGAAATATACAGGAAAAATAAATTAACAAACAAACAAATAAAAACAACCACCAATATTGAGACTTTCTGTATCAGATCACACAACTTGAAGAGATAGGAATGTTCAGCTCTTTAACAGATGAGAAAACTAAAAACAGAAAATTTAAGAAGATGACGTATTGTCATGTATGCCCTGAGTGACAAAATTGGGATTATCATCCTGGTTCCCGGGATGCCAAAACCCAGATTCTCTTTTGCAGGATGCAGCCTGCAATTTTTTGTAAATCTTTAACAAAGTAAGCACATTTCACCACAGATTTAAATTTAAAATGCAAATCTCTTAAACTAGAAGGGGGGAAAAGCCCGCAGAAACCAACAGATTAAATCGTTAAAATCATTATCATAATAATACCACTTTACACAGCCACTGTCATTACACATCTATTAGCTCCTTCCTTCTCACAACAACTCTGTGAGGTAGGAAGGGCAGGCATTTGGCTTTCACTGAGGGGAGGTAAGTCTCTGGGCTATTCATGGAAGGTAACCTAATGGGGTGAAATTTACTGGCCTAAGGTAAAAACACCTTATCTCGTAATCCCTATCTCTAACTAGTTGTGAGACTGTGAACAAGTCAACTAACCATGTTAGGTGACAGTTTGCTCCTCAGTAAAAGCAAAATCCAGATCTTCGTCCTTCAGTTAAGGGTCTTTCTACTATACGGCTTGGTCAAGAATAGAATTTACCTTCTATTCCAAAGCCTTCTATGATTTCATGCCGCATGTTAGTATTAAGCCGTAGGGAAACTTCCTGGTTTCCTAGGCATAGAATTTGGTCATGTAACAATTTAATTTCTAATCTAATTTATTTTTAATTATAAGTAGACCAAACCAATTGAAAAAATAGGTGAATAGTCCTGACTGGTTAGAAGCTGTGAACCCACATGAAAAGTCAAGAACCTGTGAATGTAGGAACACTGGAGAAAAATCTAGATGAATATAAATAAGAGACAGAGAAGTGATAGCACTATGGGACTGCATTACAGACTTCCTGTACTGAAGGATGTTTTTCTAGTGCAGACCACAAAATTACCAGGCAGCAACATATCTTAGCGTTAGGGATTTCAGTTTCAAAGTATCTGCAGAAACTTTCACTCCTCAGAAAGCAAAACACTGACAATTTCTTGACCGACCTTGCTGATAATTTCATTTCCCAGACAGCAAAGTAAGCAGCAAGGGGAACTCCCACTCTGAACCCAACTCTGACAGAAACCAGTAGGTAAGATGGAAATGATGGGAACCTTGGGGAAAGGCAACCATGCACTCTGAGTTTGATTTAAGCAGTGTTCTGCCTATGCAAACACAAATGATTCTAATGAGCAAGAAAATGGGGAAGAAACTAAAGAAACCAGTGTGCAGCACAGGGACCAACTGACAGGCTCTGAATTTAAAACAACATGTGGAAAAGATGGTAAAAGGGGGCACATAATCAAGCACAAATATAGGAAGGTAGCATTGGTTCATTCGCATCTCTCCTCACGTGTCATCTCTTCAGAGAGGACCCTGCCCACCCTTTACAAAATAATTCTCTCTGACATCCTCTGTTTCTTAAACTTTTCAGTCTTCCAATAACTGACTGCCATTATTTCACATACATACATGTTTTTCTTCTCCTGTACTAGAATGTAAGCTCCCTGAGTGCAAGGAATTTTGATTTATTCAGTACAGTATCTGGAGCACCTTGTATGTACCAAGAACTACTCAATAAATATTTGTTGAATGAACGAAGTCAAGACCATCAGGCACTGGTCAAAAATTGAAATACAAAATAGCTAAAGTAATTCTAATGTAAATAGCATTTATCGAGGACCTAACAGGTGTCATACATCTATGTATTTATTTGCATTTTTCCATGTAATCATCCTAGCTATAAAGCATGCATCATTATCAGATTGAATAATTTGTCCCAGATCATATAACTAGAGCAGTGTAGAGCTAGGATTTGAGCCAGGAGTTAAGTCCATGGTTTGAGCACTTCACCTATATGCTATACTAGGAGGACCTGACTGGTCTAGGTGCCAATACGTTTCTGGACCCCTATGAGTTATTACCAGAGACCTTCTAAGTGAGATTATGAAGTGTTTAGCTGGTTACCTTTGAGAAACAGAATGAAGGGGATAAGAGAAGACTACCTTATGTTAAAAGAATGGGAGAGTCTGCAAACTTCACATCCATGAAACTAATGTTGCTTGGGAGAGAATAGCCTAGATGATATTTATAAAAGGCAATTACAAATCACAAAAGACAATTTTGTGAGCATTTTTTAAAATGGCCATTAGGAGAAAGTGTAAATTCAACAAGAATAAGCTATTCAGCCCAATCTTATATATTCTTTTCTATAAAATTGATAAACCAGTATATTAGGGCAATAGAAATAGACATCTGGATTCTAGCAAGTCATTTAATAAGGTTTTTTTTATATCCTTGTGGACCAGATAGAGAAATATAGGTTTAGGAATAGTACTATTATGTGTTTTCATAACTGGCTGAATGAATGCACCCAATAGCAATTTTAAGGATTCTGTGTCAGCCTGGAGGAAGGTTTTTAAGTGGTGTACCACAAGTCTTGGCCTTGGCTTTGTCTGATGTAAACATATTTATCAATGACTGAGATAAAGCTGTAAGAAGGCATACTTGTCAAAAACTGGTTACATGAGATAGGGAAAGTGAGTAGTAGATACATTAGATTATAAGATCAGGATCTAAAAGTTCTTAACAACTAAAAAATGGGCAAAATCTAACAATATATAATTTGTTTGGAATAATTGTGAGGTCCTGCCTTGGGACAAAACACCAACTGCCTAAATTCAATTTGAGGGATATGAGATTTACTAACAGTATTAAGAGGAAAAAAAGAAGAGCTTTACTTGGCAGTGAATCAATGATACGTATAATATGGTTACAGAAGAAGTACAGGGAGGAGGAGGTGAAGGAAGAGGAGGAGGGGTGGAAGAAAAAGAAGAAGATGAAGAAGAAATAATTTAGACTGCATTAATAAATTTAGGATGTGCATAGAATAATGGAGGACATAATCTGATTGTATTTCAAGCTCTTCAGATTACCAAGATCAGATCTCAGAGCAACATTTTAAGGAAGATACGAATGGAAAAGTTACAAAACTTCTGGTATTTAGAAGCCTGCATGGTAAGGGGACTTAAAACCATCTCACGTGAGAAAAGGTTAAAAGATTCAAGGAACTTTTAGCCTGAGAGTTATATTTGATGGTTTTATTAGAATAGTATAAACATAAACATAGTAATTTCAATCATCATTCAGCATTTACTATTTGCTAGATACTATTTGCTAAACATTCTATGTTAATTAATGTTAGCCACAACCTCAAGAAATAGGTTCTAGTTATGGATTAAAAAATTGAGACTGAGAGAGATTAAATATCACATCCGAGGTTATAAAAGGTGGCAAAATAATGCTTGACCTTGAACCCAGGTGTGTCTTTCTCCAGTGCCTGCCCATTTATCCTCTATGGCAGATTTCCCCCACTAGATGGAAACTCAATTATGTATTGTGAGTGTGTGTTTACATATGTGGTGATAAAATTACGTAAAATGAGAGAGAATCCAAACTATTTACAGTAAGAAGCCTGGAAATGGAACATCAATATTTTAAATGTGGGTGTCAGGTAATGGGAATATGGCTAGTTCCTTCTTTTATCCACTTCTTTTAATGTCTAAGTTTTCTTGACTAAGACTATCCTAATTTCATAAAAATCTCACCTATATTTTTTGAATTAAAGACATTATTATGTGAAAGTAGGATTAGCTTTATTCGGAATGTCCCAAAGATGCTGAATTAAGATGCTGCAAGGTATAATGAGGCATAATTCAGTTTAAAAACAGAACCACTTATAGTCAGACTTTTTCAAAGATACAGTATCTTGATTGCAGAAATAGTGATCTTTCTGTTTCTGCAGATGCTAAGCCAAGTCTAGAAACACTACAATTTTATTGTTCTATGTGGTTAAGATTATAATCTGAAGGATCAACCATGTTAGAAATATGAACCAGCAAAAATTAAGCCAAGGTCTAGGTAGTTGTTAATATATCACTTCATACTGAGGCCTTTCAGTTTACTTAAGAAGCCTTATTTTATAGGTACTTGTAATAAAATATTTGTGTAATGAATATATGAATGTACACATTTAGAACAGGAAAAGTAGACCATGGATAATGTTTAGTCTTTGTACCAGCCTTTTTACAAGTGTGCACAGATAGCAAAGACTGCACTGAAAGAGGGCATGCTCATTTGTTTACTCAAGTTCTAAAGTACTCCTGGCTGTTGACATGAGTACAGAGTAAGTGGTCCCTCCAGGAAGTGTCATTTGGGCATGACCTCCCTCTACTCATACACGCTCTCCCTCTCTGCCTCCATTCCAGGCTCCTGAAAGCATACCATTTTCTTTCTTTTTTTTTTTTTTAAACGAGGACTTCCATTAACTAAACTGAAAGTTTCACAAAATCAAGAATCAATGTCTGTTTTGATATTCCATATTACATAATGCTTGATATAACAGACAAAACAAATGAATTAATGGTTTGGCAGATATATTCAGCACGTTTTTCTTTTGTTATCTAAATATGGTCAGAAAAAGTGCTTTTGATTTCAAGTGTATACTACAGCAGAGTTTGCTTTTAAGTATTGCCATTATTTATCTTTCTTTTTAAAAGTCATGTTTCCTATCTATGGGTAGATACAAAGACCCACTGTTTCAGCCTTGAAACTTTTTTTTTTTTTAATTTAAGGTAAGAAAAGCAGTATGATTTTTCTTTTCGGGGTATAAAGTTGTCAATTTTTGCCAAATGATAAGTGCGTAGATCGAGTTTATGGTATGGAGGACAACATTAGATTTGAGATCTAACTTCCTTTTCGAAGGTGAACTCTAAACCCACATTCACTTGTGGTCCTACCACTCAATTTGTATCACTATGAAGAGGGCCAGGCCACAGAATAACTCCAAGAGAAGTAAATGTTTCTGCCAGTCCTTTCATATAGTTGGAGACAGTAGTGAAGGGTTTTATGTGAACAAACTAGATAGGCTTCATTTATTTTTACTATTCTACATATTAAAGTATCTTTATGACTTTCGTAGCTTCTCAGGAGACAGACATATTGTAACCTACAATAGGTATAGAACTTTAAAAGAAAAGTTTCTGAAATTGCGTTCTTAACGTAAAAGAATCACCACTTTACTTCAGAAAGGTGTAATTAGTTTATTATTCAAGAAACACTGTGATCATAGAAGGCATAGTAAGAAATATATATTCAAAAGGCTGAGGTCAGAAGTTTTGGGGAAGCTGTCATATGATCATTAATAAAAAGATGGGCAAATAAATGTAACAGATTCCATTATTCATAAGATCAACTTAGGAACACATAAAAAATACCATTTTCTAGACCACATGCCCATAGATTCTGAATCAATAGAAATTGTCTGGGGCCTGAAAATCTATAATTAAAAGAATGCCACCTCAAATTCCGATGCACAGCCAGGTTCAGAACCATGGGCTTTACCCTAGGGATAAGAAGAGACTACAGAGCAGACCTTGTTCTCAGTAAGTGGGTTTGCCAGCATGACTATGAATGTTTAAATTAGAATGATGAGAAGCTGATGGCTACTGGAATATTTCAAGTAAGAAAAACAAAGCCTAAACTAAGGCAATAACAGTAGGAACAGAGACTAGAGCAGACATTTTTGCAACACATTTTATGAGTAGATTTGACGGGGTCATTTCTTCTGAGAAGAAGAAATGGCTTTTAGATGGTGGTCCTCTCCCTGGTCTTTGCATGGTCTTCCTCTATGCGTGTCTGTGTCTTAATCTCTTCTTATAAGGACACCATCATATTGGATTAGGACTCATCCAATGACTTCATTTAATCTTAATAACGTCTTTAAAGGTTCTCTTTGCAAATACAGCCATATTCTGAGGTACTGGAATTTTGGATTTTTTAAAAAGTAATCTCTATCTCCAATGTGGAGCTTGAACTCATGACCCTAAGATCAAGAGTCACATGCTCCACTGACAGGGTCAGCCAGACATCTCTGGAGTTTTAGATTTTTAACGCATGAATGGGGGGGGGGCACAATTCAGCTTATAACACCCAACTAGGAAAGGAATTAAAATGGACCAACCAGGTCCTTACTATAACATCAAACACTCAATAAATATTACATTCTTCCCTTAAATTTCAGTCCCTTCCTCTTCAGGCCATGTAAAATCTCAAATAGAAAACTGGAAAACAATACACCCAGGCAGGGCCACATGATGGAATCCCTCTAGATACCAGAAGTTCTAATTTTCAAAATAATAGGGATCCTAAACCTTATTATAAGGAATAACCTTAGGTAATCTTTCTAATTTTGACCTGCCTCAAGAATAAATCAGAGGGAAGAAGTACATTCTGGTCAAGGCAGGGCTTCAAAAAAACTCACCCAGGACTCTTCCCAATTCCCTTCCCTTGTGGTGGAAAAGGTATTAAAAGTATTATTCATCCATTGCCTTCTATGACTATCAGCATGCAGTGAAACCATTTCAGAATTTAATTTTCTTTATATAAGTGTAGTTATCAGGACCATTTTGGTTTCAAGTTACAGAAATAACTCAAATAAGCTTCAGCAAAGCAATTTACTGGTTCATGGATCCCTAGAAAGTTTAATAACTGGAATTAAGGCTCAAAATCAGCCTTCCTTGGGATCCATAAACCCATGTATTCTCCCTTTGCCTACAAATCGGCTCCATAATTCCAGTTTAAAAAATTACAAGGACAGATTATGATTGACTCAGCTTTGGCTAGTGGGCACCATAAGACCAATCAGGAGTTCAAGGTCAAGTGAGAATACAATTCCTTTCTAGAAATTTTCAAAACACAAATGTAAAAATATTTGAAAGTCCTTGAGATTTTGGGTGAAAATAACATGCTACACAAATGAAGGATATTCTAAGAATTTAGAATATACTTATCATTTTGAGTATTTATCTAAATGGATCTGTCTACAAAAAAAGTTTGAAAGATAGATTTTTTATAATAGCCATCAATATTTGTTTTGGTATTTTTATTCGAATACAGTATTTACCATCTTACTAGTTTGTTTAAGCTGAACAGAAAAGTACCTATTCTTATTTCTACTCTTTTTTGTTTTCCAAAGCTCTTATAGCTTGGTAAATAAATGTGATCAAATTCCATTTCAGTATAACGGGTTTAGCTTGCAAGTTAAACTTGACTATATTAGTAATTTATAATATTATAGAAAGGAAAGTTTATGTGTTATTCATGAGGAAATTAAATGCTAGAAAAAATATTTTTGAATTTAGTTTTATGTACACCAATGAATGAGAATAAAAAAGAAAAGAATGAACATGGTAATTCCGATATTTGAAGTCTTGGTGGGTCTGATTCTGCTTTTTATCTTTTTTCACCTGATTCTTGAACATTTGCTCCCCACTTCCCCCTCCTTTTTTTAATAGTGTGTTTGTGATTTCTGTCTGTGGGCTTATGCTAGTGGAATTTTATCTGTTAACATTCTTGGAGTGATGGAGTAAAGATGGGCTCTCTAGAGTAGATTTTCTTTTGATTTTACTGAGCCTAAAAGGCACAACTAGGGACCAGCTTAAATTCTTATCCTGGAGTCTTTAGACCACTGAGATTATGTGAATTTTTGCTAGAAACAAAGTAAGGCTGGTTTATGATCATGAATTTTCAGAGGAGAACATTTTTTCTCTTTAGTTATACATTTAAAACTTACAATTTTTCTTGCAGTCCTCTATGGGATGGATTTATTTGCAGACCAGGTTAATGATGAGGATATATCCATTTTGGATCCTAGCACTAAGCCTTGGGCTTTGTCACTTTTTCTAGTACCAGCAAGAACATGAAAAGTAAAATTTTTGCTCACCCCATTCAGTAAATGTCCTTAAGGTAAGAAATACTTCAGTGCTCAACAAATATTTGTGAGAAAAATTATATTATCCTCTAAATTACTGTAGGAAAAACATGATAAAATTTCATATCCATCAAAGATTTAAAAAAAAGGAAAATTTCTTTTTTTTTTTTTTTTTTTTTTTTTTTTTTTTTTTTAAAGATTTTATTTATTTATGTGACAGAGAGACAGCCAGCGAGAGAGGGAACACAGCAGGGGGAGTGGGAGAGGAAGAAGCAGGCTCATAGCGGAAGAGCCTGATGTGGGACTCGATCCCGGATCACCAGGATCACGCCCTGAGCCGAAGGCAGACGCTTTAACGACTGCGCTACCCAGGCGCCCCTAAAAAAAAGGAAAATTTCTTAACTTGATAGAGGATATCTACAAAACCCCTACAGTTTAATGGTCATATTTTCTAGCATTTTCTTTTAAAAATCAGGAAAAAAGTTGTCTACTATCACCATTTCTGTATAATACTGGGCTAGAAGTCGACTTGGTGGAGTACACAAAAAAGAAATGGTATAAGAACTAGAAGAAATAAAACTGAAATTACTCACAGAAGAAATCATTGTTTTCACAAGAAATATAAGAGAAAATACGGATAAATTGTAAGAATTAATAAGAAAGTTCAGAAGTTTTGCTGGATAAAATAAAAATACAAAAATTTATGTTTCCACATATCAGAAACAAGCATTAGAAACCATCACTTTAAAAAAGAAATCATTGGGGCACCTGTGTGGCTCAGTCAGGTAAGCATCTGCCTTCGGCTCAGGTCGTGATCCCGGGGTCTTGGGGTCCTGGGATTGAGCTCCACTTCCGGCTCCCTGCTCAGTAGGGAGTCTGCTTCTCTCTCTGCCTCTCCCCACCACTTCTGCTCTCTCTCAAAATAAATAAAATCTTAAAAAAAATCATTAAATGTAAATAATTCAAAATAACTTATAAAATAGCATTTAGAGATATATCTAACAAACTTATGGTAGAAATAAAACCTTTTAGAAAAATATTATATAAAATACTAGATTAATAATATATGTATACAAATATTATATAAAATCTAAGATTTATATAGAAGACAAAAGGGCCTTAGGAGCCAAGATACTCTAGAGGAAGAACAAATAGAGGAATTTACCAGTTTTTAAGTTAGCAGTGTAATAGGGGTAAAGAGAGAGACAAATGACAGGATAAAACAGAGAGCTCAAAGTTAGGTCATAAAATATATGGAAACTTGATTCATGAAAAGGCTAGCTTTGAAGATCATTTGGGAAAGTATAAACTATTCGGTACATGGTGTAAAGCCTCTAATTTCTACTTTTATTTTTATTTTTTTTAAAGATTTTATTTATTTATTTGACCGAGACAGACAGCCAGCGAGAGAGAGAGAGAGAGAGAGAGAGAGAGAGAGAGAGAGAACACAAGCAGGGGGAGTGGGAGAGGAAGAAGCAGTCTCCTAGCGGAGGAGCCTGATGTGGGGCTCGATCCCAGAATGCTGGGATCACGCCCTGAGCTGAAGGCAGACGCTTAACGACTGTGCCACCCAGGCGCCCCTCTAATTTCTATTTTTAAAATTATTTCTACTTCATACCATACACAAGAATTTCAAATGGATTAAAGGCTTAAATATAAAAAGCAAATGTTAAAATACTTAAAAGTTCAAGGGAAAAATTTCTTATGTAGGAAATATAAGATACAAGCAAAAAAGGAAACTTTGTTAAGTTTAACTGCTTTAAGAGTCAGAGTTCTGTTCATAAAAGGGCACCTTAATGAAGTGAAAAGATGGGGACTACCTAATGATTTCCAGTTTGATACTGCTCTGTTTGAATCAATATTTGGTCAAATATACTCTTAAAAAAAAGTGAAAAGGTAATCCACAAACTAGAAAAAGATATTTATTACACAAATAAAGAATAATAAATTAGTAAAGATAATGCCTATAATTCAATTTTTAAAAAATTTTTAAAAATATTTTATTTTTAAGTAATTTCTACACCCAGATTTGAGCTTATAACCCCAAGATCAAGAGTCACATGTGCCACCAACTGAGCCAGCCAGGCGCCCCTACAATTTAATTTTTAAAAATTGGTTAAAGAGAGTCAGTACCTCATAGAACAGGAAACCCTAAGTATTAATAAAATGAGAAAAGATGCACAATCTCATTAGTACTCAAAGAATTGAAAATTGAAACTCTGAGGAGTTTTTATCTCCTATTCACAAAAGTGATAAAAATTTTAAGGTACCTGACAATATTAAGTGCTAACGAGGATGTAGAACTATTGGAACATTTATCTTTACACTGTTGGCAGGAATGTAAAATTGATACATTGTGCAAGTTAGGAGTTCTCTAATAAATTTGAAATTTTCATACTCTATGATTCAGCAATTTCTTTTTCAAGTGTATATTCTAGAGCAGAGTTTCACAACTTCACACTATTGGGATTTTAGTCCAGAAAGTTCTTTGTTGTGGGACTGTTTTGTGTCTATACGGTGTTTAGAGCATCTTTGGCCTTTATCTACAAGAAACCAGTAAAATTTCCCCAAGTTATGACAACTAAGAGTTTCTACACATTGCCAAATATTGCCTGGGGGCAGAATTACCCCAGGTTAAGAACTACTCTCCCTAGACAACTTTTTGTACATATCCATTTATACATGTTCTAGAATGTTTATAGCAGCACCATGTAAACAGTAAAAAACAAAACCAAAAAACTGGAAGCAACCCAAATATCCATCAATGTTAAAGACAAATGAATTATGTCACATAATAGAATACTGTATGACAGTGTAAACTAATGTGCTGCAAATGTTTGAAACTGAAAAACTTAATGTTGACTGGAAAAGTCAGACAAATACATATATTATCATTTACATATCATTGCAAACATGTCAACCAAACAATAATAAGTTAGGGATGCAAATACATGAAATAAAATTACAAGGAAAATAAGGAATAGGGAAAATTTAGGATCATGTTTAGTTTTGATTGAAGAAGAAGGTTAAGGAATTGTAGAAGGGCACAAAGAGAGCTTGAAAGGTCACAGGGGACACAGGTATTCATGATATATTTCTTATATATATATTGGAAATTTTATTTTTTAGCTTCTTAATTTTTAAATTTTTTTAAAGGAGGCAAGTATTTTCACCTTATAAACTATGAAAAGCAACGCAATAACACACCAGAAATGTCTCTTTGTTTAATATTTTGATTTGTATGTTTTAACTGATATGGTAGTAAATCATTTCTTTTTTTTTAAGTCTTTATTTTTTTTTAAGATTTTATTTATTTATTTGACAGAGAGACAGCAAGAGAGGGACCGCAAGCACGGGAAGTGGGAGAGGGAGAAGCAGATTTCCCACTGAGCAGGAATGCCGATGAGGGCCTTGATCCCAGGACTGTGGGATCATGACTTGAGCTGAAGGCAGACACTTAATGACTGAACCACCCGGGCACCCTAGAAAATCATTTCTTAAGCCAATTTAGTGTATTGCTTAGGAAAGTTCTGAGGTTAAAACAAAATGGATTAACCACCCATCAAGAAAGACATCCTGTTTTCAGACAATGGCTCTTAACAGATAACATATTTAACTCCTCTAAAAACAGAGTTTCATTATTATTATTATTATTTTTAAACAGAATAATCTAGTGGCAGTAATCAGTGCATGGAGTGAACTCCCTCCTATAAAAAGCCCATCAACTGTTTTTTGCTAATTAAGATGAATATTATTCCTGTGAAATGAACCAAAAAGTTATATGAAACCGGAAATCCCAAAAGAGATCTATAATCTATAAGAATAATTGCATGCAATTTTAATTGAAAGAAAGGAGAGAACTGTTTCTAATCTTTGCTTTTTTCAATATCTTAAAACTAATCAACCTGTTGGCCAATTAACAATTCTTTACTATTACTACATCTGCCCTAAAAATTGACATTTGATGTATTGAAACTGTTGTGGAATTTTTTTTTTTAAAGAATTTATTTATTTATTTGACAGAGATAGAGACAGCCAGCGAGAGAGGGAACACAAGCAGGGGGAGTGGGAGAGGAAGAAGCAGGCTCATAGCGGAGGAGCCTGACGTGGGGCTCGATCCCATAACGCCGGGATCACGCCCTGAGCCGAAGGCAGACGCTTAACCACTGTGCCACCCAGGCACCCCTGTTGTGGAATTTTAAAAGATAAATGGCAAAATGACTATTGGCTATAGTTAACTCCAATATGAAATTTTTGTCATTAATGAAATAAAGTAACAAATTTTTATTAATGTTCTCAGAAATAAAATATATTTTATTATTCATTGAGGACTAGATGCTGTGACTATTCACAGAAATAAGCGTTCAATCTTTGTTCATTAAGTCAGAATTGGGAATGAGAGGAAAGATCTATTTTGTTGAAGTGCAGATTAATTACACTGAGAAATTTGCTTTATTTAAATAGTTGGCATTTATCTCTAATCTACTAGAAAAACTTGTTAATGCTGAAGATTTATTTTATTTTAAAGTTAGTTTGAATAGATACATGTCAAACAAAATATATATTTACATTTCAATTCAGTTCATGTAATAACTCAGAGAACGAGTGGCTTGCTTAAATTTGCACAGTTACAAATCAGAAAGAAATAATTGGAATGAGCAGATGTTTTAGTTATCCAATAATTTGTTACATTGACCTGATCTAGGTTATGGATGGAAAGTTAATTTTATTTTTTTTTTCTAAAATGTCATGATATGTCAGTTGTACTAAAGATAGAGTAAATGCAAAAAGAGAATTATAAATTAAATTTTTTTGATTCCCCAAAACATTAGATTAGCATCTTGGCAGAATAAACCTATTCAAAATATACATTTCCATATACAGATAGGTATGAATTTGGCTTCCCACTCTTTACAAAAGACTGATGCTAGATTTTTCCCTCACATTATTTACAGTGTTATTTAAAGCACAGTGAGAAATTTCAGGTTAAATTTTTAGGCACATTTAAAAAATAGTTCTATGAGAAGAATGTCATCAAAGTGCACAATATATAATATCTCATTTACACAATATAATTTGGATGAGACTTTAAATATAAGTGAATTTTGCAAATGAATGAAAATTACCCTTTTAATCATTAAAATCTTTTTCATCCTAATGATTCAAATCTCACAATATTATCTTATGCTCTGTATAGTAAGTTTAAAGATACATCATTGTATTGTAAAATTCTAGAGCTAGAAAGGAATTCAGATTTTATGAAAAAATCTTCCAGTATAACTCTCTGATTTCAGAGATCAGGAATTTTAAACCCAAAGTATAGCATATATCTTCTCAAAATGATGTAGCTAGTCTTTGGTCTCTCAATTCTTACAGCTAATGAGTAGGTGTGAAGGGACTCTAACTTTTCAATTCATTTCTCTTGCCCCTCATGGCTTTTACAGTATCCTTTCTAGTTTGTGAGCTAGACAATCAGAGAACAAATTCTGTTTTAATTTTATGTAAACTGAGAGCAAGTGGGATGGAAGTGAGAATTCGGGAAGCATTAACATGAACAGGATTAAGATACCTGCTAGAGCACTTTTTTTTTTCTTCCCTAAATTTCTTCTAAAATTATTGGCTTATGTCCAGATAAAATTGCTGGGTATTTGAGATACAACCGTAATTTATACTTTCATGCTAACTTTTCACCCTAAAATAAATTGCTCTTGAGAAGAAATTTTTAATCTTAAAAATATTCTTTTTGTTCTGTTGTTATGTTTACAATTAATAAGTTATTTATTAACATTATTTAGGTTAAGAAAAACTCTTGTGCTAAAAGTTCCTTAAAATTGCCTAGCTGTCTATTACACTTTCTTTTAATCTTGGATTATTAAAATAATTCTGCAAATTAAACTTGCAAAGATGACTATTGGTTGTAGATGAGTAAATTACACAGATTTTATTTATTTATTTATTTATTTATTTATTTATTTATTTATTTATTTATTTATGTAGACTTTATTTCTAAAAGCAGTTTTAGCTTCACAGTGAAATTGGAAATTACACAGATTTTAGATCAAAGTTTTTTTTTTATTATTGAGTAGTTTGATTTACCGACTTAAAGTTTGAGTTATTTTAAAAGTTTTACCTTCGTGTTTTAGCCTTTCCCTAGCTAGACCGTTTCTCCTTTTTAAAAAATTTCTATTTATTTATTTATCTATAAAATATTTTATTTTCAAGTAATCTCTACACCCAGTGTGGGGCTCACATTTACAACCGTGAGATCCAGAGTCACAGCTCTACTGACTGAGTCAGCCAGGTGCCCTTAGACCTTTTCTTCTGAAAAAGATCATAAAATACCAAATTCTTATATACCAAACACCAATGTGACTCTGCAGATTTTTTAATTTCAGTTTTAAAATGTTTATTTTTTCCCACACGTTTGCCTGAATTCTAGGAGTACTTTTGTATTGTAGTAAAATTAGTAAGTGATAGCTTTAACCTCATTTAAAGTCCTTCATTGTGTTTTTTTTTAATCCAAGTAATCTTCAATTTATATTTTTGGTTCCCTCTGTGATTAGGTGGAATGGTTTTTTTGTTTCTGTTTTTGCTTTTTTTTAATTGTATAAGATCATTTTGATTATGCAATTGGCACAAGAGGTATTTCCTTTATTATATATATCCATATTTCATTAATAGTAAAATACTGTTTTGAGTAGCCTATTCAAATAATACTTTAATTCTGATTATAAAAATAACACATATATTTTTAAAAGATTTTATTTATTTATTTGAGATAGAGCAAGAGCAAGTGAGCAAGGTAGAGCACAAGTGGGGGGTAGAGGGAGTAGAGAGAGGGAGAGGGAGAATCAGGCTTTCCACTGTGCAGGGAGCCTGAAGCAGGGCTTGATCCCAGGAGCCCGAAATCATGACCTGAGCTGAAGACAGATGCTAAACTGACTGAGCCACCCAGGCACTCCATAATACATATTTATTATAGGAAATGAAGATGGAGTAAAGTTTATTAAACCACCCATATTCCCACTGTTTTGTGCACCTTTTGTGAAACTTTTTCTAAACTTACCACCAGTATGCTCTCAATTCTCTCTACCCTGGATACACACGCATACATGTACACAACATTTAATGTATGTATTCTTCTTCTTGCTTTTTCACTTAATAGCACTTTTTGATGATCAGTTTATTTCAAAGAGATTTTTTTTCTACAGTGAGAAATTCCTTCTTTTTATAGGGAATATCCAAGACCACTTGGGGGGAAAAAACTTTGTAGGAGACAGTAATAACTTGCTGAGAAATATCATTTTACATTGACCTTTCCCATTCAATAAAATTAATTTTTATTGTTATTTAAATTGTAAAGAGGTTATGATTAAGACTAAAACTAATATTACCTTTTTGCATCATAAAAACATAAAGGCAAGAAAACTATGTGTTTAAACAAAATCATACAGTAGCTAGCTTGCCTAGGAGAAGTTATGATATATGCTCTTAAAAAACAAACACTTTTAAATTCACAGATGCTGCAAAGCCCTGGTCAAACATAAATTACAATCAGTTTTTATGTAACAGTAAAAATTCCAAAGGACTCTTACTCAACCACTCTCAATATGTATCACAGATATGCTTTTTCTCTATGCTCATAGAATATAAACCACATTTATTTCTATATCTGTGTATATTTTTAAATGAACTACCCCAGAAAACAAAATGTTGACTACACTATGTTCAAGTGCAATACAACAAAGAAAACAGAAACCTTAAACTCCCTCCGAAGAGCCTGTAGCTTATATGGTGAGAATTTTGGAATGCTTATAGAATTTGAATGCAGCATCCATTTATTTCAAGAGTATAAGCTACCTTATAATTATCAGATCATTCAATGTATTTAGCAAATGCCACTCCACTTTTATTATAACAATTCACTTTTTCTTGTTTGTGTTGAGTACTATCATATATAGAAAGAGCTCTTTACTTACCATTCTGGGAAAGATGAAATTTATCATTATGCCATAAATACCCTGGAAAGCAAAGAAAATATTATTTATTATACCTCCATCCACAGGGGTTCTAACCACCAAATGTAATGCATCAGCAGCAAAACAAAAATGAAGTAAATCTATTGCAGAAAACATGAATCAGTGTTCTAAGAATTATTGAACACATATTACGTGCCTTTGGACAGAGCTACTTTAAGATTAAGCAATTGCTAAGTAGTTTCAAAGTCAGAAATAAAACATTTTATTTTCCCCGAACAAATATTATAGGTTTAAGAGAATATTGTCAATGAATTGTTTATTCTTCTTCCCTTTCGCTCAGTTGAATCTTTCAGTGATACAGATGGGACAGCTATGTCTAAAACTCTTTAAGGGAAAACTGAGGGTCATTCTACTTTCTTGAAGTCAACATTAATTACCATTTTTAAAAAATGTAAATAGTTTCCTGTTTGGAATCTTGAACTGGAAATCTGATGTAGGAACTGAGAAACAAAATCAGGAGTCCAGGCTCCTACTTTTTCACACTAAATGAATGATGAGAAAGCATTATTTATGTTCTCATTGTTTTCTGTTGACTAAAAACAAGGTTTTAATTGCATCACATGTTAAGAATTAGAACAAAATTATATTCTATATTTGCTCTTGAATTCATTGTGTTCTTTAAAAATTTTTAATTAACACTTTCACATTTAATAATTAGTAAAAAATAACATTTCTTAATGTCAGTAGTTCTAATATAAAGAAGCATGTCCGGTTGTTAGAAAATATGCTTTTCTCATATCCTGATAATATTATTACATATTGGTCATTTTCTGTTCCTTTATTTATTTTTTAAATATCATAAACTTAATTTTGAGAAAAACACAATGAGTTCATCTCCCTCAACCCTTCTACCAAAACTAGATGATGGCTAAGGAAATTTTAATAGATAACATACTCAGAAAAGGGTTTTTCCTTGAATTTTTGGATAATGATATTTCAAACCCTTCAGGATTATTTTTTAATGAAGTGATTTTGAATAAAAAGGATCATGTGTTAATGTAATCTGAATCGTTATTTCCAAGAAAGATAATGTTTCTACAAATGAGAGCTAGCTAAAATTTCAAATGACAAATACGTATTTTTAAGTAAGCTCTGTGCCCAACATGGGGCTTGAACTCATGACCCTGAGATCAGAAGTTGCCTGCTCTACCAACTGAGCCAAGCCAGGTGCCCCTCAAATGACAAATATTGATATTCACAAAATTTACTTTTTTCTAGAGAATAAAATTAAGATTTGAAGTGTGTCCCACTTAGATTTTGACATCAAAGATATCATATTTTTTTGACATTTTTATTCTTAAAGAAACATTTGGGTAGAAATTATGGAAGTCTGAAATTCTGTAGTGATTTAGGAATTCTGCCAATGAGTGTAATTTCTTTTAAGAAAACTGTTTTCATACTTAATTATAAATATTAATAATTTATTTCGAAATTTGTATTTATTGATCTTTAGTGAAATATTTTAATGGAAAATATTCTTTAACTTAGAAATACTTTACTGATGTGGTGCTTATTCCCAAGGAATTATCAATACAATTTTTGATATTATAATTCGTATTTATAATTTCTGAACTGCAAAAAAAAAAGCAAAGTATTTTTAAGCACCAGCTCCTGAAGAGGGCAGCACGTTCTAGATATTATTGAATTCTGAGCTCAAATATGACAGCTTTGGCTTTAGTATACTTTTTTTTAAGAACTTGAGGTGGGAAAAATTGGTTATTTTTTATAGATGTCTGCTCCCATGATACAATAAACTAGCAGAAATTCTAGGCAGCTGTAGACCAAGGTCAAAACTGTATTTGATTATTAAAAGAGAACATTCAAATTAGACACCTAAAGCAATGTATTTAGAAAGGGAACAACAAAATACTAGTAAGGAGACTTTCCATGAGGAATGTCTTTTATCTTAATACTGTAGATAACTTTTCCTATTGGCAGTGCATTGACTGTCAAAACTACTAAAGGGGTTAGATTTAATTATCTCACTTCTTGCACATTTCATCTTAATTGCTACGGCAACATTCAGTTGCCTCAGCAGCAATGCACACTTTAATCAGATATTTCCTCCTTATTTCTCTATGAGCCAAAACTGTGTAGTCAAATTTACAACCAAGTCCTGATGAATCTGATAACACTTCCTACAATTTAATGGGCAACTTGCCTCCCCCCACACATATAAATATTTTCAGAGAGGCTTGTAACTATTGGACAAGTATAAGACTTGATAAGAATATACATTTGGACTTTCCTATTTCATTGATTTTTTTTTCTCTCTTTCTGCCACCATTCCTTTATTAGAAGTTTTTTACCAATTCAAAACTCACTCCAGCAAGTCAGTACCATGGGTCATCTAACCTCAATAGGAGAGCCAATGAGTAAGGGAATCAACCTGTCACATTCAAATGTCAACCCTCCTGAAGAAGCCTATTGAATGATTTGCATTTTATCTGAATATACTTGGAACTGGCACATCAAAGAGCCTCTTTCTATTTCTTGAAAGCAGGTGAGAGAAGGAAGAAAAATAACTGAAGACAAAGCAGAACGTGATGATATAGGAGGAAAACCATAGAGTATCAGACTTAAACGGGGCCAAGCATGAAGAAAACTTAGTCAAGCTTTAATAATAGCAATTTTAATGAGAAGAAAAAGCATGATGCATTAAATTGTTGATGTCACTTGGGTGAATATTAACCATCTACATTGTTGGACAAATCGTCATTTTAGCATTTTGCAAAAGACTAACGAAACGTTTGTGGGCATACAAGGAATATTCAAACTGTCTTTAAGCCTGATTTAAAGGGTTAGCTTATTATATTTTCATAAATGCTTGGACTTTTTCAAGTAGTAACTATATTTTAATTTGATACTGTATAATAAATTCTTTTTAGAAACTGTAATTAAGAAGCAAAGTGATCTAAGGTCTTCCTAACAATTTTAGTGGCTGCTAAAATTTGTATTTAGATAGCAAACATTTTATCCCGAAGTTGTGATAGTTCTCTGGTGGGAATTTTACACCAGTAACTAACAGTAATATTTCAGCATGATTTTTCAATCACCATTTAGTAATGTCTAGTAAAACTTTCATTAATGGAAGCAACCAAAAAGATGCTTTCTGTAGCTGGGTCTACCAGCTGACATTTTAGTAGCAATTTCTAGATTGTATCCTAGGTATTATAGACCACTAAATACAGCATTCAATCAAAACTTAACCAAACATAAAAAAGATTATTTAAGGTACCGGTTGTACATATTTTTAACTTTAATTGAGCTGATTATTAACAGACTATGTTCAAAATCTGCTCATTAATGATGAAGTTTGGAAGCCATATAACCCTAGAAGTAGCTGAAGGAATAGCAGTTTAATTAAAAAGAGAAACCTGTAGAAGAGAAGCATGGAACCCATCTTCAAATATTTGAAGGGCTTCTTATGTAAAGGAGACAGTGAGTATCTTAGAAAACCAAGACAAATGGTAGAAGTTTCAGAGAAGTGGATTCCCACTCTATATAAAGAACATTTTAAAACAATTAGAATTGCTCAAACATGGCTCAAGCTATGAAGCAGTAAGTTCCTTTTTGAGGCATATTTTATAAACTTTGCATATGGACTCTTTATTTTCTGTTGCTTGAATTCTGGGACAACATTGTAGAAAACGTGGTAGAATCACTCCACAGATTTAGATCTGGGAGTTCAGATGAGTCACTTCTTAATGAAATTTTCGAGTACCAGTGCTTTATGTCAGTATGGAAACCTAGCAATGATCCGCAAACAGCATATTCAGCAGCAAGTTTGCAAATCCTACTCTGGAGAAATGGTCTAAATGAGAAAAACAAACAGTTCTTAGTGAAGAGTTATCTAAAACCTCCAAGGAGACATGTAAATCGGTCCTAATTGGCATTCTTTCAAGAACCTCAGTAGATGCCAAGGAGTGACTAGGGGTGAAGAATGAGTTTCCCTTTCAGTCTCCACTTGGCTCTTCTACCTAAAGCTGGGGTGTTGCCAGACAATGTGTGCCGCTGTGTTAGACTTGTTCTCTGGATGAAAAGAAGATGTTGGCACTATCCTCAAGCTCTATATTCACTTAAGAAATAATAATTGCTCAATTAAGGGTCCAGAGCTTTTTTTCTGTGCCCAGAGAAATTAAAAGTTGAAGAGAAAATTGCACATGATGTGGGAATGCTCATCTTCATCAAGATTGCTGAATAAGATAAGGGAAGGTTGTAACTAATTTGAGGATTATAAATATAAGGAAATTGCTGATTCTTGAGTTAAAGCAATGGGCACTTTTTGTGTAATACTAGATCCTAAAAAGTTCTAGTTTATGTTAGTTGAAAATAGTCTTTTTACTTAGTTTGGTTTTGAAATTTCCCTGTGTGATCCTGTTGTCAAATCACATTGAAGGAAACAAGAGGCTCACAAAAGTTCTCGCATGGTATCTAACCTTAATGTAGTCTAGTGCTGTTGTTTGGAACATGAGATCTTTTGAAGAATGACTGTCTTCCAGAAGCATCTGTTTCTATCCAAAGAGCTGATGGGTAGTTTCGCAGCTATAAGAAAAGCTAACTTTAATCTTTACCCTTGAAGAAGATGGAATGTTACATACTTCATTTTCTCTCTCCTGCTCCTCCAGTCTTCAAATCAAACCTTTATATTAACTTATGTTGTTTAAAATTCTACCTGCTGAGGTTTTGCTGGCAAATGGTCTTGAAACTTGTTTCCAAACTGCTCACCCACAAAAGCTTTTACTAGCCAATTCCATTTGGTTGGCTATCCTCCAAAACAGTCTCTGGTGAACAAAAACATTAGCTACAGAAAAACAGAAACTTCCATGGCACCCTGGAGGAACTTTTTGATCCAAAAGACACTACTAGTAAACCAAAGTGTCATTGCAAATTCATGAACATTTCCTTATGTCATGAAAAGCAGTAGGAGGAAAGGGCTGCATTTGTGCAATGGTTATTCCATGCGTGTAAACCTAGCCCCCAACTTGAGATCAAAGACTGTCTTCAATCAGCAAGTATTTATTTAGTGCATACCATGTCTGAAGCTTAAAGAGTCAGAAAAGGACAAATAGGAGCTATTTTAAAATTCTGCTATTTGTTGAATGAATGAAGAAAGACATATTGCTGTCCTATAAAAAACCTTAATCATCCATAGGATTATAAAATTAACATGAAGCAAAGCACAATACCTCTGTCTTATCTCTATCCGTTAATCTATTTTATGCCACAGAAGGTTTTAATATATTTCAATAGCACTACTTCCTTCATTTAAGTAGTTTTAACAACAACAAAAAAGCAAAAATCATGTTGCTTTCTACCCAGTATGGCCACGCACCTCTACATCTACCCATTTGCATTTCTTGTCTGTGGAGCACAACGTATCTCTACTGAACTGTTACTGCTCCGATTGTGAGCTTAATGAAGGCAGGGAAAGTCTGTGTCTTTGTTTGCTTTCTGGCCAATGCAACAGTGCCTGGTAAACAATAATAACCATTTGGAAAATGATTATTCAATGAATAATGAATGAATAATAAATAAGAGGAATGAAATGGTATTGACCTAAATGTAAGAACGTTCCCCAAGGTTAATGTGGCTTGAAATGGTGTTAGTTTAATGGAAGATAAGGGATTTTTACATGGGGCCTTCAAGAATAGATAGGATTTAGATGGGAGAGGGGAAGGAAATAAGGTATTTCTAGTGGTGTTAAGATAATGAGCAAAGGGATTGTTTGGATGCAGAGATATTAATGAAAGGATTTCATTCTGCTTGATGGGACCATGGGTTGTGTTATGGGTTAGTGATTTTGTTTGGTGTAGATTAATGGATATTGTATAGTAGTGTTTCTTAGCCTTTAATTTGCATTCTTGGGGATTTTGTTAAAATGCAGACTCTAATTTAGTAGGTCTGGATTGAGGCGTGAGATTATCTATTTCTAACAAGTTCCCAGGTGATGTTGGTGCTGGTGCTGTACTCCGAATTGCAAGACTGTAGAGGATCCTTAAAGCTAGACACAGTCATCTGGGCTGGATACAGCAATTATTTGAAAACTACTCTATGTTCTCCAGCAGTTACAGCAAGATGAAAACTGCGTTTAAGATTAGTGTGTCAACCTTATGAATAGTATGCTAAAGAAGAGAGAATGTGGATATAGGAAAACCAGCTGGGAGGCTGTCTTACACTTTATCTGCATATTTCACAGATTTGGTTTTCAATTACCTGTTGATTGATTAGTTTGTGTGGACATGGTCAATTCAAAAGTACTTTCTCAGTGGAATAATTGTGGGCCCACTGACTTTTTGAAAACAAGTCAAGTTTAGGTAAAACACATGGGAAATTCATGAATGCTCTTCCCTTCCTCTCCATCTGGAAAAACTGCATTCCTTCTTAAAAATAGTTGAAATGTTAGCTCTTCTGTTATCATACTATAAAATTATAATTATGCCCTCAGATGTATGTCTCAGACTCTGATCTTATTATATTATAAAGATAATAATAATTAGTAACAGTAGTACAACTAGAGTTTTTTGAGTGCTTATTAGTAGTGCCAGGCAAATTGCTAAGTTTTATAATTAAATCCTTATAACAATGCTTTAAGGAATACTGCTATTATCATCCCCATTTCTACAGATGGAAAAAAAAATACTTGCATACCTTAATATGACGTTAGCTACATGCCAATGAATACATTCAGAGAATGATCAGTCAAGATGTGTTCTTTTTTTTAAGATTTTATTTATTTGACAGAGAAGGAGAAAGAGAGAGCACAAGCAGGGGGAGAGGGAGAAGCAGGACTCTGAGATCAGGGCCCCAGCCGAAGGCAGATGCTTAACCGCTGAGCCACCCAGGCACCCCAGTCAAAACATGTTCTAAGAAATCACTGATTTCTTAGCGTAGCTTCCATTTTTGCTTGATAGCAAATGAAATCTCAAATAGTTATAATAACAGATAGGAATTTGTGAGTGTTTCCTATGTCCTAGGTCCTACTTTAAGCAATTTACATGTGTTGTCTCATTTAATGCTCATAATAATCCTATGATTTAAGTGTAATTATTACCCTTGTTTTACATATGAGGAAAATGAGACACAAAGAGATTAAATAATTTGTCTAAGTTTCCATATTTATAGAGCAGAATTGTAGTTTGAACCCACTACACTGTGTTACTGATCTTAGCCTAACTTGTCTTTTATAACATAGAGTTCTGAGTGTTTTCTTAAGTGAACACTATAAATTTTTTCAAATCATAATATTTGTGAAAAGTTAATATTCTCACAAGTTAAGAAAGAGTCCAGGCAATGTAAGAGGTCTTACTGTTATATTTTTGTTTCTATTAGTACATCACAATGCCTGACCAGGAGGAACTCCCCAAGACTGGCAGACATTTAGACATGGGGAATTTTTTTTCTATGAAAGCATAGCAAATTTCAGATAACCTGGGGCCCCATACTCCTCACCTCTCCAGTCGTACTCTGAACCCCTCATGCCCACAGCTCAATTCCACAAAAGAATCATGAGTGTTCCCCAAAACAGGGAAAAGAATATTCAAAAGATAGTCTCCTTTAAACTTTTTTCTTGCCTTTAGGGAAAGATAGTTGACCTCTGTGATCCCTTGTTAGGTTAATAATGATAATCTTTCAGATATTTTAAATGCCAGATACAATAAAAATTATTACTTGATTGACCAACTAAACTAGCATTCAAATACAAGTAGAATATTTTATGCCACATGAGCTTAATATTCTCATTTAAATTTTTAATATTTAAATTTGGTATTATAATGTCATAACTTCTGTAAATACGCACTTTCATATTTTATTGTAAAGAGAATTATCTGATTTTCCCAAGTGCACCAATATATTTTTGAGCATATCCATTTTTTAAAAAGATTGATTGATCGATTGATTGATTTTAGATCTAGAGCGCACAAGCAGGAGGGGCAGAGAGAGAGGGAGAGAGAATCCCAGGCCGACTCCATGCTGAGCATGGAGCCTGATGTGGGGCTCGATTCCATGACCCAGAGCAGAAACCAAGAGTCCAACCCTTAACTGACTGCACCATCCAGGGGCCCCGAGCATATCCATTTTTGATAGCACATTCAACTTCCACTTCATAAATTTACTTACTCCTCTAAATTTGGCTTGCCTGTTGCACATGCAGACATTGATAAATTGAATAGATGCAGTGACATCTGTAGCTCCACCTTACGCTTCTCCTCATCCATGACCTGCATGGCTAGTTCCTGCTGGAATTTACTTCAAGTCCATGCAGGGAGGGAACATTGTAATCTATTATTTGCCATACTATTTAAAAATAGTTCTATTGTAGTAATGTAAGTAAATACAAAAATCTTATCTATCCACATATTTTTTCTTTTCTTTTTTTTTTTTAAGATTTTATTTATTTATTTGACAGAGAGAGAGAGAGCAGCAGAGGGAGAGGGAGAAGCAGACTCTCCACTGAGCAGGAAGCCCGATGTAGGGCTTGATCCCAGGACTCTGGGATCATGACCTGAGCCACCCAAGCGCCCCTATCCATATATTATTTCTACTAAGTTTTCTGCCCCTCAGGAAGTATCATAATTTTCTTTCTTTTTTTTTAAGATTATTTATTTACTTATTTGACAGAGAGAGAGCGCACAAAAGCAGGGGCAGCAGGAGGCAGAGGGAGAGGGAGAAGTGGGCTCCCAGTAGGACAGATAGCCCAACATTCTGCTCAATCCCAGGACCCTGAGATCATGACCTGACCGAAGGCAGACACTTAACCGACTGAGCCACCCAGGCGCCCCTCATAATTTTCCTTTTAGATAATATTCTATTATCTAATAGAATACCTATCATAGAGATTTGGCTCCTTCCTACTGAAGTATATAAAAAGGCCTTTAACATTTAAACAAAAGAAAACAGAAAGCCATCACTACAACCATTAGTACCAAACATCTGAGAAGTCTTAATTGTTTTCACTGGAACCCCCCCATAAAGTATATTGTTCTTTTTTATATTTTTCTACTTTATTTTTAAAGGTGGAGGGGGGGAAGCTGCATTCTATAACTCAGATTGTGTTATACAAATCATGAAATATAAATGACTTTCCTATAACCTGAACACCATTTTAGGATTATGACAAAATTTCATAGAAGATGTTGGATTTGCATTTTTTAAAAGTTATTTTCTTACTTTGAAACAATTCCAAATCACAAAAATGTTGCAACTGCAGTACAAATAACATTGGCTCCTAAATGATCTGAGAGTAATGACAATCTGAGAGTAATGACAACTGAGTACTTGAACATGTTTTCCCCACAAACAAGGACATTTCTCTGTATAAATGAAATACAGCCACCAAATTCAGGAAACTGATACACCACTACCATATAATCCTCAGACTGCATTTTGGTTTTGCTGCTTGTTTCAGTAATCTTGATAGCAAAAGGATCCCGTCCAGAATCAAGCAGCACACTTCATTATTATGCCTCTTTAGTCTCTTTTAATCTCGATTTCCTCAATTTTCCCATTATTTTCATGGATTTGACATTTAAAAAGATTACAATTTAGTTATTTTGCAAGATGCTCCTTATTTTAGGTTTATCTTCTGCTTTCTTACTACTGGATTTAAATTATCTGTCTTTGAAGAATCGTGAAGGTGATTTTGTGTTCATCTCATAGTATCCTATCATTTGGTACATTACTTGTGATGTTAGTATTAACTCATGACTAAGGTGATCACTGTAAAAAAAATTTTTTTTGTTAAGTACATTGTGGAGAAGTACATTAACTTTCAACTTGTTGATTTACTTATATCCATACGAAGTCATAGGTATCCATTTTATCCAATGGGTTATAATCTGCTGTTATTATTATTCACTTTGATCTTCCAATAGTCTCAGATATGGGCAGTGTGATCCTCTTTAATCTGACTTCTTTCTTTAACATGTCCCTGGCATTGTTTTGAGTACTTCCATATTTTTGCCACAGTGAGATAGGCCCTGTTCGTCTTTTTCATGCCCCGGCTCTGCAAACAGGTAATTCTCTAAGCAGTTCTAGTTTCTTTTATTCAGAAATGGTATTTAGAAACCAAGATTTGGGAGGTAGGTGTGCCCATTGTTTTGGATGTGTCATTGTTCTCAGAATCTGGAACTAAGGAAATATATGTAGGAAAAATTCATCTATCTATCTATTTTTACATATATATACACATTAACATATATCTTATATCTATATCCATACGCTAGGAGTTCACAATGATATGTCCATTTTTAAACCAACACCACAGGATCCAACATAGTTTCTTTCTTTTCGTATTTAGAACTACTTTCTTCAACAATGAAAACCCTGTCTCCTAATTATCCTTAATATATTTATTTATTTGATCAATCCCCTCACGTATAACCACTATCCTGCTGCTGCTAAACATCCCAGTCCTCCCTCCCCCCACCAGATGTTCTTCTCAGCCTTCTTGAGCTCCAACACTGCTCTTCAGGCTGCTGAGGTTTCCCCACCCACATTCTCTACGGATACTAACCCTACTTGTCCCCATCTAACGAGTTTGGGACTAAATTGTTCAGGAAAGAAAGATAAGGAAAGAGAAGGGAAGATGGAAAGGAAGATGAAAAAGAAGAGAATGAGAAGAACTTGTAATACTTTTAAATTGCTTATTTGTCTGCTGTGTGGATTCTAATGCCATTGCATATTACATATTTAATTGAAAAGTTCTTTTTATTGAGTAACTAAAAACAAAATAACAAGTCTACTTCAACTAACTAGACTTCACATATTTGACAAATATTTATTAAGTACCTACTCTGTGCCAGTATAAATAAATTTTAGTAAAAACCCAATTAACAGCAGTTCTCAATTAATCAATATATTTTACTTACTTGCTTTTCAGGGAAATTGGCCAATTATAAGAAATCATATCCAAATTGAAGATTTATTCCAAACAAGGTCAGTCATAAAGTCAGTATGAATTTTACTGTAATTCGTATGACTTATATATTATACTATATAATAAGAAGTGATATTCAGAATTATGACCCTGAAAGGCAATAGGAAACTCAATCACAATCTAAATACTGCCATGCTCACTATAGACATGTTAGAAATATTTTCAACAGATATTGTTTTATTCTGTTAACCATAAAACTATATTCCCCAAACAACCTATTTCTAGTTTATTTATTCATTCAACAAATATTTAGTAAGCATCTATATGTGTCAGGCACTGTTTAAGAAAATCTATTGAAATTACTGTTTTGATGGAGTTTAGCATCTTAGTGAGGAGAAAAAAGACAATAAACAGGCAATATGTGCTATTCCAGGTATTACAAGTACTAAGAAGAAAAATAAAGAAAGCTAGGGGAGCTGCCTTAGACAGATGGTTAGTTTAGTTTTTTCTTGCTATCAGTTTGTCATTTATCCAATGAGATTCTCTTTCTCAAGATGAGAAATACATTGTTCTCATATTTGTTTGCTGGTTTTCTTTAGTATGTTGAGGTCATATTTATAGTAAACTCTTAGTTGGATCTAAATCATTTTGAAGGGACTGGGCAGATATTAAACCAGATGGCAAATTGGGGAAGGTAAAGGGAAAGAAAGAGTTATTTGGGGAAGAGGTTTGAGTGGATTTTTAAATTAAAAAAGAAACTTCCTTATATTGCTTAGGTTTTCTTTTTTTTTTTTTTATAATTTTTATTTTGTTATATTAGTCACCATACAGTATCCCCAGTTTTTGATGCAATGTTCCATGATTCATTATTTGCGTATAACACCCAGTGCACCATGCAATATGTGCCCTCCTTAATACCCATCACCAGCCTATCCCAATCCCCCACCCCCTCCCCTCTGAAGCCCTCAGTTTGTTTCCCAGCTTAGGTTTTCTACAGGAGTTATGGTATCTTCATGATGTTTAAAAGCTATTTTTGTTAAAAAATATTTTCACAGTAGCTGAATTCTACTCAAATAGTATGCTGATAGAGCTTATGTATCCTGAACAAGAAAGAATGGAAAATGAATTGATTGAGATAGACAAAAATCTGTAAATCTTTCTATTGTTCATTAGCTGCTTTCCAGATATGTATGTTTTACTAACTCCCACAAATGGTGACTCTACTTTAATAATCAAAGTTATGGATATGGCTCAAAAGCCTTCTGTTATTCTCAAGCAAAATTTGGTATCTTATTCCTTAGCTCAATAGACTTCTATCTACCCCAATGGTATTGTTATAAATTTAAAGAATTGGTAATATCAATTTAACAGAAAGAAAAATAAGAAAATGAAAGTCATTAAATTCTGGGATAGATGGGGCACCTGGGTGGCTCAGTCGTTAAGCGTCTACCTTCGGCTCAGATCATGATCCCAGGGTCCTGGGATCGAACCCTGCATTGGGCTCCCTGCTCAGTGGGACACCTGCTTCTCCCTCTCCCACTCTCCCTGCTTGTGTTTCCTCTTTCGCTGTGTCTCTCTCTGTCAAATAAATAAAATCTTTAAAGAAATAAAAAAAATAAAAAAATTCTAGGATAGATTAGTAAGTAGAAGTCAGTAGCATCTATATGTAAGAGAAAGAGCACTGGACAGGAATTTTGAGACCTGATTGAACTATTCCTAGTTCCTGTTAGGTAACTTTGGGCAAACAGCTCCTACTTTCTTATCTCCAGTCTTCTCTTTGGCAAAATGAAGATGATGTCAGTTTGTGTCTAAAGTCACCATTTAGAAACAAAATTCTAGAGTTAAAGCAAACAAATCCAATAAAAAAATACCAGCCTCGTGTGTTTTGACACACACACTTTCTCCCACTATACACACACATACAGTACTAAAAGAAAAATTGTTTTTCAGTCAAATAAGAGAATATGTTGAATACTCAATTATTAAAATTCCTATTCACTAAGATTACTGTTCTGTTAGTTTTGATCCTTTAAAAAATTACAATAATCCTCTCAAATGATTATATTTCAGAAAAAGGATAGGAGAAATAGCTACATTATATTTCTCTTTTGATCTTTAGTTTTTTGATAGGGTTCACAAAAGCTGTCTACATCTTAATCATTTAGACTTTGCATATGTGCAAAAACACATTTTATGAAAAAATCCTGATACATTCTATATTATTTCTCAAATAACTAATAATAATGTACATGGTTAGTTTACTCATTCTCAGAGAGAAGAGGACCCAAAATAACTATTGTACTATTTGTTATTGGAAAAAAGAATCCAATAATAAGTTTTGTTAGCTATAATAATACCTTGACTTTTATATAGTACATTTATTCATAGTAGAGAATACTTTACAAAATATGCATGTGATTTTTCTAGTTCATTTTCAAAGGCACTTTATAAAATACAGATTAAACAGTTTCAAAGATGTATTTCTTTTACTCATTTTACCTCCATAATATTTAGCATCCTATACTTTCAATTTTAATGAATTATTCCTTCTTAATGTGTACCAATTTAGTGTACATATTATACACACGTATTTGCAAAGGCACAATGTTCACTGGCAAGAACCTTTCAACTGGTATTTTATTTTATTTTTATTTTTTTTATATGGAGTGCTTCATGAATTTGCATGGCATCCTTTGTACAGGGGCCATGCTAATCTCCTCTGTATCATTCCAGTTTTTAGTATATGTGCTAGGATTGGTATTTTAGAAATCAAAACCAAAATGGAAAAACTTTCCACAAAATAATCAGAATATACAAACAAATAACTCTGGACTTTGATTTTATTTCTTCCATTTTACTATATTTTTTTTAACCAAGCAGTACCTGAATCCACTTAAAAATTTCCTTGGACATGCTTTTATATCCCTATCTAAATTGATGAGCATAGGAATACTCATTTTTTTAGCCTTAAGCCATTTTATAAGGTAAACAAAGTCACACGAGTATTTGTTAAAACCTCAACTACAAAACTAGTGAACTATCCAGTGGGGCGGCAAATTTGGATGGGAGGGAAAAGCAGCTCAGAGACCTTGTTAGCCGGCTGATACAATATACATACACTGAGCAGCCTAGAAAGCACAGGGCAAAGGGTCATGTTGCAGTGGCATTTGCTGTAAAGCCAAATCCCCCCCCTTTATAAATCCATAAATAGTATTTATGTTTTTTTCACATAAATTTATATCCAAAGGTGGAACCCAATTATCTGTCACAGGGCTATTGTAAGAATGAACTGAGATCATATTTATAAAATTAACACTGAGTGTGTACTAAGAGCTTGGCCCTGTTTTAAGTGTATTCATCTTCGTAACAACACTACAAATATTAGGTTGAACCCCTACGAAATTGCCATTTCTGTAGGTGAAAAACAGTTGAATATCAGCAGAATTGTATTTCGGCTTCATACTATTGTTTCATGTTACAAATGAAGAAACTGAGGAACAGAGGGGTTAAGTAACTTGCCTAAGGAGAATCATTGTTTTTCTCATCTTAAATTGAGAAAGCTGATGTTTAAGAAAGAACAAGCAACTTCTCTAAGGATACATGGCTACCTGCCTCTCAGGGAGTTAGATCAAAAGAGATTATATCTGCTTATGTACTTTGTAAATTTCGTATTGCTAAAAATGTTAAACTATTTCTGCTGTTAATATAAAATCTTCTCTTCCTGCCATCCTATTGGGTCTTTCATTCTCCAATTACCAAGGATTACTAGGAAATGATGCCTTTTGTTATCAAGATAAAAAGGCCATCATATTTACTGTCTTCTGAGATGTTTTTCCTCCAAAATGACAGGGTAACTGCAGTCACCCATCCCTGCCCTTTCTGTTATCAACTCAATGCTAAATGATTAAGGTGCTGAAGTACTTTGGTTTGTTCTCAAATTATTCTCGCTGATGTCCTTGGGACAGATGAGGTACAGGGCTGTTGGAGATAACAAAAAAATTCATGAGACATGATCAATTCTCAAGTAGCATACAAAATAAACTTCAAACATAATTTCATGTGATTTCATTTGAGCTGGAACCAGGGACATTTTAGAAAGCAGACACAGCAGAAGAAAGAAGAACCTAAGTTAGGCACTCTGAGACATTATCTTTGAGCAGCATTTGGTGCACTGCAATAAGCCTGGGAGAGACCATCTCCAGCTTCGGCATAGAGAACATGAAGATCTTTCTTATCCACATGTGCTAGGTGTGCTACTCCAGTGAAGTACTTAAATTCCATTAGTGGTTTCCTTGTAAAAATTTCAGCTGCAACAGTAACAGTCTATCTTTATGGTTCTCCTGGACACAGAGAGTATAGTAACTACCAGTGCCTGACTCAGGAGTCAACTTGTGTATGAAACCAGACTCAACCTGTATTTGAAATCTCCACCACTTTACTACCTGTGTGACTTTGGGCAAGCTTCTTCATATCTCTGTATGTCAGTTTTTCATAGGGAATATATTAGTTCTTACCTATATAATTTAGAAGTATTTTAAATGGGATAATGCTCATAGTGTTTAGAACATTGCCAAACATGATCAGCATTTTAATAGGTATTGATTTCTCATGAAATTTTGAGCATATCTTAATTTAACATTTAGAAACACCAGTGCTTTCATGTGTTCAGAAAATGCTTAACCATCCATCAGGAATTTAGGTTAATTTCCTTAAGAAATGATTCATCATACTCCTTGCATTTATCTTATTCTCACTTAATTTTCTAGATTTATCTTTAATGTATCTTTTCCCACTTACCAACATTTACATACCATCTCAGTTTTCCCAGAATAAATACACTTCATCATCAGTTATATCTATCCTGTCCTTTCCTTTCCTTCAATGTTGTAACGCATGCCATTTTTTCTTCTTATTTACTGATAACTGCTGTATTACCAAAATAGACATCAGTTGCAAATACAGAGTAGCTACACTGGGTGCTATTCAAAGCACGGAGAAATTTTCCCCTGAAATTGAAGCTGATGAACTAGAGGCACATTAAAAACAAATTAAGATCCACTCACTACTACCAATATGGGTTACCACAACAGAAAATTGCATGTGGATATTATACACAGTAACAGAGAACTTGTACTAGGAGAAAAAAGTAGAATGTGAGTTATAAATCACAGTGGGTTAATAGAAGACTGTTAGCTCTGATTTTCCTTTTTTCTTGTAGAACCTTTTAATTACTGCATTTCTAATGCACTTACATTTGCCAGTAGTTCTCCTTTTTATTCTTCTAATAATAGTTCCTAAGGTACATCCTGTAAATTACACCTTTCCTTTTCCTCTCCCCCTTCTCTTTAAACAATTCTGAGAGAGAGAGAGAAAAGAGCAAACTGTAATTTTAAGTAACTCCTTTGGATTAGTTCATGTGCTCCTTTAAAAAAAAAAATCTCTGTCATTAGCACTGCGCTTTCCTGTCCCCATTCTTATACATGCCAATTTATCAGCTGCAGCGTTGCTGCTGGCCTGCCGTTTTTCTATTAAGGCACCAACTCTAGACAAACAAGACCTCTCCATTCACTCCCTACATTCTTTACTTTTTTAACTTGTTCTAATTCCAGGTTTCCTCTAAGGACCCTCAATTTCAAAACCGTTCATTAGGCTGGCCGAAAGTACTTCTGTTTCCTTTTACACTATAAAAGGCTAGCTTTCTCCCCAAACTCATTTGTTGAGTTTTGTCTCTTAACCTCCTTACCTCTTACATCACTCTTTGCAAGGACAGTGCCTTTTTTTTTTTTTTTTAACTTCTCTAAGCCTTGTCCCTCTATCTTTGAGATGCTCTGGAAATCTCACCTCCCGATTAAGTAGAAGCAGTAAGTGTTACCACTGAACTTGCCGAACAAGTTAAGGGATGACTGTAGGTCCTACATTTGATAAAATGGCAACAAATCCTAATTTAGAAACCCTAGGAAAAACAATTACGTGGAGACAGAGAAAAATTTGTGGTAAGAATGACTCCATGGCAAATAATTAGGTATGAGAAGAATAGAAATTATTTTTTTTTTCTTGCAAAGATACAGACATTCATTCATATAATAAATATCCCAGATCTTCTACTACACTAGAGCCTGGAATGGTAATAATGAGCCTAACAGTAAAATTTCTACTTTCTGGTGTATTCATTTATGGAATAAGTTATTTTTTGTTGCATACTTTTCTTCCATTCTTCAGTCTTCACATGATACCATTCAAAGTCAAAAGGTACGCACAAGACATCAAACACGTACTTTTAAGTATTGAATTCAATGTCATTTCATTCAAAAGCTTCAACTAAAATAGTTAAAATTACGATAATAAAGTGATGGATTGGAAAAGTAAAATGTTTTCATCTTTCCCTTCCCTTTCCTGCCTTTTATACCAGTAGAAGAAAAGTCCAAGAGTGTGAAAATTTGAGGAAAAGAGAGAGAGCCACATATTGGATAACGAGTGGTTAGTGAGTGAAGTTGTCCATGACTCCTAAGGAACTTACACTTAAATAATGAAATTATGTTTCATATATTTTTATAGATTTGGTTTAAAACTACCTTTCTATGTTCGACAAACTAGGTAGGGAACATATTATTCCCAGTTTAAAAGAGAAAAAAGTTGTATGTCAACTATATTTCAATAAAAAATAAAAATTAAAAAAGATGTTCTTCACAGAAAAAAAAGAGAAAGAGAAAAACCAGTGGAGTAGCTAGTAGATGAAAGCAGGATTGAGGCTAAAACAGGTTTTCCAAATCCTGGTTTGATTTTCTTTTATTATAATACACACTTCCGCCTTTTAAAAATGCACATGCTAATGTAAACCAGCAGTCTTCTGTCATACAAATAGTAAAATATACACCACATTCACAGTTAGCTTATGTTTTATATAGTTCATAGATAATAAGATATTTGAAAACAAATTAAGTTTTTATCAAAATCCTTGGTAAAGTTTGCACTTTCCTTTTGTGTGTTCAATTTTTTGATAAAATTTTAATATATATATATTTTATATTACAGTAGGAAAAATGCATGTATACTTTGATTTCAAACTGAAGTGAATTTTGAAATTCTCAGGCATGGCTCTGACATCAAAGATGTTCAAATAATCACCACACTGATAACATTAACTTGATTGAATATTGCAGTCTTCTTGGTTAGACATATTTAAAAGTTGTCTTCAGTTGATTTCTCTTACTTAGAAAAATGCAGCGTCTAAGGAGAATTCAGTTACGGGCATTAATGTGTTAGCTTTCAGAGAAAAAGTGGATAGGTTTGTGTAGACTTCACATGGACTTTTAAATTTTAAATGCAAAAGATCCCAAGTCTTGTGAGAAATAAAGGTAATTCTCAATGAAATTTAATTGAATGTATGTAATTATCATGTTCTGAGTATGATCATTACTATGTTAAAGTTGCTCTGAGGATATAGATCTTGAAACTCAAGGACTACATCTCCCTGAACAAAGTTTCAGTATCTTAGTGGTTAGTACTCAAAATGCTAAAATATACTGCCCAAATGGTCTGTTTTCTAAAAGTAAGATGACTCTAAATTCAAAGGAAAGCATAAAATTATTTTTTGTATGCTTTTCTTTTCCTTATAATATAATTTTCTTTATCACTGTTTCCTTTTTTCCCATTTCCTGTATCTATTTTGGCCTCACTCTTCAACTTCATTTCACTGTAATTTTCTTTACCCTTATTCTATAACCTGTCACTTCTCTTAGAATTCCCTTGTCTCATCTCCACCTGAGATTAGCCTCTAGCCTGTAATACACAAAGGGGGGTAAGACCAATCCGTGTACTGAAACTATAACATTCCAGTTTATAATATATATTTTTTTCTATTTGAAGCCTTTCTTTCTGTGGTAATAGAAGCCTTTAACCATGTCTTTCTCCATTCTGTTCTATAATCCATCACCCTGCTTTTCCACACTCAACTTGCAGGTTTTGACCCTCCTTCTCTATTACTCTCTTTGAGATCTGAACCTCTTTCATCCCTTTTGCTATATTGCATGCCTATCTCCTTTCAAAAGCTCCCTACTTCTGTTCATGGCAGCTGATCCTCTAGGTAGCTCATCCAGGGAGGGGATGTAGAGGAGAAAGCCCACCAAGTGGTTTCACTTTCAAATACTAAATGTGAATGTTGGCTGGAGCACCAAGTGGCAAGTACAGTACAAACAGTACAGTACGACAGTAAGCACAATGGGAGCTCAAAACTTTTGAATTATTTCCCTGTGTATGTCTGGACTCCATATCTGTGTCTGAATAATCATGTGTTTATCTCAACTTTGTTAGGATTATTCAGTGCAATCATTCAAACCAAAAGGCATTGAATCTGTAACAGAAATACTGCCAAGCCAAAGATTTTGACTTAGGTTCACAAAATAATAAAAAGGAGAAAGAAAGAAAGAAAGAAAGAAAGAAAGAAAGAAAGAAAGAAAGAAAGAAAGAAAGAAAGAAAGAAAGAAAGAAAGAAAGAAAGAAAGAAAAAGAAAAAGAAAGAAAGAAAGGAAGGAAGACTTTCAGCTATAGCATGTGAATGACAACTACTCAAAGCTCAAAAATAAGATGCCACTTCAGACATGGCTATTAAATAGACTAGAAATCATATTCAAGGATGCCAGAAACTCACTGTGCTTTGTTCTGATTCAAATAACCTTTTTAAAGTGGATATGTATCCAAGAGTGCTATGTACTCAGTAGCGTTTAATAAACCCTTGTTTAAATGGATGGAAACTACATAATAATAATTTTGTCAGAGAATTATTTGGAAGAAAAACACATGAACACACTCTTTTCTTTAAAGTGACTTAACCCCAAGAGTTCCCCTGTTGAGAAACACTGGTAATGTCATGGAGATTTGCTTGACGGGCAGGATGGGTGAGTCTAAGCTTGATATTTACAGGGCCTCTGCTGAGGTGAGTATCTCCCACTTCACTTACCTGCTTTATTTATCAATCAATATTTATTGTTCATCACGAACAATTTAGGCTCTTTTTCGATTTTTCTCAGGCTATAGGGCTGGACTGGGGTAGAAAGAAATTAGTTTATAATATATCCTAATATAAACAGTTAACAAGACTTTACCCTGCCTGGCTCCTTCTCAGTGTTTCAGGCCAGGGTATTTTCTCGAGTGAGCTCATGGTTTTGTGTCTAAGGTTGAGGAAATAGGCTGATGGACTCTATCAAAGGACTAATAATTTATTGAGCACTAGCTATGATACCAGCACTTTTGAAGATGTTTACATACATGATTTCATTTTCAGGCTCCCAACACATCTATCCCCTTTTCACAGATGGGGAAACTGAGGCACTAATCAGTTAAAGAATTTGTCTAAGGTTATGCAACATGTGGTAGACCCAGGGATATAACCCTGCAATCTGACTTGAGAGACTGCCCTCTCAACAAGTAAGGTTGTCCTAGGGTAACTGAGTTAATTAATTCAACTCTTGTTGTGTGAAGTTGTGGTTTTGTTTTGTTTTGTTTTGTGTCTGCCAGGCTTACTTCGCCGGGTTGAATCATGCTGAATAGATTGCCTTGTCTACAGTTGCCAGCACAAAAGGTTTTGTTGTTGTTGCGTTTTTTGCTTTTGGGTGAAGCTCTTTTTCTTGGCCTGATTATTCCAAAAGCAAAACATAAGCATTATCAGGAGGACACTAGGCCACTGGTCCCTGGGGCAGCAGGTATAGAGAAGCACCCAGTGGAAGGAGTGACAGAAGTAGCCCAAGTCCCACTGGCTACAGCTCTCTAATCAGGTTAATTATTGTGAAGATAGAATCTAGGGAAATGATCACTTGGGTCACCAGGTTAAGGGTTCTAGCTAAAGAACACAGAGGTCAGGGCCTGAGGTAAGCCTAAGGGAGCACAAGGAAAATGAGGTCAAAAACACAGGTGTTTTTGCATCAGAAAAACAGGGTAGAAAAATCACACCACAGCTCAGGCTCACTGTGTAGGATGGGGAAAGGTCAAACTGCCAGATGACAGAGCAAGCATAGTCCACTGAATTTGCAGGGGTCCCTTCTGCATCTGTAGCTACGATGGCAAGCCCTTTGTGCCTAGCTTATCTATTTTTTTCTATAAGCTCCTGATGGTGAACACTAATCTCTCACTTTTAGTTCTAGGTTCCTAAACCGGGGGAGCTATGTCTAGGAACACATGGAAAGGTTTCGTTTTCTACTCTGCTTTTTCATTGACCTTGCTTGTGTTCAGCTATCTCTTCTGATGGAGAATGAGACCGAGACTGAAACGCTTCTTCAACAGCTGCTGACTATCATACTAGAAACTACTATAGAAGAATAAGGGCCAGCTCAGAGAATCTGTCATTCTTCTAGTCTTAAGAATTAGGACCTTGGGTAAGGGAGACATTTATAAGTTAGCTCAGCATTCAATCTTGACCTAAATCCAGATCCTGCTAAATTGTATGGCAGCCTAAAGACATACTTTGGCAACACAGATACATTTCCCGCATTGCAGGATGCACAGAGTTTGTTTTGACATCATTATTTATTTAAATTTAGTTCTGATGCCACCGTGATCTGCTTACTAGACGGTTTCAAATTTTGAATTCTAACCTGGGTTTCAGTTTGTTCTCAAGTCTCTGTTATATCCAGTGAATCAAAGGATAGTTTGATAATTTCAACAAAAATATTTTATGGGGTAAACATATTTGGGGTTGTGGAATTTGACATTTTCTAGTTTTGCAACTATAATTACAAACAGATATACATTGTTTTAATTTAATTTTTAAAACAGATTTTATTTATTTGACACAGAGAGAGAGAGACAGTGAGAGAGGGAGCACAAGCAGGGGGAATGGGAGAGGAAGAAGCAGGCTTCCCACTGAACAGGGAGCCCAAAGCCTGAAGCAGGGCTTGATCCCAGGACCCTGGGATCAGGACCTGAGATGAAGGCAGAGGCTTAATGACTGAGACACCCAGGTGCCCCACATTGCTTTAATTTTAAAAGCCAGACCTGAAAGGTTCCACTTTCCAGGATGACTCTAGAAGCTCCATGGCTAGTATCCTGCTTGCTGTTTAGTCAGCTTCTGTTTGTGCACTCAGATCATGCTGACAGTATTGCAGGCTCTCGAAGACATGGAAAATAACTGTATTCCATGGACTCAAAGTATGTAAATACATGAAAATATCTGAGCCTCGGAAGTATTTCCTGTTTCATGGTTCAGACTTATAAATTAGAAAAACTGGGCTCCATCAACATCGCAGAAGTCATCAGTTGGAGCCAGGGTGAGGGACTGGGATTGAGGGAGTCTTCTCCAGGCTATTAGTGGAGTAGAACAAAATCTTATAAATGGATGGGGAAAGAATGCTCACATAAAACTCCAGCTGCTATCTCAATATTTATTCCTGATAAATTTGTCCTCAGTGACCACTTCTACTCTGTTCATGATATGCAGAGTCCAGAACACTGAAGAAGCAACTAGGAATCAGACTGAGGTTACTAAGCACAGAGATCCGAGTACAAGAGAAAGCCAAGATCAAAAACTGAATACGCCTCTTAGACCCACATCAAGGAAGAGAACATTCCTGCCCATCAGTGAGTGTAGGGGATATTGAGTTCAGCAGAGCCTTGAGGGAGGAAATAAAGCATGGAAGCCCCAATTGATATAGCACAGTTAGAAGAGAAGGTGACCTCATTCCTCTGCCTTATTTTTGGAATGATGTTGGGGCAAGGGGTTCCCTACAATATTCCCTATCAGTATTAATTCCCTATGATACCTCTTCTGCCTGCCTCTTGCCCTTCTCTATAACTGCCTCCGTGGGTCGCTGCCTAAACTCAATACATTGAGCCTTTTCAGCACAAAATCTTTAATTCATTATAGCTCCAAGATACTCTTATCTGTCAGTTTGATGCAACTTAGTGGAATGACCACAACACCGAGTCAAACCTATATCAGTTTGAATTCTGGCTTTGACATTTACAGTCTGTGCCCCCTGGGAAGTTTACTTATACCTCTTTAAGCCTCAGCGTCTTCATTGTAAAATGAGTAAAATAGTACCTATCTCACACAGGTGATGAGAGGATTTAAGGGACAATATATACATAGGATAGGGCCTTGCACATGGAAGTCATCAGTACATGGTAGTTTTATTATTTCCCTATACCAATATCTGTATTTGTTTCCCATGGCTGCTGCAACAAATTATCACAAGCTGAGTGGCTTCAAATAACAGAAATTTATTCTTTCGCAGTTCTGGAGGTAAAAAATCCAAAATTAAGCTGTCAGCATGGCTGGTTTCTTCTGGAGACTCTGAGGGAAAATACTTTCTGTTTCTCTCCTAGCTTCTATGGCTGCCAGCAATCTTTGGTAATCATTGACCTGTAGACACATCACTCCAGTCTCTGCCTCTGTTTTCATGTGGCCTTCCTTTCTGTGTCTCTGTGTCTCTTCTCCTTTTCTGTTACTTGTAAGGACATATGTCACTGGTTTTTGAGCCCACCCTAATTTAGGATGATCTCATTTGGAGATCTTTACCTTAATTACATTTGCAAAGATCCTTCTTCCAAATAAGGTCACACTGAGAGGTTCCAAGTGGACCTTATCTATTGAAGGAACACAGTTCACTCCACTACAAAATATGTGGTTAGATGAATTGCACACCTTCACGTCCATATGTTGAAGCCCTAACCCCCAGTACATCAGAACGCGACTGCATTTGGTAGATAGGGCCTTTAAAGAGGCTATCACATTAAAATGAGGCCATTAGTGTGAGCCCTAATCTGGTCTGGCTTGTGTTTTTATAACAGGAGGAAATCTGAACACAAAGAGAGACACCAGGAATGCACATGCACAGTGGAAGGCATACTGTGTGTGAGGACACAGTAAGAAGTGGCCTTTTGTTAAGCGAAGGAAAAAGGTCTCAGAAGACCAACTTGCTGACACCTTGAGTGTGTACCTGCAGCCTCTAGAAGTGCGAGAAAATGTCTGTTGTTTAAGCCACTTAGTCTGTGGTATTTTGTTAGGCCACCCTCACGAACTAATATAATACATAAAATTAATGAGCAGCCTGCTTTCTTTGGTTTCTTTCTTTAAGATTTTATTTATTTATTTATTTATTTATTTATTTATTTATTTATTTATTTATTTATCAATTTATCAGAGAGAGAGGGAGAGAGCACAAGCAGGGGGAGCGGGAGAGGGAGGAGCAGACTTCCCACTGAGCAGGGTCCCCCAGTACGGTACTCTATCCCAGGACCTTGGGATCATGACATGGGCTGAAGGCAGAAGCTCAACTGACTGAGCCATCCAGGTACCCCCTTTTTTTGGTTTCTTTAGGGGTCTAGCGGTTACACATGGAATCTGACTTTTTTTGTTTTTCACTTTCAGTATAGTATTTATTTTTTATTTTTATATATTAACATACACTGTATTATTAGTTTCAGAGGTAGAATTTAGTGGTTCATCATTTGGAACCTGACTTCTTACCGTGTACTCATGAATCCCTTGTTTGCAGTAACCTTACAATGTGAGGGAAGTTCACTTCCCTCCTGCTCTGATACTACTTAATACAGTAGGTAGTGTCACTTAACTGAAATTCTGCTGCATTTTGTAGCTGAATTAAGTGAAATACAGTGAATATAGTTAAGTACCTGACAACTAAATTCTGTAGTATCTCAGACCATCATAATGAATGGTATGGTTATTGTCAAATCTAGACGGTATAGAGGATTTCGATTAAAAAGGACTATTATAAGCTTGTTTACTTGTGATCTACCTTCTCCTTTTGCTAGTTAAATGTTAAAAAAATCTGGTTAATTGACAGTTTTGGTTATTAAAGTAAAGTTATTACGTCCTAAGACGTAACACAATATTTTACCCCACTTCAACTTAAACGCCATTTCACTTATATATTAAGTTACCTATTCTACCATCCTTCATTAGCAACTTCTAAAAATAGCTTTCATGAGCATGAAACTTTGCATCTTTTAATTTATGGGCTTGAAAAAACCCTAAACTCCTAAGTGTTATCTTTTTAAACTAGCTTATGATTAGCACAGCTGTTATTTTAGTTCCTTGTCTTACTGCTTTTGTAAAGAGCTTTGGGATTTTTATGAAGGTGCTAAGCTTATAGTGTATTTTTAATCACCAATTCAGTTATCATTATCTTTGTCATTAAAAACAGCACATCTGTAAGCCTATGTTGGCATTCAAATAATATACATAAGCAATTAACAGTAAATATTAATAATGATATTGTCAACCTCTAAAACAGAAAGCCAGAATGATTACGTTAAAGAAGCATATCTAGTTCTCTTAAGCTTTTCTCTAACAAGTGTGACTTCAAATATATTTATTGTTGGGATATTTATCTGACATATTACTTATGACTGGCATACCTAGAGGTTTTAGGGCAATACATCAATCAGTACTCTGGGGGTGGATCTCACATTTTACTCTCTTAACAATAGTTGGCAGCAGGTAGCATTCCTTTCCTCTGTGTCTATTCTGACCTGCTCCAAGGTCAAGACAATGAATATGTGATCCACCACTCAGTTCCCTCTGAAAATTCATGGCTTTCTCACAGTTGCCATAATCTACATGTTTCTTCACTGTGTTAACGTGAATAAATAGGTTATTGAGAAAAGCAAGGGAGATAAGGCTACTGATACTTTAATCTTTATGGGTAAAATGTGAGTGTTGGAATGATACTGGAAAGCATTATGATTCAAGTGCTTTGAACAGACTTCTTGGTCTAGACTGTAAGCTCTACTGAACTGTTTCTCTCTTTTGTCATTGCTTCCCAGGTGCTTAGCACAGTGCCAGGCACCCAGGAGGTGATTAATAAATAATTTTTAATGGGTAAGTTAGTGAATGAGCAAACTGCAAAACGTATCACCACTCTTCATTAGGAAAAATATTATTAGTTGCTTAGTCAACAGTGATAAATGGTACTGAACTCCATCTGGCGAAATTAAAACAAAAAACAAAAAACACATAGGCCACTTTGCCTCAGGCTCAAGCAAAGCATTATCAAGATGCATAGAGAGGAGCAAACACAGGCACACATCTGTGAAATAAGGAAGTAACAGCAATTACATATATCTCACAACCCATCAAGCAGTTCAAACAGAATATATAAACATAGCATCTATGCTGTTACCTCCTCAACCCTCCACCCTCCACCCACCACCCCCTGTGATAGGACATTTGAAATCTTAGGAAGTCTCTAGAGGAAATGCAAAATCAAATGGAATATATTGTGAAAAGTTCTTGTAGGAAATAAGTTTTCAGCCCAATTTTGAAGAAATTGTGAGCTCTCATTTGGTAAGTAATATGAAATTGATAGATTAGGAAGCCACTGTAGGAACTTGAAAAGCATAATGGAATTAAGGGACAGAATAATGTGGGCAATTTTTTAATGAACTCATACAACAGAGAAACAGGAAAACTTGATATAATATATGTATAAATGTTTTAAGAATGTATTAAGCATAATACAATGGTTCATTTCTGTAAATAATATCCTTGGGCCCTAGCAGAAGGGAGGCTGGCTCAGATAATGGCTTCCTGAAGTCAAATTGTTGTACTTGCCTACACAAGCCTAGTTAATAATCTTTCAAAATCTAACCACCTGTGAGTGAGACATTGAGGAAGTAGTAATAAATAAACTATTTTACTGCACCTTAGGGAAATACACTCATAATTTTACCCTACCTGAATCATGGGAGAGTAATTGTGGTACCTTAGACATGGTTTTCTATAAAATCACAGGCTTTGTCTGTATAGGTGAATTAGAGAATCAAGTCAATCAATAATGTTGAGTAAAGAATAAAACGACAAAAACAAAACTTCTCCCTCAATTACCTGAATCATTAAGGTAAGAGTGGGTTTTATAAAGAGTACATTTTCTAGATCAGTGGTTCTCATCTTGTTTAAAACAAGATAAGCACTATCTGTTGACTGAATAAATAGCATGTTTTACACTTTTTTGGAATAAGTGTTATGATACTTAGAAAAATCAAAATTTCATTTACAAATGTTTCTGACTTCAAATATAGCACAAAGTGCCACCTCTGTAGATGGGGGAGCAGTTCTCAGAGAAGAGGGGTTAGTTAAAGGCAGTGCAAAATATCCCAAAGGGTGTTTGTTACCATGTGCCTGGTTTGGACCATTGTATGCTTTTTTTAAACAAAACTAAAAGAGGAATTCTTCAACAATGTTTTCCAGTATAATACATTTTCCTAACTGGAAAAGGTTAGGGACCACCGAGCTAGACAATTGCTTGGATCTGTGCTGACAGTTGTGACTTTCTAGGATCACAGGATTAAAGAGCATCTCAGCAGATTTGACGTCTTTGGCTGTCTTTGTGATTGATGCTCATCACAGTGGCCAGAACCATGATGAGCCTATCCCCATCAGTCATTAAGGAAGGCTGTCATTTCACGCATATTGCCATAATTTGAGGACATGTCTGAACAGTGGAAGCAATGAAACTGCAACATGGCCAATCCTGTAAATTTAGCCATTTATCACATATTATAAGATCTAGAGTCGGTGGCCAGGGTGATGGATATTAATGATGGAGATGGCTTGATTTAAATAGTTTATTGTCCACAGGTGTAACTTAAGTATAATTTATTTCCTTTTCCGTGAAAATAACCATGGTTAAGACTGGGAAGATTAACCGTCAGAAATTACTTAACTAAGAAAGAGAAAATGATTTAGTTTATCCCATAACAGATTTAAATTACATCAGAATTGAAGGAGAAAAATGTAAAAATTATGAAATGCAAAGAAAATGAAAACAGGGAAGAAATACACATCATCATCAAGTCATTAGTTCAGATGAATCATTTTGCTTAATATAGAGAGCACAGTTAATAATGGATAATCTCCAAAAATGCTTGAAATGTGGCATTGCAAAAGGTAGTTCTGTTCATTTTTTAAAATTTTTTGCAAAGTCAGATAATTTTGAGAAAAAACAGTACTGCAGAAGGTACTAAAATTGCTAAACACAGCATCCCAGTTAAAAAATAGCTACAAATAGGAAGCTATCCTTGGTAGAACAAAAAATAAACTTAAAAAAAAAAAGTTTTGTTTCTAGGGAATCAAAGATCTCAAGCAGGGACAAATGGCAAAACACTGAAGTTGAAAAAGAAATAAATGTAAAGAAGCTTATCCATAGAATTAAAACTAGATTGAAAACAAAACAAAACCCTGATTATCATAAATGATTTTTAAAATGGTGAAGTTTGGAAGATATTTTAAAATCATGTATTCAAGTTAGGTTAGTTAATTATCACATAGTAGGGGTCACTTTCTACCTACATTTTTAATCCCAGCATCTAATAAGTGAAAGCACATATGACATATACCTTTTGAGAGGTTTACTAGTCCTAACCCTCTTCAAAAACTAGTTCCATTTCTATAGTAGATGCTAGGTTCCATATTTGAATGAGGTGATCCTTCCCTGTCTTCATAAGAGATAGGACTGAGGACAGAGTGAAAGAGATCTGCCCTAAGATAGGTAAAGCTGATTCTCTCCCTTTGAGAATTTGGAACTGAAGCACGGTTAATTAAGGGCGGGAATAGGAAAGGGATGGGAAGCCAGTGCAGGGCTGTGTCTGGGCATGTGCATGTGCAGAAGCAGAGAAAGTCACTTGAGAGAAAGGGAGGAAGAGAGAAAGAGATGCAAAGAGAGAGGGAGACTGAGGGGCAAAAGCAAGAAAGTGAGAGGGTACGCACAAGAGAAAAGCAGATACTCAATGAGAGACAGCCCCAGGAAACTTCGTCTTGTTCTATATGGTTACGGTTTCACATGAGGTTTGATTGAAGTCCCCAACCTGGGTTTCTGAGAGTTTTCCCTACAGTTTTTATAATCTTCAATTTGCTCAAGCATTAGGCTATGAGTTAAATTTAGGGCATGGAGAAAAGGTAAGGTTCTGCAGAAGTTAGGGGGAGAGCTAAATATGAGACAGAATCATCACATTTCTCTTCTTTTAAGTTCCTGTATTTGGTAGTTTACTAAAACACAATACCTATATTTATAGGCTCTCTATATGTTAACACATAATAATGGAATACGTAGGTTTAGTAACTTCTCCAGGTCATATGGTGTCTTAGTGGACTGGAATATGATTTCCGAACACATAACCATCCTATTAGATTTTGCTTAGTTAAAGCTTTTAGATTTTGAAATGGTTATCCAAAATTAGGCTGCAAGTTCTTTCTCTACATAATGTGTTTTTGCCCAAGTGACCCTGATGTGACACAATTTGTACTTCTGGTAGAAATACAAAGGTTAGGAAAGAAACTATAATAAGATGCCATCTTCTGTCTACAAAACTGGGGGGGGGGGGGAAACCAAAACAAACCAAAAAACCTAGAGTTGATGAGGGTTTAGGGAAATGGGCCATCTCACACTTGGGTGTTTGAATTATAATAGGAAATATACCAATACTCATTCATTCAACAAATACTTATTGAATGTATTCTCTATGTCAGACATTGTTCTAGGCACTGAAATTTGGCAGTGAACAAAACAGACAAAAATCTGCCTGCATAGAACTTACATATTTTTCAAAAAGATTAAAACTGTACATATCCTTTTAACCTAACAGTGGTAGTTTTTAGATATATGCATATGTATTTTTTTCACACAGTGGAATACTATGTTGCCATTTAACACGTTTTTAAAGAATATAATGTTAAGTATTACGTTACAAAGGAGTAACTATAGTAGGTTCTCATCCTTATGAAAAATAGTTCAAATAGTGAGATAAGTACTCACACACATATGCTTTTTTAAAGCAAAAGAAATATATACGAAAACAGTAATGGTAGTTGCCTCTGTATGATGAGATTATAGATAATTTTAATTTTGCTCATAGTATGTCTCCATGTTTCTAGATTTTCTGTCATAAACCTACATTAATTTGGTCTCTTTTGCCTCAAGAGTAAGATGCATGATTTTCACATTTTCGTATTTTTAAAATTGAGAATTATGAGCTCAATGTGGGCAGGAATCTGTGTTGAAAACTTAGCTGAATCAATGAATGTGTTAGTGTCAAAAAGAAAACATTCATACTTTAGGCAAAGGAGCACATTGTAGTACAATTGTCACAGTGCATGTTTGACATTATCAATGCCTATAAGCTGATTAATACTTCTGTCTCTCCAGTTGAGCTATTTGTCTCTAAAATGCCGCATGAATTTTAACTTGTTTGGATCCATATATATTGTTTAAAATGTCCTTTGAAAAGATGAGCACGGTGTACCTAAAAGACAATTTAATTAAAGGTAGTGGATCCCAAACAATAGCTTCTTATTCAAGCCTGAACAGCTCCATGTCCAAAGTTCCCATTGTATGCATTTTAATCAAGGAAAACAAACAAAACCATAGAAAATAGAAAAACTTCAAGTAATATAATGCAAGCCGTATAATATGAAATTAAACTGTCAGTCCTGAAGATGTTAATAAAAAGTTCAAGTTTTAGGGTACATTATAGTGAACATCTGTTGTTTTTACCCCTTGGCATCTGTATTTCCCACTCTGGAAAATAGGACCTGCTCTCTACAAAAACCTTTTCTTTGGGGAGCCCCTTCTCAGCTCATGTAATCCACGTAGGTTTGGCCCACACAACAAACTCTAGAGCTGTGCTGTTCAATGCAGTAGTGACTATTATTTTAAATCTAAATTGCTTACAATAAAATTTAAAATTTTATTCCTCAGTTGCATCAGGCGTATTTCAGGTAACCAATGGCCACACATGACAAGTGGCTACCATGTTGGACAGTGTAAATTGTAGACATGTCCGTCATCACAGGAAGTTCTTTTGAATTGTGCTGTGGAATTAAGTAACTCAGGAAATCCCATGTGACTGGCCATAGTGATGAATTCAGAGGACACATGATCCAATCAGTTTAGTGAGAGCCAGGACCACGACTTTTGTAAGGGTTGAAAGAGAGAGGTTCTCATGACCCTACTGGAATAAAAGAGGATATGACATTGGAGCTAGTCCAGTTTCCACAAGGGACAACTCTGCTGAGTACGGAAACTGCGTGGAAGAGAGAAATGAGATTGTGATGATGTTTCTCGAGTCTATGAACTGGCAGTGCATAAAGACTATTTACAGGTTTTTAAATTACAAAAGCCAATAGTTTTCCTTTTTGCTCAAGATCATTTGGGGGCTATTTGGTTGTCTAGATATATAACTGAAGAAGTATTGACTGAGATATATAATTGAAGGTGAATTAACTGAAAAGTCGTGGTTGTCTCTTTGATGCCACTATCAAGGCTCAAAAGTGACTCCAAGGATATCAAAAAGATTTTGAGTCAAACTTTGTAATTCAAATATGAGTGATATGTAATCATATAGATATTGTATGCTGTTGCCAATGAGCAAACAGAACTCTTGTGTGTAAATTTCATGTTATTTATTTTCTGAAAAGCTTTTACCAAATCAGCAGGAGTAGATTCTTACAGTTGATAGCTTCTTAGCATCTATGAATATGATATATATTTATGTTAATATAGAAAACTTTGGGAGGACAATAATTTCCCCCCCCCATATTCATCAGCTCATACGTTCTCAGATTTGCTTTACTGATGCATAAGTACTTAATGATCTTTTGTATACTGCTTGAAGAGGCTTGGTAGCCTGCTTCCATCCAATAATTGGATGTCTTTAATAGTCTTTTCATATTTAGTCATAGTTCTTATGATGATACAGAAAGAAATTTGTATAATTTATTGCTAACATTTTGGTGTGCCATATTTAATTTTATATTTCTTTTCTCTTATTTCTCTCCTCTAATTTATACCTACTATCACTGGATTTGAAGGTTGGAAAAAGTAGCTAGAATGAACTGTAAAGAATAGGTGAAGAAAGGGCAAAGACCCAGCTTGTTGGGGCACCTGGGTGGCTCGGTCGTTGGGCGTCTGCCTTCGGCTCAGGGCATGATCCTGGATCCCTGGGATCGAGCCCCGCATCAGGCTCTTCTGCTGGGAGCCTGCTTCTTCCTCTCCCACTCCCCCTGCTTGTGTTCCCTCTCTCGGTGGCTGTCTCTCTCTCTGTCAAATAAATAGGTAAAATCTTAAAAAAAAAAAAAAAAAGACCCAGCTTGTTATCATTAAAAAAAGAATGCTTTAATTTCAGGGCAGGCCTTTTCAAGTATTTTGTTTGTTTTCTCTTTTAAACATCTGTAATACAGCTAGGAGAATCATCGTGCCCTAAGTTGAGTCGAGTTCTCCACTTTTGCTCTGATAGCTTTAGCAGCAACTTGTTTGCATATGCTTCCATTCCATTTTCATAATGAAATATAGTTAGCAAAGATGAAAATGCCAAGAAAATAGATGTGTTTTTAAAAATGGCAGGGGATTGGGTGGGGTAACTGGACATGTTTTCTAGCAGAGTTTACAAAATTACATTTCCCTCATTTCATATCCCTTAAATAGACTAACCAGGTAGAAGATAGCCCATTTTCAGAAAAGCTCCCTCAGGAATCGGTGGGAAATGTTCAAAAAACACTCTGAGTCAACATGCTGACTAGTGATCAGGGAAAAAAGAACAAACTCCATGAACTCCACTAGCATTTGGGCTATATACAAAGAGCCATCACATCCCAGACTTAGGGAATGATATATGATGCACCTGGAAAAGTACATTCAGTTTGGATAAACTCAATTCCAGAAATATGTAGAAGATTGGAGAGAGTTAAGAGGGAAAAAAAATGATGAAATGACTAGGGAGGTGAGGTTGGGAGGGGCTTGGGAAGAAAGATTAAAGCAACTGACTAAGTAACTTTTAAGATCTGACATGATAAGAGCCAACAAATAATTTAAAATAGCAAATACTGGGGCGCCTGGGTGGCTCAGTTGTTAAGCGGCTGCCTTCAGCCCAGAACCTGATCCCAGGGTCCTGGGATCGAGCCCCACGTTGGGCTCCCTGCTCCTCTGGGAGCCTGCTTCTTCCTCTCCCACTCCCCCTGCTTGTGTTCCCTCTCTCGCTGGCTGTCCCTCTCTCTGTCAAATAAATAAATAAAATCTTTTTAAAAAATAGCAAATACTATTGAGACACAGAAATTATTTGGGCAAAAGACCACAGGAAAATAAGCAATATTGAGAAATCCAAAATTCTGGCTACATACAGAGGAAAATGAAAAACAAACACAAATAGTAACTTTTGAAATACTCTTAAGGAGACCATAAGAAACTCTAACTCATGGCAAATTTACTACTAACTACAAAGAAAGCCATGGGTGTTGGAAGATGATTGTAAGGAATGGGTGATGGGTGATATGACTGGAAATGTTCTTTCCTACTTAGTATTTCTACAAATCTATTATAATATATAAATTCAAATTTATATTGAACAAGGGTATATTCCTTGCCATGCAGCGAGGCTTAAACAAAACTTTTAAAGAACCCATTATTACACAGTTTGCCCTGGGATCTCTGACTAACATAGGGGAGAAAACAGTTTTTAATCTGCAGTTTTCTGAAAACAATTCAATTAAAAATAATAAAAAATCTGAAACGCTGCCCACAAGGGTTAATAACTACAGAGGTGTCCAACAGATATTCAATCACAAAAATTTAAATGCTCTTTTCATTAAGCCTCTTGTGTCTTTTTCCATGGCTAAACCAAGATAATTGTTTTGGGGCTAATTTCTGAGGCTATTTAATAACACCTCCTGCTAGACTTCTTATGTAAACGCAGCAAGAGGAAGCATCCAGAGTAATAGAAAAATAGTTGTGCTCATTTTACAGCTCAAATTCATACTTTTCTTTATAAAAGAGATCCTGCTGTTTGAGTTTGGCAACTGCCTTACCAACTGCATTGGGGAAGATTGGATTAGGAGGCAAAGCTGACTATGCAGTAAAGTCCCCACTCTCTAGCAGGATTTTTATGTAAATTCCATTACAGTTCATACTTTTGCAGATAATGAAATGGATACAAAACACTTCAAGGTTTCTAAGTCAGCAAAATAATGAACAGGATAGCCTGTAAACTGCTTTAATACATTTTTGACATTTGGTCACTCATAAAAATGGGCTTTATATTTCTTCTTTCATATAGGTTTTCTTTTTTAATGCTACATTCTAACAGCTCATAGCTCTCTCTACAGGTTATTGCTAATGTGTGAACATGAACTACAAAAAGTTCATCGTACTTTAAATTTCAGCAAGTGGCAAATTCTACATTATGTTTCCTTAAGAAAATATGGACAATTTTTTTTCCTCCAAAATGTCATTCCTTTAGATTGAAAAGAAAGAAAGAAAGAAAGAAAGAAAGAAAGAAAGAAAGAAAGAAAGAAAGAACACATACCTTATAGACTAATGGCAGTGCCAGAGGGATATGCTTTTGTAATTAACTAACCACAAAATTAAAATTATGTAGATTGATCTATAATTATTCTTTTATATAATTTGTGATGACATGTATGGGTAAAAGTGTGTTTTCAAAAGACTAGCCCCTAGAGACAATATGTTTTCAGATTTCCAAATGGATCTTTTTTAGCAATAGTCAATGACTATAGCAGAAACAGTCAAGAAAAATATTATGTAGCACAATGTATAAAATGTATTCTTTACCTTCTGCTATTGTCATTTTAGTTCCATATACTGTCTGTGTTTGAAGGTGAAATTCCCATTAGTGTCAATGGAGAATCCAGGCATGGGGTAAAGGAAACTCAAGACTTTGGCAACAATGACACAATTTTCCAACTGAAACAAGAATGTGAACAAAGTACCCATTTCAAATATAAAGTATTCTGGTGATCCATTATCCCATTAGTGTAGCTGAACTTTTCAGGAAAGTGTACTCATCTTTATTCTGGGATGACTAACACATGCAATATTCCCTTTGGTATATTCAACAATTTCAGTCAAAATAGGAAGCCTATCGACATTTCACCTCATTGCCAAATCAAACAAGATCAGTCATTTGAACGGAGTCTCACTGATAGATGATTTTTGATCGTGAAATGTCAAAACATGATGCATGACCTTTGGCTTGTAGTTAGCCTTTTGGGAACCATGCAATGCCTTTCTCCAAAGAAAAGCCCAGCCTCAGGTTCCTGTGGGCCCATGCAGAGAAATATATGACTGGCTCATGATTTAAAATGCTTCACTCTCATGGAGCTCTCAAATGCACAAAGCGTTCTGGAAGTAAACAGTCCCAGGACTATGCTTTGGTAAGTCCTGATGACTTAAAGAACCAGCCAGATGAAGAAATGGAGACGTGACCATGCTAAACAGGGGCAAAAGACCCACAAGCACTGATAGAAATACTGAGTGCTTACTTAGGCTTATGCTGATTGCTTTACATGCATTATCCCAAATAAGACTTGCACACTCCTATAAAGTAGGTCTATTATTGTCTCTGTTTTACAGATGAAAAGATTGAGGATTAAAATCATATAGCACTCTATTTTTCAGAAGATCAAATGCTATGTAGTAGAATTGGATTTTAAACATTCTTAACCACTTTAAATACTGTCTTTCCCTTCAATCCTCCCCAACACAATCACCACCACCACCACCACCACCAAGAAAGTAATTTGCCCTACATACTTTTTGGGATATACATTGGTTTTTGTGGTTTTATTCTTTTATGCTGCTTTTGATAGTTTTTAACCTGGTTTAATTTAGGTCTTAGATTATGATTTTGTTGCTGGTGGTGGTAGCATGCAGCTCTTTGTATGACCTTGGCCAATTACAGTTAGTTCTGCTCTTATTTCCCTCTAAGAGATTTTTCTTTAAAATTGCTGACCATATATGGAAAAGAAAATAGAGATTCCTCTGTTTGTTGTTGGTCTGTATGATTCTGACAGTAACAAAATGTAATTTCTGGGAATGTAATTATATTTTTACCAACAATAAAAATAACCAGTGAATGTGTGCACACTCATCAGGCCATATGCTAGATGCTTTGAGTATAGAAACTCATTCAGCACTCACACAACACTGTGGAGTAAGTATTACTGTAACCATTTTACAGATAACAAAATGGAGCTCAAACAATTTAAAGAACTTGTTTAAGATTATATAAAGTCTATAGCAGAACTGATCCAACACAGATCTTTCTGCCTCTGTGGACCTTGTGCTTTCCATATCCAGGAATATTAACTCTTCCGAGCTACTTTCTTTTAGACTAGAAATAAACTACTAAGATCTGACAAATAAGTGAAGATCATTAGCATAAGATACAATAGCATAACTGCCTTTCTTTCTTCCCATCTTGTCACTTACATCATCCTTCTGTCCACTCTTGTCCCATTTTTATATGAAATGATATTATATGTTTCAGTACTTTGAGCAATTGTGATACTGTGGAGTTTTGGATGTCTGGCAGCGGCTGTCATAAGTGAAGGGAAGAAACAAATCATCCCTAACTCTAGATTTGCCAAGCTTAGTGGTGTCTGTGGGAACAGGATGCCTTTGCCTACCTTGATCTAGTTGGCCTCAAAACCTCAGCTCTTAATTATAATACCAGGTTCATCTAATGTGTACACTGGACCTAAGAATTCTGCTTCCTTTCACTTCTGTTCCTCATTATGTTATGTGCCCCTGGTCTCATGAAGAAACAATGAAAAAGAGAAAGCAGGGGGGATAAGAGGTATTTCCCCCAGCACTTGGCAATTTGACATGTATACAGATCTGTATTTATCTCTGTCTCATCCTTTTGAAGGTAAGCTTGTGGGGAGTACCATGCATGTCAAGTTGCATTAAGTACTCAGCACACTCTTACTCAACGCTTACCATAATAATTCTCATATTCATTCAAGAGAAAAGCCTTCTTTTCTTATGTCCAGCCAACTGAAAAGATTCATAAGGATGATTTTAAAAGATTGAAAGGCCACTCTAAGCACAAAAATTTACAAGATACACATACAGAGAGAGCAAAATCTCACAGTGGTAAAATACACTATTTGAGTTGTTGCTTTTTCTCTTGTTCAGACCTAATGTCTGCATAAAATGTTTGTTCAAAGCTGGTACATATTGTATCACTCAAGAATATATGTATGTCTCTTCAGAATTAAAAAGAGAAAAAAGAAAAACTCATCTGTTTGTGAACGAATCTGTACTTTTGAAGGGCTTGTTTGGTTGAAAGTTTATAGTACTTATTTTACAAAAAACAAAACAAAACCCCTCCAAAACAAAGGATTTTACTAAATTAGCTTCTTCTAGAAAATAAATCTGGATATGATCAGGAGCAGTCAAAGCAAGAAGCAGTAAAATCCAAAAATAATATTATAAACAGCTTAAGTCATTTAACTTTATGTAAATCTACTGAGGAGGAAAAAAAATGAGAGCAGAAAAAAAGAGACTGAACAAAGCAGGTTAAAAACTGGGAGGAGAGAACTCTTGCATCAAAGGAAAAGAAACAAAAGAAATTACAAGCTATTCTTCTTTTACTGTAAAGGAATTAAGACTTGCACCTATGATACATTGGAGTAGAAGCAACTATAAAAGAATAAAACATGCCCAAACCTGTATTTGGATCAAGGTGGAGTAGCTACCTGCCACAATTATATAAAACCATCTCAAGTTATTGTTACAGGATTATTTCTGAAATAGGAAAATACTCAAGTATGTAACATACTTCTCAGAATTTTCTCCCCTCAATCAGTAAGTTATAGCATTTCAGAACACAGCAAGTGCCACATTTATTAATTTCTAATACTGAATTAGAGTTTTCTAAATCTTCTTTATCCCCTTTAGAGTTTTATGCCTGACTTCTGTTTCATTGTGTATAAAAATGCATCAAAAATTATGCATATTTTTTATTCTACTGTCATTTTTTTAAATTGCTAGGTAAAAATTATTTCTCAGCTATCAAGCATACACAAAAGTGTTTACCCTTAAGTTACAAAAATTTGCTTAAGGTAAAATGATTGCTAAATACTATAAAACAAAGAAATATCAAAATGCATTTATTTTTAAGAAGTTTGACACCATATAGCCCTAATGGTATATAGGTCTGTTTGCCTAATAATAAGGTAACCATTTATCCCTCATCTGGGCAATCCCAATTTATGTCTCTTGCTCTGGCACAATTATTAATAGCATCCCTTTTACTCTCAGAGGCATCCAAGTTTAGATCAAAATTATATAGTTACCCCTACCTAATATCAAGGCAGCATGGCATGAAAAGATCTGAGGCTTTTGAGACAAGCCCATGGGGGTCTGTGCATATTTCCATCATTTACTTATTGTGTATACTCGGGCAATTACTTATCTACTCTGAGACCAATTTTGTCGTCAGCAGCATATGGATAATAATAGCTCATAGACTTGTTGGGATAACATGAATGCAATAGTATTATGTCTGGGTACATACACAAATGGGGATAATAAGATCACCTTATAAGATTGTTGTGCAGTTAACTTAAGATGATGAATTTATGCATAGTGCTTGGCACATGGTAGATACACAAAAATACAGTTTTTGTCACACTCATTCTCATAATCATCATTATCATCTGCCATTAGTGGCTGTTTGTAAATATTAGAGCTAATTGCTTCTCTCCTTCTAACGTCATCTTTTCTAGTACTCATGTCACATCTGTGGAAGATGGTTAGAAATGTGCCTTGTACCCGTAACAACCAGGAATTAGGAGCACTTTCCTAGCACTTTAGACTGAGACTGTGTTGAACACTACGTGGGCAGCATTTGCTCTAGTTCCTGGGGCAACATATTGGTTCATTTTGATATAGGAATGAGTGTCTCAGAGTGCATCTCAAAAGTCCCCTCAAGGCAGAGGAATATGAACTCTGACTTTTGGACAACTTGGGAAAAATGCCTGATTCTCCCCTCCTAAGAGAAAATTCCTTAGAAGTCTCCATCTGGATTCTTCGTAATTCAAGTGGCTTCCATTTTATTTCATTACATGCCTGTTTTTGTTTTGAATTTTAAAATGTTTTAAAAATTTGCCACCAAGGCAATTCTGTTCTCCAGTGAGATGCATAGTGTGTGCTCTTGATCTGCCTGTCTCCCGAAACACTTCTGCCTGCGTCCAGGTTACCTCTCCCCCAGTTTGAGAAAGAACAGAGACCCCCTCATTGGGTACCACTGGCTTAGAAGCCAGTTCTGCATTTTATGCACTTTGTGGCCTTTGGCATGCTACTGAATTTCTCTGAACCTCAGTCTCCTGGTCTTAAAAATGGGGATACTATAAATACCTAGCAAATTGTTTGATAATGAAATGTGATGTCTGTAAGCCCACTAACTCACATACTAGCAATTCAAACCATGTCAGTTATTTTACATTCTTTTTTGTGTTAGTTAAAATAGTTAATGATACCTAACCAGGTCACATTGATGAGGACCAGTTTGAATTTATTTCTGTTGGGACACAGAGCCCAAAAGCACATAAAATAGATGACATCTGGCTTAACACATAAAAATGTCTGTGCAACACAACACGGAGCCTCATGCAACTATCCAGGTTCTCTCTTTCAAATTCCCATAGTAACTCAGCTTTGAGTGGTAATAGCTTATTAATGACCTTACTTGACCAGGCATGCATGTTTTTTGGAATCCAGTTGCCATATAGGAACCATATGGTTGAGATCTCCTTAGACTTTACAAAGAGCATTAGTAAAATGAAAACAGAAATAATGTGAGGCACAGATTTCAATCAGCCAGACTCCATCCTTTACCTGGCTGACACCTAGTTGTCCTTCAGGATTCCAGTCACACACATTTTCCTCAAAGACCCTGTGCTTTCCTCTATCACTGTACTTATTACAAACCACAGAAAATTAATGTTCATTTATCTATCTGCTCCCTTAACCTTTCAATCTCCAGAGTAACAGTTCTCAAAGTGAAATCAGCAGACTCCTCAAGGTCCCTGAGACCCTTTAGGGGGATTTGCAAAGTCAAATCTACTTTCAAAATAATACTAAGATATTACTTGTCTTTTTCACTCTATTGACATATGTACTGATGATGGAAAAACACTGGTGTATAAAACTGCTAAAATTTTGAATTAAGGCAAGTGGCACCAAACTAGTTTGCATACAATTTATAAATCAAACTGTAGTATTGTAGTCATTATATTAATCACCTAACACTTGCAATAAAACAAAAGCAAAATAACACTAAACAAAGAACAAAAAGTAACATACCAATTTCAATTAAGAATGCCCTTTTAAAGATACAGACGTAGTGAAGAGAAGGGCCATATGCACCCCAATGTTCATAGCAGCAATGTCCACAATAGCTAAATCGTGGAAGGAGCCGAGATGCCCTGCAACAGATGACTGGATTAAGAAGTTGTGGTCCATATATACAATGGAATATTACTCAGCAATCAGAAAGAATGAGTTCTCAACATTTGCTACAACATGGACGGCACTGGAGGAGATAATGCTTAGTGAAATAAGTCAAGCAGAGAAAGACAACTATCATATGATTTCTCTCATCTATGGAACATAAGAACTAGAATGATCAGTAGGGGAAGAAAGGGATAAAGAAAGGGGGGGTAATCAGAAGGGGGAATGAAACATGAGAGACTATGGACTATGAGAAACAAACTGAGGGCTACAGAGGGGAGGGGGGTGGGGGAATGGGATAGACTGGTGATGGGTAGTAAGGAGGGCACATATTGCATGGTGCACTGGGTGTTATACACAACTAATGAATCATCGAGCCTTACATCGAAAACCGGGGATGTACTGTATGGTGACTAACATAATATAATAAAAAATCATTATTAAAAAAAAAAAAAAGAATGCCCTTTTAAAAACAATGAAAATTAACATTCATTTTATAAAGCCCAAATTCCTGAATATACATCTTTAAAATTCTGTGTACCGAAATGGGATGTATATAAAAAGCACTCGCACTGTAACTGAAGGATGATGATTGTCAAGCACTTGTGAGATAAATGTTTGGGTTGCAAGCTGAAATAGCTTCTCTTTTCATGGAACACCATTTTTACTTTAAAAAGCAACTGACAGACAAACCATGGTTATTCAGAGATCGGTACTTCACAGATATTTTTCAAAAGATGAATGAAAGCAAGCAAGTCAATTCAAGGAAAACAACCAATGGTATTTATTGCCAATGATAAAATTCAAACATTCATGCCAAAATTATAATCTAAAGAACAACTTGTACCTGCCACTGTGAACTTGACAACTTCCCAATACTTAAAGACTTTTCTGATAAGCTTGGTGGTGATATTAACAGTGGTGATGAAAAAAATAAGTTTTATGACATATGTCGACTTTTGGGAAATCTGCATAATTCAGTGAAACAGTATTTTCCATCATGTTATAAAATCATGCAGGTAATGCATGGGTAAAAAATCTATTCAAAATGTGAGATAAAAAGGGGAGCCTGGCTGGTTCAGTTGGTAGAGCATGTGACTCTTGATCTTGGGGTTGTTTGAGCCCCATGGTAGTCATAGAGATTACTTTAAAAAAATGCAAGATAAACCAATGTGTTTTAATGCAACAGATTTTAAAATGTTCTTTGATATGCTTTCAGATCCACCTTGCAACTAACCTTTAAAGAACTATTATTTATTGAAGTTTAGTTTAGTAACAAAGAAAAATATCACATTTATCTTAAAAGGCTATTAAAATAATTCCCCCTCATTTCAACTAATATCTGTAAGGCTGATTTTTTTCATATACTTCAAACAAAACAATACATTGCAATAGGTTGATATAAAAGTAGATGCGAAAATTTGGATGTCCTCTTTTAATACAGACATTAAAGATTTTGCAAAAAAAAAAATAAATGATGTCAATTTTCAGGCTACATTTTTGTTTTCAAAAATACAGTTATTTTCATAAAAATGTGGTTTTTAAAAAAATTTATTTATTTTGAGAGAGAGAGAAAGAAAGAGCACACAAGCGGGGGGAGGGGCAGAGGAGGAGAGAGAGTGAATCTCAAGCAGACTCCCTGCCGAGCATGGAGCCCGAGGTGGGGCTTGATCTTAAGTTACTAAGATGGTGACCTGAGCAGAAACCAAGAGCTGGATGCTCAACTGCCTGAGCCACCCAGGTGCCCCCCAAATGTGTTTTTATGCCAAAGTGCAATGAGGTTATTATTACTATTTTTAATTGAATACATATATATCAAATTTTTTCGATATTCTAATGTGAAAAATATCGAGAGCTATAATCCACAAAAAAAAAGCTTTGGGGATCCTCAGTAATTTTTGAGGATGGAATTGGGTGATGAAACTAAAAAATGTAAGAATGTAAGAATCACTGCTTCATTCATCTTTCTATTCAATATGCCTGTTATTCACTAGGTGCTTTATACATGTTTATTTAATAGATGGATGGTTGATAAAGTAACTAAATATTGTATAGAATGCCAGAAAAATCTTTACTGTAATAGAAAATACCTTGATATGCAATATGTAAGGAATCAGTTACAATGCAATTTATTATTATTATTATTATTATTATTATTATTATTATTTATCTATCATTGTTTCTTGCCTCCTAATGCCTGTCTCCAAAACTGAGACAAGGAAAAAGACTCTTTGGTCATAATTTATCATGTAATTAAATCACTCAAGAAACATCTACTAGGAAAGTACTACTTGCCTGGCTCTAGGTTGGGTATAGGTGGTGATGAGAGGGACAACCAAATAGTTTATTTTTCTTAAAGTTCATTATTTGACAGCCAAGTCAAATAATTTACTTGTTTATATATTTTACAACAAACGTGTTTGGGATAAAATAGTTTTAACGCCTTTTGAAGATTTTAACAAGTTTTGGTTGATTGTTTTTTATATTGCTTTATCATTGTGCTTTAAGGAATATTTAGTACCCATCTCTTTCCCAGTTTCCTGTCATAAAAGTTTGAATGCTTATTAATCCTAGACTGCTATGGAGGGGGAGTTTTGATGGGTAGAAAAACAGAAACCTGAGGGGACAAAGTGAGTGGGGCCACAGAGTCTCAACTAGATTGATTTACAGGTTAAAGTCTCACATGAATCAAGTCAGAGCTTAAAAAATTCTAAACCATAAGTTTTTTTTTTCTTTTTGTATTAGTATTTTGCCTCCTTCAAGACAAAGTCAACTCTGTCCTCACCAAAAAAAAAAAAAAAAAAAAGGAGGTGGAAGGGGAGGAGGGGGAGGAGAGGGAAAAGAAGAAGAAAAGGAAAGGAAAAAAAAAGGGGGGGGAGTAAATATGTGTGGGGATGGATGTGTTAATGAACTCAATGGGAGAAATATTTTCACTATACAGGTATCAAATCATCACAATGTCCTCTTTAAATAGCTTTCAATTTTATTTGTCAATTATACCTCAATAAAGCTGGAAAAAAGGTCAGGTCTTTCAAAAAAGAGAACATCTTCTTGATAACTCTATGAATGAGAAAAAGTAGAAAGAGTTTGGAATACACAGTACATATTTTTAGTCCCCCTGAATGAAGGAGATAATAAATCTTCTCTTGCCAGGAAAGGAATGCCTTTCAGTTGTGCTGATGTGGTTAATATACTATACCCAAGATTTAAAGCTCTGTAATTATTTCTTATATGCTATTTTATCCATTGTGAGATGCATTTTTCCCCTTGTTTTAACATTTCTGAAATTGGGATAAGGCTCTTCAATCAATGATATATCATAGTTTCATTGGCATAGTTTTAAATTTTCTTTGTACAATATAAAATATTGTATTGATAGCATTTTATCAATATTGTATTGATAGCATTTTAAATTCAATGAGACATAGTATCTCAGAAAACTACATAAGACTTGATTCTATAGTCATATGGTGACACCGTAATCAGGATAGTGGACCTTAATGCCTTGAATTGGTTCTATTTCCCTTTCCTGTCTCATTGGAAAATACCACTATTTTCTCATCTAATGCTCATTAGATAAGCTGATTTGCTTCAAGACAAGGTAAGCAAATTTGAACGACACTATTTGATCCCTGAGAACTTCAGAGTTTGGTACAAAGTTTGCACAGGCCTAAGGGGAAAAAAATTCCAGATGTTTAGCTAATGTATAAATAAGATGTGATCACAAGACAGAGATTTCTATATAAAGACTGTATCCTAATTTTTATGCTTCAAAAAATTAAACATATCCACAGCTTACAATTGATTATATATATTTTTAATACAAACAACAGCATATGTAATTTTCCTTTGCATTACCCTTCTCTTCTGAAGTGCCAAGGAAAATAAATGTGTGCAAAAGCATTTATGCCCATGTCACTATCTGTACATTGGTTAAACAATCAAAAGTACTTCTGCAGATGCACGTATGAAAATTAAGAGCATTCCCACTTCCTCAGTCAAGACAGTCATGCTGTTCTGGCCGCACAGACGCATAATGGAAACAAAATTGCTTTAAATAATCAAAATACACAAAGGCACATTTTTCTGAGTGATTGGAAATAACCCTGACAAATGCTCACATTTGGTAAATTATGAGCTAGCCAAGGTACGTTTGCATAAATATAATGAAAAACATTTTTTAAAAATTTAGTAAGCATATAAAGCAAGGCATTCTCTTGGTAATGAATTTCTTTGACAGATAAACCAACAACCACGCAGGGCAAGTTTATGAAGGTGCCTCCCTGAGTGCTTGATAGTGTGTGTGTGTGCGTGCGCACACACACGTGCATGCATGTGTGTGTATACATATACTTATATAGACAAAGGAAAATCCTGTAGAATTATGTGAGACAGAAATCTTCTTGCAACTAAAAATATAGATAAAGCCTAGACATATCATATAGCTACTTGTATTTTGAAAAGAACACAAATGATGTGCAATCTAACACTATGATAATATGGGACACAAATAATTCGTATTTCCCATGCATAACTCTTTGGTAACAGAGAGATTACGTAAGTGAACACATAATTATATTCTCTTCCAACAGTCTAGATACCACACCTCAGCTGCACACTTAAACAGGCATCAGTATATAGTTGAAAGGATTTGTGGGTGTCTCATAATAAAAGTGTTTGAATAGGGCAAGAAATAATTTTCTACTCCCAGGTAAAAATAATTTTCTTTTCTTTTTTTTTAAAGATTTTATTTATTTGAGAGAAAGACAGAGTGAGAGAGAGCATGAGAGGGGAGAGGGTCAAAGGCAGAAGCAGACACCCCACTGAGCAGGAAGCCTGATGGGGGACTTTGATCCCGGGACTCTGGGACCATGACCTGAGCTGAAGGCAGTCGCCCAACTGACTGAGCCACACAGGCACCCTAAAAATAATTTTCTATTCCTATGGCACTATTTATTATCTGATTGCTTTGTGTAGATTTGAGCACTGAGCACTACAACATGTGGATACAACAAAGAAAAGCCAAGGAAAGATGTACATTCACGTAGGATTTTCTAGATTAACCTATTTCTTAAGGGAAGCATAATAAGGTAGGGAGACTGACCACTGAGTTTGCCAGTCTGAGAAAGCTATTCTGAGAATTCTGTAGCCTTTCGAAATCACTAGTAGCTGAGGAACACACCTTTAAATGAAATGGATGTTATCAAGGTCTTTTCAAGTGGTCTTGCCACGTAAGACAAGTACCCACGTCTATAAGGGTAAACTGTGCTCAAAAAGATAAAATAAGCCAAGGACAGTGGGTGGAGTAGAGATGACTTTCTGGAAGGTGGGGTGGGGGGGTGGGGAGGGGATTCTTTCAATTCCTAAGCATGAATTGTAGGAAGAGCCTGATTGTCTTACAGCCTTAGTCATCTTTGAATACCATCAACTTTTCCCCATTAACTGCCACCCACCTTCACCTTACAACAGGAAGTAAGAGCTTGAGAGAAACCAGAATTACAACAGGCCTCTGGTTGGGTAAAATGGTGCAGCTGACCAAGTTAAACTGGTGTCACTTGCCTCACTCTTTGAGGTAGTACTTATCCTTATCTCTTCTTCCTCTCATTTAAGAGCAAACTCTTAGAAAGCTTAATGCTTTGCTTTATTTTCAGTATTCAAATACACTGAAGATATTTGGTGAGAATTTATCACCTAGCAATATGATTTCTCTTCCCATAATTTCAGTGGAACCTCTCTCCTATTGGTCTCAATGACTAATTCATTGTGACATCCAGTGTTCTCGTATTTCATCTTCCTTGTCTGTGTATCCTCCTCTTCACCTGAGGAGTCCTTTCTTTTGGAAACTCTCCACCCTTCCTTTCTATGGACATTCCCAGTTTCCTTCTCTTTTCTTTTTTCTCTTCTCTTCTCTTCTCTTCTCTTCTCTTCTCTTCTCTTCTCTTTCCCTTCCTTTCCTTTTCTATTTTTGTCTTTTCCCTTCCCTCCCCTCCCCTCCCCTCCTCTCCTCTCCCCTTCCCTTCCCCTTCCTCCTACCCTTCCTTCCTTCCTTCCTTCCTTCCTTCCTTCCTTCCTTCCTTCCTCCCTCCCTCCCTCCCTCCCTCCCTCCCTCTTTCTTTCTTTCTTTCTTTCTTTCTTTCTTTCTTTCTTTCTTTCTTTCTTTCTTTCTTTCTGTATTGGGAGAGGGGCAGAGGGAGAGGGAGAGAGAGAATCCTAAGCAGGTTCCGTGCCCAGGGCAGAGCCTGAAGTGGTGCTCAATCTCACAATCCCGAGATCATGACCTGAGATGAAATCAAGAGTCGGATGCTTAACCAACTGAGCCACCCAGGCACCCCTCCCAGTTTTCTTTCTAACTGTGTGACTGAAGCTTTTGTCTCCTTCCTCTTCACATGTTCATATTGTGATCTAAAAATTTGTTCCTCAGCCCTCTTTTTGCCTAACAAGAGCCCTCTCTCTTTTCTGACAATCTCATCTACTAGTTGGGCTGTGACTGCAGGTGACCCCCATAATTCTGTCATCCCCTCAGAGTGCCGGATACACGTATCCACCTGTACACTCTCTACAAAGGTAGGCTCTGGCACCAAAAAACTCATTATATCCAAACTGAATTTAGTGTCTTCCCTCTCACATTTCCATCTCCTCCTCATGTTTCCTATTATTTTAAAAATGTCATCACCAATGTTTGAAATCTCAAAGTCAATAATTTGCGAAACCCTGTCAATACTTCCTCTGAGATATTGCTGCCATTTATATCCTCTTTTCCATCCATTCAATAGACTATCCCAATAGCCTCATAAATGTTCTTTAGGCTCTTCTGCATCCAACCACTTTCTATGTTGCTGCCAGAAAAATCTCTTTATTTTTTTTAAAGATTTTATTTATTTATTTATTTATTTATTTGAGAAAGAGAGGGCACAAGCAGGGGGAGCGTCAGGCAGAGGGAGAAGCAGGCTCCCATTAAGCAGGGAGCCTGATGCGGAACTCGATCCAGGGACCCTGGGATCATGACCTGAGCCGAAGGCAGATGCTTAACGGACTGAGCCACCCAGGCATCCCAGAAAAATCTCTTTAAAACAGAGTTTTTTCATGTTAATATACATTTCCTTATCTAAATGCATTTGCTACAGTCATTTGCTTCATTAATATTTTTCTTTTCCTACAGAAGAAATCTCTCTTTTGTTGGTGCCTTTATATCATTAAGTAGTCTAGTCTAACAGGTTAGACTCATTTGATATTGAGCTCCGTAAGTAAAGAGCCTGATATGTCTACTTCGAATCTCCAACATACCCTGTAGTGACTGACATAAAGTAGACCCTCAGGAAATCTTTGATTTGGGGGTTGGGTTTAGTATCATTCCTTTGTTTAGAAACCTTCAACATTCCCTATTTATTACACCCCATGAATTTTTACCTGGTCAATTGGACCCTTAGACTTGGGATCTGGAAAGCTTGGCAAGAGGATAGTAGAAGGCAGGGGAAGAGGCCCAAACAAAAAGGAAATTGAAAGAAGCCCAGCAAGTGGCAGGCTGGAAGCATTCTGAGACAATATGTATATTGTTCTTTTGCCTACTGAGTGCTGCCTGGTCCTTGGGGGCCCAGACATGCACATACCACAACCACATTTCTCCAGGAATCTTGGAATGCTTGGTGCCCCTGTTATACCACACCCAGGCCTGCCACTCCCAGGGGATGCCCTGTGTCTGTTGGCAGCCACTCAATGACTGATGTGCTATGCTTCTGTCTTCTGGCAGGAAAACTGGAAGAGCCAGCTAAGCCTAAGAATGCACCTGTCCTGAAATGCTAATGGTAATTCCAGACATATCAAGCAGAGACTTAGACTTTTGGGACCTTCTCTCTGCCAAGTGATACATGGATACTGTCTTAGACACTGGTTTTTCAGAAGATGCTGCCCTGATTGGTGCCTGACCTAAGGAGTATGAGCCAACAGAATCTGGGTTCAGTGGGAAGAAAGTACTATGATAAAGAGAAACTTGAGCAGTCTCATACAGATTTCTCCTTTGTTAAATAAATACATTGACTGTCACCTACAAGGATGCAGGAGAGCAGAGGGAAAGGGAAGCACCAGAGAGATGATAGTGTTTCTCCCAAAGACGAAGCTCTTTTGTGCATTAAATGTCTCTTCTACTTCCTGTGCAGATAGATGTCTTCCCCACAGCTCCTCTCTCACTGTGGAATACAAGAGTGCTACACTGTAAACAACTACTTTAAGTGTACTGATAGTGGAGAATGTAAACTTCTAGATTGTTAGGTAATTATAAGTCCAGTCCTATTACTCACTTTACCTTGGGGCGAGTTCATGTCTAAGTGAAGCTTTTATAATAACCCATTTCCATTTCTCCATTGTCCCTCATTTCTTCACCTAATTTCATTGTCAATTATTTTGCTGTACCTTTTTTTTTTCCAATAAGAAAGTAAAGTCATTGTTACCTCCCTGTCATGTCCATCCTTTCCGATACCTTCCCAGGGGATGATCTCACCAACGTCTTCACTAGGATCAGAGGCATCTGGCACATAGTCTCGAAACTTCCCTCACCTTCACCCCAGATTTTTTTCACCATCTTCTTTTCCTCTCTTTTTTTCTTGGAGTAAGATTTTTTTAAACAAATCTCTATAGCTAGCATAATAAGCTGGACTCTCCCCAGTTCCTTCTCCATTAAGGACACATTTCCTTCTCTACTCCAAATTCTTCCTGCTCCAGCAGCTCTTTTCTCCTCTATAAGCATGGTCAACTCTGCACTTTCTTAGAAAAGTTTTCATGCCTCACTTCTTTCCTTTCACTTTTTGAATAAAGATTCCACACATTTTCTATTTCTAGATATTATCACCTTCATTCTTCTCATGCCCTTGAAGGATGTATTCAGCCCCCATGAATCTGTGGAAACAGTTCTTGTTGACCTAACCCTTGCTGAAACATTAGCTGCTGCCAGCCCATCTATGGTTCTCACTCTATAATAATAAGCACAGTAGACCATTCTGAATCACCCTGGGGTGTTGCGCTTCTACACTGGGTTACAAGCTTTCCTGAACACCTTCCATCTCCATAGTAAGTCCTCTTCTTCCTTCTCTACACATTTATTCTCTTTCCTTCTGACCCTGTGATTGTTGCATGAAATCATTTGCATCATCCACGAATAGAGGTCTTTTCATATATCATCACAACCCTACACTAGAAGTCATTTTCTGCAGACAACATCTTCTAAGATTTTTTTGCTCTCCTTGGTAAAGATACCAATATATCCACATTTTATACTCACATAAAATATTTTCATCCCAGCCAGGTAGAATTTGCTTAATGCATACATATTTTGGGAATTTATTTTTGGCTTATTTTTGTTTTCCTTTTCTGATTGTGGGTGTCTGATCGTGATAGAGCTTCGAGGAAAAGTTGTTTCAGCTCAGGGTACTTGGAATTCATAGTTAGCCCTTGAAAACCACTGTTTCCAAATCACCATGTACACATCATGGAGACACCCTTGAATTCTTGCACTACTCTGGATTTTCTCCTTCTTCCCTTGCATATTTTTTATATGTAGGATGAAAGTGTGATGACGGCCGTGAAAGTGAAGTGGGAGCCTCAGTGTTGTGTCTGAATATTTTCACTGTCACCTTTTCACTTCATACATATACATATCTCATATCTGTAGGAAGTCTTTGGCAGTGGGCATATTTGAACAGACATTTTAGGAAGGAAGGAAGGAAGGAAGGAAGGAAGGAAGGAAGGAAGGAAGGAAGGAAGGAAGGAAGGGAGGGAGGGAGGGAGGGAGGGAGGGAGGGAGGGAGGGAGGGAGGGAGGAAGGAAGGAAGGAAGGAAGGAAGGAAGGGAGGAAGGAAGGGAGGAAGGGTCATATTAGTGAACACTCTAGGTGCTGTTCCCTAGCATGTCATATACTGAGCTGACTGAGAAGACAAGTAGATGACTGCTTACTTTTGGTCAGACCAAATGGTGTGAAGTGTCCTATATCCATCCATGGGATGTATCCGACTTGCGTCCTTGAGAAATTACTATTCTTACAGATACAGGCTTTCAGAAAAGGATACTGACAGCCTTCCTCTTCAATCTATTCTTCTATAGATGGACTTTGGGGCTTGCCTGATAGACTGTTTGACAGATCCTTCACAGTGTCCATTCAGCCCTGGGGGCAGAGGCAGCTCCCTTTATCTAACACAATAGGGCCAAAGAAAAGTCAGAGAGGGAGTTAGCCTCCCAGAAAGGCCATGAGAACTCTCTTTATGGAAGACCATAGATTCAAGTTTCAGTAATGTGGGCTTCTCCACAAGGTAATAACTGCTAATAGCATGTATTTCCCAGGGAAACTGAGTTAGGTTCCCTTATACAACTCCTGAGAGAAGAAATGTGGCAAAAACAGGGACCCTGTCCATCTTGCTTACTTCATATCCTCTGACAGAAAGAGGTGCTCCCTAAATATTTGTGGAACTGAAATGTATGAAATGTGACCAAAGAAATAGGTAGCACTTGATTGTAGTACCAGGTTTTGGGGACTTTGGCAAATTCCTTATTTTCTTATACTATTTTCTGAAGAAAGTATCACATATTCCTGGGGTTGTGATTTAAGGTTTTTCCCTGAGGCATTGCCAAGGAAGTTAGGAATTTGGTTGAAATTGATCCTCTGCTAAGAGAGTCAGTGGTCCTATTGGAAAATCTCACCTCAGTACATTTTAGGGTTAGATGCACTCTTAAAGAAAGTCCTTTTCTTGAAGTCTCTAGCCCTAGCTGAGGCCACAAGATACCAGACTTAGTAGACACATAGACAATTCAACTGTGACCACTGGGTTTTAATTAAAAATGTACCTTTTTTGAATATAGTTTCACCAATTATGAAAAATGACCTCTTCGGATAATTACATAAATGTCAAGTAGAAATAGCCTATAACCGGCATAAATATTACTGCCATCAAATAGTTATAAATCGGCTTTTTAGCAACGTTTAGTGTACCCTCAACAGTTTTTTTAAAAACCCAAAACATTTTATTTTAATCAAGAAGAAAACAAGGTATGTCACAGATGAAAATGACACACATATTTTTGTGCTTATTATTTAAAGAAAGGAGAAACATCTGAAATCTGTTTGCTAACTACAGTATAATACAAATTAGCCTGCAGGCACCGTGTGTGCCGTACCCTGTCTGCTTGCCAGCCCTGCTTAGTCCCAACGTATTAATGAGCAAGTGCAAGTATTTGAACAATCAGCATTTCCGCATTTGCATGCAAACTCTCATGCTGTGTAATTATACACAGAGCTGGCACTCAAATTAATTAAAGCTGATTTCTCTGTGACTGCAAACTGGTCATATCCTCAGCTTTGCCTTCCTATGAAGTCATCACTCTACATTCAACGTGACATTTCTGTCCCTGGCATTCTTAGTAATGCTAATGTTCGACAATTGTGAATCCGGCAATATTTTAGATTGCAGCTGACAATGGCTGGGTGTTCTGGTGCTTCTCCTCTCCTCCCTATTTTTCTCCCGTCTGGTATAAAGATAAAGAACAGCTTTTGAACGCCTGCTTTGTAATTATCTCAAATAATAATGCAAACAAATTACATATATTGTTTCAGTTGGTTCCCTCCCTCTTTTATGACTCCACCCACTTGATTAGTGCTTACAAACAATTCATCAAACTTAAAAAATCTGTTTGTTTGATAGTAGCGAACAATTAGTTTTGATGGCTTTTGTTTTAATTTTGAAAAGGCTTTAACAAATGGTGTTTTATTTTCATAGATAAGGATCTCATAATTCAGGATCAGGAAGATTAGGAGAGAAAGAAGCAGGAATGACTGCTAGATTTGATTAAGACTTTTTGAATCCTCATCAAACACAGCAGTATTGCAACGGAGACTATTATTTGCCAAAGAGATCCATAAACGTTAACTTCTAGGGGCAGAGGCTTTCCTCAGCTCTTCCATGATAAAGCCATCACCCTTGGTTTCTCAGTTCCTCTGAAGGAACTGTTTCTGTGACAATTCCTTTGAAAAGACATCCTTAGAGCAATTAAGATATCATTACGTTTCTCTTTTCATAAATTTAAATCTCTGAATACAGGTGGCTACTAAAAAACACTGCCATGTAGGGCCCGGGAGATGAGCTGCTTTCACACATTCCTCTGAAATCACTCCTTAACACTCAACTACAGCTCACCATCGTCCTCATTCCTCTGTATCCCATTAGCCAGAAACTGCACAGATAACTATTCGCAGGGGCTGGATGTCTCTTTTTAGAGCAGGCACCAAACAGTTGTATCCCTCAAGTTCAGGACCCTGAAATACACTGCCAAGAAGATTGCCCCAGTGATCTACATTTGAAAGGAAAGATCGAGCAGTGGATCCCTTTAAAATCAATCTCTAGTGATCAAACCAAGAGATATAATTGCCCTTACCTTATCAGTAGCACTTCTGGGTACACATAGAACATCAGTTAGTAAGCTCCCTTCAAATTCCAGTTGGCACACAAGTGAGAAAGGAGTTTTTCCCGGAGAGGCTTCTGGGGAGATCACAGTCACTATTATTGTGATCCGAAGCCTGCCCTTCTGTCTTGTCATGAATTTCCTACGCAGACAGGTGTCACATTGGCATGAATTTCGTTGCCAAGTGCAGTTTAAGAGGTGGGCGTGGCCGTGATCATGTAGCCAGTTCCACCTGTCTCTAAACCCTCATAACCTCCATGCTTTCAAAATTTCGCTCAGGTACCCAGTGACTTCACGAGTTACCCACGCACTGGATCGGACTAACAGAGGTGTGGGAACAGTATCGAGTTAAGCAGCACCGTCATTGTAGTACACAATGCTCATTGCTACTGGCAAATACCTATTTGCTGAATCAGGATTGGGCTGCACTGAGCAGGACTAGGCAGTTCTACTGCTTTCTGTTTGTTTCCTTTTTAGAAACCATCCTCTTCTAATTAACCATTTAGCAAAAATAGATTCTTTTTGATGCTCATTCCCTAAAAATACAGCTTTTATAAGCATAGAGAATTACTATATTTTAACCTTTTTTTAAAGCAAACACTTGCAAAACAAAAGGCAAAGAAAACTGGAGTTCCCCAAACAATTAAAATGAACATGACTGCATATGTTGTATTTTCTGCTCTTAAACTTTCTGATAGCAAATCAAATACATTTTTTAGTTATGATTCTTTTACTTCTTATGGGAGAAAGATATAGGAGAGATGTTCTGTAAACTTCTTAAGAAAAGGGAATCTTTTACACCTTAAGGAGTAATAGACAGCTGGTACTCGTTTTTTCTTTTTTTAATGGTGGTATTTTTAAAAAGTTGATTGCATATCTCCTTATAGGTATATGTATAAATGGAATTCAGGTTTGCAACTGGTAAGATAAGATTCTAGAAACATGACATTACATGTTTTATTAATCATTGTAAGTATAACATGATCGCAACGAAGTCTAGAAAATAAGGAGCTCAATAGATGTAAATGGCATGTCTTTGACTTACAATTTCTACCCATTTTATCAGTGTACTCTGAAAGTGATGGCCTATTAATTTTTTTAGACTCCTCAATTCCTCAGTGACATTTAAATCAAGCAAACTCTTCTTCCTTTTTTGGGGGGGGGGAATCAATCTAAACTCAAATATTTGGCCCAGTATCTTACCCAAAGGAAAAATTTCTTATGTCATATTGCCTTTTCTTCAACTTGCCCACCAGCTAACACAAAACTGACGTGTACATAATGATATATAATAGATTTTTGCTAAGTAAATAGTTAGTGGTACATTTATAACTGTGTATGTGGACACTGTAAATGATATAAATCAACTAACCTGCAGACTTTTGAAGGTTTCCTTCTTGTACAGGGCTTATGCAAGGTTTGCATATAAACACAAATGGTAATCATTTTCTAAATAAATTGAAATTAGATAACTTTGGAAAGAATACATTACTAAGTCTAAGATGATCCATTCTGATTTTAGATAGAGATCGCCCTTATTTTTGACCAATATCTTCCTGAATTGTCTATTCTTCAGTATGAATTTTTTCTGAGGTTTCACGAAGCTTTGAGGATAAATTTAATCCCTATTCCACATGAAAGTTATTCAACTATTTGAAAAATGGCTATCATTTTTCCCTAAGTCTACTCTTTTTTCAGTCTGAACATTCCTTTAATCATTCTAATATGAGATGGCTTTTAAGGTTTCTCACCATATTGGATAGATTCCAGTTTGTCCATGTCTCTTCTAAATGTGGCATCAGAACTGAATGCATTACTTAAGACATGGTCTAATTATGCAAAGTACATGGATACTGATGCCTGCCTTGTTCTGCACTCTATTTCTAATAATTTAGAATTTTATGAAGGCAGGAAATGCATTCTGAGGAGGGGTTGGCATCATTATCATATTCTTAGTTCTTGAACTTTTTACAAAACTAAAATGTCTAAATATTTTTCATACCAAATTCTTTCTAATCCAGTCTCTTGAGATGTGTTCTTATTGTCGTTTAAGTTTTGGGTGGAAATAGAGGACTTTATATCCATCCATAATAGAGCTCATATTTGGTACTGGCCATTGTTCTAATTCTTTGTGGCATTTTTGAATCCTGATTTTGCTACCCGATGTCTTAGTTACTATATTTTATTTTGTGTCATTCTTGGAAAGACAAAAGTGAAAAAGCTCACAGCAAAGCAAGGACACTGCCAATATAATTATTATGCTTTCCATGTTTTCTTTCAAATCATTGGCAAAAAAAAAAAATGATAGTACAATTCTCCAAGATCTCTCTTCAGATTGACAACATTCAATCACCCTTAGCTCATGAGAATAAAATATAACACCTATTATTTTTTTTGAGCATTTATGTGAGGATAGGTAAAAAGCACTTCATGTACACGGTATTGTTTAAGCACAACATCTTTATGACAGATAGTTTTAATCCCTCATTACAGTTGAGGAGATTAAGGTTCAGGAAGTTTATGCAACTTGCACAAATTGACATAGCTGATAAATTGCAGGGCTTCAATTTGAACCGCCAAGTTTCCGTGACTCCAAAATTCATTCTTCATCACTCTTAAAGAGGTAATTCTGCCGTTTTTGGAAACTTTCTAACTATACTATAGACTAGTCTAACTTATCTTTTAGGAACGTATGAGAATTTTGATTAAAAAACTTGCCAAAATTTGGTTATACCGTTTTTTCTTTTTCTAAGAGTAAAAGTAATATACTTTACCTGGAGCTACTTTGTTCTTAGTGAACCCATCTGATTGTTTTGTTTTGTTTTTAAGATTTTATTTATTTATTTGACAGAGAGAGAGAGAACACAAGCAAGGGGAGCAGCAGGCAGAGGGAGAGGGAGAAGCAGGCTGCCCGCTGAGCAGGGAGCCTGACGTGGGGCTCCATTCCAGGACCCCGAGATCATGACCTGAGCCGAAGGCAGACACCCAACCAACTGACCCACTCAGGTGCCCCAAACCCAGACTGGTTCGTAACAGTCACTGACATCGTCTCAAAATGCTCAGTTTTACTTTTGTCCAAATTTTGCTAGAGACTGATGTCAAACTCTTTGGTTTGCAGTTCACAGAATCCTTCTTTCCTTTCTAATAAAATCAGATCAGCATAGACTCATCTTCGGTTTTCTTGATTCTTCCCCATTCTCCATGATACCTCAGAAATAATTGACAGAGGTTCCATGAACACATCTGAAGTTCTTTCTTTCCTGAAGACACCAGAACATATTTATGTAGCTATCTGCTTCACCTTCTTGGGGTTCATTTCCTGTAAAGTGAGTTATTGAAAGTAAAGACTGAATTGTTCTGCACCAAGTTTTACATGTCGAACACACTTTTAAATATTTGTTGAAAAAAATCGACATTGTGGAGAAGAAAAAAAAAAAGCCCTACAATCTTGTTTTATATAAAAGAAAAAAGACCCCTATTTTTTGCCTTCTTGGGAGGAGCAACACTTGTATCAGACATGAATGGTTCTTTTGTTAAGGAAAAAAACTAGATTAATCTGGATGAGGTATTGAAGTTGAGAAAGTCAAGGTCCTTTTGGGCATAGCCTGATGGGCAACATTAGATAAAGAGAGGGCTAAATTTCCCTGTAATACATTATGAACAATTTGTCAGTCTGGGAAATAAGACTTGGACATGGGAAGAAGGGAAGAGGTATGAAAGTGTAGTGGTGTGAGGTGCTGCCCACGAACATGGCAGAAAGCCCAGAACACAACAGAGGAACACAGACAGGGAGGAATTCTGAAACTGCTTACGCGTAAATCTCAAAACATGGCTGTGCTAGCCCAAGAGGTGATACAGAAACGATAATAGAGGACCTCGTCCTTTTCTTCAGGATAGTGGATGATCCCATTTTGTAAAATGAAAAATCCTTTGAAAGAGAAAAGAGCTTCTATGTGGGTAACATTTATTATTCCAGTTTGAGTGGATATTAGAAAATAATAAAGCCCTTATCTTCTTATAACATTCTACTGATATAATCTTTCCCTAATCATACTTTTATTACACTGTTTTTTTAGGAGTTGCATTAATTCTTTCATGGAGTAGTACATATTTTTATTACATAGAAAAACCCAAGGTTATTTTTAGAAGGTAAGCAGAGAATGAAAGGAAGGCATGTTATCAAGAGAATGTCGAGTCCTCCGATATGAAAGACTCTTTAAAATGTTATTTTACTCTAGCTAGAAAAGACTAAAGCATCAGTTTAATATGAATTTCATAGAAGTAACCAAATAATTGTCAGGAAGTAAAAGGCTTTTTAAGACCATTTTTTCTCCAGAAGAATATCATGTGTGTACACATATAATATTATTTTCAATATTCTTAGACTATTCTTAATAAAATAAATATGTTTAATAATAAAACTAATTCTGATGGGGAGTATAAAATAATTCATATATTATATTATTAAAAGAGATATGTGTATATATGTGTGGGTATGTGACAAAAAAAAGATTCACAATTTTTAATCAGCTTGAAAGTAAAAATTTGTTGCTGAGAATGTTTCTCTTTGGTAATGTGCAGGATTGGAAGCATCAGCACAGTAGTATTATGCTAATGCATTACAGCTGGAAGATGAGCCTTGCTGAAAAATTCAAGAAACTGAATACTGAACAGTTAGTTGCAGAAGGGCAATTATGAGACCTGGTCTGGTTTCATTATCTAAGATGAGTGAGAATAAAATGCAAAACTGAAACATAAATGATGCAAAGCATATTAGGTATTAGATTTCTTCTTTTGTTTTAATTATGTAAGTTTTCATTAATAAGTGCTTTGAAATATATGATCTTTTCTTTGATGCTGGCTATTTCGAAGCAACATGTTATATGGGCTTATACTGCATTATATTATAATAATTCTAATAGCTAACTGTTTTATTACTGTGTTCCAGGTATTGTGCTAAACACTTTACATACATTATCTCATTTATTGCCTCAATTTATGAAGTAGATAATATTATCAACTCCTTTTAAAAGAAGGAGCAACTGAAGCACAGAGAAGTTAAGCAACTTGTCCAAGGTCACATAGTTAGCATATAATTGAGCCAGGACAAAACTCAGTTAATGTGGAAACTGTATACTGCTTATTTATTTTGCATCTACTATGAGCTTTCTTTATGTACCTGCTATGTTAAGTGTTTTTCATATGCTCTATATTCTCATGAAGGAAAAATCCATCTTTCTAAGTTAGTTTGTAATGCCAACCAGTCCTTAATATCCTATTCAAGGGACGCCTGGGTGACTCAGTTGGTTAAGCGTCTGCCTTCGGCTCAGGTAATGATCCCAGGGTCCTGGGATTGAGTCCTGCATCAGGCTCCCTGCTCAGCTGGGACCCTGCTTCTCCCTCTGCCTGCCGCTCCCCCTGCTTGTGCTCTCTCTCTTTCTCTGACAAATAAATAAATAAAATCTTTAAAAAATATATCCTATTCAAAGTGAATGCAAAATATACTTTGTCTGTTAAGGCTAGCTCAAGGGTCAACTTATTTATGGCTTTTGTTGATTTCATTGAGCAGAGCTGACTGCTGTCTCCCTTGTATCCCCTGTACCCTGTTCAGATGCCTGTATACACCCAAAATATCCACGGCTCTTTATTTACTTACATATCTACTTACCTACGGGGCCTAGCTTGGTGTTGAAATGCAATAGGTGTTAACAAACACTTGTGTAATGAATCAATAACTGGGGCTAGCCCTTATCTTTTCTGCATCATTTTTCGACACATAATTTTCCCTGCCAGGCACCAATTTGTCTCCTGCTGGGGGAAAGCAGAGTACTGCCTTCTCTACACTTTGAATTAATGTTTTCCCTGTTTACTAAACTAAAGTGGTAAGGAAACATGAGTTTCTCTGCTCAAGCAAGCAGTATTCTTGATAAATATATTAAAAATACTGAATCAACAAGCGTTATGTTGGACTACCCCAAAGAGAAGTTACCTAAAGTTTGACCACCGTGCCCGTGATAAATGTGGCTCAATATCATTCTTCCCAAAAGTCTTTATTATTAAGTAAAGTGACCCACAGTTTAAACAGAGAAGGAAGCTATAATGTTTTCACTCTGACATAAACCTGGGAAGAGGAGAAAGTCAAGTACAGACTAGTGCATTGGCATAATACTACTCTTTGCTTTTTTTTTTAATCCATTCATCTGACATTTATTGAATAAATGATGACATGAAGAGAGGTGGGAAGCTGTGGGCGGGCTCTGAGTTTGGCTGCAGAGAGCAGGAGACCTTTGAGTGGAACACTAGAATAAAATTTAGTTAAGAGGGTGGCTAGGGCACCTGGGTGGCTCAGTTGGTTAAGTATCTGACTCCTGATTTCAGCTCAGATCATGATCTCAGGGGTGTGAGATTGAGCCCCGAGTCAGACTCTGTGCTCAGTAGGGAGTCTGCTTTAGATTCTCTCTCTCTCTCCCTCTCTGCCCCTCCCCTCCTCTAAAAATAAATAAATAAATAAATCTTAAAAAAAAAAAAAAGAGGGGAGAGTGGCAAGCAGGCAGAATGAAAAACAAGGAAGAGCAGCAACCACATCGGGACACAGGGGCCCAGGTCCTCTTGGGTAACTGTGAGAAGTTCAGTGGAGCAGAAGATTCTTGGAGTAGAGAAGACTGTTAGCCACATGGTCCCACCTGAGCATTTTATCATTAAAAATACAGCAGTAGACCTGTACTGGAGGTCTACCTCCATCATGACTTCAAGAGATGGCCTTATAAAAGTCTTTTCACACTGTGGGTGCAAAAAGCAAATGCCTAAGAAGGCCCAGTAAGTAAAGATTAATGAGTAAGGAGACGGGGAATAAGACAACAGGAAGTAGCATACTGCCTTGCCATGGGGCATGTGGGACTAGTGGTAGCCAGCCACAGCAGAACTTTCAACTATTCTAGATAATTCAGCTATCCAGTTTTTTTTCTTTGTGATACCTCCAATTTTTAAAGTATGGACAACTAGTTTAATATTTTATTAAATATTATACTAGCAAAAATAATGCCTATTACCATTCTCTCAGCCCTGAGGTAAATTTTCTTTTCTTTTTTTTTTTTTTAAGATTTTATTTATTTATTTGACAGAGAGAGACAGCAGAGAGAGGGAACACAAGCAAGGAGAGTGTGAGAGGGAGAAGCAGGCTTCCCGCTGAGCAGGGAGCCCGATGTGGGGCTCAATCCCAGGACTCTGGGATCATGACCAGAGCCGAAGGCAGACACTTAACTAAGGCTGAGCCACCCAGGCACCCCTGATGTAAATTTTCTATTCTATGAAATGAGTTGATAATACTTGCTCTATATTTCTCAAAAGATTATTAGAAAGATCAAATCACCTTGTAGATAAATATTTAGAAAATTATAATGTGCTACAGCAATTAAAATATCACTTATATAATTATCAATGCCAGCAATTTTCATTTTTAAAAAGATTTTATTTATTTGAGAGAGAGAGAGCACAAGCAAGGGGAGCAGCAGAGGGAAAGGGAGAAGCAGACTCCCCCCTGAGCAGGGAGCCTGATGCGGAACTCAATCCCAGGACCTTGGGATCATGACCTGAGCCGAAGGCAGACACTTGACCAACTGAGCCACCCAGGTGTCCCAACCTATTCTTATTTTTTAAACAAGCCAATTTGTGTCTCACTTTACTCTATCCCATCTTTATTTTTATCTAATAGTAATCCAGAAAGGAGCACGGCACCCACAGCCTGACATCAGAGGAATGGATCCAACGCTGCTGACTGCTGGGTGAAGATGGGTTGGCGCACGTGTTATCCCACCTGATTCCAGTTAGTTGAGCACCGGCTCTTCCTTTGGCCAGAGGGTGGGTATAAACACTTTTAAAATATATCATCAAATTTGATTACACTATAAATATATTTTTTTCATATATATGAAAGCCATTTGTCTCAACTTATATACCTCTAGGTAATCAAAAGTCTAAAAAAGAAAACTAAGAGTAGACATTACCCAAACATATTGGTATGAGCTATCAAAATATTCTCTATTTTTAAATTATTATTTCTTTTCTACAAAGTAGAGATTCTCATGTACTTACAGAGTTTTTGGCCAAAGTTTCATTTATCGTTACCCAATTTGTAGGCTAAAAAAAACCAAAAAATAAAAAAAACCAACAAGCAGAGCTGATACCAATAAATGCTATAGACGGGGTCTTAAAACTAAAGATAAACACTTCTACGCGGCAGGGCTCCCCAGTTGAAGTTGCAGATTCTCTTTCTTTTACTTTAAGTCTTTAAAAAGGATTTATCTCATTTGTCTCAGATGATTTGAGCGTGGTCCTGCCAAACAGTGACCTCTCCAATTTTCTGTGCATGTCCTTGTGCTGGTTGAGAGGTCTGTACAGTTTTCATAGAATATATTCAGATTCTCTGTGGCATGTGTGCTCTTTTAAGAAACCAAAAATCTCATAAGCATACTATAAATTTTACCCTGCTGCTGATTGGAACTTCTTCAGAAGCAACACCAGAACAAGCAGGTCTTCTTTAAGTGTTTCTATAAAGAATTTATTTCAGCAGCTGTGGTCGAGGCTTCCACTGCAGGCCGCACAATAAGGTTTAGATTAAAAACGGGAAATAACCCTCTTGAAGTCGAATCCTGAATGTACCTACCAGCAAGAATGAAATGAATCACATGTTTCCTGTCGGTGACATTTTACTCTACGACTTAAGGAATCTCAGCAGGAAAAGTGTAGGTTTGCCTAGAGAGGAGTGTAGGAAAAATTTACAAAGAAATGAAAAACCTAGAAATGAGGAAGGCAGCTTGCCAATTCTATGATTTTTAACTAGGAATGTTCAAAAACTGAGCCCTCTGTATAGATAGCCAAAATAACCTTTTATAGTTTTCGGAAATAGGGCTGCAACTCCATTTCATCCTCTCCAACATAGTCCTGGATTTCATGATGAATAAAAGTTGGGTACTGAATTTTGCATTCTGAATGAGGCTAAAAGCAAAACGAAAATTGAGAAGATCAAATCCACAGCATCTGCTCTTGGTAGTCTGGGTCATTACGAGAGAGAATTGGAAGTACTCCATTCCTGCTTCCTATCAACTTGTCCCCCCCCCCCTTTTTTTTTTTGTCTTCCCACTCCTGTGGATATAATGGAGTCAAGGAAAATTTGAGGACAGAGTGAGAAGAGCCTCAGATGTTGGGGAATGAAAGAAACAGTAACAAAGTCTGGGTTTCAGGTGTCCAGGAGCTATAGATCTCATCCAAAGATAGGGTCTTATTGAGAAAATGGAAGGGCTTTTGTGTGTGTGTGAAATCTCCAGTAGCACTATCCTCAGGACAGTTGCAAAATCACCATCTGATGGAACTTTAGGCAATCTGTAAGATCAAATCAGTCAAAAATAGTTACTTAGACTAAATCTCAGACTGGTTCCTCCTTGCCTTTTGATGACCTTTCCTCCCATTCCACTCATGGGAGCCATTTGTGAAGGTCCATTCCTTCCTTCTGTCACCCACACAGCCCCCTCTCCTTCCAAGTGTGCGGGTGGATGGAATGGATTGGCAGAACAAACAGGTTTGGGTGTGGTATGGTTCTTGTCAAAGGGTCACCGTCGTTTGTTTTTAACTGTTGCATTTATGTCTCAAAAGGAGGATGTACAACATGTTTTGAAAATCTGAAAGCTCACATAATGTTTTTCCCGTTTACAAACAGATCAGTCGGTTGAGTTTCGTTTCCTAGTTGATTGTTTTTGCCACAGGTCTGGGACCCTAAAGAGAGAGACTGTTGGGTATTTCTGAAATCCAGAAGTACCTTCAATATAATAGGTGCTTCACAAATACATGTTGAATAAAGAAACACATCGAAAAATTTAATAGCCTCTTAGATGCTCATTTAGCATAGTTACAGGTTAAAGATAAGGGAAGAATGGTGATATCCCAGGGGAGGGAACTAGGCAGACTTATAGTGTGAGCTTAGTTCTAATTCAGACTGAGATTCATTATATGAGGAAGGCTGACAAGTACTATATTTAGTTAAAATCATTAGTCCAAGTAAGCTACTGTATTTCCTTTATATTTAATAAGTATTTATATTTTTTTGAAAGCATTCTTTACAAGGTAATAGGTCTTAAGATTTTGGGGGTTATAAATTCATTTTGGGAATCCAAGAAAAGCTGTGGACTCTCTCCTGAGACAAAAACACACATTCAAAAAAATCTATTAAAGGAAAAAAAACCACAAGAAACTTTGTTCCCAAGTACCCTGAAGCTCATTCATGGACAAACCTGTATCTCAGGTTAAGAATTTTTATAAAGGCGAAGCCCTTGAACGGTGACCTTCAGGGTCCAGAAGAGGCTTTCAAGGGAAAAAAAAAAAAGGCTTATTTTAAGGTTTAGAACAATAGACTCCTATACAACATAATCACAAATTCCATCCATTCCAAGAAACTGAATTGAAAGAAACAAATATGCACATGGAGCTGCCCCCTCTCTGTGGAGGTAATGGAATTTTCATGCACACCCCACAGGGCAGAAGAATTCAAAGGCGTTTGTTTAAGCCAGAAGACCAGGAGCTGCTCGGCAGTATTGTGGCCATATCACACTGTGGTCACATCCAAAGAGACACACACAGTAGGTTCACTGTGCTCAAACACATTAAACAAAGCGAAGATATGGGGTCTGTGCCCTGGAAGTCTAACATGAGCTTAAGATATTTCCTAAACAAATTAAAAGAGAAATTACTGTCATTAATCACTTTCTGAATCCTTCAAATGTTTTTTCCTTGGACCTAAAATTTAAGCTGATTACCAGTCATTCCCCGAGATGCAAAGGAGGGCGGGGGAACTTGCAAGAGAAAACAATCCGCATCTCAGTTTTCCTTTCTGACCCCTCATCTCTCCTCTCCCCAGCAACTGCTTCCTTCCCCTAATAGTTTCCTCCTTGCAATGGCAGAAAAAAAAATATTGAACTTTCTAACTGAGCCAACTTCAAATTGCCAAACTAGAATCTGGAAGGTTGCTTTTTGAGATGCTTTTGTAGCCAAACAGATGTATTTCTAAATTTTACTTCACTTCATTCACTGGCTTCTCCTCCACTATATTTAGGATTCAATGCTCATTTTCTTATCATTTTCCATTTCATTGCTTTTGTTTCACATTTGAGTAACTGTAGGTCAAATGTACTCCAGACTCTTCTGTTAAAGACATGTTAAAATCAAATAGAAACTGTATGATTAACGACATGAATCATCTGTTTTTTAAAAACAGGAAAGTAAACAAGCGTTTGGCGAAGCCCCACCTGCTTTGCTGCTGTTGTGGTGCTGTGCCTATCATGAGGAAAACAATTCCCCCTTCTCAAGGCTGAACTAAAATTAGGCTCCACCTGCAAGATGTTAATGAAAACTTACACAGCTGCATTCCAGAAACAAGTTACCCAGATTGCTTTTGGAAAGCTCTGTGTAAAAGCAAACTTGTTAGCTCTTTGCCTAATTCCCAAAATGCAGTATTAATTTTAATGGCAATTATTAGCACAATAACCAACTGATAAGTAATCTCAAAATAGATCCAATATTATCAAATAGGAAATATACTGTAATTTTATCACACATCCTGCTGGGTTTAACCCCTCACTCACAAATGCATACTTCCTGTCTCCTTTTTGGCACTTGTGCTCAAACGGAAGACAGGAGAAAAAGTGAAGTCACTGGAATGGTCTGCAAACAGTTTCGGTTAGCACAGGGCTCCCCTTATCCACATGCTGCTTAACGGGAAGAAGAATGGGAAGCACATGCTTCCTTTGCCCTTGATTCCTTTTGCAGATTCTCAAGCTTTCTTTGGAAGAGAAGCCTCAAATCGGAACCAAGTCATCCTTTTCTTGCAGATTTAAGATACAGTGGCAGTTCATACATTCTCATCACAGAAGGTGATATCCCTGTTCCATTTCCAGGTCAAGTCTTCACCACTCCATTCTATAGACCAAAGGACTCAGTTTTGATCCGCATTGCTTTTCCAGATCATACTATAGTGCTTACCCTCAGAGAGAGAGAAAGAGATAGTTTAATTATTTACTAAATTGTGCGTGTCAAAAATTAAAGAAGGTGGCGTTTGGGGATGGAGGATCTCTGCCTTTTAAAAATCCCAGGCTTGAAAAAAAAATTCCGCTTCATCATTTCCTTTACTTGCAGTTTAGTCTTATCAAAGGATCAGGAAATGCCTACAGTTGTTCTGATTTGATCTATGTTCCCGATGTTGCACGTATCATATAGATTCTTAATATTTTCACAATTATACCTTCGTAAAGGCTCTTTGGAACACTTTTTAAAAAATTGTTTCGAAGTCAAATAGGCCCAATTAGACCTTGAGCAGCAAATTTGGTTTCTGTCAGAGATTAAATAGTGAAGAAAATAGCAATGCTAACAAGCAGGAGGCTGCCTTTCATTACCCGATCTGATTTCATTAGCCTAATTCACGCTTATTAATTATTGGTCGGGTGAGATCATCAATGTAAGTATGCCAACCTCACGATGGTTGCATTTGGGGAATAGTCAGCCTTTTTCGGGACTTCTCCGTGGTCCTCAGATGATACTCCCATTTCATTTCCATTTCAGGCTGCTGCCCTATTCAATAAATGTATCTGAACCGCCTATGAAAGCAACACTGCCAGAATAAACATTTTGTTTACTACACAGCCCTGCTTGCAACTGTCAACAAAGAAATATAAAAGGAGATTTAAGTTTTCATTCCTAGATAGTGAACTCCTGTGTGTTTCTACAATGCAGGTCATTACCGACTCGGCTGCCCCCTGAGATTGAGCAATTCTCGCGCAAGTTGTAACAAAGGGCTGCGAGGCAGTGTGGGAGTGGACTGGGCCACTTAGATAAGTTTCATTCACTGTAGGAGCCCAAGGGAACAGTGCGTCAAGGCAGCTGCACTGCCTCAGTTCATGGTGTAACTTTACACTATTTTCCCTTTAAGTCGCTACTAATCCCTTGGGTTTACATGTTTTTGGGGCTGCATCAGAGAAAAGCAGTGTGAAATTGCCTGAAAGCCTCCTTATAAATAAGACTTACGATATAGACCAGCTCTGTTGATGAAAAAACTGAGAGAAATGCCCTTGAGGGCCCCAAGAGCCATTTTACAAGGCTCTCACTGTGATATTTTTGGTCTCTATCTGACTGGTAAAAAGAAATTACTAACTAGGTTAAAAATCTCACTGGCTCTAAATTCAGTTAGAAACGAAGCCTAGCATTAACATAAATCCCATCTACATATCTACTAACCAGGATTGCTTGTTTAAAACTTGATCTTGTCTTTCTAAAAGATATCTTACTCCTTTTGACAAAGAAAAGAAGGAGAAAGCAAACAAAGCAGGAAATTGGGATGTCACAGATGAGAATATTAGCCTACGTTTCCAGGGCCTCTGGAGTTGCTTCCTAAAGGATGTGGGAGGCACCAGTGTGGGCCATTTACGTGCTTCATCTTCTTAGGTTGAGTCTTTCAAGTATTATTGTTCCATTTTAAAGATGAGGGAACTGAGGCCAGTAAATGACAAACCCATTCATTTAGCATGGGAGTGTCTTACTTCAAAATAATCATGCCTCTTCTCTTACTGCCAATCAGGGAAGCTAGAGGAAGAGTCCCTACTAGCAAAGAGGACATGGACAGACATTAGAAAAACCTCTTCCCTCATTGTTCCCTTGGGTTCTTCAGTATCACCAGTGGATCTCTCCTGTTCACTCTTATGCTTCTGGAAATTGGTTTGATGTCCTACCTTGTTCCTTTTATGAAAACACTAACTCCTCTTACTCCTCCCATTTCCTAACACTCCATCCTGTCCACCCCACCCTGCCGCCCTTCGGTTTTCCTACTCTCTAAATCCTCCTACAAATAGCCATTTGGAAACAATTTTGAGGTCCACCTACTTTCCTGTGCATCTGTCTTTTGTAATTTAGAGGTTAGGGATTGTGTGTTTTCTACTTGTCATGTTTATGCCTCATGCTCTGTGGGTACCTACTAAATGCTGAATAATAGCAGCTTTAAGACAGCGCAGAACCGGAAACACAGGTTCTTAGGTTTAGTATTTCGTCACCAGCAAGGAACATTTACTCACTGTCAGCACTACGCTAGGCATTAAATGAAGTTAATTACTGAAGCCCGGCTCCTCCAGTTGTACACCAAGATGTTTTACTTTTCTCTCTTATTTTCTTGACCAAAAAAGAAAAAAAATGGATTGGCATTGAATCTTCTCATTAAAATCCACAGCATCCTAAAGACAGAGGTACTTCTTTCTCTTTTTTTATGTTTATGGTAATTGCATGGAAATATTAATTTGGGGAAGAATTAAGTTTCCAGCTTAAAAACCTCAATCCCTCACCCAACAGAACAAATTTATACTATATTAAAAAGTAGAGAAACTCCCTTTGGGCAAGTTGCAATGCTAGAAGACTCATGAATTTAATGTCACCAAGAGTGTCTGGATCCTAGAAAAAGGTTGTCAAATACATTTTCTATTGTTGGTAAGAATGGCTTCTCCGAATCTCAGCACAAGGTTAAACATTGTTTCCACACCAACTGTTGAAGCCTAGGTTGTCAGTCCAAATGGATGGTGGCCACTGGTCCTGGGAACTTCACGTTCTATCCCTGCTGCAGCATGGCTGACCGTTCTCCAGGAAAACAGCCTCTAATGGGGCTGAGCTGCTGCTGCCACCAACTTTAAAACTCCACACTGCCGATCACCATCCTTCAGTACTTCAGCGCTCAAAACCTCAAGGCACACCAGTGCTCATTACTTGAATACTCAGCTGCTGGTGAGTGTGATCACACACCGGCCACCCCTCACTAATTTGCAACCTGGGTAAATAGAGAAATTATAGGCCCTGTTCAGACCAACTGACTTCAGGGCAGAGGTACTTTTTGAAGAAAGGGGAACCAAGGTGCAAAGTGAACTCTTTGGGACTTGGTGATGAAGCCACATGTAAATGTCAGTTTGCTGTTGCATGCGTGTCCTGTTTCCCTTTGTGCTTGCCTGCAAAGGGAAAGAAAAGACTATCTCAAATTTGTGTTTTCTAAGAATAACAAAAATACCTCTGGGTTCATGCTATGTCTAAACAAGCAGGGTAAATGGAGACATTTCAACGTGAGGCAATTTAGGCCAAAGATACATTTGCTTGTAATATCAATATAATTGACTCAAAAGTTGTTGTTGTTGTTGTTGTTTTTAGACTTCCCTAAAAAATGATCTCAATTCCATTTCTTTTGGTCCCCTGTTTGGACAGAGGCTATAAATATACAGTAAAAATAAAAAGGCACTTGCAAATTCGGGACATTAATTCATGAGCAGATCTATTGTAACATCATTGATTTTTTATTATTGTTCCCAATCATTAATTCAGTAAATATTTATCAAATACTATCTACCACATTCTTGGCTCTATGCTGTACAGTGGAGCTCATAGTCTAATAGAGACAGACACGTAAACAAGCAATTAATAAAATATGGTGTGGTATAATGGAAATAAGTCCTACAGGAATGATAAATTCTTCCTATGTGCTCTGAGAAGGTGACATGTGGGAGATGACATTTCAGCTGTGTCTTAAAGATGAATAGTTGTCCACTGTCAGAGGGTGGGAAATACATCATAGGCTGAGGGAACAGCAAGTGCAAAGATAGAAATCCATGGGAAAGGATAGTATAGTGCATTTATTACATAGCGTATATGATAAGAAGAAGATGATGTTGAAATACCTAATCGTAAATGCCTTTTTTTAATCACTCTAGGGAAATTAAATTCTGTTTTATGGGCATCAGGAAGTCATGAAGAGTTTTAAGCAGAAAATAATATAATTCTATTTGTTCTACTAGAAAGAATTCTGCATAAAGAATGGGTGGCAGTAGTTGAGTCTGTAAGTAAGGGTGAATTACATGGTCATCATTTTAGTCAAGTCATAAGGCAATGAGGATATTTCCTTGGGAAGTGTAACAGAAGATGAAAAAGATGCAATTGAGAGAAGGGAGGTAGAAATGAAGGACTTGATAACTAACATAACTAATACAATATCTGGGAGAGGGAGGTTAACTTGAACGGTTGTCTGGATAGTGGAGCTCCTATGGGGAAAGGCTACTAACATTTTCTTCTCTTCCAAATATTTCAGGAACTATCATGAGTTATTTCCACATGTTACTGTATTCAAATCTCACATTAACAATGAGTTAATATAGGGATTTTTATCAGTATTTTATATGGAACTCAGGACAGGGGAGACAGTTGCCCAGTGTCCAGCTAGAACAAAATAGAATCAAGGTTGGAATCCGCATCTTCTAAAAGTCAGTGTGGTTTCCACACATTTCTGTAATCCTGCAGGTAGTATTAATGAAATTTCCCTGTTAAAATGCTGATATGAATTTTGAATCAAAGTAAATCAGAAATTTGACGAATGAGTGTTATGACAAATTTAAGAATTTCATTTTGAGTGAAATAATTTCTTTTTTCTAAAACTGGACTATTTTATTATTTTTTTAATTTTAAAAAAATTTTAGATTTTTTTTCCTGTTAAACAATAACATAACAGAAAACAAACTTAAACTCCCATTAACTGGTTTGTCATTAAAAAAACATGGACATCTCTTTGCTAAGGAAAAATTTTTGCCATAGTGATGAGGCCTAATACATGGGTAGAATAATGGGTTTTCAAAGAGCTAATCACTTGATTTCAACTCATTGGAGATTTGATTTTCAATATTTCAATATTACTGATTCAAATACTTAGGAAAATATATTATCAGATAAAAATATTTCTATAGTTAGCTGAGCAAAAGTTTCTTTTTTCCTAACAAGCACAGTGGGCTTTTATTTATTACATAATAGGTTATTAGATGGAAAAAAAAATAAGGTGTGCTTTTTCGTGCTGAGGCCACTTAATTTTCCTCAGTCATTTCCATTTCTCAGTTAGGTTTTCTCATTCTAAGTACAGTGGATGCTGTATTTCCCAGTATCTTCTTTTGCTTTTGTGGTGATTGGGAAGGTACTCGTTTGCATGAGCTAGTCGCACCTGGCCTGAAATCTGTGAAAGAGAATAGGATGAAAAAAAAATGACATGGCCTCCAGCACTTTCTTCTTTTTTTCTTTTTTACTTTACTTTATTTATTTTTTTATTTTTCATCTAAAACATTTTCCTGCAAGGATCTTCTATATACAGTTGGAGGATGCTTTTGATATGTAGATCAAGCAAAATGGTAAACACATAACCCTCTCTTTTCAAACATTCCCTTATTCTACAATGTGCCTGTAGTGTCACTTTTCTTTGATTTCCATGAGGCTTGCCCTTGGGTTTGTACTGTAACTTGGTATCTTTCCATTGTCCCTTACCACAAAAAATTCCTTTTAAGAAACTGCATTCAGAATGTAATCCATCAAGCTTTCGCTCCTCTTTCTCCTTCCTTCTGGAAGATTTAGTGACTAAGTCTTTGCTTTGATTTTCTTTCTCTGACTTTGAGGGTTCTCACTTTCTCTTCTAATTGCTACAATGTGGTGTCCCCTTTTGCTGGGGAGTAAACAAAAACAGAAACACTCAGTGAAGAGACAAACAGGCTCAAGAGCTCACATGCCTGACCAGCTGATGGATGGCAAGGTCTGGCTGTCAGGATCTTCCCACCACGCCATGTCACCTCGATTTCAGGATGGGCTCTCTGCCAGGCATGGTGGTAAGTGCTTTGCATGCATTAGAATCCTCCAACCAACCCACATAGGTCTTGTTATCATTTCCATTGTTTTGAATTAGGGAATTGAACCTAGAGGAGATGAAGTATCTTTCTCAAGGTCATTCAACTAAAAAGTGAGAGAACTGGTCTGTAAACCCAAATTTTTCTCATTTCAGTGCCTAAATTTAAATGACTAATTTATATATTTTTTCATCTGAAAGCCTCTTCATGCCACTGTAAAGGAGTTCTCTGAATTGGAGGAGTAGATTATCATTCTACCATTTCTGGAGTTCTAATACTCCAGAGAGTATATTTCGTCTGATGCTGGTGGACTTGTTAACAATTTTCTAAAAATAGGGAAAATGGAAGAGTTGCCAAGGTTACCCATTAAAAGAAAAAGGAAAGCAGAAAAGAAAATATAGAAACCTATATATTTTATTGCAATAAATGAAAGTTACGCTGGGAGGTAAGCATTAATGTTGGCTCTGATTCTCTATTGGCCTGTCTTATTCAGTTTCCTACAATAGTTGACAGTCTACAGAAATGATCATTGGATGTGTTTTTAATTTATGTGTTAGCTTGAGTAGTACACTATTTTGCAAACTACAAATACTATTTGGAATGCAAATGGAGGATCTTGACATACCAGCTATCCTATGTATATATTGAGTATACATGATTCTGTTTATTTTCAAGACAAGAGAGGTAAACGTTCCATGAATTTTTAAAAATAAGAGAAACACCATCAAAATGGTTAAAATTTCCATATTAAGGAGATTCATTAGACACAAAGCATATTTTAAACTATGATTTTCTCTTATCCAAATTGTGTTCAAATATTAAATCTTGAAATATGTCAGGGCTCTAATACTTTATAATAATCATTTACCATAGGTTATTTCTTAAAAAGTCAATATGATGATTGGGTGATCTTAATGAATTCATTCACAATGCACTCATCCATAGTCATTAACAATTAGAAAGATTTAATTCAACCATTATACACTATACCTTTATTATGAGAAAGCACTGGGTTATGCGATTTTGGAAAACTAACAATAAATATACATTTAAATAAATATATTTAAATTTAAATAAATTAAATACATTAAATAAGAAATAAGTAATGATTTTTGTTCCTTAGGAGCTCACCTTCTAGTACCAAACATATCTAGTTGCGCTCCACAAAGATTACATAAAGGACTAATTATTACCTGTGCATAAATTCTGCTGTCAGAATACAAAAGAATGAGAGAGTAATTCTGACTAGAGGATTACAGATCTCCTGGAAGAGAAGGGCTTTTACTGGTCTTCAAAAAATGGGTAGGATTTTGAGAAGTAAGTGTGACTCTGAAGACAAATAATGGGTACTTTATGATCAAGTAGAATTCCTCTGTTTAAGGTTGTCTTTGTCTCATTGAAAAACAAAACAGATACATTTCTTGAAAAAGATAGGTATTTGTGTCTTGAAATGAAATTTTAAAGGGTGGATATCTTTTGTTTAAAGGCCAGAAATAAGATATTTTTTCTTTCTCATTATGTGAAATAAATAAGGGTAAAAGCTGGAAAATTATAAAAGTCACTTGATTAAATGAGGCAAGCAAATAAATGCTTTCTAAAAGTCTCAACTCAGTGTGCTCTTTCCCTGAGGCTAGTTGGAACTAATCCACAGTCACAATTGCTCCATCATATGGGTGGCCAGTCAATGTGGTGCCAGTAATAAAATGTGTAATCAACTTTCACATGTTTTTAGACATTCCCAAATCACTTTGATCATGGCTAACAAGAAAACTGCCATTTCAGTTAATAATCTATAAATTCTCAGGGGGAGGTTTTAGTCCACTACCTAGCAGAATATTTCACATTTTATTTTAAAAATGTAGACTAACACAATCTAGAAATGTATTTATCCCTAAAACATTAGTCAATTTTCCATTATGTAATCTTTGTTAATGTGAACTTTTTAAATTGCCATGTCTCACCAGTCCAGAGACCTTGTGATCATTGAGACTAAGTTGCTTTTGAAAACATATGTACTTTAGATCGCACTTCATCTAAGTAAAACGAAAAGTGACAACTTTTGTGACGGCTTCAAACCTGCTTTTAGCAGTGCAAGCTGTGGCATCATAGTCCTTCTTCATGTAATTGAATTTTGCTCAATCCAAGGAAATATAGTTATTATGGAAAAGAAGAAACCAGAGTAAAATCTCTCTACGCCAAGTGCTTTTTTTAGCTGTGAAGATGTTCTTAAATATCTATCAGTTCCATGCCACAGGTCCCAGTTAACATGAGTAGTTAGAAGTGTACCAAGAGCAGCATCCATCCAAGAAAGCAACATACAAGAGCTTGTTGAGAGCAGGAAATGATTTAGAGAAGGAAATTTCAGAGATGACAGCTGTTTAAATCTAATCAAAATTTCTTTTCTACACCAAGAGACATTTAGTCTTCCATTGGCTCTAATATGTATCTTAGAAATCTGTAAGGTTTTAGAAGGCTGCTACAGTGACACTTGAGAGCCCAGTTCAAAGATAAGACTTGGTGACATCACTGATATCAGATTAATAGGGAGGACGAATAGGTATGAGAGCTGTTGTCTGGGACATCATCGGAGACAAGAATCTTAATAACGATAATCTAAAAGCTATGTCTTTTAAACTCATGCTACCACTGATTTTTCTTTTTACACTCAGTATTAAAACTTCCCATCCCAAAGTAACAGCATGTTCACACACAAACACACCAATGCACATCCGAAACCACTAATATTCTCATAGGCCTTGCTACTCAAAGTGTGGGCTATAGACAGATATGACCTGGGAGCTTGTTAGAAATGCAGAATCTGGAGCCCCACCCCAGACTTACTGACTCAGAATCTGCATTTTTACAAGATATCTGGATTATTCTCATGCGCATTAAGTTTGAGAAGCACTGACTTAAAAGCAAGTTTTAAAAGTTGTACAGCCCTCTCATCCTTAAAACCCACGCATCTTCAATTTCAAACCATTATGAACTTCCCCATTATTGAAGGGCAGTACAGTTTAGTGAGTGGTTAAGAGCAAGTGTTTCCAGAAATTCCCTGTCCAAATGGCCTGAAGCCCACTTCCAGGGCCAATTTGGGCCTCTTCCCCGGGTCAGCCCTCCTAAGGGTGTGGCTGTCTGGCGTGGGGGCAGGCGAGAGATGGAGGCTGGACACACGCTTGGGAGGCCCCTTGCGCTCCTGAACAGAGCGGGGGTGGGAAAGGGGTAGGGCTAGTCCCCAGTTCAGGCCTCCATTTGTACTTTTGCCCAGGCCTTGCATATGTTAGGGAGTATGGTAATTATTAAAAATCAATCTGTGGCTGTAAGTTGACGATTTTATGAAATAGAGTCTAGTCTTAAAAAAAAAAATGCTTGCAATTCCTTCTACCCCTCCTCCTACTGCCCTGGTTGGCAGGATCACGGGTGTTAGTCCTGATGCCATGCCTTCCTTTTCATCTATTTTCTCTGCTTCCATTCACACTCTTGCTAGCGTGGCACCGCCGAGAGCAACGTTTCCTGAGAGACTCACATGTACGCTCGGGCTTCCAGGCTCTGTGCCAGAGGAGGCTGACAGTGACACAGAGGGCAGTGTACTTTCCTAGATATACAGGCACAGCTCCTGCTGCCATCAGTGGGAGTTCTACAATCGGATTGAGAGCTGAGTACCATCCAGAATTGGAAATTTGTCCTTAAGGTAAGGCAGCCTAAGTGGCTGGTTCCAGAAGAGCCATACTCCACAATGAAATAGCAAACGCATTGAGAATTTAGAGAAGAATTCCCCAAGTTCTAGAAAGAGAAGCAAGTGAAAGTAAGTTGAAATACAGCCAATCATCAAAGGAATTTTTAAAATTTCTTGAAAGAAATTACGTAGTAAGCTAACCATTTATTAAGAGGTCTTTAAAATAAGCCATTTCACCTAGTTAGAAGATTCTGGAAAGAAACATTTCCTAAGCACTACTCACCTTCCTTATATGCTATTTTTTTCATCTGACATCCTTAGTTCCACCCGTCCTTGGGGTCTCAGTTGAAATGGGAAGCCTTCCTAGATTAGCTGAGGTGCACTCTTACAGGTGTGCTTAGAGCATCCTGCACTTCTTCACCACAGCACTTATCCAGTCTAATTAAATATTTGGTTGATCTTGTGTTTTATGTTTGTCTCTCCAAGTAGACTGTGAGCTTCCTGAAGACAAGGGCTACGTCTGTGTAATTATGTACCTGAAACACACAAGCCACTCAATATATACTTGCTCCGTAAGTTCACATTTAGTAGCCTGAATATAAACTCCGAATACTTGTATAATAAAACACACCCACCAAAATTTACAAGAACCTACTGGACCTTCACCCAGACCAATTTTACTGTTTAGACACAACCAAGGGGATTGTTTATCTGTTTTCCTAAACAACAACAGACCCAAGTGGTAAACTAGAAAGAAAAAGCAGGGAGGAGAACAAAGAGGGGGTGAAAAAAGCCAATTTGACTGACAGTTTCACAGAGTGAGAGGACAGAACATTACAGATAAAAGAACTAAAAGAACATCACAATGACAACAAAAAGAATATAACAATGTGGAGTCATTATCAGGGGTGAGATATTGCAGAGGGTACCTTTGTAAAATGTCATAATCCCACAATTAGTGTGATAATTATCCATCTCCATTAGAAAATACAGGAAAAATTGTATTCCATATATGTTGCTTAAGAAGGCAGGAAAATAAATATTTTGGAAAGTTTTTTAGAAATAAATTATCTGAAAGCAAGTTTGTAGCATAATAAAAATAATAGTATCTGTTATAATATATTTTAAAGTTTATAGAGCCCTTTTCTACATTTTATCTCACTTGATTTTCGTTAAAAAAGGGGGGGTAAAGGGCAATTGTCAGAAAAATTTGCTTGTGTGGAACATCATACTCCAAGGTGAAGCCTATAAATTAGGCACTACTCCAATTTTCTCACCAAATATTTTTATTTTATTATTATTATTTAATATTTATTTATCTGAGAGAGCGAGAGCATGGGGGAGAGGAGTGGAGGGGGAGGTAGAATGACAAATAGACCCTGCACTGAGCGTGGAGCCCCACATGGGGCAGCAGGTGGGGCTGGAGGAGGGGTTCCTGGCGGGGCTTGATCCCAAGACCCTGAGATCATGACCTGGGCTGAAACCAAGAATCCGATGCTCAACCTACTGAACCAACCAGGTGCTCCTTCTCACTGAATATCAAAAGAAATATTTAGATGTTGATTTTTTTCAAAGGATTGTTGGAAAGAGATTTCATTATGATTTCAAAAAGTTTTAAAATCCCACTTTTTTCCAATAATGATTTAATGAGAGTTAGACAGTATATTTAAATTAAGTTACTTAAATCTTACAAGGGAGGTGCATAAATAAAATAGAATAGCTCTTATACATATGCAGCAGATGCAAATTTTATTATTTATAGTATTTTAAATGTAGATGTGTCCTGGACATTAACTTATAATTTTACATTAATTTTGCCCCTATATGTTGGCAGTGCTCTTTACAGAATGCTGAATTTTACAAAAACTATACACACTCACATAGACCCTCAAAATCACACTTAACTTTAAAGAATACTATGAATGCAAAAGTATATTTTAAATTTCCGAATGTTGCTAGTATCTAGAATTGCATTTAATTTTTTTCTTGAAATAAAGAATAATGACATCCACGTAAAAAGTACAAAGTATGTTAGAGATGACAAGGAGAACTTGTTGACAGACAAAGGACAGTCCCAGGAAAGTTGTTTCATCAATAGCAGCTGGTACACTGCAATATAAAACTGTCTTTATATAAAATGTTCACTTTATGGTTCCTTCTACAGAAGATCAAAAATTAAATATATGCAGGAACATAATTAGAGAATTAATGGCCAGAGACAATGCACAAAGGGAGAGATTTCCAGGAAAAAAAATGTGTTATAAGCAGTTTTTTAATGACTGTGCTTTAAAAACAAACCTGAATTATAACAACAATTGTTCTCTTGTTGTGTGGGAAAGGTCACATTAAATAATTCCTCTCTGACTTTATCCACCCAACAGCATCCACCCAAGCGGGGACAGGTTTTGCCTCTTTGATTTGCTAGTGCAGTGATTATACCACAACCCTTTCTTTTTATAGTAGTACAGGTAATCAAGGGCAAAAAATACCCAATCACTTCTTTGTGATGTTATAAAGACCTATGTAGGTATCTTTGCATTCTGATTTCAGTGTGTGCACGCTTAAATATAATAGAGCTGCTTTCTAGCTCTTTCATTGTGGTTTTCAGACTTCTCTTTCCAAATCTCACCTAGTCAACATTTTCTATTGTTGTCAAGGATACAGCATATACATTCTAACAGGAGAGACTTGCTTTCTGCCACAGTTAGAGGTGCATTCAAATCCAATCCCTAGCATTAGGTCTGTTTAGTAAGATATCGTAGGGTGGTTGACCATAAGGCCAATAGTTAAGTCACAATTCTCGTGGCTAAGTCTGAACCAAGAACGGGATTCCAGGCCTCTGGGATTAAGCATGGTGAAGCTTTCCATGAGCTTCCAAACATTCTCGTTGGTAACAAATAGTGAACTGCTTGAACTCCAACTGGGTTGTCATATGTTTTATTCATGGACCATCATAGGAGCCGCCAAACAGATTATCATGTTTACATCAGGCCTCCTTGGAGAGGGAAATTCTTTAATAGTTGAACTAGCAGGGTCAGTCAGTACAGAGATGCCTGCGGGCAACCAAATAATAAATAAATAAATAAAATAAGAGAAGAAGAAATGAAATCAAACATTGAGAGTTTAATGGCATCCTTCAGCAGTCACCAATCAATATGTTTTTATCTCTTGCTGAAAAGGTTATATTTAGGCTCCATCATTTTCATAGTTTTGTTTATTTACTTATTTACTTATAGGAGTGAGGAGATGCAGGGGACACGGAAAAGTGCAGAGTCCACAGAAACCACTTCCATTGGAGTTGACAAACCTTTACCGTGTCTATTTATGGTATTGCAATTTTTTTAGTATTTCGGCCGTTTTCAGTAAGCTAAGTGCCACATGGGGTTGTCCTATTATTTCTGTTGGAAGGAAATACACTTTAGTAGATGTTGTGACATGCAGTAACATTTCCTTTTCTTGAGAGTCTAATTTCAAAATTGACTTAAAAAGACACATTACATTTGGGCAGGACAGTAGCTTTCCTAGGTTGTGCTTTCTTCTTTGTCTGTTTAGGGATTTTCTACAACCCTGTCTGGCTTAGCCTGGCCATTCAGGTTTAGGCAGGAAACTATTTTCTGACTAGGAAGAAACCCATGAGCTAACAGGTGAGGTTATTATGCACAGGAATTCTTTTAGTTCAGCTGACTTCATGAGGTGTCGTGAGGAGGGCGACATCTAGTACCTGGAGTATCACAGGGTATCCTGGAGGTTATTGATGTGAACTAGACCCTCCACAGGTTCAGAAGGCAATTAGTCACAGTGTGCTAGAAATGGAAGGAACTTTAAACATCTCAATGTAGAGGGATACCTGCATTGTTGTTAATATTGGGGGTTTCTAGATATGATATCTCACTCAGAGGTTGACGATTTATAACATCCAAAAGTTCCTATACAGAGATAATACGATATTTATGTAACATGTTTCTCAAAGGAATATCAACCTACATTTCATAGACTAAGACTCATAAGGGTGGAAGACACAGTATCAACTCTGACTACTCATTTTGGGGACAAATATAATTGTACGAAAAATGACATGTTAAAATTGGAGTTGGGATTAATAATTCCTTCATGAGAATTTATTGCCTATATTGCTGAATAAGAAATGAAGTGCTTCTCAGCTTAGATATTAACTTATTTAAAGAGAATGGTCAAAAAGGACCAAATGTTTAATCATTTGCATAGAAAGCACATAAAATATAAATTTTTAAAGGAAAATGCTATTTACATTCTCAGATACTGCCTCGGTGATTTCCAGATACTTAGGGTCTCCCTATAACATACCTTTGCATGTGTACTACCTGGAATGGTTTCATGAACTGTGTTTACTTGGCTCACTCTACTAATTCTTAAAGATGTAGTTTACCCATCTATCTCTGAAGATTTATTTTACAATTTCATACAAAGTTCATTATGAATCACTTTCTTCTCTGTGTCATCACTGTGCCTTGATCAACTCTTTCTTATTGTCTGAGCCACACAGTATTTATTTTAATTATTTATTGGCATTCCTCCCCTCTCTGACTATGATATACTTATGGGAGGGCCAATGTCAGATTCATTTTTTATTGTATTCTCACATCAACTTCAGTACCTGGTACAACATAGTGACTCAATAAATACATATAAAATAAATGAATGTGGCCTGAACATCACATATATCAAATCTGTTTCAGACTAAAGTTCCACCCAGATAAATATAATAAACAAATTAAATGAGCTTAGGCAAAGACAAAATATTTATGGATACCTTAGGACTGTAGAGGGACAGAGAGAAGAAAATGATAATGCGATACACTCATTCATGGACTAAAATGAAAATGGTTTCTTTTTTTTCTTTAAGATTTTATTTATTTATTTATTTTAGACAGAGAGAGAGAGAGAGAGAGAGAGAGAGAGACACTATGAGCAAGTGGGGGAAGGTGGAGGAGCAGATGGAAAGAGACAAGCAGATTCCGCGCAGAGCATGTAGCCTGACATGGGACCTGATCCCAGGACCTTGAAATGAAGAGTCAGCCATCCAATTGACTGAGCCATCCAGGTGCCCCAATTAAAGTGGTTTCTTAAGTTGTCTCAATTATTTGTGCCCTTAGAAAGCTTGTCGGAATTTGGAGGCTTAATATATGTTCCTTTTCAATCATTCTCTAGTAAGCAAGGCAATCACTGAGAAATTTCTTGAATCTATGCCTGGTTAGGCAAACCCTTGAGAATTGAAAGAATTTGATTCACAAAAAGGTTTGGTACCATTCATGGAATGCATACTCTAATCACTACATGTTGTTGTTGTTGTTGTTGTTGTTGTTGTTTAAAGGAACTGATTATTTCGGCATCTCAGCACTACTATAGTGGAACCAGAAGGGAATTACAGGTTTTTCTGCTTGAAAATTTTTTTACTGCTTTTATGAGAGAAATGCCCATATACACGCAGCTCTTAACATACCCTTGAATTATGAAAACATAAGAAAATATTTTTATTTTAAATCCAGGTTATAGCTTACCTTACTGTATTTTATATATATATAATATATATATAATATATATATAATATATATAATATATATATATAATATATATATATAATATATATATAATATATATATATTAGAAATCTGAGGTATCTATTAAGATGTGTAGAATCCTTTCATTTGTTCACTTAATAAGTATTTCTTTGAATATTATATTTGAATATATTTCTTTGAATATTATAAGGCATTATGCTGGGCACTGGAAAATATAAAGATTTCCTAGATATGGATAATTTAGAAATACAAATACAAAATAGAATGGTAGGTAAAAAGAAAAAACTTCTTAGATAATGTAGTTTCCCCTGACAATTGAGATATTTTATGATCTCTAATCATGCTTTAGGGCAGCAGAATATACAATTTACCAATGATCCTTCTAGCTTTGTGAACATATGATTACCTAAATCCTAAGATGGGCATCCTTCCTTCCCCTTTCAAAAATCAAAACCATATTAATATTTAAGTTTAAATATTTTATTTTCAACTTTTATCTACCAAATTTATTTGCCATACTTGCAAAAAACCCTATAGATCACATACAGGAAGTACAATGAGAATAAGGAGCCAAGGCTTAAAGAACATATTCTCTTTCCTTATCACGCTTCTAAACTTGACTTTAACAATTAATATGGTTAGCAAATGTCTGCACCCTACAAATGGAACATTAAACAGCAAGACCAAATGGCCAAATGTTCACCACCTGCCCATGCCCTCTTGCAATCAATCAGGACTAACTTAACAAAGCAACCAAAATATAGTGATTAGTTAAAAGAATTAGACCAGTGTACTATTACCAAAGGACTTGGAGGTAATTTTGCCACCGATACTTGAAGAACACTTGAGCAGACTGCATTCCTTCTTTTTTCTCCTGTACTCTATCACAGTTAGGTAATACTTATCTGGCAGGTATTCAAAATTATATACAGATGATAAGAAGATAGGCAGTGGAGAGTTGGAGTGGGTTAGGGAGGCACAATCCTGTTGTTTTGAACCCATTTGACCAGAACACGGTGAATAACTAGGGTGATCATATGATTTATTATTGAAACTCAGTGCTTCTCAAGTGAAAGACGGTGCTATTTTCAATTATGACAATTGGGGTAAACTGGGACTATCCAGGCAAACTGGGATGTATGATCAGCCTATGAATAATTAGCCATAACTGGACAATTTAAAATTAGTTAAGACAGGTTGGTGAAATTAGTTGTATACAATCTGTGTAAGGTTTTTTTTTTTTAATTATTTTTTATTTTTAGGTAAGGCTTTTAAAGTTTGGACCACATAATTGATTAGCTGGTCTTTGAAAATCATGTCATTGACTCAAAGCATCTTGCTCTTCTGTATCTTCTCTGGTTTAAATAACAGGTATTTACATACTTTTTTTTCAAGGACTAGTTCAGGATTCTTCACTTTTACTTTTCTAAAAGCTTTTATCATCTTAAACTCTTATAGTAATACAATTTCCTGGGCAACCAAAAACTCGTAATGATTAATAAGCAAGATGTAGAAAGCTTGAAGCCAAGTGGAGAGACCATTAAAGTAGGAGTGAAGGAACCTGGAATATTGTTCTGACTTTAAAACTAGCACCAAATTGGACCTACCTTCACTGTGCCTTTAATTTTCTCATTGCTACAAAGGTGATGCCCTCACTTGTTAATTTCCTAGGGAGGGCTTATGGAAATACTTTAAAAACACCTAAAAGGTTTAAGTTTAAATATTTTACTTTCAAGAGCCTTGTAACAATAAAGAAGGAAAAAGAGGAGAAATAAAGAATCTTAGAGCACAGAATTAAATGCAGTGTTTAAAAGAGTACAGAGAAATATATTTAAATAAAATGAAAGAAAAGTGGGTCTTTCTGACTGGAAAACTTTTAGCATCTGATGATTTGCTAACACTTTCAGAAAGCCTTCCCAGAATCCTATAACTTCCCCCTGAATTCTCTTATAGCACTTAATTGTTATTGTTTATTTATGTTCCCAACTAGCCTGTATGTTTTGCAAGACCCAGCTATGCTTTATCTGTCATTAAATTACAATGTTTGACCTGAAGTGGATACTCAATAAATATTTTTTTTACCAAATATATTCATGTGATGACAAACTTAAGAAGATAGAATAAGACGTCTCTATTTGAATATTAATACTCTCTGTTAGGTTTCTGCCAGGTTCTCTTTTCTTTTGAATTTTATGTTCAACTTTTTTCAGCGATCCCCTTTCCACTAAACCTGGAAAAGGAAGCTTATAAAAACTACTAAAAGTTCTATAAATTTTCACTGTAGGGTACCTCCCCACTGCGACACAGGAAGAGCTAGTTTGGAAATTGGATGTGAATATGGCTCTGTGCAAATCATCTATTTGCTTTTGGAGGTGTTAGCTCAGTTGGGGAGAGGACAGCACTAATAAGGGTGAGGGTGCAGGTTTTATTAGCTTTACGCAGAGAGACACTGCCCCAGAGTCACAGATTGTACCTCCAAGCCCAGTGAGTTCTCTTGGGTCACAAAGAGAGTGCAGATTACTCAGTACAACCTATTAACAGTTTGGAAAACAAGCAGCTGATGGCAGAACTAGTACACAAAAGATAGCACTTTCTTACTTTGCAGAGGGCTAAAAAAAATTGAACCCATTAAACAAGTGCCAATTTAAGAAGTGTCCCTTTGTCATATGTCCCCTTTAGACCACAATTCCAACATGGACATGCTTAGTGAAGGGAACTTTAAATCCAAATTCTGAGATTACATCCAATTCATTACTGGACTCTGTGTTTGGTAGGAAGACAATATGGCCATATGATATTGATAAGAGACTGTCAAAACGGCAAAAATCAATCTGAAAATCATTTGTAGTGATCACATGAGGCATTTTTGGGGTGATAGATTCTGAAAATATTTGTATATTGAAATAATGGTTTTCTTTGCAAAAATGTGCTTTCCCGCACACAAAAGCACATTTTCTTTGTATGTGAAGTTCTGTTTTTCTAATAAATATTGATTCATGGCTCACTACCTAAATTAATGCCAGAAAAAGAAAGTAATTTAGAAATATTTTTGATACGTTCTGTGAAATTCAGTTTTGGTAACTTTTTTTTTTAAAGATTTGTTTATTTGTTTGAGAGAGAGAGCAAGAGCTCGCACACATACACACCCACATGCCAGCAGGGGAAGGGGCAGAGGGAAAGGGAGAGAAGCAGACTCAGCCATTAGGAGAGAGCTCTATGTGGGCCTGATCCCACGACCCTGAGATCATGACCTGAACAAAAATCCAGAGTTGGGTGCTTAACCAACTGAGCCCCCCAAGCGCCCCAGTTATAGGAACTTCTATTAAAATGTGGTAAACCAGTTGGATGCTCTAAAAGAAAACATGATGAGGCAGCTAACAGTGACATGTAACAGCCATCTGTTAGTCTTTCAGCATTAGGGAATTACATTTAAGAGCTCCTCCACACATGGCAATGATCTGGGTCATAGATGCTGCTCATTCTGTGATCAATCCATTTTTATTTCTATTTATTTATTTTTAAAAGATTTTATTTATTTGAGAGAGAAAGGGAGAGAGAGAAGGAGCGAGCATGAACGGGGGAGGAGCAGAGGGAGAGGAACAAGCAGACTCCGTGCTGAGCAGGGAGCTTGATGCAGGGCTCGATCCCACGACCCTGAGATCATGACCTGAGCTGAAATCAAGAGTCAGATGCCCAACTGACTGAGCCACCCAAGCTCCCCAGTCAATTCATTTTTTTAAATTGCCTTTTTTATTGCCAGTCAATCCATTTTTAAAATGAACATGTTCTCTGGGAAGGTTGATAAAAGGAACCCATTACTTTTATTGGGTTCTCAGATAGGGGGAGAATCCAGATTTTAGGAGTGAAAGACTTAGGAAAGAAACTTTATACTAAATTCTTCTGCAGAATAGTTCCCTTCTGGTTCAATGTTTACTTCTTTCATTCCCATTGCATGCTCTTTTTGGGACGGGTGCAACAAATACTCATCACTGTCTTCTCAAAATTGTAACTAATAAGCATTTAATAAAGCAAATTTCATATTAGAAGCAAGCATTTTTAAGGAGGGCACATGATGTGATGAGCACTGGGTGAATCACTTTACCTCTGAAACTAATAATACATTATATGTTAATTAATTGAATTTCAATAAATAAAAAAACAAGCATTTAAAAATAGATAATGTTTAACTAACGTAATATTGTGTGTTTACTATATTAGAAAAACCCAGCCAATGTTTATGTATACAAATAAATAATGGTATGATTAAACATTAATTAATGTGCTATATATGTGTTAAAACTATATGAACCTATCAAGAACATTCTGCCAGGTACAGATAGGCCTGTTGTCTTGCCATTCTTTCTGTTTTTATGCTTCATAAGTGACTTACCCATCTTCATAACAGTGAAATAAGGACACACATGCACTAAAGTCACACACACGCACACACACATTTCTCACAATTGACTGATCCTCCTGGCAAGAGAATTGAGATTTGGATACCTAGGGGCTTAGTAGGAAGAGAGCAGAAGTGCTACTTTTCTTAGGATATTTTAACCATGAGGGAATTCCGTTAACAGACCAGATTCACCAGACCTCAAGCTGTGTTGTAAGACAGAACTTGCTGTCTCACTGGTTCATGTTGGAGCCTTGAATTGCTGCCTCTCCCTGATAGACACTGCATGGCTCTCTGAACATTTTAAAATTACATAGGGTCCATGGCAAAATGTCTCAGAATGCTGCTCTTTAGTACCTGCTGCTGAAGAAGATTCAGAGACTAAGATACCTGGTGTTTTTCCAGAAAATGTTATGGTAGATGGTATAGTGAAATAATAGTAGTCAACGTTGGTTGAAAGCCAGACATCTGGCATTCAGAATCTAATCCTAGAAACAGTATTTAGAGGTATGGTTATGCCTGTTGTAAAGGTGAGATTCAGGAACATCAAATACCTTCTCAAGATCACAGAGCTAGCTAGAGATAGAAAGGGATTTGAATCTTGGTCCATCCAAAATCACAATCTGAGCCAGACAGATCTTGGTTTGAAATCTCCTCTATCACTCACTAGCTGTGTGAACTTGGGCGGGTTTCTTAACTTTAGTGAGGCTAGTCTCCATTTACATATTTTTAAAATGGAGAGAAGGCCTACATCCCACGACTGTCCAGAGGTTAAATATTTGAGACAGGCTCTGCTGAAGTGCTGAGCACAGAGTATCTTCCCTCTGTGGACCTGCCTTGAATGAGCAGTCTGCCAAGGCCCTGAGCTAGTTGTTGCCGGAGACACACTCTCCATAAGACTCTCTCTTCCCACAACGTGTTGGAGATGTAGTGGGAGAGAGAAGACAATAACTTATTATAGGAGATGTTTAGACATTTACCCCAATACGTGAAACACTCTGTGTGAAGGGCTGTGGGTGTGTGTAAGGTCACGCACATCTGCCCACTCAGGCTTTCTCAGCTGCCTTTGGCTGTCCTGGGTCATCCTCCTCTGAACCTCCTTTGAACCCTGGGGCTCTGAAAACAGTCATCAGGCAAGACGATCTCTGGGGGATTTTCAAACACAAAATCCAGGTTTCTATTGTGGGTACACAAATATCTGTACTAAAAGGCATGAATATGATAACAACCAGAGCGTATAGGTCCATTCAGACAGAGATTGAGATCACACGGTTGCTTGTTTCATGGAAAAGGGCAGAAGAGGGTCAGTGATGGTATCAGAGGGAAGGTGGCCTTTCACAGAAATGGGCAGGATTTTAAGAGGCTGAGATCACCACTGAAGAGGAAGGAGAGGAATGAAATGGATTTTAATAGAAACATATCAGGAGGAAAGGCAAAACATGAAAAGAAGGAAAAGGGAAGGAAAAAGTACAAAGCATCTTTGAGACATGTGAGTGAGCTGACTCAACGGGCGTTGTGAGCACAGATGTGCAGGAAGTAGGAGATATGGGTCTGGAAACCGGGGGCGGTGAAACATTGTGTGAATACATGGGTCCTGGAGCCAGACAGGTGTAGGTTCGAGTTCCTGTTCTGACAATCAGCAGTTGTGTGAGCAGGGGCAATTGACGTAGCCTCTATGAACCTCAATGTCCTCTTCTGGAAAATGACGGTATTAATATTAATAATAACAGTCACGGTAATAGTAAACGGACACAGTAACCTTTACTGAGCACCATAGGCATGGGTCTAAGCATTTTAAAGGTGTTTAACACAGTCTTCACAACAATCCTCCAAGGTAGATGCAATCATTGCCATATTTTGCAGGTGAGGAGACTGAGGCAGGAGAGGTTAACAAACTTGTCTAGCAAGTCGTTTGTCACACAGTTGATATGATAAGGATTGGAATCCAGGCAATCTGGTTCTGGAATCCCCCTCGTTATTAGAAGTTCAGTCATCTATCTCATACAGTATGGCAAGAATTAAATGAGACAACACCTATAATAGGCCCAGTGATGGGGTCAGGACACGCTACCCACCAAATTGAATATATTAAGCTGAAGGAGCTTGAGAATGGCAGAAGCAGGAAGGTCAGAGTCCTCCCTCTCTCCCCTTTTCTCCTGAAACAGGCCGTAAAACCCTCATGGGAGAGCGGCCCTCCCTTTGCCCAGAGGGAAGGTGCATCCTTATCTCATAAGGCAAAGAAATGCCAAGAAGAACCTGGCAATTAACGGCTAAATTTCCCCCAGTTTATTACACTTACTTCATTCTCCTTAAACTATCATATTTGTACACGACTGCCAACTGTTCATCAAGCCTAGCATAAATGTACTCAGGTCTGTTTCTCTGGGTCTTTATTTCCTTAAGAAGGTTCCCATGTCATGTAAAACTTATATTAAATAAATGATGCTTTTTTCTCTTGTTAATCTGTTTCTGTCAGTATAATTTTCAGACCCAGCCAGAGACCCTAAGAGGATCGAGGACTATTCTTCTTCCCTTAACGCTAGTGAAGTGTCAGGCATAGAGTAAGGGTTCAATTGAATAAATCTTAGCATAGAAAAGGAGAGAGTTTGAAGCCAAGGCATATGAAGGCTCTTGAATACCATACATAGGGATTGTTTTGACATTTTCCAGTTGGCAATTTTTAATTATATATGGAGTTGCAACAGCCTTGTGATGTGATCAGAAACATGATTCAGAAAAATTAACCTTTTAGGATATATTAGCTTAAAGCAAGAGAGAATGAGTGTAGACCAGACATTTATTGCAATAGTCCTGAAGTGGGCCTGAAAAGGGGTGGTGGCTGTGGAGAAGGGAGAAGGAAACACAGCTGTAAAAGCTATTGCATCCAGTGAGGTAAGTGCAGCCAATGGAAGATGACTCGGCGTTTCCAGGCTGGGTGACTGTGACTGACGTCATCAATAGAAACAGATCAGAGGGAGAAAGGGGACCTGGAGGGAGAAAATGATGATTGTTTTTTTTCATAGATTGAGTTTGAGGTGATAAACCATTTAGGTGGAGATTCACAGAAGGCAATCAGCTTTGCAGGAACTTGGCTCCACTTGACAAACATACAACAGTATCTAAACTTTTTTTTTTAGGACATCCTTTTCAATTAAATATTTTGAGTACATACTTGCTTTATACATACATACATACATACATAATATATACATATGCATAGATATATGTATATCTGTATATGTATGTATTATACATATATAATTCATATATATTTATTGATAAATTATTTGCATATATTATTGTACATTATAAAAGATCCATGCTGAAAATAATAGAAATTCCAACATTTTTCCTATGCCTCAGTGGTGTTTTTGAGGACCCTCTGATAGGCATATACCGCATTTTAGAGCTCACAGCAATATCTTAGACCCCTTTCCAGTGTTGGGAAGGAACCTGAATGCATTTGCACTGAACAATATGAACAAATGAACAAAACTATTCCTTCTCCTATGAATGAAAATCTCCCTTTTCAGAGTCTCTTAGTGCACACAGAAGAAAAAGGACTAAAGACCTCATTGCCGTATAAAACTTATGTGCACAGAGGTGAGTAGATAAGGATGTTCAATGTAGTAGCATTGTTGATAAAAGCTAAAATAATGTCTATCAGGAAGAAGATAATACAAATTATGATAAATAATTTTATGGAATAAAGAATGAAGGTAAACCAACATGTATCGAGGGGGTAAGGATCTGCAAGACATATTAAGTAAAATAGGTTGCAAGAAAGACAAGGTCTTTTTTTTTTAATTTAATAGGCTCCACGAGGAGCCACCAAGGGTCAGATGCCCAACTGACGGAGCCACTCAGGTGCCCCAAGAAAGACAATGTCTTGATGATGAATGCCCATAACCTATAAAGAATTTTGAATGAGTAATACATATATATATATATATAATATATATATTTTTGGCATGGCATTGAATCTGAATAAGCCTCTAGATCAACTACCAATTTATAGAAATTACAGAGAACAGAGGAATATATTGGATAACACCAGAAATGTAATAATAGAAAAAAAATCCAAATTGGGGGGGGAATCTGTTTAGGACAAATGATTACATTATTTATTTTATTCAAATTATAATAATAAAAGGAGTGAGAGAGAGATGGAAGGGAACTATGATTAAAGAGACTTAAAAAATGGAGAAGTGGCAAAACTTAAATAATGTAGTAGTTAAGGAGCCAGTTGAGTGATAAATTTCTTCCTCCATGTTGCTTGTTCTTTTTACAGTAATGCGTTCATGTGCTATATGTATAGTTAAATACAACATTAAAAATTGAAACATAGGACATAGGGGGTGATTTGGCAGAATGGAAGTTCTAGATATATGGTAGAGTGAGAATCCCACTTATCAATAAAGTTGAATTGAATTTATATTTATAAGAACATTGTGTCCAGAGTCACATAATTACATATTTTCAGTTAGGAAGCCATAGAAATGTAGTATATTGCCGAACCAGTGAAATTAGTTAGCTTTTAAGTTTGTTTTCTCTCACAATCCTAAGCGGTCTTGCTTTTTTTCTGTTGGATTCCCAAATAGCTCAGAGAATTTTTTTTTTATTATTTGATATATTTGATCTTTGGGTCTAGATCCTAAGATAGTATGACAAAGTGGGCATTAACTGGGTGTAAGAAAGTTATTAACTATTGAGATGAAAATCTCCTGGCTGATAACAGGAGCATTCTGTTATTCTTACTAATGCCAAAATATGACAAACTGATGCCTGATATAATAAGTCTTCAGTTCTAAAGGATGATTGAATTCAAGAGTGGGGGAGCTTAACCATGACTGAGGAAATAGGTATTGTTGCAGTATTCTTCATTCTCCACATTTACTTCAGGTCTTTTAAATCACATCTTTATTTGGTTACTTGGCATAAGTTCACAGAAAATTTTGCTTCCTGAAACACCATTATAAACAAGTGTCGGTGTTTTATTAAGCTTATTGACGAGAGGAGCATTTGATTTGGGAGTAAGAATTTGTTACCCTGTTAGGAAGGCTCTGTCCCAATCCACTTTTACAAACTGTTTTCAACATATTCTTGGTTTGATATTTAGATACTAACAGAGATGGTAGGAATTGTGCACTTGGATTTTTTTTTTTTCTAATTCTGGTAACTAGTAGAGAACTCTAAACTGAAATGAAGAAAGAAAAAAACCCAGTGTGCATCTTTCCTTTTCCACGACCAACAATTTCTAAGCTATTTTGCAAATATAGGACAGCTGCTTTATTGAGCTAAAAAAACACTACAAAATGTAATGATAGCACTTTGGACTCTATTCTGATCTCCCTTAAACTCCACACAGCTTGGATTTTTCTGTAATTTTAATGAAAATGTGGCATGGCACATCTCTCTCATTTAAATTATGCACTGTCAGTATTTTCCTTCTTTGCAACTGAAGCACTTCTTGGGAAACATGCCAGGTACAAGAAGGGAGGGTGAAAGCCGAAAATAGCAAATGGAGGTGGGGGTGGGGAAAGGAACTGGACTAAACAAACACACTCTCCATACAGCCATGTTTTTAAAGACTTGCAAATCACTGGGAAATGGGGTACAGAAGTTCAAGTAGGATTAAGGTAGCTTTAGCAAGCCTAAATGGGGCTAAACACAGGTCAAAGTAGGGCTACAAGTCAAACCTTGAAAACCCATTTGATTTGTTAGAAACTAACACAAGATCTCATTCATTTTAATGTGATATCAGAGTACATCTTATTATTACTTAGCGACATAGGGCTTGATAAAAGTCAGTAGTGTTTCCTTATACCAGTGACAATTTCTCAATTAAGAAAACCTTCTCCCTTCACCTGTCACGCCCCTCTTTCATTTTCCAAGCAACAATCAACCATTCCTTTATTTCACCAGTATTTGTTGAGTGAAGAGCTTGAGTGAAGAATAAGACAGAGAGGGTCTCAGGATTCTATCATCTATGTTCCAAGTCCATCTTTTGTAGAATTCACATAAACATAGAAATAATTCCTTTGGGGAGAGGTGATTAAAAAAAAGAAGAAGAAGAATAGGCACCATATTTACATCAGTGAGAATTTGGTACCATTTTGTAAATCACTTTTCACATTTAATTCTCATGTTAGCCCAGCATGGTACTGTTATTAGCCTGTTTTACAGATTAGGAAGGAGTTTTAGAAAAGTTAATGAAATTGGTGATTATCATCATGTAGTAGCAGAGCTATGACTAAAATTTGGGTCTTCTGACTGGGAGTTAGTGTTTTTCTCACGATGGTTCAGTGGTTGAAAACCTGGGCTCTGGGATCTGAAGGATTTGGGTTTGACTCAAGTCTGCTTCTTACCATGACTTTGAGCAAGTTACTTAATGGTTCTAAGCCTGTTTTCTCTAAAATGGAGATCATGATAGAATATCCCTCAGAGGATTGCAGGAAAGAGTAAATAATAAAAGATTTGTAAAGTCCAGACTCAGAAAGAGTTAATTAGGATAGATCAATCCATCCTTCCGGCAGGATCAGAAATACCCGGTTAACTTTCTTACATAACTCTTTAAGAACAAAGAAAGTTCAAGTGAGTGGAATAAAAGAAATGAGATGTTCTAGGAGAAGAGAATTGGAAATTCACCATTAGCGTATCTTCCTGGTCAGAACTAGTGTTGGGAGTACTGGTGCCCAAGGAAATCTAGGACCTCAGCACAAAAATACCTTTTCCACTTTTTGAGAGATTCCTTTAGGATAAGTCAATGGATGTTTTAAAGCGCAGTCTTTGAGGGTAGGAGGAGCAAGGGATCATATTCCTCAGTGGTCACCCTGTTATAAATTATTTTAATCAAATAATATCTTATTTGAGATCTCTTGCACAGCAAGAAGAAGGAAGAGGGTTTTTGTGCACTTTTGGTAGAGTAGATCTAGAGGAGATAGAACTGGATAGAACGTAGAATGCTTCAGGCTACAAAGGTGGAAGCCTGAGGGCCCAGGTGCTTGGATGATGAGGCAGGCATTCCAAAAGAGGGAGGAAGAATCTGGAAAATGTGGGAGAGCTCAAAATAAACTTCCTTTGTTTTGCAATTGAGGTTGGGATTGTTAACTGCTTGGTGTCAATAAAAATCATCTCTTGTCTTGCCTTTGGTGCCCCTGACATGCTGCCGATGCCTGAGCTGGGATACTTGGTCAGGGCAAACCCTCCCGTACAGAACAACAATCTGGTTCCAAGTGTCCAAAGGTTGTGCAGGCAGACACTTGTCCAGGAGGATGAATCAGAATCCTGGGCAGTGTGGAGCTTATTTTCTCCCTGAAACCTGCTTGCATTCATTATTTAAATTATACCTTTACATATCTTCTCTGAAATATGTCAAGCTAGGAAGCTCAGGAATACCTCTTCCCCACGACTATTAAAAAGCTTTGGTTAGAAAACTGGAGGCTTATGGAAAGTCACTCTGTAACATGGATCCTAAGGGCTATGGAAAGCCCCTAGCTCCCATCCTTCAAGGAGGATCAGAAATTAAGTTCTCTTTAGAGCCTATTAACTCTTCATTCCCCTCTTCCCATCTACTGCAATCCTTCCTCATGACATTACATTTTAACTGCAGTTAACCATGACGTCTGTGCACGATCTTGCACCCTATCTTTTGGGAGAAGGAAGATGTGTTTTTCCTTTGTGTTGCCTCAGCAGACAGAAATGACTTATAAAGTGTTAGGTTCCAACATTAGTGCTGCGAAGCTGCAGCTAATGGTTGCTGAAAACAGCCCCTTGGGACAGAGGTCCCTGAACTGAGCCCAGAGTTCTGGGTTTAATCCTAGCTGTGTCTCCTATCTGGACTTCAGCTACCCGATCTATAAAATGAAGGAGTCCGATTTGGTTGGTCTGTGGTTCTAATGCTCTGAGTTGGTGTGATCCAGTCATCCTTGCTATCAAAGTAGTTTTTAGTTCAGCTTTAAATTAGCAGCCACAGCCCTTTGGTTCTGATCTCACCGAGGGTTCTGGGATATAACAAGCATTTGCTCTGAAATCCCTCTCTTTTGGCCTCTATTTAGAAGCAGAAATCCCTGCATGCTAACTTATTGACTGCTCTTATCATCCCCCACGTTTGGTTTGCTTTGCATTTTGCCACCCAGTGACCCACATCTAAATAGGTGGAGGTTTCATGACTAGAAAAAAGGCAGAAAGTGAAGTCATAGCTGAACTGTAGATCAATGGCTGCAATTTCACCCCAAAGCAGGGCTGTGCTTCTGCAAGGACTAAGATTTATTGGTTTCAACACACGACGATGTAAAACGTGCTGTTATCGCATCTCCGCAGAATTGTGTACTGGCACCAGCCTGGGGAAATTGCGTGGAGTAGCAGCTTCCTCCTTGCTCTGTCAGGCCTGCCATCCATTTTGTGAGTCCAAATTCCAGTGCCTTACCTATCGATAGATGCCGTTTTGTTAGGAGTGAACCTTGAAACTTATGCATTGTGAGTGATATCGATACGACTAATGTTATAACTTAGATACGTGCGTATTTAAATGAAGTGCAATCTCATGGCATTCAGGGTTCTGCATTTAAACACAATGTAAACTTTCATTTATGTATTCACTTAAAATACAGTTATTCAACCTACCAGGTGTGATACACTATAAAACGATGAAAGCAGATTATGTGCTTGGTAGAATCTTGATTTTAGACTCAAAGATTTTATGTAAATTTTGTTGCTGGCGCTAAGTTTACCTTAAACATGATATTCAATTTCTCTGAGTTTCCGTGTTCTTTTGGGAACAACAATATTTATCTCACAAGACCTTTGTGAATATAAATGTGAGTATCAGGCATGTGTAGGTACTCAAAAGTATTGTTTTATTTATTTACTGAATAATAATGATGCCCCTATTTTATAGTTGATAAAAGTACTTTTGCATATTGCATAGCATTTTAATCTCTTACCACCCTGTGAGGCTGATAAGGCACTTTACCTTCATTTAAGAGAAATTTGAGGTCCAGAGTGATTGAAGTCAAACATTTCTTCAAACTGAATCCTAAACCCAAAGGCAGTCCTCAGAGGCAGCATATTTGCTAACAAAAAATTCTGAAGAGCTTTATTTATTTTTAAAGTTTTATTTATTTATTTGTTTGTTTGTTTGTTTATTTATTTAAATATTTTATTTTTACGCAATCTCTGCACCCAAGGTGGGGCTTGAACTCACAACCCTGAGTTCAAGAGTTGCGTGTTCTACTGTCTGAGCCAGCCAGGCACCCCCTGGAAGAGCTTTATTAATTTAAAAATGGACCTGTTGAATGGTTGAAATGTTTGTCTACTCTTATAAACTTGGAGGAAACATTTCTGATCTGTAAATATACAACTACACCTCAATGGGGTTCCTGTTAATATAAATGAATTTTGTTGCAGAATTCTAGAATCTCATCTTCCCTCAATAGCTATACCATGTTGCCTTTTAGAAGAGAGTGTAGTGCATTTGCTACTTGAAAAATTCTCTGATACTGAAATGATCTGAATAGCAATCGACATAAGCAAGTGTTTTCTAACCAGAACATCATGATTTTCCACACGTCAATAAGTCATTCCTAGTGGATCTTGTCTAAGACCTTTAATAGAAATAGAAATAATTCTCCTCTTATATAATTTTAAAAATTGCTCTACGGTCTTTTATTCTACAATTAAATATGAAGCTCGGAGTGCAAATATTCGTAAGAATAGTAGCTAATTGACTTATATTTGTATGAAGGCAAGTGTTACCAGATTCTTTCCTGAGAAAAGATTTACTAGAAGAGCACTGATCGAACCTCTGAAGGGGAGTTGGGAGGGATAGAGACCAGAAACTGTGATGGGAAGGTCTAGTACAGAAAAGACCGGTTGAAATCAAGGGTAAGATAACATTTTTACCTCCTATTTTGACGTAAGTTGTTTCATAACATCAAATATTGGCTAGGGTGTGGGGTTCTCTCAGACTCTGCTGGTGGGAAGAGTGAATTGGTTCAGTGACTTCGGAGGATGAATTAGCAGTATATTAAAAATACATTTCATCTTAATATCTAACCAAAGGAACACTATACATATGACCAAAGACACACATGCTAGGATATCCAATGCATCATTTTTTTTTTTTAAAGATTTTATTTATTTACTTGAGAGAGACAGAGAGAGCACAAACGGGGGAAAGGGACAGAGGGAGAAGCAGACTCCCTGCTGAGCAGGGAGCCCAACACAGGGCTCGATCCCAGGGCCCTGGGATCATGACCTCAGCTGAAGGCAGATGCTTGACCGACTGAGTCACCAGGCACCCCTGCATCATTCTTTATCATAGGGAAAGAGAAAAGGAACAGTCTAACTGTCCAGCAAAGGAAGAATAATTTCACAGGGTAGAGTACGTTCATATTATGACATACTAGGTAGTAGTTGTAAAGAATAAAGACAATCAATATTTACTGATATGGAAAGAAAGTTAATACATATCGTGAAGTTAAACCCTACTATCTATCTATCTATCTATCTATCTATCTATCTATCTATCTATCTAATCTATCATCTATCGAAATGCACAGAAATATACTAGAAGACATACTTAAAATGGATAATAATGATGACCTCTAGGTCTAAGATTGGGGAGAAGTAGTTGAAGGAGACTTTAGAACTCTAATGTTTGATTTTTCTTTTGGAATGTACTCATATATTAAAAAAAGAAGGAATGCACTGTATATGTATTAACACCTCATTGACAGGCACTCTGAAAAACCAAAAGTGAATCATTGAATGTGAGAGCTACAAGGGGCTAGAAAGGTTTTAAGCACAAGCTACCCATTTCTTCTTAAGTATGAAAAATTTGCTAAAGGTCAGATTGCTTATTAGTGCTTCCTATGGAGTACTATCTTGGATCTCCTGGCTTTGGTTCTAGCACCTCTTCTACAATTTGGAGTTTACTCTTAGGATGCCAGTATGTCTTGCTAAAATTCCCTGCTCTGCAAATGCAAGATGCTATTGCTCTTAGGGATATGGGGTGAGGGATTTGGACAGGGACAACTTTTGAGAAAGGGTGACTTCAAGGACAAAACCCTGACAACCTGATTCACACACTTTCAGACCGGTTAGAAGAGTCTATTTTATACCTTCCTTTTAAATTTTAAACTATAAGAGCAGGAGCTACTGAGAAGTGTGGGAGATTAAGGCAAAAGAATGGCTCTTCGATGTCTTCTTTGTGGCTTTTCCACTTTAATATACCAGCCTCAGCTCTGATAGCAACAAAACGAAAATGGCTTTTGCAAAGAAAATTTATTAAATTTTGTTTAATTAAACAACTAAAAGGCATTCAATTGTAATATAGTGGAAAGGAAATCTGGGTTATATCCCACTTTGCCCCTTAAAAGTTGCATGAAAAATCTGAATATAGTATAGGAAGAATGATATTTTCTTATCCAGGTTGCTGGTAAAAATAAATATGATAAAATGTTTGACAATAGCTGCCACGTTGATAAAAGTGCACAATAAATTCTCGTTGAGTTGAACTCTATTATGCCATTCCTCAGTACTCTTGTGTGAGAACTTCTGCAAATTAAAAAAAAGAGGAAGATGAGGTACAGAGGGGATAACAGAGAAGCTGTAGCATACTTTGGAGAACTGAGACAAAGAATCATAGAATTTTGGAACTTACAGAAGTTTAGATACATTTTTAGTGATTCCAACAGCCTCCTTTTACAAATAAGGAAATGGAGAGCCTGAGAGGTTCAATGACTTGCCTAAAGTCACTCAGTTGGAGACAGGGAGGTCTTCACAGTGTCATTCAGTTGCTTTATTTTTCAGAAAGTTTAGTGATAGGTTCTTTTGAAAGTAAGAATGTAGCCATCCTATTTGCTTCCCTAAAGGATGCCAGAAAATAATCAACTGTGAAACAGTGTATAAATGGCTGCTCAGTGAGTGAGAGGATTGTATGGTTTACCCCAACAATGTGCTATCAACTCTTCAACTGCTTGTTAGGTCATCAAATTGACCTATAGCTGTTACTACCAATAGGGACAGGGATATATCTACCTCAAGGTCTCCGGATTAAAAATATGATTGGAAGAAGAAAAGTTAAAGACTTGGAAATGGAACTTGGGCTGGTTCAGTGATGCCACTTAGTTTATTCTACCATCAGAAAACTGGTCTTCCTATTAAAAAAAAATAAATTCCCAATGAGTTTTTCTCAGTAGGGTTGCCAGATGTTCAGTAACTGGAACTATACAGTCCTGTATTTCAGCTTTTTGTCTGGTAAAATGAAAAAACAAAACAAAACAAAACACAGAGCATGTGAAGTTTAAAAAAATTATTTAGACTTTTCAAAAATTTGAATTAAAAACATGTATATGGTAATAACTTTGGTATGTAGACTAACGTGGTATCTTTCATAAGATGCTTTGTTAGTCCAACAAATAACATTCACTGGTGTTAATGAGGAAGAATTTCCTTTACCATTCAAGGTCCTTCTAGCTGGACTAAGGATCAAATTGACATGAGACAGACTAACAGGAGAAAATCAAATAATGGAATCCACACAGACATGGAAATTCCAAAGACACTGTGGCAACAGGATGCTTATATGAGCTAAGGAGAGGAGTAGAGATCTGAGGATACAAAGGGAAGAAAAACGATTAGCGGGAAGATGAGTGAAGGTGTTTGGAAAACAAAGGTTGCCCTATTATGCAGATAAGTTATTAAGTAAAGAGAGATTTCTATTAATAGCTTTCTTTTTAGTACAGGTAGGTAGTTGAGGAGGCAAAGAACTTCTCTTGAATCTGCTAAGTTTTGATTGCTTTTAATGCAAAATAATATTCATGCCAAAGTGACCCATCTTGGGGTGGCCTGCCCTTGCCTCCTACACTAGTTACATTACTGTATGTTTAATTTTAAGTTAATATTTTCATAATTACTTTAGAAAGCTTCATATTTCACTCTTAAATGCTTCCATAGGGGGGGAAATTCAATTTTCAATGTACAAACCATGTGTGGAATGGTTATATACAATAAATTCAAACTGAAATTTGACTTTTCTTCAAAATTCCATGAAATTGTTGAAAATAATTATTTTTAGGAAGAATATAGCATAAGCAAATATTTACAAACAGCAAATAAAAATATCAGCTGAAATAAGCAATAGTTTTCAAATATTATATTTTTTATTCACCACATCCCCTTTGCTGAGTCCCTTATTCTTGAGGAGGACATCTGGAAATCCAATTCTTTAGCTTCAGTAGAAGCTCCTTCCAGCTCTTTTTCAGCTGTGCTAAATAGCAAAAAGGGCCCTGGGAACCAGACCAACATGGTTTCAAATTCTTTCCCCACTACTTACTAGCTGGGTCAAATTATTTTACTTCTCAATTTTCTCTTCAGAAATTGAAAATTATAATTCCAATCTTGAAGGGCTTTGGTTTTTTTTTTCCCCCTAGGATTAAAGGAAAGAGAAATAGTCACTCACTTACCTTATAGGTATACGAATTCCTATGAAAAGCTTTTAGCGTGGTACCTGACTAGGACATGTGCTCAGGATTTGAAATACCATCCTGTTCCTCATGGGTCAGCACAACGTTTCCCAACCTGATTTCAAAAAACTCTAAAAAGGATTTCAGGGTCAAGTAAGTTTGGGTGAAGACCACATACTCCGTCCCTCTCTTTGGTATAAGAAAATGCACATTAATATATTAAAGGTTCTAAGGAGACTTAATGTGGTGTTTTCCAATCTTCTTTGAACACAGATTTTCTTTAATCTCTAGAGAACAGAAGTTAATGGTTCTAGGGAACTCAGTTTGGGGAAAACTGGGCCAGAAAATGGGGAAGTATGGGTAATGGCTTTAAGGCTCCTGAGAACAGGGGAAAAGCTTAGGAAAAAAGAAAAAATAGGGATATCTTGTGTAGCTGTCCATTCCCCTTAGAGTTTCCTCCCTTTTTCCAATTAGATTATGGGTCCCTTAGAGGAAGGCTTTCAGACTTTCCCATCTAAGTACCCCTAAAGCAAGGGACATTGAACACTCATTTTATCATGAAAGCCCATGAGAACCTCCCATGTTACTTCATAAAATTTCTGTTTGTTTAAATATAAAAATAAAAATTTTAATTACTGAAAAGTAAATGATTTAATGCTTTCTTACACACACACACACACACACACACACACACACACACACACGTATATACATATACTTTTTTCTGATCTGATTTATATTCCTGGATGATGTGTAATATGTCATGCTTATTGGATATATAAATACAGACTCCCCTGTACAATATCGAGCAGACATGGGAGGAGTACATGTACTCCAGGGTGTGAAGGAAGGCCTTAAGTCATTCAGTCAGACTGCCTTCTCTAGTTTGGATACTGTTTTTGGAGCGAGCAAGGAGGCAGTAAGAGTTTGTGCCTTTAAAGAATTCTTACAGCCTTGTGTGTTATGGATGCATGGGGGTGGGGGGTTTGTGTGCTGAGGGAGGGAGAAGTGAGACAGCCAATAAACTCATAAAATGATATTAAATAAGATAACTTTTATCACTGATTAATGTTATGAAGAAGATATGACAGTGATGGAGTGACTGGTGGAAGCTATTTGAGCCAGACAGTCAGGGAGGCTCTTTGAGGATGAAGCATTCAGGTTGAAGCCCACTGATAAGAAGGATGCCATACAAAGATTTGAGTGAAGAGCTTTTTAAGTTAAAGGCAGAACAACTTGCAAAAGCCCAAGAATGGGAAGTGACTTGACATGTGTTTTAGTTCAGGTTTCTCACAGTGGACCCTGAGATAAGGACAGGGTACAGGTTTATTTGGGAAGTCACCTCAGGAAGCACCAGAGAGGAAATGGAGAACATGGGCAAGGAGAAAGACAACCCAGTAGAGGCTGTGTTAGTAGAGGTTCACTGCTATGGATAATGGGGGCTTATTTCCCCTGGGGTGGAACCCTTTAGAGAAATCATTTGGAACTCACCCCACGATCATCCTAACCAGAGGGTTGGGAGGCTGGGCCATGTGTCTGACTTCTCCCATTTTCCACTGGCTGAGTATTAACCTCAGGGTGTTCACTCTTGCATTTTCAGGTTGTACCTGTGGAAGTCAAGCAAACTCCTAAAGAACTAAAGAAAGTCCTCACGCAAATAAAAGAGAAACATGGGTGCTAAAGATAGGAAATTGTCAATATGCTGAGAACTCTTCAGCTGCATGGAGGATGAGGCAGGGCACCAACAGTGTCTGTCATTCACCGAGTATGAGTCAAGGCTAACTTGGTCGTAGTATAGTAGGGAGAATATGAAGGGAAATGAGTTCAGAGAGGTAGGCAGAAGCCAGATATGTATAACTTTGCCAGTTTTAAGTCCACTTGCAAGGAGTAGCTATTGGAGGATTTGAAGTGGGGAACTGATCTGATAAGATCAAGCTTTAGAGAGAGCTGTGGGTTTTTAGTGGAGGATGGCCTGGAAGGAGGCAAGAGAAGAGGCAGGAAGATGGATTAGGAAGCCATTGCTGTAGTTCAGGCAAGTATCATAGTTAGTCGGGTTCAGTGGTAGATTATTAGTCTTCATTTTACTCAATCTATAAACAGTATTTGACACAATTGATCACTTTCTTTTGAAACATTTTCTTGCCTTAGTTTCCAGAACACCGTTTTCTCTAGATTCTTCCACCACTCCTTTGGGACTCTTCCCCAGTCTCCTTTCTTAGAGTGCTTCAGGACTCATTTCTGGGACATTTTCTCTCTCTCTCTATACTCCCTGGGTGATCTCAGGCAGTTTTTCAGCTTTTAATACCACTGGCACCCATACGTCTTTCAAATGTGTAACTCTAGACCAGAACTCTTTCTTGAACTCCAGAATTATTTACATCACTACCTGCTTCATTGCCATTTGGGGGTCTGACTGACCCCTCAAACCTAACATGTCAAAAACTGAACCCTAGATTCCCCTCACTCCTGCAAGTGGTGGTAGGACTTAAGGTTGTAGCAGTAGAGGTAGTGAAAGTGGTTGGCTCATGAAACATTTTGGAGGAATAGACCACAAGTTTTAATGATGGATTAGATGTGAGTACCAGGAAGAATCTAAGATGGCAACTTAGTTTTGACTGAACAACTGGATATGCAATAGTGCTATTTACTGAAATAGAAAGGGGTAGATTTGTTAGAGAAAAATCAATGGTTCTGTTTTGACTGTATTAAGTGTGAGATGCTTATTAGGTATTCAAATAGGATGTGTAAGGCATTGGAGTGCTCCATCTAAAGGAGAGGTTCCCTCATCCATAGATATATTTAAAAAGCTAAATGAGGTGACACCTGGCTGGCTCAGTTGGTTGAGCGGCCGATTCTTGATTTCAGCTCAGGTCATGATCTCAGGGTTGTGAGATCAAGCCCCACCTCAGGTTCTGTGCTCAGTAGGGAGTCTGCTTGAGATTCTCTCTCCCTCTCCCTCCATCTCTCCACCCCAACCCCCACACACGTGTGCATGTGCTCTCTCTCTCTCACAAATGAATAGTTCTTAGAAAAAATTAAAAGCTAAATGAGAATTTTACAAAGCTTTAAAATAAAGGCTCTCTACTTCTCTCTGTATATTGGGACTACAGAATTGAAGAATAGTTGTCTAACCATTAAATACTTGGGAAAGTGTAGAAGATGATATGGGCTGATAAACACTCCCATGCAGCATATCCTAAAATGTTCACAGTCAGGTTAGCCACCAAAAACATTAGGATATCCTTCTCAAATAGATTTTAATGTAAAAAATCTATGATAGCCAAGTCAGTCCTTTTTACTTATTTTTTTTGTTTTTTGTGTTTGTGTATTTACGTATGTATGTAATTTATGTATTTATGTATGTATTATGTATGTATGTCCCACCCAAAGTGGGACTCAAAGTCACAATCCCAAGATCAAGAGCCAGCCAGGTGCCCCAAGTCAGTCCTTTTAAAATCCTCTGCTCAAATACCTCCAAGACTTCCCATTTTATTTAAATAAAAGTCCTGACTATATATGATCTGATTGTCTCCAACCTTGGTCCCTTCCCACCTATACCCTTTTTCCAGCACAGCTCCCTTCTTCACTCAATTATACCTATAATAGTCTTCTGACTGCCTTAAACACCCCAAGTTACCTTCTCAGAGCCTTTGCCTCTATTGTTTTCCTCTGCCTGCATTCTTCCTCCCAGATATGTGTGTGGCTTTTCCCCTAGCCTTGCTCAAATATTTTGGTCTTGCTCAAATATTTCCGCTATAAGAGATGGTCTTTGGACTATCCTATGTGAAATATCAGACTCTGTCATTGTTTTTCCATTTACTCTGTTTATTCTTCATAATTTTTATCACCACTTGAGCCTAGTTTATGTATCTATTTGCTTATTATCTGTTTTTTTAGCATATAAGCATCAGTAGGCTAGGGCTTTATTTGGTCTATTTGTTTAATGCTGTGTATCTCCAGATCCTGGAAAATTGCCTGACATGTGAAAGATACTTGGTAAGTATTTAATTGAATAAATAAGTGAACAGATCATTCTTTTTTAAGCTTATATCATCATGTATTTCTTATGTGACTAAAGAATGTTATAGAAAGCCACATAAAAAATATTTGCTGGGTAGGAGAAATATGCTGTGATAGGAAATCTCAGAGCCTAGATTCAAAGATCTAGGCAGGCAGGCCCTATAATCAGCAAGGAAATCTCTCAAAATTTAGTGGGTTGCCACCAGCCATTTAGGGAAACAACTCCAGTGTCTGGTTCAGGGGTAGAGGCTGGAGAAGGAAGAAGTTAGAATGATAATAATCAGGGGTGCTGGGGTAGCTCTGTGGGTTAGGGAGTCGGCTCTTAGTTTTGGCTTAGGTCGTGATCTCAGGGTCTTGGGATTGAGCCTTGCTTTGGCTCGCACTCAGTGGGGAGTCTGCTTGAGGATTCTCTCTCTCCCTTTCCCTCTGCTCCTCCCCCTGCTTGCACCCTGATTTCTCTAAAATAAATAAATAAGTCTAAAAAAAAGAATGGTAATAATTGTATGGACACTTGAAACTAGATCTCAGGCAAAGTAGAACAATCAAGGACCTAATTATCAGAACTAGGGTATGTATTAGTGTCTCAGACTTTGTTGTCTATTAGAATCAACTGAGCAACTTTTAAAACTCTCCAAGATGAGGTTTACCGCAGACCAATAGAGTCAGGCTATCTAGGAATGGGACCCAGGTCCAGTGAATAATTTCAAGGTGCAGACAAATTTGAGAATCAGTAAACTGGCTGTTGCTCTTCAAAGTGTGGTCCCCAGACTGGCAGTTCTGGCATTACCTAAAACTTGTTAGAAATGCAGAATCGAAGGCTCCATCCCTCTCTACCTGAATAAGAATCTGCATTTTTAACGAGAGGTGAACATTGAAATTGAAAGCACTAATATAGACAACAAGGTCAGAACTAGGCAGGAGATAAGGTCATTAATCCTCAAGTCCCTGAGGTGAATTAGAGAACCATAAATCCACTATGTTCACTGTTTTCTGATTTAGGTCGGAGTTAGATCCAGAGCCTGGGAGTAGGGGTGGGGGTAGGGGTCATTCAAATGGAGGACAAATTGTTTCAGCTCTAGAAGAGGTCATTTAAAAGAACAGGGATCCAGGCAAGGTTTAAATACAGTGTGAGAGAACTGGTGGGAGATGGCATTGGAAAGATAGGTTGGTTCCAGACTGTAAAAGAACCACAGATAGTGAAGGTGTTGGAGCTGGCGAGTGACATGATTAAATCTGTATCTTAGGCTCAGATTTACTAGGTAGAAATTCCTGATGCACTCCTGGAAAAAACAATAATGAGATAGGGATAGTATAAGAATGAGAATAAGCAGTAATTTTTTCACTGTTCTTCAATATTACTGTATGTCCACAAGTCTCAGAATTAGGTTGTGTAGCTTATTATTTTAATCATCCAAATATTAAAAACATCACCTAAAATTAGGAGAACATGTGGAAGCCAAGAGTAGATTAGAAATTGTTTTGCTTGGTTAGCTTTGTTAAGATGCTGCTAAATTCTTTTCTTCAGAAATATAACTTTTTATTTCCATATCAATAGCATAGTTGACATGTTTTGGGGGGGGGGTTTTGGCCACTTCATGTAACTATTCATACAATTGCAAATTTTAAAGTTGTAACATACTTTACATATTTTAAGAAAGTATTGGTATATTCAGAAATTCCTCTAGGCTGCTAATCAAGCTTAATATATACCTTCACATTCACGTCACCTCATTCTAAATGCATGTGCTAGTTTCACTGTGAAGGGTGAGGAAAATGAAGGAAAACTAAGAAGTGAGAGAAATGTGAGGATTATCCAAGGAATCTGATTTGCGATGTAAATGGCCCCTGTTCCTATTAGAAAGTATTTTATCATATGTAGTCTATGTTTTTGAAAATTACAATTGGGCACCGACCTACTAAACTATAATCTCGATGAGGTGGGGTCAGATTCAAGAGCTTAACACCGTTCTTGGCATGGAGTAAGTGCTCAGTAAGTATGTGTTGAATAAATGAATGGATAATTATCAGCTTTTTGTGTGGGAGCTTATCACTGCCTCCTTCTCTGGAAGGGGATTGCCCTTGGGAACTGCCTTTCCTAGAGAAAATGGGGAGGCTAGACTTCTGAAGACAGAGCTTTGCCTTATTTTCTTGCCACTTCCTTGTCCTGCTCATCCTCCTCCCTTAGGTGTCTCCTAAAAACACTCTCCATATATCAATTGCCCAGTATCTTCTGTCTAAGACTCTGCTTCTGGGAAATCTGCTCTAAGACGCTGTATGCATGAGTATCATATATTATATGTATGTATGTATATGTATATGCATGTATATGTATATATGTGTACATAACACACAAAATTTTCCAAAATTTTTATCCTGCCCTAGATTAAGAAGTCCATTTTGCATTTTGATCCAGTATAGAAGATTGATAAAAATCTATATACCTACACACACATATTCATTCATTTAGCAACAAATGTTTATCTATTATGTTAGAAATGTTGCCTATTAGCCAAGCACAGTTCTCTGTTCTATTTGATGGGGAAATAGCAGTAAAAATGGAGTTTACATTTATAACATAAAACTTAACTTTACCTTGTGTTATGTAGGCTGATATACTGTATTCTATTCTAATATTTTCTTTTATATTCTACTGTGTTCTCTTCCTTTTTTAAAAAAAAATGCTGTTCATGACCCACTAAATTGATTTAACAATGTGCTTGAGACTTGTAACCATTAGTTTGAAAATATTGCCTTCGATAGTGTCAGGCCTGATTTTATAAGGTTTAAGGATGTTTTTGTTAATACCTTCAGGAACTTAATATGATATAATACTTAATATGAAGGAAAAAATATATAACTGACATATGCATGGTATTATTATCTTCTCCCTTGAAGGCTTATATGATTCAACGTTTATTTTTATTAGTATTTCTTTTCAAAATACCCTTTTCATCTTCAACTAGAAGTCAATAAATGGAGCTTTTGCTCTGTGTCTGAACTGTCAAGGTCTCTAAGAGAAAATGTGCTTCAAAGCAGTAGGAGTTACTGGTCACTCTTGCACTCTAAATTGTATTGGCAGATACTCTACTGGCTGGTAGATATATAAGGATGACTTTCTCCTTGAAAGCTCTAATGAGACCCAGGAATGATATACAATCTGTGATTCAGGTACTATCCTCTAAATGTAAAAGCTTTTAAACAATCTTAAAACCTTATCTAAAATAAATCACATTATTTCTTGTTATTTCTTTGAGAAGTAAAGATATCTAATGTAGGCCATAAATATTTTTGAAGTAAAAGAACTTCAGTTTTTGAGCCTAAAAAAATAATTTTCTTCTTGAGAGGAGGTTATGACATATGTTTGCACTTGATTGATTGAGAAATGAGGAAGTATTGTGTCTTCTACAAATAATTCTTCCTGGAGAGGGACTTAGAAAGGCCAAGGCTGAAGCAGTTGTGAATGGTGGAAAGAAAGCATCCTCCTACGCATGACCTGGATTTAAATACTAATTCTACCAAAGAAGTGTGTGGCATAGGGCTTGCTTATGAACTGTAGTTTCCTTCTCTGTAAAATGGGATAATAATCCTAACTTCACAGGTTTGCCGTGAGAAAAATATATGATAATATGTTGAATGTCTGGCTCATTATCACTCAGTAGATATTCAGTAAATGTTAATTTGTATCAATCAAGATTCATCAAGAGAGGACATTTAGTTTGATGGTAAGAGAAGTCATAAAAACCATAGGAAAATTCTCTGATTGTTTAACATACCCACTGAAACTTCCATATCCAAACAGAAGCTTTGAGATGCCACAGGTAGAGCCCAGTGATGACATTCTCACTCCAAACATCTTCAAAAGTCCACTTTGGGAATTGCCCTCAAAAGAAATCTCACTTTATAGTCACACTTTATTATTGATGTTATTCAGTATTTACCCAGCTGTACCTTTCTCATCAGACTTAGATCTCAACGATTATACATGGTTCTAAAAGTCCAATTCAACCTTAAAAGGTTAAGTCATTTAAAAAAAATTGTGATACAGGACCTGAAGGCAACGTGGAAAGAGGAACTCTGAAAAATACTCTGATTCTCTGCAACTAACATGATTGTTAGGCGATCAGCTTGGCTTGCCAAGAAGTAAAGAAGATATAAACCACCAATGGTGATCCTCATCAACTAGCCAAGGACAGTTCCCAGCTGCTCAGGATCATACCCCAGCTGCAGGCCAGAGCCGGGCTCTGAAATCTCGTGGTGTACTGAGGCCAAGAGCTTAGAGCTTGAGGCTTGGGAGCTTGTATAAACCTAGAATTTAAGGGACCTCTCAAGGCTCCATGCTCAGAATTTGTCTTAGCTAAGATATGGCTGGTCTTATAGTTCTCATCCAGTTCAAGCTCCCTGTCTTACTGTTTTAAATTTGCCTTTGCTTGTCAGAGTCTGCTCTTAACTCAGAACAAGACAGTTCCATGATGACCACAGGAAAAGTTGTTTAACCTTTTTGAGCCTCCAATTCATTATGGAAAGTGAAAGTAGTAATAGTGCATTCACTTCAGTAGGGTTGTTATGAGATTAAAATAGAGTGGGCAATGGGACACCTGGCACATAGTAAATTCTTAATAAATTATAATTATAATTATTATTACTATTATTCAGAGCAGCGCAATCTACCTCCGTGCCCAGCTCAATGCCTAGGAAACCCAGCTCAATTAGAGGCATATTTATCAAAAAGGGGATGCTTGACAACTATTAATTGGGTAAGGAACCTTTTATAGAGTGTTCTGAGTTCATATTGTGGGAGAAGAGAAAGCCATTAAGGGCACCACACTGGTTGGATAAATTGGATGTATACATTCAAGTACTTTTTTTTTAGTGGTCATGTGCCTTTATAGTCACATTTGCTATGGAAAGATGGATTCAGTTTTCATGACTTCTGAACCCATTACCCATTTCTAAAATATTAATAACAGTAATAAGAGTAATAGCTAACATTTACTGATAATTACTAAGGGTACTACAAAAACCCTCTGAGTAGTATGTATATCTGGTTTGGCATCACTGTAATGAGTAAAATATCAAAGCAAAAAGAGCAGACCCCTCCCTTCCCCCATCTTTAACTCAGCTCTCCCCGCCCCTCCACCCACCATGCCCTTCACCATTCCAGTGTTCATGAGGGTGTAAGGCATCATTAGACTGTGTAACTGCCAATTTTCTCTTCCTACTGATAAAGTATAGATACACATGCTTTCATTTCCACACCAGCAAATATTTATTAAATGCATTCTTGGAGGGATTGGTCAAAGAACTGAAGAAAAATATTCCTTCTTGGAGGCCTTGGAATGTCTCCTAGGTCCACTCCTCTGGCCAGTTCATTATCTTATAGTGAAGAATCTTCTCAACCAAATTTCCCATGTGTCAGTTTTTACATGTCTTAAATGATGATAACAATTGTCCTATTTTATAACTTTTATGAAAGTGTAGCAGGTCACTGACTCAACAGTTCACTGATTGGTGGCAGCACCACTACCTTGGTCTTTGGTGTTGTTTGTTGGTCGTTGGCATTTACTAGTCAAGAGGTGGAAAAGAATGGAGTTCTTCCAGGGAAGTACCACTAGAAAAATATGTTAGAAAGCCATCCATCGCTGATGGGGCTTTGTAGCAGGATGTTTAAGCTGCTGTGTTTTGGGTCTCAAGTTCCTGCAGCCTAACCCAATTTCCAATCATTCCGGAGGTGTATCGCTTGGGATTGTTATTGTGCCATAGTGGAGGAAATATGGCTGAGATTGCTGCAGGCTAGTCACTCTTCAAAGGGAAATGAAAGAATGAAAATTCTTCTCTGACAGCTTTTTAAACAAAGAACTTTTAACTATGTCTAGTCCACATTTAGCTCATGCAAGGCATGCCATTATTTTTACGTGTCATTTACTCTTAAGATGGTTCTGCCAATAGGAAATTATGGTTGCTGGTGGCCTGTGTGTTTTAATACGAATTGCTTGATGTTGGTTGTTGTTGTTTTTCAACTTTTAGGTAACAGCACCCCAAAGAATGCAACTATAGAAAGAAAGGGTAAAATTTTAATACTTTGTTGAAGTACAGAAGGAATGTCTCTTTTGAAGGGGTGAGACAGCTTAGGAATTGACTTTTTCTAAAGAACAAAATGAGGCCCAACTCTCACGACATAGACTTGGCAGCTCTGTAGTTTCTTTCCATAAGTAAAATACCACTGATAGCTGCTCCAGTCCTTAAAGACTGGAGAAAACTGACAGCTTTACAGAAATGATAGAGTACCTAACATAACTACTCTTTATTCATTAACCCTAAGAAGGAGAACCTTTGAAATAACCAGGAAGAAAAATACCTATTTTCCTGATCACCCAACATGTCAATTATTTCTCTTCTGTTGAGTGTCAAATATTCTGTAACCAAAAATCTATTTTTACAAATAGGGGCAAGGTAATTTAGAGGAGAGAGGAGGGAGGAGGGAGAGAAGGAGAAAGGAAGGGAGGGAGGGTGGGAGCTGGTGATGTGTCTTCTAGCAGTATTTCTATGCTCTTTATATTGTCATTAGTTTTTCTCCTGATAAGCATTCTGCCTCATTCACGCAATATATTACACTGAAGACTCTTTTTCATTTAACTCTCCCGTGTCTCGGTTTCTTTATCCTTTAAATGATGATAATGCTTGTTCTGTTTCATAGTGAAGGTGTTAGGATTAATAGTATATTACAGATAAAAATGTTTTGAACTCCCCAGAAAGACACAATACAAAGTATTCCTATTGTTGTCATTATCACCAAGCATACTCTGTACTCCCTCTTATTGCTTCTGAGCTTCCCAGTGTCTAGCCGGAGTAGTAGCTTAATGATGGATGTAAAATAATAGAGCTGCAAAAGAACTCAAACACTGTTGAATTCAGCCCTTTTTAAAAAAAAATACAGAATTGGATAGTGGGACTTAGAGAAGTTAAATGACTTTTTGGGGATTACTATACTTCCCTGCTCACTCTCCTCAACTGTGAGTGATTTTTAAGACTAGGCTGTCAATTCTTCTTTCTATATGCTTCTTTTCTTAGTGACTTGAACTATTTAAACTTGAACTATAATCTCTATTCTAAAGTTTCTAAAATTGGCACCACTATCTCTAACAAGTGTGTTCTTCAATCTCATACTTCTATTTGTTTTCACACCTTAACAGTTAGATAACCATATTAGTTTCCTAGAGCTGCCACAGTAAATATCACAAACTGCATGGCTTAAAACAACAGAAATTTATTCTCTTGTGGCTCTGTAGGCAGAAGTCTGAAATCAAGGTGTCGGTAGGGCAGCATTCCCTCTGAAGCGTCTGGAAAGGAATTTTTCTTTGCCTCTTCCTAGCTTCTGACTATTGCTGGCAATCCTTGGCATTTCCTGGCTTGCAGCTTCAACCACTCCAGTCTTTGGCTCTGTGATCGCATGACCTACTTCCCTGTGTATATCCGTGTCTCCAAATCTCCATCTCCTTAGAAAGACACCTGTCATTGGATTTTAGGCCCACTCCAATCTGGTATGACTTCACCTTAACTTAATTACATCTGCGAAGTCCGTATTCCAAAATAAGGTCATTTGCACAGGTACCTGGGGTTAGGACCTCAACATATCTTTTGGGGGGACACAGTTCAACTCACAATAACCTACTCTTATGTCATATTCAACATGGTCAAAATGAACTTCACCACAGTCTTTTGAAATTGTCTTCCTTTCTGTTGAATGGTATCACTAATCTTGAAGTGTTTGGGATTAAGAAAAACATGATTATGATGTTTCTACCACTCTTATGCTCTAGATTCACTTTGTCATGAGGTTGCGTTGTTTGTTCTTTTGCAATATTTATCAACTTCTTTTACTGTCCATTGCCCTGTGTCTGTCCTGAGCCAGGCCTTTAATTCCAAGTTAGTTATCGATTCTAGTCTCTCCCTTTCCTAGTCCTTTTTTTTTTTTAAGATTTTATTTATTTATTCCACAGAGATAGAGAGAGCCTGCGAGAGAGGGAACACAAGCAGGGGGAGCCGGAGAGGAAGAAGCAGGCTCATAGCGGAGGAGCCTGATGTGGGGCTCGATCCCATAACGCCGGGATCACACCCTGAGCTGAAGGCAGACGCTTAACCGCTGTGCCACCCCGGCGCCCCCCTTTCCTAGTCCTTTGGTACTCAAAGTGTGATTGAGAGATTGGGAACAACAGTTTCAGCTACATGCTTGGTAGAGATAAGAATTTTGGCCTACCCAGACCTGATTCTAAATTAGAATCTGCGTTTTAATGAGATCACCAGGTGAGGTTCTTTAAAGTTTGACAAACTTGAAGTTGTTCAGGACAAAATTAATACCCAATTTAATATTTTTCCAAAGCCTTACTTGTTGGAAAATTTTATTTTTTAATTTTTTTAAGTTCATTGTTTTATTTTTATTTTTTAGTAATCTTTATACCCAATGTGGGGCTCAAACTCATGAGCCCAAGGTCAAGAGTCACACGTTCTTCCAACTTAGCCAGGCTGGTGCCCTTGGAAAATGTTAAAGTCCCTTCAAATCTACCTCTATCTAGATTGGTTAAATAAGTTAAATGAAATATGCAAAATGGAATATCATATAAAACTCACAATGATGTCAAAGATTGTTAAATAACTTGGAAAACATGCATGGTTTATTGTTAATTTAAAAATGCTGGCTCTAAAGGATACATGGTGCCAATTTTGAGTTTAGATGTATATAAAAGGACTGATGAATATTGGACAATGTTAACAGTGGACATTTTTTCATGCTGCTGTTTTAGATGACTCCTCTCCTGTTATGATTTACTTCTTGCAAAGAACCCGTTTGTTCTGTAATAAGGAGAAAAGAAGTTATCAAAAATCCTAACTATATAAATCTATGTATCTCTACTTTTTAAGGTTTGTTTGCATATTGGGAATGGGATGGATTTTAAAATGGTAATGGAAGAGGGAGACACTGTTGACCTATGGTAGAACTACGCATTCTTTTTTTTTTTTAAGTTAACTCAAACACAATGTGGGACTCAAACTCATGACCTCAAGATCAGAAGAGGCACACTCTATCAACTGAACCAGCCATGCACCCCAGTATTACTCATTCTTGCAAATCTCCAAAGGAAAAAGGTCAATGTATGGTGAACTACAACTAGTCGCAGAGGAGAGAGTGAGGGAGTCAAGTGGTGTCTCTGATTCAGATACTAGTGTGATTTTGTCCCTCCGTTTGTTCAGGCTAAAGTCAGATTGTTAATTTCCTATTGCTGTATAACAAATCACCACAAAGTTAGAGGCTTAAAACAGTACAGACATCTCTTATCTCCTACGTCTGTACGTTACCTGTAGATTAAGAGTCCAGGCACGGTTTACTGGGGTTCTCCTCTTAGAGTCTCAGTAGGCTTTGATTTGGGTCTTGGCTAGGCTGCATTCTCATGTGGAGGCTCAGTTAAAGGAGAATCTACTCCAATTTCATTTAGGCTGTTGGAAAAATTCATTTCCTTGCAGCTATATGACTGAGGGTCCTGGCTTCTCATTAGCTGTCAGCTGGGTGCCCTCAGGCCTTAGGTGCCACCTGCAGTTCCCGGCCACATGCCTCTCTCCGTAGGGAGCACACACATGGCTGTTTGCTTCTTTAAGGCTTCTAGGAAAATCTCTTTTTCCAATCTGCTAAGAGAGAATGTTAGATAGGCATGCCATGCCATTAAGGTTACATATTTTATTAGCTAGAAGCAAGGTGGAGTCCCGCCCACACTCAAGGACAGATAGATCATAACACCAGAGCATGGTGATCAGGGGACCACCTTGGAATTCTGCCTACCATACAAACCAAAGCACACTGAGAAGTCTCTAAGAAACAATAAGAGAAAGAGCAGGAAAAATGGACTTCACCCCAAAGTCAGTCCCTGCCTTCCTCAGGCCTTTTCAGGTAGGGGCTGCTCTCCTTGGTAGCCAAAGAGAAAAGGCTCGTCAGTCTTCCAAAAGCAGGCATAACCAGAAAAGGACATGAGCACATCTACAACAAAACCACCAGGACATAGGAAAAAAAGATACACAACATCCTGCTGCACGCCTTGGGAGATTCTGACATAAAGGTCTGGAATACAATCTTGGTATTTCCATTTTTTCAAAGTTCCATAGTGAGTACCTGTGAGCTTCTCCATGCTTCCTAACATGTGGAAAGCCTTGCCCTTTCCATTTACATATTTGGAGCCTCTACAAGCACCATTCTGCTTCCGTGTTCACACGAAGCCTTTTCTGATTATTCCAGTGCATGCTAATATCTCCGTACCCTGAAAACTTCCATATTTGAAGATTGACTTATAAATACTCCCATGCAGATTAGTCAGTTTGTAAGTTCTCATTCACATCTTTTGGCTTTTTCTTCTCAAAGTATTCCTTTTTCAAGGACAGAGTTCTCACATTACTATAAACCAGATTTCTGAGTATATCACAAGTGTATAATTTAGTTTCATTAATCGGCTAAACTCAGAAATTAGGGACGGAGCACAGGGACTTCACTTCTATAGTGGTCCTGAACTTGAATTCAGAAGACTATTTTTTTTTTTTAAAGATTTTATTTTTTTATTTATTTGACAGAGAGAGAGAGAGACAGCCAGTAAGAGAGGGAACACAAGCAGGGGGAGTGGGAGAGGAAGAAGCAGGCTCCCAGCAGAGGAGCCCGATGCAGGGCTTGATCCCAGAATGCCGGGATCACACCCTGAGCCGAAGGCAGACACTTAACGACTGAGCCACCCAGGTGCCCAGAAGACTATTGTTTTTGAGGAGAATTTAACGGTATGTTACAGTGGAGTATTCTTGAACTCAAGATATTCGTGTATGAGTTAATTTGGGGACTGTATTTGTGGATTTCTTATACCACATCTTACATAGTATTTTTCTTTAAATTGAATTTTACTTGACCTTAACCTAAACACTAGTATCCGTGAAGCCGTGTACTTCATACGCTACTTACACATTTTACATTTTCCAACTTCACAGGAAAGTACTTAATATTGAAATAAAGTATCATCCACATACCGCCTACAGATGTTTTCCGTACCACCAACAGCGCTTATCCAGCTTGTGGGGAATTACTTGCATAGAGAGAACACTTCTATTCTCAGAATCTGTCTCTACCTCTTTTAGACCTTAGCCCTCTGAGCCATAAAATACAGGATCAGGACAACAATAGTAACAATTACTGTTTATCCCTAAGCACTATGTGTCTGGTAAAGCTCTAAATATTTTGTACATATTCATTTATTAAATCTGCCAAACAACCCTATGTCATTATCTGCCTTGTTTTTTCAGACAAGGAAATGAAGGCCCAGAGAAGTTAGGTAACTTGCTCAAGGTCACACACCTGCTAAGCAAGGATCTGGGATTTGAACCCAGACAGTCTGACTCCAGAGGATGTTGCCTTAACTACTTCGTGTACTGCTTCCCTGGTTTAATCTGGTGTTATGATGATTACATGCAAAGCAAAACACACACACACACACACCCCTTACCTAGCACCAGACCTAATTTATAGAAAGAATTCAGTACAATTTTGTGACCTCTCTAGAAGATATATTGGTATATTTTGTTTCATCCTTATGTAGAGTTCACAGAATGTGTTATATCAGTCTTTAAGCCTCAGACTGGATATGCCTGTTGCCTTCTCATGGAGGCAACTAAAACAACTTCAGACAACTTTCCAGGGGGGTTAGAGAGCAGAAGTGCATCTGATTTGAGGAATTTTACATTGATCCCTGACACAACAAAAGTGGCTTAAATTGACCTTCCTGAAAGTTTGCAGGTCATGAAGACCAATTAGTTGCTATGGTGTCAATAAGTGCAAATTGCTTCAGATTGTTGGTGAATAGGGAAATCTCCGCTGGGTCAGTGCCCAGGGCAACGAGGTACTAAAGGCACTGCAGGTGGTTGGAAGGCAGACTTAAAAAAAAAAAAAAAAACAAAAAACAAAAAAACCCACAACTGTGCTTGGCTCCAGCGGTCCACTCACAAATGGTGACATACTCTGGCTTCTTCAGCATCTATGAGCAAATCAAGGCACTGATCTCAGCCTATAACATCGCTGTGTGGCCTAGATGAATTCTCTTTTAGGGATTATATTTTCTTTAGACATGGTACAGCAATTTGGATTAGACAGAATTGTTTATTTTCGGGATCTTTTGATTATCAGTAAAACATCAAGGTGTGACTAACAGTTTTCATTTTAAAGGACTTCATTTCAAGTTAACGGGAAAGAGAATATATAAATAAATGTCTGAGTGGAAATGTGGAAACCAAATGTTCAGCCTTTAAAAAAAAACTAATTCAGAACCCAACCCACAATGCCATTATGTTACAGTAACAGATAAAAAAAAAAAAGTTCTCCAAATTAATGATGCATGTACTGTCACAATAAACAGAGTTAACTGAGATAATTAAAAGTATTTTTATTCAGTTAATAAGATAAAATGTCACATTTGAGAATGATTACCCTGAACTTCTGTAGATCGGGTAGAGCAGAACACCTAGTCTTTGTAAAAACATAACTATATCCAACAATTGCAACATGTTTTATTCATATGGTGTTTATGTCTGGATATGTCCAAGCTATTTGCTAGGTGAACAGTCACACTTGATAGATCCAGGAGGGAATTTCTTGGTACAATGAACAAAAAGAGCTATTTTGTTCTTGTGCTCCAACTTCAGACCAAGGGAATAAAAAAAAAAAAAACTGTCATAAATATATGGTCACCTTTCTGCCTTTAAAACTGTGCTAGTGCCTGGGGAAGGATTCTCAGAATGTATGAAAAAAATGGTGACATTACATGGGAAACTTTCTGTTCTTCCTCTTGTAATAGTCAATCTTGTTTAGACAGTAGCCTCTGAGTGGATTGGGAACAGTGTATTATAAGTGATGGCAAGGGATTCAGGGGCAAGGGATCCACAAAACTATTATATGGTGACCGAGAACTGATTTTTCTCCTAAAACTTTACTATTTAAGCTTTGTTTCTGGTTGCTTCGATATAGTCAAATGTCAATGTCAAGTGCCATAATCCAAACTACCTATGGTAAAAATAAATCACTTAATATACCTACTTAACGCTCTTTTACTCTCTCTACCTTTCCTATGTTGCAAAGACAAAGATACAGTCTTTATAATTGCAAGGGAAAACAAGCAACATGGCCTTTAGCCATAAAGCTTTTTGTTATGTAGCTGTAAAAATTCAGCAGTTGAAGGTAAAGGAGTGTTATAACAGAGGGGAAGGTCCATAAGCAACTAAGGTTATGCTCTGGGGTGTTGCTCCTTCCACATTTCAAGGGTAATATTAGGTCGCCATCAGGAATAAGAGTGGGTAGAATTTTTTTGTTGTTCATTTTAGTTGAACGACCCTGGCAAAGGGCTACTTACTGAAGTGTGTTTGTTTGTGGAGGTAACTCCACAGGGACTATTTTAGATTATGCTACAGGAATGGAGCTTGCAATGAAAAAACACCATTTAAAGAAACATTGACATAACATCTGAGTTCTGCTACCTTCCAGGTACAACTAAGAAGCCAAATTTGTTCTTGAAAAGGGAAAGGTACTTTGTGTGGATTGTGGGCCCTATATCAATGACATAATTATAAATCCACGGTTGTTCACATCCCAGGTAGAGATTAAGTACTTAAAAGCAAAATGGGAAATGAAAAACTAAGATTATTACCAAAAGCCAGTAAAGAAAGCTGCTCTGGGGGTCATTTGGGACATTGGCATTAGGTAACGCAGGTGGAGGATGCCTGTGAGTGGTATTGCCTGCTATCCTTCCAACAGTCCTATAGACAGATGTTCAATGAACTTGCCCGTGGTAATAAGTGTTTGACCTCTTTGAAACTAGAATTGGGTACGAGTGCGTAGGCATCGTCACAAAGCAAAAGGGCTCACAGTTCTGAAGACTTGGAAGGAGTAGCATTATAAAATACAGCACTTGAGGCAAATTGACCTTAAGGAGTAAACAACTATGAAAGCACAATTTCTCTGAAAAATTCCTCTAGCCTCACTGAGCTGCATGTGAAGGGAGAGGACCTGAAAAGAGAAAATTTAAGCAAAAAGAGAAAAATAGGCAACCATGGACCAGAAAGAGCCAGACTTTCCAAAATTCCAAATATAGTAGATGAACACAGATGATCGGACCTGCCTCTTGTTTCAGGCAACTGAGGCAGCTTCCCTGTGTCCTGTGCCTGTTGTCTGTTGGAAGAAAGATGGGGGAAAAGGGAAGCATGATACCTTATTCCTCCTTTCCGAACCTCATTAAAATTCAGTTACGAAAGTTTCTTAGGGAACCTGTAGGAGATGTCTGCAGTGTGGCTTCCTTTTACGTTTGATGATTTGGGGTAGGCCCTGTACTGGTGGAGATGCCCAGGCTCCAGACACTTCCAGGGATGGCTCTGTAGGTGACTATGGCACCAGGAAGCAAGGTTGACTGTTTCAGGTCTTGACTTTGGTTGGAAGGGGGAAATTATTAGGTATGGGGATGCAATAAGATAAGGTATGGGCATGGTGGTGTGAATGGTTGCCATATGCAATATGAAGCTGTCTGCTTTGAAACTCCCGACTTCATTAGGCAAAAGCATGTCTAAAATAGAATCATCTCTGAGATACCATTTTGGTTATGGGAAAAAATTAAAATGCACAAAAATATAATCTCTGGATTGCTTTCTCCTAGTCATGCCTCCCAACTAGATTTAGTTTCCTAAAGCTAGAGACCAATTATTCTTCATTTCTCAATCTTGATTTTTCCATTTTTTTTTTTTTTTTGGTCTCTAGAGCATATACTAGGACTAACACTTAGACTGGGCCTCAAAAAATACTTGTTGACGGGATGAATGGGAAGGCCAGATCTAGCAGTCAAGGTAAGAATGGTCTGCAGTATCCTGTGTTTATGTTGACTGCCTTTTGACTTACTGATATCTGTTTTTAGAATTACCTCTTGCAAAGAATACAACCTCTCCTCTTTTCTTACATCATTTCTTATGCCATTTCAGTGTGCCCACAAACACCGGCGGCTTTGACTTCCTAAAGTACTGTAAACTAGGAGTAGAACTAAGCTGGAGGTGAGAGATGGAGAGGCAGTGGTAACTAGAATGCTTAAGAAAATGTCTGTGACTTACTCATGAATTTCCAGACTTACATAAAAAAATATCTGGGCCACTTGGGAGAAACTTGGCTTCTCTGCAAAGAAGAGATTTTGATGCCATAAAATCTTGCTTCAGAAGCTCATGTCCCCAAAACACACACGCGTGCACACACGCACACGCACACACTCCTCAATCACTGCACTATAGAATGAAGATATTGATTAGGTCTATCCATGAGGACGTTTGCATTGAAGACCACATGGAGCAAGAACCCATTGATTTACATGCGCTTCATCAAGTAACATCTCTTTTGGACTCCATATATGTGCCCTTGTTTGAGATTAAATCAAGACGGCCAAACCTCATAGGACCAAGCTAAAGAGCCCTGGTCTTGCCTAGTGAAAGAGAAAACATCTGTCTATCTGTCTTGTTCATAGATATGGACTAGAGTGTACGAAGCAAGTTTCAAGGAGTTTAGAAGTATTATGTCAATAACAATCAGCATATTGAACTGGGTGGAAGTGTTCAGGGAGGGAAGTGCCAGAGGCAGTGATGGGTCTGGTTTTATTTAGCGCATTTAATAATGATCTGGAAGAGAGAGAAAACACATTAAAATCACAGATTATACTAAATTGACAGGTGGTGTAAACACAAATGAGGGCAAACAAAAGGATATAAAGAGTTTAGAACAGAAATGAGATTCTGTCAGAAAAAAATGCGCTTTCACATCTGTGCAAAGTATCTTAAATCAGCAATGGAAATTGTTTTAAAAGTCATTTAGCTCAGAAAATGTTCATAGGCATTGCTCACATTTATAAGTGCTAACCCCTCCCTACTCCTAGCTATTTTTATTCCTCTGGATTATATTGTTTATTTTTATCATATAAAATACAAGTCTGATCATGTCATCCTCTGATTAAAATCTTTGAAAGGCTCTGGGTTTTCTATAGGATGGAATCCAAGCTCCTTAGGCTTGTAGGAAACCTTCCCATCACTATTTTTGTCCATCTTCCCGGCCTCTTTCACATGTCTGTCTGCTCTGCACTCGTTATTGCATCCAGGCGAAATTATTTGTAGCTCCCTGATTGCATCCCACCTTATTACTAACTGCACCATCTGCTCAATGCTCCACTCCTTTCTCTTTTCTGGGTTATCTCCATATGACCTTCAAGATTCAGTTTTGGCCTCTCCTCTTCACAGGCTTTTGTGCACACAAACCGTCCCCAGCCCTGAGTTTGGTTTGGTTCCTTGGCACTGCCATCACATACATTGCCCACTTCTCACATAACAAGTTGACTGTCACGATGGCTATATTTATTGAGCACTTAATTATGTTCCAGACTCTGTGCTATGTATTTTCATGCATTGTCTTTGTAATCATCACAACAATCTTAGGAGGGAAATATAATGATCTGTTTTATATGTAAGAAAATCACATATTTGGTTAAGTAACTTGCCCAAGATTGCAAAGCCAGTAAGTGGCAGAGCTGAGATTCAAACTGCTTCCAGAGTCCATACTTTAAAAAATATACCATTATAATAATTTTTTTTCCTTGGCACGCCTGGGAGGCTCAGTGGGTTAAGCATCAGACTCTTGATTTCAGCTCACGTCATGATCTCGGTGTTGTGAGATGGAGCCCTGTGTCAGTCTCTGTGCTTGTGCTCAGCCAGGAGTCTGGTTGAGGATTCTTTCCCTTTTCCTCTGCTTCTCTTCCCTCTCGTTCTCTCTCTTTCAAATAGCATCTTTTAAAAAATATATATTTTATTTATTTATTTGAGAGAGAGACAATGAGCAGTGAGGAGGGACAGAGGGGGAGAGAGAGAGAGAAAGAGAGAGAGAGAGAGAGAGAGAAGTAGACTCCCTGCTGAGCAGGGAGCCCAATGCAGGGCTTGATCCCAGGACCCGGAGATCATGACCCGAACCCAAGGCAGACACTCAACCAACTAAGCCACCCAGGCGCCCCTCAAAGAAATAAATCTTAAAAAAAATGTGTTTCCTTGGGGCGCCTGGGTGGCGCAGTCGTTAAGCGTCTGCCTTCCGCTCAGGACGTGATCCCGGCGTTCTGGGATCGAGCCCCACATTGGGCTTCTCTGCTATGAGCCTGCTTCTCCCTCTCCCACTCCCCCTGCTGTGTTCCCTCTCTCGCTGGCTGTCTCTCTGTCACATAAATAAATAAAATCTTTAAAAAAAAAAAGTGTTTCCTTGTCTGTCTCCCCTACTTGTGTAAACTTCTTGGGACCATGTCATGATCACCTATCATCTACAGTACCTTACGTGGTACACACAGCTTGATAATAATAATAATAACACGGACAAGGATAATATTTAATGAGTGCTGATTGTGTGCTAAGGAATTGCATGTATTTTTGTATGCATTATCCACAAACATTGCAGAGTGGGTAAAATCATTTTTATTATATTGGAGAACCTGAGGCTTAAAGGGTTGAAAAACATTTTTAAGATTATATAGATCTGTCTGTAAAGACCCCACTCTTTTCAATGTACCATTTTGCTTTCTCATCTGACAGAAAATAGGGATAAAATGTCTGTAGGATTCTCCAGCAATTGCCAATGAACTTCAACTTAAATGCACGAGAGACACCAAGTATATGCATAAATATGGGCAGGCTCTCTGTCTAACTTTCATTAGGCCTATTGATCTACTTTATTTGAGCCTGTTCTAATTCACTTTCAGCTTTAATCTCATGAGTACTTGCTTATTTTTTTGATTAAACTATACATAGAGATTCACGTACCAAAGAGGATTGGCTCTTACTATTGCTACCTGTCAAGGTTTTTTGTATTTAGAAGGATCAGCAAGACCCAGGCCCTGGATGGTGCCCCTGAGATGCAGCAGAAGGCATGTTGGTCTAGATTGGAAAAGAAGGCTCTCAAACCAATGATGTTATTGGGTCCGTCACTTTACTTCTCTTTATTTCAGTTATCTCATCTATAAACTGGCTTCCCAAGTGTTTGAATGTGGGCCAGCTGTACCACCATCACCAGGGGAGTATTTGATAAATATTGATTTCTGGGTTCCATTCCCAGATTCGGATTCTGCAGGGTTAGGGCAAGCGTTTTTGAAAGCTCCCCAGGTGATTTTGCTGCAGTGAATTTTTGTATACCACTGAAATGATTGTAGCTAAGAGATAATGTCATTTATTATCCTCACTTCTTGGAGACTCAGGAGAATATATTTTTCTTAAAATTGGTAATTTATGCATGGCAAAGGCTTGTAAAATGAGGGCTTTAGATGTAGTAGGCTCAATGAGTGAGTTTCGTATTTATTACATTCACAAAGGAGGCCTGTGTTATTTGGAATGTTTTTTTTTTAAATAATAAAAATGATGGCTAATATTATATAGAAGTTTTACTAAGTTTAAAATTTTTTCTCATACATTATTTTATTCAGCATTCACTTCATTGATTATTTCCTTTTTACAAACAAGAGAACTGAGGCTGCCAGGCTTGTCCAAAGTCATGGTGTGAATCAGGAGCTTTGCCAGAATTTGATCTCGTATCTCCTGAATCCCAAGGCCACGATGTATTCAGTTCCTCAATAACTGCCTTGTGGCCTATGACTGTCACAGTAGGACTTCTAGTCTTTATATGAAAAGGAACGACATTTCATTTTCACAAAGCTTTTAGATTTTTAGATAAGAAGGATAGGATTTTTGATTGCAAGACTGCTGAATGGAATGGATAGCACAATGCTGCTGAAGGCTTTAGTATGCCTCTAGTAATTTCCACAAACCTTAAAAAAATCTGCCAGGCTTAGTGGAAGAAACTGGCTGGAGAACCACTGGTTTAGAATTTGGGGCCCTACAGGCAGATCCTGATCTAGATGTTGAAGATCTCATTCTGGGATATTGATTCTGCTTCCCATCTGCTCCCCAAAAGATTGTATTTCTCCCTCAGCCCTCCCCATTTTAACAAAGGGAGCCACAAGCAGCCTAGTTCATTTTACCCTCACTTGCTTCCTAACTCCTGTTAATCACTAAGTCCAATTGGCTCCAGGTCCAAATATATCCTACATTTTTCCATTTCTCTCCACTTTCCTCTCTTACTTCCTCTTCAAATGAGACCCCCATAATCTGTTTCATAAACTGCAAGAGCTGCCTACTGTGGTTTCTCGGATTCCTCTCTTGCCCCCCTGCAGTCCGTTCTCCTCATTTAGCCAAGAGACCTCTTTTAAAATGTAAATCCCATGTCTTTCCCCTACTTACAACTCTTCAATGAATTCCCATTACATTTGGAATAAAATCCAAACTCCTTAACATGTGGCCTTCTGAGATCCAGATTCTGCGGGTCCTTGTGACCTCATTCCAAACAGCACGTCCCCGTGCTAGTCATACAGGACTTGTGTCAGCTCCAAACACATCAAGCTTACTTTTGCATGGAAAACTTTGTACTCTTTTACCTCTGCTTGGAATGCACTTCCCCAAGATGTTCTTAAGTCTAGCTGTTCTCCTCCTTCAGATATTAGTTTGAGTATCTTTAGCTATCACCTGTTCTCCTCCCAGGGACCATCTCAAATAAACTCCAAGTCCCTAACTTGTTTTGTTTTCTTTCTAGGACTGAGAGAGGCCACGCTGTAATTTACACAAAATGCATTTGAATAGGTGTTGTGATCTAAGGGTGAGTTAGTGGAAGTTGCACTCCAGGTGCAGACAGCACTCTCATCAGGAATTCACACCCCCAGAGGCAGTGGGAGGCTGTTAGCTAACACTGTTCAGAAAGGCCACACTCCAGAGGAGGCTACTACCTAGCACTTCACTATCTTTCTGCTAAAGATGATTTGCTAATTAGGAGTGTAAATGTAAGAAGTGAATTTTTAAAAAAGATTTTATTTATTTATTTATTTGACAGAGAGAGAGAACACAAATGGGGAGAAGGAGAAGCAGGCTCCCCACTGAGCAGAGAGTCAGACATGGGGCTCAATCTCAGGACCCTAGGATCATGACCTAAGCAGAAGGCAGATGCTTAACTGACTGAGCCACCCAGGTGCCCCTAGAAGTGGATTTTTATTGGTGAAATTAGTGCCTTAATAAACATGATGAATGCTAGAGAGGGACTCTCACTGGTAAAATTAGAGTTGGATGTGTCAGAAACATTTTGGTTATCTCTGCCAATCTGGCATGCACAAGGCATAGAAAACTAAAAAACACTTTCTTCTTGGAACTGGAATGCAGAACTTGATCTTGAAATCTCCCATGTCTATCTATTGGTTTAGAAGACTTGATTGCTTGCTGCTGATCGTGAGGGCAGCAGAATCCTGCCTCTGGGATATCGTCATGTCCATCTCAAGGAAACCTTTCATGGAAGATGGTGATGGGAATATCTGAAAGGACAGAGAGGTGGCACTCCATCAAGCCACAGAACAGCTTTCACTAACTGTGGGAAGCCTATTGACTAATCCATTTTATTTAATAAAGTCCTTAGTGTGTGGTAGGAGTTAGTATGAATCTTGCTTTCGTTTATAACCTAACAGCAAGGTTGTAGAGGGAGTAGCTCACCCTTATCTATCTCAAAGCTTATGATGATAATTGCTGTCTATCAAAGAGAACCCAAGATTTGTGCATCCCAAATGGGCTTTGGCTTGGTTTATAAGAATTAATAAATAAAATTCACTTACATGTTGGTTTACTTGTTTAGTATCTCCTCTGCAGCACCCGTGACTCCAGTGTAAATCTCCCAAAAGCAGAGGTCTTAGGTGATCTCTTCCCAGAGCCTTGACCAGAACTTGGGACCTAGGAAGCACTATTTCAGTCACTCAGTGGCTATTTTAGGTTTCCAAAAATAGCATAAAGGGAAGGGAGAAGGAAAGGTAAAAATAATAGAACAGAGGGCCACCAGGGTGGCTCAGTTGGTTAAGCATCTGACTCTTGATTTCTGCTCAGGTCATGATCTCTGAGTCATGAGATTGAGTCCTGAGTTGGGCTCTGCACTAGGCGTGAAGCCTGCGTGGGATTCTCTCTCTCCCTTTCCCTTTGCCCATACCAGTCCCTCCACCCCCGCTTTCACAAATCTCTTTTTCTTTCTCTCTCTTAAAAAAAAAAAAAAGAGAGAGAGAGAGAATAGAACAGAGAAACAAGGGTAAGGAAAACTGGAGAGAAGAATGAAGAATAGATGTATGGAGAGGACAAAAGAGTCCTTAGTCTTAAACTGGCAAGGAGAAAAGTAGTAGAGCTAGGATTCCAACATGTGTTTCTTGGAATACTGGCCCTGTGAGATGCTATGCGGAAAAACATATTGAGTAGTTCACTAAGACTGATAAGGACTACATAAACCTCTCCCTCAAATATCCACAATGCACATGAGCATGTCAAAGTCTCTGAGAGACATTTTAGGGAACACATGTGCACACACACACACACACACACACACAGGTCTACACACACACACACCAAAACACCATGTTAACTTTGTTTTACCCTGTATTTCCCAAACTTATTTGAACATGGGGCTCTTTTTTTCTCTGTGACATTTATTAACAAACTCTGAAAAAAGCTTTAGAAAAACATAAAGGTGGTGGATAGGAAACTGGCTGAAGAAAATACCAGTGCTTTCATTATCCTGTGAAGCTAGTTCTGGGGCAAGGGTCTAACCTTCCCTTCCCACATGCCTCAGGCATGGAGGGCATCTGCAACTGGGCCAGGGAAACAACTCTCAGTCTACTTCTACCTTCTGACCCACCCTTCACCCAGAGAAAGGAAGATGGGCTGAATGGCTGAACCTTCCTGAAGCAGGAATACGGAGAGATAACTAGGAGCAATCATGCACAAAAAATCAGATATGAACGTGCTACCCAGTGTAGCAGAAAAAATGAACCCTTGAGAGTTGCCAGTACAGTGAAACCCACTTACTACATCCTTTTAAAGATCAGCCTAATGCTCACACATGCTCAATGCTTCCTTTTCTTGGCCCTGGGAGAAATATTATAAAGGTGTTTCACTTTAGTAGGGTTCATGAGTTTATGGCCTTGAGAATGCCCTTGAGAATAAACTCTAGGGATTGAGAGAGAGGAAAAGAAAAGCTACTTTTAATGGATTTTGTCTCTATCTCTTTTCCATAATATTGCAACTAAAACATTTGAATTAAATTTTCTAAACTCAGTAAGTACCAAAAAGAGATGACTATTTTCCTTCTCTTATTATCTTTTAACTAAAAATCAAATCTAGTGAGAAAATTAAGCAAATATATCTTGGGAGAAATTCCTAAAATATAAATACTCCAAAATGCCTGTGACTAAACCATTAAATGTTTGAATAACAGCAGGGACATATGAATGTGTGCAAAGGAAAAACAATAACAAAGAGAATGTGCTCTTTCTTAGCCCTGAACTTCATATGTGCTTTTCTTTCCACTTGGAGCTCTTTGGTCTCATCTTTGTCTCACTAATTACCATTCATCCTTCAGTCTGCAGTTTTGATGACATTTATTTTGTCATACACACACACAAGTTCTTTTTCTTGAGACATTCATTTACATGTTGTGTTTGCATGGCTATATTAGGGTGTATAGAGAGGGATGAAAAGAAAAAGAGAAAAGGGAAGAAATAAAGAAAAGTAAAATAAAGAGATAGGCAGAAAGAGCAAAAATTGGGTTCATAGTCAAATTCTTGGATTCCTGGTATAAATAAATTAACCAAATGAAAGCAAACCGATATTTGATATGAAGCTAAACTGAAGCCTCAGGTATGTGTGCGTGTGTCTGTGTGTTTATGTATGTAGGACTCATTTCTTGGTAGTGTACTGTGTTCATTGGCCTATGCACACGCTGTACTGGAAGTCTGTAATCTTTGATAAAATTCTCTATACAAATGAAATAAATACTAAAGCAAAACTTGGTCACACCTTGCAGAAAGATGAAGTGAAACAAAATAGTTTGGATTTTTTACTGTCACTGGTTGCTAGGTGGCGAATAAATCTTTACTGGCCAATCAGGATTATACATACAGGATGGTTTCAAAGTAGCAAAAATCCAAAACAAAACCAAAGATATACAGAGTGGAAATTTGAAAGAAAGAGTAGGCTCATATAGAGTATGGTGATGCTGGGGCAGGAGAGAAGGAGCACAAACTATATAGTGGGGAGAATACAAATGTTTGGAAGTCAAGTCTCAGAATGCTCAGCGTGAGTTCAGTACAAACTATCTTCATTTTATTCTAAAAAAAGCTGCTTGAGCATTTGGAGAGGTACAAAGAAGGAACAGAAAGATAGAGGAGCTCACGATGAGCTATAAATCTTGATGCTTAAATTGAGTGGGGGGAGTTGAGACAGTACAGTGCAGTACTTGTTAAAAAAAAAGTGACAAATGGTGTTTCCATTTGCGAAAGTCATTTACAATTGGCCATTAATAAAAGGGTTGGGATAGGGGGAGCCTCTTGCAGAAGTTTTAAAATTTCAGTCATCAGATTTAGCCTATTTCATTTAATTCCATTTAACAGCTTAGAGTTGATTTTGTTCAAATATGTATAAGGTCTCAAATGGAAAACATTTTGGTAATTTGCATGGCTATTTTCAAGACTGCAAAATCTAATCGTCACAGACAATAGAACCAGACTGTCGGCAATGGAAATAAGGGACAAAAATGACTGATGTAAATCAGCCCTTGAGAAGTTAGCTTTCTCCCAAGATAACCCAAATCAGTGCAATGTCCTTGCTCACAAAGTTGATGTTCACAGAAGTAGCTGGTGACATTCCCAGAGAAACTGCAAGTCCTGCCTGGGGCCATGGTCTACTCGAGGCACAGTTCTCCCTATGGTGCTGTGTTCTACTATGAGGAAATAAACCTTTTCATCTTGACAAAGAAGGTTCTCGACATGTTTTATTAGTTGGGGCTTAGTTTAAACTCCTTTTCCTTTAAGTGTCTTTGGGGTGACTGTTAGATTCCTTGCTCTCTTGATATCCTGGAGATCCACTGGGTGCTATAATTATTATAATTGTGGGCTATAACTGTCTTGTTTTGGGGCCATCTGCTCTTCTCACTTGAATAATCTAGTTTGTCATTGGGCACACATAAATCACAGACAGGATAGTTTTCTCTCTTCCTGACTTGACAAACACCAAGCACATTTAGAATTCGGCCTTGTAATTAAGCAGAGCCCAGTTTCCACAGACAGGGTTGATACAAAAGGATTTGTAGCCTGGGGAAGGGCTCTTTGTGTTGACCTTGGATGGCAGACATTATAGCATCTGAGAGAATTGCTGCCCCTACACTGTCCTCATCAGTGACCCTAAATCACATCCCCAGATTATGTGGTTAGTAGGACACCAGGCACTAAATTTGGAGTGAAAAGTGAAAATTTGGTCTTTGGTGTGTGGTGTGTGTGTGTGTGTGTGTGTGTGTGTGTGTGTGTAATGATATGTACATTACAACACATTTATTTGTTACAGGAAGAACCAATTGGTGATAAGAATAAACACATTAAGACTTTCTCAAAGTGTATGAGCATGTTTGCATACTTGCCCTCTGTGTTGTAGTTTATAACAGTGGGTACATTTTCATTGTATCCCCCCCCCCAATATCCCCATCAAAGAACCTAGAGCTCTCTAATTTTCACCCTCAAACCCCCCAGTTCTGGGCTTGATTGCTCCTCATTTCTTAATGCTTGTTCATGAAAACTGAACATTGTGAGATGGTGGCTTGCAGTTGGCACTTTTGCCTGTTGCTTTGACAATCTGCTTTGACCTTACCTATTTATTTGATTTTGCTGGAACGCAACATAATTATGCTTACCTTTGTGCTATGCTCTAACCTGAGGGTTTTCAGACTGTACCCCACTGCACTCCAGGAGTCCATGGAGAGCCCTGCCCACATGAAGTCAAGTACTGAGAGCTCCAGATTTTCTCTTACCATTTCAACCACAGTAGCTCCTCCACATTCTGTGAAAGATATTGGGTTCGGTGTTACACTGACGAGCAAAAAGATATTTCTTAGGGGCGCCTGAATGGTTCAGTTGGTTCAGCATGCAATTCTTGATCTTGGGGTTGTGAGTTCGAGCCCCATGTTGGGTATAGAGATTACTTAAAAGTAAAATCTTAAAAAAAAAAAAAAGATGTTCTTTGAACAAAGTTTAAGAACCATAGCTAGCTTTAAAAAAAATAAAGTTGCTAACTTTATTTAGACTTTAATAAATAATATAATTTAATAAATAATAAACAAGCCAGAATGCTTTTAAGAAAAGGGAAGGAGTAGGACTAACCTTTGATAAAAGGACCTTTGCTTTTCCCCCTTCTCTTGTTGGGTAAAAAAAAATACTGTACTAATAAGTAGTCAAATGTTGGCAATCGTAAAATATTTTCCCTAACTGTCCCTTCTTCCTGAGTATCTTTCCCTTTCTCTCTGATGGCACAGGTTGCCATGTAATAGTCCATATGTTAGCATTCTTCAGAATGTCAGGAATTGATTAAGGGATAGGACTGTCAAATACAAGAAAACAGTTTTAAAAGCTTGCACTTTCAAAGTTTGTCCTAGTGTGTCAGAAATGTATGGTATCATATGGGTCAGCCTGGCCATTGGCAGAGAGACCTGGTGTTATTATAGGTTGATTTCGTTATGAAAGGGATTTATTGCATAGATAATACATTTATATTTTCTGGGAAGCAAGTAACCATGTTGTAATACATATATCATTACACACACACACACCCTCACTCACACACAGACACACACACACACTCACACATCCCATCTTTGGAGAGAACCAAACCTTGAGCTAGACCCTATAAGGAAAGCAGGACAAGGTGCTTGAGATCAAAGAATAAATAGCCAACCGAGACTGGTGAGAATTTCCTGGGCTTAGTTTATGAGAGAAAGGCCCAAATTCAGGTTAGGTTCAGATTAGGAGAGAGAAACTAAATATTTCAGGTCAAAGGAAAGATATTCTAATGAAAATTCAAAGACACAGGAATAGCCATTAGGAACACAAAAGAGCGGCAGGACCAAGATATAAGTCATCAATTCTGTTCATTTTTCCATTCGTTCACTGACCTCCTACCGTCACGTGGTATTGATACCTTCACGATATTTTAACACAGCCTTCCTCACTTCACCACCAAGGTTTCCTGTGCTGTTCATTCCACTGGTTTCTTCCTGTGTTGGTGGCTTCATTTTTAACCTCTCAGAACTATTTATTAAGAGATGTTGATTTGAAATAGGAAATGATGCAGGTCTTTATTTATATGGCGTGGCTTCTAGATTAAAGATAGAATTTGGGAACAGAACCTTGATACTGCTGTCAACCTCTTCAGTCCTGTCACCCAGACCCTCTCTTTTCTTACACATTTTCTCTTGAACTGTTTCCTCTTCCTTTTTCTCTCCTTCTGCCTCTTTTTTTCCTCTGTGTGTATGTTTTTCTGGCTCTGAGGTTCACTAAATGGTTACAAGACTCTTTCCTTCCAGACTGAAAACATAGGCAGGACAGTGAGAAATGATGTCTGAAATAAGAGAGAGTCACTATTGTCACACATCTGAGGGAATCCGTGAAGGACATTATTAACTGGAAAAAGATTGGCCCCATTCCCAGATGACTCTAGAATATTTCAGTGGCTTTCCTGGTGTTGCATTCTGTTAGTTTTTAAATTTTCTCTTTTATCTATTTTTTTTTTCTTGCAAACCCAAGGAGTAGTCCCGGGCAGAAATAAAATAGCCTTTGTCAGGTTATGTTTCCACAAGGACATGGGGGGAAAAGGTTGTATATGAATGTGTTAATATGATTCTAAGTGCTTTCAAACCATTCTGTTTAATTCTCTTTGTGGCATGTAATTCCTGAGGGACGTGCACCAATTTGATAAGCTCAGTGCTAAAGTGAACTGTCTCATCTAGTCCCCAGGAGCCTCTGACTGAAGTGTCATAATACAATTGTGCACCAGCAGCATCGCTGTCCTGCAGAAGAAACACACTATTGATATCACAAGCAAATTAAAAGACCCACCAAAGTTAATATTCTCACATTATAACAACATCTCCTATAAATTATTAAAGCCCGCACAATTTATTACCCATGTTAGAGAAAAAAAAAAAAGCAAGTTGAATCATGAGCCATGCTACTTAATGATTTATTTTTTTGGTCTTCAATGTGTTGAGGTTTATAAATCATCCTGCTCAACTCTACACGGCACCAAGGAGAAAGCAGTCGCTAGTCATGCCCTTCCCTTGCCAATGATCACCTATGCACGGGGTGGAAGCATACTCGTTATTTTAGCATCTATCATCAGCCTCTGTGTTTCAGACTGGCTGTTCCTTTTCATTACTATAATGCTTAAGCCTGGCATTGAATGGATATGATTTAAGGCTTGAGATGATAGATCTAAGCCTTTTCAGAAATAAATATTAACCTCATTATTTAGGCAGCGAGGCCAAACCAACTTGCTGTATTCTGTCTCAAGGCTACTAAATAAATCAAGATTTACTTGGAAATCTTGTGCTCTTTAGTTTGGTCCACCAGCTTCACCACTGGTCTATCTTGATTATGTTTGATGTTTTTAAGCAAATAAATATATATTTTTTTCACTATGAGTGGTGTGTTTTATCTCTAGCTTTGCCATTGACTTGGGCAAGTCATAGATGTTCTCAGAGACCTGCTTCCTAATCTATTCGGCAAGTATATTATTTTAGATAATCTCTAATTACTCTTTCATGTTAGAATTCTGATAGTCATAGTATATAACTATAAATTGGGCAGTGATGTCTCCTGCTGTTGGAGTTCCTGAGAGCCCTGTGAATATTTGCCTTAGGCATCTCTCTGTCTTTGCTCTAAATTAGCTCTAAGAACCCTGGGGTCTATGCTGGGCTTGTCTGCCCCTACTTGCCTGTGCTGGCCATAGAGAAGGAGAAAGATTTCAAGAGAAATGAACTATACCTGAAAAGAATAAGAAGCTAGAGATGGGTTAGAACCACTGAAATTTTTCTAGAAATGTTGGGCAGATGTTGTAAAAACTAAAAAAAATCCTTCAAGGTTAGGTTACAGTTCAAGGCCTTTGGTGACCATTTGGTTTGACTTCTTTGCTTGTTTCCCTGGAACACTAATGAAGAGCCTCTACCTTGTACATTCCCATCCCAGGCTGGAGCTCCCTGGTGTGCAGGCACTGATCTGGGCTGCAGAAAACAGCATATCGGATTTTGAAAATAGTGTCACATTATATTGAAAATAGTGTCACGTTATATCACTGTCCTAAAGTTAGCAGTAAAATAAATACTTGAGTGTAAACTAAAAAGACATGTAAATACAAGTTGTTTTAATAGTTTCTCTTGTAAAGGCAATTTGATACACATACTTCTTAGGAATTAAAATAATAGACATCAATAATGCATGGACTACACATTTAATTTGCTTTGCAGAAGTAAACAAACATGTCTGCATTTTTAATGTGGCATCTCGAAACTTAGGAAACGTAGTTTGAACTTCTAAAATGTGCTATTTTAGATGATGTATGATAAGCTTGCATCAGTATCCCAGTCTCTGATGTCACCTGCATGGAATTCTGGCTTTTCTTCTACTTAAATACATAAGTTTGGGGCCATCACTTAAGCTTAGTGACTTAGTTTTCTCATCTGAAAAATAGAGACAGTAATCCTCAGTCACTTCATAGGTCTGGCGTACCACTAAAAAGACATCATATATTTGTGAAAGTTCTTTTTTTTTTTTTAAGATTTTATTTATTTATTCAACACAGATAGACAGCCAGCGAGAGAGGGAACACAAGCAGGGGGAGGGGGAGAGGAAGAAGCAGGCTCATAGCGGAGGAGCCCGATGTGGGGCTCGATCCCATGACGCCGGGATCGCGCCCTGAGCCAAAGGCAGACGCTTAACCGCTGTGCCACCCAGGCGCCCCGTGAAAGTTCTTTTTAAAATAATAAATCTGCATACAAGGAAAATTATTGTTTTGATGTTAATTGATATATGAATAATGACTACACCCAATGGAAGTCTCCATTTCTAATCCAAGTAGAAAGGTGGTATTCCCTGCATCTACCACGAACAGCTTTCTCAGATCCCATTTCCACATTCCTTCCCCTGCTTGAAAGGATTGTGGGATGGGTGGGGTGAAGGAGGATCTTCACTTTTACCTTTCCTGTCCCAGAAACTGTACCATATTGCAGAAAGCTTAGAACATACGGTGGCCAAGGCTGATAGTTTTGTAATTTAATCAACAAGCATTTATTGGGCTCCAACTATGCGCTTGGCCCTTGTTCACACAGTCAGATAGATGAGTGGACCAAGAATTTACTACACATAGGAAAACAATTCTCCTGTGTAGGTATCTTTCTTTCCCAAACATCTGAGTGTTGGAATATGGTGAGGATGGGGTATTTATACTTGGGAAAGTTAAGTTCAGGCGTCAGTTGCCTAAGATCTTTGTACAGACATTCGACTTATTGTAGAAGTTGTAGGATAATGCCCCATTGCTGAACAAAGGCTTCAGCAGGCTTTGCTAAAATGTAAGGTCCACTCTGCTGATTAGATAGAATCATTGAACCTTATGCTACCCTATATATACAATGGAATCCATAAGCACCCTCCTAAGAGGGGAGGCATTTAGATGAGGTCTTTAAGACTTAGGTATTGTGTACCATGAATGAACATGAAAGGCTGGTAGGCATAAATAGGCATTCATTCTGTCAACAACATTAATTGAAAACTCAGGGGTGCATAAAGCCCCATTCTGGTTTATTGAGTAAGCCACAAGAATACCTTCACATCTGTATGCAAATTATTTCACAACTGTGAAAACCCACTACTACCGGTGAGTGTGTGCTGCTGATGTGAAGAGGCCGTCAAATGGTGGCACACACACGTTTTCTGTGACTTGTCTACAGGGTGTTTGCCTAACTACTCACGTGTCATAATTTTCTGCAATACACTTGTCCTTTAAATGTATTATGGCACTTGTAAATACTAAAATTGGTTCCAGTGTCCTTGGCAAAATGCCTCAATTGGACTGAAAACCTTGGCAATGTATTTTGGCAGGATATTAGTATGTCTGCTGTGTAAAGGATCATGTATTGATATTGATATTTGCATTCTATAAAAGCTGCAGGTTTTGAATAATTTTATATATGTACAGGGTGACTAAATTTTCAGTTACTGTAAGACCTTTTCAAAGAATACTTTTCCATGTTTCAGTATATTCTGTCTTCTCTCTCCTAACCTACACTTCGAACACAAGGACTGCCACCTATTTGATGGTATCAGGGAATCTACCTGGTCCCTTCCCGGCCTTGCCTACACTAACTGTGTGACTTTGGATTGATTAATCCCACCCTTGCGGAGGCTGGTCAGCAGATTCTGTCCTGCCCTGCCCATGTTCACTCAGCATCCATCTCTGTACCTGAAGACTGCTTACTTACTGTGAACACCTGTGACTCTGGGGCTAAGGATGGTTTTGTTTTGTTTTTTTGTTTTTGTTTTTGTTTTTCGCTCTGAGAATAAGCTCAGTTTACAAATAAAGCAAGCTGGAAATGCCCTAAAATTGTTTTCTCTGGAGGCCAATTTCAACCAAAGATGGATGGGGAGTTGGTAGATAAACACGCCAGCTTCTTTGCCCCTTGGTTGGGCTGATACTAAGTTGTGTTCTACACCATCCTTCAGGGGTCCCCAGCAGGACTAAGCTCCAGTTGCCAAATTGGAACTGCCTTGAAAATGCACTTTTTATTGGCTTTCTTCCATTCTCGGTCTCATTCCTCACTCCCTGTCAGTGTTTCCTGGGATCAGCTCCCAAATAAATTACATCGGTCCCCCCACCTCATCTGGGTTTCGCTTTCCATGGCTTCAGTGGCCTACGGTCAATGGCAATCCAGCTGCAGATGATACTTTTTTGAGGTACTGTCAGAAGGTCAGTAGTAGCCCAATGCTCTGTCACAATGCCTACGCCATTCACTTCACCTCAACTCATTGTGGAGGTGTTTAATCTCACATCCTCACAAGAAGAAGGGTGAGTACAATACAGTATTTTGAAAGGGAGAGACAACATTCACATAACCTTCATTACAGTATCTTGTTACAACTGTTCCATTTCATTATCAGTTATTGTTGTTAATCTCTTGCTGTGCCTAACTTATGAATTAAACTTTATCATAGGTATGTTGTATAGAAGAAAACAGTCTACATATGGTTCAGTACTACCGTGGTTTTGGGCAACCGCTGGGGTTCTTGGAAGGTATCCTCCTCAGATAAGGGGGAATTACTGTACCTGCCCTTGATTCCTTGTGTTAGAATAAGCTTCTAGGGGAACCCAATCAAAGTATTTAAGTTACTCACATGTAAAATGAAAACAATAGTATCTGTCCTCCCTATCCACACAGTTATCAATGAGGATCAAATGAGATTATATATATATATATATATATATATATATATATATATATATATATATATATATATAGCTTTGAAAATTGTGCAACAGTAAATGAATCCATACATTTTAATTGTTAATGCTGTTGCTATTGTGTTTCTCAAACTTTAATTCAGGTGTGTAAAATATTTGCAAATATAATTCTTTAGCTGTGAGCTAAAGAGAAAAATATCTGAAAATAATAATGTAAGATAGAAAGTTATTGACAAAGGGTAGAGAATTAGAACCACAAGGTGAAGAGAACTTTTCAACTACTACTGTAATACCACCCAACACCCACATAACCCTCTCCCCAAAATGACAGATGTCAAAGACAAAGGATTAAAAAAGAGACAACTGGCTTTCCCTATTGTCACTTACTTTTCTAGGGAAGAATATCTTTCCATCTTTTCTTTGTTTGGAAGGTGCCTTTTCATTATGTTATAAATTCACAGGGCAGGGACTGTCTTTAAATCTTTATTTTGTAGAGTGCTTTTAAAAGTTAATCATGTTATTCAAATATTCAGAAAGATTAAAAAAAAAATCTTACTGACCAAAACCAGACGGTTTGGAGACACAGAGGGAAGAGTTCAAGAAGCTGCAGTTTTACATAGTAGTGGCCTCTTATCAACCAAAACGCAAGTTGACCATTGAGGCAGAGAATTAAAGACTATTCAACCTTGTGTGTTACCTACCAAATAAAATGCGTGGGAAATTTTTCAGGAAAAAAAAATTTTCAAGCCAGAGGTTTTCATCGCTTGATACCCTTTAACCACCTTGCTCAGAAACCTGTCCAGAAAAAAGAATAAAATCTGTGCATTCCAGAATCACAAAGGGGGGAGAAGATAGGTCAGATAAAGAACAGTGGTTGGTAATATATTTAACAGCCTACAAAGATAGGAAAGCAAATGCCAAAGCAATACATTTATATTACAGGTTCATGCAATTATATCTTGCCGACTAAATGAGTTTTATTAACTGAATGAAGAGCTGAGCATGTCACTTTTTGTAACTTTCTTGAATATCAATCCATTGTGACCACATGTATTCCAGAACTGAATACAGCACAGTGCTAGTTTACTTGTAGCATGGGCCATCTGCCATGTTGAAATAATGATCTTTTGTCATTGTTAATGATTTTAGTGAAATTTAGTGCATTCATAGTTACAGGGATACTATTGCACAGAATGAGGCCGGTCATTAGAGTCACAATTTAGTTTCCATCAAAACATTCCTGAGATGTTAAAATAGGGACAGTGCTCACAATCCGGTGGCTCTTTAAGTGTTTTTACTCGCGCTTTTCCTGGGAGGTTACAGTGAAGTATTTTCCTCTCTCTTTGTTCCCAGGAAGGCTTTTGCTAATCTTCATTCATATACTCACTGCCTTTTTTTGGTGATCCTTGGCTCTTAAAAAGTTCTTATTGCATTTCCCAAATTTAAACCACATTTGGGCAGTCACTTTTTTCCCCTGCTCCCATACTACTTAGCTGATGCTGCTAGTACAGCACTTGTCCTAGTGGATTATAGATAGTTGCTGCAGTGGCTGTCTTGCCTGCATTAGACTATGAATTCCCTGAAGGCAGTAACCACTGTTTCATTTTTGCATTGTTAGCACCTGTCACAGTCCCTGGCATTTAGTTGGTGCTCAATAAATGTTTGGTGATTGAATCAAATAGACACAATGCAGAGTGTTGATGTTTAATGTGTTTGTTGGCTCACATGACACCAATTGTTCGTTATTATATTATACGTAAGTCCTTATTAAAAGAATGAGTTTTTAAACCAGAAAGGCATAATCACATTTAGGTTGAAATAATTTAGTTGTTTAGTTTATTTTTATTTTATTTTATTTTATTTTATTTTATTTTATTTTATTTTATTTTATTTTATTTTATTATTTTATTTATTTGATAGAGAGACAGCCAGTGAGAGAGGGAACACAAGCAGGGGGAGTGGGAGAGGAAGAAGCAGGCTCCCAGCGGAGGAGCCTGATGCGGGGCTCTATCCCAGAACGCCCGGATCATGCCCTGAGCTGAAGGCAGACGCTTAACGTCTGAGCTACCCAGGTGCCCCTAGCTCTTTAGTTTAATTATCTTTCAAAGGCTGTTTGCTGTCCGATGGCTTATTGATTTTAAATATTTTCTTTCTGAAGAGCAGGATTTCAAAAGATTTCTAATTTTTTAAAACAGATTTTTACATTGCCAAGGAAACAGTGAGATTTGTCGTAGGTGAGACTAATCTTTCACCTGATAAGTTAGAGAATTCCTACTACCTTATGATTTGTTCAATGCAAGCCACTGATTTTAAATAGGAGAAAGAATTGAATAAATATTTTTCAAAATCCCAACTGTTGAAAAGTTCTGTAATATAATCTAAAACAAATATACCAACTTAACTTTTCCTTATAAAAAGGAAACTGGTTGGTTTAAAAACCATCTGCAGAATAAATATTTATGGAGCAGAATGACAACTTGACTTATCCAAAGCATTGGCATACATTTTCTTAGTTAATGTTTGATGAAGCACTTCCACTTACAATTCTTCAGTGAACTAAAAGAAGAGACTCATTAACTATTTTTGAAAGATAATGAGGCCATGATCCCTTTCCAGATGTTTCACTCCTCAAATAATTGTGATCTTTCTTCCAAATCTCCTTTGTTGCTTGGTTCCTATTTTCTTGTTTATTGAGCAGTGATTTATGAAGACGAAGAGAGGTAGTGATTTATAAAGATGAAGAGAAGTACAAATGCTAGACAGACAATGAGGATCAGAAAATTAAGGCATAATTCTACCTTAACAAAATTGGAGGCTCTTGAAGTTTTATTACTAAAGGATAATTATCTCAGGTGTGGATAGAAACAAAAATTTTTTCTTGGTTTTCACTTAGAAGCCTGGGTGCACCTTCACTTCCAACTCTTTCTCTACAGAAGGGACTCAAGAATATGGCTTTTTGCAGAATTTCCCTTGGGGTTCAGAAAGGAGACTTGGGAGTTTTGCTTAAGAGCAGACTAATCTAATTCTCACTCTTAGTATTCTGAAGTGCAGGACTAAGAAATAGGGCCCATAACACAGAGTGCAATTAAGGGTAAGCTAAAAAGCTTACTTAAATATAACAGTAGGTAAGTTAATGGTCACAGTAAATGTAACAGCAACAACAATAATAATAAAATGAACATTCACTGAGGGTGTACTACATACCAGGTACCGTTGTAAACAGTCCATGTATTAATTAATTTTTCCCCTACAGTAACCATAGGTGCTAGGTAGTGATATTAGCACCATTTTACAGATGGGAAATGGAGGCACAAAAGTTTAGGTAACTTGCTCAAGTTCACACAGCTAGTATGGGATGGAGTGGGAGAGAAAATGAAGCAGCTGGTCTCTGTGGTGATTGCTGTTATACTATGTGATAGTGAACACCAGAAGAAATGAGAACTTGGAGCTATTTGTTTTGCATCTTGGTACTGCCCATGTTTTCCTTAATTGCTCCCCAAACTGTCATTTCAATTCTATCCACTTTGACTATGTTGGTTGTAGTATGACAGAAGGCCAAGGAAAGTGATAATCAGCACTATAAAATATATAACAAAAACTAACAGAAATGTTTTTGCATCCTTTTAAGCATCGTTAATATTCTTTGTATTTTAACCACCTCATTTCCATCCTTTAGAAATTAATGAAAAATACTTCCAAGCTATTAAGAAGAGTTTAATTGGGGTAAAGTTTGCCCCACGGGAGGAATAGAGAAGTACCCATTCTCCAGCTGCTGTGAGGGGTGGTTACTAAAAGCTCCCAACTGCCTTTATTTTCTGAGAAGGGAAGCTGCCTTGCTTGGCATGTTCTCCCATGAGGGCAGCCAGCAGCCATGATTAACTGATACATAAAAGGTGGATTGAAGAGTGGATTGAATTCTGGTGCTCTGGAGCTTCCTGTAGGACAAGGCTCTCACAATTTTCAGCTGAACACAACATCCTTGCTTAGCTTCTGTCCTTGCCCTCCTCTGGCTTCTCTCATCAACTTCTCCTAAAAGCACTGCCTCAATAAATCATTTTTATAAGGATCTTTCTCTTAGATTCTGCTTTGAGAGAACCCAAGCCAAGATGGATTGTACTAGAAGTGGTCCCCGGAGGCAGAGTCTGAGATGGGATCCTGGAGGTAGATGGCGATGAGTCCTCTATGTTACTGACTCCAGGCTAAAATCTTCATTCATGGTGGTAAATTGGATAGAGATACAGGTAGAAGGGGATGCTGTAGCTAGTTTAACGTCTTTGGCTTTGAGGGATATAAAGAAATTGAAACTATGAGCACTGTGGATTTGGGTAACTGTTAGTATCATTGATGCATTGAAGAGAGAAAAGGACATGCTCTATTAGTTACTACTCCTGTGTAACAAATGATTACAAATTCAGCAGCTTAAAACAATACACACTTATTTTCTCTGTTTCTATGGGTCAGGAGCTGAGGGATGCCTTACTGGGTCCTCTGCTATAGGGTCTTTTAAAAGGCTGCAATGAATGTGTCATTTTGGGTACTGTCTCACCTGAAGACTTGACTGGGAAAGCATCCAGTTGGAAGCTCCTGTGATTATTGACAGGATTCAGTTCCTTGTGAGCTGTTGGCTGAAGGCCATCCTTAGTTCCTGGTTGCATGGGCCTCTCTAGTATGTCAGATTAATTCATCAAAGCCAGCAAGAGAGGGATCCTGCTAGCAAAAAGGAAGTGACAGTCTGATGTAGCCTAATCATGGAAGTGACATCCCATCACCTTTGCCATATTCTGTTGGTTAAAGGCCAGCCCATACTCAAGGGAGTAGATTATACAATGATATAAATGCTAGGAGGCAGGGCTCATTGGGAGCCATCTAAGAGTCTATCTGCCACATAGGCTCATATCTATTATTCAGAATTTAAAGCAAACTGTGAGAGTCAGAAAGATTCATTAGAAGCATTTAAAGAGACACTCATCTCTTGTAGCTAGAGGGCAGACACATTTGAAGATCAGACTCACATCATAATTGTAAAAGTGGCAGAACTTAAAAATAAAAAATGCTTAATTCTCAGCCTTGGCAAGTCTCTTAGGCCAAAGTCAGAGCCCTGAAAGAAAAGGAGTAACATCTTGAAGTTTGGGATAAGGGTATTTGGGGAGTTGAGAACCTTAACTCCGTATGTTCTCCTGAACACTTTTGGTTGGCAGCAGTGGCTAGTAAGCCCCTCCTCTCTTGTTGGAAAAGAGAGCCTCTGTTTTGAAGACTATAAAGTCTCAGATGAGGCAGGTTCCTTACAAGACAATCTTCAGGATCTGTCTGGACTTTCCATCACAATAGTCAGACTGATAATTTGGGTCTTATCTCAGCATATCTGGACTAAGATAGTAATGGCCTACTAAGGGAGGAGATGAGCTATGTACCAAGGGAGTACCAGGTGTTGGCTGACATGTATGCCTGGGATTGGACCTTGAGGGATCTGGATCAAGGTGGGCAGAATATAAAGCAATATGGACTGTTCGCTGATATGGGCTCACTCTGTCAATGCACTGAATTTAACACCCTGGTAAGGCCCTCGATGATATGTCTAATATAAAACTGGGATAGCTCTTGGTTGCATGGAAAAAGCGGTGGTTCACATGAAATGAATTAGAGATCCCAGCGCTCTAGTAGATTGTAGAAGAAGGAAAAAACAGATAGGAAATAGACATGAAAAATGGGTCCATTAAGTAAGACTGAAAAATCCATATTTGACTATGTTCCTCAGGAGGGCTTGCAGGACTGTCTGTTTATTAACATGGTGAGGAATCTGTTGATGAAGAGGATTCCAACACTGGAAAAGCATAGTTCTTTTTAGGCCAAGGATAGTTGGAGATACTGTTACAGGACTGGAGTCTACAGAATAGCAATGGGGATGGTAGATTCCAAATTACCGAGATTACAGGACAACACTGAATTGTCAGAAACAAAGTAGGAACAATCACCACAAAGGGAAGCAAGGCTGGGATGGCTGTCCTGTGGGTGGGGGTGGAAGTTATTCCAAACCTATGGAAATGGTAACCTTATGTAAGGCAAGATAATCAAAAGAGATTAAAAAAAAAAAAAAGTAGATTGCCCAAAGGCTGAGGTCAGGCAACTGAATGAAACTCTTAATCTCTTGCTCTGTCTTCAGACCTGAGCTGGTTCTAAGACCCAGAGTGCACTGACTGAAGGAAATTCTGGGTCTCATGTGAAAGGAACTGCAGCATTACAACAAGTATAGCTCCCTAGTCCTTCCTCCAAAGGGCAAGAGCTATTTACTCAGGAACTGTACACTAGGGAAAAAGGGATACCCAGACCTTTCTGTGACTATTAGATACAAGGTATGAGTTCATGCTTACAGCCCCTCATGGGTCCCTGTTAAAGTGGGAATATGTAAATGTTGGGAAGTAAATAGAGTCCTTCCCCAGATTCATTTCATTGTGGGTCAGCTGGGTCTGCCTGTGCACCCAGTGGTCATTTACCTAGTCCTTGAATGTGTAATTGAATAGATCCATTAGAAATTGGTAGAGTTCTACCATTGTTTTCTTGATTGGCTATGGCATTAGCAAAAGCCATGTGGAAGTCCTTGAAACTATCTTCTCTGCCAAGTTAGTAAATCAAAATCAATGATTACATCCTGGGGAAAATTGCACAGATTAGTACCATTCTCATAGATTTAAAGAATGCAGGGGTGAGGATCCCCATCATTCCTCCATGTAATTCAACAGTCTAGATGATACACAAACTAGATGGATCATGGCAGATGACAGTGGAATGCTGCCAAGTTAACCAAGTGGTAGTTTCAACTGCAGCTGCCATGCAGTATGTGATATATGCACGAGGGCAAATTAACTGGATATAAAGTATGTGGTTATTGTCCTGGCAAATATGTTATTTTCAATACCCATCAGGAAGGACGATCAGAAGCAGTCTGCATTCATATGGATGAACAACAGCAGTCATGGTCTTGTCTTAGTGTTATGTTAATTCTCTAGCTTAGTCAAAATATAGTCTGAAGGGACTGGAACTGTCTGGACATTCTGCAGAACATCATGTTTGTGCACTATAATTGGACCAAGGAACTCACTTCATGGCAAAGGAAGTATGGCAGTAGACATATGAGCGTAAGGTTCACTGGCCCTACTATACTCTGGTAGAAGTAAGGCACCGACTTAGAGATGATATCCTGTGAGGATGGATACCATCTTTCAGGGGATTGTATACAATTTATTTTTTAAAAGATTTTATTTATTTGAGGGGCACCTGGGTGGCTCAGTCAGTTAAGTGTCTGCCTTTGGCTCGGGTCATGGTCCCAGGGTCCTGGGATCGAGCCCCTAGTTGGGCTCCCTGCTCAGCAGAAGTCTGCTTCTCCCTCTCCTCCTTGGCTTGTGCTCTCTGTTGCTATCTCTGTTTCTCTCTCAAATAAATAAAGAAAAATTTTTTGAAGATTTTATTTATTTCAGAGAGAGAGCATGAGCAGGGGGACGGGCAGAGGGAGAGGGACAAGCAGACTCCCTCTGAGCAGGAACCCCCCCCAATGCAGAACTTGATTCCAAGACCCCGAGATCATGACCTGAGCCAAAATCAGATGCTTAACCAACTGAGCCACCCAGGTGCCCCTGTATACACTTTAAACCAGTAGCTATTATATGATGCTCTATCCCCAAGAGGTAGAATACATGAATCCAGGAATTAAAGGGTAGACATAAAATGGACCCAACGCATTATCACTTGCAGAGAGCCATCTCTGCCAGTTTAGGTTTTGTGAGCCTAGAGTTCATAGGCCCCAATGGAGGGAAACTTCTACCAGGAGATATAGCAAGAGTCTCAGTAAACATAAAACTATTGCCAGATTACTTTGGGCTCCTTATGCCAGGAGACGAGCTGGCACCACAAAAAAGTTACCATATTGGCAGAGAAACTGACCTGATCATCTTGAGGAAGCGGCAGTGATGCCACATATCAGAGGCAAGGCGCAATGCACTTGTCGTTTCAGTGATCTGTTGGGACATATTTTGGTATCCCACTACTGAACTGTAGTGGGCAAGCACAGCGACCGCAGCCTGATTAGGGCATGATAGCCCAGGGCTCAGACACCTTAGAGTTGATCCTTTGGCTTACTTGCCAGGCAATCTACTTAGACCTGCAGAAATACCAGCCCCTAAAGAGGAGCACCTAGAAGGGTGATGGAGGAGGGAGATCATGACCATGTCACGGCCTGGGGACAAACCGCAGCAGGGGCAGCTGTCGTTTATTCTGCTACCTCTTCTCTTACACATTAGCCCAGAAAATGTGGCTAACCAGAATCCTGATGCAGCTGGGCCTGAAAGAAGCGAGCTTGACATGAGAAGCAAGTGGGTCTGAGCAGCATAAGGGATGGACTGCGGGGGTGGTTGTTGGCATCTTTCCCACCCACCAGCGGCTGTGTTTGGCTGCTAACAGTTCATGGCCATACTTTTCACAAAGATTTGCCCTCAGCCGAACAGTGCCAACTCAGCTGAGAATTACCCTTCCTGGGAATGAGAGGCGTTAACCCTGTGGTACGATTTATGTTCCAGAGTCCCCCAAGGGACCAGGCTCAGCTAACGCTAGTTTTCAGCACAGACCACATCCTTCTTGACTAAGTGCTTTTGCCTATTTTGCTTCTCCCACTCCCCTTCTGAGAGCACTCCCTTAATAAATCATTTTCAGAAGCATTTCAGTCTCAAGCCCAATTTCTAGGAATTCTGACTTGAGATACCATCTTCTACTATTAACTGTACCGGAACAATCTTTTCTTCACCCATTTCGTTCTGACCCAAACTTGATAGTATGCACATGAAAAGTTATATAGATTGAGGTTTCCAATTTTAAAAAAAATTACCTCCTAAAATCTCTCCTTAATTTATTAACATAGCAAAAGCTCTCACTCATTTTCAATTCTCAGCCTTACTAACTGATGACCATTATTCTATTCACGTTACTCTCTAAGACTTCTTCTATACTGACGTCAGACTATCTTTTAAAATGCAAATCTGATCATGTCACTCCTCTGACTAAACGTTTTAAACATTTAGTGACTTTATACTATTTCCTGGATGAAGTCTCAAGGCTTTAGCATGACATACAAGGCTTTGTTTATTGGACTGCAATTTTGTACCGAACTGTGGTAGACTCTTCCCCCCACCACACAGCTCCTACACCACGTGCTACAGTCAGATTGCACAGCGTCTCAGTCCCTGAATCAGGAATGCTGATTTCAAGCAGTGCTATTCCTTCTGCCTGGGACGGCTCCTCTTTCCTCTTCTGCTTGTGAATACCTGCTTATACTTTAAGACACAGATTATTTATCAACTTTTCTGTGAAGCTGTTATTGACCAACTCTAAACTTCTTCCCAAACCCCAAGATTCAATAACTCCTTTCTTTGTGCTCTTATAGCATCAAGTACTCACCTGTGTTATGATGCTTGTCCGATTTTTTCTGATTGTTTATTAACATCACAATTTTTTTGTGATTGTTTATTTCTCCCCCACATAAATTAAAATTCTTCAAGGGCCATGGAATTTGTTTCTGTATCTGTACTAATGATCACGTTGCTTAGCGTAGTTCTCTTTATATATATATATGAAGAACTTTGCTGGTTCTTAGGTAGCTCCTCAACCTGACAGGCTGGTTAGTTGTTTTTTTTTGTTTGTTTGTTTTGTTTTAAGATTTTATTCATTTGTTTGAAGGAGAGAGAGAGCACAAGAGCAGGGTGAAGGGCAGAGGGAGAAGCAGATTCCCCTAAGCTGGGAGCAGACTCCCCTAAGCTGGGAGCCCCAGGGCTCGATCCTGGGGGCTCTGGGATCATGACCTGAGCCAAAGGCAGACGCTCAACCAACTGAGCCACCCAGGCACCTCTGGTCAGTTCTATTCTCGTTCTTGCCTTTGATCATTTTCCTCTTGTTGGAGATCTGGAAACTGAAGAGAGTCTTTGGACAACTATCTGTTCGTTTAAACCAAACAACTGTCTATACCTTTAGTCCATTATTGCACGAGTTAATGTAACTTTACCTGCTATACATTCATACAAGTTCATGTTCCCTGTGATTTGTAACCAACAGGGCTAAGAAATACACTTCTAAGGGGCAGGAACAAGCCTGAAATTTAGCTCGGTGACATAAATGTAATCCTATATTTGATCTCTCCTTGAAGGTGGTAGCAAGCAAAGGAAAACTGAGAGAAAACTGCTTGACCATGATAACCCCCCACCTACTTCATAAGTTCTTTATACTGTAGTCACCCTGGAGGCCAGTTTGTTCGGCTAGTGTTTCTGATTCATCTAGATTTCCATTTAAGCAGAAAATGGTGCTTTTTAAGTTTTCAGAGTTTTCTTAAAAAAAAACACCATTATTTCTTTGTATTTTTGAGGTGCTGGGTTATGGATCTAGTCCTAGGAAATTTAAATAAATATACTGAAGAAAATCCCCAGTATATTATTAGAAATTGCATTAGTGATCTTGAAATAAACAAGAAGTAAATATGATCATGAAAGCCTCTGCATTATAGGAAACTCAATGGTTAATGTGGCATAAAACCTGGTTATAAGAATCTGACCTGATAATATTCATTCTTTTCCTCCAGCCACATTTCTCAACCTTGGCTCCTCCAGCTCCCTCTGACTTCAAAAGAAACTCTGAATGAAGAGGGAGGGCACACAATAGAAGAATTGGTCTGATTATCCTCCTCTGTTTGGGAATGGGTAAAGATTATAGATATGTTTTCTTCTTTCTGTGCTTTGGACTATGTAATGTCAATTACCTCAAGCAAAACCCCCTACCCAGGCTAATGCACAGATTTGGATTATACCAAAATTGCATAAAATTGGAAACAAGATATTAATAATAATCCATAATAGTGTGACATAATGGAATACATGTTTACTTTCATTGGCTTTAGCTGGTATAATAAAAAAAAGTAAATTAGTTTAGAGATTTAAATTTTATATTTATTATACCCTGACCTTTTTTGCTCCTCTCCCACCACTTTATATTATGAATGAGGTAATTAAAAAGAGTCTACTTCTCTTTTGTTCCATTATGGCACATTTTTGCCCCTTTAAATATGTTTGTGTGTTTGTGAATGTGTGTGTGTGTGTGTGTGTGTGTGTGTGTGTGTACATTGATAATTTTAACCAATGTTTGAAAATGAAGTGCTAAAGGTCAAACGGGTGAATTAGCCTGACCTGGTAATTAAAAGACCATGTATGAAGTAATAACCAGAAACCACTGTAGGGCTTTTCATTCTCAACCCAAAAGGAGAAGGCAAGCATAAAAATCCCTTATCACCTGTGAAAATGATGTCAGGAAATGTTTTCTCAGAGTCAGCTACTGGTCAAGACTTACATCAAGTTAAACAAAATAATGAAGGATCAGGATTCTGGAAGGGCCAAAAGTTCGAACAGGAGACCTTTAGCCTTTCTGCCTGCAATGCATAATAAAACTTCCTGTTTGTTTGATAGGTGCTTACCATTCCCGGAACACAAAAGCATTTATAACTTTCATGTTAGGAACGAAGTACTCTGGTCCCATTCTCCCTGTTTAGGGTGACTGTCCACAGAAGGGAACTACTAAGTGAAAACAACAACAAAAACAAAATCCCCACTGGACCAGTCAACTTAAAGCTGTGTCTTATTAGGCTTCCAAAATATTTGGGATCGTCCAAACTACAAAAGAATTATATATAATTATGAATGAATTTCATCAAGGTTGGTTTGCTGTTCAGATGTCTTTAATAAAGACTCCATTTCCTTACAAGATAGACCACACGGTTCTGTATTAACCAATCAAACCTTGTAGCAATAACAACAGTTGGAGATTTGGCCTGAAAATGCCTCAGTTTGAGCTATTTATGCTCACGAATAGAGAAGATTGCAGATAAGTAATGTGAAGTAATTTTCATTACTAAAATAGTTTAGAAATATATAAAATATAAAGGAAGGTTCTTTTTTTTTTTAATGAATTGAATGATTTAGTAAGCCCCAAGCTTTAGTGGTTTGTCATTTTTTAGCCAGTTTTTAGGTTCGACTTACCAACGCCCCAAGAAAACAGAGCAAGAAACTTGAATGCAAACCTTTCAACCAGGTAACTCTGTAGTTTATAAGTGGCAATGAATGACATTTCCTCAGGAAAATCTCGGAAATTACCGGTGTTGCACATTTTATTAATCCATGTTTAACCTGAAGCCTAGAAACTAGTGCCCCTTTCTTCCTGTCTTCAAAATTTCTATTACCAACTGTACTAAGTTGAAGTTTATATGACAGGCCATTTCAACACTTTTGTTTAGTTAAATGGAAGTGCATCACTTTTAAAGAAAAGCCCTATTGCCAAAAAATATAAACAGCCCTAACTTTGATTAATATAAATATTTAAAAGCCAGAACATTCTGTTACATCTTGCAAAAACAATTCTGATGTAGCTGATGGGAAAGAAAAAGTGCTTTCATGCATTAGACGAATCCAACAAAATACAGCTGCAGAACAAAATTTTAAGTAAATATGAATTGTTTGTCTTTTCACAGGGCTATGGTGTTTACCTAAGTGGAGTTATTTTAGAACACTTTATGTTTTATTAGTAAAAATGAAAGTTTTTTTTTCTTTTTTGCAATTTTAGTTCTGAAGTATTTTATTTAAATTTGAAAGTCCTCTAATTAAAAACACCATTAAAATTATTCCTCCTGCCCCGTTTAGCGTTCTGCTAATAAGCCACTGGACAAGAGATGTGTGAAATGAATAGATGAAGAAAAACGTTGACAGCAAAAGCAAGGTCTGGGGGGTGAAGGTGGTTTATTAGGCCCCGTTTGTCACGAATGGCCCTGCTGCACATATAAAAGCAAATCCCTCTACCTTAGAAGATTAATTCTGAAGGAGGCACTCTTGGGTCAAAGTATACATAAGCGTGTGCCTAATCTCAGAGAAATCAGGCTATTTTCTCACAGCAATTAAGCAGAGGTCTGGGGTTTCACCCACAGTGTATTTAAACACAGGATACAATTAAACCCCAAAGTATTAATATCTTTGCTCTGCAAAATTGCTCAGGAAATAGATTTTGCTCTCTTTCAAATGAAAAGCCAGGCAAAATAAGAGAATAACTTGATTCTTAGCTAGGTTGCTAGAAATAAGAGTGTCGTATTTTCTTCTAATTGCAAATGTCTTCTGTACATAAAGACAATTCTTACTCTACAATAGGGTGAGAGTTATAAACTTTCTAGTTCCTTTGGTCTAAATAACGAACCTTAGAAGTTTACATGGAAATGTATTGTTTTAAACAGTAATTTAATTTCTTATTTAGCACATGTTAAAAATCAACTCCTTGTAAAAACTGAAGATCACGCTGTTTACCACCAACAAAATGTCACAAGTAGGAAGCTTTGCAACCTATGTAAAGAGTAAAAAAGTAAATGTAAATCTTAAGCAATCAAGTGTTCAGAGGGATTGCTTTCTGCAGAGGTTTTTCTTGAAGTTTTTCTATTCATATACTCATCTCAAGGCAAGAGCTAATCTTCTAGAGAAAATTATTGCCAGTTTAAAACACTGCTTCGAAGCTGCTATATACAAAACAACAAAATAACTTTTATTTCTTGGGCATCAGTTCCCTAAAGGCAAAGATTTTAATAGTACAAAAGCTATATTAAATAAACCACCACCTTTGTTCAGCTCTCGGGGAAAAACAAACAAACAAACAAAAACCAAACCCTTCTGGTATTAAACAAATTTTACCCATATTATAATTATTGTTACTTCTCTTTTGTCTCCATATGAGATTAATATCCCATTTTATTGCCAAACCAAATTCTCTTTGTCTTTTGTGAGGAGGAAAGTTGCTCTTGGAATAGGAAAGGATAGAAATAGTTTTTCACTTATATAGCTGACTCCGTAGTTATTTCATTTATATCAGAGTTTTTAGCAAGATGGTTATTGGTATATGATACAGTGAGAAATCTTATCATTCATGACATATAAGCATGTTCTTAGAAATTAATAAAACTGAAAGAATGAAGCAAAATAGAATGAATCTAATGTGGTGTGTGTGTGTGTGTGTGTGTGTGTGTGTGTGTCCTAACATATTTTCCTAATACTCCTTTGTTTCTTTTAAGAGGAGATGACTACTTAAGGTAAAGTACAGAAGGCAACGTCCCCTTGAAACCTCATGATCAACAGTTTAGGCACTTTTTTGATGTGTGCTGGGCTATGTGAGAAGGCATACAATCTGAATTTAACAAAGGATTGTTTTAATAGGACCAATGACTTTAATAGTACTTCTTGCTGACATCACTGGCAAATTGGTCTACTCTGTAACCTTTAAAAGTGCAGCATATCCCAAAATGAATTACTTATTAAACAAATGTTCTTTTTTTTTTTTTTGAGTGCAACTGACCTTTAAATGATTATTTCTCAGCACTTGCAACAAAGAGAATCTCACCTATCACCTTTACACTTTTGATGCTACAGTGAGTAGATCCATAACCTTTTCACAACACTTACCGTGCCACACAACATGGAATTACAAACGCTAATGAGCACCTTTTCTTTTAAGGGGAAGTTCTGTTACTTTATTAAATTGTTGCAGTACACAGAAGCCATGCAAAAGTATAACAATAAATCATTATTTTTTGATCAAGTTTCAACCATTTTAGAAAATAAAATTCCAAAGCACCAAAGAGTAATTTACTGCTAATAACAGTTTCTACTGAAGTTTTCTCCCTTTGGCTTCCAAAGGATGTTTGGGGGGGGGTAGGTGATTTAAACAGTTGTATTTGACTAAAAAGCATCATCTTTAGGTTCAGGCACTTACACAGTATTTGCAGGCAATTTGAACTAAACTTACAGACAATTAGCACAGCACTTTTCACTAACTAGAAGGAAAAGCTTTGAAATTTCAGAAGTATTATTGATGGAATATATATATATATTTAAACAATTAAAAAATATATATATATAATGGAATATATATATTTAAACAATTTAAATATATATATAATGGAATATATATATATTCCTTATATGTGTGGCAGTATATGTATGTGTGTGTGTATGTGTATATATATGTATATACATATGTACATGTAATATATATATATATCCTGCAGTGTTAGAGATTTTAAGATAAAGATGTAATGGGTATAATCAAGTCTTTAATTAAATAAAGCTAGAAATTATACACTTTATTCTTCAGGAATCAAATCAAATCTAGCACATACTTGAAAGAGTTAATGTTTTCTGGGATCTCTTTACTAATGTAAGGAAATCCATGTTACTCTAAGTCCCAGTGGTCTTTCCTGGAGCAGGTAACCTATTTATACTTTAGTAGAACTACTGAATCTGTTAAAGTTTCATTAGCCTAAATATTTTCCCTCTTTAAGAAAAGCAATATTCCAATTTTGAAAAATTCTGAGAAAAAGTTTCTTGATCTGAAGGATTCAAATCCTGGAAAAAGCTAGTATGTCCATACTTTACGTACATTTTACCTTAACAGTAAGGTACAGGTACTTGCTTCTGTTCCAGAATAAGCTTTTTTTTTTTTTCCTGGCAAAACTGATCTTGTTTATAAAATACTGTTTTAAAAAGATGTTGAGATCTTATGATTTTTAAATATCAATCCTCCACAGCATAAAAAGATGTGTTTTTTTGTGTGTGTATTCTCTGTCTCTCTTTTTCCACATTTCTTACGAAGTGAGCCATTGCATGAATTATAGAGAAATCTGAGAAATTTTTCCTAAATAATGAAAAATAACTTCTTGAGATAACATTCACTTACGGTTTTCTTTTCGGCTCTGACTTGGTAGTATTTTGCAAAGCATGAGGGGCAGCCACAAGCCTTCATCAGAGAAATCAAAGTTAATGTCCTTTGGAAACATTGGGCTCTGAAAGAAAAAAAAATGACAATAGCAGAAATATGACTTATTTGGCTCCCCCTAGTTTAATTTACAAAAAGGCAAATCAGTTATGTTATTGGCATGTAATCACAAAGAAAAATACACAGACTGAAGACTAAACCGACTCATTGTCAAGACTTCCAGGGTCTTATTCATTAATTATGGTGGCTGCCCACAACAACGGAGGAAAATCAACAATGCTGGATAAAATAATCATCAAGGGCTTCTCTGTCTGTAAACTATTTAAATTCTTGAAATTGAATATTTATGATGAGTGATGCTTCTTTAATGTATACCATACTTCCATCAGTTCTCTGCTCAGCCTGCGTTCAGAAAGCCCAGACGCACCCATGCTTCGTTCACACCCACATTTCCCTTGGTTTCATCCTGGCCCCCTCTGCTAACACCATTCCATTAGAAAACGGGACACCCAGAGTCACGTGCCGTTCTTCTAGGTCCCGCTCATTTTGTGATAGCCCTCTCTTCCTTAACAATAGCCCGGTTCAATATCCTATCTGCCTGCACAGGCAGCCCCCGTGTGAAACGGTTGTGAAGCTTATTTTGCACCCATCAGTACAATGCAAACCAGAGTGGGCTTACCTCCTCAGGGTTAGTGAACCCACGTTGTCTGTGAGCACAGACAGCACTTTGGCCCCAGATGTGACTGGTTAACTGTACAAGCAAGGAGGATAAAGCCACATAACAATACTTCATTCACCAAGGAAATCTGCAGTGGATTACAGCTTCTCTATGGTTAAGTCTGGTCTTAATTTACTGCTTTTATTCAGTTTTCAACCACAAACGAGCCCCTTATGAGGCATTCACTATGCAGAATTGACAACTCTTTTTATCTACTTGAAAAATATTTTTGGATAATAATTTATGGTTACAAAATATGTTAAGCAGTTTCAATAGTTATATTATATTCTTTCAATGCTTAATGATGCAGTATCCCCTGTAAAAATGGAATGCCAGGAAATCTGGTAATTTTACATACAGTATTTATAACAACAGAGCAATTTGGCCATATAGAAACACAAATTAAAAGAAACCCTGCATATTTCATAGGAAGTCTTTTAAAGACATTTTTTAAGCTCTTAAATTGTATCTCAGGAGAAAATCAGAGTTCAGAACAGTGTCTAAAGGCCCTATATATATGGGTGAAAAAATAATTTTGGCAAGCACCGTATTTTATTTATGGATTATTATGTTTAAAATAGCATATTTTGAACACCCTTCAGAAGGAAAAAAAGCTGCAGCTCTCTCTGAGGACACAAGGGAGAGTTCATATGCTATTTATATTTTATACATGAAACCAAAATGTGCGGGTAGGTTTGTACTTTCTCGCTGTCAAACGTATTCTCTTAATTTATATTCTGAATTAATGCCATCTTTTAAAAAAATCCGTCTGAAGGTGCTCATTATTATTGGGCATAGAGTCGTTTTTTAAGGACTGATTGCCAGTAACTGGAACTACTCTGAAACCCCAAATAGACTGAAAAACATCATACCCCTTTAATAAGTGGCAAGTGCCAGTAACAGAGCTTGTCATTTTAGATGCACATCTTCTAATATTGCTAGCCAGTGACCCTATAGCTGAAAACGGGACCTATGTAAGTAAATAAGAAGGAATGTATTTTATAAATGGAGACAATGGAAACAATGTGGTTGATGTTCTTTGGGATGATAGAGTTCCTTTCCATTGCTTTAGATTAATTTAAACTGCAGGTACACAAAGCTTTATAACTTTCCTTTTGGCAGAATTTGAGCACTTTCAGACCCAATGATACTAAGGGATTATTCCCATTGCAGAATGAACTCCCTGTAGATAAACAAAGGAAAACATTCAACTGAGGTGCTTGCCGTGTTTTCCTCATTAGTGGCTACACTATCTTGAGCAGGGAATGAGAGCTTGGGGAAAAGCATCCTTGGCATTAACAAGAAAGGACATTGCTTTTACAAGGAAGAACACTTTATGGTTTTCTAAAACATCTCTCCTCAAGTGCCATATGTAAATCATATTAAAAAAAAACCCACACACCCAAATTGTGTGTGTGCTTCAGGGGGGAAAACTACATAAATGTGCAATAGAAAAATAATGAACTGTATCACTTTGGTTAGTTAAGCAATTATTGCTTCTTTATAGACCCAAATGCAGTTTGGTTTTCATCATAAAAACAGGTGGGGTTTGCTTTTGTTTATTGTTGGTGGCGGTTTGTAATTTTGCTCCAAAGAATTCTTTATGTCATCATTCTTATTATTTTAGGACGTGGCATGTTCTGCCTTTAATCTGGTAGCTAGGTTTCATTACCTTCCTAGATGTTCTAATGAAGGTGTAAAAGAAAAGGTTAGAAAGGTGATAAATTAGACAATCGAAGCTTCAGATTCAAATGCCACTTACTATAATTCCAAAATCATGTATTAGAATGGTTTCGGTAACAATATTACAGCTTCTTTCTGCTGTTTATCCCCAACATATTAACATATAGATAAGAGCAACTTCTGGAACAAAGCATAGAGCTTTGGATTTATGGCAACAGCAATGAACTAGCCTCATTAATCCAGGCAAAAATAGTTTCTGATCACCAACCATGGGTCGATGAGCGCAAGATTCTGAGAAAGGGTTGGTGCCTTCTCCCCGAGCCACTTGGCACGCAGACCCATAATGTTCCTACGCCACTGACATTACACCCTGAGTACCCGGATGCTAGTCTCTTTTCTCCTTCCTCTTCCTGCCAAGCAGTATATGTGAAGTTAGAGTGGGAGGGTCATTTAACAATGAATTTCCCCATTGTATAACCATTACAAAGCTATCCAGGCTAAATAACTTGTTGTTTTTTAAGTCACTGTGCAATTTCAAGGTTTTAATGGTCCTTAAAATATAATACCCTGTGTCATTTATTTCCTGAAGTGAAAGCTAGTGCCAGCTTTTGGAATTCATGTAAAACAAGTGGTTCAAAATAGTTTGAAGAGAGAATGAAAACTTGATAAGCAATTAATCTACCCTGAATGCTTTCCTAATGGTTTGTGCCTTTTCTTGCTGGTTTAAAAAAAAAAAAAATCCAGATGTATTCAAAAGAAAATCAAATAAAATATACATCTAGATTTTTCTATAGGGCATTTGTTAGAATGAAACCCACACAAAATGAGGCAGGAAAGATTGAACGTTTAAATAATTTAAAAATAAAGGTGTTTCTGGTTGAACAGCGGCAACTTGAATTTTTTTACCCTGGAAAATTTTTTGCCTGAAGCTATGGGAGAAGGGAAGGATTTGAAATGGGAAACTGCATACACGAGCAAAGAGAAGGGGCCAATTTCCTAACAGGATAATCCTGCAAGTGGCACCTCGTTGCAGAAAAGAACTTGTCCTAGTCTTACTGCTAATTTGCAGAGGCCCAGGCTTAAGAGACATTGACACTCAAGATTCAGCAACAAAATAGAGCTGAGTCCAGTTGATGTGTCTGCCAGCCTGTGTATCACCGAGGAGCATGGCGAGAATATTGAGAAGACCTGCCAGTGTTTTGGCATACTGTCTGAGATACTGTATAGGCAGAGGAGACCCTTGTTGCAGGACCATATGTAGCAGACAGATTGAAGACCAGGAATCCAAAAGTAGAAGGGAATGCATCTCAGTGGTTACTGGGGCCAAGAGGATGAGAACCTGGCACAGATTCATGCAGGGTGTTAATAGTGGAGGGCTACAGATGACAAGATCATGACTTTTCCAACTCGGTAGAGAATATGTTTCTCCCTTGGTAGGTTCAACAGGGCAAAAATGGCAAACCCAAAGATATAGAAATCATTGAAAGGCTGAAGAATTACCTGAGCAAAATGAACAGGGATAGTAACAAAGTCAAAGAGCTTACTTTCGAGTAAATGCCAAAAGGGTCTCAGAAGCTTCTGTAAGCTGGGATATTTCAAAAGATATTCCTTGTAGGAAAATGATAACCATGCCTGAAATGACAAGTGTGGGATCCAACAAGATGATGTGTATGTGCAGGACTGATTCTGAGACCATGCCTCCTTATTTCTTAGTGAGCAAGTACTGGAGGTTAAAGAACTTTAAAATATCATACTTACTGCCCAAGTATGGTGATTGCATACACAATACGTGTAACCCTGTACCTAAATTAATTGCTTGGTAAAACATATATAGCCTTCACCCCAATGTTGAGTTAATCAAGAACAAGAGCACGGGTTACCAAAGTCCCACGGCATAGAACACTTATTCAGGCATGAGATAGAAACACCTGAAATGTGGGTGTGCGATACTAGGCATTCCATCATATTTTTGGCACCTAGCAAAGACTGGCCTTGATGGAATCTGCCACACATTTTGTAACCCCGGTGAGTACTGCACGCCTGTCATCTGAATGGGGTTAGTCTCTGACTGGAGTATTGCCAAGTAACCCAATTTTAGAATAGCACAAATTTTAATTATATGTTTCATTTAACTGACACCTGTCCTTGGAGGCTGTCATTAAAATCTAACAAGCTATGATGTGGGAACTATTATTATCTATGATTTATAGAGAGGCAAAAATAAATAAGGAGAGAAAAAAGGAAAGGCTGAGAGATTTAGAAGAGCGGTAGAATTTAAAGACTAGAAATTCCACTGGAGAAAAAAAGCATCATATCAACTACCTAGAAAATTCGTAGGAAATGAAAACCTAGATCATTGAATTTCTTGTGTTTGAGGTATGGTTTTACTAAATATACACTCATCCGTGCTTTCATATTGTGGGTATAGTACACCACTCCTTTCCTTGGTAAACTGGGAAAAAGTATATTTTTAAGTAAAATGGTTGAAACCGAGCATGCATCAGTTTTAAAACTAATTTCCACCAACTGTAGAATCCCATACTATTTGTCTTGCACATTTAGTCTGTTCAAGAGGACAAATGGTGAGGAAAATTTTGGGGTATAGAGAAAGCAAAAGAATGTGTTGATGATCATAGAATTTGAATACTGGGACATGGGGATGCGTTATACTATTCTATTTACTTTAGTGTAAATTTGGAATTTTCCATAAGAAAAATTTAAAAGAAATTCAATTAGAGAGGCATTTAGATCTTGTACAAATTTATTTGGCAAAATTAATTCATTTTATACTGCAAAATTTGGCCATAAACAGGAGAACAGAACATCTTACATTAATTATATTATATTACTATATTTATGTTAATGATCCCACTGTAACTATACTATTCTCCTAAAAATGGAAAAACCAAAAGATCTGTGTATATTTTTCTACTCTCCGCATTCACAACCAGTCTTTTTATAACAGCCCTAGGTTTCTAGACTGAATGCCAAATATGCTTCCCATTTAGATCAAATTTAGCTTTAACTAAAATAATTAGCCCTTGGTCCTAATTCTAATGGAAATGTAAGACTCTTAATATTCAGTTATAGTAGCACCATTAGATACTGCTGCTAACAGTGATTTATATGAAATAATTAGCAGACTGTTTCTGTGGTAGATACATGCAGAATTTGTCCTAAACCAAAGGCAAAACAATAATAAAAACTACTGCCTTTTAACCTCTCCATGAATTTAAATAAAAAATGTGTACTGGAATTGCACATTAATAAGGCCTGTTAAGCCTGGAAGAATATTTTACATTCATCTGTAGTTCATCAGACAGGTTCACGACCTCAGTGGAATTGCTGACGCTCCTGCAGTTCTTAAGCCGGCATGGGAGAAGACGCGAAATCTTATTTTATGATTAGAAAATTCTACTAGAATTGACGGAAACAAGGAAACATACTCCAATATTGAGTCTATGCTCTGAAATGAGCACATATAAAAATACAGATATGGAAGGGATTGACTTTTAGTCCTCTAGGTACCTTAAAAAGAACCAGATAAATAGAGCTAAATATAATGCCGTAGCTTTCGTCTTAAAGTAAGAAATGTGAGGGGTCGGCCTCTACTGTGTGTCTGGGGGTGCACACGAGGGGGACCGCAGCCTTGTTTCACAGTTTTCTAAGTTGTATGATAATCACAGAAAATATATAAAGTGTCTCATGAAGAAGACTTTTTCCTCACTAAACAATATCTATTGGGAAGTATCCTAGCATTCATTTCTCCTGCCTTTCCCCGCACTCCCTGTTGAATGGCCGGTATTATGTGAAAGACATTCCGCACAATGCTGGTATTGCAGCTCGCAGAGGTCCCGCAAAAGCCGGGAAGTTAGTCCAGTTGCGTCTCCAGCACTCAGCCTGAGAAAATTTCATCCACGGAGTTGATTCATGCTACTTCTTTGGATCTGCTACTGGCAGCACAATAAGGGATGAATGAAATAAGCACTCAGCAGCTGAATGCCCTTAAAGACCACTTGGGAACTTTATTTGGTGCCAAATAAAGTGACCTGCCAGTGTCAGCAGCGGGAAGCATATTGTACTGGGCTCTGCAGTCTGTCCCAGTAGCCTATTCATTTCTGAGGAAATTTTCAGGTATTGAATTTTAATCCATGATGCCCAATTATAATTTGGGACCCTTTTACATTAGAGACTGGGCTGCACCCCATTTGGCAATTAAGTCAGAGCTGCCTAATACATGATTTTAATTTCCGGAAAGCAGGTGCTTCCTTTGGTCAGTTACCAATCTCTGATTTTCCTTCATTCTTTAGCTTAAACCATTTTCATTTTCATACCCCCAGCCCCCCTTCTATGTAAGTATTCACCACATGTTAGATGATTTTCCTGCTTAAGCCTGTAGGGATTCCCATAGGCTTCTTTTAAAAGTGCTTATAACTTTTTCAAAAAATCATTTTGTAGGTATCCATTTGATCTCCATTTTATTATATTGTCTTTTAAAGTAATCTGAATAAAGATTTGTTTATGTTACCTACCATTTGCAGTTATGAGCCAAGACTCCCCAGAAATATTGCCTGCATTAACTTTCTTTGTTTCCTATTTTTACCAATTCAATTAAAGACTTCCCTAACAATTCAGAAATGATTTTTATTTGAGTTATCTTTACAAGTCTGTGTCTTCTTCAAACAGTGCTTTATGGTTCAAAGTAAATGTTTGGGAGAGCACCTTAAAATCGAACAACTCAAATATTGGGTACCAGATGGAGGCAAATGTTGTATAAGTCAAATCCTAAGAAAAAGTTCCCTTTCACACACATGCACTGAGATAATGCAGTCTTATCTTCCTAAAGTACTTTATGCAAGATTGAGCCAGTACCAATAGAGCCATAGAGAGGAGATTGGGAAACCAGATGTCAGTTTGTGCCGATAATGACATGTCTTTATCCCTTCCATTGCTGTGAATGAGCTGCCTACTTCACTATTTCCATTCCCACATACAAATTATAAAATACTGTTGAAATATTGTTGCTGTGATGGCACCATAGGGTTAAATTTAAACCTTTGGTGGCCATACATGGACCTGTCATTCCTAAGGGAAGTGAGTAAAAGGAAGAAGAACCAAAGTGAAATGAAACAAAAGAGACAAAGGATCAAAAACAATAGAGGAGGAAAAGAAAGAAAAGAGAAGAAGTTAAGAAGAAGAGAAAAAAAGTTGGAGGAAGGCAAAGAAAAGGGGTGCTTAAGTTGGGGACACAGTTGAGTGCTACCATCATTTGGCTTAATGTGCTTTGGCTCATCCTCTGCAAGCAGGGATCACGAATGCCTCTGCTACCTAGCTGGACTCCGTTGAATTTGGTTTCATAATTAGCTGAGGATTAGCAAAATTGATAGTCTTTAATGGGACCATGGCAAATGTTTCTTTTAAAAAGAGCAAAGCAATCAAATTCTGGATTTGAAAGATGCAGAATTAGAGAACTCTGCAAAAACAGTTCGTTATCTAACAAAAAGATTTAATATTTCACTTAAGGAATTAGCTCTCCTAGAATATAATAAATATGATTTGATTAAAGCATGTGAAATTGTATGTGGTAGTGATTTGATGCTTCCTTAAAAAAAGCATGCTCTCATCAAATACATTTTAAGACACCAAACCATATTTGCCCTCTGAGGAACTCACAATGCTTCTTACCATGTTATAGGCACTGAGAAGTCCTGCATGGGAAACAAAACAAAACAAAACAAAACCTGTTTATGTTGAATCCAACATTTTACAAAAAAAAAAAAAAAAAAAGCTATGAAACTTTTTATTCTCCTTAAAACACTGTTAATAATTTGCATTTTCTGGAACACAATTATAAAACAGGGTATTCCAGTATCAGTACTTATTATCTCGTTGTTGCTTTTGTTTTGAAGAGTAAAAATCGCTGAATTACACAGTTGGTATTGACTTTGGGACCAGAATGGTGAAGTTTAATACATCTGCTTAATGTGCAATTCATTAAAGTTGGTTATGAACCTTATACCTTATGTCACTGTTTGTGTTCACTATGCCTGTTTACTTTTCTGTATTCAGCCCCTAAGAGTATTAGGGCAGGGTCCATGTTTTGTCTTCCATTGTATCTCTGAGAACTTGCATGGTGTTTAGTACAGTGTAAGCACTCAGTGAATATTTGTTTAAATGAATAAATGAACACCGCAATAGACATCTTTTTAAGTTATGGATATAACCACATAAGAACGTAATTTTGGCCTCAAAGTAAAAATAACAGAAGTAAAAGTGAGAATGACTAAATTGAACTGGTCTTTAATAGCTTTGTCAGAGGCCAGTAAATTCATCACCAATTACTCTATTGTCTGATGCTTCATTGCTCCTGTTAGCCGGTCTGTTTGAAGTCAATGTTCATTCTATTCTGTAATTTTCCAATTTGTTTTTAAGTCTTTATATCTTCAATTATCTTCCAATAGCTATTTCTTACCTGCCCTTTGCTTTTTGTTGAATGACTTCTTAAAAGCAGACTCATAGTGAACTTCATATATCATACTATGCTCTGAAAAACTTATTGAAGAGATAAGAAAAGGCTGCGAAGGCCTGGGGGTGAGGAGCATGTGGTATAGAAGAGGTAAAAGAGGTAAGATGTTTAATTCATTCAACAAATATTTACTGAGTGCTATTCTATGCTGGGCACAGTGTATAGTCTGGACAATTCAAGGTCAGACAAAAATATGAAATATTCATCAGACAGGTATCAACAGATTTAAGAATTTTCAAAATTTCACCCCCCCTAGTTAGTTTATACTTGAGAATAACTTGATATTTTTAGAGTGATGATTTCATGTGTAAATTGTTTGTCTTATCTATTTTGCTCAGTTTTTACAGCGGTTCACCTTTTCTATCTTGACAATGCTGCCAACTTTCCTAAAATTGTACAATATTTTATGGACCAGGACAAAACCACGTAATATGATTCTGTCACGTAAAATTTAAAGTAAATTAGTTACCTTAAATCAAAGTAGTAACTGTTTAAAAGCCTCTTAAAGAATGGTTTTGACCAATGGTTGGCAAACTATGTCCTGTGGGCCAAATCTACAAAGTTTTATTGGGACACAGCTACACTTACCCACTTACGTATTATCTATGACTGCTTTCATGCCCCAACAGAAAAACTGAGTAGTTGCAAGAGGGACTGTATGGCCTGCAAAGCTGAAAATATTGACTACCTGGCCCTTTATAGAGGTAGCATAGATAACCCTTGTTAGTTTGGGTAAGATCAAAATGATGGATCACTAAAAATACATTTAACATCTCCTTTGGGATATAATTTTGTTCTTATATTTGAATGTGATGAGAGTATTATTCTGGAAATTCTTATCCAATAAAAATAATATTGTCCTCATTAAAGATCTAAATCAGTAGCAGTTGGAATTCCATTTCACTGCTGTTCTTTTGTTCAATAGTAAGTATAGATGTGAAAAACTGGAATGTCTAAATTTTATGTCTAAGTTTTTATATTCTCTGCTGGGAATATAGGGCTTGTCTCTGGAGGTGGTATACTTTAGTACATATTGCAGGCAGGCCCCAAGGTGATCTATTTCCTGATATCCACTTTCTTGTGTAGTCCCATCTTACATAGAATAGGGCTGACTTGTGTAATCAATAGGACATTGTGGAAATTATGGACTGTGACTTCTGAGTCTAAGTCATAAAAGGCATTGTGATTTCTGTCTTGTTCTGAAAGAACCGGCTATTACGTCTGGAGGACACTCAAGCAGCTCCCTGGAAAGGTCCATGTGACAAGGAACTGAGCCATCTGCCAACAGCTGTTGAGGAAACTGAGGCAATCCACAAACACCCAGTGAGTGAGCCACCTTAGAAGCATACCCTCAAGTCTCAGTTGAGCCTTTAAGAACGACAGCTCCTGCTGACATCACCACAACCTCATAAGAGACCGGGAGCCGGAAACATCCAGCTAAGTCAGTCCTGAATTCCTGACCCTCAGAACTATGAGATAGTAAGTGTTTACTGTTTTAAAGCCACTAACTTTGGGGTAATTCATCATGCAGCAGTAGATAACTAACATGGTAGGGGTGCCTGGGTGGCTCAATTGGTTAAGCGTCCTACTCTTGGTTTCCGCTCAGGTCATGATCTCAAGGTCTTAGGATCAAGCCCCACATCTGGATCTGCGCTCAGTAGGGGGTCTGCTTGAGATTCTCTCCCTCTCCCGCTGGCCCTCCCCCTGCTTACACGTGTGCATACGTGCAGACGTGCTCTCTCCCTCTCTCTAAAATAAATCTTTAAAAAAAAAATGATAACTAACATGGTGTATGAAAATGTGGGCTCTGATGTCACACAACTTGTGTTTGAACTCTGGACCTACCACTTGCTAGATGCATGACCTTGGGCAGATTACTAGCTCTATTACTTAGTTTTCTTTTCTGGAAAAATGGGGGTATAATTTACCCTTCTGTCATAGAATTGTTGTGAGGAATTCAATGAAGTAATGAGTGAAAAGATTTCCTAGGAGGTTGTAATTGTTACGTAAATGTTAGCAATTAGTTGCTTTTAATTATCATTAGAATGGACTCCAAGTATAAACATAAGCATTCTTTCAAAGCTCTTTGTTTTTTGACAACTAAGTGAATCCATAGTAGAATTTTAAAGGAATTTTAGCTCACATCCTAGAGTTTATGCAACTTGGCACACCTCAACGAGATGGGGGGCTATCAGTAAAGCAAGTAATTAAGAGAAATTTCCATTATATTGGAAAACAAGATACATATTAGTTCTGCATAATATTACGTATAAAAACAATAGAGGATGAAGAAGAATAGGCTGCTACCCAAGAAAACAGGTAAAATTATAGTCTAACCGCGGCCACAAATTTTTAAAAACACAATGACAAATGTAATTTTTGGTCTAATTTGCTAACGCCTAACCACACGTAATTTTTTTGGTAAAAATAAAAGATAAATAGCAAAATAATACGATGCTTTGCAGGTTGTTTGAGTTATCTAACCCTTCTTTAATCCAGGGGATTATTGAACAAAACCGATGTTCATTCAAAAACACTTACGAAATCTGTTGCGGATTACCAATATCATCAGTTAAACCTGTTTCAAATTTATTGCTTTCATCCAGGTTAAATAATAAAAGGGTCCATTTGTCCCACCACATGTATATACACGAATTTAGCTTTCATCATTCCCTACAAGTTTAATCCAGTGATTTATGTTTTTTAACGCACATTCAAGGAATCTGTTGAAGAAACTCATCCAGACAGACAGAAGAGCTAGATGGGATTAATAGGGTGTATGTAGGATTTAAAGCTGGTTGATTCAGTTCAGAGTGAGTTTAAAAGACAGAAAGAATAGAACACAGTAACCCTCCGTGAGGTTCTAATCATTTTAATGACTTTAGCAAAAAAGAACAGGCTAAGGTCAAGAAAGTTCAGAGATGATGATCCCTGTTTCTAGAAATACATTACACGAAGAAAAGCCGTTGCTTCAGCTGTTCTTTTTATAACAGTGAAAAACGCCACTGTGTTTTTCTTAGACAAAAATCTGCCTTCTAGTTAAGTCATCATATTAATGGTTAAATTCGAGGTTTCAGAATTCTTGATTTTCTTTGTGAAACCATTGTATTTCACTTAACACCACAACCAGCAGCAAAGGGTAGGAAAAAATTGGGCACGCTGACTTTTTTTTTTTTTAATGTTTTACAGCAAGGCAATGTATTACTTTGAGATCCTCAGATAGCAGCTGCTCAGATACAAAAAAAAAAAAATGCTATGACTTATCTTATTATTGATGACTTTGAACCTTTGAAAACATTCAGTTTAAGTCTTGCAAGAGCAAAATATTGGAATATGGGGAAGAAAAAGCTTTTTCTTTTTTTCCCCCCAGTAAAGTGAACCCGATTCTGCTCTCTCAGGTATTTTGTTTTAGTGACATTCTAATCTTTATACACATTAAGAACTTTCTTTGATAATATTGTTTCATTAGTGTAAAATGTATTTTAACAAATATGCTCTTTTCCATTAACTTCTTTCCAAACACAGAGGACAAATGGAGACTTGATAAGCATATTTTAGTGCTTCAGTGAACCTGAGAGGTATTTCCAACACTCATTTTGTTACAACTTTCGTATTTTAATGGAACACCTTGGGCCATGAAGTATTTTGTGTTCATTAACTTTTAAAAAGGAAGAGATATGCTATCTAATTATCAGCACTTGGGCCAGAATATCAAGGGCTCGTCATAGTTTTCTGATTCTACCCATGACACAGACCATACATAGGGACGTGGAGGACCGGAAGTGGACTTCAGTGCTGTCCGATTGCACTCTCTGCGATAGTGGGAAGGCACTGTCCCCGTGCTGGCCCAAACCGCAGCTGCGACACGTGGCTATTGCCCACTTGAAGTGTGCTTCGTATAAGGGAGATAGTAGATTTTTAATTTTACTTACGCTAATTTGTTTCAGTTTAAATAGTCACATGTTGCTCGTGGCTATCACATTAAACAGTGCATTTATGACCAGATTTTCGACAGTCATTTCCACAGCAATTGATTATCTTCATTTGTAGGTCCAGCCATTCTTACCCCTACATGGATAATGTCTAAAAAGATCAACCTTTGTGTTGTTTTTATTTTTTTTAATTTTTTATTTTGGGGGTGTTGTTTTTATTTTTTTTAATTTTTTATTTTGGGGGGGTTTGTTTTTAAATGTACTTGGGAGTGTGTTCTTTGAGGTATTTTGCATATACAGGCACCACGAGATGTATTTAACAGCTCTCTACAAAAAATTGAGCTGCTCAGATAAAATTAAATTAACATTTAATTGTTTCAGATTTATTATTTATTCATATAACTGGGTTTCTGTCTTGTTCAATGCCATGATTAATATAAAATTTCTTCAAACAAGTCATAAGAATTATCTTCAGAATAAATAAAATGCTATTGGATCTTAATTTCCTACTTATATAAAAAAGTAAAATATTTGTTTCAACTTTGTCTCAGGCAAAATATGCCTGGAAATACCTAATATCATATTATTTAAATGTTGCTTACGTGAGGACTTGAGTTCAAGCAAATTTGTGGAGTGAAGGGAAAGAATGAACACAAAATTTGCAACAGACTCCTGCATTTTTGTAATTGGCTGGGGTTTGACTTATTATGTTAATATATATTTTATCCTTTTACTCTAGTTGTGAAATTCTTAAATCATCATTTTATCTTTTTTTAGTTCCTACAACATTGTATTATAAGATTATGGGCAGACCATTTAGTTTAAGGTCTTTTGTTTGTTTGATTCCAGTTAAATGGGTAATGCCATTATTATCTGCTGATTAAGTTATTTTAAAACTATGTGATTGACCAAAGCCAGATAAGAATAACCTAATGGCAACCAATACATATTTGTGGGAATAGGAATATTTTTTAAGTTCGTTGAAATACCGTGGAATTTCCTTTCTCTTACAACTCTATGCAAATCTTTTTTTGGGGTTTGTTTGTTTGAATTTATATATACAAACAAATCCACAGAGTGTGCAATATTTCAGTACTCTAAATTCCTTATTTTTCTTTCTCAATCTTTGTTTTCTACAGAGAAGCCCTGTCCATGTACCCCATAAAGAGCTGCAGTATCTTAACTATTCCAGCCCCAAATCCATTCTTCACTGTCAATCACATCACCTCCCAAGATACTTCACTGCACACAAATCAAGTTTGAGTCAAGCCTACTTCTAATCAATAGATCCTTATAGATTGTTTTAGTATACCTAAATCACTTCCCAGAAAATATCTCGCCATCTCATTTCTAATGGGAAAACATTAGATGAGATTTCAATCTGGGCCACTACAGAAGAAAGGCTAATGTACTCTTCTGGTCCATCAGGGGCCAAAACTCCATGTAGTTCTTACACGAAATGGGAAAAATGTTTTCTCTCAAGTCAAAGACACACACAGCACGGGAACATTTTAACGGGGGGCAGTGTCGCATGAGGGAAAACGGCTGAAGGAAGTGCACGCTGCCAGATTGTTTTCACACTGTAGATAGTTTATGCATTGCCTTGAAATCTCTGCAGTGTGGTCAGGCAAGCGAGTTCTAAAAACACAAGTGCTCTGAAGCAAAAAACGCCTGGAAATCTTTTTTTTTTCCTCTTTAGTAAACAACAGCGAATGTGGCTACTAATTGTACTTTGACCACGGTAAAAACACAGTCCATTTATTATCTATATTCCAAAGATATTTATTGCTCTAATAAGACAGTTAAATAGTATGCTAGGCAGCTGTTCTTAACAATCTGTCCTGTTCTGTAGCTAAGGGAAGTACTGACAAAATTTGTATTTATATATTGTACTTTCCAGTTAACAAAATGATCTCGTACAGATCATCTTACTTAATCTTCGTAGTAGCGCTGTGAGAATTAGTATGTCCTTGAACCACAGTCCGGAAACTGAGGCTCTGATGGGTAAGGGAGTTGCCTGTGTTCAAACAGCTGGCATATTAGAGAGGTATCTTTAAACATGGACAGAAGATTCCAGAAGCTGCCTTCTTTTCATTATAATATACAAAAAAATGGTTACTTACACTTACTATTTTATTTTTCTTATATTTTAAATGAATATTTAGTTCTGGAAAAATAAAAGAATTTTGGTCTATGTGACTCCTAGGCAGACCTATATGTTGTTTCTCAGGCTGCGCTGGAGGCTGATATGCTGTAATCTGCATAACATTAAACTCTGTGAGTTAGGATGGAGGCTACTGAAGGACATTCGCTTCAGGAGTTTTGCTACAGCTAGACATAGACCAGAGTCAACTGAGACTTTGGTCTTCAGTATCCTCCGAAAACACTTTCTTGGCTATGGTGGGCCACTTCAAAGATGACCCCTAGTGTTGCCCTTCCCCTAGTATTCATGTAAAATCTCCTCCTCTGGAGAAGGAGGAGAGACCTAGTGACTTGCTTCTGATGAATAAAATATGATAAATGAGATGGTGCGTCACTTGTGAGACAAGTTGACAAGAAGACTGACTTCTGTCTTACCCACCCTCTGTTGCTTTTCTGCTTGCTCATCCTGTTGGAGGCCAGCTGCCATTCTCCAAACTGCCCTACGGCGAGGCCTATGTGGTAAGGACCTGAGGGGGGCTCCAGCCAATGAATGGCTCATGAGATACTGAGACCTTGAGTCCAACAACACATGAGAATCTGAATCTTGTCACCACCCATCTGAGTGAGCCTCTAATCTGACCTTGAGGTGACTGCAGCTCTGGTGATCACTTTGACTGTGGGCTTGAGAGGACCTGATCCAAAAGATCCAGTTAAGCTAAGACCCAATTCCCTGCCCACAGGAACTGAGATGAAGTATTTGTTGCCTTCAACTGCTAGGTTTTGAAAGTAATTGGTTACACAGCAATATATAACAAATATATTGACTAACAGAATTCCTTTTCCTACCTTTATGTACACAATGCCCATCCCACTATCCAGAATTAATTTTGGAAACTGATTTGATGTCAGTCACTATGAAAACTGCATAGTGGATAAAATCATTGCTTTGAGATTAGAAACATCTGGGCTGTGTCTGGATTTGCCATTTACTACTCTAAGACACTGGAGGAGTTATTTAATATCTCTGGTCCTTCCTTTCCTCATTTGTAAAACTATCTATACTACTTCATAGGTGCTTTTTAAAGCTAGATCATGAAAACAAAACAAAAACGTTTAGCATTTAATAGGCACCCAGAAAGTATTAGCTATTTTTATAATAATTATTCCTTAATTTAAATTTAGAGATATTAACTACATCTATACCCATTTGGCCTTAAATTCCTAACATTCTTATTCCTATGGAAAGGATCAATCAATAGCATTTTGTATAAGCCATTCCTTTGGATAGGAGGAACATAGGTAATAAAAAAACTCCCACTAAAAACATAAATACTAATGTCCTAAACACCAGGAGGATGTCAAGGAATAATAATAAAGCCATTCTAAAATATTTTGCAAGACACAAAAATAATGTAAGTGCATGATAATAACTGGCATGTAATGTCTTAAAATAGAAGCCAAGCGACAATGATTTTCATAAGATGCTTCTCAAATCCTATGGGTGACATGAACCCGTTTCCTCTGTCACATTTCTGAAGAGATAATTGCAGGAAATACTGTAAACAGCTTAACATTCACAGGTCATATTGAGAAATGTTTATAGATATTGACAGCTAAATACAACATATCACAGCATCCTGCACAATGTGGCATCTACCTAACAATGAACTTCCACAAATCAAAGTCAAGAAGTCAAGCTTTGCTTTGGTAAAAAAGAATATAGAAATATTTGCTGAACGGGTGAATGAATGAAGAAGGAATTAAATGCTTTCCAGAATGATAGGTTTGTATGAAATATTACAGAAATAATATTAATGAAAAAATTTATTTTTCTTTCATAATACTTAAGTTTCTAGGCATTAACCCCTTGGATTTAGAAATTAAACAACAATTAACTCAGAATAAGAAAAACAATTCTCTAAACAATCTACTAGATAGGCAATAAATATAAAAATATTTCCTAAGATTCACAGAAATATGGTATTAAATATTTTTTGAAAACTGAAAAACTTGGGACACCTGGTTGGCTCAGTGGGTGGAGCGTGCAACTCTTGATCTTGGGATTGTGAGTTCGAGCCCCACGTTGGGTGCAGAGATTAAAAATAGAATCTAAAAAACAAACAGGGTGCCTGGGTAGCGCAATCAGTTAAACTTCCAACTCTTGGTTTGGGCTCAGGTCATGATCTCAGGGTCGTGAGATTGAGCCCCAACTTGGGCTCCATGCTCAGCATGGAGTCTGCTTGAGATTTTCTTTCCCTCTCCCTCTGCCCCTCCTGCTCATGTTCTCTCCTTCTAAAATAACTAAATAAATATTTTAAAAGCAAACATAAAACTGAAAAACTTATACTGTTTGCAAAAAATTAAAAATGACATTTGCTAAACTCCTAAATAGAAATATCTACTAGGAAATAATAGCAAATTAACAAAGTCTCTATATAAATTATATTTTCCAGCCAACAGTCTGTAATTTAATATTTGGAGTTAAGTGGAAACAAAACTTACTTAGTATGTATTGAGCAAGAGAAAAATTTAATTGTAGATATAGAGAAATGTCCGCATTAGGAAAAAAGGGTTAACTTCCCAATCTTTGTTTGCTAGTTATTTAGTACACTAAACATACACAGTCTGGGTGTAATTATTTCCTAGTCTTTGAATGAAAATATGTGTGGGTGGAGTGGATATATATACACACACTTGAGAATGTATATACAGAACAAAGTTACTGGTGTTTCTTATTGAATTACCTTTCTTACCTACCTAAGAGTCTCCAGAGTTTTAAATTACTGTATATCTTATCGAAACACCCCCTCCTAAAAGTTCCCCAGTCTACTCACACTTATCCTATCTTCTATTCACTATTTATGCATTTGTATTTTCTTTACAACCAGAACTACATATTGGTGATTGTGAATGGTGATTAGGTTCCTTGGAAAGCCATTTATGCACTTGTTCTTGTACCAGAAAACTATATATTTTAAAAAATATTTTAGCTTCTTCAAGAAAGATTTGAATCAGGAGTGTTTTTATATAGGTGATGCAAACTGTTGTATTTTGTGGTTTGCCCAGAAAGGCATGAAGTTTGGCTGAATGTAACAAAACAAAGCAAAGCAAAATCTTGCTCTTCTAGGCTCTGTATGGTCTTTGTTCATTTTAGAACTAGGCCAGGATACAGAATGTTAATTGTTTCATGGAAATTCTATAACCCAAGTAATATCGGTGCAAAATGAAAATTCTTATTGGATTTAAACAGAAAGAAAAAGCAATGGCAAGAGGGAAAAGGGATTTTAAAAAATGGGAAACCTGCAACTAATATTTATTTAACACCTATTATGAGTCAGGTACTGTGCCAGGTCCTTGGATTATATCAGTGAATAAAATCAACAAGAAACTCCACCCTCCTTAGGCTTACATTCCCATGGGGGAAGGGGCACTTGGGTGAAGGGAGGGACACAGTAAATAATAAACATAACAAATAAACTATATAATGTGTTAGAAGGTGATATGTGCCAAAGATAAAAGAGAAAGTAGAGCCAGGGAAGGGAAGTGTGCATGGAGGCAAGGTGAGGGTAAGTGTGACCCAGCTGGTATTATAAAGGAGGCTGAAAAAGTGACATTTGAGCAAAGACTTGAAGAAAGAAGGAAATTATCCCAACAAATACCTGAAGAAAATGCATCTGAAGCAGAGAGAAGAACTTCAAAGGAAGCCCTAAGGCAGGGGTGTGTGTGATACATTCAAGGAGCAGCAAGAAGGTGAATGTGGCTGGAACAGAGATAGGAAGGAGGGGGAGAAGGGAGATAGGTTGGTGGGTAATGTGTCTGGGGGACAGGGTGCTGGTCTCGATCTTGAGGGACTTGTAAGCCATTGTGAGGACGGACTTTGACATCTGATCGACCAATTTTTTGTCCTTGCCTCTTTTTCCTCTGCCTCCTCCTCCTTCACCAAGGTCGCCTTCATTGCCAAGGCATTTATTTGCTGAACACCTGTCTTGATTTGAACGATAATAAGATTCTAAAGTTCTAGGAGTGGGGGCGCCTGGGTGGCTCAGTCGTTAAGCGTCTGCCTTCTGCTCAGGTCGTGATCCCAGCGTTCTGGGATCCAGCCCCGCATCAGGCTCCTCCCTTGGAGCCTGCTTCTTCCTCTCCCACTCCCCCTGCTTGTGTTCCCTCTCTCACTGGCTGTCTCTCTCTCTCTCTCTCTCAAATAAATAAATAAAATCTTTAAAAAAAAATAAAGTTCTAGGAGTGTATTTCCACAATTTTCTTCTTCTCATCGTTTCTGTTCAATCCAAAAATATGTGTTTCATTCCTAATGTGTGCAAAACTGTGTCAGGCACATTTAAAAAAATAGAGACTGTAGTCTATCAACTCTGACTATAGAATATGGTCCTCTGGTCCACTATTGAGCCTGACACAATACTAAGCGTTTTATATATGTTAGCTCACTCAGTCCTCCCCGCAACCTATAATATGGATGCTACTATTTTTTTCATTTTTAAGATGAGAAAAATGAAGCATGGGCAGATTTAATAACCCATCCAAGATATGCAGACAGAGAGCTATAGAACTAAAACTTCTTAGAACTAAAAGTTCTCAGGTGTTTTTGACTCCACATTTGGGACCTTGACCATTCACAAGACTGCCTTTTATTGTTACAATCCTTTACAATACTCATACTCTTTGAAATGTTTTCTTTATCCACTTGTTCATTCACCAAGTATTTATTACCATTCTACTGTCTTCTCAGTGCTGTTAGGCATTGCAGAGACAGGGCAGCTGCAGGCCTCTATGGTATCTTCGTGTGAATTAGAAAAACTTGTCTATTCTTGAAGACACTTTACTTTCTTCTGGCGGAAAATTACTGTAATATTCGGATCTTTGAAGAGCAAGGTATCTAACTGCCATTGATGGAAAATGGTCATAATAAATACACAAATTTATTCGTAGGTGCAAAGGTAGAATATATATGAAAGCCAAGATGATTAAAGGTGTTTATGATGTAAATGGTATACCTTAGAGGTGACGCCCTTGTGAAGTGCACAACCTGAAGTGCTGTACACGACACGGCCGCCGCAGGAGCCAAATAAAAGAAAATAAAATTTCATCCCCAGAGATGAAAGACAGAACACTCATAGTAGGTCAGAAAACTCATTTCTTTTCTATAAGACCTTTTGGGGCTTTATTGATAGACTTTCAAAATCTTCCATATGAACTCAAATAACTCAGCAATGTTGAAAATTATTATTTGAACGGTAATAAGACACTAAAGTTTTAGGGAGTGTGTTCTTGTCGTTCTTTGAGGATCATCTCTTATTTTATCAATTCTATTCAGTTAAAAAACACGTGTTGAATTCTGAACAAGTGTGGAAAATTGTGTGGTAGGCATATTTTTAAAAGATTTTATTTATTTATTTAAGAGAGAGAGAGACAGCGCAAGAGCAAGGGGGAAGGGCAGAGGGAGAAGCAGGCTCCCCACTCAGCAGGGGGCCTGTTGCAGTACTCGATCCCAGGACCCTGGGATCATGACCTGAACCTAAGGCAGACGCGTAATCAACTGAGCTACCCAGGGGCCCTGGTAGACATATTTTTAAAAATATGGGCCATAGCCTGTTGGGCACAGACCATATACTGTGACGCACTAGAGCACCATTGAACTATACATGATACTAACTTTTTATAGTATTTATATCCATCACAACTGACATTAATCAGTTACCTACTTAGAAGAGGATTTTCTCTCATCAAGATCAGAGCATACCTATGCCATTACTTTTATATTAATTAGCACTTATCCTCAAAAGATTTTAAAGTATGACTGGTTATTAATTGCCTCTTCACAAATAATAAAAAAGGAGGTTTGGGGAGGCTAATAGGAGGGCCAGGTTGAGTCAGGAATTTCTCACTCTAAAGCCCACCATGCCAGGCTGCCTCTCAGCAACGGTGGGAGGATGACCTACTCCCAGGCCCCTTGCAGGTTGATAGAAAAATCAGAGATGAAGATCACAAAAGTAAGAGGGCATACAGCCAGAATGATGGACTAGTGAGGATCCTACCTGTGCCAGAATCCAGCTTGCTTACGCCTACCCAGGCCACGCGCAACTCCTATTGTGTAGCAGCCAATTCAAATGACTAAGCTCTGAACTATAATTTCAAACGCACAAAATAGTCCCAGAATTAGCTTCAAGATTCATTAGATCCCTATCCTTTTCCATGTGTATTGCGTCTAAGCTTAGATACTGTGCTTCTGAAAGGGTATTTTGAAGATATCAGGGGGTATGAAATGAGAAAAACAAACACACAACAAAAGTTAACTGGGTGCCAGATAGTATCATGAGCACTTTGTTATATTCGCATTGAAGCAGCGAGAATCAGGTTTTGAGGTTCTTTTTGGTTTTGGTTTTGGGTTTTTTTTTGTTTGTTTGTTTTTGTTTTTTGTTTTTTGGTGTTTTCCTAAGAACAAATGTTAAGAGCTTAGACCCAATTTGGAAATACAGATGGAGCTGCAAGTTTGGGTAAAGGAATGAATATAGAAGAATTGTTGTACCTCCAAGTCTCCCATGTAGCAACGTGGCCCCGAAGGCATTGTCAACAAACCAGTGGATGAGACATTTCAGCCACAGGAATAAGCGAAAACATGCTTACGAAAGCTGTTATGGCTTCATATAATTCCTTCATTCACATGGCCATTTATTTTTTACTTCTCCATATAGTCTCTAAATGACTAGTTTGAGAAATAATCTTTTCAGGATATCATTACAAAGAAAGTAAGACTTTCTCTAAGCTGATAAAAATCATTTTTATAATTTTTACTTAGTGTCTCTTCTTCTTCTTATAAAAAAAAAATGTGTGTCTGTGCTCTGTTTTCCCTACCCTGTTGTAAGCCCCTCAAGAACAGAAGCTAAGTTTTATACCTCTTTGAGATTTTTAGTGTTTACCTTTTCACTTGGCACATGGAAGACTTCATTCATTTACTAACTGATGATTTTTTGAGCACCTACTATGTGTCAGGCAATGGACTGGGTGAGGAAGTACAGTGGTAAATAAGATACAGTTTTTGCCCAAACGGTCACTGTTACGGAGAGGCCAGATGATAAATAAATATATTTCATTAGGTACAAATACAGTCTAGGGCAAATAGGAGTGCTCACCAGAATAAAGGGGTACTGAACTCAATCTAAGTTGATCAGGGAGAACTTCACAGAGAAGATGACAAACATTCTAAATCATAAAGAAAGTAATAGTTAAGAGGGGAAAGGGCAGGACAGGTGAAGTTTACTACAGGAGCCAAGGCCTTGAACCCAGCAGCAAGAGCTCAGTCTGTTCTGGGAACTTTCAATATCTCATTCTGGTTAAAATGGTGAGATCTTGCCTGGTGAGAGTGGAGTGGCAAGCAGGAGACAGCTCATGAAGGGAATTCCCTCAATATTTCTTTCTGATGTTCCTGAGGCCATTGGTAGGGGACACGATTACAGCTGGAATCCCTACAGGTGTGCCTAAAAAGCAGGTGTCTACACAGGCCAGTCATCATGACAAACACCAAGGGCCTCTCACAGAGGACAAAACAAAAGGCGTTCTCATTACCAGTTGAGTCAGAGAGTGGTGTCAAATGGGTGAAGAATCCAGGTGCCATGTCTTTCGTAACCTGTGTGCTATAATTGTCAGAGTATTAGAAGAAAGGTGGAATCTGCTCAGTAGACGAATATTCTTCAGACTCGTTTGGAGATCACCTCTGCCACCTTTAGATAAATGTAATCTGAATCTTATAAACTCCCTCTCCATACAGAAGCAAAATAGCTTTAGTTCTATTTGCATTTTGCGAATTAAGCATCATCTCAAGGTATCTACCCTGTTGCGAGTAGCTTTTGCTTTTCTGAACCTTTCCTGGCTCTGAAAGCATTTCTCCAGTACGAGCTAGGTACTGAACTTTGAAGAAGAGTCCACTGTAATAACAGTAAAGTTTAATGATGCATAACTTTGAGAGACTGACAAATTTCCAGCCAAAGTATTGATTCTTACAGAATTTATGAAGCACATGCTGTATTCTGTGTCATTATGGTCCATTTTTGGCTGAAAGAATCATGTAAAATAGATTTTTAAATGAGTGGTAATAGGCAGACATAAAGAAGGTATTGATGTGTGTCATGAAGGGTGAAATAGCATGCCAGATTAAAGCATATAACAAATCAAAAACAACAGTACCCTCCACTACTACAAATATAAATTTGCTTTTCCTTTTAATCACCCCTTCTATGTACCACTTTGCACATTGACAACTTCCTTTCCTATAAAACCCTTCTGAAGAGCATTAAAAATGTGTAAAATTTTTGCATAGTTGCGTATATTGCTTTGGGGGATTCTAAGAGTTCAGAAACTGGTTGCTTAAATTTGGCAAAGTAATTGCTCTTATATGTAAATACTGCCCTTTGTAAATAATGCTAAAAGCTTATACTCTAATCTTTATTACATGCATATAAATGGAATATTTAGTGGATCAATATTTAAATATCTTTGTCAATTTAACAATTTCAAAATAATACTGGAAAATTTTATTTGTTTTTCAGAAGCATAAAAGTTTATTCTTCCTTTGTAACTCCCAGCTAAGCTCTTTTTTGTCCTCAAAAGAACTCACGGACGACACCCCTACATCCAGCTTGTTTTGAAAAAGTATGAAATGTATTCTCTTGGTCCTCTGCTGCCTGTTTTTGCCCTGTTCATCTTAATGTCTGTTATGAATTAGTTTCTCAAGAAACAATTGAAATGTAAGTCTTTTTCCCCCGCTACATTTTGCTTTGACACGCTGGGGGAAAAAAGTGGCTTTCAAAAAGAGTAATTTAAACTTTGATTTTACGCTTCACTTTGGAATACATGTTTATTAAATGCATATCTCACCGACAGAATAATCAATACAGATTGTGTAGTACATTAGGAGGAAACCATGTCTGAGATTATTAGAAAAATTAAGTGCTTTTAGTTTTGCTTACTTGAGCAATATGTGAAAATTAACAGTTTAAACCCTTTCAGGCATCTGACCATACTTAGCCTTAGTCAGAACTCCTGTTACTGTGGCTGAGCTTTCTGTCTTGTTTTTTCCCTCCATATTCCTCCCTCCCCAGCCCTCCCCTCTCTGCCCTCCCTGCCCTCCCTGCCTTCCTTCCCCTAACTCCCCTGCCCTCCCCTCCTCTCCCGTCCTCCCTTCCCCACCCTTCCCTACCCTTCCCCTGGCGTTCTCTCTTCTCTTTCCTTCTCTTTTCCTTTCTTCCTCTTAGCACAGCTGCATTTACTCTCTCTGGTTAGCACTTACCTGGTGAACATCAAATTTACCTGGTGAACATCAAATTACTGAAATTCTATTTTTAAAGACTAACATTTATATAGAAATACCCACATTGAGATGGGACACAGAAAGAACATTGAGGGAGTGGCTATGGCTTTCTCTGAAAAGTGGTGCTGTTTCCATCACAATCCAGAAACCTTGTTAGAGTCAGAAAGAGAGGTCGTGCAGGTCTAACTGTGCTGGGGACCAGTGGATCCCAGTCACAAGTCTGTCTCCCCCACATCCAGAAACCCCAGGAGAATAAGCTAAATCCTTTTTTGAACAGCTGCTTTTCAACAATTCAGAAGTTTATCAGCCTAATAAAAAAGTAACTGGGCAGTAAGCAAAAGGCTGAAAGTCTCAATAGGCTCTTCTCGGGCCTCGTGGAGCCTGAAGGACCCTTCAAGGTCTTAGTCAACCGTGCACAGAGGAGATTGAATGAGCACCCTCATCCGTACCACAACCAAGCGCTGGGAGACCCAGAGACGGGTCAGTCTTTACAGAAACATCTTTCCCAGGCCACAAGCAAGTAAATGCAAGTAAAATCAGCCAAGTCCTGGATGGAGGATTAGAACAAAAGCTCAGGGCACAGGAAAGTGAGTCCTTCGCTCCAGGACCGTATCCCACAGCAAAGCCCATTGAAAAACTGCATTTAACCTGAGGCGTTTCAATTCGTGATGTCTACGTTCCTAGGTTTTTCAGCTGGACAGTTTTTTTGTTTTTAAGAACAATTTCTAGTTTAATGGGTAGATGTGCTAGAACTAAAATTTTAGAAAGCTATAAATTTTGGAAGCACTTTTTAAAAATGTAGCTGCACTCAAAGCTATTTGAGACACAGAGGTTGTTATTCATCTTTCATCTTTGGATCTTAATTTCCTTTTTTTTCCCCCCCAAATCCCAGCATTTGTGAGACACTCTAGGCAGACTGTAAACATACAATGTGTCCGTAAGTGTACATGATCGTAGCATTTGGTTGTGACAAACTAGTTTTACTAAAATGCAAGATTTAATAGATGAAATGAGGAACTATGTCAATGTAATAGCATATTAGATTTTGCAGATGAGCTATTCCTAAGGCAACATGAATTGTTTTGCTTTTATATTTCCACAGTTCATTCATTTGACAACTAACATTCAGCATCCATCTTTGATCTTGAAGGACTAGTACAATCAAAGGACAATCAGTCCTTACATTTGGGAATGTATAACGGCCCTGGCAGAGTCCGTGGCCGGAGAATATGCAGATCCACCCAAGCCCTGATGTCAGGGCTAGCCTTAGGTAGGCTTGGAAGGCGGTCAAACTTGTCTTCAGGCCTTTCAACATTGCTGTCTGCTGCATTTCCCACCAAGCATCAGGGATCCCCAAATTCTGATCACTAGTCATGGAGGATTTGGTATGTGCCATACATTTACATGTATCGTTTCTGATCCTTACATGAACTTGCAGGATCAGTATTATTTCCATTTCACAAATGTGAAAATGAGGCTCATTAAGTCTTAACCGCTTCCAAGGGGCAGAGCTGGATTTCGCCCAGGTCTGACTTCAAAGCCCCTCCTTAAGCTCATGACATCATCATGTCTCATCCCGAGACCTGAGACTTCCAGGTGGAGTTCACACCCAAACTTGTTCTTCCTGTTTTGGCTCCTGGTTCCCTTTGGCTTTGGGGCTATGGGGCTTTGGTATATAGACAGTAATGAATTTTTCTGGCGGGGTGTTGGGGGGAGGGTGGGAAATGGAAAGCATACACGGTTCTACTTCTATGAACTTCTGTTACTAGAATTCTGTTTCATTTCTGACAGGGACCTTAGGAAACGATACCTTTACCCAGAGGACTTGTAACAGGATAAATTTAAAGCAGCATGGCATATTGTTGATCACACAGACGACATGACTGCCAATTTAGCGTACTGTTAAGATTAGCCATTTGTGTTGGCTCGATGATGTTGTGAAAACTCCTGTTAGCTTCTTGGAACTACAAAACATGTGATGAGAAATTTTCCTTATTTTGCTTTGTAACTATCTGCCATTTGATTTTCACTTTAAAACATAAACTGACATCTCTCGGGTTTGTAACACAATTTTCCCATTGTAAGTCCCCCGAAACACACTTGGTTGGCAGAACAGCCCAATGAGCTGTTAAAAATCACCAGAAATCAATATTTCCATTAAAGACTCCTCTCTGGGGGCGCCTGGGTGGCACAGCAGTTAAGCATCTGCCTTCGGCTCAGGGCGTGATCCCGGCGTTATGGGATCGAGCCCCACATCAGGCTCCTCCGCTATGAGCCTGCTTCTTCCTCTCCCACTCCCCCTGCTTGTGTTCCCCGCTGGCTGTCTCTATCTCTGTCGAATAAATAAATAAAATCTTTTTTTTTAAAAAAAAAGAAGACTCCTCTCTGAAATTTACTGTGTGACTTTGGGCAAGCCACTTAACCTCCCTAAACCTTCAAATATAAAATGGTCATCATGAGGATCAAGCGAGATAATTTCTACATAAAAGGGCTTTACAAATTGTTAAGTATTATACAAACGTTAAGGGCATTTCTGGGCATCATTCTTAATCTGATTCATTCCTTCCTGAGAAGCAATCCTGTAATATAAAGGCCTTGACTTGAGTCTTCCATCTGTGATATCCTTTTGACCCTACCCTATAAAGGAAGAACCAAGACGCCTAGAATTCTGTCTGTAATTTACCACAGCTCTGCCAATAATCATATGTCATGAGCGCTGAACATTTTCTCCTTGGATTTCCTAATCCTGATTAAATGGTAAATCCTGAAGTTATGAGGTAGCAAAGCCTCATTTATCAAACCCTTAGGAAGAAGCTTCTCTTTTTGGAATTTTTTCCTTCCCCTATCAGTTAGCAGTTTATCTTTTATAATCACGGATTGCTGTCCAGGCAGTCTACTTGAGATAGAAGGCAGGGAGTAACAGACCATATGAGGACTGGTAAATGAAGATATCCCTCTGTTCCTTTCTTCTCATATGCCTCCTTACAGTTGGGGTGACAGGTACCTCTCCTGCCCAGTCATGGTTCTTTTTCTAAAAGTACCTTAGTGCCCCCTGCAGGTTATATGAGTTTCTCTTCCCACAATCTTGTTTATACTTTTTGGGTTTTTTAACCCTCTCCTGAAACAGACTAGTGCTAGGTTTTTCTCCATTTGCTGGAATCCAGGAGGATGGTAATTTCTAGTATTCTCCGAAATATTGAGAAAAACAACTCATCAGTGGTGATTTTGATCTCATGTGCCACATGAGGGTATTAATGGATCCTGAATCTTTGGCCTCACATTGGTCGCTATGAGACCATTACAGGTGCAAAGCTATGGGTGATATTTACAGATGGGAAATCTGAGGTCCAAAAGGCCAAGTAACTCTGCAGGGCTTCCAAAACTAACGTGCAGTGGTTGCAGGGCCAGAACTCAGGTCTTCCAGGGTTTATTCAAGTACCCTTTACCGTGTTTTGAATAGCTTCTTTTCCCTATTTTCAAAAGTATCTGTTTATATCTCAAAAACCTAACCCTGAGAGCTACTTATGTCATCCCTGGCTTCAGTAGATTACCGATGGATTAGAGCTTCCAGCCTGCCGAAAGGATGTGCTTGGCAATACTAATCCAATTTGTAACCACATCCTGGTGCTATTGCAAATGTCTCAGAGGTCAAAGGTATAATTTAGTGAGAACTAGAAAGTGCAATAAACATGGGGGAAGGCTCATTTCTTGATTTACTTGGAAGCTGCCTAAAGCAAAGTACTCCAGCACACAACCTTTTAATGATCCTCCTGCTGAAAAAGGCAGAAATCTATTGACTTTTTCTAGGTTTTATGATCTTGAAATTCTTGAACATTTTCTGAACCTTCTGTTTCCTGAAATATCACTCATTCATCCCCAAGGTCTTCATGGCAACCTCAATGCTGTGTTTGTCTTGCTTATTCTAAGTGCAGAAAGTCCGTGGACTCGAACTATTTATCATCTATGAATTTGGAACTCAGGAAAGCCTTTCTCTTTTGAAGCCATGTTGAGATTTTGAATACAATATTGAAGGAACGAATGCTATGTTTTAATCTAAATCCTTGGAAGAAAAATTAAAATTTGGGGGTATGATAATTAAGTCCTGTAGATCAAAGTGAAGGGTGAAAATATCTAGGTGTAAGTTCTGAAGGCCAAATGGAAGAAGACTTTGTGAAAATGGTAAATGTTTAAAGCACAAATCTATGTTTGTTCAGCTTCTGGATTTCCTCTTACTAAGTAGTTTTAAAGCTACTTAACAGTATTTAATTGATATTTTACTCACTATTTTACTTGCTTTAAGTCTTTCATACTCAAGCTCTCCCAATTACAACATGTACACAAAAAATTACCTTAGCCTATTTCTAAATGGCTAAATAGTTTGATGTAATTTCTATTAGAATTCGGTCATATTGATACTGCAGCTGCTGGAGCAGCATTTTTCAAGTGTCAATTCCAAGTCGTTAGTAGCTTGTAGAATCGATTTTGTTGGTTGTGCCCAGCACTAAAAAGAAGGACAGAAAGTGAGAAAGAAAGAGCAAGACAAAGAAATACAATTGCACGGAACATAGGAAAAGAGTGGTTGATAAGTATTGCTGTGTGAAACTCTGCTTTGGTTATGTGTGTATTTTGATTGTGACATAAATTGTATTTGTTACTGGAGTTGTAGTCAAACCGAGAGGCACTATTCTAGACCACAGTGGATAAGGGCAAGAGCTCCTTACCAGCTGTGTGTATCATTCTGTGCCTTGGTTTTCTTCTCTGAAGATATGTGTAATAAGACTGACAGAACAGGGTTGTTGTAAGAGTTAACTAGGAACTAAAATAATGTTGGTACGCAGTATCTGACATAGTGAAAAACAAATATTGTTGTTGTTTTACTAAGATTTATATTTGAAATTATATTTGAATCACTGGAAATAATAAATCAAAGTACTTACACTTCTCCCTTACTTCAAGATCCCTTACAAACTTCTACCTACTGAGCATATAGCCCCAGGAAAGAAGCTGGGCTCTCCCAAGTTAGAACAAAGGAGCCATTGATCAGTTTTAGATCTCATAAACTGACTCTTCTGAAACAACAGTCCTGAAATTTGGGTTATAAGAAAGAAAAGGATTTTCTAAATTGCTTCGTCTCTTCCTTAACAGATTGGGAAGCTGGCCAGACAAACAATAGTAGAGAGTCTTAACGGAGAGGGGGACAGGGTAAGTTAGGAACAAGGTGGGCCATGCCTGGCTTCTCAGGTACCACAGAATTTTGGGTAAAAGAAGGCAAAGAGGTAGGAAAGCATGGCTTCAATTTTTCTTCTCTTCACAAATTCCTGGAGATGAGAGTTCAGTGGGAGAGGAGAAGTATAGAGAGGTTGAGGGGAATGAAGAGGAGAAAACGGCTGCTGCTCTCCAAGAGGCTATGGGAAGCGATCGCCTACAGGCTTCTGCTTAAACTTGGGGGGCTGTTACATCAAATTAAATTCAGTGGCTTAATATGGTTTTGTACAGAAAGGTCTAAGTTTAAGCCTCTTAGAGTCTCCTTCTGCTCCTGTATGGTGTGAAGCTATCCAGAAGTTCCTGAGCATCCTGTGGCATGAACTGGAAGGATCTGGCTGAAAGTAATTGAAGGACCTGCCTGGCAGCTTTGCCGAATGAGGTTGCTGAAGGGGAATGAAGCCATCCACCACAGACTAAGGTCCAACTGGGAGTCACGGTCCTGTGTCAGGGATATACATCGTCAATGAAAGTGGAGACAGGGCCCAGTCTCCACGAGGAAATGGCGCCCCGTAGCATTGTCAGAGTTAAGTGAACAAAATATGACCGAAAAGCAGTTTTTAGCAGTGGGTACATCAGAATGCCCAGGGGATGGACAAGTCACTCCTGAGGTACTACCAGCTGTAGGAGTAGGCCAAACCTGGAGAACTGAGAGGATACCTCATGCACTCCAGGACTCCTCCTCCCCTAAGATTACGTACACCTCAGTCATCCTACAGATACGCAGGTGGAGAGGGCAAAACTCTGACAAGTGTTTCCCTGACTCATCTAAGCAGAAACTGGGTTACGTAAAGAGATGGGTTGAATTAGCAAGTAAGACTGAATTGGCAATTTAACTAAAACAACTTTTCTAAACTACCTGGTGGGTGTAGGATTGTGAAGAAAACCTAATCACTTAAAAAGAAGTAAAGAATCCTCATTTCTCTGCACAGCTGAGCATAGTGAAAATACATTTCTGATTTTTCTGTTTTATCATTATTATTGCATTATATCATTATATCTATGGGGATTGACTTTTTCTAAGTCTTTATTTGCTCGAGTCTCTGTGTCACGGAGTATTTTGAGTAACAGCTTCTTTGATACAAATTAACAACTAATTTAGATGTCTGTCTCTACCCAAAACTGGAACTACAGAACCAACCCCAAATGAATATTGAAGAAGGAAAAAAGGGGAAAGCCAGTCTTTGGGTTTTCATGTAAAATGCTGCCCAGCCCCAGAGGAATCCACAGTAAGGGACAGTAAAATAATGGTAAATTTTTTAAGTTTGCAGAGGACCTTTCTGCTTTGAGAGTCGATTGAAATTCAGCTCTAATTTTTGTGTCTTACATTTTAAAGTTAATCTCTTCCCCACAATTGTAGGGGAAAGATGGTAGTGAGGTGGAGGGGATATAAATTGTTAAAATGAAATAGGAAAAGAAACAATAAAAAGGACCTTCTATGGTCAGGACACTGATCTGTCCAGAGCTATTCGTCATCCCCCGCCCCACACACAACCGGCAGGATCCATGGCTGTCCAGACATGTTGACAAGCAGGGAGAGCAGAGGGCCACCGACACCCAAGGCCGACAGACCATCGGGCAGGTCAGGGCCAGGCCAGCATGTGTCCTTGCTTTTCATACCATTGGAGGCAAGATGAAATAGTGGAAAGAAGTAGAGTTTATTGATAATGTGCACGTGGGACTTCTCCCTTCAGTCAGATAAAATGGGCTGCAGTGCTTAGAAGCACTGTCTCCTAGCTGTGTGAACTTAGACAAATTGTGGAATCTTCCTAACTTTAGCCTCCTGAAAAATGGGGAAAAGAACTGAAGCTTCTCATGAGGCTGTTGTAAGTGATAGTGACAATTCGTGGAGAGCATGCACCGCACTATCTGGAACTGAGAATGGGTTCATCAGCTGGTCTTATTCATTTATCCTTTGGGGGCAGCTTTAGGCTTGAACCTGAATACCTACATGAAATTCTATAAAATACTTCAGTTTCTTGAACTAAATTCCCCTTGTTTGTAAAGTGGGACTAACTCACATCACGTGAGAGTATTTAGAGATTATGATAAGAAATAAATGTCAAGCTCTTCACTTTCCCCTTTCTTCCCTTGACCTGTGTCTTCTGTCAGTGTGGGTAAGAACTCCAGAAGACCTTGGAAGAGACACAACAGGGATGTCTTGGAACCTGTTTCTTTGTTACATATCCAGACCCTCTTGGATAACGGGTCTGGGATGGGAGTAGGTGGCCTCAGAGAAAGCAGATGTGAAACTGATGGAAAGAACCTCACAAGAAGAGAAACCGAGAGTTAGCGCAGAATTAGAAATGAGAGTCATGCTGACCTCCAGACCGTTTGTTACATCACGGTCAGAGATCTCTTTCCACAAGTTCTGATGTTTCTAAAAATTCTCTGGATAGTGCTCTCTGTTGCTTCCCACAGAAAGTCTAATTGCCTCGAAGACCACCTATGCTAAGGTTCCGGCCTCCTCTTCAGGATTATTGCCAGCTGTCCCCCTCCATGTGCCTTTCCTAGTAGGGAAGGAGGGACGGAAATTAATGAGGAAGTTATTATTGAAATAGAGTTGGAAGGCCTTCGCAACTTGGCAAAAATTAATTTCAGGTGGAGGAAGGGGAGTGATAAAATTAGAGGAAAAAAAGTCATGAATGACATTAAGCTGTTTCTTTCTTACCAGATATTAAATTAACTCTGGCAGCAATGAGTTCAGAACAATGCAAGTGTCCCCTGATTTATATTTCCTAGATTCTAAGACATAACTGACTGTAACATACATCATAAATTCTCTAACAGGAAAAAAAGAAAACATATCATTTATACGACACATCTTGATTTTAAATCATATGGGAAATAAAATTCTTTATTCCCCCCTTCATTCAACAAATATTTACTGAGAACCTAGTATATGCTAGTCCTTATTCTAGGAACTAAAAGTAAAATAGAAGTAAAAATTCCTGTCAAATGGAAGGAGTCAGAAAATAAACATAATAAATTACTTACGTAGATGATAAGTACAATGGGTAAAAGGTAAAGCAGAATAAAGGAAATCAGGATGCCCAAGTGGGTGAGGGCAGACGTTGGTATTTAAATAGGTGAGTGAGAATCAGTCCCACCAAGAAGGTAGCATTTGAGCAAATGACTGGAAGGGAGAGAGCAAACCCAGTGGTCCTTCCGGAGAGACCCGTCCAAGCAGAGAGAGCAAGTAGTGCAAATACATACCAGCTATGGTAACATATGTTCCAGGGTTCTAGAATCACATGAACTGCGGAAAGACAGTCCTACCTACTATATCTCCTTTCTTGGAGGTCAAAATAAGCATTAGCACACATTATTAAAGCATTGTGAAACAAAATAAAGGTGTTTTAACTTTATTTAACCCAGCACATCTCAAACTTGTTAACATAAATGGTTGTGATGGACATCTACAAAGATCTCCAAGGACACCAGTTTTCTGTGAGAGAAATGTTGAGTTAGAAAAATATGATTTCTGTAACTGGTATTATTTTCTGAGAGATCTCTACTATGAAATCTGACTAATCCGTTGATATGAATATCTTTCATATTTCTCTTTGAGCTCTGGAGTTGTACCATGTGGTTATTAACTAGGCATCCAAAAGCAATAATGCCGTGATTCCATTTATTGAATTGACAATCAAACTAATAGGCCACTATATTCTTGGATTTTATACCTCTTTCAGGAGTAGAAATGTTATACAAGTGTTATTGACCCTACTATTCTGGAACTGTCTTGCAAATTAGGACCTAAATGCTTAAATTATATCCTTGCCCTTGCACAGGTTTGAAAAGTTGGTTCTAGATGGGAACACCCTTTTATTCATTGCTGAAGCAGTACATGCTGGCTGTAAGCATGCCTCGCCTAACAGCAAAAGAATGTTCAGAAGCATGCCCAGCTAAATGAAATGACAGGGGGCATTTAAGTAGGCAAAGTGTTGTTACTCAGTTTCAAATGATTCCAGGATATCAGAATTACCATTCCCTACTCCTGCAAAAGGCACTTTGGGAATGGTAATTGTCATTAGTGTTAGACCTCTGGCTTCTTTCTCCTTCTCTTATTCCAGTTGTTCCTGACAGACTCCGAGGACGAGAACTGGGATTATTGTGAGGAATGCAAAAAGTCTGGTAGTTTCCCACGCCGTTGGCATGAGGCTATCACAAGAATTTCTCCACTGTCTGTAATTTTTGAACATTTGCCTCAACAAATAATTTAAACAGCAAAAGTAGAGTCCTTCCCATCTAGGACCTTTAAGTCTGAGGCAAGTTGCTCAATTTATTTCAAGATATTGCTTTGAAAGATATTCCTAATATGGCTCATTGATTATTTTAAACGAGATCATTTGCTACATTTGATCATCTTTGCTTATTTCAATTAAATCAGCTTTTTATAACTTCTAGAAAGCAAATAGTGTATGTTGGCCATCAGTCTCCTATTTAGGCTGAAGTGTTTCCGGAAAGTGGATCTTGCAAAGAAGCCGGAGTTCAGGATCTCTGTAGGCAGGGGTGAGTGAGAGCTTGGAATATACTGGTAAAGTCTAAATTGAATGTTCTTTTAATCTTTCCACCACCTGCTGCAATCTGGGGTCTACCATGTCCAGAACCTGGCCTAAATGAGGAAAAACATGATATGTGGAAATATCAAAATAGTCTCTTGGGACATTGCTCACATTCTGGTTACTGGCACAGGAAAATCAGGCTACAAATATTACAAAAACCAGCAATGACTTAACACAAAAACATTATCTTCAGATTTCTACATATTTTCCCTGTTAACCTAAAGGAATAACCTTTCATAAGGTGTCAGTAGAGGTTCTAGGAGATTCTCGATACAGTTTTTTATATGTTAATTCCCTCCCCAATAAAGTTTAAGTTCTCAGAAGGCAGGAACAATCCGTCATATATCTACATTTCCATGCTGGACATATGGTGGGCCCTCAGAATGTGATTATTTGTTGGTTGACTGTATGTAGTATTAGGTATAATTAAACATTTAAATTATACTTTGTAAAGGTTTTTTTCTTATTGCCACCTTTCTGTCTTAATTGCTACCATTTCTCCCTGGATTACTAATTTCTCTTTCTCTTTTGTTTCTTTTCCACCAAAAGCAAAAGCGACATTAAATTGAAAATTGAGGGGTGCCTGGGTGGCTCAGTCAGTTAAGTAACTGTCTTCAGCTCAGGTCATGATCCCAGGGTCCTGGAATCGAGTCCCGCATTGGGCTCCTTGCTCAGCAGGGAGCCTGCTTCTCCCTCTGCCTGCCACTCCCCCTGCTTGTGCTCTCTCTCTCTGTCAAATAAATAAATAAATAACATCTTAAAAAAAAAAGAAAAGAAAAGAAAATTGAGTCACATAATCCCCTTGGTTGAAGCCCTTCAATGTCTCAACCTTTCCTTGGACATAAGCTGGAATATATCCACATTTCCTAGGGCCTATCGGTGTTGGTATGATCTGGTCCCTATTTATTTTTCCATTCTTGGGCCACTTTCCCTCTCCCTCCCCTCTCACCAGTCTCTGGCCCCACTGGTCCTTTTTTCCACAGCCCCAACCCCTCCTCCCAGGTCTTACGACCTTACCACAGGTTGTTCTCTCTGCCTGGAATGCTCTCCTTGTCCTCACGGTTTGCATAGCCAGCTCATTCGCTTCTAGAGGTCTCTGTTTGGTCTCTTGTGATTGCCCTATGTAAAGCTGGTCGCCTCTGTTAGTCTCTTGTTTAGATATTTAACCATTTCTTTCATTGCACTTGCTATAAACTACAATTATTTTCTGTCTATCTATCTGTATAAGGGAAGACATTGTGCCAATCTTGCTCACCATTATATCACCAGTGTGTAATTCAGTGTCTGGCATATGGTAAGTGTTCAATTACAAAGACAGAGTAAGTTTTTTTAATTAAATTCTGTCTCACTCCCAGAAATAAACCCATGCATAAATGGTCAATTAATTTACAACAAGGGAGGCAGAATATACAATGGGGGAAGGACAGTCTCTTCAATAAATGGTGCTGGGAAAACTGGACAGCAACATGCAAAAGAATGAAGCTAGGCCTTATCTTATACCCTGAAAAAAATGGACTCAGTGTGGCTTAAAGACTTGAATGTAAGTTCTGAAACCATGAAACGCCTAGAAGTAAAACATAGGTGATCAGCTTCTTGATATAGGTCTTGGCGATGATTTTTTGAATTTGATACCAAAAACAAAAAGAACAAAAGCAAAAATAAACAAGTGGGACTGCATTAAACTGAAATACTACTGCATAGCAAAGGAAACTAACCATCAACACAATGAAAAGCCAACCTACTGAGTGGGAGAAAATATCTGCCAAACATGTATCTAATAAGGGTTAATGCCTGAACTATATAAAGAACTCATAAACTCAAAAGCAAAATCCATGCAATCCAATTTTAAAATGGGCAGATCTGAACAGACGTTTTCCCAAACAAGACATACAGATGGCTAACAGGGACATGAAAACATGCTTAACATCATTAATCATCAGGGAAATGCAAATCAAAACCGTGGTGATATATCACCACATACCTGTTAGAATGGCTATTATCAAAAAGACAAGAAATATCAGTGTAATCAGGATGTGAAGACAAGGGAATCCTTTTTGGTGGGAATGTGAATTGGTGCTGCCACTAGAGAAAATAGTGTGGAGGTTCCTCAAAAAATTAAAAATCAAATTACCGTATAATCTGGCAATTCCACTTCTGGGTATTTATCCAAAGAAAATGAAAACACTAACTCAAAAAGATAAATGCATCCCCATGGTCATTGGAGCAGTATTTACAATAGCCAAGATATAGAAGCAACCTAAATGTCTGTTGGTGGATGAATGGATAAAGACGATATGATATGCTCACACCGTGGAATATTATTCAGCCATAAAGAGAATGCAATCTTGCCATTTGTAACAATGTGGATGGACCTCAAGGTTATTATGCTAAATGAAATAAGTCAGACAGAGAAAGACAAATACTGTATGCTCTCTCTTATATGTGGAATCTAAAAAAAAGAATACATGTGGGGGATGGGCAAAATGGGTGAAGAGGAGTGGGAGATACAGGCTTCCAGTTACGGAATAAATAAATCACTGAGATAAAACTTAGGGCATAGGGAACACAGGCAATAATACTATAATAGCATTGCATGGTGACAGATGGCAGCTACGGTCGTGATGAGCGTAGGATAAGGAATAAGTTTGTGGAATCGCTGTGTTGTACACATGAAACTAATGTAACATTGTGTGTCAACTATACTTCAATAAAACAACAGTAGGGACAAAACAAGTCAATAGATAGTTAGAATGGATTCCTGGTTGCCAGAGGCAGGGCGAGAGGTGGGAAAAATGGGGGTAAAAATAAATAAATAAATAAATAAATAAATAAATAAATAAATAAATAAAATTAAAAAAAGATTATTTGGTCACTTTGTGCAGTGTGAATTAAGAAGATCCAAGAGTAGGAGCAGGAAATTGAATAGGAGATTAATGCAATAATACAAAAAAGAGACAGTGGCCATTCCAAGAAGGATTGTAGTTGAGGACAGAAGAGATTGAGTGTGGGAACAGGTTCAAAAAAACAAAAAATAAGCCCCTTTTGGAGATGAATGGCAACAATCTGGTACAAAGCTGGGATGACATTGAAGGGTATTTGGTAGCTGCTACAGCACGATGCTAACCAATCGAAATGGACTTGGGCAGTGGCCATTAAAAACAAACCCAAACTTCTACTTTCCTAATGTACTTTGTAAAACTGGCATGACTTTTGAAAATACAAATCCATAACCTACAATGAATGGACTGGAAAATTTTTAGGAAAAAAATGTTTTAAGACTGAGTTTAGTCATAAAATGTCCTAAGCATTATAGTACACTCTGGATTTTGGAAATTTGAAATAACCTTTTCAACTCCCCTTTCCTCATTTTGCAGATAGAGAAACAGAACCACAGAAGAGAAATGATCTGCCCGGGATCTCAAAGCTGGTTAGCCGCGCGGCCAGAATTAGAGTGTCTAATTTGAGGTTCATTTCACCATGCCACCTGTCTGGTAGAACAGTGTTTACTAGATGCTTGGAGTTACCAACAATCTATAATTTTAGAATCTCAAAAATGAAAATCCTGAGTTTTGGAGAAAGCAGAAGTTGTCTGTGTGGTTTTGAGGGTTTGCCTTTGAAAGCAAGGATTATGCCTTTTTCCTTTATCTTTTCCCATTTCACTGTTGGAATTCAAATGTAATGGCTGGAGCTAGAGCAGCCACGTTGGATCCATGAAATGAAAACCATATATGTTGAGAGTGGCAGAGCAAAAAGAGAGCAACATCCTTGATCCCCAAATTATCAATCCATCTTATCAGTCCTGGAATACCTGGGAAAACTTTTCCATGAGAGGGAAATAAACATCTGTCCTGTTTAGGGTTCCTTTCTATAACTAGTACACGATTTGGTATCTATAAGTGGCATGCTGTCCTAAAAAAAGTCTTGATTGTGCAGGATTGGGTGATGGGTGGTAATGATAATAATGGTTAGAAATTTGATGACCCTTCATTAGACCACTGCAAAATATTCGGTAAAATTGTTGTCTGTAATATGTGGGAAGTTAGACCAGGTGCCAACACAGCTTGTAGTTTTAGAGCTGTGTGTATGAGTTGTACTGTCCCTTGGAGACATTTTAGAAATTTGTGAAGCTCTTTTGGGTTGTTACAATAAATAGAGGAGGGAATTCTGTGGTCAGGGCCAGGGATGGTAAATGTCCTGCAATGTAGAGGAAAGTCCCACACAGTAAGAACTGATCTACATCCCTCATGATGTCCCTCATGATTTTTTTTCAGAAATGCAAAGACACTGTAAATTGGGGGAAGCTTTTGTGTTATCTTATTCCAAACTTTACTAAGAATTGCACACCATTTCTGAAAATCACCCACTGTAATGCTGCCTCAGCATAACTCAGTATCATGGCATGAAGCTGCATTTCTGGCTATTGTATTCACAGAGATTCTGTGTATAGGTTCAAGCATCTCACTACTTCATAATGTCTTCTAGTGTGGTTGCGCATGAATGTCTACTATGAATCATCTCAGAAGTTACGTGTGAAAATTTCAGATTATGCCCTCCAAAGAAAGCATGAATTCCTCTACCCTTTTCTCTTTTCCTGCTGGCTGAAGGCAAACATGATAGCTGGAGCTGGAGCAGCCATATTGGGTCAGGAGACAAAAGTCACAGTTGAGGATGACAGAGTAGAAAAAGCCTGTGTCCCCAGTACTACACTGCCGCCATATGCTGGCCGTCTAAACTGTTCTGTGAGAAAGAACAAACTTTTATATCATTTGAGCTTCTGCGTTTTGGTCTTTTTGTTGTTGTAACAGCTTACGTAGATTTTTATCTAATATAGACATGAAGAGAAAATATAAATAAAATGTAGCACAAGTCACAGAATTTCTTGTTAAATATCTAGTCCTGGAAATGTTTTCAATGACAAATTAAAAAACCAGCATAAATATAATACCAACAACTTGAAAAAGATGTTTAATTAATTAATTTTTTTCTTTCACTGTAACCAAGAATATGGAACTGGCATAAAAAACTTGAGAATAGGTAAAATAACAGGTTCACTTCTTATAAGGATAAAATAATTTTAATTACAGATAGTATTCCTATGAGTTATATATATATATATATAATTTGGAAAGGTAGAGACTCATGTTTCAGGCATAAGCATGATGATTTATTCTATTTATGTACATATGTAAATACATAAATAAGCATCCCAAATCCCCAAATAGATACAACACCATGCCAAGTTTCTACATGTACACAATAGATAAATCTCACAAATTTAGAAACAGTAATTTGAAAACAGAATAAAAGTAGGTTAAGGGACTTGGAATTTTTTATGTGTTTAACACGTATTTTTTACAAATAAAGATCTTTTGTGTTTAAAGTGAATAGTGATCTTTTTTTGGATAATTATCCTTAATTCATATAGTATTGGCCTGCTGGGAACTATATTTTTTCACATAATGACAGTTTCATAATTATGTTGTGATTTAAGGACCAAATATATTTATGCAGAGCCTAACTCAGTGCCTTGTACTCAGTAGGCACTCACTAAATGTTTGGCTACATGAATGTTGAATGATTATGTTCCTGAATGACGGACAATTGTATTGGCTCCCATTTTATCATTATGTTGATTATAGAACAGGCCAATTAAAATATTCCAACAAAAGAACTCAAAGAATTCTATTTATAAGTCTGGTCTTGTCCATTAAAACATACGCACACACATGCACACACACACCAATTGAAGGAAACAAAGAAAGAAACGAAAAAAACTGGAATCTTGGTAATCAAGTGAGTTTCTAAGAGAGCAAATTCCGAAGATCGAGATGAGAATAGAAGCCGTGGTTGCTGATTCCCCATTTCAGTGCTTTGTTTTAGCTGACCACACTTCCTCCCTCTGTAGAGAAAATCGATGCACAATGAAATTATCTGTACTCATCTCTCGTAAATAAATAGCAGAAATCTTTCTTGTTTCAAGACATCAATGTGAAACAATTGTTCACATGAAGAATTTGGTTTGTTTTTCTCAACAGCTCTTCAATTTTCCATTTTGCCAATTAAAAAAAAAAGTAAAACATTTTCATAAAGTGATCAGACAGCTACTACAGAGATGAAATACAAAATTTTAAAATTATTTAGAGAAAATTTCACTCAAATATCTGCTTGACGTACATTATTCAGAAACAACAAATGTTTGCATGTTAATGCAAACTTGTAATTTAAAAGAGAATTTGGAGGGAATGAAAAATGTAATAGATGAGCAGTAAAGACAGCAAGTATTGGGTGGATGCCTGTATTTAGCAGCTAAATGTATCACCCTTAAGTTGCATGTCTGAGACCCATGTACTTACATCTGTGCACATATCAAATCTGTGTCAGTATGACTCTATTTATAATGTCTGTATGTACAGTTAAGGGATTTAACAAATTACGTCTGAAAGTACACTTAGGATGCCCCTGATGATGTTTTTACATGTGTAGAATGTTAGGCTTTTTCTGGGTATTTTATACTCTGCCTCTCCAATTTGTTTTTAGATTTCAAACCTACTTTGCAGGAACTGTATCTAATTCAGTGTTCTTTGCACCATAGGCATACCACTTGTACTAAATAACTGTTTATCATCGTCGAGTGCCTTAAAGTAAACACAGCACAATTTCATCTGCCAAAACCCTGCTATGCATTTATACGTTGCTTTTAAAAACACATAACCCCAAGTAAATCACTTAAACATGGTCTGCTGTACCATTTTGGTCTGCTGTCTGTTTCTTCTTCTTCTTCTTCGAATGTTACATATATTTTCACGGCATCTCCATTTTTATGTCTAGATCAAACCATTTTAACTACAAATTCGATTATTTGAAAAGATAAGTTTTTGGTCTTTGATAAAACTTTACCGTTCAGAGAAAAGGCGGAAAGAAAAAAGGGAAACGAAAGGGTGGGACGGGACAGAGCACACACACTCTTACACTCAGACACATGTACAGTCAAGAAGGGTACATCACTACAGAGCAACATTCCAAAGATAGAGACATTTAGTTATGGAATGGTTAATAACAGATCTTTAATTTGAAAAAGATTGGAAAACCAAAGAGATATTTAAAATATTTTAAAATCACTCTCACATCTTCCTTTGTTGCTTCTTTTCAGTTCTTTCAAAGAAACTTGACAGCTCTGGGAAAACAAAACCCTTTAACAATTCTCGAAGCTTAGAGTCCCAGTCTCAGAAAAGAACTCTTTCAATGCTCTACACACTTAGAGAAGACTTGAACTCAAGTACTAAGCAACAGCTCAGTAGCGGCGATTTCAAATCACTAAGATTCATCCAGAGATGCTAAAAAACTTAGAACCCTGATTGTGATTTAAGAGAAAAAAGGGGAAAGAGAGAGAGAGAAGAAAGCTTCTCAAATGTATGCTCTTGTCATTGAACTTTTTTAAAAAATCACAGCTTTCACCCAATACCTAAAATAATAAAGAATCTCTAAAAATAACTTGCATTTGGTTCTGTAACTTTTGAAAAAACTTTAAAGAATGGCGGCATTTTTCCATTCTTACCAGACACTGAATATTCTCAGGCATAAACCATGTAACGTATCTCTAAGATGGGACATGACTGTTACAATCCTAGATTTATAGAAGTGGAGTCAGTGGGGTGTAGCCAGAAACTCATGAGTTCAAGAATCAGAAGACCTTGCTAGGTATCATCCTCGAACACCAATGCAGTCTAACTTGGACAAGCTATTTAATCTCTCAATCTCACGTCTCTTATCTGAAAAATGGGAATTGTATTATTTGTCTTGTCTTAGCTCAAAGTTGTCATGTAGATCAAATGAGATCATACATGTGAAAGTGCTTTGATGCTGCTAGAGCGAGATGCAGATACAAACCATGATCTCCGGACACAGCTCGAATCAGCGGATAAGGAAAATGAAGACTACTGGGGTTAGGTGACACCCACATTTTAATGCACGGCAGGACCGGAATTAGAACTTGGGTTTACCAAAGTCTGTAAAAAGAGATTTTCCTCCGATTTTCATGGTGAGGCTTTGCCTGAAAAGCCCACAATATAAAAGTGTCCCATGGGTTCCCTTTCTTTTTGGAATTCATGAGATGATCTCTTACGCTAGGAAGGAGTCAAGACCTACAGAATGAGTAGAGACACTCATCCCCCAGACTCCGAAGTGCCTAAGACAATGATTCCTAGTTGGCGCTCCTGAGATGTCTAGGGGCAAGTCAGACGGGAGGAGCGATTGGACTTGGAGTTATTTCCATAAAAAATACACCAACCTCGGTGATAGAATATATTATTATAGCTTATATACATTTGTATTGCAATGCTTCCAAGGTGTGTAGCTGCTACTAAGATTACTCAGATGAAATTCATCTGAAGGCATTACGGAATTCAGAGTGGCTTTTGGTGTTTTGTATTTTTTTTAATTAAAGGATTAAAGTACATACAACTACTGGAAATAAGGACAACTCAGACTTTGAAAAAATTGGGAAATTTTGGCCCAATCCATTTCTTCCTATGCTGGAATAATATAGTGAGTAGGTATTTGTTGGGAAACAAATTCAGGGGAACATATCTAAGGGCAAAACTATGTGGGAGCACCTCCATCAAAAAAAAAAAAAAAAAGTGTGTGATGGGGCACCTGGGTGGCTCAGTCAGTTAGGCGTCCAACTCTTGGTTTCAACTCAGGTTATGATCTCATGGGTCATGAAATTGAGCCCCACTCCAGGCTCTGTGCTCCGTGGGGAGTCTGCTTGAAGATTCTCTCTCCTTCTGCCCCTCCCCACACTCATGCATGCCGGCCTGCACTTTTTTTCTCTCTCTCTCAAATAAATAAATAAATACATCTTTTTTAAAAAGTGTGTTAGTAGGGGCACCTGGGTGGCTCAGTGGGTAAAGCGTCTGCCTTCGGCTCAGGTCAGGATCCCAGAGTCCTTGGATGGAGCCCCACATCAGGCTCTCTGCTTAGCGGGAAGTCTGCTCCTCCCTCTTCCTCTGCCCGCCTCCTCCCCCCCTTGTGTGCGCTCTCTCTTTCTGTCACTCTCTCTCTCTCAGATAAATAAAATCTTTAAAAAAAATGTTTGTGAGTAGTCCACATTTCTTTAAAAGATGATTATCCAAATAATTCTAATCGCTCTTCAGTTGGTCATTATTTTGATACAATTTTACTCTTTTATTCATCGATTTCACATGGCTTTTTCGGATTTCCTGATGGTAAGAATGACCACTAAATTATTTTGTGATTTTAGTTTTTGTTCAGTCTGAAAATTCCTTGGAATAACTTGGTGAGAGGATAAAATCTGCAGACCAAATTATTATTCATAAAAGTTTAGTGCTTAAGCTTAGACTTACATTCAATGGATGTTGAGATTGTAAAAATTTAAGAAAAGGAAATGTGCATTCTGAATTTGATACATAACTCTTGCAAATCAACACATCCAGAAATTCTCCTAGCAGGAGAACTTGAAGAGTAAAGGAAAAGTTATGGTAATCTTATTTAATGGGCTTCTAAGGATTTATAACAAAATGTCAATTATGTATAAAATTTTAAATGGGAAATGGGAAAAATGAGGATAAGAATCACTGGAGTAATTAGTAATAATAATAGAGTTGCAATTTATTGAACTCTTATGCACATTTAAGCTTTATAATAACCCTGAAGTGTAGTTATTCGTATTCCCATTTGCAGATGAGGAAATTAGAAATAGTGGACCAAAGCCATGGAGCTCATAAATGGCATAACTGGAATTGAAACTCAGTTCTAGCTCGACCCAAAGTCTAGGGTGTAAACTTCAGTTATCTGGGGTGAAGAAATGGCAACAGAAATATTCAAATAATTTCTTGCACCAGCTGACCCTAATATGTGGCTGTGGTTCAAAGATGGGTCCAGGTATTGTGTGAGCTGGAGCCTATACAAATTTAAGAAACTAAAAAAAATTAGATATGGGGCTCATGCAAGTGAAGGGTCCGTTGACCTTCCTGATAAATCTATCTTGGAGTTAGTTGGTTTCAGGCATACAGCCAACCCCTAACCCAGGCTCTTCATGCTAGTTAAGATTCCCATCCTAACCTTAAATCAACAATTTGTGCACTAGCACTAAGCATTTGTGCTAGGCCTTAGGGTGGTGGTCCTCAATTTATTATTATTATTATTATTATTATTATTATTATTTTGCTTTTTTCTGCTCTAACTTATGAAAGGATATAACAAAGTCCCTTCCATAACAGTGGTTCATTAAGACATGGATTCCTGGCAGTAAATGTCATTTCTCTGAAGTGAGACTCACAGCATCAGAATATGAGAGTGGTTTTCTTCTTAAAACTAGAACTGTGTATTATGTATTCTATGCCCTAATTATTTATTGCCTGTCCACTGTGTATTAAGTATGCTGCTAGTTTCTAGATGACAACACAGAACCACAGAGATAAACCTACCCTAAAGTGACTTTTAATTCTTGAAATTGGTTTGTTACATCACCTCCTCTCAAATAATACAGGTTCCAAACCTTAGTGCCAACCATGACTTTTTTCCTTTCCTTCTCCACATATCTAGTCTCCTGTGTTGATTTTTCCCTGTGAAATGTCTTTTGATTCAATCCCAATTCTCCTCTTCTGTTAGCACAAATCCTTGTCTCTTCAAACTCTGATTATCAGAAAACCTTTCTTTCAGTTTTCTTCTTATTTCAACAAATATTTGTTTGCAGGTATGCATCAGATAGAATGCTAGGTACTGATGCATCTCTGCTTTTTCCTCTCCGATCCATTCCATATACTGAAAATACACTCTCCTCTGGTCATGCAGAGCCTCTACAGGTTTCGTCCTAGTGTAATAAGACTGAATGCAATGAGGCCGAGTGTGAAGAAGAAGATCACAGGATGTTTCTGAGTTGGGGCCATCCAGAAAAAGGAGCAGCTTGAACTGATCTTAAATAAGGTGCACGCCTGGATGGACTGCCTCCTGAGCCCGCACTGACATGCAGGAAAAGCCGAAGCCCAGGAAATGGGAGATGGCCTATTCATCCTGAACTCCTGGGCCTGCCTCTATTGGAGAGATGTCTGGTGATCAGTATTTATTAGTTGATTGATTACAGTGTGTACTGAGCCACAACTCCATTCCAGGCAGTTCACCCTGCAGCCATCATGTGGCCCCAATTTACACCTTCCACTGTCTCCCCTTCATTACTCACCCTCACGCAACAGTCAGGCCAATCTCTCCACTTTCATTCCTTTCTGTGAAGTTGTTTACGTAACTTCTCTTGTAAGCCCTGTCTCTCTCCTTCCTGCCTGGAAACAAAATTCACGATTCAGGTGCTCCTCAACCATATCCAGTCTTCGGTCATCCATTAGTGACTTCTACACACAGTGAGATTGCGAGCTTTGGGGTCACACTGATCGGGTTTTATTCCTGACTCTATTATCTGCCGGCTTTGTTACATTAGGCAAGTTAACCCACCACTGTAAGACACAGTTTCTGTGTGCCCCCTCGGGTAAGTATATTGAGGATAAATTATAGTACCTCGTATAAAGTTGTTGTGAGGATTAAATAAGATGGTCTGTTTAATGTAGCTAGTCTATACTATGTGCTCAGTACACGCTGGTCTTAGGATTCTTAACCGCCATCTCTACCAGTATCTTGAGGACCTCCACGTCATTGACGTACTTCCTTGATATCCCCCAGAGCACCTCATACAGACCGGACAAAGAGTAATCATCCAATAAATACATAATGCGCCCGATATGTACTGGATGGTGCATTGTAACAAATACTGCAGTTATTTTCCGGAGAGCGCCACAGGGCCCATCTGAGACTGGCTGTCTGTCCTTGCTACGGTCCATTATTAGCACCAGCTTCATCCTGTCTTCCTGGCCCCTCATCCTCATGCTTCGTATTACAAGTCACTAATGTTCTGGTTTCTTACTTTAGCTTCTCTCCCAAATCTCTTCCTCCCTTGTCCTTTCCACTGCCCGTCACCTCCACACCAGCTGCTGTGCTGCTCCAGCCTCCCCTGGTGGGCCCGCAGCTCCAGCTTCGTTCCTGGATTCCGTCCCCCCACCACTGCCAGGTCAACTCCCTCCAACAGCAGTTTTCAGCCCGTCTTCCCCCACTGCTCATTTATTTACCCAATAAAGCCCACACTCCTCCGCTTGGTTTTTAACGCTCTTCATAAATCTCTTTTCACCTTTCCAGCAACGTTCATATTTAGCTCCACGTGCTCTTCGTTCTAGTCTGGAAATCTTACTCATTGTCCTCCTAACACCCTCTTCTCTCCAGTTTGGCTTCTGCTCTTTTCCCCATTTAAAATACCCATTCCTAGTCTCCTCATCGATACAGATCCTGCCCATCCTTCAAGATGGCCTTAAAATTCTATTTTATCCATAGGTTTTCTTTCTACATCCACCAGCAATGAACGGCTGCCGGCTTGGATCCTGCGACAGCGGCTGGAGCGCTCACCATGTGGCCGGCACTACGCCGAGGGCTCCGGGACCGAAACGGCGAGGCTCTGTTTCTGCTCTAACGAGTCTCCGTGGTCCCCTTTCCACGCCGCACAGTACTCACTGCAGCACTAGTTTTGGTACAAAACGCATGTTGCTTATTTTACCCACTAACACCACTCCGAGACTAGAAAACAGTAGGGAGGCCACGTGACGCGCTCGGCGTCGTGCAGCTGGTTAATGATCTCCTTCGTCTTCGAGCGTTCCTAATGTGAGCAGAGGGTGTGGTGATGCCAACAGCACCCGACCACTTAAGCGCTCAATTTGAATTTCTTGGATAAAAACATTTTGATTTTTATATATGGACTTTTGGTTTTGCTTTTGCAACTTTCACAGCTAGAAGTGATCGAAAGACCATTGGCTTTTGATTTTTTTATACCCACAAAACATATCCTTTACCCTGATAGCCAGAGAAATGTCGCAGTCAGAGGTGTCCCAAAATGGTCAATACAACTCTTTCAAATAAGATTAATATGTGCATTACGCTGTATAAATAGGTGGACTTGTAGTAGCTTTGCCCTTAGGCGAACTTACTCCAGAATTTTAGTAACAAACAAATAGAAAAAAGATCTGATTTAATTTTTATTTCCCAAATATGAAGAGTTTGTGTATTTGGAATAGACTGCCCTTTGGGCAGTGCTGATGGAGGTGATGGCAAGGTAGGCATATATACATCAGCAGGAGCTGGTTTTGAAGCAGGAAAAATATAAACATTCACCCAAAACAAAATCTTTTCCCTCTCGAACATATATTTACTTCAGAGAAAAACCTCAGTAGAAGGGAGTCCTAATTGGGGCTTATGAAAGTTTAACACAGAAAGATGTTAAACATTACATTTCCTTTTTTTTTTTACACATTCGAAGTAATTTTCCTTTGAAGATGCATATGACATTTTGCTTTCTCTTTCATCACGTTTACTTTAAAAAGGTTAATTTTATTTTATGGCCATCTATCTATTTACAAGTAGTTTGCTACTTACCAAGCTGTTACACCTAGATAAATTTGTTGTACAAATTCCATGTGAAGGGGGGCATTCCTGTAGGGAAAATATCTACAGTGCATAAAGTGCAAAATAGCTGACCAGGGTTTTATTATCATAACTTGTATCATTTCTGGACCACTGTCACTAGACATTAATTCCCATAGGGTCAAAAGTTATTCTGCATGCCTATGTGTTGCAAAGTTGCTTTCAATTATTAATAAAACAAGCAAATATTAAATGAGATGCACTATATGATACAAGGAAACAAAATAAGCTTGCAAATCTACTTAATTTTATCTCTTTAGTTTTTATATACTTGTTTAAAATGAGACATAGAAAATTCTCTGTACATTTAAACTGGGAAGGCACAACGAATAGTATCTCCATGCTCTCATTCTTCTCGATGAGTGCCCCTGCTTGTGCGTCAAGGTGAGGATATATTTGTAATTATTAGCACCCCAGGCTTATCTTTCTTTATCAGCTTCATTATCAAGTAAATATCAACCCAGTTATTAGGAAAGAATGCCAAGTAATTGGAAAGCCTCAAAGAAAATCATGGCAAGATTTAGAACATTTGAGTCGAAACTGTGCTGGGAAGTGTCTAACCACTGTCTCTCCCCGTCCCCGGCACTAATAATGCCCTGATTCGTTGTGCTGCTGCTGTCCTTGGGGAGAATGCGCCCATGAAAGACAATTGCAAGCTACCAACACGATGCCACGAAAACAGAGTTGGGAAGACATTTTGTAAATTATGTCAGAAAGTATACTTAGGATGTCCATTTTGACATTTTTCCATGCGTAGAATATTAGGTTCTTTCTGGGTGCTTTTTAAACCCTGCCTCTCTGAGTGGTAAGTTCAAGCCTACCTATTTGAAGGGAGCTGGCTCCAACACACCGCTGAGCAGTTCTCCCTTTAGTTAGAAAACATGTGCTTGAAACCAGTCGCACTGGGTTATGGGGTATAACTGTCAGTCACAGGCTAAGGTATTTAAAGTTTATTATATTCCAATTTGGTTTTGAATATTAATACACTCAAAAGATTCTGATTCAAAAGATACAAAAGTTATGAGAAGTCTATCATCCCTGTATCCTAGCCATCAGGTTTTCTTCCCTGGAGATGAACAATGTCATCAATTCCTATATCTGTGTCGTGTATCTACACAAAAATATTCTATGCAAATGTATATAACCTATCCCCTCATTTTCAAAACATAAATGGTAACATACTATACGTACTGTTTTCACCTTTTGTTGTTAATACATATTGATAGGTGTTTTACATTTATATATGAAGAGTTCCCTTATTCTTTCTATAACTGCATAAATATTAAATTGCATGGCTCTCCCATTATATTTCTGAACTGCCTCCTATTGATGTGGCTCTGTTTAGGTTATTTTCTATTTTTTGCCTTTACCCATGCACGAAGTTCCCATTATGGCATTTTATATGCGTGGTTTTGCACACGTATATGTATAGTCTCAAATACGTTCTCAAATGAATTCTTAGAAATGTAATTTCAGTTTCAGTATTACCAAACTTTTGGATCTTTGCTAATGTTATACATGGGGAAAAAAATCTCAAGATGACTTTGATTTTTATTTCCCAGATAATGAGTGATACTGACCATCTTTCGTTTTATTTAAAAGGGCTTGCTTTTCTATGAAGTTTCTGTATATTTCCCTTACCCATGAGTTACTGGACAATTTTTAAATCTTTTTTTTTTCTTTTTCTTTTTTAGAGAGAGAGAGAGAGAGAGAGAACACCGGGGGGGGGGATGCAGAAAGAGAGGGAGAGGGAGAATCTTAAACTGGGTGTGGAGCCTGACTCGGGGTTCTATCTCACAATCCTGAGATCATGACCTGAGCTGAAGTTAAGAGTTGGATGCTTAACGGACTGAGCAACCTATGTGCCCCTTAAATCTTGATATATAGTGAAGATAAGTTATATATCCAAATTATTATTTTTTTCACATGACTATTCTAATTTTCAGTGTCCTTTATTAACTAATCACTCTTTTCTCCACTGGTCTGATAGGCCATCTTTACATATTAAATTCTTCTATGCTTTTGTATCTTTTTGGACTTTTAGAACTGTTCTATTTATGTTTGCACATGTTCGTGTATCTGTGTGTATACACGTGCATGCCAATATTACACTGTTTTAGTTATTAAAGCATTACAAGGCATTTTAATAACTGGAAGAGGTTGTTCCCCCTCATGATTTTTCTTTTTAAGACTTTTTATGTGGGACACCTGGATGGCTCAGTTGGTAGAGTCCTGAGTTGGTGAGTTCAAGTCCCATGTTGGGTGTAGAGCTTACATACATACATAGATACATACATACATTAGTATTTAAAAAAAAGAGACTTTTCATGGCTTTGTTTGTGTATTTCTTCATATGAAATCTGGCATCTGCTTATCTTATTTCAAAGATACACGGATTGATATTTTATATTAGGGTCCATATTTACAGGTAAACTCAGGATAATGGATATCTTCATGATGTGGGTCTTCTTATCAAAGAACATCGGATTGTATGCCTCGCTAGGTATTCCAGTCATTTCTGTTCTTCTGTAACTTTTAACTTTCATCATACAATGTTTTCTCATTCTTCTGGTTAAATTATTTCCCAGATATTTTGGATTTTTTCGTGTTGCTATTGAGGAGCCAAACTTTTATTGTACTACACTTTGTAGGTTTTGAATGACAGAGTTGGAAAATTGAAAACTAGGACGTCTTCCCCAGAACATATTCAGAGATGAAATTTCTATTAAGCCTTTGAATGTAAACAAACGACTAGAAATGAGCCATAGACTTCTTGTTGGATAAGAGTCAGGTTTCTATACTCAGTTTATTGGACTGGAAAATGGATACAAACCACACATGAATTAGCTTTATCATTCTTACAACTTACAAGGTAAATATCGATTATATCTATCTTATAATTACACGCCAGCTCACTGACTTAATCATTTTACATGTTAAGTTTTTGTGCCTTTTTTCCTCAAAAAGTTAGCAAGCACGCAAACACAGAAGACAAGAAAAGTACTGCTTGAACTACATGTGCCTATCATTTCCAAGGCATGTATCACTTCTGTTACAGGTCAGTCTGGGGATTCCAGGGATTCCACTGCTTCTTGCTACGTGCTGCCGGCCACTCCTGCCACCACTTAAGCACCTTGCACGTGCACTAACTGAACGGAGAGGCAGATCTCCTGAGCTGACCTATTGTACGCACAGTGCTCGTCCAATAATGTTTCTTCCCTCCCCTATTTCAACGTACTACTTAATCACAATGAACCAGCAATTTCTTCTAATCTCTTCTCAAGTTTCTTGGTCCTTACTATTCCACCAAATCTTAGCGCTGATTTTATTAAATCAGCACATGTCTATAAAAAAAAAAGGGTGATGTATCTCATTTAGACGCCGACGACAATGTCTTCTCAACACTGCCCACCGCAGACAGAGGTGAACACACACAGGGAAGGACTACTAAATCACACTGCGCATTTTGTATACTCAGCCAAAAGAAAAGAAGAATTTAATTCCTCCACATCATCTTTTCCCATGTCTCAGTAGCCTGACACCTTCCTCAATCACCTAACTAATGTGCGGAAAGAATGAAAACTCTTTGAGAAATCAGTGACCCAGAAAGTTACAAACCAAAAATTATGAAGCATCAAATGACATGCTATTTATCATTTTTCTTCTTCATAAAATTCACCACTTATACACTCTGCTTAGTGGCTATATATAAAAATGTTCTGTTTGGTTCATATGATTTTAATATGGTGCATATATATGTGTGTGCGTATATGTATATATATATATATATATATGAGTGTAAGATCTTTTTATTATAAAATTATTACTTGCTTATTAAAGAAGCCTTAAAAATAGAGAAGTGCAGGAACAAATCCCTGATTCATTCATGTTCCTAAATTCAAATACAACCTCTTTCGAATATTTTGAAAGTGTAATTTTACCATATATATTCTATATAAAACTTTATCCTGCATTAAAGGCATTTTCCTTTTTATAGTACATTTGAATGGTAAAATAGTTTAAAAATAAAGTATATAAAATAACAGACTTCTCCCATCATTATATAGTCTAATTGGCTAGAAGAGACAGTAGAATATAGCATGGCTTAGGAGCCGGACAGTGTGGGTTCACGACCATATGTGTCTTCCTCTGTCTGTTCTTCACTTTATCCCTACTGATTGAGTTGCTGGTTTTTAGCTGAGTATATGACCTCCCAGGATGAAGATGACATGTTCTTGCCTTCTTACAGCTAGCAGTTTTATCCAATACAACGTGAGTGAAATGGTGTATGAAATTTCCTGGCTTTATCTTAAAAGTAAGGATGAGCTGCTCTTTCTTGCCCCTTCCTCTTTTCTGCAGGCTAGAATGCATGTATGAAGGCTGGAGCTCAAGCAGCCATATTGATCCCAGTGGCAAAAACTCACTTCTGGGATGGAGAAAAGCTAGAAAAGCTTGGGTCTCTGAGGACTTTGTGGAATGCCGTATTTACCCCAGACTGCCTACCACTGTTGACTTTTCTGATAGAGACTTTTATACGTGTTCAAATCCCAGTTAATGTATGGTGACTAACATAACATAATAAAAAATTATTATAAAAAAAATAAATCCCAGTTAAGTTGGACAAGTTCTAAGTCACTCACAACATTATCTGATTCTAACTAATACAGTTCTTTTAGTGCCAAATAATAGATGAACAGTGGTTTATACCAAAAGGATGCATATTGTTCCCATAAAAATAAAATAAAACAAAACCAACAAAATATCCTCAAAGGCAGGCAATACCAGTGTGGCTTGGCAGCTCACTGCAACTGGCAAGAACCTAGATTATTTCCCTTGTTTACTTCATCATTCTCATCTTTTTTCTCTAATCCTTTTGTGATCCCCACATGGCTGTTTCAGGCTCTAGCATCATCTACTTACATAAAAATGTATAAAGGCAAGAAAAAAGGGAACAGAAAAGAAAAGAGACAAAGTGGTTGTAGGAAGCTATTTTCAAGAAGCTCCCAGCAAATTTGTTCTAAATCTCATTGACCAGAATTATATCATGCGCCTATCCCCAGACTTACAACTTGCAAAGGAGGTTGGGAGGTTGGGACGACTCTAATCAGTTTAGACTATTCTCGATTCACCTCTTGCGGCTATTTACCTTTCTTCTCAAACAAAATCAGAGCTCCCTTAGCAATAAAGAAACAGAATGGCTAAAGGATGAGTCATTTGCTTCATCTGTCACACTTGCCATAGGACCTTGACTTTGCGGCATTATCTAGACAATGGGGTGGCAATGATGCCCAGCTCTTCGGAAATCAAAAGATGCTATCTGAAAGGAGCTAGTAGAAGGCGTTGCTCATACTGGATGCTTAATATATGGTAGTTATTGTGACTATTATTATTTCCTTGAGTTGATGTATCTGATCGTAGGCCAAGGATATTTAGAGTTAGCTTTTGCTTTTTTGGCTATTATGTATTACTCTAAAATTAACAACCTTTATACCCCCCCCCATTTAGCATTCTTTTCTTGGGTATACTACTACAAGTGTAATTACTGGGTCATTCAATATTAGTGGAATAAATTGTGACCCTTTTGGGATACCACAAAAATTACATCGAAATCAGGCAGTCAAACACTCCTTATACCATCTTGGCAAGAATACTGGGCTACACGTACAGGAAGACTCAGCTTCTGGGAATCATTAACACATTCAAACAGAGTCAATCCGGAGACATGTTCATTTTGCCGTGGTTTCAAACCTTTTTTCCCCCCAAATAGAAATCAGTGTGGCATAACAGAAAGTTCATTAAATTTGTCTTCAAATTTCTGGGTTGAAATTTCTGCCTTGTCACCATCTGTGTGAGCTTGGGCATGAGTACAATACTCTGTGACTCCATTCGCTTCCCTGTGAAACGGGGATGATAGAAACAGCCTACCTACAAGGCAATGACTAAACATATAACGCAGCACTTTGGAAATTGTAAAGGAATCTAGATACAGAGATGACTATTAGCATCTATGGAAAAAGTCAGAGATTTAAAACAAGAAGAACGCTTTCAACTTAATAAAGCAAATCACTTCTGCCTCCCACGCATGGTTCTCAGGACTTTGATGCTGTCACCTCATTTAATCCTCACAGTACCCTGAGGAGACACATACCAGTATTATGACCATTTTGATGAAGAAACTGAGGTGCAAAGATGTTAACTACCTTTCCCACAGCTGCTATAAATTGGAACCCAGGCACTTTGATTCTAGAAAGCCTTGGCTGAGCCACAATGCTACACTGTTTCTGTGTGATTTAAAAAAATGCTAAGATGAATGCCTCTTTCCTAATACCTTAACATCAGATCAGAAGACTTTGACCTAAGTAACAGCCTGCGCAGCCGCGCTTCCCCTTCCCCTGGATAGAGGGGCCTGAGCGCAGCCACATGAACTCGAAGCAGGAGCTAAGGGGATACCTGATGCAGGCTGGGCTACTTTTTGTGTGTCATCACACATATTCACAGGTGTTGAGGACGAAAGAGAAAAGAGTAATCAATCTATCCCTAGGACCAATTGTGGAAAAGGTGGCACTTATCTTTGATGAGCTTATCTTACCCTTTACAGCAGCTCCACTCCCTCTGTGTCTTCATGTCTCCCGTCCTGCTCTCTTCCTTGCTCTGCGCCTGCCTGGCTCATGCCTGTTGCTCAGAACTAAGATGTCCATCCTTCTAGCTAAAAACCCAGTTTCCATTAGTTTCCTCTTTAAAGGGGGGTCTCATCAATGAACTTATTGACTATGAATTTATTGACTATCTAAGGTGTTAATAACAGACATGAAGGAATGTGCTGATTTTCTTTCTGGAGATCAATGCATTAGAACATATGGGGTGATAGTTTAATTTGCAGATGATAAAATTTAGGGCAGTAATAGAAACTGGTGGGTGAGGAAAGATTATTGGGTGGGATTTGCAATACCCTTCAACTCATGCAACTGAGCCTTCTCTGTCTCAGACGGGAAGCAAGTACAAGAAAGAGATATGGCTAAAAAGGCGGGGGGGGGGGGGTGTCTAGGGGGAGGGGAAGAGACATCTCTGGCAGGCAGACGATTACTCTGGTTTTCTTTAGGAAAGCAAATGCCAGCTCTCCCAACCTCCCTGGCAGTGAAGATATTCACAGTCTGCTCTGGATTTCTCATGTGGGTGCTTCACCTCCCTCCTGGTCACTTCTTCCTTCTCCTTTTCAGAAATGAGGACATGGGATTAAAGCAGCAGCAGCAGCCATATGTTGATGGCTGAGGGAAAAGGCTAAATTAATCCCAAACAGCTTGGTTCTGACATCCTTAAGCCACTAATCAACACCAACGAGGCCTACCTCCGAGTGTGGGATTATGTGGGAAAGAATAAGTCCCTTATTTATTTAAGTTACTCTTTTTCTATTACTTGTAGCAGAACACAATTCTTAATCAATATGACCTCTGGCTGAAATGGGCTAAAGGCATTTAAAATGGCCTTCGATGACTACCTTGCACCTTCCCTGTCTAAATATATCTGAAGGATCTAGTATTGATTAAGCACTCACTGCACACAAGGTGTTTTGCTAGCACCACTGACTTCTTACATAATGGTATGAAGATGATATTATTAGCTTCTGACAGAGGGTGCTGAAGCTCAGATAGCTTGAGCCTTTTGCTTAAAGTCACACAGTGTACACACCGGGTCTTTTTCTGGAAGGTATATATATATATGTTTCCACTGGCTCTCCTGTCCTGCCTCCTAGGCGGGGATAGAGTGATTGCAATCCCTGATCACTTCGTCCCTATTCACTCCACGGTGGTGTCACAGAGGATTATGCCCCCACGTGGAAGCTGGTCAATGCTGGACTGAAAAGAATTTTCAGTGGCTCAGTCAGTGAAGCGTCTGACTCCAGCTCAGGTCATGCTCACGTCATGCTCAGGTCATGATCTCGGAGTGCAGGATGGAGCCCCCCATGGGGCTTCCTGCTGTGCCAGGAATCTGCTTCGCCCTCTGCCTCTCCCTCTGCCCCTCCCCGCCCTCGTGCTCTCTATTTCAAATAAATAAAATCTTAAAAAAAAAAAAATAAAAAGTAAATTAAATTAAATTTTTATGAACACCAAAAACATTCCTTACAATTAACTATTATTTTATCAAACCATCAGGGTTCACTATAAAAATGGTCTGTGTTCATGGACAACACATGGGGTTCACGGGGAGGCTTAAAATAGACCCTAAAAGGTCAGGTAATACTTTGAAGGAGTGATCATGGTCTTGAGTAAGACAAAGGAAAGTAATGCAGGAAGACGAAGGAAGGAAATACAGGAATCTGAATATCAAGAAGGTGTGTTGGAATAACACTGTGTTAGCCCCTTTGGACTTTCATGGCCACCCACCACCTGCTACCTTCCCACCCTTCTGGCCATCTTGCACAGGTGGGGGATTGGTCCTGACAAGGATCAGATGAAGTCACAGAGACAGGCCCCTACATCCATTGTCATTCTGAAAGGAAAAATAAAATTAAAATTGCATGCTATTTTAGTAAATATGCTTCACAAGCCTTAATATACTGAATAATCATTTCAGTCTGGACATTTATCCTAAGGAAATAATTATTGGCATGGGCAAAGATTTTAAGTAAAGATGATATTTGTCGTGCTATTTATGTGACCAGTTGGCAATATATTGGAATAACGTGAAAACTAATGTTTTGAATCATTAAATTTGAATAATTATATTTGAATAGTTGGGTGATTAAATAGTTCATTCCAACAGTAGAATACCACGGAGACATTTAAAATACAGCACAATCGTCTCTGACTCTGTACGGCCTGTGAATAAGGCGGTATGCGTTATGTGATATCATTTCTGTAAATGATATGCATGTTTATGTATGGAAAATACGCTAGAAGGACATATATATGGCGGATGTAAATGACAGTTATTTGGGGAAGAGAGGTTTTAGGAATTTTTTGTTTTCTTCTGGTTGCATACGTTTTATTTTCCTACACTGAAAAATTATTTTTCTCCATATCAGTTTGGTTCTAAGAGAGGACACAGAGGAAGTAAAAATAGTGAAAACTATGGAAGATGGCGCACGCGCAGATCACACAACAAACTAAGCGAATGGCCCTCTCCTACGCGTTCTGGAGACACTTGCCTTAAACAAGCGCCAGAAGACGGGGATTTATTTTCTGCTAACAGAAAACTTTCTTTTTTTCTCCCTGAGGTGCTTGGCTCCTTAGAAACATAATGCCTCTTTCCAAACGGCTTCTGGTTGGAAGGCACCATTGTCATGTTCTAAGCAGAGGCAGAACCACATTATTAGCCATGAATAAAGGGAAGCAATCATTTTAGAAGCCCTTAAAATAGCACTATCAGCCACAAATGCAGATTCTTTTGTACTACCTTCCCTGACACTAATGCTGCCGTTTAAATTATTTATTTTCACTCCTGCCTGTCCTCCTCCCATTGTTTTCTGTCTGGTGATGGGGAGGGACACCACTGACCAGAAAATCTAGGATCTCCTGCACCCCGGCGGGAGAGGAAGAGCTCGAGTGCCAATCAGAGACTGCAGGGAGATTGTTTGAAGGATGGAAGAAAATTAGGTAGAGGTTGTCACTGCACATATAATTTGCCTCCCATTACAGATAATAGACTGTTAATACTTAAATCAGGAAGGAATACCGGAATAAAAAAATATATGTATTTGACCTTGTTTCTTTTCCTTGTCCCACTTTCCTTTCACCGGGTCAATATCAAAAGTATGTCTATAGACAGCATATGGCCAGGGATAGGCATATCTGCAAGTCCCCAACCCTGGAGACATGGCAAGACAAATGCTTTATTAAATTTTACGCCCGATGCCGAATTTTAAAAGTTTGCTGTCTTCCACCCAAATTTAATATTTTGGGGTTTTGGTACATATAAGCTTGACAAATCATCTTTCTGTTCTTGAGTTAAAGGCAAATAAAAAGCATTCAGAAAGCTTCATGAACATCAAATGTCAATTGCAACACAAGATTTTGATACAACTCTAAGTAAATCTGAAACATATGGATTGAATTTTCCTTGCAATATTCTAGTGTTTGGAAGGAAAATCTGTGCAGAAATGTGTTGCGGGTTTTCTGAAACCCCCAAAGTTGAAAAAACATTTTGATTTATTTAGATTTAGAAATAGGATAACCATTTTGCACCCCAGGAAACTTAATTAGGTACCAAATTCAGTTCAGCCCTGCGTGGCACAGGGGCCCAAATGAGTGAACCCCCCCTTTGCAGTTCTAGTGAACGGGTTTTAGTACATTGGAAGTATGGAATCTAATCAGTGGAGGAGCCAAGAGGTTTCTTTCTGGGGCTCTAACTACCCCATATAATCTCCATCAGCTTCCCCTCAAGTCACCTCCAATAAACATACAATAAATAAACAATCAACAAACATAATATGCAAACCCAAACAACCATACCACTTAAGTAAAAACTTCAAGGTTGTTACACAAACTAAGCCTCCAGACAGTTTTCCCGAACCGACAGAAATTCTTGTGTCTCCACCGAGTTCAGTACAGAGAAACACTGCCGACCACCCCGATTTGGCTTTGTTATTTTGGATCTTATCTCAGACCCAAATGCTTTCGCTTGATTTAACTGCATTGCTTTCCAACCCTCAGTAAAGGTCCATCGAGGAACCTGTGTTCCAGCAGTTCACACCATTCTGTGACTCTGTGACAAAAGATACCAGGGAGAAGAAGTGGGCTGACGTGACCTTTATGGGATGGTGGCACTGCCGTGGACCACTCTACCCTTATCAGACTGTGGCTGTCCTTCAAAGACACTGATTGGCAACTGCATTTTAGAAATCTCCTTCCTCAGGTTAGAAATCTCCTCCAAATTAAAGATTCAGTACATGGAATTGATTTAAGACTTCCTTTTGCTTGACTTTCTAAGTAAAATCGTTACACATAAACACAACAACAACAACAAAAGTGTAAGCTTTTGATTCAAAACGTTTTTGGATCACGTTTTGGTAACAGTGTGTAAAATCTGGAAGAAGTACCTTAAATTATGAAGCTCATTTTCCTCCTTTGTAAATAGGAACCTACCAGCGCTTCCTTCGTGGCACTCTTTCAAGAATAAGAAATAGAAGAGACAGTTTACCTGGCAGTGTTTTGCACATAGTAGAAGCTCAGTGAGTGTTACTTTTTCCTTCTCATTTCTTTGAATATTCTAATAACCAGATTGCCCGGTATTTTGGTTCAAATCATCAAATAAATAATCAAAGACGAACAAAAATCAAATCATCAAAAACAACACCCATGGTCTGTGGCAAAATTGTCTGATTTCTGATGCCTGGGAATACAGAGCTGTTACAAGCATCCACTCCAAAATCATGGCCAATTGTGTAGGCTTGTCCTCAACAAATTGAGAAACTGTTGAGGAATAATTAGAAAATGAAAACTGCCCCCGCCTTTCCAAAACCAGTAAGCATTAAAAAGAGAAAACAATAGAAAATTTTAAGGAAGATAGATATTTTAATTTTTCACATAAAAATATGCATTTTTTTCCAAGACCACAAATACATTTCAAATTTAAAGAGTCATGCTTTTTTTTTTTTTTTTCCCCTCTCTCTCTGTCAGGTATCAAACACTGGCTTGAGAGACATTTGCTGTTACCAGGCATTGGGGACGAGGTAAAAAAAATTAGCCAAGAGAAAGCAATGATTCTGATTAAGTAAATTCCATTGAACTCTTTCTAGTAAGCATTATTCAGGTCATGAATGCTAATTTGTCCTGCAGGGGGCTGTGGGTAATTACCCAGAAAAACTATCAGCTTTATTGAGTTGCTACAAAACAGTATTACTGAATGGTACACTGTAAAGGAAGACAACCTTGATGTGTACTCACAGAAGTGGGTATTTTTTTTTCCCCTACTGGGAAGATTTTATAGCCTAGATAGAAATGATAATAAATGGCATTTTGTCTAGAAAAATAAAGCCACGTCAGCGTCACTTCCTGTTTAATAGTCAAATACAATTCCTGACAGGCGTAGACATGTATCTGAGAAGAGCCACCAAAATACCCAAACAATTTTAGCTTTGTGCATATTTAAAATTGTGTAGAATCACAACCATCTTAAAAAATGAAGCGAATATGGCACATTGGCTGCATTCCAGCAACTCCACAGAACTGCTGACATTACTAAAATCTAGATAATTTAGTCCCATATGGGAATCCATACCACAATTATGTTGTCCCCGCTCCGACACAGCCCTGATTTTGCACTTCTTTAAGCCTGGCTTTTTATAATCTTAATTCCCTTCACCAATAAAGCAATTTGCATTCACATAGACTTCCTGGCTAAGACAGAAAGAAGAAGAAATCTGTTACATGACCTTGGTCTCTTTACAGTTGATTACAAGGAAACAAACTCTTCAAGTAACCCATTCTCTCATCTTTTTGGAAGTGACGGGAAACATCACACTGTAACTGTGGGAGACTACCCGCAGCCGGCTGGACACTCCCATATTAAAATGGAGGAGGCTCACATGTTTAAAATCACTTGGTTTGCTCATTTAGCGCGATGAGGTGAAACCCAGACTAAGTTCACCCAGACGGGCATCACGGACAAACACCTCCATATTAAAGAGATAGCATTCCCCTGGGAGAACAATGGAAAAAGCTATCCCAAAATGTCAAGATTTAAGAAGCTGTTTTTACAACTTCCCATCCTTTACTGAAATAATTTGAAAAATGTGCTTGCTTGATCACTAAGGCTTATCCCGACACTTCATGAGTTTAAGAAAAGGTAATCATTTCCAGAACATTGTTTTCTCTGTAATTTGGTCCAAATAGTGTCAAAGTTAAATATTCACGTGAAATATATTTTTCTTTTTGCCTCACCTTGCCTGCCTTAAAAGACAAAGCAGCACAGAAGAAACATGTGGAAAGGAGAATCATATCAAACAAATAAACTTTGATGGAAAAAGCGACATTACTAATTAAAAAAAATCCTCTTTCCCCACACAAAGCAAATAAAAGGTGCGGGGTACCTATACTTATTAACAGCAACGCTTTCAGAGGACTGAAAGATGAAGTCCCTAGTCATCTGTGTATTGAAAAGTCTGTGGTTTTCTTTAGTTGTGCCTTCCGTAGAAAGGGAGATGACCTCTCTCAAGGTACCGGCAGCATTTTGACTGCCAATGATTACTTATTTTGGAAGGACTTGAGTCCACGCTGAACATGGTCCAGTGACAGTAGATTCTGGCTGCAGCTACCTGAGACATTTCATGGTATTTTAGAAATTAATGTTTGCTTTGAAGGGTAGGGATCTATTTTGTTTATTATTATTATTATTATTATTGTTATTATTATTATTGTTTTGGTCCAAGATGATGAAATAGCTCCATCCAGTCTTTGTTTACCACTAACACTAAACACTGAGATTTGGTTAAGATGTGAAGCTTTGATCGTGTTCCGAGTTAATATGATTAAGCTTTCAGGGCACGCTCTTCATTTACTTTCTTGTGAAAACTTGTGAAAACTTGTATGTACTCACATATCAAACCCAGAAAGCTATTTTTTCCTTGTCAAATAGTTTTTTAAAAGAAGCCTGGAAAAGGCACTGACTATGAAAAAAGACAACCCAATAATGGAGAGTTCAAACTGTTCATGTGTACTAATAATGAAATCCACCAAAGTATTTTTCATTCTTTCTACACCTTGACAGTGACAAAAAGGAGCCAACATAACTTTTCCCCCCCAGCGGATTAAAAGCAGCTCTCGGTTTTCACTGTAACTATAACCTATGTCTAGTAATAGCCTTTCAGTAGAATTAAAAAAAAAAAATCAATATTATCACCAATGCATATCTTCTCTGGTTCTAGCCTTGAGAATATAAAATTGTTTTTTATCATGGCTCATTTTAAGGGAAAATGAGTACCATATGTATTTCGTATATAGTATTAAAGAGTTTGAATGAGTGTGTTTGTCAGGTTAACACTTCTGGTTTTAATAAGGAATTTTGTTTTTCAGCCCTCTTTTCATTGCTCACCTAGGACCTAATCTACCGTCCATACTCTGAAAAAATTCCCTCCAGTCTGCAAAACTGGGCCGCGTGGGTCCTTGTCGAATCTGCTTTCAACGGGAGGATATGCACCTAAGAAATATTACTATATTCAGCTTTCACATTATTGTTATCACGCCTAACACAGCCAGCTCTGTAAGTAATAATTATTAACATGAATGCTAGTTCAGTCTAATTTAGCTCATTAGCAGGATAACTCCTTTGATTTCCAAAGAGGCATCACGACACTTTAATCAGTGGGTAGTACCAGCCTGTTTATTACCATCATCCGTTTCACGTTTGCTCCTCGCAGTGGTGTTTCTTGAGTGAACAGAAACTGAATATATAACAAAGCTCCACAAACTTTCTTTTCTGGACTTGAGCGTCTGTGCCAAGAAAGACTTGGGGTCCGCCTGCGTGCGCCGTGTCCCTGGCACTCCCTTGCTCGGGCACACTGGCGAGGATTCAGAAAGCGGTCCCGGGCACGTATTTCGCTAAGTCCTCGCATACCATTCGGAGTGGCTGCTGCCCGGACAAGTTCCTCCTGTTTGCACACAAGAAATGGCTGGTGCAAACCATTCAATAGAGAGCCTGCCTGGCACAGCGAGTCAGGCCGGAAGTTCAGCTTCGTGCCCGTTGTTAATCCGTTTGTTTTACATGAAAGATGGAAAACAGGGCTTTGTTTCGTGAACTAGTTCTTCGGGCTCCGTGTAAACGAGTCCCTTTGCATTCACTTTTTTTTTTTTTTTTTTTTGACAGTTTCTAACATCATAATGCTTCTCGTTAGGAAGATGGTCATACGCTTCCACCACAATGCAGGCAGGCACCGGGTTTACAGTAAATGCATAGAACTGACAACATGCTGTCTCTTCCGCTTCGGTGACAAAGCACGTACGTGAACGGGGCACGAGGTCAGTCCAGTGGCGGCCGCCAGATAGAGTGGTAAAGAAGGAGCCGGGAAGCAGCTTTTTGTGTGTCCTTAAGAGAGGCCGCATCTTTTTTTTGCCATGTCACTGATGTATTTTTTTCTAAGTGATTTCCCACGAAAGGAAGACAATGCGCCTCGAGCTGAACGAGGGCTATGCTGTCCCCAAGAGAAGCAAAGGCCACGAGACCTTAAGATGCAGTTAATGGGGTGTCAGAATTACGAGCAGGCTCGTTGGCTTTGTGTGTTTTTGTGCATTGATCTCCGATTCATTTTGGCACTTGCGGCACTCCATTACTCGAGATTTTAATCATTCTGAAAGACAGGGATTTGATACACAAGGAATGTGGCAGCGGTTGAAAGAAGGAAGCAAAGGGCGACTTTAATCAAAATGTGATTTTAGCGGGAGAAGAGGGAAAGAGGAGCTATGATATTGCATACATTAAAAGATGGAAGAATCGTTCCATTAGTGGATCAAAACTTTCTTGAATTGAGCCTCCAGAAAAAGGGCACATGGGCTGGGAGCATTTTGAGCTTAGTTGTTCAAGCTAAGTCCTGAAGCTATTTCCAAACTAATATTTAATATATATTCTTGGTGAATATTTCACCTTCTAAAGGTTATGTCAGAGGTAGATCTGGAAAATGAATGAAGGAACAGAGTTTGTAACATTGCTCGTGAGGTGTCTATACCCTCATCTGTGGTGCTCACATTGTGCTGGATAAAGTTGGCAGGGCTGGCCTCTCGGGATATGACCTGCGCACATGGCCTCAGGATTTAATGCTCTGCTGTAGTCTTGAAATTCCTATTGCTTTTTTTTTTTGTAATTGTGGACTATGCTTTATTATGAATGGTGTAATCGGATGGATATAATATGGCATCAGCCAGTGAATGTCTTGTATCGAAACAACTTGTTTCTTTTCCCTTTCTTTACCAAATTTGATATTAGTAACCAATTCTATTATTTAAATGGACTACTAAGATTGGAATCAATTTGATTTATCAGGACATATTTCCCATTAATTAGGCTTTCTTTTTAGCCTCTTTCTATAAACTTCATTCCCTCCTCTATTTTTCCTGAGATATAATTGACATAGAACATTGTCTAAGTTTAAGATGTACAATGTGATGGTCTGATATGTATATATTGTGGAATGATTATCACAATAAGGTTAGTTGACACATCCGTGCTTTATTTGTGTGCTTTATTTGTGTGTGGTAAGAACATTAAAGACCTACCCTCTTAGCAACTTTCAAGGACATAATAGAGTATTCTTAACTAAAGTCACCAGACTGAGTATTAGATCCCTGGAACTCATTCATCTTCTCAGTAGAAGTTTGTACCCTTGTCCAAAATCCCCCCATTTTCTCCACACTCCCCAGTCCATTCAGCCCATTTTATTTTCTCTTTCTATGAGCTTGGCTTTTTTTGTTTGTTTTTGATTTTAGATCCCACACATAAGTGATATCATACAGTATTTGGCCTTCTCTGCCTGACTTATTTCACTTAGCATCATGCCTTCAAGGTCCATCCATGTTGTTGCAAATGGCAGGATTATCTTCTTTTTTATGGCTGAGTAATATTCCAATATGTATTCCATATATATCTATATACCTATATAGATGTGATATCTATCTGTTGTATATATAGATATCCCATTTTCTTTTTCCACAGTCATTTAGTTTGTTTCCATGTCTTGGCTCTTATGAATAATGCTGCCATGGACATAGGGGTGCAGATATTTTTTTGAGATAGTGATTTCATTTACTTCAGATATACACCCAGAAATAGAATTGCTGGCTGATATGGCAGTTCTAGTTTTACTTTTTGGAGGAATCTCCATACTGTTTTACATAATATACGTACAAGTTCAGATTCCCACGGAGAGTGCACCAGGGTTCCCTTAAAACTTCGTGAACACTTGTTACGTCTTGTTTTTTGATAACTGCCTAGAATTCTAACAGGTCTGAGGTGATATCTCAATCAAAATCTCAGTTTTGATTTATATTTCCCTGATCATTAGTGATGTTGAACATCTTTTCATGTACTCTTGGCATTTGTGTCTTCTTTGGAGAAATGGCTAGTCGAGTTACCTGTCCATCTTTCACTCAGATGATGGTGATGAGGATTGTTATTGAGTCATATGAGTTTCTTATATATTTTGTATATTAAACACTACTGACATAGGGTTTACAAATATTTTCTCCCACTGCCTCTTCATTCTGTGAATTGTTTCTTTTGCTGTGCGGAAACCTTTTAGTTTGATGTATGAAATTCTTAATAATGTTACCTTTGAACTTGTGTTGTATGAAGTGAACTCTGTTAGAACGATGGCGCGTGGACAAAACCAGAGGAGACGCATGCAGTACACATGTCTGTTGTTCCTTATCTCCCACGCACGTAGAACATTTGTGGTGCCCCAATGGGCACAGAACTCCAGTGGACCCATAATGTGTGGGAGTTCAATGAGTTTCGAAGTGAGCACAAGGTAAGTGGGTTACGTCTGTTACTGAGGTGGGGGTGGTAATGATGACAGAGAAAGGAACTAAAATTAGGGCCACACATAGCTCTTTCCTGTTCAACCCTTCCTACTCTTCAGTGAGATACAGAGTGACTATAGAGTGTGCATGTATCAAAAAGTGAAATGAAAACAACTGAGTTAGTTTCCACTGTTCTGGTAAGAATAGAATACATATACATATCTAAGTTACAAAATAGGAATTGTGTGATTTCAGTGTTTCCATGTGACTTAAAAGCTCTTACATTTGCATTTAAAATGGGCATTGCACAATATAAAATTGAATGGTGAAATTCATGCTAATTTAAAATTTACTTAGAATGGCACAAAATAGCAAATAAACACCAACGTAAGTCACGAGAATGAGGCTACAGAGGAAAGGAAAAGAAAGCTGTGTATTTTAGGACCTTTAAAACCACTTTCCCCTGCTTTTTGAACAATATGCCCACATTTTAATTTTGCACAGAACTCCACAAACTGTGTAGCTGGCTTTGAAACTAGAAAATATTTCTACACCAGGGAAATGGAAAACGGGATGTGTCCCCAAGTACTGTAAGGGAAACTTTCCAGCTTTCTAAATTATTTTATCTTTGAAGGAGTCATTCAATCTTGATCACAACAATAGTAAATGGAACCCCTTCTTTTGGTCTCAAGAATCAACTCAGGCAGCAAACCTGTCAGGGCCCTGTCATTGTTCCACTCAACACAGCTCAGCAACTTGATAGCTACCTTTCTGGTTATGACAAATAATGTATGACCAGTTGCTCCGATGTGCTCCCTCTTTCATGAGGAGCAAGATGAATGGCCATCGTACAATGTGAAATGGAGGACTTGAAAGGAGCACACTTCCAGAATGCGCAGTCACTGAGGAGAATGTGACTAATTAGGAGCCAAGGAACAAACGATTCATAAATTAATTAGTAAATGAACAATGCCCTAGAAGCACCAGATAGTTACTTTACCACTTGACCCTGCCATGGAATTGCTAAATGCTAGTGTGTCCATGAAGAGCTTTCCTACCATTATTAAGCCTCCTGTGTTGAAGAGAAAATACGGAAGCGCTCCCTCTCGAGGGGAGTGTTTAGTTCTCATGTTCCTCGGGTGCTGCCATTGGTCCCCCAGCAACTGATCAAATCAGCACATCTCACCTGTGCCTCCTGTCATCTCAACCCTGGCCACTTTCTCTAAAAGAGCAGGCGACCCTTTCCCCTTGCTATTTGGACATTTTTTTCAATTGCGTTTAATTCTTTCTGACACATTATATACCTTACTTGATTCGTTCATTGTCGGTCTTCTCCTAATAATATAGTTGGCCAAAGCGAAGTCTTTGTCTTTGGCTCACTGCTGTATCCCCAGAGCCTAGAACGCTGCCGGGCTGGTGTAGGCCCTCTATGAACTAGGAAATGTTTTTACCAGGTAAATGGAAAATGGGATTTGTCCCCAAGTAGTAAATTTTCCAGCTTTCTAAATTATTTTATCTTTGGTGAATCAGGGTGGGGGGAGAGAGGAAATGGTTGAAGGTCAAAGAAGTTTGGGAAAGACTGGATTAAACAAAACACAACTGTGTTCTTTATTGTAGGACTTAATAGGCCTTCGATAGCTCCATGTTCATTGTCAGTCTCTAACAGAGATAGAAGACACAAGTCAATTGGACCCTAGGACTCTTTTTTCCCCCCCACTTAGAACAAGTATTCTTTGGAACACATTTTGGGACATGTCATCTTAAGTGGTAATTTATTGACTTCACAGAATTTTAAATGAACATTTTACCAGAGTAAATCCACCTCTTCCCTTCAAGTTCTTAATATTTTATGAAGCAGCCTTTCTTGGGCTGATTAGAAAGGTGCTGCCATTGGGTCCCGCTCTTTCCAGGCTCATCACATTCTTGCATTTCACACTAAAGGAAGTTTACTTAACCTGTATTTGATACAAATGCCACAGGCTTGGTTACGGCGCCCTACTGTTTCCTGCATTTCCTATAATTCTGCATGCCCATCAGTCAGCCTCGCTCAGAATAGGAACAGAAATTCCCCCAGGCAGAAGGAAAGGACCCATTCCACCTGTAATGATCTTAGCACAATATTTAGGCCCATCTTGTGCGTAATGTGGTGCTTTCTAAATGATTTTAATGAAAATGGCACAATGATATTGATCCCATATTAATGAACAGAAACTGAGGTAGATGTAAGAAGGTAAAAACAAAATAAAACAAGACGTCAGGGTTTTTCAATTCCGGGCTTCAGGATCCCGCTGTTGTAATTGATGTTCCTGTTGAAACAGAGACACGCTCTGTACCTAGATGAGTGAACCAAAATACGAACACGATAAGGCATACGGTGCACTCTCAGAACAGAGTGTGAACTATTACTGAGGCCAGATGTCAAGGTATAGCAGCCGAAATAACTTGCGTTGCACTCTCAACGCACACAGGAGCTGACCCAGACAGTTAGTAAAAATCACATAGCAGAAATATTGCAGAACAGTATACCAATGAGTTATTAGGAGGGACTTCTAGACAAATCACCAGATGTCTTTGGTAAAACCCATAAAAATTTACTCATAATTTGAGGGCTAAAATGCTGCATTTGTGTAAAGAAGTGAACAGAATTTATAAATATAAATACTTTCATACTGGCATTTCTCTAATATGGGCATCAAATCTGTCCTTAAATGATTAACATTGCGGCAGCAGTGAACTTGGCCCCAGAGCCTAATCCCGAGGGTATAGTGAGCACCTCTAGCCTCTAGGACAAAGGGTATGAATCCAATACATAGGAATTTTTGGTCTAGCTTGAACATATTACCATCAATTGAAGATCCACAGCTTTGAAATTTTACTATAATTGAAGTTAATATGCTTATATTAGTTCCCTTCTGAGTTAAATTATTAGTTCTGAATATCAACTAGTTTTGGGGGGCAGAGGCTCTATTTTTTTTTTTAAGATTTTATCTATTTTTTTGACAGAGAGAGACAGCGAGAGAGGGAACACAAGCAAGGGGAGTGTGAGAGGGAGAAGCAGGCTTCACGCCTAGCAGGGAACCCGATGTGGGGCTTGATCCCAGGACCCTGGGATCATGACCTGAGCCAAAGGCAGACGCTTAATGGCTGAGCAACCCAGGAGCCCATTTTTGTTTAAAGAAACTTACTTTTTTATTGTGGTAAAATATATATTACATAAAATTTACCACTCTAGCCATTTTTAAGTGTACAGTGACATTAAGTACATTCATTGTTTTGCCGCTATCGCCATCAACCCATCTCTAGAATTTTTTCCATTAACCCAAACGGAGACTCTGTACTCATTAAACTATAATTCCTCATTCATCCCTCTTTGCAGCCCCTGGTAACCACTATTCTACTTTCTGTCTTTATGAATTGATTATTCTGGTTACTTTATTTATGTGGGATCATACAATATTTGTCCTTTTGTGTCCGGCTTATTCCACTTTGCAAAAAGTCTTCAAGGTTTATCCATGGTGGAAGGCTGAATAATACTCCCTTTTATGTATATACCACATTTTGTTTGTCCATTTGTAGATGGACATTTGTTTCCATCTTTTGGTTATGGGGAATAACGCTACTATGAACATTGGTGTACAAACACCTATTCGAGTTCCTGCTTTCCATTCTCTCAGGTATAAACTGAGAAGTGGAATTGCTAGATCATGTGACAATTCTGTGTTTAGTTTTCTGAGGCTCACCACCCTGCTTCTACAGCGGCTATGCCATTTTGCATTCCCATCAACAATGGACAGGGCTTCATTTTCTCCACATCTTTGCCACCACTTGTTTTCTGCTGTTGTTGTTGTTTGATAACCATTTTAGTGGGAAAAACTTGCTTTACCTTTATGTTTCATAAATATCTTTCTTCATTTTCTATAAAACTCTGGCGATACGATTTCTAAGTTACTGATACTAAACTGAGATTTTTTTCAGTCCAAAAATACATTATTCCATCTTTCTCACCAGATCTATTAGTTTTGTTCAAGACAGCATAGTGATACTCTATGTGTTTGTAACAGGGATTATGTATATGTATATGTGTGTGTGTGTGTATGTAATATTTATATATAATAAATATATAACCGATTACTGTCGTATTATTTGTTTTTGGTATGTTATCAATACTTACTGGCATAAGAATAATGAAAGTGAATATAAAATTGCTATCAGAATGATAAAAAAGGTATCCAAATACTTTCTTTCGACACTTGATTTTGTGAGTATTTGTGGAAGCGGTGGGTTTTTGTTTTGGGGCTCACTAGTGATACAATCAATATATCTCTTTTTAACTTTTTGCATTCAGGTCAACATTATGCTGCCTCACACAAGTTCATAAATACAGATGCTTTCTGCCTGCGAGGTTTTCACAAGGGCATAGACTCTAGGCTCCAATGATGAAACATTACCTTTGTTAGAACCACACCAGCAAGATGCTCTTATTAAATAAGACAAACAGGCAGCTTGACGTTTTGTGATAATTTTAACAGTCGGGTTCAGGTCCGTTCCCTCTTCTAAATTAAGTGCAAGGAGATTCATCACCCCGGCCAATAATTTCTTGGCAGGTGGTGCGGACCTCACCACAGAGGCTCCTGCGATCATGTGTGTGAATCATAGCATTTATGCTGCCTGGGGCGCGGGCATATGAAAGCACAGCCTAGACCCAGCTGATTAAGCTGTAGCATAAAACAACACTTCAGTAGTCAGGAGCATGACAACCCACGATGGTTTATTGGACCAAAGAGTATAACATTGTAATTTACTTCTCTAATACATGTCATGTTCTCTCTTATTGTTTCCCCTTATGGAGTGAAATATGTAGGCAAGAGATTGCTGTACAAGCTTCATGCGTTATGCCCCTCCAAAATTAGAGGGTAACAAACTGTCTTTATTATCCTGTGCCTTTGGTAAGCTGCCACAAATCACAGACACCACTGCAGGTGAGCATCTAGTGGTTTAAAAAGTCAAGGCAAAACTAAAAGACTTCATGTCTCTGCCTGAAGCTATTTTTGAACTACAGTACAGCTAGACACAATGATTATACTTCCTGGCCCTTCCTTTTTATTGTACGTTCCTAGCCATTTTTTTCTTTCTTATTGACAGGAAACCAGGATTTATGAAGTCTGGCTCAATGCAAATATTTAAAGACTTAATTTTTTTTCCCTCTCCCAAAACATAACAAAATAAGTTGAATGGTGTTTTGGTGAGTTTATTTTTCTTTTTAAACTGGAATTCATGGCTGTTCTCCAGCTGAAAACAGCACTAGTCACAGATAATTTAAAGAGAATAGCTTGCTTGTTTGTCAAGCAAACATGTGTAATCTGATGAAATTATTAATGTCATAGTGTTAACTCTCTTCTCATAAATACAGTTAACAGTGCTGACACTGCAATTATACTCGAATGTTCCGGCTCTTTGCTTATGCGCTCAATCTGTCAGTCCAGTATGGGGGAGACAAATTGTGGTGGGCACTTGACAATGCACAAAAGAGATATAAACCTCTTCTGATTAAACCTTGATGAAAGATTAAACGGTTCTGAATGCTTGCCAGATTCTTGTGATATGACATTTTTAACCAGTGGTAATAAAGTTCTATTCAACAGAGGTTTTTGAAAAAAGATGATAGAGATGACATACATACATACAGATATATATAGATATATACCATATGTACCCATGTACATGTTAGATAGAGGAAGAAACAGCACGGTCACCTCCTACCTTGGATTCAAATTTTATGAACAAGATAATATCAGTTCTGATACTGGACAGGTTTTTACAGCTCTTTTTTGTTTTTTTGTTTTTTCCCTAACAGAAGTGAAACAACACATCCTTGAACATTACCAATATTATTGTCCTCTGTGGTCTTTAATCTCCCAATGAAACAGCTGCTCACAATATCCCCTTCAAGTGGAATGGTCCCTACTTTTATTCTATAAAATTCTTATTCGAATTTTTACCATACCTATTCTGCCAGTAGTCAAGAATGAGAAAAGATTCAGTGTATGCACTAATCTTGTTATTGTTAAACTTAGTTCATATCTTTTCATTGTTGGCTTTGGCTCAAATGAAAATGGACGGTTCAAATAATGGCTAATGATTATATAGCACTTACAATGTCCCAGTAGTGTTCTAGCACTTTATATACTTTAAGTCATTTAATCTTTACATGATGTAGCTACTAGTCTTTTCCTCCTTTTCAGATGAGGAGACTGAGGCCCAGAAAGGTTAAACAACTTGCTTAAAGTCACACAGCTAAAAAACAAGTCAAGCTGGAAATTGAATACATGTCTGTTACAACATAAAGTTGTCATCAACCTGTAGACTGATTCATAAAATTCATAAAATAATTATAGTGTATATTTTAAAAACATATAGCATCATGGACCCATAATATTAGTGTTCATATTAAGAACTGCACTAAATTGAAAGTTTCTTTAAGTAAAAAACAAGCAAACAAGCAAACAAACAAAAAAAAAACAAAGAAAAAGCTCTTGCATTTCAATACTCCAGCGCCTGGAGCAAATGAATCGACTAAATGTGAAAGAAATGGGGAGCCCAGACAGGTTGAACCTGGCTCCCTAGACCTTTTTGTTGACTGACTTGGAGCAGATAAATTGAAATAATAAAGAAAACTGGCAGCTTTCTCCACCGTGTTATTACTAAAACCTTGTTGCAAATTCAGAAGGAACCTATGGAAGTCATTCTTGGCCCTTTTGTTCTTTCTATTTTTACAGAAATGGCATGGTTGTGCTTTCTCTTTTCCACCAACGTACTGCAAAACTTGTGTGAGAAAAGATCATTTTAGGAGGATGGAGAGGGTTTTTAAAAATAGTGAATAGGAGAAAAAACTTTGTGTCAGGTGGAAAGGCAAGGACAGAGCAAATTTGCCAAAGGGGGAAAAAATCGTTTTCTTTTTTAATTGTGCTAAACAGTTGTTTCCCTCTCTGAAAGTTCATTATATTTATTTGTCATCAGGGTAATTGAGCTACACTTGTTGCTAAGTCTGTTGCTTGCCTTCTGATGAACGGATTCATTAAGTTCATTTCTAATCTCTGTCTTCTAAATTCAATAAGCACTATAAAATTTCTTTCCTTGTATGGGAATTCTAAGGCCTTTTTTTTTTCCTCAACAGCTTGAATTCCTGTATTCTGATTAAGATAGATGAAGTATTTGCATTCTATCCATATTCATAATCCTCTTTCAGAGTCAACCTAAAATACCACATTTGTTGCCCAGGCAGACACAGGCAATGTGTTCCGATTGCTCTGTAGCTTTTTGCTTCGATGGATAAGGACCTATCCCCTCCTCAAATGCAACAGAAGAGGTGGTCACTAGGTGAATTCAGGCTGTTAAGAAACCAGAACAATCATTGCGTCTTTTGTGTGTGACAGAAACTGTAATTAATGATTTCCCCCCTTTTTTGCTCAAGAAAAAAAAAGAAAGATGTGCAGTTGACAGACATTTTATTAATAGTTTCTGCCAACTTGCCATGCATAAAAGGTTTTATTGGTTGCAATGCCAGTGTAAGAAAAGTTCTTTTTGATGAAATGTTCAAGATGGCTGTTTTATGGATGAAAAATGAAGGCAATCTGTCTACCGCCATTGAAAGTTTGGGTTTTAATAATAAAATTAAAACTATCGTGACATTTCCTATTGTGTTATTTAACCATCTGCCTCCTGCTGGTCCAATCAATGATAACATTACCTAGATCCTCTCTAGTTAACAAGACCTGCCAATATGGTGTCTCATGGTTAATTTACAAGGAGATTTATTATTGATTAAGGTGTTTATATATTTGGTGACTGCTGTTCTTCCTATAAAGGGGAAATACTTCAAGTCTCGTGTTTGAGGGTTAAATATTCAGCTTGACAAAAAATGGATGTTTGTATCCCTTTAGTACTAGAAATCTAGGGATGGTACAAAAACACAACAAGGGATGTATACCAATGGCAAGCTCTCATCAGGTGTGTAGCATAGGGCTCTAAGTAAGCACCTATTGTTTTCATGCTTAGCATTTCATTAAAAGCACATCTTCCAAAAGGTTTCTTTCCTCAGTATTGACACATTCGATCCATAGTTACCTGAATTAGAATTTTTCCCTTTTAAAAATGTTTCATGCAAGTTTTTATTTAGAGTAGACGTGTTGTTTCAATGATTTCTGCTCATCAATCAAGAGGGGGAAAACACATTTTAACGCATGGATTCACGATAAAGCAATGAAGGTGCTTCACTGTAGCTCGTTTAATCCTCCATTACACAGGGGTGAGAAGAAAAGGGATATTCAATATTTTAATAAGTCTTTGGACTTCGCTGCAGCCCAAATGGAATTTAATCAAGAAATGTGAAGGATAAGGAACTAAGCATTCTAATCATTGCATTGACCAACTTGCAAACATACTTGCTTTATTTTGCTTATAATCATCATCATTATTAATTTAAACAACCTTCAGTATTTGCCCATACCTTTTACAAACTTTAATTTTTAAAAGTCTTAAATAGCTCGCATTTTGGAAGAAGGCAGGCAGCTGGAAATGTGCTCTTTGCACATTGATCTTCAAGCAGTCATTCCTTTTCTCTGGGAATTTTTATGTAAGCTCCCTTATTGGGAATATGCTAATGACATCCGCCATGATTACTGATTTTCTTTGAATCCTTATTCCTCTGTGGGCAAAGCAATCAGAAAGGGAGAACAGGAGATTTCCTTCTTGCTTGTGTGCCTTCTTCAACCATCTGCTCTATCCTGATTCATTTGAATACGATCTGCAGTTTTTAGATCCTTTGCTCCGACATTCTTAGGCATTTGAAAGCTTAAAAGGAGTTAATAGTCATCTATGTCACAAATGTGGTTCTCTGATGTGTTCTGAGTGCAAACTTGCCTACCCAGGGTTTACATGGGCAGATTAATTTTGTTAAGTAAAAAATGGTAACGTAGAGTAGCAGCTTCATTATATGGAAACGTGTAGTTCTTTTTTTTTTTTTTAAGATTTTATTTGTTTATTTGACAGAGATAGAGACAGCCAGCGAGAGAGGGAACACAAGCAGGGGGAGTGGGAGAGGAAGAAGCAGGCTCATAGCAGAGGAGCCTGATGTGGGGCTCGATCCCATAACGCTGGGATCACGCCCTGAGCCGAAGGCAGACGCTTAACCGCTGTGCCACCCAGGCGCCCCGGAAATGTGTAGTTCTGAACACTTTTGTTATCAATGGCCTTGAGCTCAGGCATTGAAAAAAAAGAGGTAACTTTAATATTTTGTATTAAAACAAAGTATTCCGGGAAAAGAATTGTTGATTCTAAATATCTCAAGGTGAAGAAAAAGTAAAACTGGAGAACTGGAGAGAGAGAGAGAGAGAAGACAGCAAATTTGTAAAAAGAAAGAAGTCACGGTGTACACTTTTTAGGGTAACATTTGTAGGTATTCAGACAAGAATTCCAGATTAAGAATGAAGACTTCTGGGTGCCAGCCTGTACCCTCCACCAAAGCGTGATTTACTCTCTCTTAGGAAAGTTAATTTCTCTGAGTTTCTGTTTCCTCTGTGGTGACATGAAATGAATGTCATAGGTGATATTTAAGATTTCCTCCACCAGTAAAATTGTGTGCCTATATTATTTATTCCTGTGAAACACACTGCAGATGATGGGAAAGTTACTTTATGGATTTGGTTTTCTCACGGGCATTTGATCTTGCCCAGGGAAAAGCCATTTCCGAAATAAATCATCCACCTTCAGAAGAGGGGCTCTGAGCCTTCTGATTGCACTTTTAAAAATGATGAGTATGGACGGAATTTTGAAAATGGGACACCAGATCTTGCTTCAGTTTACACAGAATGGATGAATTGCTAAGGATGTTGCTGATTGATAGAAGCAAGTCTTACACTTCAGTGAGTGAAAATCAGCAAGATTCTGACACCCCCTGGCAAAACAGAGCTAACTTAATATGCAGAATTTCCATTTAGGCAAGAGAGTTTGCAAAACTTGATGCTATTAGGTCAGTGAACATTGTCAAAACAGGAAGGAGACGTGAGTTTGGGAATGTTGACACTCTCTTGGTATTCAGCTCATTTAAAAGTGAAGAGAGCTATTAATGTAAAACTGTTTCGGAAAGCGCCTCAATCTTGTCCTTCTCACCCAATAATTCCTCTTATTTTCTCCACATCAAGAATGAGATGGAGAACAACCCAGCTGCCCCCGTCTCTTACACAGTTATGAGATTTTTGAACAAGTATATAGCATCTACCGACCCTCACTTCTGATGAGCCTGGTGCCTTGTGCTGTGAACGAACACACTCCCTCCACCTTATAAATGTAATTCTTTGGATTCTGTATGTTTTCTCTGGCAACCGTTACTGATTTGTGTCTTGATTTCTGTTGGATAGTTGTGGCGTGTTACAAACTGAGTGACAAAGCCAAGACTTAAATAGCAATTACTTCACTGATGTGTTTCAGCTGACCAGAGACAAACTCATGCCCAAAATAACCTCCACTCCCTTCCTTCCACACATCCCAACAAAGGGAAGAAACATGCAGCCACTGTCTTCTCTTTTGATGTATTATACAAATAGAACGCTTTTGAGAAATAGGACTAAAAATAGGAGAGCACAAGCATATCTTAATATTTCATGAGATAAAATTTCAAAGGCCCGAAATTAAAGATAGGCAGGTAGCCAGTGAAAAATGGAGAGAAATGTTTATTGCAACCATCGGTCTATGTTTGATGGACAGCAAATACTCTTTCGCTAGTAGTTTAGCTTTGGTCACCGTAATATACCGTCTTGTAATTGCGATATGCTGGGCAGCCTGATACAGCCTCTGCTTAGCTATCAAGCTATTATACTCACTTTTTAAGAATTTTGTTTGTTTGCTCACTCCTGAAATATAGTTTATGGACCTCCTTGAGGTTGAATGACTTTGCCTCTTGTAATGGTTAGAGCATATAACATTTAGAGGTTGGTATTTCTCACTAGCACTAGGCTTATATAGAGAGATATATGGTTTAAAACGAATTTTTATTTCTTTTTTGCAGGTTTTGTTTATCACTCACATATATTTCATATTTCTTTCTAGATTAAAAAATATGCATTACATAGTCAATGTCAGAAGAGATCATAATCCGAGTAAGTCATTTTATATACACACATATTCTTCTATTCTGCTTCCCCCCCGCCCCCCACTAAAACGACCTTCCTGTTCTGTTTCTGGTTGAGGAAGAAATCCAGAAAGGAAGTCTATTCATCGGTTCCTCCATCAGCAAATTTCGGATCTACGCCAGTAGCGCGCTCTACTCACTGCACTCAGCACGTCAGAATAGGATCTGGACGGCAACATTAAATGCCTTGCTGTTTAAAACGTCTTTCTGAGCTCAGATTATTGAACATTATATCCAATTTAGAGGACGATTTTATTCACATGAAATCAGTTTTTCCAAGTTTAGAAACAAGGCATTCTTAGTTTGAATATCACACAGTGATGATTTTCAACGATTAGAAACACATTCATACTATAGCACGTCTGGGCCCAAGAATCCCTCATTTACGGCCCATTTTTCTCTAGCAACAATCTAAGTATTTCTAGGTTGTATTACATTTCTCATTCCCATGTGCTCTCGGTCAATAGACTGTCATTATCAGAATAAAGTTCTTTACATTTAACTGAATTTTGAACTTATGAAAGATACACAAATCTACTTGAAATTGATATGAAAAAGTGAGTAGAATTTAAAGTGTTCTTCACTTCTTTTGTCATTTTACAAAGACATTTATGTAAAAATGCCTTTTATGTATGTTATCTTTTCCATTCTTTTTTTTTTAATTAGTTCAAACCACCTATGCAAAATCATGAGAGTTTTCAACCTACTAAGTAAAGATAATCAAAATATTATCGGAAAAGATGGAAGGAATATCACTGGAGATCAGCCTTTTATACCCTGCTGGAAACAAACAAAACACATGTACTCTTTACCAAACTATTTCACTGCACTGAATAAAGATATTACCATGTGTAGCTTAAAAAACCAGCAATTTCTAAGTATTTGTGAGGGAAATATACTTTAGGCTGACATTTGTGCACATTTTTCTGTATCTTCTACAGCCTGCCCATTTTTCAAGTAAATGTTTATTCAGATAAACTCTGCCTCAAACTCTGGAGTATAACCTTGAACGATCATAGGAGTTGATAGCGTTATTAAATCACAACTTCAGCTCCTTTGTACCTCAGCAATATTCCCCATTTTCTAATATATCTTTAAATGGACTTATATTGCTAGAACTTCAGATGTGATTAGGCTGCTTTTATTTTCATTTATTTATTCAGCTTTAAATTGATACAACCATTAGCCCTGCCCATTACTTCTATCTGGCAGCCTTATCACTTCCTGCTTCCTTTCTAAAGTCTTTTTTTTTTTTTTAAGATTTCTTTATTTATTTTAGAGAGAGAAAGAGTGCACGTGAGCGTGTGGGGGTAAGGGGCAGAGGGAAAGGCAGAAACTTGAGCAGACCTTGGGCTCAGTGCGGAACCCCTCCAGGGGCTTGATCTCATAACTCGGAGATCAGGACCTGAACTAAAATCAAGAGTCTGACGCTTAACCCACTGTGCCACCCAGTCATCCCTCCTTTCTAAAGTCTTAAGACATTATTATCTTTTTAAGATTTATTTATTTATTTGAGAGAGAGAGAGAGCGGGGAAAGGGGTAAAGGGAGAGGGGGAGGGAGAAAGACCCAAGCTGACTCTAGGCTGAGCACAGAGCCCCATGGGGGGCTCCATCTCACGACCCTGAGATCTTGACCTCAGCTGAAATCAAGAGTTGGATGCTTAACCGACTGAGCCACCCGGGCACCCCAGAAGTCTTAAGATACTTTCAAACAGGTGTACATTTTGATGAAGTTACTTTTCCCCTGTTGAATCAATAATCACAAACTAGAACTAAAAATTAAATGAGAATTAGAAATGAAATTAGAAATTTATCACTTGCAAATCTGCCAAACGTGAGGTAGGTTTTCTAACTGATATATGCAAAGCATGTGAAACACATCTCTGTGTTGTCTAAATGAACAAAAGGCAATTAAGGAAGATTTCTATAACTCTGGAAGTGAGAGATGAATTCGGAATTATACATGGCACTTGGGGAGAAAAAAAGAAATAATGATATATTACTTGATATGCATTTTAAATAATTTGCGTCAGCACTATACACTTTATTGAAATTTTATCAATTTGTAGTAGATATTCTGCATTGATCTATAAATAATTGGGTTTAGCTTTTAAAATTTCAGAACATGTATAGTTTTTTTCATCCAAATAGTTAATACGTACTACAAAGATGTTCGTGTTTTATGATTCTTTTTTGGATTGCCTTCAGAGGCAATTTATGAACCATGCAAAAGGATCAGTACTTTTCTCTTTTTTGAAGATTTTATTTATTTATTTGAGAGAGAGCGAGAGTTCAGGAGCGGGGTGAGGGGCAAAGGGAGAAGCAGACTCCCACTAAGCAGGGAGCCCAATGCAGGGTTCTATCAGGGGACCCCAGGATCATGACCTGAGCCGAAGACAGACACTTAACTGACTGAGCCACCCAGGCGCCCCAGATCAGTTCTTTTCAACTACTGAGCAATGTGCTAGGAGTTGATACAGAGTGATGACAATAGCTTGGTTCCTGACCTTGAGGAGCTTGTGGTCTAGAGGGAAGATCAGCATTATAAACAGACGATGTCAATAAACTACAGCGAAGGCCAGGATAAAGATGTGCACACATGGGTTTTTGTCACACGTCATTGTTTGGTTTGTTTTCTCATCTGATTCAGTGAACAAGGGTACGAGTAACTCTTGCCTGTTTTCAAAACCAAACTCCTCTCAGAAATTACAATCTCCTCCTGTTGAAGATGTTCAAAGGAAAGATTCTGGCACGTTTTTCCTAAGAAAGCGAGCACGGTGGCTTACACATAGGAGGAGTTCGAAAATACCGAGGCCGCACATGCGCACGAAGCATGAGGAAGGTGGTGTAGGGAAGTCAGAGGTGCTGGCTCAGTAGACGTCTAATCCCACGTGGAGGTTAACTCTGAGTCTTTCCTTTTACAGGCTGATGGTCTTTGATCTTCAGTCGTTCACTTGATTTCATCATTTATACATGACTCATTGATAGGTGAATCAGGCTGGACTGCTAATCAATGTTTGCTTGAGTGGCTCGGAGTCTCTCTTTCCCAAATGTTTGTGTATTCATCATGGAGGCAAGGGCAGTGGTCCTCGCTAACCTTCTCACGCAGAAAGGTCACAAGATGCTTTGGTCCCTGTTGATACCTGCGGGACTCTATAGCAATGGTGCCTAAGAAAGTATCATTTCCCTGGAGACTTGCCTTCATTGCTCTTGAGGCATCCTAGAAACATCTTTTTAAAAACAAAATATTGCATGTAAAGCAAGGCATGGAAATACCATTTAGAGCATACAAAGGAACATTTTGATGTTCGTGTTTTAATTCTGCTTCAATTTCAAATATACTTCAAAGTATACCATTTTCATATGTGACAGAAAAATTTTATCGTAAACAGATTTCTGAAATTACTTGAAATTTTAAAACAGGAGCAACATGGACACTCCAGCCTTTTTATTTGAGGTAATTATGCCTTTCAAGTAACCTCCTCTTATAGACCTTAATGTTTTCCCCTCTAAATTCTTCTGATCTTGAAAACCCCCTAATGATTTTGATTTTTTCCCTAGTTTCTAATTACATACAGCACTGAGGTAGGTAAACTTATTTTCATTCTTCAAGCGTATTTCCCCCCATTTCAATTCCTTGCTTTTCTTCTTTAGACCCAATTTCTCAGTCTAAGCTGAACTAATATTGTTCTATTGAGGAACATTGGATATTATAGTTTGTCATATCATTCAGGGCATATTGTATATTTATTATTCTATGAAGCTTTCTGTTTTTCTTCTGAATTTGTCCTCTAAATCTGGTTTCAGGCATAATTACTAAAACAAAACAAAACTAGATTTTTCAGACATTTTATGGGTATAATCTGTCATTTGCTTATGCTAACTTTACTCCAATTTTTGTTATGGAAAGGGTATCTGAGATATGCAAACTTTCAGTTTTAAAGAAGAGCAAATAAATGCTATTCGGGCATTTGAAAACTGTTTTCTTAGTATAGTACGTGGAAAGATGGAAAATCATGGAAACAGAATACATTTTCTCTTCTAAGATGGCTATTTTTTTTTCCTTTTGAGAGGCTTTGTGCCAAGCTGTCCTGTTTGTGAAGTAAAGAACAAAAATGCTGCCTGCACTTTGGACAAGATAACCTACTCTACTGAGTTCATAACGGAAATAGAACCAAACCACATCATAGTTAAGGAAGAAAACTAAACGTGGCTCTTCCTGCTACTGATTTTATCCAGCAGTAAAGAGAAATCCTTGCAAGAGTTGTTTACACCATACTAAATCCTTACAGAGTCATAGTGGAACATGTCTGCTATCTGACCCAGGCTTTAGGGCTCCTTAAACACCTGTGGATTTATGAAGTTCAGATGTCTACAAGGGCATGTGTGGAAGTTCATTCAGAAACCTGGAGCCCAAATAAACTGATCTGTTGACATGGGCACGCTGTTTCGTTCCTCTATAGTCCAATCAGTCTTTTGAACTAGAAAAGAGATTAAGATTTAAGAACGTGTTCTTTAAAAAAAAAAAAAATGCTCTTTAAAGAATCAGATTTAACAAGGAAATGTAGATGCATTTTTTTATTTCGTTGTGTGATTTTGATCAATTAATCTTTAAATTTATTTTTAAATGTGAATGTATAAAAGCCAGATCATCAGGGGATTTAGTCCCCCACATTATGCGTGTATAAGTAGCCCCCGCAGGTATACGCAAACATCTGGTGAGGGGAACTGGTCCTTTCATACGGAAGACCCACACAATTTAAAACATGAAAACCTATACCCTTTAGAAACTTATACTCTTTAAAAATGATCAAATATAGCCACAAAGTTGTCTTAATTAACTCCATCACGATTGCTTTCTTTTAGGGATTTGATTTAGTCTTTTGAAAATCAGAGACACCATGATTTAGAGAACTTCAGTCTCATTCTAAAGAGTTTCAAGTGAACTTATCTCATAATTCGTAAACATGTGTCTTTCCATATGTCTTTAAAAAATTTTATGAAAGGAAATATGCTTGAAAATACCTTGTTTAAACTCAAACTTCAAGTCACATCCAATGTAAAAAATAACCTGGTCAACATCTCTCTTATTTTTATACTCTAATCATTCTGTGCCTGACAGCATGTGTGGAAATGTGGGTAAGACCACTATGCCTGGCTTCTTGATTCTGTGTACACATTGCTAAAACTTATTTTTTTCCTCCTGAAAAGAATATATATTCCAGTGCATGTTTGGATTTTACTTAGGGTTATCCGTGAAAGAATGCATTACCCTGAAATAGAAATAGCTGTTTATCAGATAATGATTGGCTCTATATATACTATTCTGCTCCCGCTTTGGCTCCCTCCGTCTACCCCTCGATTTTTAAATTTACCCCAGGAATATTCTGTTATTTGTCAATATTCCTCTATGCTTCTACATGCACAAAGGTGCTTGAGCACTCATCTTGGCTGCTCTGCACTCTTCCTGACTGATTTCTCTGTCCTATCTTGTTAGGATGTAACAACCATGAACCTTCTTTGAATGGGTTAAATAACATACGGTATGCAAGACACCGATCACTCCTAATTTGAACTTTAAGGTCTAAAGAATGTTCCATGGGAGGCTGCATAAAACAGATGTAGTTTTAGGAACAATTCTATGACATTCCCGTTAGTTTGGGTTCAGGTTTCATAAAACACCTGATGGAGAGTCCCCATCCTGAGGATGACAGTTTTTCCCTTTGTGGTGTCACGTGGCAGTCAACGTTCTACCGTAAGTTTGGAGACAAGCCAAATAAGAAACATAAACCCACAGATTCGGGTAAATTCAAACATATATATACATTTTGGAGGGAGCAGGAGAAGTCAAGGAGGAGATGGTGACCAATTGAAATAAAAATAGAGTATTATATAATAAGTCTCTATGGGCTTAATAAGAAAGGTAAGGATGTGTATAATGTAGGTGTAAGGCTTAAAATGATCATTCATAAAAAGGAATTATTTATGTCACATCTAGAAAAGGAACACTAGCTAATATCTGCTGGTTCATAAATATATAGTAAAGATATATTCATGCTGTGATATATTTCAAGAGTTTTATAATTGCTATTATTCTAGTAGCAAAAAGCACTGATAGTGACGGAAACACAAGTTAAAAGTAAAGGAACTGAAACAAATATTACATTATATGTCAACTATACTTCAATAACAGTTTTTTTTTTAGAGTAAAGAAAGAATACTCTGAATTTTTACAGTATGAAGTGGAAATTTCTGGAAATTTCAGGCATTTTGGTTTCATCTTCAGAATCACACAGATCAAATAAGGTATAAATGGCTATTTGTCTCACTTCTTTATAATAATTTATATGTGCAAGTTTAAGACAAGAAAAAATAGTGATTATGTATTTTTTAATTAAAAAATTTTTCTGATAAACATGCACTACTTGGGTAGTAAAAGAAGAATATACATTTTTAAGGAGATACTGAAATGAATCCCCCATTAGCACTTTCCCAAGGGAAAATAAGGCCGAAACATGCAATGCTTTATTCAAACTTTTTTTTTTTTTTGGCACAAACTATATTCTGCTCTTTTGGTCAGAAATAACCAGTATCTGTTTCTATTGAACCCCAAATAATTGATTAATGCACTCATAACACTGCTAAAATATCAAACAGTTTAATATTTTAAAATAATATAAGCAGTAGGTGGGTTGGATTTTTTCCCTCCAAGGCAACATTCAACCTTGTAAAGATACAGTCTTTACAGGCTGAAAGAAGGATTAGTCAGGACTGTTAGGAGACAGAGAGCTGCAAAAAACAGAAGTCGTGGACCCAGTGTGTCTGGAAACATCAGTGGGACACAAAGATGTGGGAAGGTCCTAAGGATTTGACGATAATTGGCTTGGAAAGATGGGAAGTGGATATGGGTGAGAGGGAGGGAAGAAACGGGGAAGGACTAAATATTTAGGGTGGAGGGTGGGGTTAAGGAGGAAGAAGACAAGGAATCTACGTAGGCGTAGCTATGAAGTACTTGGATGTGATCTGCCTTTTTCCAAGTGCTTTCTGACCCTCTTTGAAAACCAGTCCATACTGTAGATGGGGCCAAAAGTGGGTTAGGGAACATTGTAACCTCATTTCACCTTATTTAGCTATGTGTCAGAGATCTCAGCAGGTAGTTCAATTAACTCCCACTAGTTAAATGAGAAGAAAATGAGGTTACCCAGATTAACAAAACACAACTCTTGGTTCTCCTCCAAATCAGGGGGAGGAAGGCTCCTGGCTGACCGAGCTGGTTCAGCCCTGGGCAATTGCCCATTTGCCCAGGGGCTTCTGAGCTAAGGACCACAGCGCTCCCTGCAACCTCACTAATGACAGTGGAAACGACCTCAAAGGATGACTAAAGCATTGAAAGTGATGTTGAATATTGCATTCCTCCAATCTCTTTCTCTCTATGGAATTAATGCATAACCTCCATGGGGACAATATGTCTCATGGGATTTTACATCTCAGAGAATCTGAATAGGAAAGTTGTGTTTCCTGAAGCTTGAATTTTGTGAAATTATTTCCCTATTGAAAGTTTATTGGGTTTCTCAATTTAGAAATCTCAATTAGCTCCTTTATTATTTTCACAAATTATTTTCCAATATCTGTGGTTATTTTCAATATGTTTAAAATAATTGTCACCAGATACTGATAGAAATAACTGGAAATACTTAATGAGCAAAATATTTTTAGTGTAATCTAACGCTCAAAGTAAATGTCTTCAATTTGTATCCATTTTAAACTTTAATGAGTAGTTCTATTGACAATGACCGATTTTAACAAGTAAAGAAATGACATAAATGCTGAAATACACAGAAGTTCTAATCTGGGAATACAAGAGTTCAGAGCATCTCTTCATTACTGTAATCTACATGTTGACAAAGAGTTATTACTCTTAAAAAGTCAGTTAATTTATTTTAAGGCAATATATCACAATGGTTGGATGTGGGCTGTATCATCAGACTGGTGTAAATTCCTGCACTGGATGGCTTTGCCTCTGTGCCTCAGTTTCCTTATCTGCAAAATGGGTTTAATAAAAACTATAAATCAGATAATTTTGTTGCGAGGATAAAATAAGTTTATAAAAAACACTTAGTGATTGCATAATAAATGTTGGCTATTGCTAATAGTCTATCATTATTATTATTAATTATGTAAAGTTTTAAAAACCATGTACTTCCCTTCCCCAATATGTTTATCTATACCTTCTGCTCTTTAGAAAAATATTTCTCATCTGTTTAAACAGAGGCAGGGTAGTCTCACACTATATGTTCTGAAATAAAACTTCTATTTGAAATAAAACCTACATTTCAGGCTGCGTCAGCACGAATTGTCAAGTTCAACATCATACAGTTCTTAGCTGAACAACGGAGACAATTTCAGCTTCACCTAGTAATATTAGGTTGGGCATCTAGGTTTTTGGTATAAAAGAGAATGAAGTAAACTAACAGTTACCAAGCTAAATATTTACCCTTTTACCTTAGTTAGCCTTTATAACAGCCACGCGAGTGTGGCATTTCTCTACTTTACAAATATTAAACAAGAGTCTGAGAAGTTCAATTACTAGGCCAAAGTAACATGGTTGATAATGTCTGAGGCCCTTCCTAATGTGTAAGGGCTTCTAGTTAGTTGCCCTTGTTGGTGGTTTACTAGGCAAGAGAATCTGGCTGAAGGTAAGTAGGTCAGTTTAGAGCTGTTTAGCAGTTTCAGCCTCGTGTTACAGAACAGACACTGGGCTTGGGATCTGTCAACTCTGTCATCAGCTGGGTGACCCCAGCCCACAACTTAGCTTGTTGGAATTTCCGTTGCCTTACCCATAACATTCAGAATTGTCATGAGAACCAAATTAAATAGTGTGCAGAAAACATTATGCATACAATTTAAGGTATCATTATGACATGTAATGATAATTTTTAAAGGTTGACCATGAAGTTGAGAGAATAAATAAAGACATCTGGTAGGGGGCTTAGAATATTATATAAAAAATGAAGTAATTTTATTTTGGCTGTTTCATTCCTTATCTCCAAAGTTCTGTTACTTGATGTCTAAAGAGTATAAAGAGGTTTACGAAGAAATCAAAGAAAAGACAAATATTTTAATCAACAACTCCAATCTTGGGGGCCAAAGCCAAGAGATACACAAGTCGATAATAAAATAGATAAAAATGCTATTTATGTAATAACTTTCAAGCACAATACACATCAAGATAATTTATAAGAAATGAGTTAAAGACAGATGGCGCAATACTGTTTAGAAAAATAGAAGACCTGGAGTTCTTACATGCTCATTGCGCAGTCTTAGATATTAGCCCCTGTGTTATTGAGGAAGAACCGCAGTAAAACGGAGTGTATCTAGCAAGCCTCCCATTTTTGTCCCATTGAAACAAGCAAAAAAAAAATCTCCAATAAATACACGCAGGTGCCAGCATTTTTCTCATAACTTGCACTGATCAACAAGCACCACCGAAAATGCTAAAAGCAATCAGCACAAACTTTGAACCACAGAGACACAGTGATGGCTGTGTAGAGACTTCCTTTGGGGTGCATATCATTAAGGAGGATCTGAACACTGCTACTATTAATAAGACTACAAATTGTAGCCGATCAAACCAGAAGGAGCCTTGAATGTATTTGCTGGGAATTGCTTAAGGCTTAAACACCAGGGACTTGAAACAAACTGTTCTTATCACCTTTTTCCAAACAGAGATTTAAATTTACAATGAAAGTGCCAGCACCAGCTGCACTTGAAGAAAGCACCACATGTCTCCATAAGCCCCAAGAAAATGGAATGGAGCCCAGTTCAAGCTGGAGGTGTCGTCGTGCTCTAGCCAGCTGGGTGACACCAAGCTGAAAGTGATGAGGTGCTAATTAAAGGGGATGAACAGTCTTATTGGAGGCACCTGCCAGTGGCCTCCGCGGAAGCAGCAAGAGCCCATCTCGCCCCGCCTGCCGGGCTGCCGGGCCGCGGCAACCACGCGTGAATTCCGGCATTTCTCCTCCGGTACCTCACCTTCCATATTTTCCCCGCTACGGTGTCAGTGGGAGGCCAGGACTCCTCTCGCCCCTCGCCCCTGTTTACCGGTTCTCCTGAGTGATAATGATCTCATGATGCCAAGTATTAAGCATAGACCCTTGCTGAAAGCAGAGATGAAAACAATCCAAACTAGATTAAAGTCTTAAACAAAAACAAATGAAAACCCAAACTACATAAAATGCAGACGTACTGCACCTTTGAGGGGGGGAGGGAATCATACCCAAACACACAAGGAATGTTCTCTTCAATTTCCCAACACGGTTTCAGAGTTGTTCCCCTCACCCTGTTCACCCCTCTTCCTGCTGAAACCACACCGCGCGATGCTGCGGCCGGAACTACGTTATAGGGATGGAGCGTTTAGAAATATTTGCAGCTGCTGTAATAGCTGCTTTTCAGAAACAGAGAGCATGACAGGACCTAAAGTAGCTAAACCACTGAAAGAAGGGGAAAAAAACACCCACTTTTTTCTATTTAAAATTAAGATTGTTGAGTACACAGTACATTGATGATCCAATATGCACTGTATTTATTAAATGTTCACATGCATCTGTTTAGTTTTTCATGGGACTAGTAAGCAGACTACGCATCTATTATCCAAATGAGGCAGGGAACATTATTGTGACCTTTAGGAGTTTGTGTGATCTAAATGTCTTTTCTCTCCAAAGACTTTTTTGTCGTTGTTCCGAAAGTCCTAAGCCTGGAGCCATTACTTTGCCTAGAAACTTTCTTCTTTGTGTTATGCCACTTTTAAAGAAGTTCTTTGATAAATTGGTTGCAGTCCGTATTCACATGATTTCTGTTCATTGTTCCAGTTCTGCCCTTTGTAGAAACAGAGTAAACCCACCTCTCCTCATACACGTTTCCTTCGGGGTCACACAACAATGTTATTGTCCCTCAAGATAGTAATTGTCAGTAGGAATTCTGACAATATGACCTAATAGCCTAGTGTCTTCTTGGGCAAGTTCCTTACCCAGTTATTGCCTCCATTTCCTCGTCTGTAACATGGTTATCATAACCCATCTCACAGGGCTGTTGTGCCTATTCTATGATAATGTCACAAGTAAATCTTAGCAAAATGCGTGGTGGGTACAGAGTATCGGTTCAGGAGTAGGTCGCCAGGAATGGTCAACCAATCTTGAGAACAAAAGGAAAAGCAGGTCTGTGAACACAGAAGATATATGTGATTTTGGACAAGTTGAACTGAAGTATGTGTAGAACAACCGTGGAAATTTCTAGTGGACAGCTGGAACACAAGGTCAACATTTAGGTGGTGTGGACTAGGCAGGAGACTTGAGTATTGGTGATAGAAAAATATAGTTTAATTCATGGTTGTCATGAACATAGTTTCTGAGATCAAACATTGGGAATGAGGCTAGAATCTAAGCGAGTACTTTAGTCAAACAGGAGGGGCCAGATGAGGAGCTTGAGAAAGATAGAGGGTGACTACAGGCGAGCATATGGTCTCGTACATTACAGTAACACGATGTTACCTGAAAGAAAGTGTAATGGTAGACATTTAATCATGCACTGCAAACTGGACATTGAGCAATTCTTTAAGTAGGAACTTTGTGAGATTCCAGTGGAATGAAATGGAATCCATTGTAAGGAATTAAGAGGTCATAGAAGATGAAAAAGGGAAGGTAACTGGGCACACTGTTCTTTCACTAAATTTGTCTACTTAGAAAAGAAGGAAGGATCTTGGCATGACAAGAGGGAGCACAGGTGGAGGTTTTCACTTTGGAGAGGAGGAAGCCATTGCTTTCCGTGGTGAATATAATTCATCTCTTTCTCCTCTTTTTGAGCACTGGAAGAATATTTGCCTCATACCTAGATTTGTAGCACTTTTTGTACTCTCCATAATTCTTTCTTTCTTTCTTTCCCTTCCTTCCTTCCTTCCTTCCTTCCTTCCTTCCTTCCTTCCTTCCTTCCTCTTCTTTCTTTCTTTCTTTCTTTCTTTCTTTCTTTCTTTCTTTCTTTCTTTCTTTCTTCCTTCCTTCCTTCCTTCCTTCCTTCCTTCCTTCCTTCCTTCCTTCCTTCCTTCCTTCTTTCTTTCTTTCTTTCTTTCTTTCTTTCTTTCTTTCTTTCTTTCTTTCTTTCTTTCTTTCTCTTTCCTTTCTTCTTGGAGTGGCCCACCAATCATCTATTCAAGCTCTCTCAGTAGTTTTAAGTATAATAATGGAAACCTCAAAGATGTGAACTACTCTAAAATAGTCAAATGATCTTATTCTCCTCCTTTTTTCTTCCTCTTCTTCCCCTTCTCCTCCTTCTTCTCCTTCCCCCCTTCCCCTCCTCCTCCTTCATTTTTTTGCTTTATGTTCTTTCCAAACCATAGATTTGTTTTAAATTTAAATGCCTAGTGGGAAAAGTTTTCTTTTCTCAGTGGAAAAAATAAATTTGGAACTAGTTCTCCAATGTCGACATAGCTAGGATTCTTTGGCATTGGTGGTGAGCCTGGAAGTACATGGCTTTTGTGACCCAAATCTCCCTTCCTGCACTGTGATCAAGACTCTCTTCTCTACACAGCTTATAATAGTCTTAAAAATTTTCAAAACAACCTGCTCCAGGAAAGCCATTCTTAATCCAAGTTGATGCTTGAGTTGACAGCAATTTGATATCCCTACACTTGGCTCCTTTTCTACCCATTTGATACACTTGTCCCAATCTTTATCCCTTACTGCTGTCCTTGTCTTTTGTACTGCTCTGCCCATCTCCTCTCATAGATTATCCTTTCTAGTGTGACAGCTCCCTGTGGTTTTTCTCCTTAAGAAAGATGAAATCATTTCCAAAATTATTAAAGATTGCAACACTCTTTTCCCACTGTCCATGAAATGATGGCAATTAGACTAAAATTGGCCAAATTTTTATTTCAAGAAATAGAAAAATAGAGAGTCCTAATTCCCTTTTTATAAAATAGTCTAAAATATGCATAAATGCTTTTAAAATGTTTGGAGAAAGCTCTCATCTATCTAGCTTAAAGGCTAGTTGTTACCTTTGAACAAAGGTGTCAGGCAATGAAAAAAGAGAGAGATGTCAGGACGTGGACCAACGTCACGGAAACTGGGATTGATGGTCAACCTGTGCTTGGGGGAGGAGCTGATTATGCACACATATTTTTAGCTAAGTTCCCATACCCAGGTAAAATAATCGTCACTATCTTAGACACACTTTGAAATATAATAGCCATGAATATGACATGAGTATATTTGTATGCTCCTAAGTATATGTTTCAAAACTGTTCAGGCACAAACTTTTTTCAACTAGAAGTTTAACATTTTATCATACCCTTATTGACTTTGAAGTACCAAAACTGATGTCAGTGAGTTCTAGAAAACTAAAGAAATAGAGCACTAAAGTCTTAGAGACCTAAGAACCCCGCACGCTGACCCTGATTGCTTTTAGGCCTGGGTCCTCAGTGCAGCAATCACTTGCCACCTAACAGGGGCTTTGTTAGAGAAGGTTAGGAACTGTGCAGGTAGCAGCAGCTAGCTTTGTCAGAGTTACAGTCCTTCTCACTGTTACTTGAATCTACATAAAATAATGAGGAAAAGTGTTCATCAGACTCAAAACTCAATCTCAAACAAGATGACCAGTAATTGAAAAAACAAAGGTAATTGACCATGAATGATGGAAGAAATTTCACTAAGGACCTCACTGACTGAAAGAAGTTCAATAACTCTAAAACACTGGACATATTTGAAGCACCACAAGCCTTAATGTGAGACTGTTGGTAAGGAAAACTTAAAAGAGTTCTGGATAGTAGAGCAACATGCCGTGATTTGACTACACTCTGTAATTTCTAAAATGGACTGCATTTGCTGAACTGACCAGCAATCCCTCCCCTTGTCCACCAGCCACTTCATGGTCATTCAATGGCATAGGCATTGCTTTTCTTAACACAAGTGTCGAGTTTATTGAATGTGCCAGATTCTAAGTTACAAAAGGACGTATTTTCTCTCCAATTACTGCCTTTAATCATATTATGTCTTTGTTTATTCATCCATTTGACCAATATTTATTGCATATCTACCATGTGATCAAATACTAGTTTAGGCCCCTTAGATTATGCAAGTGAAAATAAAACAAAACAGACACAGTACCCCTGCCTTCTGGGAGCTTAAATTCTAATGGAGCAGACAGACAAGAAACGTAATAGATCTTTTCCTGCTTCTGAACTCAGACATATTCCATAGGTTTTTTTGTCTTTTTACATGTATTGGACATGTCACTTTCAGCTATTAAAAAGTACAGTTCTGTGCAAGCCAAAATGTTTCTTTCGCATCCAATTCAAAACTCCTTTCTCTTTCCCAACTGAAGCCTGCCCACGCTAGGACATCCAGTAGGGACAGGAGACCAAGCCTCTTCCTTCTACCTCCTTGCTTTCCATCACTAAGTCTGCTTCTGACTTCCTCCAACTGTAAGAAGACCAGGTGGCTTTTCTAAGAGCCCTCTTACCACCTCCAGCCCCGTGTACCAGGGGAGAGAGCCGCCTGAGCGTTTCAGCAACCCTGGAGTGAGGTGTCGGGCTTCTCCTCAGATCCACAACTTGATTGGAACAGATGGTTCTTTTTTGAAGTTCTTTGCTTGACTTGAAGCGGGGAGAAAGCACAGCCCTTGCTCAGTGGAAGGAAGATGCCACAGTGCTTCTCCTGACAGGCCTCAATTTTTCCTTTAAATAGCCTTTTTCACTTTCTAATTAGTCTTACAGTGTTAAGGTGGAGGCGGGTGATGGTGTGAAGGTCTGTTAGCAAGGCCTTCCTGGATGGTGTACTGAGGTGCCGTCCAGTGGAATTACAATGCAAGCCACTTACATAATTTTAAATCTTCTGGTAGTCACAAAAGAGTCAAAAGAAAGAAATGAAATGAATTTTACTAGTACATTTTATTCATCCACATAAATCTAAAATTGTGTTTCAATGCATAATTAACACAAAAATATTAATGAGATCGTTCCTATTCTTTTTTGCATTCCACCTCTTTGAACACTGGTGTGTGTTTTATACTCACAGCAATTCTCAGTTCAACTAACCACATTCCAAGTGCTCCATAGGCTCATGTACCTGGTACCTACCATGGTGGACAACAAGGGGCTAGTCCTTCCCTGGAAGGTGGGTACCACTTTTTATTCTCGCCTTTTGGACCTCAGTCAAAACTCCCAGGCAGTTAGATAGGTCAGTTGAACATACTGAACCTACACAAATCTTTCTTGCCAACCACGCCATTCCCTCTGTCTCTCCCTGCACATTACACATCAACATTTCCTCCTCCTCCACTCGCCCGAGTCTGCTCTGCTTACAGCGATCCATTACATAACAGGCACTGGGCTCCTAACTGTAAAGAGAATTTTCATAAAATGGTTAGGAAATTAATGAGTGGTCTCAGGTGGACCTCAGTTTCTTTCCTTCCTCCCTCCCTACTGTTTTTACTCTCTTTTTCTTCCTAAAGTATTTAATATATTAAATTATAATCTTATGTAAAATATTGCCAGCTTGCAGTGTGGATGGGGAAAGACAGGCAAAGAAAAATAGAAACTTCTTAATATTGTCTTAAAATTTCATTTCCTGTCCTAAAATGTTATTACAGTACAATTTTGTTTAGGGTTGAGGGTTAGTAATATAGGATGCTACCAGGACACATAACAAGAAATATTGAGACTAAAGATTAGATGAAAAATTTATCTTAGGTTAGTAGCTTTTCCAAGTTTTTTGTTAGATTTTTTTTTTTTCCTAAAATGAACAGATAAGTTATATGCTGCATTGAGAGAAAAAACATGGAAAGTTGGGACTTGGGGAAAAATACATCTAATAATTTTCCCAGATAAAGATAGTATGGTTTCTTTTCTTCTTTGTTTACCTGATTTTTATTTTTTGCTTGTTTCGAGATCCTTTTCTAATTTACATCTAAGTCATGACACTCTAATGTCAAAGGGAAGGAGATTTGAATTACTTTTCTCTACACCAGTAAGAGGCTTCAAAAAATAATAGTTGTTTAGTATGTTCAGGAAAAAGTTATCAACTATAATTTGAGGGTTAAAGACTGAAGAGTAAATACTCAAGACGTCCAAAGCTGAGTTTTGACAGGAATTTAAATGATCTTTAGCCAAATAGTAAAATAGCCAATACCCTGAAATAAATGATTATAGAAATACCTTAGATTATTTCTTCTCTCAGAATTACTATTGTAACTATGAAAAGTTAAGATGCTACCTTTAAAATGAAATAAGAAATATAGGTCTTATCCAGTTATGAATAATAAAGATCTCATTGTTTCTGCAAGTAAGGTACCTGGAGAAAATCCAATTAGGGCAATTATATTCTGCCTATATACATTTTTCTTAGCAATTTTAATTTGATCCAGGCTTAAAACTCTTTCTACTCAGCAACTATGTACAACTGGATGAGGCGAAGCATTTCATTTGTTGGTGGAGTGATTTCCATAAATATGACAGTGAAATGTTCTGAAATCCTTCAAATTAACATATCTTGCAAAAGAAATACATTACTTAATCATTAAGTCGGATACTAATGAGTCTTTATTAAATTTCCCAGATAAACATTGTATTGACATCTAGTGGCTATAGAGGCTGATAACAGATATACTATAATGAAAGCACATGGAGTATTAATGTTTTCCATTTAAAATTTTCGTAAATGAAAAATGGGCAAAGTATACCTAATACTGAATAAGGCTAAGGTATTGTTAAGAAAGTATAAAATTTCTTTGTGTTGATATGTTAAAAGTCAGGGATGGATCTGGGATGGTCTGAAAAAGAATCATATCACAGCTGCTCAAGAAATATAGGAAAAACCCCTAGATATCTGGTAGTAAGCGTACTGAGACATCAACAATAACAGGGTCAACAACCATTACAGAGCTCCTCCCATGCCCCAGCCCCGCAATGTGTTTAACAGATCTTCTCTCACTTAGACCTTGGAAATATCCTCCAAATGAGATGCGATTTACCCCTCCGTGTCACCAATGAGGAAACACACCCTGAGAGGTTCAATTGCTTGCTGAAGGCACAAGTGCAGTCAGGATTTGAAACAAATCTATCCCCTTCCCAAGTCCAAACTCAGAGAAACCACGCTTCTATTAATACCCAACCCTACATCTCGACTTCCTTTAAAATTAACAAGCTAAAAATAATCATATTAATCGTTTTAACTCCCTTTTTAAAAAACCCATTCTGTGATTTTGTGACAACTGAATCTTGCTTATTGATTCGTGAGCCATTATGATTCTTGTGTGTTACTTTGAGCTTGTTTCTACATCTGGGATTGACGTTCATAATCACGTGACATGTGTGCATTGAGTAACTCCGAAATGCGGTGCATCCAGAAGGAAGATAGGGTTCTCCTCACTGGGATGGGTTCTCTGACTTAACAGTAACAGAAGAGTTGTTTCTTTTCCTCTGAAAGAAGACTCTTTGAAAAGCTATCATAGAAAAGTGTCACGGCAAGAACTAAATTTACAGGAGGGAGTTGAGAAATACGAGGTGGTGGTGACCTGTTAAATGAGAATGTAGAACTTGAAAGAGGGTAATGGAGACAAAAATGGAAGACGGAGGCCAGGAAGAAGCTGAGTGTAGACTCTGATGAGAAGGAAATGGTGGGTGGCAGCAGTGGGGGGACAGAAACAGGGGTAATGATGGATTTTACAAAGCTCAGTCCATGTGGTAAACAGGCTCTTGGTGGAAGGCAAGAGGGCATCCCTTCCTTCTACAGTTTTTCAAATAAGTGTATAATTTGCATAATCTGACAAAGAATAGAACACATAGATGTACATATATATATTTTTTAAGGTTCCGAATGTATTTTATTTCTTCAACCATGCCATATTTTGATGGGTGCACAGTGCTTTTACTTGGCATCAATTACAAGTTGGTTTTGAAACAAGTCAGTATTACACCAGCTGGGCTGGTTACTGGTCTCTCCATTCCTTTGGGCTGCCTCTGCCAACAGGGGACAGGTTCCATGCTATTCCAGTTTGTGTTGCTGTATATGCCCATACAGCCACACAGGAAGGGGCTCCACTAGCGAATACCGCATTACCATATTTGTCATGGAAATCGGGTGTCCCTTTCTAGTGGCTCTGCTTTGCTATTGTTTGCTGAATGCTTTGAAGTCAGAGACAACTTAGGGCCCTTTTGACCATGGGAAACATCCTGAAGCTGAAGACAGAACAGTGTGGCTACAGCTGCTGGTTTGCCACAACTTGGTGCCACGTCCCCTCGCCCAGACATAGATGCATATAACCCTCAGTTCGATGTATTCCTTCCTGGCCCTTTGGATGATCCTGGCTCAGTGTCACCTGCGTGAGTCTGGAAGAAATGAGTTGAGGAAAGAGAAGAGGGGTGAGGAACAATTGTGTTTCTAAGGTTTACAGTAATTCTAGGAAATCTAGAGAGGCTCTTGTTCATTTCCATCGTGGAACAGTCCTCTGCACGCATCTATTTGGTATATATGCATTTAGGAAGTATTGCTATCAATTCCCAAGGCAGACGCTCCTCCAGATATAATTCTGAGGTTAGCTTGGAACCGAAGGAGGCTCTGGGAAAGAGAATAGGGAGACAAATTGGATAGGATGTGTTTAAGAAACACACTGGCGAGGTGACCATAATGAGCAAGGGAAATGACAAGAAGTCTGACAGCAGCATTTTGTACGGAAACAATGAGCATTTTGGAACGAGACAGATAGAAAACTACAGTCTGAAACAGAGAAGTCCACTCTAATGAGATAAAATATCACTAAGAGTCTTAACTTAGTTCTTGGGTGAAGATTGAAGAAAGGAGTAGAGCCTACCTGTGGGTTTTCGGATAACAAGAAAAGGAAAGGTTTTCATGCTTAAACTGGCAATAAGATACCAAAGATAGCTAACGATAGGAAATTGGATAAGAACTGAAAACTCGGAGGAATAACAGTTGATCTGTAGTAGTTTGAGGGATGAAAGAGTAAAAAGAAGTTGAGAGCAGATGAGAGGCTGGACGCGAGTTTGCCAGAAGCACGGAGCACTGTGATGTGATCCTTCTTGGAAGACAGCAGATCAAGAAGCTGTGTGCCCAAAATCAATGGCAAGATGGAGAAGCATTTTTTTAAACTATGTCTAAGAAAGGACATCGGTGTCTTTTCAGACCGAATTAGAGAAAACTAAGGCACAAAGCCTTGACAGCTGTGTTTCCCAAATTTGGCTGCACGGTAGCCTCTCCTAGAGAGCTCAGAGAAATCCCCTGGTGCTTACCTTGCGCCCCACACCAAGGGATCAGAGTGGGCGCGGTGGGAGCCACACCTCTGCAGTTTTTAAAGATCGGCAGGTGATTCCAATTTGCAGCAAAGGGTGAAAACCACTTATTCATAGAGCATGCCTTGAACTTTTGGAGGCAAAGTGAAGAGCAGATGGTGAGTGGATTGGTTAAAAAAGAATGACCAAAATCATCTCGTGATATGGAAGTGTGCCTTATTAATGACCCACACAAACCCTTACACTAGCCACTCACTGGATTGTGCTTGTTTTCTTGACCTTTCACTTCTACCGAGGTTCCCTGACAGTTTATCTCTGTTACCGTGATGCATTGGATTTTCTCTTTCTATCTCAGTATATTAACATACTGAGCACACAAATTACAGAACTTTGTATGTCAATTGAAAAATGAAAAATGCTAGGTTGATGAAAACTTGGCATATATTAGTCACAACATATTCAAAAAATGCAGCTTGAATGCTGAGCTGCACACAGGATATGCATAAAAATCTGATGCCGTGATTATTTCGTGCACCGGGTATTGGATTTATGCTGTCGTCCTTTAAATATTAACAACTTATGAGGTATTGGAAATGCTTCTACCCAAATTTGTGAGGTGACTCAAGTCACACAGTTTGCTCTGATTTGGTTTTGCTTTGTAAAAAACAGTTTGTGTGCATTTTTGTCACGGAAAACTTCTTTTCCCACGAGAAGTCAACCCTTAGCAAAACATCCTGAAAAATGAGGGTGTGCATCTTATTTTTCTTCTTTGATTAGGCTTGCTTAATTCTGTATTATCTGCCTTTGCTTTGATGCCAAACAAGATTAAATTTTCAAGTATAGTATGCTAAATTTATAATGTGAATTTAAAACAAAATTACTTATAAGAAACCAACATCAGCACCTAGGGACAAGGCTGAGCTATTAGCATAATTTACACCAGTAAAGACATTCTACTCTAATTATTTGTGGCCAATTATCAATTATTGGTCAATGCTAGAATCATTCACCATAATTATTTCCCTAAGGAATCTTCCCTGGATATAATGGAGAGCTTCATCATATTTCTTTTCTTAGCAAACAATTTTTATTTTTTTTCTGCAAGATTTTTCATTTATGAAAAAAACAAATCTAAACCTTTGCTACTGAGATGTCTCTAAGATTTTAGAGCTTTGGGTCTTAAATATCCAAAGCAAAGAACTAAATGTATCCGTGGCCGACATTAGAAATTTCTAGAAAGAATGCCTAAACTATTGCTATCTCGTCTTCTTATTACTTTTGATTAATTTCAATTCTGAGATTTCTTTTTGAAATTGAACAGATTGATTTGTACTTCCTAAGTTAACCTTTTAAACATTAATTCCTTTCCTTACATACAGGTTTTTTTTCTATTAAAATCAATCGCAAACCCTGCAAACACTAACCTTACATTTGAATTCCTAATGACTCCTCCTATTGTCTCATTTCTGTTTGAACCTGTCAATCAATGGTGAAAAGTGCTAATCACTCCCAGAAACCCCAATCGTGCTCACAAAAGTACCAGTCACTGAAAAATAATACCGATTGGTCATGGATGGGCAGGAAATCTCACTAGGGATCTAACCGCACAATGGAGTTTATTAAGTCCATTTTGCTCAAATCCAGCTCTCCCTGCATGCAAGGGTTTGGAACTTTAATTTCAAAGTCAGCTAAAACCAGCTAAGGTAACTTATATTCATTAGCCTAGCTCTGACTGATGCGCTGTGAAATCTCTTGGTTAGTGCTTTTGGCTCTCGATAATAGCAGAAGCATTTATTTTTACTCTTTATTTTTCTCTCCTTTTTAAAGAGGGGGAGAGATTCTTAGTTGGATGCTAGTTGTTTTAAATTCTTAATTGGTCCATGTTCTTATGCAGCTGCTTATTATTTTCACATTTCGTTCTTTGGAGTGACTAGACATGCACAAAAAGTCTATTTCCCATCAATTCCCCCTGTGCAGCAGTGTTCTCTCAAAGCCACGGCCACATTTATTACTGAAACGCAGTTATGATGTGTACATACAGCATGGGCCGTAAAGTTTTGTAGCCTCAGGTCACAGAAAGGGATGAAGGTCGGCAGGCTTATTGCCCACATTATGCAGAACACCAACTTTCTTTCAGCCGGGTTTTTTTTTTTTTTTTTTTTTTTTTAAACTGCGGCTTATTTGCTTTCTGTGAGGTGGCAGCTGCAGGGGGCTGGTGTGAAGGAAGAAGAGGAAGACGGTAGTATCATTAAAGAATAAACAGTAATTACCTTGTAGAAATCTCTAGAGTGATTGATTACCTCTCCAGCTTATAAGAATAGGCCTGGGAATATACAATAATTGATTTCTATTACTTATGTGTGTTTTCCTTTTAACTTTCCGAAGAAGCAACGTAGTTTAATTGACTTTAATTCCAGATTACGTATTTTTATGACTTCTTCTGGGGTTGGCTAGGGATGAATAGAGTTGCTAGCCCCCTGGGCCATATTACCCATCAGAAGTAGGCAGATATGTGTGTGTGCCCGTGTGTACGTGTGTGTATCATCATATGTCGTATGTCATCGCACATCTTGCACTTATCACGGGGTTGCTTTTGTCTTTTCATGTAGGTACTCGTTTAGGTTTAGATGGACTCAGGAATTCCAGGGTTTATCAAAATTTGGGAGGGAACAGTGGTTTTAGCAAGGTCTGGCATGGCACACTGGGAAACAGATCTCTTCCAGGCAAGCCTGCCACAAGTTGTGGGACAGTCCCTTGAGCAGGGTGGAGCTGGGAGCCATCAGACCTTAAATTGTGCCATCCATGTTGTGATGCCACAGGTCTAGTCATGTCCCTGTGAAACTGCAACGGACTGAATTTATTTAAACTGTACCTTCGACTTATACTCTGACATCATGAAAATCAGACATATTTTGGAATAACTGTATGCCTTTTGCTGGCTGGGAAATTGAGGCATACATCATTACATAATGCATCTAGAAGAAAAGGAATCAAATAAAACCAGACCTTGCATTTGACAACACTGACAGCGGCTTGGGCTACATAAAATTTTGCCACCAGACTAAGTAGAGAGGACGATATTCTCTGAAGCATTGTGTCTCCTGGGTTTCTGGCGAATTAAATTACTTTTGGCTTCTCTGACAATTTACACATTCTTTGTACACTATATATTCATATATATACACATATCCATATATATACGTACCATACATGTGTTCTCTCTCTCTTTCTATATATATATATGGTACCTTTCACAACAAGCAATAAATATTGGTTAACTGACTTTTCTCCCCTTTTTGAAAACAATTGTTCCCTTTTCATATTTTTGTTTCCAATGCTTAGCCCTGTGTCTGGCATATTTTAGGTGACTGAAAATGCGTGTTGTGAGTCTCTGATTCCTGAAGGATTGATTATATCATTTGGGCAGATGCTGAGATGTCCCTTTTTTCTTTGTTTGGATAAAAGTGATTAGGATAATATTTATTCTTTGATACTATAAACAAAGCAATGTTACAAAGTAACAAGAGACAGCAGAAGTAAACAATGCCTGCAATACTTCTCTAATTTCAGTGAACGCAAAAGAGCCGCAGATGTTGATACAGGGAAGCAAAACTCCCCAGGAGCTTGTATACGTCAGTATTTGGGGGGCCTAAAGAAGTTTTTTAGTTCTTAATATTCTTGTGTACCACGATTCCATTAATGAAAAATCTGCTGGATTAGCAAGAATCATGGTAGTAGTTAGCACCTGCAACTTGAAAGATTTAGGATTTTTCTGACTGAATTTTTCTGAATTTTTCCCCCTTTCTAAACATGGAGCAAAATTAATTATTTTTAATGTAATAGATATACAAAATAGGACTTAATTTCTGTTATCTTACTTACACAGTGCCTTAGAGGAATAAACTCGGGTGCCATATATCCAAACTACTAAGTCTGATATCTAACTTACACATTTCCCTAACAATAGTAGAGAAGCATTTTCCAAATTCTAACGTAACGATTCCAGCTCAGTAAATTCTCAACGAGTCGACACTGCCGAGTAGCTTTCTGTCGAGAGAATGATTGCTTTTACGTTGTGTAAAATATTTGTCACTCTAGGAAGTCAGATTGTAGAATCCGAAGCCGTCACCCTAATAGTGAACGATTTCACGAACAATACGGAGGACCTAAACAATGCAGCTGAAATATGTAGCCGCAGACATCAGGGTATCACTTGGACAATGCCACCGATAGCGCGAGTGACACTTGATGGTAGGACACTGGGCCACTGGTACTTAGTGGTCTTGTGCTTTGTCTAGTATTCCTTTTTCTTTCCTTTTATTTTCTCTCCCTGGTGGCTATTTGTTATTCTCAGAAGACTACAGACTTCCCTTCCCTGGACCTTTTTGAACTCTGCTGTCTTTGAACATCATGGATATTGCAAAAGAAACTATTTACTAGGCAGTAATTATATGCCACCCCTCGTGTAAAGGTAAATGATAATGAGGTATGTGTGAAGAATAGGCAGCCCTGTCAAAGGGAAAAAGAGCGGCTTTTAAAACTTAGAGCCATACAAAATGCCTTATAGACTTGTTCTGGAGTAACTGTATCAATTAACCACGCTAAAAGCTCTAACTCAGATGGGCACTGCACACAGCATGTCTACTAGTGTTTTATTATCAAGTCCATTATGATGAGTTCTTGTCCTAGACAAAGGGAGAACAGAAAAAGAATTCAGGCTGACAAATTAGACTTGAAATCAGTTTCATTTACATAACGACTGGAAGTTCATTAATAACAGAGTTTTAATTATTCATGCTCTTGTTTCACTAGATACAGCAGTTTTCCCCCTGCTGTGCGGGATGTCTGGATTAGCTAAAATGAACCTTAGCAAACTGATAGGCTGCCCAGATACTCAGATGCTCTTCTATTTTCACACCGCCAGAGATGGGGGTGGGGGTGGGGCAGGACGGAGCGCGTGTACAAATTGGGGCCCGGTAATGAGGGGAGGTGGGGAGAAGAGGAAGGCACTGAAGAGAGAAAAAGGAAAGCTGCCTAGCAGGTTTGCGGAAAAGACAGAGAAAGAAAAAAAAGCAATTGTTGTATAAATTTGTACTTGATGGGAGAGCCCTCTGAGATGCTAATACTTTAAATATCAATCTTCTCAAGATTTCCTGATAGGGCATACTACTAATATGATTGTGTGTGTGTGTGTGTGTGTGTGTGTGTGTGTGTGTTTATGAGTACGCACGCGTGCAATTCTTTTCCTTTGGATATAGGAGCACTATTAGGGTTTTGTTTTTTTGCTTGCATTAAAAAGAGAGAGAGAGAGAGAGAAAGAAAGAAGAAAAGAAGAAATGTTTCCCCCTAATTCCACAATATCTGGACAAACCTGAGAAACAGGTTTAAAGTGGGCTTCAATACAAAGTTCTTTAATGAGAGCAGTGGTGGTATTTTCATTCCTGCTAGTAATAAACAATGACACTAAGGATACTTTCCCGCAAAGAACTTACACTGTTTTCACACACGTCAATCTCCTGCTACAGTCTCAGAGCCACCTCATGAAACAGCCCAGGGCCGATTGGGCAGGGGATTATTGAATTTCTGGTTCATTTGCTGTCTGTGTATTTTACGGGCTAATTTAGGTAACTATCTCACAAAAAGAGAGCCCATGACAAATAAAAACAAGGCTCAGTTCTTCCCAACACCCCTCTTGCTCAGCGAGGTGGGGAGAGAAGCTGGAGGAGAACCTCTCTTCATCTTGAAATCACACAACAGCTGCCGGTTGGGGTTCCCGGGGCTGTCTTGGGAACAGCTTTGTAATGAAAGTTCTTAGTTTGGGGAACCATTGTTTATAACAAATGGAAATATTTTGAAGAAAATAAAATTAGTAAGGAGAAATGACTTTTAACAAGAGCGAACCCAGTACCAAGCAGCACTTTGTGTTCTCCTGCTTGATTTAAACTACACAGAAGTTATTATATCCATTTTACCATTTTACTGAGGACAAAATTAAGCCTCAGAGAGACCAAGAGTACAGCTAGCGAAGGAGGGGAGAAGAAATCAATCTATGTCTGCCTGACACCAGCTTTCCCCCTGCTACATTCACATCCTGGAGACAATGGCTACTAATATTTTTATACAAAGTTGATATAATTTGTTGTGTTATTCTATGTTAATTTTCTCTGCCCTCCTACTGCTTAATGATTTTCTACAAAATAAATAGAACAACCTGTTTTTTGGAGAATATAGATAGCTTTCTTAGATCTTGACTAACCAGAAAGTCATACAAATCAAATATTTAAACACTTAATACAGGAGCAAGGTGCTAGTATGAACAAGGCCTATTTCTAGTAACAGAATAATTGAGTAAGAATTAGACTCCTCTACCTGATAACTTTAAGTCAAATGCCACATTTGTAGATCACATAGGAAAAAAATTAATCACCAGAAGCTGCCACCTCTCATTACTTGAAGTTTGCTTCTAAGTGGGCATTTTGTCCACATACTGTGAAGGGCAATCATGAACTAATAAAGCCAACATTTTCTTTCTTTCTCTTCTCCCCTTTCCTTCCTCCCTCCCTCCCTTCTTTTTTTCATTCTTTTCTCTCTCTTCCTCTTCTTCTCCTTCTACTTCCTCCTCCTCTTCCTTCTCTTTCTCCTCCTCCTCCTCTTATTCCTCTTCCTCCTCCTTCTTTTTCTTCAGTAGGGCTATCAGCTATTCATTTATGCTCTGAAGAATTCACATGTACTGGCTAGTTTTAAATTTTATTTATTCCTTTTCCTGGGCAAGTCCGCCCCTCCAACTCTGTTTTGGCCTGTTTTATAAAGCTATCTTTACATCAGAAATTTTGAATGATTAATTACTGCTTTAGAGTGATCGGAAGCTCCCAACACATTTACAATATTTTATGTTTTTATCTCTCTGAAGTATATATAGAGATATTAAGGTACAAAGAGATTACATGGCAGGACGGGGGGGGGAACAAGTGTTTTGAAAAGATAAAACAAAACCCTTCACTAGAGAGCGACCCCAAGCAACACACTAGATTTCAGAGTAAAATGAATAAATGGACAGTTAGCAATATGTAAATATCAGAATCCATGCGGGTGGCTGGGACATCATTGACTCCAGTGACATCCAAAATGGCACTTTCACAAAAGTTGCCTTAGCAATTGGAAAATTAAGCTAAGGATACTCTTCTTCTAAATCTTTGACCAAGGATTACTACAAAAATCAGATGCTTTTGAAAAAGATAATGAAAGCAAACTTTTTAAAAAGCTGAAACAACTGATTTTTCAAAAATGCCTTACTGCACAACGGGTGGTGTGTTTGGTCGGCCTTAAACACATGTTTCTTCCGATTTTCTGGGCTCTTGTACTCCTTTAAAAACTTAGAAATATTGCCAAAGGACAAAGAAAACAAGGGAAGGTTGTGTGGGAAGAGGAGGAGCCGGAAGAGACATCTGGATTGCGTTGGATCATGGCCGCTCTCTCCCTGCCCAGTTCGGTGGCTACTGCCCTGGGCGTGCGGCAGGGGGCGGCCTATGCTCATACCGGGTTTCCGGTGCAAGTATTCACTCATCTAAATCCTGACCACACGCTGTCATACGTCTGCGGAAGTACTGCTGTTGCCTATAAAACGTACACCTGACCGACGCGTGCAAGATAGATAGTCCAAAGCTGCGAAAACTCCAGCAGTTTCGCAGGGAAGACGGAAGACTTGGAGGTGTGTCGAATAGCTTGCGTCCTGACATGTCTTTTGCCTGATTAGAGTGGCATTCAGAGGCGAGGCGGGAGGAGCCAGGAGAGAGAGAGTTTCTAGCTCCATTTCGGATCGTGTTGTTCATAATTTACAAAGTGAAAGGGGTGCCCGTGCAAGCGTCTGAGGCATACCCGACCCGTGGGGGAGACATGTTGAAGACAGCAAGCTTGCTGCCGAAGATGCAGTTTAGGCAAGAGAGTAACTTTTAGAGGTCTACTGTGCAACTTTCTGCATGTTGTTCACCATGCTTTATTAAGTACACTTACAGAGAAGTCAAGAGTCCAGATCTCATGTTAGTGTTCTTATTACAATAAACGAAACCAAATGAAGCAACACCATTCACTAATCATTGGCATACGGCAGTGATGCAGGACATTGCTATTTGCCCAGCAGAATAGAAACTCAGGAAGTTTATGTGGGATGATTATTGCTTGTGTGCACTCGGATGACATTGGTTTATTTATATGATATCTGTAAAATGAAGACCATAGTATTTCTCATATTGGGTCTTTGTTAGAATTCAAGATAATGCAAGTAAAAGCATCATAGTTGCTTAAAAGGTGGCAGCTATTGTTACTATGTGACTAAAAGTTAGGAAGCCAGTTTTGTCCATTGGGCATTCAATTTATAATTTGAAGTTACATAAATTCCACAGTGGCAAATTGAAAGGCATGTGTGATATGCTTTCAGGCCTAGGGTCAGTAATGATTGCAAAGGTGGCTCCCATTGTGGAATGATACAGGGCCTCTATTGGGAGAGTGTAGCCAGTACTGAGCTGTGATCAGAAGAAGAAAGCCCTTAAAAGGGAACACTTTGAAAGTGTCAAAACTTTTTTATTTCACCTCTGAGCCATTTTATATATAAGCCCAATATTTTTTTAAAAAATTCACTTGACTAGAAATCTCTGTTAACTCTGTTTTGTAGGGGTTTTTTGGGTGTTTTTGTAATTATTACAAAGGAATGTAATAAAAAGGAAAAATTACAGATATATTTTTGTCAGTGGTATTTTACTATATTCTGGTCTTTTGATTATTGGTCAAGAGTCAAATACTATTAACAGTATTATTGTATTAATAAACAAAAACTTAATTCCCTGACAATGGTAAGGGATAGATAATACTATTTAAAAAAAAGAAAGAAAACCTTTCAGAAAAAACTGGTTAATATTGAATGTCTTTTTTTCTAGTGTATTGAAAGGAGAGACCTATGTTTTCCTTTTGTTATATTTTGATGTTTTTAAAAATAGAGAATGGAAAATTACTGTTCATGTTCCATATTAACTTACTATTGAGCAAAAGCATTTTTTTCCTGTATTGAAGACTACAGAGACCTTGAATTTTTGTTACACTGAAGGAAAAAAAAAAAAAAAGGTAAAGGTTAAGGAAAAAAGAAATTATCCTTACTGAATTTTGCAGCATATAAGTTTGGTAGAATTCTTGTTCCCTTTCATGCATTAATCCTTTCTTGTGACAGATGTGAAATGAATTTAGCACCAGACTGGGGGACTCCTTGGATTGTTATTTAAAATATTCAAAGGATAGGGGCACCTGGGTGGCCCAGTCGGTTAAGCGTTCTGACTCTTGATTTTGGCTCAGGTCATGATCTCAGGGCATGAGATGGAGCCCCACATCCTGCTCTGGGCTCAGCAGGAGTCTGCTTGAGATTTTCTCCCCCCCTCCCTCTGCCCCTCCCCGAGATCTTGCATGCACGTGCACGTGCTCTCTCTCTCTAAATCTTTTTTTTTTTAAGATTTTATTTATTTGAGAGAAAGAAAGCACATGAGAGAGAGCATGAAGGGGGAGGGAACAGAGGGAGAAAAAGAGGGAGAGGCAGACTTCCCACCGAGCAGGGACCCTGTCCTGGGGCTCCATTCCAGGACCCTGGGATCACGACCTGAGCCAAAGGCAGACACTTAACTGACTGAGCCACTCAGGCACCCCCTAAATAAATCTTTAGAAAATAAAATAAAATATCCAAAGGATAAATAAAATGTGCATGGGGTTTTAGTTCAAGTAATAACATACAAAGGGCAAGAGGAAGGGAGGAAGGGAGCAGAGACATGGAAACGAAGTGGAGAAAAGCAGTGGTAACAGAAAAAAAGAAATAGCAAAGAAGAAAAGGGGAAGAAGGGAGCAAAAAACAAGAAAATAAAAGGCAGAAGAAGGAGGCAGCAAGTGGGATGAATTCTTTGGGAAACTGTAAAATCGAACTATTTTGTGGGAAGGCAACTTGAAAGGCAAATACACAACAATGAAAAAAAATTATCCATAATGAAGCTGCTTGAAAAATGTTTTACTCTCCTAAGTTGAAAGTTGTTTGTTTGGGAAAGAGGGTGCAAACTGAGTTTCATCAACAAATGAGTATGTATGGACCAGGGACATGACTAAATTCTGTGAGGGGAATAACTATGCAACAGGAATAATGATTGGAATAGAAAAATAATTCATATCATATAAGCATTTGCTATTTCTTTATGTGTCATGTCCTAGGTAAAGTACTTGAAATCCACACTCATTTTGTAAATGTAACACTTTGAAGATAATCTCAGCAATAAGTTGTATCAGTACATCGATACTGAAATCAGTTGTCTAGACCCTTATATATTTATTCTTTTGTTTATGAGAGTTTTACAGCTCATTCTGAAAATGAGAAACTTTGAAATTTGTGACTGTAATTTCTGGGGATTTAAAAGTTATTCGTATTCAAGGTTCAAGTACCTAAATGCTACACATCAAAACTCACCATGACCTTTGGAAAATCTCACGATGGCCTCCGTCCTTGATTCATCGCTTTTGCTTCCCAGCCTTTCTAAAGCCTTGACTCGAATTTCAAATGTCTTAAAAATTCCAAATTCCCTTCAGTGTTTAATGCTGCACCTATAAAGCTGAACTAATGTATGTGTTTAGTTCTTTCTTCTAAACTTTGCCAAAAAAGAAGAATATATACAATCTTTTAATTTGATCCTCTTTTCTACCTACTCTTAAAGGACTTCTCCAACTCCTACACAGAGGAAAAAACAAGGACTTCTTTTATTGTTTTCTAATAAGTAACCTGCCTTTGAGGTGCCTGGGTTATGTGCTTCATATCAGCACTGTATGCACTGTCCCTTGTTATTCTCACGAGAAAGACACGTTCAGCTATCGCCCCCTTTTCAGGGAGGCAGCGAGTGTCACACAGCACAGTGTTGGAGGTGGAATAGAATTCAGGTGTGGCCAGTTCCAAAGCCCCATCCTCACATGGCCTTCCTTCTAGTTAGTTATCCCGTGTGTCTCAGTTGGCTTCCACCTTCCACCTATAGGCTCATGATGCTGAGGTTCTCGAGGGCACCTACCAGGTTAGACTCAACTATGCTTTGATGTAGGGACGGCACAGAGTAGGTTCACAAAAAATTTTTAGCAAGAATACAGTACATCCAGTTCCAGCTTTATAATCAAGCTTCCCTTGAGTGTTGCAGAAAGCTCCTGCGTCTTCTGGCGAGCCTTCTGATGACCTCGAGCGGATCTGCACGCTCCACACACGGGGTGTGAGAATGCGAACCTGGTCATATTCTGGGACTCCGGACTCGCGGGCCCATCCCGGCAGTCCTAAATTTCTTGGTTGAAGTCATTTACAGAATAGGATGTTCGCTCTAAGTTTCTGCAGAGGAAGCCCTTCTACTGGTAACCTGGGGGAAAATCTCAAATCCCAGAGGCACATGGGCCTTGGAACCATGGGGACTTTTCTTTCACAGACACAGAAAAGTAAACCTGGCTGTATGGAGGGAAAGGCAAAGCAAGAAGCATTCAATGAGGAAGGCCCCAGATGAAGGGAGTGCTCTTAGTTTCTGAGTGTTTGTGAAGTGACATTTCCAAGTCTGTAGTCATTTATTGCTATGTTCTGGCAGGCTCACCAGGTGTTTTTCAACGAAGCACTAACCTTCCCCTCGTCGACTCCAAAAGGAAACCTTCAGGTAGGTTTAATGCAGAAGATTAAGACTGCATTAAGATTAAGTCTGAAATGTTCTGCTACCAATTAGCCCTCTAGTATTTCTGTAAGCCTTGAATTTTTGATGCGATCAATGACACCAGTGGAGCCATCTTCTGTGGAGTGGTTATTAAAGATATAAAAATCAATACAAAGATGATACTTGGAAATCTATATCACAAGATAATGAATCACCATGAGAGCCGACTAAGAAGAATGTCAGCAAACCAAACAGAAGGTTTGTGCATAACAAAGGATCTCATGCCAGTAGAATTTAAGCTAAATTTTGCATGAGACAGAAGTCTTCAGGCTACACTTATGATACATTTGCATGACAAGGTTTTAATAAGATGAAAACACAAGCCCAACCAGGCAAAGGGCTTCTAGTAACATTTGGGGGGGAAAAAAAAAGAGTGGGGATTGAGATGTTTGCGACTGAGCCAATAACGGCATGATTTAACTTTAACTAATGATAAAATAGCATTAAAACTTTCTCTGTCAGTAATCCTCATTCAATTTCTTTTAAATGAAACATTATTTGCCTGCATTTTAAGTCCATAAGTACTGATTGTTACTGGAGCTGTGTATTGGAGCTTCACAGAATAGCCCAAATTTAATTTGAACTGGGGATTGATTTCGTTTCCTTCAAAGAAAGATTTTTTTTTTCTTCCAAAATTGAGCTGGTGCATGACTTTGCAAGTTCATTTTGGTTTTCTCCTTGACACAATTGTAAGTGACAGGAGAACATTTATGTGTTTTGTCCTTAAGGGACATCACGACGTTGCTAATGAAGCCACAAATGACTGGGAGCTATTCTTTGGCTTTAGAGATATGGATTCCCTATGATCTCATGTCATCGCTGACAGAAAGAGCACAAATAAGCAAGGCTGCCCTGTCTCCAGTCCACTAAACCACTGTATATTTAATAGATATAGAGTTTTATGCTTGAGATTTTCCAATTTACAGCTACATAAATAAACTTTTATAGACAGGGATTAGGTGAGGGTGTAGTTTTGTGTATGTTGGGTGGTGCAAAAGTCATAAATGTCTCTATTTCCCTCTTTCTCCAGGCACATATACGAGTCCCTCGTTAGCACTCGTCAGGGGCAACCATTATGGAAAGACTTGGTCATAACCACTGAGCGTCAAGTCCTTCATAGCAAAGCCTGGCTCTTCATTAACCAGTAAACTTACTGATTTACTGAGAGATGTCTTTGTTTTTCTTGGAATTTTTTCATCCACGACTCATCCTAGTGCCAACACCATTTCCAGAAAGTGAGACAACGATTTGTTTATACTATTGCGTATTACGTACTGTGTTTTCATTGCATATTTCAAAGGTTGCATTGATCAGTCAGGGTGGATTTCCCACAGATCTTTTTTTTCCCCTCCCAACATGTCATGTAACAATAAGAGAACTAGATACACCTTGTGTAGTCTTAACAAGTTTTTGCAGTTTTGACTTAATTTGTTTCCCTGCCTTTTACCCCCTGAGGGTCCCGCAGCAAATGAGCCATTCAGTAGCATAAAACAAGGGGAATTAGTTTAGATTTTAATAAAACACAGACCTCTTGCGGGCAGTGTCTGTCCTGATGCCCAATGTGTGTAGATTAAAATATTGTGGTGTCTTGATTGTCCTAATAATTCGCAATCCTCTTCTTGAACCCCCATTGCCTGGGGAACCTCAGCACCCACAGCTGTTCAGTCCTCAGCCTCATCAATGGTGCTGATACCTCATTGTCTGTACAATTTACACTACAGAGGCATGAATATACTTAGTTGTTTCTCAATACTTTTACACTCAGGATTTAAGTTGGGTAGTCCCTCATCTATTACGTGGTGTGAGGGGGGAAAAAGGTGTGAGAAATGCTATTCTCATGGGCAAGAGGCTTATAGGTAGCATTTAAGGAAGTATATATTTTTTGGAACAGAAAGATTTTGCCAGCTATGGAAGCTTTTAGCCTTCAGAACCTTTGTCCTCTTAGCCTGGGAATGGGTTTTGATGCCTTGAAAGGTATTATTCACTTGTTTACAAATAGCTGATGCTGGTCTGCTTTGTGCTACTTGCTTAAGGATGCACCTTATATCAGGGGAATTGTGAGGAAGGGATTTAGTGAGACTGTAAAGCTGTTTCTCCTATGAGGTCACATTTTAATGCTTTTTGGGGAAATGTTGGTTAGTGTCCTTACAAGTTTGGTTACCAAATAAATCAAACTGGATAACTGTCTAAACCTGGGCAGAATAATCAAACATTAGGTGGAAGAAATGAGATGCTTAGCAATTACATAAGGGCAAAATCCTTCCGAATTGTCTAAAGGATAAAAACTCAAACCCAAAAATTGGGCAGGTAAGTCACATGGAAAAAGTTAAGTTTTCAGACAATGTCTGTTCACCAGATAAAAACTGATGAATCACTCTTGATAAAATGAGCTGAGGGAATAAAAAGTCTAGATATCTGAATAAGAAAATTTCATTTTCCACGTAGTTAAGATGGGCAGTAGATAAAACCCACAGAGGGTATTTACAACATTAGTTAAAAACAAAATTTTTTTTATCTTTAATATAATTTAGAAATCAAGAAGACTGATTTATTGTTTTATAATACCATGTCTTACATAATCCAATATTAATATATTTTTCTAGCTTCTGTACAATAAAACAGAGTAATTTTAATTAAGATGAAATTAGCACATAATGGAAGCAAAGCGAATTACCCAGGAATTTCACACAAGACCTGATCTTTGTAAACGAGCCAGAATTACGAGTACTTCCAGACCTCTATGAATCAGTGCCTCACTAGGCCTCTCAATGGTCAACCTTCCGACTGGTCATTTGGCTTTTATAAATCCAGAGAACTGGATGAATCCAAATCTTAGAGGGTTTAATTTTAGGAGAAACAAAGTAGTATAAAAGTATATCAAGGCAGGGAGAATTGAAGTTAAAACACAACCAAATGTTCTGGAAAAAAATTGGAAAGAAATATAACAAAATGTTAACAATGTTTTTCTTGGGGTGTTGGCATAAACAATGGCTTTTATTTTCTTCTTTGTGTGTTTTGATATTTATAAATCTTCAACAATAGCACTTCTACTCTACCCAGAAAAAATAGATCAATGAAAAGTACAATCTAGTGGTTGAAATTACTGTTATATACAAAATGAATACATTTTACCACTGGTGATGCCTTTGGCTATAGAAGAAAGATGATTTCCATGGAAGGATTACAATGTTTTGTATCTAATTAGTTGGGAAGGCTTTAGGCAAAATCAGAACTACAGATCCTGGAAGCTGAATACAGTGAAGACTTAAGAGACATAAGGAAGAAAAGGTAAGATCAATGGAAGATCTTCCAGACAGTGAGAACAGTCCGTTAGAGAGTGGGTAAGAACATGAAGAATGTGAAAACAAGACAACGCGAGCTTTATATGAGAGTGAATAATAAATGAGAAGAGATTAAGAAGTAAACTGGCCTTGCATCTGAAAGTAAAGAGCCATGATAAGATTCTGTATTTTGAATGTCAAAATTAAGGAACTCCGTTGGGAAATAAGTCTATGGAATGAGCAAAATCAACCTTAGAGTCTGATTGATTTCTACTTGGGGCAGTGGGGGGCTCGAAGTCATTAGCATTGGGTCTGTTTTATTAACACCATAGCTTTCCCTTTACTTCCAAGAAAAAGCACATATGATGCTTTTACTCTTCATAATTCACTTGCTTAGTCAAATACTCATTGATTTTTCTGAATCTGTAGCCCATCTGCTTGCAAAACATTCATTGACTTCATGGGACTAAATAATAAGTATTGGTTGATGTTAATGTACATACATGCAATAAAACTGTCAACTTAGTCATTTTCCTGGTATACCTGAGTATATAAGGAAAGCATCATTAGACAGTGAGGCAGCACTGTCTGCGAGGTAGTGCATATAATGGAAAGAGCATGCCTTTTGACCTTAGATAGACGTAGGTTCGAGTCCTGGCTCTGCTACTTGTACCTTGTTAAATTTGATCAAATTAAATTTTTGAGCCTCATTTCTTTATCTTTAAAGCAGGGACAATACTTTCTTCCTATATATAAATTTGGTGAGGATTAAATGAGATATACATAAATTAAAGCATATGACAGAATGCCACGCATGCAATACACTCTCAGTCCATGGTAGCTATGATTACCACTGCCAGCAGCATACTCACAGCTTACGTTCACATCACAATGCAACTTAGAGTTTCAAGTACAGTATCTAATTTTCATTTTCTTTGTGTGAGTCAAGTTTTGGATTATTAATATAAATGACCTCGTTTTTTCCTTAGACGGCAAATGGTTAATTCATAGAACTAATTCAGGGACTCACCTTCCGTATTCTCAAATCTTTCCCTATCAGTGCCAATGGTATTAGCTTTCTCTTTCTCAATTGGTTCATGTCGGGGCTGGTCAGAAACCCAAAGAAAGCAGCTGATGGGCCAGCAGGAACAGCTGAGGAGACTGAGTCCTCAGGGAGAGAACGTTTATGCTTGATGAGCCTCTGAGACCCTGGGTTTCTCTTTTGGATAGATGGGGTTACTCCGTAAGCTTTATGCCCAAGGCCAACAATTGGGTCTTAAAGACTTGAACTCAGCTACAATAGCTGTAGTTCTTCCTGAGGGGAAAATCCTACCCATGATGGAATCTTCACTGTTGCAACGTGAGGGGCGAGCCTCATAGTCCAGGTAAGCTTGGGCTTTTGGTGGGATGTCTGTTCTCTGGGCATGGAAGAGAGAAAGACCTGTTTGCTGGGATTTACCTGGCTTTCACAGTCAATTAACCAGCGTCTTCATCGGACTACTCCTTTGCTTTGTTTTTAGTGGTCAAATAGCTCATTACATAGACCCTGATAATATAAATATAGGACCATTGGTTATTTGGCCCTGAAAACTACACATCCAAGCTGTATTCATTATTAAAATCCCCATCTTGGATCCCACCTCTTCCATCATGACTCCTGCAGAATTTATAATTTATAATACTGAGATGAACACATACATAATTTTTTTGTGATGATAGTATTTACTTTGTATATGTTGATTTTACTTTTATAAATAAACTGCAGAAAACAAGGGTCACACTTTATACTCTTTTCATACTCCCTTGTGGAACAGTTGTGGAGACATTAGAGACCCCCAATAAAATTAGTTAAATAACTTTAAAAAAGAGGTTTCTAAACATCTAGTCAGTGAGACTAAAATAATACATTTAACTTGTACTTTTTTTGTGATTTTAAAGTTTCTAGTGAATAGGAACAGGAGTCATTTTAAACTAACCCTTTCATTCTTGAAATGATGGAATCCATGCACAAGAGGAAGGGGCAGAGGTTGAAGGAAAGCCTGAGAGCAGAATGTGGATTTGGCGCCTGTTAGAATTTGCTAGACATTTTTGTTGCTTGAAAGTTTTTCTTAAAAATCAACCTTCATTGTTAAAACTCCTTTATTTATTTCTCTGAATTTTATATCAAAAAATTTTAGTTAGGTCTTTGCTAATTGTTCAAGATCACTCGAAAAATTCAGCTGGAGGTTTGGGACTAGAAGTCAAAGATGCTACCCCAGCCACATATTTTTCACAATGACACTTACCTGAAATGCTGGTTATAGGGAGTAGACATTATCCATTCATGTTTCTTACATTACCATAGTGATCAAAGTTTATTTATAGCATAAAGACCCCAGAAAAATTATGCTGGAATATTTTAACATAAAACAATTGAAAACTTCTGAAGTATTACATTAAAGCATTGTCTTAATAGCTAACATTATTTCTTCCACTATAAGTATTACTTGCCTTACTTTCAATATTACAGTGGCGTGATCTTTTTCAAGATTATGTTAAGACAATAATATTTGTGTGATCATTATTTAAGACTATATTGAGATCTACTATGTTTACTGGGTATTTTTTTTGAAAATTGGAAAATGAAAGAACTATTCATAGTAGCATATCAGTAAAAATCATGATCGGGAATGGAATCTATTATTTTTACAAGAAATTTTCTCTTCCAATAGATTGTCTATTATTAATACCTAGTGTTTAAAAGATACATCGTTATTTCTACTTTGCTGAATATTGCCCATTTAAATGATTTTAACACTAAGTATCACTGTGAAATATTATAATAGTATGGTTAATTAAAAAAAAGATTCTAACTTCAGTTTAGGTCTTACTTCTTATTCAGATTAACAGTCTTTAAATGGCTCAGCAGATAACTTGTTTAAAGCTTTTAATTATCATTTTCTGAGTCCGGTTATTAAAATAAAAATACAGCCATAATCAATGATGGCATTTGTAAGAAATATATAAATTATGTAAAATAAACCATATCCCTCTGTGTGTTAAAAGATCGATTATGCATATTTCTATTTTCAAAATTATCTTTAGAAGTAGGATAGGGCCCAATTGCATTTTGGAGATGAGAAAACTGGGTCAGAGAGCAGTTACTGACCCAGAACTGAACCTAGGTGTTCCAGGGTTCTATAAACCATACACTGGTGTCATTTATTTTCTTTTCTGTGTTTGTTCCTTTCAGTCCTGAAACAGGGGGATGGTAGATTTTAGAAGCACACTTTTGCTCATGGAGGAGGGAGAAATCCAATGACTTGTTCTGACCAACTAGCATGATGGTTACGTTTATTAGAAGAGAAGGATGGATACTAGTGGAAACACGGACTACTGGCGAATCTACTGGAGAGATGAAGTCATTAGCCAGATACCGGCTCATTAAGCTCTAATGGCGATCACAATCATCCGTCTGTGATTTGGAAGAACAGTGCCTCCATCCCTTTGGAAGGCTTTTTGTTTCGTAGATCCCTTTTTATTCTGCTTCCCGAAACTCTATGCCAATTGATGTTTGCATGTTTCTGAAATGGCTACGAGTCTTCTAATTGATTCTCCCACCACACTGCACCACCGAGCTGGCAGGCACCCCGCTTTCAGGTCACTTTACACGTCACACAACCTAGCGCTAGCCAGGGACCCATTCAAAGGGCAATGGGATGCCAGTTATTTCCCTTCCTGGCATTTACATGAAAGGTGTAATATATCTCCTTTAGGAGAAGGGCTGCTAAGAGGGAATTGGGAGTTTGCTTCCTTTAGTAATTCCCACAACCACTAAGTTTCTGGACTAAAGGAAAATGAAGAGGCTGAAACCAAGAGGTGGAATAAAAGTCCTTTAGTTCATCAGTAAATCTAGTGCTTACTAGGTGGTAGGCAATAATTTAAACGTTTGGCCTCTACTCATGTGTTTATACTATGCCACAGCTCTTGAAAGTGAGTACTATTATTTCTCCCACTTCGCAGATGAGAAAAATCGAAGCCCACCGTGTCATCGCTAGTAAATGGCAGAACCGCAATTTGAATTTCGGTTGGCTCTGAAGCCGAGGCTTCTCACCATTTCGCTGTAGGTGATATCAAAGATCCTGTATGTACCTTAATATAGATTCGATACCTTCTAGAAATAAGCAATTATTTAACAAGCAGGAAAGCAAATGATGGCTGATTTAGAGAAAAAAAAAATACGAGACCATCCTCTATAAATTCCTTTACCATGGACTTCCTCATCTGAATTGGCCTGTGGTACAGGTGGCCTTAATGGGGCGCTTTGTACCTCCTGCTACTTCTACAAAGGAATGCTTCCCAATCCTTTAGGGCTTCGTGTATGAAAATAACGGCTCTAATGGCTTTCCACTTGACTATGTGATCTGTGATGTGCTGGCATACCCCACGGCAGGTGCCTCCTAAAATCACGAGAAGACTTTTATGAAAAATCAAGGTGTAGCCAGCCTGCAGCGACATACTGTACATAACCTGACTCTGAAGAGAGCCAGCCCACAGACGCAGTTTATTGTCTCCCCAGCACAACCCAGTCTCTAACAGATGAAGGAGAAACAACACATTTACACAATGTTGGAATTCATAATACAACTGAATCCATGACGTCATATTTTGAAATTAATCATTTACCTTATGACTCTATGTAGGCTCCATACTCTTCAGAACTAGTTGTGTGGCTTAGCGTGAGTTGTCTGAGACCTAGAAGGAAGACAAATAAACCCACGGTTCAAATTCAGCATGAAAAGAGTATAATGGGATTGAAGATACATTCTCAATGTACGTAAAATATCGCTTTGAGTCAGATGCAAATTATAAAGGCATTTACTAGTTTGGAGTTTCAGAAAAGAGAATTTAGATGACATGGGATATCTGTGTTGGTGCCCCTGTGCTTCAAGAATCAGCTCAGACAAAAAACACGAGCTGGTCTAAAATGTTTCTGGAACTGAGCAGTGTAACTGAACTCAGGAGGGAGGAGTAGCCTGCCCCCCTATCCGGGGGCATGGGTTAATAAAAAGATCAATTGTACTCTTATCTTGTTAGTCACTAGACAGCCCATTGATGCCACCTGCTTACTTTAAATGTGAAAGTACGGGCCAGCCATTGGAAAGTTGCCACCATCGCTTGGGAACCCCCTTTCTTTCTGCTCTAGGGATAGGAGGGAAAAGGCCAAAGTCAGACCCTTAGAAGCTGAGCATCTGTTTCTTCTGTAAGCACAGATGTGAGTGAGAGCAAATCAGAAAGCAAGTCTTTACCCAGGGAAGGGAGGGTGCGTGGTTTCCTCTTCAGTGACTATACCACAATGTGAGGAGGTCATAAAGTTAATATTAATGTGAGTGCAAGAAGCATTTTAAATGCAAAAAATAAAATGGCTCAGAGGTTTTTTCTTCTTTCTTTAGGTAACCATATCCCTCCGATCTGACACGGCCATGTATTAAAAACACACAGATTACAGAAACTTTGTGTTTGCTTTAATGGTCTTTCGGAACCACAGCCTGTTTTTCAGTTGTCAATTATTCTTTTCCAAAAGCATAAGGAAAGGTTGACCTGGCTCACTTCACTATCAGTTGACAATGATTAAAGTTTCAAAAGAAACATTACACATGTCCTAAAACAAAGAGGGCGCCTGCTCTCCATTGATAGACAGGGAAGAAACTTAATTTTTTTATATTGGTAATAGAATCTTTTCCCTGAGAAACCAGTGTCTAATTCTCCGAGCCTCTGCAAACGGCAGCTATAAATGGGCCTCCTGACTGTTTCCTCACCCCTGACACTACACTTAGCTGACATCACACAAGGGATGGGAAGACTCTAGACCATTCCACCTTTGTAGCAGATAAGTATTCATTTCTCTCTTAATAAAATGAGTATGTTTAATTTACCTTGTACATATTTGATGGAAGGCATATTTATTATTTATTGATTATTACTATTCAAGCAGTGAGTATTTATTTTACTACCACTAATAGCTTTCTCTCTCTCTGTCGAACATGCCTATTACACTCAAAAACATTTTGCCAGGAGTGAAATGCTAACTTAGAGAAACGGTGAGATGTAGCCTTTAGCTACAGTTTCTCAAAGTGCTGAGATGGTAAATCCAACACATGGCCTGGTAAGTACCGCTCTCCCTTATGCACACTTTAGGCTCTAAAAGTCAAGGTACTACATGTAGGTTCTGAATACTTAAAATTAATTCCTAATGCAGCAGTGTGTGGATGGATAGGTTTTCCATCTAGTGAGTCATACCTGCAAGAGAAAATCAAGCAGTCTCTAGCCTAAAACGGACATAGTTTCATCAAGGGAATGGACCAAAAAATGACTGCCTATTAAAAAAGTATTACTTAGTGAATTTTTAAATAATAGAATTTCAAGATAGGCTAACCATTATACATTTTGGAGGCCAGATGAGGTATTAGCTGTTTCCTGAATGTAAAGGGACTTATAAATATCACTTGTATCCTTGATGCAAGTATGTTATGAAGAATACAACTCTCTTAATGCTTTTATATGTATAAATTCTAGTAAGAGAGCAAGAGATTAAGTTTTTGGAGACCAGTAATTTTTAGTTTTTCACCAAACTCTAAGTTTGTTGGGAAATGGAGCAGGATTTTTTTAAAAGTGTTTTATGAATACAAAGGCTTTGATCAGGTGGCCGAGGGAGGCTGCAAAGCTTGACCTTAAAATGGTTGATGAAAAATGGACATACACCTTTCTTCCATGTGATCTTGCATCAAAATGACGGTCCTTGGATGCAGTTCAACCAAGTCTAATACTGAATTTTTGTCCCTAACACCATGTTTTATGATGAAGGTCCAACATAGCTATAAGGGTTCTACAATGAGTAAGAAAGGAAAGTTTGCTAGGTAGACTCCTCTCCAGGCTTCATACAGTTCTTGGTTAAGTCCACTCACAGATGAGCATAATATCTTAGACCATGGTTGAAAAAGCTAAAGGAATAAAGTAGCACTTAAGGTGTTTTTTCTTGCCAATTTTTTTATCTCATGGTTAGCTAATAGACATGAAATTAACATAGAAATAATGGACATCTGCTTATGTAATTTTGTAAAAGAGGGATATTTTCATGTGTAATAAAGAGCCTCATTTCAGGGGCTCCTGGCGGCCTCAGTCAGTGGAGCATGTGACTCTTGATTGCCAGGTTGTGAGTTCAAGCCCCACTTTGGGTGTAGAGAGTACTTAAAAATAAAATCTCTTTTTAAAAAAAGAAGCTCATCTTGTAGGATGAATTAATATTGGCTCTCAGACTATGCTATCTTTAAGAGATCAAAGGTAACTGAGTAATTGTTGATAACTGTAGCAATGAGCACAGCTTTTGAACGGACAGCCAGAGTTCTATTTTTTTAACAGGCATTTATATTTGAAAATGCATGGTTCAAAAAATTTCCAGTATTTTCTTGACAGTTTAGGCACGTGGTTTAAAGTTTCAATGCACACCATATTGGATAACTTAGAATGTTACAGGAATAGAATTAATTTTATATATGTTTTTTACATACAGAACATACATGTTAACTTTGTGAGCAAACCTAACGAGGGCAGCATTAACCAAGTGTAGTCAAATGTACAAAATAAGTGATTTTTGCTAAAGTTTGAGAACGCCTTGTGTATCAGAATGGGACTTGCTAGTTACCCTTGAATACAACACATCCCAATTGTTGAATAAAAACTTTCCTCTTCTTTGGAAAAGAGTTACTCTTTGTGTACTTTAGGAAAATTTCCAATTTGAAAACAATAGCATCTAAAGAACTCAGACGTCTGAGTAACTCTTATCCGTTCTGTAGCAATGGTAGCAATGTTAAAAAAAAAAAAAAAAAGGAAGGTCAGGACTTTAACAATCAATTTAGAATGAGTATTCTTTAAGACCATACTTTAGGGGGAAATCTATGAGATTCAAGAAGAAATAAATTCCAAGTCATGTGAAAGCAACATTTTGATCGTCAAGATGCAAATAAAGAAACTATAATTATGACTATACACCAAGAAGAGAGTACATAATTCAATATGAAAAAAAGCTCAAGAATGAAAAGAAGCCAGTTTAGAGAAAAAGTGCATCCCATGCTGTCTCATCTAGAGAAAAAAACAAAGTGGAATGAATTTAAGTAAACTAGCGGAAATTTCTAGTCTTATCTTTTTTGTCTTTTACATCTAAATAAGGCAAAACTGTTTTGAGAAGTTTTGAGGAAACTCCTCAGCCTTAATATTTTGTTATTGAAAGAGGCACATCCCTTTTCCGTGGCCCTTGCTGGAACCGTGATGATAAACTCTTAAAACTCTTAACTAACAGAAGCCAGTGAAATCCTCAGGGATGATTAGCTCTGCCGCTTTCTCTGTTGCCCTGCATGACGTAGGCTGGGGATGCTTTTGATATTACCATTTCCCTAATTAAAACAACAGCAACAACTCTGAATATTCTGAGTAGAATGGAGCTTTCGTAGAGGCAAGACTGGCCTCTTAATTGGAGCCTCATATTCCAGGATGGGGACATTAGACAGTAGGCAATCAATTGGGAAGGGCTAAGGATGTTTGAGCAAAGCAGTGAATGAACCAGAAATCCAATTTAAGTAGATGAAGTGTGTGTACTATAGATCAGAGCAAGGACAGAAAACAGATTTATTCAATAATTAACCCAACTAATATTTGAGCAGTGTTTAACATTTGATAGTACTATTTTAATAATGATATTCTATATTAATAATATAGTATGCAATACTATAATAATATTTAATAGTTGTAGTACTAAGTTTAATAAATAGTTCTTTTTGGTACTATTAGATGCTGAGGATACAGAGGTGAACTAGTTGGTCAAGGTCTCTGCTTTCACAGACAGAAGACAGACATAAAACATCACACGATTGAGAGAGAAGGAGGGAGGGAGGAGAGAAACATGTGTTTTAAGAGTGTCTAATTCTAGAAGAATGCTCTTATTATGTTAAGCTGAGTCTAAAGCTGTGAAGATTGGATAGTAGGCTATTGCTATAGTCCAGACAAGAAAGAGATTAATGAGAACCTAGACTAGATGGGAGCAGTGGGAATTAAAAGGAAGAAAAAGATGCAAGAGGTATTTCAGAGACAATCAATAGAAATTGGCAACTGCTGAGATGTGCAGTGTAGGAGAGGGAAGAGACATAGATGAATTAGGAACTTGGAGCCTCACTAAAGAAATCGGGCTGCTGTTAACAGAAATACAGATGTCAAAAGACCCAACTAGTTTGATGGGGTAATGATGGATTCAGGTGTAGTACCTTGTGTTTTCTGTGTCAAAAAGTCTCATGGAGGTGACAATAAGTAGCTGGGACTGTAAGATTATAAATTAGGGGGAGAAACTAGCACAAGAGAGTTGGGTGTCATTCTGACGGACAGGTAAAGCTATGGGATCGTCTATAATCCTCAAAGGTAATGGAAGAGTGGGGCCTCCATAGAAGTGAAGGGAATCCTCCATAGAAGGGAAATGATGTCATTAGGGGAAAGGGAGAGAGGTAAGGCAAGTAGAAATACTACCAGACTGTTAAATACTGATTCCTACCTGATCGACACTGCTCTGAGCCCCTTACAGGAGGTCGGTTCACTTCATTTTCACAATGACCCGTAGAGAGCAGATTTTATTAACCCTACTTCATAAATTAGGAAATGGAGCTACAGAGAGGTTGCCGAGGCCACACAGCTCCGAAGAGATAGTCTCAGAGTCCTGGTCCTTAACACTATGCTGGAGTGCCTCTTAGGTGGAACAAGGGATTAGGAAAAGAGGGTTGCTCTTTACTAAAATAGACATCCTACAGATGAAATTTAAGTGGTTAGGTTAGCAAAGCGTAGAGCTGAGCTTGAGGGGTGAAGCAACATGCGTGAGAAACACGGGCACAGAGGCGGCTTTCGTATTAAGCAAATGATGGCATGCAAAATAGTTTTATTGGGGCGCCTGGGTGATGCAGTCCTTAAGCATCTGCCTTCGGCTCAGGGTGTGATCCCAGCTTTCTGGGATCGAGCCCCACATCAGGCTCCTCCGCTGGGAGCCTGCTTCTTCCTCTCCTACTCCCCCTGCTTGTGTTCCCTCTCTCACTGGCTGTCTCTCTCTGTCAAATTAATAAATAAAAAAATCTAAAAAAAAAAAGTTTTGTTAACACTGCTGACAAGTGCGGGGAGGACAAGTTCAGGATTCTGTGAAAGTCTCTACGAGGGGGTCCTAACCTCTTATGTGGGAGGTACAGGGGGTTGCTCTCAGGGAAGTCGACCTGGGGAAAGTGACATTTCACATCAGGAGGAAGGGCATGCCAGACGTGAGAGCCCTTCGGCAGGAGGACCTTACAAGATTCAAGGAGTAAAGAAATCTGGGGCAAAGATAAGGGAGAGGAGGCCCCAAGGATTCTGGACATTATCCTAAGAGTAACGGAAAGGTATTGAAGGAGATGAAGCAGGAGAGTGACAAATTAAGGCACAGAGAGTTTAAGGAAACTGCCCGAGATCACGCCGCTGCTAATTGAGTCCCAAGGAAACCCAGGTCATCCCAGCTCCAAGGTCCTCCTTCTCACAAAACTCTATTGCTGTCCAGAGCCGGGCAGCAAAACGTTTAACAACCAGCTCTCTGGGGGAAAAAGCAATGATTTGCAGCATTTTTCGATATCGGTGGTGTAATTGCCATCATGGATTTTAAGCTACTCATGTGTCCCAAGTTACCGATGCAGAACTGGGCAGAGCTGCTCCCTCTCACACCGTGATCGGCATTTGTAACATTGAAATGCAGTAAGCAGAAGCGCCCTCAAGAACATAGAAAACAATGCGAAGTACGGCAATAATTAGGAAGTGATGAGTTCTATGTGTTTAATGACTTTGTTTTTAATATAATGTGTTTCAATCAAAATGTATACAATTCGGTTTTAATAGTGGGTCTCTGGGGGAACGGACAGCCTGCCAAATTCCTGAGAACTTAATGCTAGGATCTCCTGAGCAGGGACAAGCTGGCCCCGCCTCAGAGAACCATGTGCTGGGTGAGGACTTTTATTTTCTGGCTTTCATTTTGGGAGATGGTTCCTGCACTCAGATAAAAACTCACTCATGTCTTCGTACTTATCTCATTGTGTGGATCATCGAGCATATTCAATGAGAAGAAGGCATTCCCGCCCCCCCCGCCAAAAAAAAAAAGGCGTAGGAGAAAGGAAACTGGAGGAGGCGGGGCTGTGCAGGGTCCTCAGTGGGGACACCAGGTGACTGATAGCAAACATTTCTGGTCCACTTTTCACCTTTGCTTTCAAACAACAGAGCAAGCTTCTGGTTTCAAATGCAGATTTATAACTGTTGCACTGAAGCTTAACTTACATTCTCCGTATCCATTATCATTCAATCCTATGATTGTCATGCAACCTCCTCTTTAGGAAAACCACTGGACCCTAAAATAAAATGTTCAGAAACATGCAAATGAAAATGGCTTAAACTCTCCGACTTTGGCAGTGTTACTTGAGTGGCTGTGGCCTCAGAAGGGACAATCATAATATTTTTCTGGCTGTCTTGTCTTGATTTATAATTTGAATCTCCATAAATGATAATAGAGAGGGCAATTATCAAAGAAATGGAAAGGGCAATTATCATTAAATTGAAAACACATCACACATCCAACAGGATGAATGACTGAGCTAAAAACAGATTTTGTGGATCTTGCAACTGTTCCAAAAGAACTTAATGGAAGCAACTTCATCTCCCCACCTCCTCTAATTAACCAGATGACTTTGGATATATTTTCCTTTTTTTTTTTCCCTTGGATGATAACACGAGGCCTGTTAAACTAATCTGCCTGAATACTGACACTACTTAGGAGATGTAAATTTATGAGACTAAACCAGTTGCTGTTTGCCTAGTGTGAAAAAAAGCTTTCCTTTTTTTTGTAAAAACAGCAGAGAAAAATTAGTTCCCTTGTTTGTACATTTGTGATTCCAGGAGACTGTAGACACCCGTCTCATCTGCCCTTAACCCTTGTAATGAATCTTTTTAAGTGAGGCAACACAGCACTTTTGTTCACAAGGTTAAATAATAGACGAGACAGTGAAATTCCCCTAAAAGGCTTTTGTCTTGGTTGGATAAATTGAGCAAATTATAATCCAAACTACAGGTATTAGTGATCATTACTATAAATATGGAAGCAAGAGGTAAATGTTTAGGCATGCCTTCTGTGGAGAATTCTTACCATTTGGATTTACTGTTTTAAAGAGTAGAATTAGAGACATTCTTTGGAAAGGTAAAGTGAAGAAGGAGGAAAAAACCAAAACAAAAATTCCTTTTCTATACATCTGTATAGCAAAAGTAGTGGTGGCATGAATGTCAATATCTGCCCATAGGAAGCCTTATATAAATCTAATCCAATCAGATCTTGATAGGGAATAACAATGGGTCCCCCTTCCATGTTAAGCTCTGGCATGCTTATCTTTGTGATATATGGATCATGAAGAAACTAAACATGGAACGATGGAAATGCTCAGATGAATTTAATTTATATTTATTTCCTCTGGGTTTCTGCTTTCCCCATATTGGTTCTTGACAGAACCATTGGTCCTTGACCTGCCATTGGTTAATGCTTAACCAAGGTTAGGTTCGTTTACTTGAGAACAAAGAGCCATAGGGTGATACCAGCCCATGTGGCTATACGCTTAGTTACAGAGCTCAGGCATCGTGGTAATAGATGAAAAAAATATATATAGTTCAAAAGAAAGAGGGAAAGAAAACTGATATTTACTAATCACATATTATATCTCAGGCACATGTAATTTCAATTTTGCCACTATCTGGTATCAGACCTGTATTTGTACATCCTCCCCACCCCCCAAACAAGAACAAATCAACTAAATTTTACTATGCTATACTGTGACTTTTGCAAGTACCTTCCTTCATGTTGGAGGACTGAACTGTGCTTGCTATGTGCACGCTCTGGTGTTTTGTTGCTTGGAGAACAGAATATCTGCTGTACCGTCCAACTGCCAGCAACATGCAGCCTCCATGCTGAATATTGTCCTTTCAAAGACACAGGACTGAAGCTCTATTAAGTCATTTTTTTTCTAGCTTCTGTCTTCCACATATTCCAGTGCAGTTTTTCAATGTAGGAAATATTTGAGAGCTTTTCCAAAACAATAAAACAGAAAAAAATTTTGTCCAATTTACTCACTATGAAGTTATGTAAGTATGTGTTTGTATCCATAAATTGCCCATCTTGAATTGATTTTGTGTGTGTGTGTGTGTGTTGAGGAAAGAAAATTGTTATATTTATCAGTTTATCTTGGTGAATAAATTTATTTTTAAATAATAAGTACACTAAAGACCAAGGAGAAGTGGTTTCCTTTAAAAAAAAAATTCCCCAAACTTCTGAGTGCTTTGAATTTTTTGAGCTCTCTTACTGTTGATTAAGTAACTGACTTTTGGACATCCTCATGAAGGGGCTGGGGTGGGGGAATTCCCCTTGAATTCTAGGAAGTGTTCTTTGGACATGATGTTTACTTCCTTTGATGTCACAATTTTTCTCGATAAATGTAAATATTTATTTTTAGCACGTTGTTAAGACTTATACAATATTCTTTTTTTTTTTTTAAAGATTTTATTTATTTATTTGACAGAGATAGAGACAGCCAGCGAGAGAGGGAACACAAGCAGGGGGAGTGGGAGAGGAAGAAGCAGGCTCATAGCGGAGGAGCCTGATGTGGGGCTCGATCCCACAACGCCGGGATCACGCCCTGAGCCTAAGGCAGGCGCTTAACCGCTGTGCCACCCAGGTGCCCCATGACTTATACAATATTCTGTTTCAATTCCTGTGTCAAATACCGGGTAGAGTAGAAGGTCAACTTATGGATCGATATGCTCACAGATTAAATATTGAATTCATAAAATGCGAACTTAATATTATTTTAATATTTTAAAATGTGTTTGGACCATACGAGGAGTTTTTGAAGAATAAAAATTGAAAAGCCATCCCTCTAATATAAAGAATAAGTCTATTAAAAGTCATATCATTCGTTTATCACCAATATTTTTGGAAACTGGTACATATTGATCAACTGTGTCCTGTACTTGTGTTGAAACCCTTTGTCGACTGTATTTAATTCTCGTAGGAACCCCATGAGGTATGCCTCATTGCCTGATTTTGCAGATTTACAACCCAGAGAAGTTTACAAACACTTGTCATGTCAGTAAGCAAGCAAACAGCAAAGCAGGGACTTCCACCCAGACCCACCGGAGTCTAAGGCCCGTGGGTGGCAGAGAGCAGTTTTCATATTGTGCCAATTGTCAGCTATTCTGGAGGCCAAGTAGGACTTGTTCATGTATTTGTCCTTCTTAAGACAGTTTAGTTAAAAGCTGCTCCAGATAACAGATGATATCCTAATTTCTAAAGCAATAAATCAGAATGTCAATTCTCTCTGATTGTCTCCAATCATAATATTCCCCCAATCCCAATTATACTCTCATTTTCCGCAACCAAACATCCAAGATCTATACTCGCCTGGGGTTTGTTCACTTACTCATTCAACAAATATTCACGGTACTCTCATTATCTATCAGGCATCTTTCTAGGTCCTGAGGGAAAAAAATGAAGTCCCTATGGTTGTAAAGTTTATATTTGGATAAGAGAGAGAAAATAAACTCATATATACAGCCATAATAACAAGGAAGTTCAAAGAGCAATAAATGCAAAGAAGAAGAATAAAATGGGGTCAGGACTAGAACATCAGAATAACTGACTTTTACCGAAAATATATTACAATGTCAGACACTGGTCTAGGTACATTACATAGATGAATTATATAATTCTTACAAGATGCTATGTGGTAGATATGGTAGCTGTGGTCGATTGAAGGTCGTGGGAAATCACTAACTACTTCTGAAATTGAGAGGTAGGGTTTAACTTCTCTCCCTTTGAGTCTGAGCTGGCCTTAGTGACTTGCTTGATGAATAAAATGAGGCAGAAGAGACAAGACTAGGTCTGGACTTCTGCCTTGTTCCTTTGGAGCCTCGAGCTGCCATGTGAGAAGTCAGACTAAGGCTTCCATGCTGTGACAAAGCCCAGGCCACATAAAGAGGTGACGTGTAAAGTGAGCCTCAAGTGAGCTGCCAGCCCACAATGGGAAGGAAGCATGTTGGATGGCCGGCCCCCTCAAGCCTATTATCCAGTTGGTATGCAACCCCACCAGAATGACCAACCCCAAATGCAAACCACCCAAGGGAGCATAGTCATTCACAGAAAAGTGAGAGATAATAATAAATTGTTGGTTTAAACCAAATTGGTCTAAACCAAGTTTTGGGGTGTTTTGTCATGCAGCAATGAATAATCGGAATGATTATGATCTTCATTTTATAAAAGAGAAAACCAAGGGAAAGAAAGGCTGAGTAATCTGCTTGCGGAATGGTAGAATTGGGATTCAAACCCAGTTAGGCTGACCCCCAAGCTCCATTCAACATTCTATCTTATAAGCCTCACCGTTAGAGAGAAATCACTGTTCTCAGCAAGTCCCTGACAAAAGTCGGCAGTTAACATCTAGTTTACATTTCATTTTCTCCCTTGAATCACAATGGTTAAAACTCAAGGCACACTGCCATTGGAATATGATTGCTCAGCAGGGGTGCTTCTGCAAAGAGACCTTGCGGTGTCCTTGACCCGGAAATATTATGTGGTCCAAGACCTTTTGTGGATTGGAATCTTAAGAAAAATAAGGAGAATATGGAGGAGATTGACCTGTGCTAATCTATAATCCTTTCATTGTGTTGTAAAATGATGAGAATTATTCAAGTGAAATAGGAAAGCGCATGGCATTTTGATTAAAGAAAAGGAGCATGAGGTAATTTTGTTAAAATAAAAGGCAAATAATTGTCACCAAATCAGATTTCTTGGCATACAAATATGTTACATCCCTTGTCTAATACACAGAACTGATATTTGGATGGGAAAGGAGTAACCGGATGTCTGCAGCACGATAGCATTCACCGGCAAGTGGCTGAGCCAGATGTTCCTTCCTCAGCAAGGAAGGACAGATAAAAGTACAATGTTTCCAAGCAAGCCCACAGCGCATATTTCCAAAGACGTTTTTCCTTAGAGTATTTACAGTTTAGTTTAGCTGTTTCCATTCTGAAGACTTTGTATACACAACAATGGAACCGCGCATGAGAGCTCAAGGAAAGAACTTGAGAGATGCTGCACATTTACCCCCTCAAGCCTTCCAGGGGAAACTCCGGGTACTCTTGAAACTTTCCTGTCAGACTATTATACAATCCAGTGCCTTTTCCAAGCAGGAAATATGATGTTCCAAAGACAACTTGACCTCCTGTTTGAAAATGGTGGTGGTGGGGGGTGTGTGAGGTGGGGAGACGAAACAGGCACAGTCTAAGTATACTTAATTCGTAGACCCACTCGCAAATACAAACAAGTTAATTTTGTTAAGAACGCAAGATAACATTTCACTTAAGACAAAATCCCAATCATTTATTCTCCTCTGGAGTACTTCTTATGCATCCTTGAGTTTTTAAAAGTTCAAGTGTTGCATAAAAAATCAACATAATTACAGAAAGCAGTCCTTAAACAAGAATATCCTGTTTTGTTTCCTGCATACTCACTGGGGTGGCTCATCTGAATCCTTGACAACATCCAACTCCAAGAAGAAAACATCAAGACTGCTTGCTGATCTTGGTTTTCACATAGAGCTCCTCAGCAGTAGGGCTATTGGCCCCAATGTGTAAGCCGACAATCGCCCTATTGTTTACTTTCCAGTCAGAAAAGCGATGCTGCTTTTCTTCACTGTGTATGGTCTCTATAATCCTAACAGTCATGTTCACTCAGCAGTAAGCCCAAATGTATGTTCCCCAGAGGAGTTCCAAATACATGAGATAAATTAGCATCTCTGTGGCTTGATGCAATCTGTGACAGATTCGACAGTAATAAACATTTGAAAGTGTGGTCAGTACTAAATTATTTGCCGAAGAACAATTTTGTTCCTGAGGTAGAAAAAAAAATTAGCAATAACTTTTGGGTAGTAAATACATTGGCCGAGGGATAATACAACACCCTGAACCTCTTGCCCTCTCGGCATTTCATTCTGTGTAAAGGGAGGAAAAAAGCCCAATTGTGTGCTGATGAATTAGAAAACTTCATGAACATTCAAGAAATACACATGCCACTACAAATTAACCATTAGCAGGGCAAGGTATTCATCCTTTCTGTCAGATTCTGTGGGAAGTATGCCTTATTAGCATGGAAGCCCAAAGAAGTAATAATATATCAGTCCATGTTCACTTATCCCACAAAAAAAAGAACGGACAATCTCAGTTCTGGAAAAATAAATAGCGTGGATCTTTCCACCCCCATTTCAATCCTAAAATTGAAAATCACTAAATGAAATCCTACTTCCTCTCAGCTTCCAGTTTGTCTCGGTGTTTACAATGGAACGCGGTTTTGCATTTTAAATCAGTTCCATCATAACCCTGAAAGTGATCACAGGGCTGCTAATTCTCTGCCTCCTGTTTCCACCGCCACCCCACCACTCCCCTCCCCAGCCCCCACCTTTCGCAACTTTGAATTTGAATGGGACCAGAAGATTCTCTGGGGGTCATGTTTGTGGCCCTTGAGAAGCAGCCTCTCTACTGCTTTCAGCTGATTTCCTGGCATGTTTCGTGGGGATTTGTGGTGAGTGGCAGCTCTGGAATCACTTTTCATTCTGTCAGGTTGTGGTTAGGCTTAGTGGGGTTTCTTTGTTATACTGGCCACTACTAGTCAATTCCCTTGAAAATATCTGGTTTTCTCTTTTCCCCTTGAAGAAAAGAGAGAGAGAGAGAAAAAAAAAAAAAAGAAAAAAAAAAAGAAGCAGTTCCAGACTCTGCACCTTACCCCCCAAACACAAACACAAAACCAACATGGATATCCCCTGGAAATCCTGGGGGGAGATAGAGAAGGAGGAGAGGCCCAGATGTTCTCGACATCCCAATTTAATTTTGATGTCAGACAATAAAAGATCTTGGGAGGGCCCCCATTGCCCGTACCTGTTCTGCTGACATGCTGTTTTATTAAAGAATCAGGGATAAATTTTACTACCACTTTTTCGTGTTAAAAACAAACTAAAATAAAGCAAACACAAAATGTGCGTTTTTGCAGCCCAGTGTTTTCTTTCTTTTTCAGAATAAACCCGGAAAATAAGGAGTAAGTACGAACATTAGTAAAGTAAAAGAAAGGAGAACTAGCCCGTTAAGATGGAGTTTTCCATGGGCGCGGTGTGGGGGCGGGAGGGATTTGGCACTTTAAGTGTGTGTCGTCTTAAGCCAGAGCTTAACAGAGTTTTGTATTTCATGAATTAGTTTGGGGAAGGAAAGAAAAAGAGAACAATATAAGGTTGCCAACATTTTATATTGCCAAGTTAGACTATTTAAAAAAAAAAAACCAACACAACAACTAACATTGAAATCTTACATCATTTCTTTAAAGAAAGGACATGTTAACATCAGTGGGGGGTGGGAGGAAGGAGGAAAGCCGTAATCTTAGAATACGAGACAGGCTTTACAAGAATGAAGAGTTGGCAACTTGTACGCCAACATGCCACAAAGGCCTTCAGAAACAGCCAGTTCCTGAAACACGCCAAGCCCCTTCCCACCTTCTTGCCTTTGCACCAGCCGTTCCTCTGACTGGAAATTATTCCCTGGGACATTGGCAGAGCTCTCCACTCAGATCCACCCACAAGAGGCAGGGCTTCTCTAACCACACTGTTTACAGCCCCACTCCCCAGACCCCTTGCTGGCAAACCCTCCTCCCCACTTCCATTCCTCTCCATTCCATTCCTCTCCGTTTCCTTACTTTGCTTTAATCTTTGCCCAGTATTTGTGACCACCTGGCTAAATAATGTTTGCTCATCATGATACTTATATTGTTAACAATATAAAATACACAAGGTCAGGGGCTTCATACCATTTGTTCACTTCTTTTTCTCCACTACCCAAAACATTGCCGGCGCCTGGGAGGCACTCTGTACTTATTTGTTCCATTTATTCTTGCGTGTAATTTCATGGTCCTTATTGTCCTCATATTAGAAAAGACGTCTGCAGTGCCTGCCCTGGTTGGTGTACAGAAACCATTGTTTTAAGAAAGAGATGGAAGAGTCCTTTCGGCATAGATGAGGGCGCCCCTGAAGCAAGTAGACATTTGACGCACGCATTCTTTATGGCAACTGCTTCTGCACAGCAGGTGTGAGAATCGTGCTGCTGAGGACTGGCAACACACCGATGCGAGGCTGAAATCGTGGCCCACTACTGATTTAGGGACAAGGAACACTCTGAGCAGATTTAGGCTGTATTTACCCCTTCTTCCTTCCTCCCCAAATTACTGAATTACGCAGTCTAGGCATGGCTCCTTAGCACCTCTTGGACGGTGTATGCAATTTTTTTTTTAAACAAGAGAGTGTTTCCCAACAACAAGAGAATATGAGAGTGCAAATATCTATTGGATTAAAAAAAAAAGTAACAGTAACATCACGTGACAGCACATTTATCTGTGGTCTCTCACAGTTATTCCCCATGGAGTAGTGGAACCGGGAAGTCAGGTTCATAGACAGGCCTTACTACCAAGCACAGCGAGGTGCTGTAGAAAAAGCTGCCCTTGGAATGCGTTATGGACAGTTCAAACATGTAGATAGTGGGTGTCAAAAGTGTATTTTCCAAGTTTTTGTGCCATCTGGGATCCTGGGTAGGTGACTCTGATTTTTTTATTCTCGAAAAATATCATTTCTGTGGGACCCAGTTTGGCATAGATTTTCTTCCCCTGAAAAATAGAGAATGAGCCCAAAATGCACCTAATGCAAGCTTTGCACAGATTTTTTTTTTCTTTTTAAATTGGGTACAATATCTGCTCTTGCTGCCACACTTCTGAGTAGCAATAAGGGGTCCTAACATGATGGCGTACAAATAAGTAAGACTGGGCAACTGGTGAAAAAAATGAGAGTTTAGAGTACGTACATGAGTGTGTGCGGGCGTGTGTGTGTGTGTGTGCTCGCACGTTTGTGTTGTGTATATATGTGATAAGGTTAACATATATTGATTGTTATAAAGATGATGGGATTAATGGAAAATGTAAAAGCGTTGATCTTTTGAAGTTCCTTTCATTCTCTTTCTCTGTCTTTCTGTCTTTCTCTCTGTGCCTCTCTTTCTTTTATCCTACAGAATGGAATGGAGCGAGGGATTTAGAAAGCCTCTGCTGATTAATCCATCATATTCTGACAACTGAATTCCCAGAAACAGAGTATCCGACTTTCGCATAAAGTGTCATTTTGACTGGAATCTTTCAAGTCCAATGTTCTGAAGTCCTCAGAGGAAGACTGCCCCATAGTGGGGTCTCAAATAATGGTAGCTTCTAGTATTGTTATTAATTACCCCCATTAAAAAGGCAAGGATTTCAGTGTCTGACGAGCCAATTCCACCGGCTCAATAACACCTCAACTGCTGTGTCAGAGAATGTTCTGGAAGAAGCAAAGACTGACAACATTTGGACTTTTACAACGAAGGGTAAGAATAAAGACATTAAATGGTTTAAAAAAAATCAGAAAAGTGAGATTTGGGGCTGTCACCCGGCCAATGAACTTATTTTAGGATTGTATATCTCAAAGATTAAGAATAAAACCAAAGCTTAACTTCCCTGATATTTGAAATAAAAATGTGCATTTACTTTTCAAAACTGCCCGGCACAATGATAGAGGCAGTTATTTTTGGTAAAAGTGGATTGTGGACAGAGTAGCTGGTGAAAATGCTCTCAAGTATTCATGTAGGACAAAACCCTTCCTGGCACTAAGAAGTCTCAATTGGTTTTCAGCTGCACTGTGGTTTATTGTGTGCTTTAAATCAACTCTAAGACTGCACTACATACCATTGTGTCTGTTAGAAAATCATTATGGGGCAATTAAAAGCACTGTTCTTTCACAGATGAACATGGCATTTTCCTCTGTGTCTGATTGCTGCACACGTCCTTCGTGCCTCTTGCGATCGTCTGTATTTGTGATGGTCAAGAGATACAGCTGTCGGGAAAACACTCAACAGATGGCAGTTGCGGGGTGATGCTTTATCCTTTTTTGGATGCTCTCTGACACCCAAGCTCAGGATTTCTCTAAGTGCTGGTGAGCAACTGACTCATGTCAAGCAACATGTGTTTGGCATGTTCAGTGACCAAAGTCATCTTCCTCCAAAAATGAGAAGAAATTGAGGTGTCCGTATGAAATGAACTGTGCACTATCGTACTAAAACGTATTGTCCTTGGAAACCTTGTAACCAGCATGGAAAAGAGCAAGTAACTAGATAGAGACCCTGATATATTGGGTAGATGGATAGATCGCTTTTCTTCCAGGAGGAGAGTGAGGCAAAATCAATCAGTTCTTTCATTTTTGTAAAGCTCTTTAAAGATTGGCTTTATATTTTTTAAAAAGAGCCATTTAACCTTGGCTTCAGTAATGACATGACTTGTTGAATGACTTAATCTCTGATGAAATTAGTCTAAGTGGTTTAAGAATTAATTAGGTGGTTTCTTTTTACATTTCAGGTAGCATTTTACCATGAAATACTTAAGCTTCTATCTTGGTTATTTATACAGCACATGGATGTGTAGAACATTAATATGGGGACAGGAAAATAAGAGGAAGTTGATTGACAAAGATTGGAAACACTGCACTGAACGATTCTTACAGTTGTGCTAGATTATTCAGTATTCAGAATCCGAGTTACGGATTCCGTTATAAATTATGACCGACTCGTGTTTCTTCCTCTCAGGGACACAAACTCTTACAGGTTCTAGAGCCTCGTTTCTGTCCAGTGAACATTCTGGGTTGTCTGGATGTATACATTTTAACACAATGATAAGACAGTATTGAATAATAGGTATATGTCCTGCTTCTGTGGTCTAGACAATGTCCTGGGCATGCCTGCCTGACCCTCAATCCCCCTCCAATGCTACTAAATATTTGACTATCTTCAGTTTGACCTGAATGTGAGTGTAGACCAATAAAATCTTAAAAGCAGCTAACATGAGGATAACCATGTCCCATAGGGTTAAGTTTAATTTTGTGAAAATTGTTGTCTTTTCTTTTTAGTGTTAGCAAAATCATGTCCCGCAGTGCACGGAGATTTATATTTCTTCTAAAACATGACACTGTGGCATTAGTGACATTTTCTGCTTGTCTATTTATGTCCCAAAAGAGGTAACCACATGCCATATATGTTTTCTGTTAATATATTTGCAAGTTGGTCTCGCTGGTTGGTCTCTGAAAGATTTCCAGTGGATAAAACATGTGGAATGAGAAGCTATAAAAAGGAGTCTTTTTAGTAAATGCCTAGCAGAGCCGGGAATGAGCAGAAGCTGTAGGAAACACGGTACACTGCATAGTAAAGTTTTGAAACCCATTATATGTGTTTTGGAACAAAACCAACATTTCACTTATTCTAAGAGGTTAATATGTGCCAGGTATTATGATAACTTAAGAGGCTAATATGTGCCAGGTATTATGATGACTACTCATTTTATTTTATTATTGTATTCTCACACGTATGTGAGATTGGCATTATTATTGCCAGGGTACTAATGAGCAAATGGTGGCCAATAGCTGATAAATATTTTCCTAGGGTCACACGATAAGATGATCTTCCAAGTCCTCAGAGCTTGTTACAAGAGTATAATTGCTTCTTCACAAAAGAAAATAATGCATTGTGCATATAAGGTATCCCATGATATTCTTACTGGATGTACGTGCCATTTAATAGAACAATGAAAAGATAGATTTGTTTTTATAATAAAATACATCTTTGTAACTTTTAAAAGAATATAATTCCTATAAAGAAGAAGTTTGATGGATATAAGAATGTGTGTTCTTTTATCTTTTTTATCATTCTTTTTAAAAAATGGGTGTTCTTTTAAACCTTCAGGTATTTTTAAAATAAGTAGAGTGTTTGTGAAAAATTTTTTCCTCAAAATTTCATTTGTTTCATAACTGATACAAAAATAATTTTATGGCAACTTTTAATAGAAATGAGAAGAAAATTCTTCCTTTCATCTGTTGAGTGAAATGAGTCTGTAAGTATAACTACTCAGAACACTTTAGAGACCCTCTTTCTACCGTCTAAGAAAGTAGTATGTTTCCAGCAGAGACAAGTGTGGGAATGACATGACAGGATACATTTTCAAAATAAGCATATCATAAAAATGATGGGTAGACTGTGTATTCGGGGGAGGTGAAAAGAATATGTAGTTGAGATGCTCTGTGGTTACCGCCAGTATCTTGCCACGACACCGGCAGCTAGTATGACCCCATCACGACAGCTCCAACACTTGGGCGGATGAGACCAATCCACGGTGGGGCAAAGCAGCAGGAAAGCACGTGCGGCATAGAGATAGAGAAAGACCCTTGTCTTAGGACACTGCTTGCAGTCGTGCGTGAACTTACTACCATAAGGCTGAGCCGTGCAGGGAGTGGAATATTACAGCTGTAATTGCCATTTAAGATGATTCTGCTGCCCAATTCAAGTAGATGAGAAGGGTCTGATTTTTTCGAACAGTCCTGAAACCTTACTTTATGGCATCTATTATTGTACAGTTTTAGTTTTGAATAAGTATGAGCTATATCTCTGGTTATGATGTTCACATCCCCATAAGTAAAAAGAGAATCAATAGTAAAAGGAAACCAGCAAATTGTAGGCTTTGCAGTAAATCTGAGGTATTAGGTGGACATAATTTAAACAGTTGTTTTTCTTTTCCTGAAGAATAAACACATAACAGAAGAAAAAACAATGAGGCTTTAAAGGGATTATGCATTCCTAAATATTTTATAGCTGTGTTAAATGCAATGTTGTGCTTTAGTTCCACGGCTGAATACTTGCTGATGACCATTTACTCACCAACCGAAAACCCAAAAGCTGCTCTTTGAGGTTTTTTGTGTGGTTTCAGCCTTGGCCCTTCTGTCAGTGTTTCGCTGCATGATTGTAAAGAGCAACTCTTTGCATGTGAGAAGACAGACGCTGGTGATTTAAGCAGGGAACACACCACAGTGCTTTACTCAGCTGATATTTAATGATTTAGCATTTAATGTAGTTCATATTTCATAACCCTGAGTTCAAACAGAAGCAGCTGCTATTAGGGATGCAATAATACTGAACTCCCCACCAACGACCTGGGAGAGCTCCTTTTGTAGTTTTAGCTATGGGACCCATCTGGCCTTTCCAAAAAGTACGGCAAATGAAGGAGAGAAGTAGTTTACTTCTGGCCAGTGGAGTCCTGGACAGAATGTATAGTTATGCCGGATAAAGATTCTCAAATCAAAACTCCCTGTGTTAACATCAGTGCAACATTGGAGGACAAAACAACACACCTTATCTCGTAAGCAGAAGAACACTGAGAAAACGTGGAAAATCATGCCAAGGTGCAGTCAATTAAAAGGGTAGAGGTGTCTCCTGATTCGAACCTAGAAGATGAACTCATCTTCTTATAATTTTGACTTGCTTTTATTAGTGTGGGAGGTTTTTGGTAAGGTATTTGAAAAGACTTTTTTTCCTCCGATTTTAGAAGGTATCCGGATAAATATCAAGATACAGATTTTTAGATAGGTGGATGGATTGCTGATAGAAGACAGACAGACAGAATACTGAAAACAACAACAAAAAGCCTTTCACAGAAACTAAAGTATACGAGATAGACATCTAATGAGACTGAAGTCCTTTGGAGAAAGGATGATACCCAATATGCCCATGAGAATTATGGTATTAACGTTTTCAAAGAGAGTGCTTTAAATGCATTTTTCCTATCCACAGCATTATTTGATTTAATAATCTGTTTTTACTTTGGCATTATTGGTAAGTGATTAAAAAACAGATTATAGGCTAGGTTGCCTCTCTCTCTTTTTTCTTTCTGTTTTTCTTTCTTGTCTGTATATAATTCTAATATCTGTAAATTAGGATTTACAAGAAAAGGACTATGAACTTTCATTATAATCACAGGCCTACCAACACTAACCATTGCCTAGTTATGACTGTATCTACTTTCTCGACTGCTTAGGGTAGACGAAGAATACTTTCCTTTTCCAATAACATATTCCTAGAAGACAGTGAAGGCAGGTAGACCTTCACCATGAGATGTTTTCACTGTGAGACGCATACTTCAGTGGTGTCGTCTCTGATGGGATTAGACTGACTAAAACTACCAGATGGACCCTCTCTACCTCTCGGCAGCATTTTTCATTCATAAAGTGAGAGTCGGCCCTCTCCTCAAGGGATTTTCCTGTTTAAAGATTTTTTTTTAAAGATTCTGCCCATGGTTCAAAAAAACATTTGTATTCACCTCTATGCATCATTTGAAAATACTGTCCTAGAGATATTCACGCGTTTTCCAAAGTTTGATGATGCTTAGTATTTCGGATTTGTCATTCAGCAAGTAATAGAGAATTTGCATGCATTTATAATTATGTAATTATGACATTTAAAAAGATAAAGACTTTTCTGTAGGAGGTTGCTGAACAGGAAACAGTCAGGAAAGTGTGAATGCGCTCTACCTTACATCTTATCATTGTAAAGGGGTTGATCAAGAGTTTCTTGGCCCACTTTGGAGGCTGAGTTCCACTGCCTGGTCTGGCCCTGGCCCACAGTGCACAGGATTCCTGCATTCTCGGCCTTAGCATTATTGGGGGAGAAAACATTTCACTTGTTTATTTATTTGTGGCTCTTAACAGAACCCCATGTGGGGAGATGGATATGTTAGCAGAGAGAATTGGGCCAAAATTATTATGATTTCATTTAAAAAGGAACGATCAAAGTATACATTCGATTTTAACTTGGAACTGTTGAGATAAGTTGCCACAAATGGAAAACAGGTATAAATGGATCAACTTCAACAAGTTAGAAAGTTTGATTTGGAATCCTATCCAAGTTCATTTTTCGGCTTGAATACAGACAGGTATTTTATGAGATTTTTATTTCCCTATTTGCTCAATTCCAAGATTTATAGGAGTTCTAATTGGAACCATGGCAGAAATGCCACCACAAAAACAGTGGGGGGTTTTCTCCACAAAATTTTATTGTAATTGTTTCCAGGCCCAAGGGCATATTATCATGTGGAAATATATATTTTAAAACGGCGTTTCAAATTAATTTCGTCTTTTAAATTTTCAAAATAAAAATCCGTTTTTTTGTTTATTTTTAGAAGGGGAAATGTTATGGTTCATTTTATTTTGATTAGCCCTAACATGTTTGTTGGATAGCCAGGTGTTGGACACCATGTTTTCACAAATAGCTAGAATGGATTTCAGTCTTTAGTGAGCCGGATTATTCAGGTGAATGTGCTTAGAGCACTTAAAGAAACTGAACATTTCAAAATTGTCGTTACTATGAGCTGTTTCCAAGTGAGCCTCTTAAAACAAGTTTTTTGAAAAAGGGAAGAAGAAATGTGTATTGTTATGCAAAGAAAGTGTCTAAGTGGTGCCACGTTTGACTGGAGGTTGCCGTTAGGCTAATGTCAACTGAAATCTCCTAATGCAGCTTGGGGATTACCGATTTAGCTAAAAAAAACAACAAAAAAAAAAGTCACAAGAAAGACAAACAAAAAACCAGACTCCTAACTACAGAGAACAAACTCATAGGTGGCTGAGGGGATGGGTGAAAGAGGTGAAGGGGATTAAGGGTACACTTACAGTGATGAGCACTGAGTAATGGATAGAATTGTTGAATTACTATATTGTGCACCTGAAACTAATATAACACTGCATGTTAATTAAACTTGAATTTAAAAAAACTTGAATTAAAAAAAAGTAAAAAGTCACCAGATCACACAATGACAACATTCAAATTAGAAAATTTTAGAAACATATCAGATTTTCTTAATGAAATGACCTATCAACCTTAGTAGCAAGAAAACCATATCTGGAGCTCAAATTATGAAATAATAAGCCAACACCTCTAAGGGAGGATGATAGACCCTAATACAAGAAGTAGGGGCCAGTCACAGATTTTCTATCTACTCTGACCTTAAATAATGTCATTCTGTTCACAACCCATGACCTGATGCCATATTACTGATGGACTTATAGAGAAAAAGAATTCATTCAAAGAGTTTGAAGAAGGCATTATTGACATAAGAAGGAAAACAGATCTTCTCTTACTCTCTTCTAAGGGCCTAGGCAAGATTCATATTAAGACCCAATGGACTATTTGAGGGAAAATTGCAAAAGAAATCATTAAAACAAGTACCTCGTGGAAACTTCTGAAAATTATTTTGTAAAATGATAGTCAACGTTAATGACCCAAAATCCATCATTTCCCTCATAATGAATTATCAATTTAGAATTGAACGATGGCAATAAAAGTATTTTTCTTATCAAAATGTGAGTCTTTTAAAAAAATTACATTTAATACTCCTCATTAATCCCCGTCCCTTTTAGAGGGACAAAAAATACTATAGTAGTCCTCATGGGTCACAACGGATTGTTCTAGAATTCTAGAACACAGTTCAGGAACATGTAAATTGTGACTCATAGGAAAAATATAATGAGGAAGTAAAAGAAGATACATGTCGTACCTAGAATAAAGCATGGCATGAGAAGAAAAAAAATCTCTTTAATTCTTAAAACAGTGCTTCTTAATGCATGTTCTAAAGACCACTTGCCTGAGAATTACCTGGGATACTTGTGAGAAATGCCACAGATTTCTGGACTCTGTGCCAGATCAACTAAGCCTGATTCCAGGGGAATGAAATGCAGAACCCGTTTTACTACATACATAGTCACAGATGCTACCTAGGCACGGACAGCTTTCAGAATCCCTCTAGTAAAGGCACATCTTCAGCCTGCGTGATCACTTAGGATCACTGGCCAAATCAAAGTAAACCAGTGGGATTAGCTGAAGTCAGAAACACGTGGAATAAAGCGAAACTGAATGTTTTCTGTTGTTCCCTTGAATTTTGGTAGCTTATCTTGCACATGGTGGACACTCAACCAATATATGTGAAGTGAATGGATAAATGGAATTTTACCCATCGAACACAAAATGGGTATGTTAGAATAGAAGCTCACAATTAGAAATGTTTAAAGGAAACGGATTATTTTATCTACAAGTATATAGTAATATTCAGAATACAGAAGATAAATAAATTACAGAGGAGCTAATAAGTGAAGGATGAGGGGACAAACTGAAATATAATTAGAAACTCTTTAGAAAGTTCCCGCTAACATAAGAGATAGAGATGTTAAATTTGCTAGCTATTAATTTTTTTTAAGTCTTCATATTCTTAAGCAGGAAGGTTGTTTAGGATAGCACAGCGCAGTTTCTGTATTTAGGGATACGTTTATTACACTTCAAAAAAAAATCAAGAACATGAATGTTCTTACCCTTACATAGTTGCTGCAAGTAAGATTACTTCCATTTTAGCAATGCGAAAAATGAGAAACTAATTTTTACATGTTTCTTCATTTACTTATTCATTCAGCTAATACTTACGGATTGACTATTGACTGTTCTGCGCATAGTTAAATATGTTCCCTGGCCATGAGAAGCTCCTCATTTCAAGTATTGAGAGGACTGGCTAAATCACATGCCAGAGGGATAAGGGCAAATACAGGTCTTTAAACATGTTGTGTGGTGTTTCATGGACCACCAGCCGCGTATCAGGGGCTATGCTTTTCTTTCTTAAACCTCTGCGATGCGTCTGCTTGGGGACCACATAATTTGGTAGGTAAATACATACTTGAAGGTGAAAATCAAGGACTAGCTGCAGGAACACGGTCTCCGTTGGTATTTCTGGGCTAGCCCAGAAGCAAACATTCCCCTTTTTAGCACAGATGCTCTGATTTGGGTCACACTCATTGGGAGTATTTGTGAGCAAAAGGCATTAGCATGTACCTCTAATTCTGGCTTGTTGAAGGGAGCTGTCGGAGGCTTCATAAACGTGAACTCAAGAGTTTACAGACCATCATTAAGAGTTGCAGCAATATTTCCCCTTCCTCTTATCATATCTTTGTCAGGGACACCTCCTTCCCCACTATTGTTACACTGGGTGTGTCTACATCCTGCTTCTTTTGTAATATCTGCTTAACCTCTTTGATGGTTGTGTCTGCTTAATGAATGGACCAGCCCCTCACTGCTGAGGCCACCATTGCACAATTTTAACAAAGAGATTATATAAACACACACACCGGTGTCTCTTAATTAAGAATGTGACGGTTAGATGAAGGTATTTGGCAATAATTGAAATCAGTAAGTCATTAAAAATTCTTCCGTGATACTACTAATTTGTTTGTAATAGCCTTGTAATTGCAGCATATTAAACAAAGACAAATGTGGGCTGGCCTACATGTAAAAAGTATCTGTCTTGTCTTTTCCGGCCAGCATAATTATAATTTCTATCTGCTACAGCTGATATAAGAAATGAGGAGAGAAAGCTACATCCTGCGCCTTTGGCTGCCAAGCGTCTAACGTTCAGGTGTCTTTTCTGAAGGGTGGTCTTCCTTTACACAATGTTTGTTGTCAGCTGGTAACATTGTGTAGTCTAGGAGAAATCCCAGAGATGCAGGTGCCTTATGAATACCCAGATGGGAAATGGAAGATGATCAGACTTCCTCCTAGACCGTATGAGTCAAAGCAATGACAAAAGATTTTCCTTTGAAACGTGGAGAGAGAGAAACTGAATTCAAAACGTCTTGTATACAAATGACGATAATGTCTTGCATAAGCCTCTTTCTTAAAGACACAAAACCTGTTTTCTAGAGCTTTTCCCATTACCAAAATACAGCCAGCGTCTGTGATGAGACTCAGCAGCTGTTGAACAGTGCCAGAAACACTTACGAACTTCCACAATGTTTCCTTCAAGCCAAATAATATCCTCCAAAGAGCGCACTTCGGAGGCATTCACCCCTGACTCAGAGGGAAGAGCGCCACCTATTGAAGCGTGGCCTCAGTATTCACAGCACCTGAGGGGTCCTTCCCAGGCTCCCTTGCACTGGCCCACAAGCACATCCTGTTTCCCTCAGAGAGCTGGCTCTAAAAATGCTCTGAGGTGGTCCGAAGTTCACGTGTAAGTGTGCTCATATCGTGCTCTATAATTTGAGGAAAACACATGAATTTTAATCAGTTTTTAAAACAACCAGGCCTCTCTTCTCATTTACTAGAATGGAAAAAATTCACTTTTATTACCTTAAAGATGCCAAACAGTGCCATTTTATTACTGTGGGAAGCTGGAAGTCATTTCCGAACTCTTTTGGCAAGGGTGCTATGTAGAGCGTCCAATTCAGTTCTCTAAGTGTCTTCTGAGAACCACCACACAAACTGTGATTTACTGTCTTCAGGAGTTAAAGGGACTCTTTCTGCCCTAAAACTGAAGAAAGAAAGGTGAAGTGTGTTTAAGAAGCCTCCCATGAGACTTGCAAGAATATGAGTCAGCACGGAGCAGGCCAGACATAAAGAATAAATTTTGATAACCCACAAACATTTTCCAACTTGTAATTTTTAATTTGGTTTAAAAGATCATGTTGGTAGCCTTCAAAAATTGTGAGGACTTTTGTATATGAGTCCATCAGTCTTCGGTCCCCTTGGACAAACATCTTACACTTAGTGGCTCTGCTTTCTTGCTGTTTGCATCCCTATAGGTTTCGGAACACATCTACTGAGAATATATAGTGTCGTAGTTAAAAATATATATACATAAATATATAAAATATATATGCAAATACATATAAATATATAAGATATTTATATATGCATATATAAATATATATACACACAGACTTACACACACATACACCCATTCTGTGGCTGTGCCTAAATTTTATAAACAAATCTTTGGCTAAAACAAGAATTGAATGGAGATTTTGCGTATTTTCTAATTTACATAACCAGATGGCAAGACTCCAGTTACCTCTCTTGCCATTCAGTAGCAACCAACAACAATTTGAATTTATGCGTTCTTTAGCTGACTCAAATCTCTAATAGTTTAATATTATGTAAGCTGCAGACTGCTATTGCTCTAATTTAAAATAAACTCCCACACATGTATATTTTGCCCCCAATGTTATTTTATTTGGAGACTTTGACTGGCTAGTTTGTGTAGTCATAAACAGTAGGTCATTGAGGGCAAAAACATAGTGAGAGAGAAACAAGATATTTAACCACTAGTCAGAAAATCCATTACACGGCAGTGCCTGACAAAGGGTGGGCTCACTCTCAAAATCTGAAGAAATAATTGAAGGGATAAATTATACCACTGTGGAAAAACAATTAGTCTATCAGGTCAAAAATGAAAAGCTGTTTGATAATGTAAAGGAATTCCAGTAAACTCTTTTTCTTGACTAAAACCAGAAACTATTGACTTCAAGTAAAAGGCCAATCTTTACTAGCCTTTCTATTTTTAAGCTTTGACTAGTAATTGTCCAATGCAACTCTCAAAGCAATGGATAGTATCTCTCTGGTTATAAACAACCCCAAATCCTTCATGGAGAAATTTCTCTCTGGTAATTGAATTCTAAACAGAGAATTATATTCATAAATGGTATCATAAAGGCATTCGTGATGGTAGCCTGCAATTTCTGTGGGGTTTTTTTTGTGTGTGTGGTGAAATTAATGTTTTCCCTCAATGTGATTATTAATGAGGAAAACATTGTTTTTTCCTTGCTCTGACAGGTAGATAAATAGTATCTGCCATTTGGAATGGCATAATATTAAAATACTGAAATACTATGTGGTTTACTCCTTGTTAGGACCAGGATGATATATCTGTTCTGAAGTAGAAGATTCACACTTGGCAATAGGTTTACGATTTCGTGCTATTTTCATTGCTAAAATCTAGTATGGGTAACAGGTCAAATCTTCAAGTAGCACCTGCCAGGGGAATGGTGGAGGAAAAGTAGGGAGTAACTGAAGCTAGGGAGCCGGAGAGTGTGATGCCTCTCTTCTATCCAAAGGCATCTGGGATGTCTGACTTCAGAGGAGTGACATCCAGGTCAAAAGCTTTGACATACATAAAATAGACAAGCAGACAAAATTTCCAAGAGGAGATTTACCGCTAACTTGCTGAATCATAATGAATGACTACTAAAAGGAAACACTAGAAGAAAGAACGGTAGTCAAAGGTAAGGTAGCAACATGAATTTTTTTTAAAGACGTTTGTCCAAGAAGTTCTATTCATTTAAATTTGGTCACATACATTGGACTGATCCATGTATTTCCTGTATGTATATGTCGTTATTCTTGTATATTTCCACCCATGCACCATATCTCATCCATCTTTCATCCAGTCATCTATCTAGTCCAACAAAGTATTTACACATCTTTTTATTTTTTCATCCATTCATCAACCCAACCTGTTTTGGGCGCCTTTTACATGACAAGGACTCTACTAGTGACAAAAAGATGTAGAAGACGGAGTGCCTTCCCTCAGGATGCTTAGAGTCCGGTTGGAGAAAAGGTTAAGTGTATCAACACCGCACAGTGTGACGGATGCCATTACGGCACTACTCTGGGAGGACAGAGAGGCTTGTAAATCACACTGACGACTCCGGGAAGGCGAATGTTAAAGCCGGATTTTAAAAGATAAGAAGAACGAGGTAGATAGTGAAGAGAAAAGGTAATTCTAGACAAAAGCCATGCATATGTAAAACATGTTCGTAATAGTTGATATTCATTTATATTCACAACATAATCATTTAATGAAATGCCACTCCTTTACGTACAATGTGATACAACGATTCGATTAACAATGACCTGGGGAGGCAATAGAGCTGGTGGTTATTTATACTGCCTCTTGATCCAGATATCCTTGGCCTAAATCCTGGGTCTTTCTCTTTCTAATAACCTGGGGGAAATTACTCCACATCTCTTTGACTCAATTGCTCTTTCTTCAAATTGAGAATAATACTGTTATATCCCGTATAGCGAGTATTAAATTAACTTATACAAGAAAAACACCCATATCTGTCATGAAATAATCTCTCAGTATATGTTAGGGTAATATTTTTCCTTTGTTAAAATTATCGTATTGATAAGAATAGTGATGATAATGACAATAGTTTTTTTTTTTTTAAGCTTTTGAAGGTACATCTGAGAGTTCTCACAAGCTCTCATGGGCTGAGATTTACTACATTTAGGAGCCCAAAGAGATTTTGCCTTTTCTGAAACTTAAAAGTGCCTGCAGCCAGATGGAGAAAGCACTGGAGCCTCGTTTGGATGCCCTGAGTTCAAATTTTGTGTCCACTGCCTTCAGAGTCTTGGGCAAGTTGCTTAATGCCTGTCCCTCATTTTCTTATCATATAAGGAGATGCTAAAGACACAAGATCTCCCTCAGGGGGCGCCAGGGAGGACTAAACTGGGTAACGTGTACGTGTGGCTAGCATCACCCAAAGAATTCTTTCCTCCTCCCCAAACGCCTGTAAAATACTTAGAAAATACATAATGGCTAATCTAAGGATTGTGAAAAATATCTTTCCCAAAATACTTTCTATAGTTCGGGAGATCACATATAAGTATTCTCGTCTGCACTCGCTAACTCTGGAGAACACTCTTGAATGTTATTGCTGACTTTGATAGGGCGCCTTTGCAGCTTTGCCAGAGCTTGTCTGGTTGCTGCTATTCATAGAATGCCCTTGGATAGTGTGATAGGTTGAATTCGAATTACTCCTCCAATCATTTCAGAGGCAGTAATAATGGCAACTAAAATGGTCATCCGGAGAATGAACTGAGCATGGACATCTCCTAATAAAATCTCTCTCTCTTTTTTGTCCTTAGAATAACCCAAAACCAGATAATCTAGTGCTATCTGAATAAATAAGCATTAAACATGCTAATATAAAATGACTTTCCTGTAGACAGATACTATACGCTTTAAGGGACCACTAATCTCAGGTGGAATACAAATACAAAATAGCTTTTTTTCCCAAAACCTAAATCACGGGAAAACAGATACTGTACTAGATCTTTCCTGGAATTATTTTTAGTTGCCAATATTGTTTTAAGCCTGAGAACCCACCCTACCTGAGCGGTATATACAGACTAGCTTTAAATAAATCCAGCCTATCATCATGTTGCTAATACTATTAAAATCTGGGTCTCTCAAACATCTTTTCTGCTTTTCTCCCTGCATCCCTATTACTTAATACTGTCACATATAAGGCCGGGGCTCCTTAGTCTGCCTGAAGGAATACAGAAGTACCAGGTTGGCATAGCTTCTATTTTATTAAATTTTTTTTTTTTTTTTGCCTGCAACCTGATTTCTTCTGGGTCTGACCTAATTCCTTTGATGCCTGCGGCTTGGAGGCCTGTGCTAATATGCATCAGTGATGTGTGGAGAAAAGCGAGACAATTGAAAGAAAAGTAAGCGAAGAGAAGAATGGCACCTGGGCAAGAGGACTCTTCAAAATCAAAATAAACATTTTGAAAGCAGGACATTTCTGTTCTATGCCATCCTTTCAAGAGGAACCTACATTTAATGCATGGCCTCGAATACACATTTCTCCCTTCTTTCTGATTCTTTAAACCCTGCTATGACCAGGAGAAAACAGGCAATGGCAGAATGCTAATTGTTAGCATTGTACAATAAATTCCGATGTAAGAAAAATACCTGTTTATGACAAAGAAGTCATGTTCTAGAAGTCATATGGAAAGAAAATGTTTGCGCTGACGTTGATGGAGAGATTGTGCAATAGTCTAAGCTTTGTTACTAAGCTCTGGAACGTGCTGATATTGAGAGCTCTTTAGACCTGTCCACTAACTTATTGCTCCTCTGGGTCTGTTCCCAGTTTCTCCTGCCCTCTGGGAAGCAGTTCTTCTTCCTGCTCAAATAAGCAGTCGACATCTTGTAGTCATTAATATCCCAAAAGCAGGGGGTAAAGGAGCAGATTTCCAATGTGTCTCTGCTCACTTGATTTTGGATTACTACTAATCTTGGAGAAGTGGGAAGGTGAAATTTATCCTTCCTTGGTAACAGATCACAATTTTTTTTTCTTTGAGATGCTAAGTTGTGATTTTGTTTGCATGGATTTACAAAAAATTCTGTGTGGGGGGTTGTGTCCATTTGTGATTTAATCAGTTACCATTCACAAAGCCATTAGTACACCTGCTCCCACCAAAAGAGATGTACTTTATCTAAAGCAGAAAAAATGATCAATAACAGTAATTGTTTTCAATACAGTAGCATGCCGTGGTTCAGGGATATTTTCACTTCACAGATGTCTAAAGTCACTTGGCACTCAGCCTTCAAACTTGTTATTCCTTTGGCATCCAAATTCATGTCTCATAGTCATGTGACTATCTAATGTGCCATAAATAGAAACAATCCTCTGAATTTCAGAGCTATACCCTTGGTCTCCCCTGGCAGTCTAACCTACGCAGCGTCTGTGTTTCAGGATATATTTGCAGATTCAAAACCCTTATTTTGGTGTATTGTTTAAAACCATTTACTCATCAGAGATTTAGAGCTGCTAAACAACATAAATCTGTATACTTTTTGTGTTCCTTTCCAGGGTGATGGGTATCTTCTTTAGAGTCTCCTTGTATTTGCACTTGTATCTCACTAGTGGATACATCAGTGAGCAGAATGACCCTATCCAGGTGCTTAGAAGGAAAGAAAAAGAAAAGGAGTTTGGAATGCAGAATATAACTTACAACCTGAGAAACTAAAATAGCCATAGTTGATAGTGAATAAAATATTTGATATCAATTTAAGCCATTAGAAATGATCGTGTGTGTGTGTGTGAATTTGTGTGTGTGTGTATGTGTGCACTACTGCTATATTTTAACATAAGCCCATGGAATCAGCATTTTTCACACTGATAAAAAGGTTTTGCAGTTAAATCTGAACACTGCTCCTAACTGAGCTGGAAATCCCATTTCAAAACAGTGTTTGCTACATTATTTCCTATTTGATTCAAAGAAATAGAAAGTCATAGAGTGGTACAAGATATTGCTACTTTAGTTCCTTGGCCCCTTCCACATTAAACTAATGAACATCTGAGAGCAGAAAATCCAGCTATAATTCAGGACCCCAAACCATGCAATATAGTTTTCCTTTGGCAGAGCTATCTAAAACAATCCCATAGTTAGTGGTTTATAGTCTCCAATTTGGAAATGTATTGTAGTTTGAACATTGGGCAGATAAAAGATGAATTTGCCTTTGTAAAATTGCACACCCTTGGGGGTGGTTGTATTTTACGCACAGGTGAACAAGAATTTTTTTAGCAGCAAGTCTACAGAGGTGACATTTTTAAAGCTTTCTACTTTTTTTTTTTTTTTTAAAGCACAGGTCTAAGCATATGAACAGCAGATTCCCATTTTAAACTGCTTGTTGAACTCATTTTTCTGGTTGAATGTCATAATTTATGCGGGTCATAAGCCAACGTTAGGTGTAAACTTTGGATGTATATACATACATATGCTTCCCTCAGACACAGAATTTTTATTATCAAGTAAAGGGATGATCTATTTCTGCTTTTATTAATACATACGACCCATTTCATAAAGGACACTACCTGTTGTGCTGAAATAAGAAAACATTGAAAAGTGGGCACTGTCATACTACAGTGCATCTAGGAGAGATTGCTTATTTTCTTGCCATAATTTTGCAAAAATGAAGAATTATGATGAATATCAATTTTCTAAGGTTTCTGATGACCAAGGTGTGATGCTGAGTCCCTCAAGCAAGCTACACTGAATGCTTATCATAATCATCAGAGCAATTATAAACACAATAGATGCATGTTGCCCCAAATGAGATCTGAATTCTCGATAAAAGCAAAACTGGGCCTCTTCCTTTTTCCTGTGAGTGTCTTGTTTAACTGCCTCATTGTCTATAACTAATAGATAAAAAAGCAAAGAGGTGATTCTGTAATCCAATATACAATGAAATAGAAACCCAGTTGCTTGCATTTCTACGTGCTATGCTAACCCTTTTCTCAGATGATCTTGGCAGCTTTGCCTGCCTCTAATTTTATAACATCTCACAGATATAAAAGTACGTACCCCCAACCCTCTGGCTCCTTCCCCTCCCTCCTTTTCCCCTTCCCGCTGTTTCATTACATTTTCTTATGTGCATACCATCAAGTCCTCTTGGACACATAATAAGATTTGTGCCAGACTATGTTTCTTGGCTTTAATGGTTAGTTAGCTTTCCAGAATACACATGCTGCTTTATAAATGCTTTTATTACTGACATCATGAGAATGCATCTCTCCTATGTTTACAATTGGGTGTTCACCCTTAAATAAAAGCAATGAGATCAGGTTGTTTAAGAGAATCTTTGAAAAGCAGAATAAAAACAGCTGTTATCTGCTTGAACCATTTCATTTTCTTTCATGATCTGAATGATAATGATGTGTAGCAGTGGGCAGTCTCCAGCTCTCATTATACACCACACATCAGAGCCTCTTTCAGGTTGGAATTGGGTCTCTGTCCCGGAGTTCCAACAGGATCGTTTCAACCTCACTTCTAACAGGTGTTGGTGTTTGCGGGAGGGGGTGACGGGAGGATAAAACACCTTTGCTTGTTCCCCACTGACCTCTGGATTCAGGAGGCTGGTTTTCATTGGCAACGTGGGTTTGAAAGTCAAGCCAGGTCCTTGCTGAAATCTCTCTCACCAGGAACAGATTACAAATATTTCCACATGTCAAACAAATGAACAATAGGGTGGTCCTTATTAATCAAAGCTCTCCTAAACCAAGTACAGATGGTAGCAATGAACTTCTCTTCCATGAAGATTTCTGGAAATGGGAGGAAATATATCTTGCAGGAACGCACATTTCTTCAAGTCACACCAGACAAGGAATAAGGAGCTTAAACCAAATGTAACCAAAACCAAAACACGACAAAACAATAATAAATAAATACAATTTTAAAAATCTCAGCGTTCTCAATGATCCAAACTGGAAGGTTGATTGAGCTTATTTCCATTCAACACGCCCTCATCACAAGCTGTTTCTGAAGATTCTGCGGCATTTGCCTAGAGACTGACAAGCTTAAATTGGTTTTAACCTCTGGAGTCCCCTTTCATATCACAGATGTTGCTGATTGGGGCGCAGAATTCTGCTTTCCCCAAAGTCAGGGATTTTCAGGCTCTGGTGGCATCTACCGTGGAGAGCATAACTCCTCTCAGACAACAATGTCGTTTGTTATTTTTAATTAACAGAAAAATATCGATAGGAATAGTTGAAATTGCATTGTAGTCAAAACTTGAGAGGGAGGAGAGTCAGAGAAACAATTCTATTTAAAGAACAGCCCAGAGACTGGACCCATGGCTGCACCTTGCTGACCTGAGCCATATTAGTGAAGCCTATTGGGTAGCAGAAAACTGGGTTGGGGAATCTCCTGGGAACAAAGACTCCTTGGGACTTTCTGCATGACCAGGTGTTACTATTTAGGAAGAGTATATTTCAGATGTTTTAGCAAAATCGGTTCCACTTCTCTACTCAAGATGGGTGCTATTACGGTCCGGTGCAGTCCTTCAAGTTGAGGGATCAAAAGATGCTAAGATGTCACTCAGTTCACGCCTTATCTCAAAACAGTGTTAAACCTAAATCGTGTCTGAAAGGTGAAAATTCTATTGTGAAGCCCTTAACACAGAGGGTCTGTGGTTTCCACTGATAAAAAAAAAATTCCATGATGTGAGAACTACCAGAGGCCATTTTTCTCACTGGCCTAAATCTTTTATACTGCTGCTAAGAGTGTAATTCCTCTTGGTCTGTTCTCAGTAAAAGAGAGCAATATTCAAAATTGTTTAATGCATGGGTAAAGATTTTTTAAAGTCTCATCTCAAACTTTTTCAACATAATTACAGTAGAGATGGAACATTTTTCTACTAATAGATTAAATGTGTGTCTGAAACCTCAGATTAATTATAATCTTTCTCAAGAAGACTAAAATTTTATAACTTTTCATGAGGAGATAACATTTTATTGGATTTTAAAAGGAAATGAAATAAAAGTATTATATATAAGAACAATCCCCTTACATGCCATAATCATGATTCCTTTTTTTTTTTTTTGGGAAGGGAGGAGATTGCCCAATTGATTTTTAATGTTGGAAAGTTGCAAAAAGCCTTAGGAAAATAGTCTCTATTATTATTTTGAGGATGTGATATATTTTGTCTAAGGTACGAAATAGTATATTTCACTATTCCAAATAGTTCCCTGAATGTGTGGAAGTAGACTTCAGTCCAGGTTGTGTCCTATCTGGAGTAGATCATCCAATTTTAAGTTCACACAGAATCATTGGCAGACCAAAGGAAGACTTCATTCTTCTAATTTTCTTGTGATGTTGAGTAAATTACTCAATGAAATTTAATTTTGAGCATGCTCTCAACCACCACCCTCCCCCCCAAAATGGGCATTCCTCAGAAAGTACTTGTAACTCTTTTAGGCTTGTTACTGAACCATCATAAATTTCAGTGAAATTTGTGTACTCTGTGACATAAACTAACCTAGTAATTTCTATGTTGAGAAGACAATGGATGGTTAGAACGGGTATCGAAATCTCAACGTTATTGAGGAATGCCTCAAAAGTTGTCTTAGAATATAAACATGGGCTTTTTTAGAATCTTTGCTAAGTAAGCCATGGTTGCAACCCATTCAGATATTATACACTTCCACAGGCTTTTTAAATACTTTTGGCTTGTTTATTAGTCTATTACAATATAATTAAAGATAGGGAGAGGTCACATATCTGTCCACTAGAAGGAATTAATGAGAATGCACATAAGAAAGAAAAGAGAGAAAGAGAATGATAATTTTGTTGGAAGAGTAAGGGGGAGAAGTGGAGGAAAAGGAAGAGGAGGTCTAATTCTGCATCTAGAACGTAGTAGTAGTCTGGGGAAAGCTGGAATGACTACTCATCAGAACATGGATACATACATAGCCGAAGAGAATAGTAATCCACATTTTTTTCTGTGGATACACATCCAGCACTTTCATTCAGTGCCATCATGTGAAATGGTGGAGTGAGTAAGTTCTGGGTTTGACTGAAAGCCTTGCCTTTTATTAGTTGTATCACCTTGGCCAGGTCACAGGTAAAATGTGATAAAATGTCCTAATAGAACCTCCCTTATTGGTATGTTATGAGGATTAACTGAATAAGTAGTGGGAAAGTTCTTAAAACGGTGTCTGAGACATACTAACCACTATATAAACGTTTATTAAAATATATTCTCATTAAATTCTCACATAAACTCTCATGATTAAAAAACTACACATTGTTTTCATTTTAAAGCAAAAACAACTGAGGTCCCCCAATTGATGTAATTTCCCTGAAAACTGGCAGGCGATGGAGAAGGGGTTGGTATTCTGTAGGGTTGATTCCAGGGGCCAGAAGCTTGACTGTGCTGTAGGGTGAGCTAATAGGACATGAGGTCTAGCCATGAACTTTTAACTGCCGAATAAGATACTATAATCAGATCTTCTGACAAAAAATAAGAACACAGACTGTATCTACAATCTCTGACATTTTAGGAAAGAGTGGTAGATAATGACCAAAATACAGAAACAAATAAACTGCAAATATGCATGTAAACATGTGTTTTCTTTTCCTGGTAACTATTTTTAAACCCATTTTTCCTTTCTAAGAGTACATGCTTATTGAATTCTTATCACTAAGTTTGACGTGGGAACTGGAGGTATTATCATTAAAGAAAAGTATCGTGTAAATTCCAGTAAATACTTTATTTTTTATTGTTACTGTTCTGGAGTTAATTTCTTGTTACCAAGATCATCTCATCAAGAACATCTTCCCTGATGCCTCTGAGTAGATTATACCTGTTGGTTAGATTGTCTCTCAACTATGTGAAATTTTCTATTTTATACAAATCACCACTTTTATCACACTTTAAAAAAAATGATTGAAAAATGAATGTCTTCTCCACTCCGTGGAAAGCTCCATGAATGTAAGAATTACTTCTGGTTCGCTCATTCTTTTACCTCTGGTATCGAGAATGATACCCAGCATGGAGTGGGATAACTGTTCAGTAAAACATTTGCCAAATGAATAAGCAAAAGTCACTGGCCTCTAACAAGCCTGTTGGGAGTGGTGGTGGTGGTGGTGAGTAAGTAGTTCAGCTAAAGACTGGTTGCATCTCAGTGACAGGGTGGGAGCTGTGTGAATAACAATGCTCTGTGAGCATACCATGTTGTGGTTGTATTAAGCAGTAAATATGGAAAGATAATACTCAGAAAAATAAAGAAAATCGAGAAAACAAGATCTGCTTAAAAGGAAAAACAGGAGTTACTTTGTTTTCGAGGAGGATAGGAAGTTGAAATGGGAATATAAAATTTTTTCACAGTATTTTTTGCAGTTTCGAGTTGAGTCCCTTTCTGTAATCTTATTAAAACAAGTTGGCTGTGGTTAGAACCTACAGGTTAGAACAATGTATACCAGAAGGGTTGATGGCAGCAGTAATATCACCTTTATATGGTGGCTTCTCTTGCTATGTATCAAGGAATCCTCACCCATTGACCCCTGGGTGCAGGAACTCGTATGTGATTAATCAAGGAAGCACTTTCTTTGTTGAACTCCGGAGAGAAGTTTCTGTACCCAGCAGGTGAAATAACAGACTGGGGAGCCTGGCAGGCAGAGCGGCATATTCCCTCCTGACCTCAATTTCCCAAAGACACTGTGTAGTCTGTTTGTGGATGACATACTCAATGGGAAAAGCACCAGGCTAAGAAAACAGCAAGAATCCCATCATAACCCCATAAGGGACCATAACCCTATGGTATAGGGAGATAGTTATCTTCTCATTTAGCCAAGACAAGAGGCAGATTTCACTGGTCTGTGAGAATGAAGAAAGATAGACTAATTTGGTTACAAAAAAACCGTGCCATCTATTAAGCCTTTTGTTGCCAATTCATATCTGTCCAGTTTACTACCTTGGAATTGAAAAAAGGAAATTAAAAAACATTTTAAAAATCTGCTTTTAATCCTTTAGAGAGAAAGCCTGGTTATCATAGTATTTCTTCAGAATGGTTCAATGAGAGACTATCTTCAAGGAGAGACTGTTTCTAGGGATTTAACTATAATGTATATTTGTACTTACTTTATATTAAATTCAAAAGTTATGAGTGGGACATAATTATGAGGGTTTTATTCCCCTAAATAGGTGATCCATGAATGCTCAATGGGTTCAAGCAGATAGTTGAAAATGATGCTGCTTAATTACTTCATGGGTGACAAAGATGTTTCCTGAAGTTGATTAAAACATTTCTTTTTTGGGGCGCCTGGGTGGCACAGCGATTAAGTGTCTGCCTTCGACTCAGGGCGTGATCCCAGCGTTATGGGATCGAGCCCCACATCAGGCTCCTCCACTATGGGCCTGCTTCTTCCTCTCCCACTCCCCCTGCTTGTGTTCCCTCTCTCGCTGGCTGTCTCTATCTCTGTCAAATAAATAAATAATATCTTTAAAAAAAACAAAAAACATTTCTTTTTCTAGCAAATCAAGTTTTTATAAACACACTCAAAATGAACAGAACAGTGGTATAGCATCAAAGGTGTTCAATTATTAATTGGTTGATTGATGCATATCTATTTTATGAAGTGGATTTCCTATCTGTTATCCTCATGCATCCATTCAGTACAGCCCTCCTCAATATGGAACTTTTTTTTTTTTTTATTCGACAGAGATAGAGACAGCCAGCGAGAGAGGGAACACAAGCAGGGGGAGTGGGAGAGGAAGAAGCAGGCTCATAGCGTAGGAGCTTGATGTGGGGCTCGATCCCACAACGCCGGGATCACGCCCTGAGCCAAAGGCAGACGCTTAACCGCTGTGCCACCCAGGCGCCCCTCAATATGGAAATTTGGCAGGTGATCATGTAAGGATTTGACATGATGGAGGTGGGTAATAAATAGCCTTCCTCCCTCTTAAACCACATTTAAGACCTCGCATTGGTGTTTCTTTCTCACTGCTAAATTAAGACAGACGAGAACCCTCAAGTAATTGAAAAGGGAGAAGCAAGTTGTAGAATCTTCTCTTCTCACCAAAAGTTAAGCTGGAATAGATTTCGCTTAGTGAACAATAAGAAGAACTGGTTAATTATCAAGGGTCTCACCTACGGAATAATTGGCGCTTACTTTATAAACGTTCCTGAATTTCAGAATACCTTTTACAAAATTCTACATGTGTATAACGCTTTTTCTGGGGCATGGAATTTTGTGTTTTATCTGAACTTTCTGCATACCCAGGTTGTAATCACTGATCTCCCCACCTCAAAATGATAGAGACAACTGGGAATATTTATATAATGCTTGCTGAGAATTTCTGATTTGTTAAAAATGTAATTGCTAATAAAATTTTTACCACACCATTTAGCTCTTCTGTAATGAGAGGCTAGGGAACTAGTTATATATATATTTTTTCTTCCTCTTTTCCTTTGTAATGTTAGATCTCGGTTGGAGAGAAAAGGAGTAACAGCTGGAACTTATAACTATTTGGAAACATCAACAATGTTGAAATTTACACTCCCATGTGCAGATGTTATCAGACAATTAAAAAAATGTGTACAAACAATGGAAGAGGAAAACAATTTTATCGAAGCGTGATTTGGTTGGATGGGGCACAAAAAGTTACACTTGTCCATTTTCAGGAAAACCTTGTGAATCAATAAGATGAGATAGATTATATTAGAGTGATGTTTTGCAAAAGATATTCTAACTCCATGATAGGTATGGTCTATACTAGATGACTGACCAAATGCAACATAAAGTTTTACCCTCGCCACATTATATAAGCAAGAGAGGCTGAACTAATAAAAAGAAACTGTGCCAGTTGGCACTCTTTCCCACTGGATTTCAAGATTGTAGTCAAACACGCTTCTCCCTAATACTATTGGGCATGGTCTCTTAATAATATGCTTCCAGCAGAGAAGTTGGGCCAAGTCTTCCATTGCTAATTTTTATCCTCTTATCTAAGAGAGATTGGTTAATCCAAGTATGGTATTTTGGGATGTGGGATTAAGCTAATACTACTCTAATATAGATAATTTTTTTTTCTTCCTTGGGGCTTTATCTGTCAAGGTAGCTTCTTTGTTAGCATTAGCTGGCTCTTCCAGCATAATTTAGTAAAAATTGGTAAAAATAGATGAGGCTTTAGTATCCATAAAGACCCTTAGGCAACAAAGTAACATGGGAAGATAGGTATAAAACTTAAATATCTCAAATATATTCAAAACTTTCCTCCTCAAACTTTATTTTTATTCATTGCATCCAGGCAGGAAGTGTCTTCTTAAGCCCAGGAAATTTTGCTTTTTCGGTATGGGGGAGGATTGGGGTAAGGGACAAGAAGTATGTGTTTGGTGCTTTTGCACATGGTTTAGAAATATCAATACCCACCAGATTTGAAACCAATCTTTAATTGTGGAGGTCTTGTGTAATGGTTGAAAGTATGCACAATGGAATGGATAGACCTGGATTTAAATCTTGGCTCTGCAGTTTGCATGTTCTACGACTTCATGAGTTACCGTTTCCTTGCCTCATGCTTCTCATGAGTAAATCAGAGAAAATGATTGCTATGGAAATCAAGTAAGATGATAGAGTGCTTCATACCGTATATAAAGCACTATCACAGTGGCAAGGATTTAATAAATGGTTGCTATTATTATTTATATTATTATTGTTATTTTAGATGTATTCCTTTTTTTTTTTTTTAAGATTTTATATTTTTGGGAGAGAGAGAGGGGAGAATGAGCGGTGGGGAGGGGTAGAGGGAGAAGCAGACTCCCCACTGAGCAGGGAGCCCTACACAGGACTTGATCCCAGGCCCCTGGGATCATGACCCGAGCTGAAAGCAGATGCTTAACCAACTGAGCCACCCAAGCACCCTATTTTAGACGTATTCCAAAGCGTCATTGACCACAGTAAAATACCTGCTCCTAGAAAAGGGATCCAAATAGGCATCAGAGAAAAGACTACATAGCATTCGCTGTGGCACAGGTGTGGGTAGAGGGTGAAGTATAAGCGACTAAATGATCAAGCGTTAATCTGAATTTAGCACAGACAGGCTTCCGCAAGGAGAAACCTCTGCGGCGTTCGAAGGGCACATGAAGATAAATAAAGGAGCAGAAGGCTTGCTAGAGAGGTAAGAGTAGAGAGATAGATCCCTCCTTTACTTAGGAGGAAAAAATAGGTGAGCCACAGACAGGAAATGATTGCGAAGTACATGAAAACTGAAGCTTGTTTGCCGAATTCTCTGTTGTTTTTGTTGTTTTCTTCCAGAGAACATTGAACAGCTCCTGAAAATGCCCGAAGAGCGAGTGCAGACACGGGCAGAGAGGGCAGCAGCTCTAGTTCATTTTCACTGTGCACATTAAACCAGCGCAATCACGGGGCAGCTCTTCTACGACAGCACTCGCTCCCCTGTACTGCAATTTCTGCTAACGTCACTGTGTCTCCCACAAGTGCTACAAGCCCAGGACCATATCTTATTCGTGTATCACCAATTCCGAGCACAGAATACGCGCTCCAAAAACGAGTTTGCTGCATCAATGAATCAATCTCGGTCGGTCCCAGATAAAGGCATTCATTGATCTCATTTGCTAACAAACTTGATTGCCTGTTATACTTCAAAACAGCATATGCTAAACTAAAGCTCAAAACGAATTTCTGACCAAGTAGTTACCAAATGATTTTAACATGAGGATTTCCTTTCAGCATCAAAAATTTTCATGAGTATTTGTACTTGAATTATCTCTTGATTGAGAAAATACATGACACAGCATCCAAAGCAGCTCCCACTTCTATTCAGAACTAGTAGCAGAAGGGGAGTTTGTGGCAGCATCTTTCTAATAGCAAAACTGGAGACAGCTTATAAAAACATAATAAATGTCCCTCCGTAGTGGATAGGTTAAATCCATTATGCTATACTCACGTCATGAAATACTTCACGATACTAAGAAGGAAGATGGTAGGTCAATATGTACTGATACAGAAAAATGTCCAAGGTATATTAAGAGAGAACAACAAACTGCAGCCTGGAACGCACAGTATAATTTCCTTTGTGTATGAAAAACTGCAGAAGTCTGTGGGGAAGAGCATGGAAAGATTCTGGAAGAATATAGAATAAGTTGAAACGAGTGCAATAGGAAAGGAGCATTTACTTTTCACATTATAACTTATCACACTGTTTGAAGTCTTGCCTCACGAGCATGAATTATTTGTATCCTAAACTCGAAATGGCATATCTATGTATGTATTATTTCTTTCTCTATTTTACCTATATATCTATATAGTTTATAATATTACAATTATAGAAGTATATATTATGTATCTAAAGTCTTTACATATGTTATATAGAGATGTATATAGATTTTTTCCCCTTTTGCTTTTGACCAATACGTTCTTCCAGTGGCTGATGTTCCGTACATGCCTCCAAGTGGAAATCCTTTGCGATAATTCCGCAACTCCCCCTTAGTGCTTTCATCGCCAGAATGAAAACCAGTCTTACACAATTCTTATAACAGTTTTACCTTTTTCAACAACAACAACAACAACAAAATCAATAAACAAACTAACCTGCAGGTTTTCAAATGTTTGCAAGCTGCCGCATTCTTCGTGCATGCTCAGGAAATATTATAGGAAGGATATTAGGAGGGATAACGCGGAACGCTGTGTTGATTTCCCAGCGAAGCTCCAGAACTCCGCTCCTCCCTGCTGTGCTTAGCCCAAGTGAGAGCGAAGGGGCGGGTGGAAAAGGGAATCCGCAGAACACTTAATGTTCCAGGGAGCCCAGTGTGAAAACTGCCACCTCGATCTACACTATCAGATCATCCGGTTGACTCAAGGTCAAACTACAGAGTTGAGATTAGAATTCAGAGTAGCAGACGTGAAATTTTACACATACAGTTTTTTTGCCCCCTTGGCTTTCTATTAGCTCCACCTCGCCGGAAGTGCAGAAACCCTGCTTTGTTCACCTTCACATTCACTTTCTCTAACCATCTCCATCTAGGGCCCAGCCCAGTGTTTTGTGTTTATAGATAACCCAAAACTGTGCAGTGAATTAGTGGTTGAATTATACTGACTAGGTTAGATGACTTTTCCAAGATCATTATTCAGCAGGTAAGTGACACATGGGCTCCATCCCTGAAACCCCATTCCCCATCCAGGCCTCTAACTATTATACCCTGAATCACACTTTGCCTAAGTCATCTGTTACAAGGCATTTAATTTGATTTTTTCTATAAATCTTAAGTTCCTTTCTAGATTATTGTTGGTTTTTCAAGTTCCTTTGAATTTAAGAAAGACAGTAAACTTTTACGCAGTATCCATTCCTCTGCACCCCTCCATTAATATCTATGTCAGCTCATTGTGCATTTTCTTCATGGTTCTTATCATTTTTTAAAACAAAGATTTTATTTAGTTATTTGACAGAGAGAGAGCACAAGCAGGGGGAACAGGAGGGAGAGGGAGATGGAGAAGCAGACTCTCCGCTGAGCAGAGAGCCCGATGCAGGGCTGGATCCCAGGACCCTGGGATCATGACCTGAGCTGAAGGCAGATGCTTAACCAACTGAGCCACCTAGGTGCACTTTCATGGTTCTTATCATAACTCAGAATCACTTTGTCTTTTTACATCCTTCTTGGTACAATTCTCTGACTAGAATGGAATCCCTATTAGGAAAAGGAACTTGTCCCATTATTTATAGGGCTTCTCTTTTCAATAATGTCTACATTGTTGAATGTCGAATGGTTCAATAAAGTTTACATTATTCAGAGACGTCTTCTTGCTGAAAACAAAATCTGTATTAAAAGGTTTTCTGGGGGCACCTGGGGGGCTCAGTTGGCTAAGCATCTGCCTTTGGCTCAGGTCATGATCCTGGGGTCCTGGGATGCAGCCCTGCATTGGGCTCTCTGCTCAGCAGAGAGCCTGCTTCTCCCTCTCCCTCTGCCTCCTGCTCCCCCTGCTTGTGTTCTCTCTCTCTGTCAAATACATAAATAAAGTCTTAAAAAAAAAGTTTTCTGAAGAGCATCTAAGAGGTGGCAAGATGGTAAAGTCTACAGGACAAAATTGAAGAAAAAGTGGGGATATAGAAAACAAGTAGAGCATGACGAGTGCTTAAGCTGCCTGTGTCCCAAGGATATTTCTACATTTTGTCAAATGAGAGCTATAGCTTTGGCAGATTCTTTGAGGGTCTCCAAGTAAGGGGGTATAAAAGGACATCCTACTTATGTTGAGCTGGGGCCCCAAAGGGTCCCAATCCTCAAGGACAAGGAAACCTGCAGTAACAATGTCTTTGCCTTTCCATCTCCTGCTCCTAAACGATTGCAGTGAGGATGGGTTTGGCACATCACTGAGCAAGAAAAGGAAAGGGAAAAATAACCTGTCCTAGAGAACTTGTGAATATTTTTAAAGATTTGCAGCCTGCACTATGTACTGCTTTGGTGGTCCGGGGATCTCCGGTCTATGAATCTTTGATTTGAGATCATTCCAAACAATTAGCACTTAGACGTCTGGCAGAAATCAACATATTTTTTTTTCTGGAGGAAGGCACCTCCGTGCTAGACCTCAAGGAATCCCCACGGCTCAGTACACCAGGAAAGAAGGCACTCTGAGAGACGGCCAGGAGCAACATCGGTCAGAAGGGACACGTCTACAGACTTCAGACATTGGGGTTATAAGTCAGAGACACTCAAACAGTCACCACAATTGTGGAAGGAAAAGGTGAGGCTGAGAACAGCTGCAGGGAACAGGAACTATAAAAAGTGGCAGAGAGGACCTGAAAAGAGTAGCAACTCAAATTTTTTTTAGAAAAGAAAACTTCCAAAACCAAGACTAAAATCCAATGGACAAATGTAACAAGATGTTGAACTCCAGACCAAAGCATCGAGAAATAAAAAGATGGGAAATAGGTAAAGGTAACAATGTATGGCACGGGCTGTAAGATTCGAGTATACATTAGACGCCCAGAGGAGAGCTGAGAGGATGAGATGGGCTTTATTGGGAGAGAACAGGGGCTGAGAATTTTTCTCAGTTGAAGAAAGATACTAATCCTCAGGCTTGAAACAGGCGGGATCTAGAAAATTCCCAGGCAGATTAAATAGAAAGGAAGGCATATTACCTACATCATCATGAAACTGCAGACTGCAAGAACACAGTGCCTAGCATATAGTGGCTGGTGAACAAGTAACTTTCGAGAAATGAACCAATTTGTCCTGAAGACCCTGGGCTTTCAGGTTAGACTGCCCTTCAGTCATATGACATAGGGCAAGTTATTTCATTTCTCTAAGGTTAGGTTCTTCTTTTCTCAAAGACGATAATAATAGTATTGGCTTCATATGATGGTAGAGAGAAGTAAGTATTTAATGCATGTGAAACAGTGCCTTACTTGGAAAACAACATAATAAATGTAAACTACCTTCGTTGTTATAATATAGAAAAATAAAAAGACTATTTGCATGATGAAGCATTTATGTATGAAAAATTTCTTCATTTAGTTTCCCAATGTTCTAAAAGTTTACCTTTACAATAGACACATTTTGGTACAATTTGCTTGCCTGTGATTTTGCATTATTTTAGAAAAATATTGGTGAACAAAATGTTCTGCAAGTTTGGCACAGACTCAGAAGAGCAATAATAATAACAATAAATACTAGTATGTTGTTGTCCAAGTTCAAAGTGCATTAACATACATCACTCCGTGACTGACTTTGCTAACATTATCAACTTCTGGAGAATGGGTAACTTCCTGCGGAATATTAAATCACGAGCCATACTACCTGAAATTAATTTTGAAAATAAGGGTCACCTGCTATTACAGTTAGGCCTATATTACAATCAATTCAAAAAAGGTCACGACTGTCTAATATTGTGATATAACCAAGCCTCAAGGTAATGGCCAAACATTGGTTTCAGCTGTCCTCACGCAATATAGACAGATAATTGATAGCAGAGTAGAAAAAGACATTTTTAAGGACAGAGATGACAAAAGATTTAACAGGGTGCAATTTGAAAGTGTGCTTCTACTCGTGAGAGTGGTAGCAAAGCTGTATGCCATAATGACCCCAGATTCAATGCCTATTTATTTAGCACCAATTACTTGCACCAAATTGGTCAAGGATCTTTTAAACTTAGTAAATGCACATCACATCATTTGTTTTAATGTGTTTTTATTAGCCCAATATACATTCTTTTGTAAGGGGTGACCACCAAAAATACAAGGTACCACCACAAAAACAATTCGTGCTTCCAGGCTGTTGCAGAGAAAATCATGGTGAGTAATAGTACATTCATTTGGTCTTGACTGGGCTTCTGCTATCATGTGATTACCAAATGGGAGAGGAAAAAGAAATACCTTGAAGACTTTTGGTGCATAATTAAAAGAAAGAAAGAAAGAAGAAAGAAAGAAAGAAAGAAAGAAAGAAAGAAAGAAAGAAAGAAAGAAAGAAGAAAGACCCATGAGAGAAGGCATTATGGAGGCTAGCAAACAAAACCAGTTCAATTACCACCTTCCCACGCACCAAGGACTGCTGGTCACCTTTAAAACCAAGGCCAAATCAACTAAACTAAATGAAATGGTTTCCTGCTTACTAGGTTGATTCTATTAGATCCTTTATAAAAGAGCCTGTGTCTGTTTTATTTCATTTAGATAGAAGAATAGTCAGACATGTCATTAGATTACCTTTGAATTTGACCTTGTACTTGTCATTTTTTATGGTAAAGAATAGGACTTTTTTCAGGAAAAAGAAATAAAATTCTTTCAAGTTAGAGACATGGAAACCTAATAGATTGTGCTATTTAAACAGAAAACAAATTAAGATTGCTCTGGAGCCCTTTTTTTTTTCTTTTCTTGTAATTAGCCACAAGTTCCTAAAGGACATTAGACAATTATAGAAACATACTGAGCTATGTGGTCTCAGACTTCAAGTTAACACTTATTTTCCTGGTTTCTGAAGACCTTTCATTTTCTTTAGCAATCATTTTGGGGATCATTCTCTTTTGCTTCTTAGCAAATCTTTTTATTTACTTTGTGGCAATTCTATATTAGACAAGTAGAATTATCTCTTTAGTTTTCTTCCAGGGAATCTTCTTGATATAAATACTGCAGATCCTTTTTAGCTTTTAGTTATTAATTACATGAAGCCCATATTTCATTATCAGCACATTGTTAACTTATTTTCCAATTCTCCTAAATGATCACCATAACTTTCTGTAATTCTAGGGCAGGCATTCCAGTTTCACTGAGTAATCGCTAAGGACTTTTTCCTTGCCACTCTCTCCAAAACAATGTTTAATAGCCCTACGTATCAGGGAATATTTCTCTATGTCTTGCCTAAATCATTCTTGTGTTTATTCTTTCTCATTGATATGACACTTCATCTGCCTTTCCCCTTGGATTTAATTTACTTGACATCAACCAGTTATTGTGAATAGATCAAATTTTCATAAATTTTCACATTTTACAAATGTAGTCATATGACATCTTTCTAGCTCCCATTTCAGGCAGCCTTTGGAACATATTTCAACTTGGAGAAATAAAGCCAGTTTAAAAACTGTATTTTCATGCCAGGCTTTTATCCACATGGCTTTATGATTTTCCAGGACTCATCCAAGCCCCCAAAACTGTATCTCACTAAAGGAAAATAGTGGGTTTTAAATAAATTTATAGGACCATCACTTTTATATGGCCATATAATAAAAGAATATGTGGAAATAGTATTGATAAAATTTAAGTATTCTCTTCAGGTATAGCAGAAGAACAAAGGAATGAAAGGCTATGTCCCCTTTTTATATATTTATCAAAGACTCCCTGACTGCAGGCAGCATATATAGAACTGACCACAACTTGATATCTTGTGGGACAACTGTGGAGCTTATAGTAGCAATTGGGTTATGTTGTTTAAAATAAATAGGAGGAAGATAAAATCATTTTTTCATAAGCATTAACAATCAGCAAGGAAGATAATATACATATATATCTGAAAACTATTTGTAAAACCTCCTGCTCTTCAAATAAATGGATAAAATTGATAATGCGGCTGTTTCTTTTGCCCACATCTCTTACCAGGTATATCATGAAATAGTCTTTTTAAGTCATGCTTTCAAATATATGCGTCGTCATTGATACATTGTCACTTAAAGTGCTTCAAAAGTTCAGAAGGTATATGGATGGAATTATGTCCCCCTCAATTTCCTATGTTGAAGCCCTAACCTTCAATGTAACTGAATTTGGAGATAGGCCCTTTAAGGAAGTAATTGAGTTGAAAAAAGGTCATATGGGTAGGACCTCACTCCAATAGGACAAGTGCCCTTGTAAGGAGAAGAGAAGACCCCAGAGATCTCTGTTTTCCTGCCACACAGAGGACACAGTGAGAAAGCAACCATCTGCAAGCCAGGAAAAGTCTTATCAGAAACAAACCCCACTGGTACCTTGACCTTGGACTTCCACCTTCCCAAACTGCGAAAAAATAAATGTCTCTTGTTTAAGCCACCTGGTCTGTAGTATTTCGTTATGACAGCCCCAGCAGAATAGTACAGAAGGCATTCAAATGTTTCCGATCGCATATCAGTAACACTTTAAAAACACATAATATATATAGTTATAGTGACAGTGGTGGAAATCGTACCTCCTGATCTCACATCTGTCATAAACTTGTCATTTTATACAACTCAAAAAGAGAAATGAGTGATTTGTTATTCAAAGATTAATTTAAAATGCTAAAATAATTAAACAATAGGAGGAGGCACAAAGTAAAAGAATCCTTCTCTACCTTCTCAGAACTGCCCACCCTCTCCAGCCAGGTCACCAGTTTTAAGAGTTTCTTAAATATTCTTATGGTATCTTCTACTCATTCACACACACATACATACACATACTCTTTTTTTTTTCTGTGCAAATGAGATTGTATTATACTTTAACAACCTATTTTTAATCACTTTTCAAAACCCATTTCCCAACATATAGTGCATCTAGGTCTTTTCCATTTTTAAAGGCTTCATCACATGCCACGGTATGAGTGTACCCTAATTTGTCTAACAAATTCCCAACCGATGAGAATTTAGATTGTTTCTAGTTGTTTTCTATGATAAACAAAGCCATACTGTACATTGTGGCTTATATCTTTGTACATTTATATGAGAATTTTCATGTGAAAAAAAAATTCCTACAATTACTGAAAGAGTTTGTACATTTTTTAGTTTATTTTTAGTTTTGATAGGCATTGTTAAATTTCCCTTTAAAAATACTGTGCCCACATTGCTTTCCCACAACAGGCCACACTCTGCTTTCCTAAGCCTTGATCAAGACTGAGTAATATAAAAGCCTTTAGATTTTTAAAAAATATATCTTTTGCATTTCTTTCATTATCAGAGAAGTTGTATCTCTTTGACAAACTCTTATCTGGAGGACTTTTACTGTTTTAAATAAGCGTTAAAGTTGCTTTTTAAAAAAGAAAAAATCTAGCCAGTGCTGTGTGATTGAAAATAGTTCATTTTTATCTTAGGCACGTTGGGTCACCAGGTACACAATATGACTAACAAGTGGTTAGCTCACAACGGCTACCTCCATTGTGTGTTAGTCCTTAATGGGCATTCAGATTGTTATGATTTTAAACTCAAATAGCAATAGTAGTCTCGATAATAATGGGATAACAAAAAATCCCGTATGTTGAATCTGGGTGATTTTTAAATTTTAATCAGGCAGAGGAGAACAAAACCTGCATTGTAACAATGAATGCTGATGTGATTTGGTTTGAGAGTGAATGGTGAACAGCAGAATAACTCCCCTGGGAAAATACTATGGAATGATGACTATGTCATGTATGACATGGTGTCCTGAGACTTACTTAGAACCTTAAAGCACAGAAGGGCTCAGTTAGGCCAGTGCTTGGGAAGAATATCTATGAAATTCTTTTATGTCAAAAATTAGTGAAACAGAGGAACACATATCCAGGGAGAAAAATCTAAACCACTCTTGGACAAAAGAATCATGACCAATGAAGGGCATGACCTTCCTCAGCACAAATCAGTCCAGACAAGCTTAATTGGTTTTTTTTATAGGATTACCAAATTGGTGGATAAAGGAAGGCAAGTGGGGTTATAAGAGCAGGACTTTAGGGAAATGTTTGATACAACAATTATTATTTGTTTAAATTCTTGGGTTATAAGTAAGTCCACCATTGGAGTGTTGTGAAAAATAATTTACCACAGCCACGTGAGGCTTAATCTCAGGAGGGGAGGCATGATTTAGTATCATAAAATCTATTCATAGAGAAGAGCAAATTGATACATTAAAAGGAAATGATATGTTTATATGAAAAAGTGCTGAAAAGGACACTGAAAACGTCTACAGACATTCTTCATGAAAACACTAAAAGGAATAAGAGACTTTCCTTGAACACGATAGTCACTCTTTTAAACCAACAGTCAGTATTTATACAATGGTTAAACCTAGAAATAAGATAACAATCCCCCTTACCATCATTAATTTTTATTACTATTTGGAGGTTTCTGATTAACCAGTGTAACATGAAACCAAATATGGAGTATAAATATTGGACAGTTATAATCCCCAAAGAGTTATATGAAATCACTTAAAATAGAATTGTGTTTAATATAAACCTAGAAATATGATTAAAAGAAGAATTCACAATCAAAACATCAGTGAAAGATATCAGTAACATAGGATAATCTTAAAAAGAAATCTCTAAATCATATGTAAAGAAAATTACAAGTATAGCTATAATCTCTATAAGTAAAATATATAATAAAAATTAAAAACTTTATTGAGATCTTTAAGGATAAAAGACATGATTCTGGAAGAGACGATCGAAACTCATTTATTTATATGTGTAATATAATTGCCACATTTATTTATGTTTTATGTAAATAAAATAAAATAGGAGCTCTTGGGGGAATTTAAAACTTTTTTTTCTAACATAACACTCATTTAGAAAGAATAAACAGGCAAGACTATCAAGGTAAATTGGAAACAACCACCACTAACACTACAAAATACGTTATAAACTTATAATAAGTAAATTTATGGTTTTGGCATAAAAATAGAGAGCTGAATGGAAGAGAATAAATAGCTAAAAAATAATTGTTATTTTTTGTAAAAATGCCATGTGGAATAAAGTCATTGTAAATCAGTAAAATGGGGGAGGAGAAGGCTTAATCAAAAGTGGTTGAGGGTAAATAGCAACTCAGAAGAAAACATATATTTCCTTGCCTCACATTTTATTCCCAAATAAGCTCCAGATGGATTAAAATTTGAAAATGAAAAAAAAAAAAAAACAAACCATTGTTAAGGTAGAAAAAAATTGAATAAAATAAACAATTAGCTTTTTGGATAGAAGACAGAATTTATAAATGATTAAAAGGCAAACATAAAGAAAAATGCCAATAAATTTAGTTTTATAAATATAAAAAAATCCTTATTTCATAAAGAATACTTCACTCCATATATGACAAAGGGTTAATAACATTGCAATTAAAAAAAAAAAAAAAACCCTTACAAATTCATAAGTACCAGGCACAGGACAGGAACAGACAATTCACCAAAGAGGAAATACAACTAGTAAACAAACATATGGGAAAATGTTCACCTCACTAGTAGTCAAAGAAATGCAAATCCGACTGAGATTGGAAAAATGAAAAGTTACAGTTTGTTTTTGTAACTTAGGTTTCTGAAAAGAGAAGGGGAGTACAAATAGTTTGAGTCCTGGGATTTCTCTATGTTGGGGCCAGGGTGAGACATGAACTAGCAGGAGAAAACCAGGTCCTAGGACCTGCTGTGTCTTGCAGCTCTCTCCCTGAAGGTGTCCTGGGCACAGGTGGCTGGGCGGTGGGGGAGGCATAGAGAAGGGGAGCCTGAATAGAAGAGATATTAGTAAGCATGTTATTATTTCCTTTAGTGAAGTTGAATAAGAATTTTAATAAACAGCTAAGAGTGATATGAACAAATATGAAATATGACACTATCTGTGGTCACATCAGCAAAACACTAAAAAAATATTCATTGTTAGGAAAAGGTGGTGTGAACCTGGAATTTTGTACCTATAACATCATTTACAATATTGCATTACACATCAATAACAAGTTAGTGCTGGCTAAAAGATTAGGGACCACTCTCAAACATTAAAATGCATAGCGTTTATGAAGTACTGTATCCTGGGCGTTGCAGGAGGACTTCACATGGATTCTCCGATTTAGTTTTCACAATGAGGTATGCATTGTTATTGTTGTTACTATTACTTCGTTTTTACATGAGCAGAAATTGAGTCTTGGGAAGGTTAAAAGACTTGTAAAGATTACACTGATGATAGACAACAGGGTTGCACTTTGAACCTGGACATTTTGATGCCAAAATCTACTCTTAATCACCATAATATATGTAATGTGAAAGACCATGTTATGATAGCATATGCCCATTATCATGACTCTAAAAAATGCATACAAATCCAAAAATGAAAAGCAGAAAAATGCCAAGGGATGTGGTATTAAGGTGGCAGGATAGATAATACATCATTTTTCTCTTTTTGAAGTTTTTTTTAAAAATAAGGCATTAACACTTTAAGATATTTTTAAAATGAAGAACAACTGTCAGGCAATTTAAAATATTCACATGCATTATGCCATTACAAATGTGTCAGCAACAGGAAGCCCACCAACCAACCCGCACTCGGGCTGCTGATGTGTGTAACATGGTCCCTTCAGGAATCTCAGAGGCAGTATAAACCTGGATGAATTGGAGAGCTTTCCCACCTCAAGTGCTTCTGGGATAAATACCTCTCCTGCTGTCTTAGAATGAGTGTATACCAAGCAACACCCAGCTAATATCTGAATATGATTTTACCAAATCCTTAAGATTTTACCTAATTTCAGGGTGCCTGGGTGGCTCAGTCAGTTAAGCGTCTGCCTTCAGCTCAGGTCATGATCCCAGGGTCCTGGATGGAGCCCCAGCCTTGGGCTCCCTGCTCTGCGGGGAGCCTGCTTCTCCCTCTCCCTCTGCCTACCGCTCCCCCTGCTTATGCTCTCTCCCTCTCTGTGTCAAATAAATTTTAAAAAATTAAAAAAAAAAAGATTTTGCTAATTTCAATATTGACCATAACTAAAGCATGAGGAATGCAAGAATGATGATAACACCATTTACTAAGCATTTTTTAAATGCCAGACAATGTACTGAATACTTTTCTTTCATTTTTTGCTTGTGCATTCGGCTCACAGAGTAAATTCACAATAGTACGTTTACTTCATATATTTGTGGATGACTGATTTTTTTTCCCTGAAAATCTATTTATCTCTTTGCTCCAGTTTGGTTGTTTCTGATAAGTATAAAAAGGCATGCATTTACTTTCTTCACCAATCCCTGTGCAATTAGTGTTTGCAACCCCTGCCAGACCTTACAACTCAACAATCACAACTCATGTTTGGTCTGGTTGGGTCTCGATGAAGAGGCCAGCCAGGTCCCGGGGTGCTTAGCCTCTTGCAACACGCATTAGTAGAGTGGACCTCACACCAGATCACAAAATATTGGGGTCTAGATAATTGATAGGAGATATGGAAGGGAGAGAATAAGGAAAGGAGACCAGAAATGTAGAGAGGGAAGGGAGAAAGAAGGAAGAAGGGAATAAAGGCAGAAGGGAGGAAGGAGGGAAAGGAAGTGGTGAGAATCTTACTAACAAGATTGTAACGTACAATTGTGTGAAATCACTATAGGTTTGGTCAACCCAGTCAGGCAGGTTGAGAACACTATAGTATTTACGCTGCTTCCATAAAGCAGGCTGGAAAAATTCCCAGATTACCAAGCCACTAGGCAAAGTTTTCTTGGTTGGCAGTATTCTGCTGTTCCCTTCTCAGAGCTGGAAAAGTATGAAAAGTAAAAGTTATCCCACAGGCAGCTGAGTAAATGCCTAATGGTTCTTTGGAATAGGTGAGCAAGAAACCAGTATGTCCAGCCTTGGACTTCACAGTTTTGAGCTGAACAAAATGGACTTTTTAAAACATTGTACATTGACTTGTGAAGAAAAGCTAAAGATATCTATATTACTCAGCCCAGTAAAAGGAAGAGAGAACAAAGCCAGTGCCGGGAGTGGCGGGGGCCAACCCACCAGAGAGCGGAAGCTGGTATTTACTGTTATCTTGGTAATGATGTTGTTATTATAGTATCAAAATATGAATTCATTTATTTTATTGAACACGATAAGCATAGGACCCAATATAGGTCTCTTTGTTCTAATTAACGGAATGTCAAAGGATGTATTCTTGGTTTTAAAAATAGCATCAAGGATAGCATTTTGGAAAAAAAAAATCATTAAGTCCAAGTGATGAAGCCGAGCTGAATTTCTCCTGAGGCCACCACTCCATTATAGCCTGAATCTAGTGCAAGTGTCCCCAGAAGGGGGTCCAGAAATCCCATTTATTAAGGGACTACTGTTAAACATAGTCAGGGAGTCACCCAAGACAGAATGCTGGGTAAATAATGTCAAATCGTTCAGCGCACTGATATCCTTGCAACATTCCACTTTAACATTCCTGATCCTAGAACCAGGAGTAGAATGTTAGGAGTATCTAAAGATGGTCATGTTTCCAGAATGCTTGTAAGCAATAACATGTTCTTTCCATTTGTACAAATATTTCTGACAACACAATGTTCACCTGATACTTGTTGCTGTAGTAGTTCATTCAGAGCTTCTTAATAAAATTGCTCTTTTTGCTTATCCCCATATATTATGATAGATACCAGTTCTTGCTGCTGTTTGTTTTCTTAAATACTTTTGAATACATTTCAAGGTCCTTCATCATCTTGTCTTACTTAACTGTCCAGCTTTATCTTCTGGCCTTTTTCAATGGTGAAATCTGATCACTTGTCTTTTATAAACACCTACTCATCTTTTCATTTTGGTTCCCTTATAGGAAGACGTCCTCGGTTCCCCGAGCCAGTCTTCAGTGGTCAATCTTGTTGCCATTACACTTTGTAAAAGCGTACTTGCAAAAACAGGTATCAAATGAAACCTGCTCACATGTACTCATATTGCATTTGAGTACAAGCCTCCTGACGACGGAGACGATACCTTATCTTTGTGGGCTAGGTAGCTAGCACGTTGTCTGGAACAAAACTCCACAATAGCTGGCCTCCGTGGGAGTCCTAAAGCAGACAGAACATGATTGGTGCTGGGCACGGTCTTCTATCCATCCCTGCTCTCCAGTGAGGGCTGACTGAGAAGGAGTATTCTCCACTTAGGAAGTGGAAGGCAAAGAATGGATCTCCGTGTCTCCAGTACTCTCTCATCTTCCCTACCTGCGTGGGGACCAATGAAATGGGGGCCAAATAATCAAGAAATGCCTGAAATAGCTGTGACCGTGCTGAAATTCTCAATAAAGACCAGGATCCTAAATGGATGTGATAGCCTGTGTAGACAACAGAGTGGGTATGTAAGGAGAGTGGGCAATTGCTACCACAGCTGGGCTCCGCACCTGTTTCAATTGGATGCCAGGATCTTCAGAATGGCCAGTGGATTGACTAAAGAGTTAGCTGGAGGGTTTATTTCATTAGTCTCCTAACAAGGCAGTTTTGCACTTTATGGAATTCAACATTTTTTTTTTTAAAGATTTTTTTTTTTTATTCAACAGAGATAGAGACAGCCAGCGAGAGAGGGAACACAAGCAGGGGAGTGGGAGAGGAAGAAGCAGGCTCATAGCGGAGGAGCCTGATGTGGGGCTTGACCCCACAACGCCGGGATCACGCCCTGAGCCGAAGGCAGATGCTTAACCTCTGTGCCACCCAGGTGCCCCGGAATTCAACATTTTAAAAAAAGTTTTTAATTCCAGTTAACTTACAGTGTTATATTAGTTTCAGGTGTATGATACAGTAATTCAACCCTTCCATACATTACTCAGTACTCATCGGATAAGTGTCCTCCTTATCCCCATCATCTATTTCACGCATTCTCCCACCCACCACCCCTCTGGTAACCATCAGTTAGTTCCCTACAGTTAAGAGTCTTTTTCTTGATTTTTTTTCCTCTTTGCTTGTTTGTTTGTTTCTTGAATTCCATGTATGAGTGATAGCATATGGTATTTGTCTTTTTCTGACCGATTTATTTCACTTAGTGTTATACACTCTAGCTCCATCCATGCTGGAATTCAACATTTTTATCCCCCTCACTCGGTTATATTGCGGCTTTGCTGTGTGTTTTAATAAATGTTTTTGAATCAATAACTGGATAAAAGGATGGGATTAAGTACTCTGATTAGTCTGATTAATCTTAGTACCTTAAAGAATGTACTTATTATCCTACTTATTCTGATACTGCTCTTTCTCTCTCTCTCTCTCTCTATATATATATACTATATTATAGATGTCTACTTATATGTGTGACCTTACATTTTATATGTATATTTATATTCATATATATTTAAATAACATATTGTTGGCTCCTGTTGAACATATTGCTGATTATCAGCCTTTCTCATACATGGCATACTGCATCTAAGGTTTATGTAATTAATCTCTGGACCCACTAAATTTTCAGACCATCAGATTTATTAAGTGTAATCTTTGCTTCAGTTTATTCCTTCAAATTGTCTGGATACTGCCAGATTCACATTCTATCTCCTAGACTGCTGATTCTGCCCCCCCCCCCAAACTTTGAATCATCTGCAATTTTGGTGGCTTACCCACCATGTCATTGCCCCAAATCTTGATGAAATCAAGTATTTGGGTTAAGGAATGACGTGCCATATCTATGCTGTACAACTAGAAATCATCTTCTAGGCTGACATGGATATATTCATCCAGGTCTTTCTTAATTCATCTACATAATTTTTTGGACATCTAACTTACTTTTCCATGTTGTACTTGAGAAGTAAGGCCTTTTTGTGGCCCCAGGTACCTATGACTATTGTATGTCCTTGATGGGATGCAAATCACATTGTTAAGGGAAAAAATGCTGCCAGTCAGCCTCTGTTATGGATGAACTGATAGGGTTCTTTTGATTGCTGTTTCCCTTTTCTACGTTTTCACAACCCATCCCTCCAGTAACACGTTTTGAATCTTGCCAAGGATTTATGTGGAGCTCATTTGACTATCATTGAGGAAACTGAAGATGAAAATGTTGTTCAACATTTCCAGTTGTAGGTTTTCAGCTTTCACTATGGGCTTGCCCTCGACTCCTCCTGCTCAGGGTTTTTCAAAGGCCAACATTTTGAATGAGATCTTTCCACCTTAGAGAACGACCCCAGGCACAATTATTCATTACTTTATTTAATGAGAGTGTTTAGCCTTGTCCAACGCCATTCTGTCTTAGAAGGACATGGTTCCTGAGCTTTATGATGCATTAATTTTCTTTGAAAAATTTACAAAGACTTTTGTTGACTTTTTATTTCTAAATAGAGTTAGACTTCATTCATCTTTATTCTCAGATGTGTCACTGATGGAAATATTGTTGTAATAGTTTCCAGGTTTCTTTTTTAATTGATCGACACACAGTGTATAAAGTCTTAACTGACTTGGCAGATTCAAGGATGACCCACCTTTTCACATGAACAATGGACAGGTTGTTTGTTTCACACTGGTTTGTGGTATCTAAGATCTTTATGCCACAGCTTACTACCGGGGGAGACAGAGACCACAGATTCCTACCCCTCCTATGCTGTCTCTTCTCACGTGAATGCCCTTCATCTGTACCTGCAAAGACCCCCATGTCAGCACCTGTTCCTTTGTTCTTTGTTTATTTGTTGATATATCTGCCACTTCCATTGCAATTTGAACATACTGGGTTTTCTGTTCATTTATGTGCCTGGTAATTAATACCACACTTGAGAGATGATTTGTTCCATAAGTATTGATTGAATAGGTGAGTGAATGATTAGATGATGAAGTACATGATTCTTCTTGTTCAAAATCATGGTATTCTTTCTGAAAAATAGCCTATTTCCTAATCAACAATTGCAGTAGAGCTGACACAGAGATTTAAGTCTACAACTTTACACTGTATTTCAGGTACTCCTTGCATATGATAGAACATTTCATTGATAAAGAGCAAACGTGATTCATGGTGGAATACATACCCTATGCTGTGCTGCTTGACAAGTCTTCTCTCCCTTTATGTTCAAAGCAAGCAAATATTTAGAAGTGAGGAAATTACTAGACATATTTCGCTAATTTCAGTGGAAACATGAGTTTTAGAAGTCCAGGTTTAATACCACAAACTCGTCCTTTTTACTTATACTTTTCCTTCATCTTTATCCTATTCTCCATCTTTTAATTGCCTTTCTCCAGCTCCAGTTAATTTTTCTGTCTTACGTTATTTCAACCTAGTTTGGTATGTAAAAGTACAGTTTGGGGAAATAACTACCCCAATTTGTGCAGAACACTAAGGTTTTATCCCTGTGGCTGTGGTCCAAACAGGCAGAAAAGGGAGCTGAGTTTGCTTCTAGCTGCCTTGGTTCATTTGATGGTTCTGTGGGCAGTTCTAAAGACGCTGCTTTTCCACTGACGGCCGATATTAATGAACTACAGAAAATGAGAACTTCTACTTTTTAGTAACATCTGCCTCACTTGGGTACACATGGCCCCAATAGATAGATTTTTAAAAGAATTTTATTAACATACTGAAAATTCCCATTAAACGCTAGACTAGAGAACTCACTAAGTCACATACTATATTGAAAACTGTCCTTCATGAGACTTCAAAGGGTAGACCTAATACGTTTTTCTCATCTCTAATATCAATGATTCTATTATACTTAGTATAACTTCATTCTTTTGGTATTTCCAAATGAAAATTTATTACATAAAGCGAAATTTTTTTTAAAGCACAGGGGGTAAAATCATATTTAATGAGGGATGAGATGATTTTAAGTGCTACAGTGTATTTCTAAAAGGATTGGAATCATTCAAATTTTCTGAAGTACTCTGCCCTAAGCATTCTGATGGTAAGATAAGTTTTAACTGTCTTCAGAGCTTAATATCTGAAAACTATTTTTTTTTTTTTTTGGCAAGGGAGAGTCTTCTGAGAATGAAACACACAAGTATCTTCAGGATGCCTATATTTAGTTGTACAAATAATTTTGTGACTAGAAGAATTTCCATGTAGAAACAATAGCAATTATGTCAGTTTCTTTGGTACACAATATGGTTTTAATAAATCACCCTCTTTAGAATTTTGTCTCAGATAAAACAGACAAAAGCATTACCTCAGATAAAATTAGGATTATTTTTTGTTAACAACAAGCATTGTGCTATTTTATGAAAGGCTGAAAAAAAATTCCCCCCAGCAATTATTTAATAGTTTTGGATTTTATAAAGTTTTGTATCTTTTCTTTAAAATTCTGGGTCAATGCCAAAGTTCAATTTCTCCTATACCAGTTGTATTCCATAAAAAAGGTAAAAATCAATTAAAGTCGTATATTCTGGAAGAGCATCTAAATGTATGGAAACATTATTAAGTTAAAGCCTTTTTTTGTTTTTTCTGGCAGTTCTCCTCCAAATTGTGTCCAAACCACTTTGTTTCACTGTAGAATAAAGGAAGCTGTGTGTTTTCTTTTCTTGGCAGGTGAAGGTAGAACTAATACAGAGAGGAACTTCTTTGGTAGGGTATGGCGCGACAGAAATTGGCTAACTGATGACATCACCCTGCACGGAAGAAACTCTCAAGGCTATTCCACTGGCTTTGGAAATCAGTACAAGCTGCTGTCGGGTTTGCAGTACCAAAACACTTAGTGATAATGAAAAATAAATAAATAAAAATACCTAATCCCAATACCAAAGTAGTCTAGCACTTCCTATAAGATGACAAGGGCTTCGTGCAGATTAATGCTCAAACTCAATGATGCCTTGTTTAATGTAACATGTTTTTCTGCCATGGGTTTTCTGAGCCCAGGTCTTTTGTTTGTTTGTTTGTTTTGTGTTGTGTTTTTCATGTCCATAGGAACTATAAGGTGATTTAGTCTAGTTTTCCCTTGCTCGTAAAAACAAAAAAGCATACGCGGCCTTTCAAATGAGCCAAGCGCATCAGAATAAGGTCATCCATTCAGCTGAAGCACGATTGGTTTTAGAAACAGAACAACAGCTTTGTATAGGGAGGCATGCATTTTGCCAGAAGTAGAGTATATCTGAATGCTTTATGCTAAATCCTTTAACCCTAACTCACACACAAAACTCCCCTGGAAATGTTGTGCCAAGTTGCTACTAGTCTCAGACAATTAATGTGAGCGTGTGTACACACACACATATTTATGCACACCCATATATGTATGTAGATATATATGCAAATATATCTATCTACATACACACAGGTGCACACATTCTTTATTCTATATCTGATGTATCTAGTTTGATTGAAGAATAAACATATCTTTACATCACCATATATTAGCTGTCATTTGTCAAAAATGCATGCAGTGGGGCACCTGGGTGGTACAGTTGATTAAGTGTCTGACTCTTGGTTTTGGCTCAGGTCATGATCTCAGGGTCATGAGATTGAGCCCCTAATCAGGCCCTGTGCTCAGGGGGGAGTCTGCTTGGGATTCTCTCTGCCCCTCCCCCACCCTCCACACTCTCTCTCAAATGAACAGATAAATCTTTTTAGAAAATGCATGCAGTTAAACATATTGTAACATTTGCTTGAAGGGAAAATTCATTTAAAAAATCTACTTAGCAAAACATAAACTACACTTAAGCTATCAGTACATGAACTAATATCTTTATACTGCTGCTGATTGTAAATATTTAAGGATTTTCTTTTGGTGACTTCTCAGAGAGTATTGTTTCAAGGAGAAACAATAGCCCAAACTGCAAATATTTTAATGATAATTTTATTCTTGTGGCCAAATATTGTATTTATTGAATCCCTGAATATATATTTGTGCATTCTCTCTTTCTGTCCGCATTTCTCTTGATCTGTGTTATCTTTTGTTATCTTATTATCTCTTTGTCTCTCTGTCTGACTTACACACACACATATACACACACACACTCCTACAAACATTAATTTAATATAAACATTAATATAATATGTATGTTAGGTATAATAATGAAAATACATAGAAGATTCAGATTTGGGGGGTGGAGGAGGAAATTGTCTTGTAGGACTTTTCGTGGTGAATGGGAGTTATGCCTGAAAAGAGGTAGAATAATAAGAATGAGCTCCCCAAGTGGATGGGCACATAGAGAGGTCAGTGAACACATTCTGGTCATCAGTAAAGTACATTCAATGGAATGGAGGGCTACAAAACAATAGTATGGTGGGAAAATGGGGGCATAAAGATAGTGGGACAGACTGCTAGCAGTTCAGTATTCTACGAATGTAAATTTTGAAGAAGAGACATTAAAGACAGATGCTGAAATCATTAGGGATCAAATGGTAAAGGTCTTTGTGGCCATTGATACAAATTTTTGGCTTTATCTTAAATGAGAGTTGTTGGGGTTAACATAGAGCATGGAACAGCCATAATGCCTGGTTTGCTAAAATGTAACACGGAGGCCACTAGGGGCAGGGAAGGTTTAGGAGAAGGGTGTAGGCCTTTGGAATGCTGGGGCCACAGACCACTCAGCCCTAGGAATGCCCCTGGGAAGTTTCGTTCCCCAAGCTTTCTTAGACCAAACAGCCCACCCTGTGATCTAAGAGATGCAGGCATTTTCCCTTAGGCTATGTTTAGCAGAACTCCTAGAACTCGCAGATTAGTATATTGTACCTTTCCCATGAACAGATCCTCCTAGTTCCAGTAAGACCCCTCATCACACATCACATACTTGAGAAACAGTGATAAAGATTTGTGATTATTCTGAAGGACCAGTAAAGGCAGGAGCAGAGAAGGGCAAAAGGTCTTCGTCTCTGAGTGTTGACCCCCTTGCCTTCTTCTCTCTTTCACAGAAAAGTTTGGAGTAATCTTTCATGCGTGGGTACAGGGATTGCTGGTCATTCCCACCAGAGAGTTATTACAAGATTTCAAACATTAGGTTGGCATATCCAGATGTACATTTAGATTCATTACTCAGGAAGATGTGTGGTGAGTAGCGATGGCCGGGGTAAGGAGAAATATGGAGGCTTTAACTAAAGAAGTGGCCAAGGGAGGTGGAGTTAGCTGAAGTTTTTGAGAGACATTAAGGACAAAATTGATAAGACTTAGCAAATAATTAGGTAAGGGGGAAGGAAAATAAGTTAAAAAATTGTTGCCTCATTACAGGTTTGTTCAAGTACATGGAAATTTGTGACACCCAGGTTAGAGATACATGAAGAAGAAACAGGCTGGTAGGAATGTTGCTAGACATTTGAGGATAGTTGACACACAATGTTTCATTAGTTTCAGGTGTACAACTCAGTGATTCGACAAGTTTATACATTATGCTACTAGCATAGCTACCATCTGTCCCATTACATTGCTATTACAGTATCATTGACTGTATTCTTTGTTGTGCCTTTTATTCCCATGACTTACTCATTCCTTATCTGGAAACCTATATCTCTCTTTCCCTCTCACTTAGTTTGCCCAACCCTCCATGCTCCTCCCTTCTGGCAGCCATGAGTTTATTCTCTGTATTTGTAGTTCTGATTCTGTTTTTTGTTTGCTTATTCACTTTTTAACATTCAGTTTATGAGTGGAATGATATAGTATTTGTCTTTCTCAGTCTGACTTATTTCACTTAGCATAATATCATCTAGGTCCACCCATGTTATCTCAGACGGCACTATCTCACCCTTTTTTATGGCTCTGTAATATTCCATTGTACATGTATACTACGTTTTCCTTATCCATTTGTCTATTGATATTTTGAATTTGTGTGGCTATAAGATAATCAGTCAGGTGTCTGGGTCTAGAACTCAGGAAAAGTTAATGGTAGGAAAATATATAAAGTGTGTGAATATATATATAAAGAGAGAATATATAAAGAGAGGAATATATAAGGAGAATATATAAAGAGAGTGAGTAAGATCATCTCAGGAAAATATGCTGAGCATCTCAGCATAAAAAGAGAATAAAACTTATGATAAATTACTGGAGGTACAACAACACTTAAGGATAGATAGAGGAGGAAGGATAGAAATGGTCAAAGAAGTAAAAGGTTGAAGAGAGTCTTATATTACAGAACCCAATGGATGGGAGGCTTTCAAGAATAATAAATTTGAAAAGAAGTAACTAAAATTCATTAGAGAGTATAAAAAATACATATAAGGATAAATTTTAAATATTGAGACATTTCATATTATTTTATCTCAAAGGGATGTTAGTTGAATCCACAGTCCAACTGTGAAATTCAGGTTAGTGCAAAATATTTCTGTGTTAAATCAGAAGCCAGAGAGTTTAAGAGATTGACAGAGAGCTATCTTCTTGGTATGTATTAAAGGATTTGTGATCCTGGGCCAGTGAAAAGCGTAAAGACAGTCACAGTGAAGCAAGAAAACTAGAAAATCTAGAATCTGTATAAAATAAGTTCTACATTTAATTTTACAATCCTTTGTTTTACTACCTTCTGGCAACTGAGGTTTTGTAGGATTTCTGGCATGTTCCTATAAATATTTGTGCATTGAATCTGCTTCTTTAAATAAATGTGATTTAAAAAAGAACACATCATGCCAAATTGGATTTACTATTTCTCTTTCTGGAGCCATGTGTATTATATCCAAGTAAGTTCCCTAGTAAAGAGTTTATGAAGATGATGGAGATGCATGAGTCTCCTTTTACCTACATGACTTATCTTAAACATTAGTGTAGTAACCAGGTCACTTGTTATTCAAAAGTAGGAAAACATAGGGCATTTATGATGACTGAAAGAGCCAGGCTAAAGATTTTCATAAATATTTTCAGAGTAATGTGTGAGAATACTTGTTGAGAACCAACATACAATTCTGTGTGTCTCCATTATTCAGCAGAAGAGAAGGAAATTCACTGGAGGAGCAGAGAATAAATAGAAACTACTATTCTTTAAGAACTTGTGGGAAGTTGTGCCCTCTGCTAGTAGTGTCCATATATGTTAATAGATGCATTTGGTCTTTTAAACAAATATTTAAAGATATTTTTCCCTATTTGCCAATGAAGAGACTGGACCTTGGGAAAATCAGGTAATGTGTTGAAAATCAGATAGCTAGTCTATGATAAGGATATCATTTAAAAGCGAACTACCCAATGTCAGCAGTTTGGCTTAAAATCCAACAGATTTCAAATAAGGTTGAATAAGTGCAAAAATTAAATGCAGTAAAATGTAGATGTCATTGAAATCATGCTTGTGGATATTGTGATCATCAAATGAAGATTATCCAGTATTGTTCCCAACCAATAATTCAATGCCATGAAGAGATGTCTTATGTCACAAAGCTGGAGGGTCTCACATTTTTTGATTCAAGAAGGAAGAAAGCACTTGATTTTCTTAGTCTTGATAGAAATAAACATCACAGAAGTGGAGTTAGCCATGAGATAAACAGAGACGGTGGCATATATAACCGTTGTTTATTTCCAATTTCAAGCAGATAGTGAGAAACTATATATGAATAGAATTCCAAATGAAAGATTAGTATGGATGAAGTCCATTCGTTACTTTCCTTACATTTGGAGAACTTTTTACCTCATGTCCACTTTCTATGCCACTGGTCTTTGCTTTGGTCTCCACCCTAGTTCAGTGTGACTTATTGCCTAAACCACTTCATCTTCTAATTCCTGATTTGCTGCCTCGCTTTGGGCTTGACCCAGTTTGATCACACACAAATGGACTTTTTGTTAAAATTTTATACCCCTCTTGGGTAGATGTCCCAGTAAGTCTTGGTCAAATATACTTCCCCCTGAGCTCCAGCCTTAGCTGGATCAGTTGTCAGGATGGAGAAGCAAATAAAATCAAATAAACAATTGGTTATCACAATCCAAGTATTAGGTAAGTCACAGATGCAAAATATTTATTACCAGAACCTTATTGTTCTTTTTTTTTTTTTTTTTTTATTTGACAGAGATAGAGACAGCCAGCGAGAGAGGGAACACAAGCAGGGGGAGTGGGAGAGGAAGAAGCAGGCTCATAGCAGAGGAGCCTGATGTGGGGCTCGATCCTGTAACGCCAGGATCACGCCCTGAGCCGAAGGCAGGCGCCCAACCGCTGTGCCACCCAGGCGCCCCAGCACCTTATTGTTCTTGATATGAAGATTTCTGGTGACTGATTACCAGAGTATTGCTTAGAATTTTGCAGTTTTTACTAATTGTTTCACTCCTCTTTTACCCCCCTCCTCCCGCAGCAATGCAGTTTTAACCTTTCAAGTGCTCAATTATTTCATTACAACTCGTGTTAAGAATGGTTAGGTCTAGACAGCAGAGCTTAACATACATATCTGCCAATCTAATTGTCCTACACTTTGGTCCATCACATTAAAAATATCAATTTTTCAACACTGTTTGTGGCTTTATTTTTCTGTGTCTTTACTCATGGAATGAATACATAAGTTAAATCTTTGGTTGCAAAGATGACCCATGAAGAATGCATTTTGGATATGGAAATCAGTCAAAATATAATTGGGGGGTTTCCCCTCCAGTGTAAAGAAAAGAAAGCATGATCCTGGACAAAGACGAAACCATAAAAATGATAAAAACAGAAAATTTCAGGGCTCATCCTTTCTTTGTTCTATTATAAAAATCACCTTCTCCCCACTCTGTTTTTCTTTCTGTCTGGCTTTCTGTTGGTTTTTCGAGTGGTGGGAGGCAAGGGGCAGAGTGAAAGGAAAGAGAGCTGGAATAAGAGGAAAGAGAGCTGGAATAATAGATTATTAAAACACAAACACAGCGGAGACAAGCACTGAGGAATGAGTTAAGTCCTCTACAGACACTGAATGTAAAAACGATTCACCCTCACAGAGAAAGAGAGGTCTTTCAACAACATTGAATGTTCTTAGAAAAGTCATTTGCAATGCAGTTTAATTGAAGGGAGTTTAATTGTTCATTGCATATTAGAAATAGGAATGTATTAATAGAGTAGACATTTTCAGAGGGACCAGAGGAAAATACTGTGGTATGTTTCCATAGGTTTCTATTGTGAGGCTATTGTTTCCTCCATATAATATATGGAGGCGTTTATTTATATCCCAATGTGCATTTGAGAAAATTTCTTAACCTGGCAAGTAAGAAAACTACCTCTCTGAATTAGGAAAAAATAAATAAAATAAAATACAACTCTCCTACAACATTGTTGCTACATGGAGGTAACATTTAAATGACTTGATTGATTAGCAGTATACTGGATGACTTTTGTTATTTATTTGACCAAATGAACCAATTGTTTATGCCTAGGGTTAAGATTGTTTTAAGCTCCCTGGTGACCACTCCTATGTGAGAATTCTACCCAGTTGGTAGTCATGCTTTCCCTCAGAGGAAGGGTAATTCTGTACTAGAATACATTTTTTTTTATAAATTGTCAAAATTTATGGAAAATTTGTTATGTATAGACATCTCTAGAGAAAAAATTATTCAGTTGGATTACCATAGGATTGACTCATTAATAGCCTAATTTGAATAATGACTAGGTTACCCTTTAGCATGCTTGACTGTAGCAAGATTATTAAAATATCACAGAGAACTTCGTTTTCCAAGATTAAATCAAAGTTTCCTATTCTTGATCTTATAGCTGTCAGGAATTCTACACATTACTAAATTTTGTCTTCTAATTGCAATGTATTTTTTCATGTCAGTAATTACATCCAAATACTTAAATGACAGGATATTCATTTTACTTAATAAATTTCCACCAGTATATAAATACGTATAGCAAGGTATAAATGCTGATAAATGGGAGAAGAACCCAATGTGGTGAATACAATAAATTGTATGTTTATCTGGAATAATCTAATAAGAAAAGTGGCAGAAGGTCCTATAGGTTGATAATACCAAAACATAACAGGGTTACAATGAATAAGAAATAGGAAACAACCTCCATAATAAGATGTTAGGGTAGGGTAAGTAAATTAGATATATCCACTCAATAGAATTCACTTGATCATTTGAGAAGAGGTTTTATACCTGAGAAAGTCTTTACATCTAAATAGATTTAAAGGAGATGTAAACAAATATTAGCCATATGTGATCATTTGATGATCAAACATGGGCATTCTTCTGCCACTTATTTTAGTTAAAAAAATAGGAAGGAAAAATACAAAGACAATAAATGCCATGAGAACAGGTATTTTTTGATCTGTACTGATCACTGCTATATTCCCTCAAAAAGTGAAAAACATATTTTTTGAAATTAGCTTTTGCTAAAAACTTTTTATATGTAAATTTGGAGACCCTTATTTTGTTATCTTGTGGAGAAATTAGCATAAATGTTAGAAGGACAAAGCAATCAATGTAATGACTAAAGTTCAGCTGTATTTCCAAATCTAAGCTTTTGTTGGTCAAAAAAATTAAAAAGACAGCTGCCAAAATCGTAAGACGAATTTTGAACATAATGAAAATAATTTTTTTGGGAGAAGCAGGGATTTACCTAGCTCTTAGTTTTGAAAAATCTTCTCATGTGACCTTCATAGAGAGAGGGGACATGAAGTGATATAGTAAAAAAAAATCATCCTCAAAAAACTTCCCTATATTAAATGTCAAGGTAAGATTCCAAGCGTGTTTTACTATAGGATGGCTTAACAAAAGCCTAGGACACCATGCCAAAGTATCTTGGAGAAAGCAATCCTATAGAGGGCCCAAAATTATCATTTAATGTTTAGCTTCTTGGGATACCTTAAGCCAGATACAGTGTCTATTAAAGCTTGAAGGAAGAACAGACTCTATATCCTTAATTAAACATAGACCAGAAAAACCAAAGGCTTTCCAGGAATGGAGGGCAGCACTAACAAGGTATTTGTTTTTGAAAAAAATATTGTGAACTCTACTAGAGCAGGGAATTATTGAGGGGAGTCAGGAAGAATTTCTAAAGATAGCTACAGGTTTTAGCGGGATTGTCTCTGAACAGGTTTTCTTTGAGGGCAGAAAATTCTTAATTGCTGTGTGTTTATTCCAATGCCTTGCATATAGCACGTGGTTAATAAGTGTTTATACCATTGACACTTCTGAAGGAAGTTTCTACTTCCCTCTTGGGTGCCTGAAGTGGAGAAATCAGTTTGACAGGGACGATTGCTCATTTTTCTTACTAAGAAAGTAGAAATTAATTGATATATTTATTCAGCAAACTTATAGTGAGTGCCTGTAATGTACCAGTCCCCTTTCTGATACAGTGATTTATTAGAGTCCTTGTCCTTAGGAAGCACTTACCTAAGGACTTCTTCAAGGCTTGGGGCCACGTTGTGTAGAATCAGTGAAATCCTAGGCAAGAACTCTGATATGATTTGTCAGATTTAAAGTGCTGAATGTAAGCCACAAGGGCAGACAGAGCCATCTTCTCTTAGCAAGAATGTAGCCCAAACTCCAATCAGGGTAAGTTTGAGTATTATTGAGAGACTATTTTTGCAAAAAGCACATTTGAGTGTCTCAAATGGCATTATAATATTTGCATTCAGCAGTCTCCAAAATGGCAGCTTTGAGACTTTGAAATCAATGGAGCCCCAACTCAGAGGGAATAATCACACTGTGAGAACATAGCCTAGTGTGTCATCTACTGAATGATACCCAACAGAATAAACATGCATTTGAATTGTCATTGTGGTTTGTTGTCTTTCTTTTTTTAAACTAAAACTAAGGAGAAAAGATAATACAACTAAGACTGCTCAACAGTGCAACATTAGGTCCTTCTTTTTTTTCTTTCTTTTTTTTTTCTGTTTCTCTTGTCATATGCATTCCTGTTTTATCCACAGATTTACTACTCAGTTTTTAAAATGTAGATATTAGATAAGTAGACTTTTTCCCCAGGGTGCATTAAATGTTTTTGGAATGCTTTGGGAGAAATATTTTCCCCTTCCTATTATATCTAGACTAAAGACTGAAAATGAAAGATAAGGGGTGCCAACTTGTTTTTATTGGACACAGTAACTGTGCATTTTCTTTTTCCCTTCATTTGTTCACTCGCTTGTCATTTTTTTCCTTCTTTTTTTTTCTTTCTCCCTTTCTTCTTTTTAGTAAGTATTTATAAATCACTTTTCCAGGTACTGGAAATGTAGACATGAAAAAGGTAGGTATGATTCCTGTTCTCATAAAATTTATAGTTTACATGGAATAGGGAAAGTAAGCACATTTACAAAAAGATAGTAAGAACAACATAGAAAACAAAACTATATGCAATTAAAGGGAATGATATGGGCAAAATACAATGTCATATTTGTTGTTGGGAAAAATATCTTTGATGAACTAATACTAGAAATGACAATTGAATGGCACACAAGAAGCAAAGATCAGGGGGCAGAGAGGTCCGAGTGGACGAAACAACAAGTTCAATACCCTGTTCGATTTGTTTAAGCAATAGTAAAATAGCTCACATGGGTGAAGCTGGTAACAAAAAAAGGAAAGTATTGTATGAGAGGAAGTGGGAGGGCTAGGCAAAGAGTAGGTCATAGTCTTGGAAGCCTCATTGAATGTCCAGATTTTATTCAAATGGGAAGTAATTGAAGAGTTAAGGTGTGGTCACCCTGCATGGCGTGTGGAGAAAGGATTGTTATTTACTGTAGGGGTGAGGGATGTCTGTGAAGATAGATTCAGGGTAAATTTTGGACATAGAGCTTAAAGGACTTGCTAATGGATTGGATGTTGGAAGGATGAGGGGAAGAGAAGAATTTAGATCAACTCATAAGTTTTTGGCTGGAAAAAATAGATGATTGTTTCTCTCTCTGAGTGTGGAAAACCAGGAAAGAAATGGGTTGGGAGTAAAAGGATTGGAGAGAGCACATAAAAAGTTCTGCTTATGGGTATGTTAAGTTTGAGATGCGGAATAGGTACTTAGGTCAAGATGACAAGGATGTGGGTAGACATACAAGGCCGAGGCTCAGGGGCAAGATCAAGGCTGAAAATAGAAACTTTATCATAAGTTCACGAGATAGTCATGACCTCTCTTCTCATCTACCACTTGGGGAGGTGACATATTTATGCTCCTCATCTTGTTTCTTTTATGATTGGTGGCAGAGGATTGGAGAAAACATTAAGAATGCAGCCTACAACTTCATAACCAAACAAAGCAATCGATATTTTCCAATGACCATGACTTCATGAGTGCCATATTACTAATTTTCTTTAGCTATTCACACAGCAGAAATCACTTATGAATTATCTAAGGAATTCCTATCACACCTTCTGGGAACTTACACCCAGATCTCTGCAGACAATTGTAATCTAGTGGGAAAAGAATAGGCAGAGCAATCATGTGTCTTCAGAAATGTTTAAACCAGATCCATGGACAAATTTAGAATTTAGACTAAAAAATCTAGCTTGCTAAATCACTCTTTCTCCCACATACATCTGGATTCATAAAATTATACCTCAACTGATCAAGAATTTTGTTTTTGAATTGGTCCATATAGTAATCTATATAGAGAAATGACTTGTGGAGCTTCTTTTTGAAAGAAATGTACAAGAAATGAATTTTATTTTCTAAAGAGCCATTAGTTTTTCCAGAGTGGAGGACATGAAATGAATGAATGAATGAATGAATGAATGAATGAATGAAATGTAACATCTAAACAGCTACTATTGAAATTTGGGATTTATATCAAAACCTGGAGTTTCTTTTTCTTTAAAAAACATAGGTGACTAAAGATGGATTGAATCTATAGACTCTAAAGTGTTATCTGGACAGAAGCCATTTTTATCTTGTTTAGTGGGTTTTATTTTTATCTTTTGGGGAGAACTAAAGGCCTTTCCACAATAGGACTTTTACATATGCTGTTTTCTTTTTTCTGAATTCTTTTCTCTCTTCCTGATCCTTTACCCTGTTCCTCTAATTAATGCCTGGCAATTTTTTTGAATTCAGCCTAAGCCTCACTTCTTCAGTGGACCTTTCTTGATCTCACTGAGATCATTCTTCTATCACTTGATAATGCTCCTATAGAGCAGTTATTAAAATTTCCAGCGACACATTTGTGTAATTGTTTACTTGATCTTACTTTTCCGTTATAATCTAAACAGGTCTGTTTTGCTCACCACTGTATCTAGGTGAGGACAACAGTAGGCATTTATATAAATTAAATACCTTCATGATTTCCAAAGTGACAAGAATCACAGAATCTCTAAAATGCAAGAAAAAAAATCATGCTGTTTTATTCAGACTGATGTTTAGCTGTACCAATAGAAGTTAATAAAACTATCCATGAGATTTTCGCCAGAAAGAAAATTTCATATATATCGTATCTTTGAAGAAATTAAAGAACACAAAAGCAGCATTTCCATATATCTGTTTTTAAATTGGATTATTCAAAGATTTGAACTGAATTTAATACAATAAAAATCTAGGACACCATCAGCTTCCAGAAAATCTAGATTCAGTGCTCGTACTTTACCCTGAGCACAGAGGGCATGCAATGGCATCTTCGACTTAGTCATCAAGGCACATTCATTTCAGGAGAGGTGAGGTCACTGCTTTCTCTCACTGCACCTTATTCACATGATGTGGGAAAAATATTCTCATACCTGCTTATGAAAAATCTGTCTTTCCCCACATTGCCTTGGAAATTCACCCTCTGTCACACAGTTTTAAAGGTGTAAAATTTATCCTGTTTCCATAAATTAGCTTTTGTGATTATTTTTTTTTTAATTATGTTGAAAAGGGAATCAGAGGTCTAATTTCCATACTTGGGGGCTCCATTCTCCTAAGTAAAAATGGCTAATTAATAAGTGCCTTTTAGTTTAATATGTATAATAACTTATAGGAGAATGATTGTTACTCCACATTTGCTAATTTACTTTATTATTACCCCATACTTTCATAACATTTTAATGTTTATCAAGCACTTTCGCTTCTTTGATTTTCACAAGAGCATTCTGAGCTATGCAGAGATTAATATCCTCATTTTGTAAATGAATGAATTAGGGCTTAAGGAGTTTAAATAACTTCCGAGGCATAATAGCGTTTAGTGAAAAGGGTATGCACATGAGAGTCAGGAGAGCTTGAATTTGTATATGGATTTTATTAGTAACTGGCTGTAGGACCTTGGGCAACTTACTTATAAACTCCCTCTCACTCCCCACTCTTGCCAAGCTTCATTTATTTCACGTGTAAAATGGTAGTGTTATTCATCTCAAATCATTGTACAGAACAAATTACAAGACATATCTGAATTTAAAAAATATATATTTAAATGGTGCTAAGATTTTTTTTTTTTAACCAAGTCCAGTATTTTTTCCATAACGTCATGCTGTATAACAATAAACACAAGAGTAAAAACTGTTTGAGTTACATCCTCACAACTATACTGGAGACTTTGAAAGAAACAGCTAGTCAAAGAGTAAAGATGAATGGCTTTAATAGATCTAGCAGAGCGATCAACTGAACGTAAAGGAACCTAGAATGAACACTTACAGGGCTGGCAGGGTGGGGAGGGGCTGTATTTCAGATGCGGGATGTTTGCAACCTGAGAACTGAAAAGAGAAGGAATCTGGAAGGCTGATCACAGATACTAGTCTCTCCTAGTCTATGAATGTGAAGCACGAGATAAACAGTAAGGCAAAACAAGAACGAGGCCCAAAGACTCAGTGTTCTTCCTTCTGGCTAAAGGGGAGGGTCAACTTGGGAAGGCGAGTCTTGCTCTGTTTACACTTTCTCAGAAGGTCTTTGGGTGTGAGTAACTATTATCTGGGCATCTCTCGGACAGACGAGCTTTAAACACCAGCAGCTGAGATGAAAGGAGATCTGTGACTCTGAACGGGCTTCAGAAAGAAAACTTTCTCAATGCTGCCTTGAAGACAGACTGAAGGATCCCACTGAGATGTTTACAGGCTTCTGTCAGAAGAGACTCTAGTACACATCAGTCTATAAAGCTGAGAAAATCACCGAAGATTCCTTCACAAAGAATTGGATGCGACCCTCCCACTTCTTTCTCCTTAATCTTTTTTTGCTCTTTAATTTTTTCAGTCCCCCTTTCAACACACATTAATTTTAAACTTAGGAAATGTGCTCAAGGTCATACAGTAAGCAGAGGAGACACGAGTTGAACCCACGCCTGGCAAAAATCCCATCTTGTTCTCATTGATCCACACCTTTTTTTTTTTTAAATGTAATCTGAGAATCTTTTTTTTTTCCCCTGAAAGGAGATAGCATTTTTCAAGGGATAACCTAAGGCTCAGTGAAATTTTAGGTTGAACTTAGCACGCTTCATTTTTTAACATTCCTGTCAGAGATGACACCATTTCCCTTAGTTCATTTTAAATCTAATTGAGGAAAGCCATTGTATAAATAATAGGGGTGGGAGAGAGGGAAGCATTTGAGAATTGTCCTGGAGGGCTATCTCAGGTGCTTCTATTTCTACCCACTGGCAAACTGTGACCCAACAGACTAATGTCATATCAATTGGGAAGCATTTGGCCAAGATTCCTTAAGCAAACAATGCTCATATCCTACCCAAGATAAAAAGGATAATACCAGGAGAGAAAAATGTGTCACGGTGGCAATAAGAAAACATTTTCTTAATTTTGTACAAGACGAGGCTCTTAGGCAGTTGTCAATGTTATCTGTATAAATGCAGAGCAATGGTCTCACCCAGGGGTTACGAAGACAGTGACGAGGTCAGGCCAAGAGGGAGTAGGTCACCACTCATTGGGTGATGGCAGATGAAAAAGCAGCCCTTCTTGCTCACGAAACACCTGTGAGAATTCGGGCCAAGCTGCGGGCCCGGTGAACCTGCTTCTAATCACCTCTCCTTTCCCGCGAAAGGCTCTGCATGTTGTCTGCAGCGCACTTTCTGGGACTGCAACGCTTTACTTTCGTTCCCAAATGCCGGCTGACGTGACATTCCCTGGATGGACAGCTACAGCCCTTCGCTTCCATCGTAGCCAACGAGGCACCTGAAGTACTTGGTAATTTGCTTTTTGTGCTGTACATCCAAACAAGTTTATGGATTAAGAGAATGCATACATCCATATTGGAAACTAAAAATTGCATGCCAAGTTGCAACTAAATATAACTCGAAATGCATAAGACATGAAAACTGCAAAGTGGGATTTATTAAGGCATAGCAAAAGGTTGTCTGCTGTAAGGGTGAGTAGCAAAGAACATCACCGAGGGGAACTGTGAATGTCTGGCACGTATTTTTTTTTTTTCCTATACAGTTGCTTTTGCTAAAACCTGTATTTTACATCTTTAGAATCTTTCTGAAAAAGATGAAGGGAGTATAGTGATATTTGTGACACAGCCATGGGTTATGTGCTATTTAATATTCTGATTTTAACCAGTTAAATCAATCAGCAGACAATTACTAAGACCCGTCTGGTAAAAGGCATGGGGCTAGTTGACCCGAAGACCACAGAAGGACACAAATTTCTGTGCAAAGTTTGCAGCCTGCTTTTGAAGCAAGATAGAAGAATTCAGAAAGGGCATTGTTTATACTAAGACAAGATAGAATCAATTCTAGGTATGCGGCACAGACAAATGTTGTATACGAACAGGAGGAGGAGGACTGGCTTTGGATGATGCTGATATGAGGGCGTTATGATATAAATGTGAGACTAGTGATATGCTGGTTGCCAATAAGGTTAGTGGGAAGGCATTCTGGGAGGGGCCAAGAAGATGAGAGGAAGGACACCAGTTACACTTCAACCCTTATTCTTGCCTTCAGTCAGTCAGTGTTTATTGAGGACCTACTCTGTTTCCGTCAGTGCATTAGGTGCAAGGAAATACAGTGCTCAACAAGATCTATGTGAATTTACGCAGGGAGTTAAGCATATGATTGATTAGGAGTGTTGGCTCTGAGGGAAGAAGTGGAGTCCTAGCTTCATCAGTAGCTTACTAAGTGACCTTGAGCAAGTTCCTAATTCTAATATTTACTTCCCCTAGTAGTGATGTAAGACTGGCAGTTGTAGGGGCGCCTGGGTGGCTCAGTCAGTTAAGTGTCTGCCTTCGGCTCAGGTCATGATCCCAGGGTCCTGGGATGGAGTCCTGCATTGGGCTCCTTGCTTAGCAGGGAGCCTGCATCTCCCTCTCCCTCTGCCTGCTACTCCCCCTGCCTGTGCTCTCTCTCTCTGTCAAATAAATAAATAAAATCTTCATTAAAGAAAAAAAAAAGACTGGCAATTATAGTTTCCTTTTAGGGCTATTCATGAAGATTAAATGAAATAATGCATGAAAAGTACTCACACAGTGCCTGGCTTATAGTATTTGCCCCATAAGTGCGAATCCGGTCTGCTGGACTCCAAAGTCCCTTTCCCATCATGTTATCTTCCACCTTCCATCGTTCATTGGTGTTATTTCTCCCCCTTTACAGCCCCACAACTTTTTTCCAACACTCCTCCTCAGATGACTCATTTTATACTCACACATTAAATGCTACAGGGGCACGTATTTGGCCCTCTTCTCTTACTCCACGTATTTTATCCTGGGACACACTTTTCCTTTCACAATGGTTTTAACGACCATCGGGCCACTGGCGATTACCAACAGCTCATCTGTAACTTTATCCAAAGCTTCTCCTGTGAGCGCCAAAACCACAGCATCCTTGACATGTTCGCACTGTCATCCCAAAGCCAAACACCGCTCCATTTAAAATCCGCCCTTTTCTCCCTCTTGGGTTTGAAGACATTGTTCCCCCAGTTAGTCTTCAGGCACCAGCCTCGGAGTCAACTTAGGCTTTTCCCTCTTTCTCATCTTTCCACCTCCAATCAATCATCATGTCCTGTTAAATCTTTTTTTTACATTTTTTTTTTCAAATTCAGTTCCCTTTCTCTAGTGTTCTTGCTGCTTCACTTATTAAAGCTCTCATCATCCTAGAAATGGTCATTTGTAGGTGTGACGTGGAGCCCAATAATCTGCATCTTTCTAAATTCAGGTGTGTTCAGTGCCCCAGTCATCAGAACCTCTAACCTAGACTATGGCCCTTCTCCTTCCAAACTGTTCCTCATCGATCTGTCCTTGTTTTGGCTAAAAAATCTGATCATGACATGCACTTGCTCAAAAATATTCAAAGTCTCCTTAATATTTGTAGAATAGAAGGACCCAGTTTAAACTTTCCATCATGCCAAACAAGGCTCATGCTGCTGCCATCCTTCCCTGGGAGTCCAGTCTCAAGTTTTACTACTGGCTGTATGGGCGGTGCCTAAGGGCAAGGGTCTGGCAGAGAGACTACCTGGGTGCAAATCCTGGTAAGTAAAGTGAGGTTAATAATAGCACCCAGCCATCAGGTTCTTCTGATGATTAATTCACACACACACACACACACACACACACACACACACACACAGAATATCGTCTGTTAAGTAGTAAGGAATCAATACACATTGGCCATCAATACATCTTCCAACCCTCCTTGCAGCCCCCCACACTCAATATAAGTTCCAGCACTTCTATCTCTGAATGTTCTAAAAACATTTGTTTATCTTTCTCTCCCGCTCCCTAAACTGATTTGTTTACCTGATTTGTTTACCTTCTATTCCTATTAAACACTAATTTAAATGTCAACTCATTTTTGAAGCCTTTCTTGACTTAACCAGTCAAATGTAAATACTCTTTCCCTTCACTCCTCTGCTGCTGCTTTAATTCTACTAAATTGTTTGGATGTATTTCTCCTTTCCACAAGGAAGGTGTCTAGATGACTAAAGGAAATGGCTATGAACTAGACAGGTGCATAAGATGTACCAAAGGCGCTTTAAAAATAACACCACTGTCTCACATGGCACATCTTACATTGGGAGGAAGAGCATACGATGGTAACACACAACGGTATTTAAACACCATTGGCTCTAAGAATTTAAGTTATTGGGGTACCTGGGTGGCTCAGTCACTTAAGCATCTGCGTTTGGCTCAGGTCATGATCCCAGGGTCCCTGCTCAGCAAGGAGCCTGCTTCTCCCTCCCCCTCTCCCTCTGCTTGCTTCTCCCCCAACTTGTTCTCTCTCTCTCTGTCAAATAAATAAATAAAATCTTTAAAAAACAGGAATTTAAGTTATTACTATGAAGTTCAATAGAATTTTTCAAGTTTTCCAAGATCATGTTGTTTGGCGCTCCCCACTGGGGGCTCTCGTATTCCCTGGAACCTCTAGGACTAGCACACTGCCTGACCCACAACTTTAACTATTCTTCATAGCATTTAGGCTGTTCAAACTCAAGTTTTTCCAGCTAGGGCTTAAGCTTGTTGTGCAAAGCTGTGTTTCAACTATATGAGGTGGAGAGGAGAAAATGAATATGACTTGCATGTATTTTGCTGGATGAGACGTCTTTCCGGCGCATAGGTTGGAGGTCAATACACTGCCAGAAGATTTCAGAACCTGAAACTCAGGGATGGTCTATCAGCATGTGTGGGGACTTTGTCCATCAGGTATTCATGATGGTGCAAATCCTGCTCCATCGCCAGCAACTTCCCGTGGGCGTCCAGGCACCCACAATGGGGCACCGGGCTCTAGAGTTCAGTTAAGAAATGGCAACCGGTGCTAGTGAATCAGGGCAAGCCAGAGCCCAGGACACACACGTGCACCTAGTGCAGATCTTTGCTGTGACTCTTTTGTCTCTGCAACCTATTGAGGCTGTGCCTTTGAGGTTAGAAGCAGCACAAGCCTTTGGAAAAGACGCGTGTATGCCTGTATGACATCCCGCTGCCATTCTCTGGCTTTTGTGTTTTGGCTACCTGCCACTGAAATGAATGGCTTTCAAATTGCTTCAAAAGTGAAATGGCACTTTTGTATAATTTCACAACAAGGGAGCCACTCTTAATCTTTTTAAACTGACTTAGACACTTGTCAGTTATTTGAAGGGGTTTATAACTTTGTCACCTATGTAGTCATTCAGGTTCTTAAAAAGCAAGTGCAGTCGATAAGAGGAATACTTTTTTTTTTTTTTTTGGCAGAAAATGTAGGCACTAAAAACATTATTTGACTTGAACCTGATTCTGAGCATTCGGCACCTTTCCTCTAGGTTTCAGACCTCCTTCTACCAGCTTGAAGGTTTTACAAACTGGGTAAAGGACATCAAAGACTTTTCCACAATTAATCTCAATGCATTTTTTTCTCTCTGTGCATTTGTCAAATATCTTGTCCCTTCAGTTGGAGTTCATCATTTGGTTTAATATCACCAGATTGTTACTTATCATGAGTCTTTAAAATTCATTTTTATTTCTCATCTTTATCATACTACCTATAAATAATTCTGGCATTGGGTGGGCTGACTTTCGTCATGGGGTGGGGAAGCAGATTCCTCCATATTATCATATTTTAAAATAAAAATATCAATGACTCTGGTGCAGAAAAATGAAAAGCTTAAAGGTTTTACTTTTTGTGTACTTTGGAAGGTAGCACCCGTTTCAGAAACACTTTTAGTGCAACAGGAAAGAAAAGAGGTTAAAAAGAAAAAAAAAAAACTCAAATAAATAAAAAACATCTGGTCTGACAACTTGTATAAGTTCCAGACTCCTGCAACTTTAAACTGCCAAGCCTTAAACCTCTGAAAGTCGAGATTTGTAATGGAAATGCTAGCTGACCCTTCAAAGGCTTAAAGGGACACTGTCAAATAATTTAGGGTCAAATTTTGACCAAGCTTTAAATTGTCATAATCTGGTGGGAAATACGTCCCAGGTTTAACATTTTTTTTTTTTTGTAATTTTGCATTTAATCACAAAAACCAATGCAAATATAACGGACACTGTTCTTTAGAACCGTCCTTTAGAGTCAGAAGTCAATAAAAATGAGCAAATTTCTTCTTTCCATGATCAGAGATATGCTGACAGGAAATCTGTGCTATTGCTATAAAATCAACACGTATGTTGTATTGCGTACACGTGCGCCACCACAATCAAGAGACACAGACGTGTGTGAACAAACGCTTATGTGTGAAACACCTGAAAGTTTTCAATTGCAATGTGAAGTGTAGACATTGTCAGATATCACAACCCAGTTTTATTGTCATTACATTTGGCTACTGGAAGATGTCACTTAGGTAGACTTTGCTCCTTGCTTTCTTTGTATTTCCATGCGGCGTGGCCCCCAAATTCTGTTAATGAAGGTCAAACCGTCTTAGAGTTATGAAAGAAATTCTATAGTCAAGTGTTGGCAACGACTTTCTTCAATATTTGATGTTTTTATGTTGGCTTCTTTACCGATTATTCTTTAGATTCAAATCTTGGCAATTCTTTTTAAATTGCCTCCAAAGAAATTTTTGGTAGTTTTTCCTGAAATCCCTGACGATCCAGCTTAATCTTGGCTTACAAGAGAAAATGTCTTACAAATATTCACTTGAATCGAGGTCAAACATCTTCAGACACTGTTTCCTGCAAATCTCTGATAGCAATAAGCCCATGTATTTTTGTCAGAACATTCTCGGGTAAGGTAAACAGGGCATCATTTAATACAGCCCATCCTATGAGAAAGTGGTGAGCGGCAGAATTATACCCACGCGCTAACAAAATCAAAGAGTTATTTGCCACTTGGTATTTTTTTTCCTTAGAAATTAATTCCTAAAAACACAATCAGCTTTTCAACAGAGGGAAATCTCAACACAAGAGGAATAAAAGAAAAGTGCATAATAAATTGTAAGGTTGCCAAAATATTTCATGAAATACTCAAATGATATTTGCGATAATTATTTTAAATTCAATATGGACAGAAAGGTGCAGGAGAACCAAATAAAAGAACAGGAGAATAGAAGATGATGAAGTGCTATCCTGCCTGGGGAAGGAGCATCTCAAGAGTGTTTGCAGAAAGTATTTATTTCTTTTGTTTAATCCCCCCTCCACCTTCTTATGAAACATCAGAAACTGGTCACTCCCAGAGACAAGGTATAGAAAGAGATAAATGTGTGGTCTTATCTGATATGGCAAATTGACTGTTTCTACAGTTTCCTTGTATCTGTTTCCAGTCAAGCGTGGCCATGCTGAGGAGAGAATGCTTGGGGTTCCTGAGTGAATGGAAGCTGGTGGGTGTGTGCTGCTTGCAAAGTGTGTCCCTTTTTAGCATCTCCTTCTTTGCATTTTTGGAGAGACTGGTATAAAGAGAGAGAGAGAGACGGGAGAGAGAGATTGTGTGTTTAAGAGACACACACACACACACACACACACACACACGAAGAATGTGAGAGATGGAAGCTTTTGAAGAGTTCAAAATTCAGAGCACTAATATCATCCCTACTTTTCTGTCATTCTTGTCATCACTTAGTCTCTGGATTTTCTTCTCAGGTTCGCTGTGTGCTAAGCTTCTCTGACAACCAGGTTCAAAAGAAGTGAAAACAAACAAGGAAGTTTACACCACAAGCCATGAATAGGAAGCTCAGCTTGTGACTCAACACCATATAAACAAAGAAATTCCCTGATAGGAACAACCACCCATCACGGCCTTTGTCCCGCAGCATCTGGTTACAAGCAGACGCCTCTTTGGTGGCTGTGGAGTGAGGCCTGTGGAAGAGCCTGGTGCCAAGCTCCCCGCCATGGGTAATGGCTTTGCTTGCGTTGATTTAAGCCTAACCCTAGGTACTGGGAGGCCGTTTTGCTCGGGTGCCATGATTCTTTCCAAAACAATCAATAGTTATGAATATACACTCATAAAACTTTTCCAATGAAGAAAAAAATATATATGGTTTAAAATGTAATCAAAAATCAACGCGACCATTTGAATCTGAGTATTACTGCATATTACTTCCTTTGGTGCAATGAAAGGTCATGCAGTTATATATTGCCTTTAAAAATCAGTGAATGCATAATAGTTTTTGCTACTCGGAACGAGAATCATTAAACAAATTCATAAATCAACGAAGCATACAGATGCATTTAATTATCATTTCTGCTCAGATGGTTGGTTTATATAATGTGATTGTTTACAGTTTCCCAGTATTACACTGGAAAGGCTTGGTTGGGCCACTTCATATTTCATACTGTCCTTATTTAAAAACTTTTTATTTTTTAATGGCAGTGAGAAAGCATAGTCTTAGAAAGCTCTTCACTGTGAACCCTTTCTGTTGCAGCTGTTTTGTTGTTACCTACTCTTGGGCTTTCTTTTCTTTTTTGACATTTCTAAGATCTGGCTCTCCAGCTCAAGAATTGGCATCTCACTTTTTCCTTTAGCCAGGCTTAGGGAAATCATCGCAGGTTTTTAACCACGTTGCCTTTGCTATAGACCTAACGTACTAACTGTAGCTTTTAGGGTCAGAGAGGTGGAGCAGATGTAAAGGAGGGGCGACTTTGAAGACGTCAGGGTCTGCGTAGCACGTAGAAACATTGCAGTCCCCGAGGATGCGTCTGTCCCGACCCTGTTTAAAAACACCAAGCGTGGCTGAATGAAGTCAGCGATGAGTGTGTGTTTGGGAGCGGTGGTGGTGATGGTGGGGTGTGTGTATGTGTGTGTGTGTGTGTGTGTTTGAATCTTAGCTCTAGAAGAAGGTAAAATCTGTTAGACTCGAAGGCTATAATCCTTTTGGGGGCTCTGCTCTGCTTTCCAGGCCCACTGGGGTGGCGTGGCACTTCTGTGGCTCTGCAGGGTGGCCCCACCCCTTAGGTTCTGTGGTGGGAGTAGCAGCCCGAATGATCTCTGAATGCCTCAGGGCTCTTTTTACTTTGTCTGGAAAAATAGCACGTTTTGCAGACAAACAGCCCTGTGGTCTGGTCCTAGAGAATCCCCGAAGTCCCACAGCCTTCCTGCCTTCCGTCCTACTTCCTCAGTGCCCCTTAGTTCTGACGATGCAGGGTCTCCCCGTGTGATCTCTCTGCCTGCCCTCTGCTCAGACTGCCGCAGGCCGTGGTTTGCACTCAGGAGCTCTGTATCTAATGGCTGTGCCGCCAGGCACTCAGTGTTTTCTTCAGCACTAAGTGAGAAAATGAGAACAAATGAGAAGAGGGAGAGAATTGAGAACAAACTTTCTCGGCTTTTTGCAAGACGGAGGCGTTGAGAATTTTCCAAGTCTCCCAAGTTATGGTTCCTTTTGCTGAGCAATTCCTTCTTCAATTCCTCTTCTTCTTCTTGCATTTTACTATGAGCAGGAAGGAGAATTCGGGCCTCAGCCTCAATATGTTACCTAGAAATCTCCTCTGCTGAATATTCCACTTCACCACTCTCCTGGTCTACCTCCCCTGAAATGCTAGAACAGGATTCAGTCAGGCCCTCCGACATTCTATAATAAGGATCACTCTTCCAATAACCAATCACCCAGTTTCCAATCGCCTATTCCTCATTTCCATCTGAAACCTCACTGGAGGGGCCATTAAGGTGCATATTTCTACCAACATTCTGTTTCTGATTATGCCCGCATTCTTTAAGTATATGGAAGTTTTTCCTCCAGCTCTCTTCTTTTCCTTCACCTCACGTTTAACATCCATTTTCCTACCAACAGTCCCTTCACAGACATCTCAACGTTTTCAGGCTTGCGCCTCGAAACTCTTGCAGCCTCTCCCCACCATCCTGTTCTAAAGCCACTTCCACATTTTGAGGTATGTTATAACAACACCCCACTTCTCCATAACAACATCTGTCTCTGTCTCCTCAGGCTGCCACAGACTGGGTGGCTTAAACAGCAGAAATTTCTCGCAGTTCTAGAGGCTGTAAAGTGTGATACCAAGGTGCTGGCCAATTTGGTATATGGTGAGACCTCTCTGGTTTACAGATGTGTTCATATAGCAGGGAGAGAGAGAGAGAGAGAGAGAGGAGGAGAAAGATGGCGAGAAGTTTCTTTATTTTGTTATCAGCCACAGTCCTTCCAATTGGATTAGAGATCCTTATGACCTCACTTAAACTTCATTACCTCCTAGAGACCCTATCACCAGATACAGTCACATTAGGGAGTAGAGTTTCAACATATGAATTTGAGGGGGACAAAATTCAGTCCATAGCAGTCTCTGATGCTGTTGTCATAGAATCTGGAATGCAGAGTATGTAGAATTTGAATGAAGATCATATCCTTGAAGTAAATGTAGTTTGCCAAATTGTTCCTTCTGATTATGACATTATAATGCCACAAATGTGGATGGGTGTTTACACTAGTCAAAAGGATTAGAATAACTGCAAAAATGTGACTGTGACCTATTTCTACATAAATATGATGGATAACTTTCATTTTGCAGATATTTTGCAAGCCTGAGTAAGAAGCATTATATTCCCAGGTGAGTATCCCCCACTCCATCCCCTTTTACCTCCCGCCCCCCAAATACCTGTCACATTTCTCAGCATGCAATTTAGCTTTGGGTTAACAGACAATACTTTTATAAACTTGCTGCAGAAACTGTTATGGAAAAGCAAAGTATTACTGTTGCTGTATTATATCTTGTCACAGAAAATCAAATGTGAAACAATAGAGGCTAGAACTATAAAAAATTATTTATTCATAAAATTCAGAATCCAAGAGCAGATCCAACAAAAGCTCAAATCCTTTGAAATGGTACTTAGGTAAGTGAATAGAATATATAATGAATATTCCAAACTTCATAATCTCAATTGAACATCTACATTTTTACTAACAAATTTTAGAATATGATTTAAAAATTCCTTAAGCATTAAATTGTACATCATTTTACAGTTTCTTCCTTCCTATCTTCCTTTCTGCCTTTCCCTCTCTTTCTCATTTTTTTATTAAATAATTCTAAATCTAGGACAGTTATGGCTAGTAGGCCAAAAGCAGCTCACCTAAATTTTCCAGGTGCTGTACAGATGCTCCGACATGAATATTTATAAAGAAAAAGTTGTTCTATATATGTATTTTTCATTCTGGCATTAATGGATTAATATCTCCTTCTGATATTTTAGCAAAATACTATTAGTCTTCCCATTACTTCTGGAAAGGGGTTTGTGGGGATTGGGATAGATGGGACAATGTAGCAGGATGCATGGCTTTCAAAACTTATCGGGCCAAAGTGTGGTTCTTTAAAAATGATTATGCATTGATGGAATCCGGCAGCTATTCTTGAGATTAAATGTGTCACCGTGGATAAGATAGAGAGAGAGTGAGTGAGAAAGAGAGGAGAGATTTTTCTCCTTACCTTGGCTGGGGTCTGGGCTTAGTGATGGACTTAGTGTTTAGGCTGCCATAGCAAAAATACCATAAACTGGGTGACTTATAAACAACAGAAATTCATTTCTCACAGTTCTGGCAGCTGAGAAGTCCAAGATCAAAGCACAGGGAGATTTGGATTCTGGGTCATGGCTGGCCGTCCTCTCACTGTAACCTCACATGATAGAAGTGGCCAGGGAACCTCTTTTATAAGGCTCCAGACTTTTTATAAAACTCCACCCACATGACCTAGGTGCCTCCAAAGTCCTCACCTCCTACTGCCTCCACACGGTAGGTTAAGTCTTCAACATCTGAAGGGAGGGGTGGTGGTGGGACACAGACATCCAGTCCATCAATAACAGTGACTTACGTCCGACCAAACACTCTTTGAGAACAACCCTAGATTTAGATTTGGTTCAAGAAAGAGAGAAGGTGCCATGTGAGTTCTAAGGCTACGTCATGAAAAGGGTAGTTTCCATCTGGCTCTTCTTCTCCTGCTTCACTCACTCTAGTGGAAGCCAGATGCCATGTTGAGAGGCCTGTGGAGAGGCCTCGTGTTAACAACCAGCACCAACTTCCCAGCTTAGTGAGTGAGCCACAGGGGAAGTTCAGTCAGCTCAATGGTCTCCTTCCTCTGAAAAGGAATGCGTGTATCTTTATTTCAACACATCCATGTACCCACGTTAGTTTCTTATGAAGAATTTATAGTATGGGGACACCTGGATGGCTCAGTCAGTTTAGTGTCTGCCTTCAGCTCAAGTCATGATCCTGGGGGGTCCTGCGATCAAGCCCGACAGGCAGCTCCCTGCTCAGCGGGCAGCCTGTTTCTCCCTCTGCCTCTGCCTGCTGCTCCCCCTGCTTGTGCTCTCTGTCAAATAAATAAATAAATAAACAAACCTATCTTTAAAAAATTTATAGTATAAAATTTTACCAATAATAAAATATATAATAGTCTTTATTATAAATTATATATCCTTACACTTCAGTATGATCGGTTCCTGTTTCTTGCAAATTTTATTATCAGTTTTTGTAACTTATCTCCAACAAGACTCAGAAAATCAGATTTTGGATAAATTGATTACTAATCAATTCAGGAAAGAAATCACTCATTGACAAATGAGTGTAGTTTTGAAGTGAATGCTGGTTGATATTTTTATCTACATCAATGACTAAAACAAAAGCAGAAAAATAAACACATCAGCTGGAACTTCACTTGTTCATCAATAGCATGAGTGACTTCTCTGCTGAATTAGAACATAGTTTTTGAATACTGGAAAAATACTCCCTCCATTTTTTTTTATGTGATTGATAATGTGATACCTATGGATACAACACACTTTAAAAAATAGTCTGCATTATTAACATTTTCTGCACCACTCTCCTAAGCCTAGGCAATTAACAAAACAATAAATCAAGACCCAGTTTATAAGGTTTGTCCATTTCTGCTGTATAAAAACTTCACGCCATGGCCATTTTAAACCTACCGATTTATGTCACAAAATGTGGACGTGGGAAGCGATGCAGTGTAGCCCAAGGCTCTATGGTGTTTCCATCACATAGAGAGAAAAGAGCTAAAAACCTCAAAAGCATGGATTGTAGTAAAACAGTAAAATTTATATTAGAAAGTGATTAGTTTTGATTTTTTTACCTTTGATTTTGATATAAATCATTTCTTTTTTTTTTAAGATTTATTTATTTGACAGAGAGAGAGACAGTGAGAGAGGGAACACCAGCAGAGGGGAGTGGGAGAGGGAGAAGCAGGCTTCCTGCTGAGCAGGGAACCCAATGCGGGACTTGATCCCAGGACCCTGGGATCATGATCTGAGCCCAAGGCAGACACTTAATGACTAAGCCACACAGACGCCCCTGATTTTGATATAATTCATTTCTATGTTGTGATGAGCACTGGGTGTTGTATGTAAGTGTTGAATTACTGAATTCTACTCCAGAAACCAATATTGCACTGTATGTTAATTAACAAAATTAAAAAAAAAAAGTTTAAGACAATTCTTGAAAAACATAATTTAATGGTAAATTTAATTATACATTTTAATTTAAGAAATATATAATTCAATATAATTTCAGTAACTTTAATATAACTTTAATATATTTTAATTTTTAATACTGGCTATTTAACATTAGCTTGTGAAATTTCTGAAAATTTAAGAGCCATCTTTTGTAAGCCATAGGAGCCGGCTCCAGCTCACCACTGCTGTGGGCCCAGTTGGGGCTGTGGATGACTAAAAGCCTATCGAACAGGAGCCCCTGGGCGGCGCAGTCGGTTAAGCGTGGGCCTTTGGCTCAGGTCATGATCCCAGGGTCCTGGGACTAAGTCCCGCATCGGGCTCCCTGCTCAGTGCGGACCCTGCTTCTCCCTCTGCCTGATGCTCCCCATGCTTGTGCTCTCTTTCTCTCCAATAAATCAAATCTTTAAGAAGAAAAAATAAAAAAGCCTATTGAACTGCTTAACAGCCACCCTGTGAGGGAGCCTGAGTCAGAATCACCCAGCTAAGCCACTCCCAGATTCCTGATGCAGAAACCCTGTGAGAGACAAAAATGTTTATTGTTGTTGTTATAAGCCACTGTGTCTTAAAATAAGTTGTTATGCAGCAACAGACAGCTCATAATCATACAAACTTTATATTAGCCATAAACTCTCAGTAAAACATAAAAGAATCATATTTCCTTAAGAATAAAAGAACAAATCTTATCAAGGTAAGATAAAAACAGGGCGCCTGGGTGATGCAGTCGTGGGGCTCCTGGTTTTAGCTTGGGTCCTGATCTCAAGGTTGTGAGATTGAGTTCTGCACTCAGCACCGAGTCTGCTTGGGATTCTCTCTCTCCCTCTGCCCCTCCCCCCTGCGCACACATGTGCTCTCTCTCTCAAAAATAAATAAGTAAATCTTTTTTAAAAAAATGATAAGATAAAGAAGAAAGCATAATTAATTTTGCATTTTTTGGGAAAATTTTACACGCAAGAAAAAAATGATCTTTTTTTAATGACAAAATGATTACAAAAACAACATTTAGCTGTTCGATATGAGTCCTGAGTGTTAAGGGAAAGGAAATCACTAATGACATGATCTGCATAGAAAATTTGGATGCTTCAAACGTAATTGTTTCATATAGAAAAATTGCTTTATGATTTCTGAGAACTTAAAAGCTGAATTTGCTGATTTTTATTTTGACTTGTTCCAATTTCATTATTTGATTCAGACACAATATTCTTTTCATAAAATATTCTACCAATCACAAATTCATGGGAAATATTTGTTAAATAATTAACTACGATAAAAATTAACAATCCAGGGGCACCTAGGTGGCGCAGTCGTTAAGTGTCTGCCTTTGGCTCAGGGCGTGATCCCAGCGTTCTGGGATCGAGCCCCATATCAGGCTCCTCCGCTATGAGCCTGCTTCTTCCTCTCCCACTCTGTCTGCTTGTGTTCCCTCTCTCGCTGGCTGTCTCTGTCAAATAAATAAATAAAATCTAAAAAAAAAAAAATTTACAATCCAAAATACTTATTAAAGTTAGAAGACAAATATGCCTGCAAATGAACATGGAAGTTAGTTGGCTAAGGTTGCCTAAGCTTAAATATGAACATTGAACAACACCATCCTTTTGTGTATCGGATGATGTCCCATTTGAATATTTCGGTTTCTCAATACAGTAAAAAAATTTTCCGTCTCTTTTTCTTTTCCCTTCCCTACAACCTTCCCCACTTTAGGCACACAAAATTGGATCAATCATTAATCACACAAATTATAACTCTTGACTCACTCTCATCATTAATCCATGCATGTCCTTCATTTATTTATTTTACTTTTTTTTGTCATATAATGACCCCAGGTCAATTGTCACTAAATCCCAAAACCAGACTATTGGCAACAATTTACACTTTTTTGAGTCTTACTTCCTTAAACTATCACATAATTATTGTCCACCTGAGGGACTATGGAATGAATGTTTGTGTCCTCCACAGATTCGTATGTTGAAACCCTAACTAACCATCAGAGTGAAGGTATGAGGAGGTGAGGTGTCTAAGAGGTAGTTAGGTTTAGAAGTGGTCATGAGGGTAGAGCTGCTGTGACGGCATTAGTGCCTCATAAAAAAAAGAGCTACCAGAGCTTACTGTCTCCACCACATGAAGATATGGCGAGAGGGTAGCCATATACAAGTCAGGAAGAGTGCCCTTGCCAAGAACAGAATTTTCCAGCCCCTCTTCGTCTTGGACTTCTTAGCTTCCAGAACTATAAAAAATAAAATGTCTGCTGTTTAAGCCACCCGTCTATACCATTTTATCATAGCAGCCTGAGCTGACTCAGACATGAAGAAACTATAGTTCTGAATTTTGTTCATCTTTTACTAGCTTTAAGAAAAAATATTATTGTATACACTTAAAACTAGAACAAATAACTTCTTATTAAAGGAAGATTGTTGTACAACAATAATCAAATAAGTGTTGTTATTATTTTCTTTACATATACCTTAATTTTTTTTATTTTAGGGAAAAAAATGTTACTTGCATTTTACTTGTTTACTTGTTACTTAACATTTCTAGAAAAACAGTGCAATCGGGAAAACATTGATGCTGTGATAAAGATCCAGACTTTGCAAACAGAAAGAGCTAAGCTCAAATCTAAATCGCAAAACTCACTTGCTTTATGTCAGGGGGCAAGTTGGCTAACATTGTGGACCTTGATTTTTTCATCTATAGGGTGGGGGACAATAATGCTGATTCCATTAGTCTGTTATAAAGACAAAATAAGACACTAAATGCATACTTAACACATGCATTAAGAATTCAATTAGGAAAAATAAAGTTACTTAATGGAAAATTAAAATTTATTAGATTACTTCAATTTTCTTTTTCTTTTTTTTTTCAATTTTCTTTTTTTTAAAGCCTGGCTGAAGGGGTTGACTCAAGTAAATTTGAATTCTACTGACGTCTATCTAAAATTATACCCAAATAGCCAGATGGAAATTTCCCAACTATTGTTTGTTGTAAAATGGTGACTTGACCTATGAATCACAGCAAAGGCATAGCTTGATATCAGTAGAATAGCCAAATTCAGACAGCCAATCAGTGTCTTTCAAAACCATCACAAAATAAACAGAAAATTGTTGAAAGTCACGTGATAGATTAGAATACAGATCTAATTTGGTGTGATCAATCCCAGTGTAACTCCATGTTTCTCAATATTTGCTGTAATTTCTATAGATTCTTAACATCGAATCTATAACATGTAGATATTTAAGTGATTTTTTTAGTGGATTAACAGGAATTTATAATGAGAATTTTATTAGGGGGATAAAACTGCAGGAAATTTTGATTGTTATTAAAATTGTCTATTCTTAAGTACTTATGCTTTATATGTTATAATTCCAGCCCTGTAGTGGGGTATAAAACAATCTTTGTTTCTCAAGCCCTGTGTCCAAGAAATCTGACTGCCACTATCTCAGAAAGTCCTGTTCCACTCGCGGAGACAGTCGGCACACAGTTTGAGGGGAACGCATTTGCCTATCCAACATTAACCACTATTCATCTTCTATTTTTTCCTTAGAAATAACTAGTTTTCATGCAATTCACACTTTCTACAGGAAAATGTAAAAACTTAAAATTTGAATGTGCATTTGTTTTAGTTTAAATTTTGATCCAACATAGATACAATTACTAACATTTATCACACTAATTGGTACTAATTCTCCATTAGTTTTCATGGGTTTTAGCAGATAGTTACATAATGGATACATAACTGTGTATAACTCCCAGTGAGCTCTACAAACATATTTTTATGAAAACATAGAATCATCTAGTAATGTGATCACATGAAAGTAACATAAGTATCACTTCCATTAAAATGCTCAAGAATCAGAATTAAATAAATAGTAAGTTGTTACTTTAAACCTGAAAAGAACCTGATTTTATATGGAAAATATAAATTCTCAGTTGGTAGAGAAAACTGATGTTTGAAGTAAAAGATGCTTAAGTGTTTAAATGCCAGGCAATGAAATAAAAGTATAAAAATAGGCCTACATAAGAAACGAATCACGGTTTTCTAAAAGGCAAATCGCCCAGCTGATAAATCATTTTTGTGCTGTCTGCCCTGTGTGAATAGGCCAAAGAGATGACATGTCTTTTAAATAAATCTAGGCGCCTCTCTCATTTAAACTCTCTTTGCTGCTATATTTATTCCAGGAACTAAAATAGTCCCATGACCTTTCAAAAAAACCCACTTTTACTCTTAAAAGAATCAATTTGAATTTCCTGTTAAATCTAACATTTTAATTTTGTTTCTTCTACGGACATAGGCTTGAGCACAATTTTTAAGCCAGGCTGTGTAATTTCGGAATGTCTTAAAACATGCCTGTTACCCCAGCTCCATGTTATTTTAGGGATACATTATCAAGAAATTATTACTTTTTTCACCAACTGTTGTAACCATCCATTACCTTAAAAATGTTAACAAGTTTCAAATAGATGCTTAGGAGCATGTTAAAATAGAAGTCAGCGGACTAGTACATGCTTATTGACAACGTGAAGAATGAGCGTGTTTGGGAGAAGGCCTTTAAGACCTAAGGATTTCATTTAAAAAGACTTTTGCTCCTTAAAAACCTCCCAGGAAAGAATGCTGGGCGATTTGAACTTATCAGGCATCAACCTAAATAAGGTTTGTTCTAGAATGAAGTTCTGTATAGACCATCTCACACTGGAGCACACATTTCCTCTCCTTTTTTTCCCTGAGTATGCCTCTAAATTCTAAAACACCACTGAGAAAACCACTTTCTTATCTGGTGTGCCACAGACTTGTACCATCGATTTAATTTGGTCTTCACATTTTTATTGTCATAGAAATACTGCCAAACTGCCTCTTCTTTTTTTTTTTCTTTTAATTTTAATCATAAATGAGTGTTAGAGATGGTTTTGGCCATAGATAATGTGTGAATGCTTCTTAGAATGAGTAATTTCCTTTGACACTGCAATTTAATTCCCTTCCTATTCAGCCAGGACCATGGAAAGTCCAATCAGATGACCCTGGACCCTAGAAGAGAGAAAAGATTGCTTCTGTACCAGAAGCATTGATGTGGACTCATGACCCAAGCAGAAGTTGGGCAAAAGGATTTTGACTCTTCAAAAAGCAGAGGCTTGGATAGTAGCGATAAGGTTAACGTGTCCTCCTATTGTTAATTATATACTGAAAAGCATGAGACAGAATAAAATATCAATCTTCTTACATTAAATCTATATTTTGAAATAAGAGTTAATAACATATTATTTGTTGGTGACAGCATCTTCAAATTACTTTCATTAGAAAATGTCAAAACACTAACACATAACTTTCTAATAAAAGGGACCTCTTGTAAAGATAATATTATTCAAAGTATATTCTTCAGATTTCTCATTTATTCATTTGCTACATGATATTTTTGAGCACACTTTACATGACCCATTCTTCCAGGCACTGGGTACTGAAATGAATAAGTTCCTTTCGATGGTCTCCTAGGGGGAAGAGATCCAGGTAAACAGAGAATTGTTAACACAAGGCAAATCACGAGTCCTGCTATCATAGAAACATGAATACAAAATACAGAGGAAAGAGCACCTGAACCCAACACGGCTCAAGGTTAAGCTGAATTCAGAGGAAAAACCTGGAGTTTGCCAGTCAGAGAAAAGAAAGAAAGGCATCCCAGGCAGAAGGGTGAGCGTGTACGAAGGTAGGAAGAAGGACAAATGTTGGGAGACGTCAGTACTGGAGCTGTGAATTAGGGACTCCCAAGATGCGGGTGGGACCTACAGCCGCAGCAGTGAGTCTCCCCTGCAGTGAGAGGACCTTCTAAGAACTGAAGCCCAGGACTAAGTATCAGGTGAGGGACTAAAGGAAAAAACGAGGGAACCAATAAGGAAGAAGCAGAAAAACTTACAATTCAAATTTCAAGCTATATTTATTTTCTACACACTGTGGTAGGAACTGGGGAGACAAAATCAAATCAGTCATGGCTCCGAGTCTCGGGGTGCTTTCAGTAAAGCTGAGAAACCAATATAGCAAGTAGTGTGGTTATGATTGTGTGTGTGTAGCACCTATATGGATATGTTGCTTAAGGCATGTGGAATCAGGCTGTCTGAGTTTGAATCCTGATTTTTTTTTCAGTTATCATTAATTGATTAATTATAATCGTAAGCAAATTCCTTACTTATTGGCGTACTTCAGTGGAGTGCCTTTCCTACAGTGATGCTGCAAAATGGAACATAATAATCCATGGAAAGACATTAGTTTTTGGCACATTTTAATTCTCAGTAAATATCAGTTATGACACACGCACACATACACAGGTATTATAGGAACACAGGCTACATCTAAATTAGACTCAAGATTCAAGAGAGAGTAAACTGTGAGCTGAGTTTTGTAGGATGAGTAAGTTAGTGCCACAAAGAAGATCGGGAGAAAAACATTCCAGGCACTAAAATAGTGTAATGAGATGAGAGAATAAGAAAAGAGCTGAAACTCTCAAAACAAGAGTAAGAAGAGGGCATTTTAAGACCCAGAGATCAAGAGCAGAGTTTTAGGAGAGGCTGTACCACGTGCTTGTCAGAAGCTTGACACTGAAGTCAAACTCTCTGGGTTCAATTTCTAGCTCTGCCATTTGGAGGTTGTTTGAATTTAGTCAAGTGACATAATCACTCTGTGGCTCAATGTCCTCATCTTCAAAAGAGAGATACCAATATTTCCTACAGGTGGAGCAAGGAATAATACAGAACATTGTCTGCATCGTGCATGCTGAATGCTATGGAATTATTAACTAGTGTTACTGAATTCCCAGGTTTATGGTGGAGTTGGCCCAAAGCAACGTCTGTGATTAGATGCCCTAAGCATTCTTTGCCTTTTCTTAGTTAAGTCACTTAATTTCTATCACTATGAACTCAAAGTTAGCAGCCAGGTAGCATTAACCCTTGTACTATGAGTTAATATCTAAGTGCTTCGTCTAGACTAGATGCCAAAAAAGGTTGTTGACTGTATGGTAAGAGGAGTGTTAACTGTGGTAAACCAACATTCCTTCAGGGTAGACAGTTTCTAAAATAATCATATAGCTAAATATTTTCCCTACTTAGAGAAGGCTCCTGGAAAAAAACAGGAATTGAAATTTGAGAGTCCCATTTCACAGACTTAAGAACTCTGGCCCTATTTTGACCTCCATTTGCAAATTATATGCCTGAAGACTTGAGAGAATCACAGAATTATAATGCACATCCTAGAACCTCCAATGACTGGAAATGACCATTTGATGCAATCTTATGTTCTAAGAATTCCTTTGAACAAAAGAATATGCCATGTATAAAATGTATGGGAACTGTTGTTAGCAATTTTTGTTTGTTTGTTTGTTTGTTTTGTTTTCAACCAGATCCTACAGACCAATAGCAATCCTAAAAGAAAATAGATCTGGACGGTGGAATAACTTGCTGACGAACTTGGAAGAAGACGGTGTATTAGCAGCCATGGAAGCCAAAGGAAGGCTCAGTCTCTTCTAGTTTAAAGCAAACGGTATTTCTCTGAGAGATCTCATCATGCTAGAATGACACATGCAAAAGTTTATGAACTCTTTCAGAAGGATCAGACCATCAAGACACCCCAAATGAGGATGTTCTCTTCCCACTCTTGAGGGTTATGGTGTTTAACCTTGTGCACTAACAGCCAGAGACACATTGGCCCAGCTGCACTTCATCTTAACAACCCTCAGGGACCTGGGCAATGAGCACAAGAAAATCACCAAGGCAATGAACATGTATTCCCAACTCAGAAGGAACATCAAGGAGATGGATACAATGAACTGGCTCTATGAAGATTTAGTCTCACCTGGTTGTGTGTCTGGTTAATATTTGAAAATAGAAAATGATTTCTACTGAACATTAAGAGTGAAATAAAGGGGAGGTTGCAATACCTTACTGTGTAACTATTTCTTTTTCCAATCCTTGGTTAGTATCCCAGAGTCACAGTCCTATTTTTATCAGTATATTTATAAAAAGTAGCATTATTACAGCTTGCACAAACAATTTTCAGAAATTCGGTTCTGAATGTTACAGACAAGAAAGGGAGGTGAAACAGGTCTGGAAGTGGCAGATTGGCACGGTAGAGGAGAACTCTGACAAGTCTGCTGAACGTTAATCAGGAAGGAAAGGAATGATAAAGTGAAGGTCATCACAATGGGACTCTGATAGTAATCGCTCTTGTCTCACAAACAGCCACACTTAAAGCAGCCTTGCACTTAAAACAGGGACTTGCTGAAGAGAAGGAAGTGTTAGGAAATTTTGAGATCTAGACCCCAACTAATTGTACTATTTACCGAACTTAAAGTTTTCCACTAACCATTGTTAAGAATTGGTAGACTCCCTGAGTAGGAAAGGTGGTATCTGTTTTAACATCGTAGCCCCAGGGCTTGGTTCAGGAGTGTAGCTATTAGTAGGATTTAATAAACGTAGAATGGAGGAAGGAAGGAAGGAAGGAATCTCAAAATCAGTGAAAACTGAGACACATCATGGGAAAAAAATGCAGGCATTATATTCCTTCTTCCAAAATTGATTTTGAATAACCAATACTAGGGGAGTGTAGAGGTGGGAGGATTGTGCGAGGGGCAGTCGGAATCATGCATGTAAATTACATTTAATCCTGTATTTGTTCATCTGCTCCACGGAAGGCATCTTAAGTTCTTTGGTACATGCAAATTTCATTTCTCACACTAAATCGTGTGTTTTTGTTAATAAGGATCACGGTTTTTGGTTTGGAGTTGAGGGATTGGTTATACGGGCTTTATTTTGATATTCTGATATGCGATCAATTAATGAATGAAAACAGGTTGGGATACTGCAAAGACATTGGACTAAGTCAGAAATTGCGGGTTCAAGATCCAGCTCTGGCTACGTGATATTAAATTACTCGCAAACTCTGAGCTTTGCAATTTCATCTGCAAAATGGAAAAATGATATTTGACAGGTTTTTTTTTTCTTTTTCTTTTTCTTTTCTTTTTTTGATAAGGATCAAATGAAATGATCCCCCCCCACACACATTTTTAAAAATACAGAATCACATGCAAGTGTTTTTTTAAATATGTCTTTATCTTTTTATCACTGCAGTTATAATATTTTAGATTCAAACCTATTTGGTTTCATTATTTTGGCTCCCCCTTGTCTCAGTCCTTGACATACCCCACTTTCTTTAATTGCCACCCTTGACATTTTTCTTTTCCTTTTCCTAGGACACTTTTCCTTGCCCCTCAACTTCCACGGTCCTCCTCACATCTGTCCTGTGAGAATTCTTACCGTCTGTCTCTGACTGGCAACTAATCCCTCTAAGGTGTTGACTGATAATCAATGTGTGATAATGACTTCAGGCAGAGGTGAACAACCATTTTGTACAAGTGCCAATTCTAGGAAAATAAATGTGTTAATAGGCCACATTAAAAAAAAAGAAAGAATACAATAAAAGTCATCCGAAATCCTACTACCCATTGATGGCTCCATTTAAATGTTAGCGAACTACTTTCTTTGTTTTTTTGCTTTATTAAGACCTTGGGGGAAAATGTATTCATGTAACTTACCAATGTATTGGCCAGAAAATCGTAACTAAAATTGACGTTTCTTTTAAGCCACTGAAATGATAATATCTTGATAAATTTGGGGAGGTTGCAACATGTAAATCATTTTGTAACCTTTCATCCTAAAATTAGCAGTGTTTAAAAGGAATGAAACTAGTATGGTAGAAAGACCAGCTCATGGGTCATAATAATAGTTAATTACAGCTAACATTTTTGAGAATTTATTTTATGTAAAAAAAACCCTGATGTACTTTGCGTGGACTATCTAATTAATGCTCATGAGACTACTAAAATCTCGGTATTGTTTCTAGAGATGAAGAACCCAAGACACAGGAGGGAGGAGCAACTTGCACAGTCTCAGCCAGCAAACTGTGGAATCAGATCAGAAGCCAGGCCGGCAGTCTCCGGAGCCCGTGCTATTAACCGTATGCTATTCTGAGATATAGGGACGGGTTCCGTCTTTGCTGCTTCTTCAATCCTGTCGTGAAAGCTCGATCTGGAGGCTGGGATTGCAAGCAAACTCATACCCAGACAAAATTGGATGGGGGTTATGAATGATGTGCGTTCTTCTCGCGACCAGAATCTAGAAGAAGGGATTTATGTTTTCGTATTCTCCTGTGTAAATAGAGATAGTGAAATCATTTTGTAGTTTGGTTAAATTACCACGCAAATTTTACGGAACTTATTTCAGTAACTAATATCTTGGAAAAAAAGAAAATTGGAGATCACCGCCACCGCCACCGCCATGACGGCCTCACAAACTGCGTGACCACAGAAAGAATTAGAATGCTGTATTACTATAAGTGTTGAGTGCTTATTGTACTTAATTATTGAGGTGCCGAGTTAGGCTCTTCACCTTCACTATGCCATTCAACACCCACAAGACTTGTGAGGGGCAGTTACTATGCTTTGCATTCTACTGAGGGAAATCAAAGCTCAGAGACGCTTAGCGACTTGTCCAGGGTCGCACAGTTAAGAAAGGATAGAGCAGAGATTTGAAAGCAAATGTGTTCAAATGTGGCTTTGGCTACTTTGTTACACTGGTTTCTCCCTTGTTGAGCAGGTCTCGCTCTAAGCAACTCTCTGAACTCATCTGCTAACATGTGTCCTCCCTTGATCCCTGAGCACCAGACACGTGGACCTCCTTTCTGTTCTCCACACGCTCTTTCTCGTGCTTCTCCTCTGAATGGGATGTTCTTTCCTGAGATCTTCCTGCGTTTGCTCCTCCTTGCCACTGAGATCTCAGCTCAAGGTTACCTCTGCAGAGGGGCCTTCCCGATCACCTGAGTGAGGCCCCTCACTCCACCCTAAGTCACTGCCAGAAACACTGCCCTTTAAGCACTTACTCTTCAATATTAACTGGCTTATTCATTTGTTTCCTTGTTTACTGAATGTCTCTGCTACCTAGAATGTTTGTAACGGCAAATATTGTTGACTGTCCTATAATCTCACAGTAAGCATTTATTGTATGAATGAAGGGATCGTGGATGAATGAGTGCTGGAAGCCCATATCTTTTCCAGATCTATCTGCCTGCATTCCTGACCATATTACTGGCCAACCTACCTTATGCCACAGTGATTCTTGCAAGCCACTGTGGTTAAGGAAGATGTTAAAGCCAGCATTTTAGCCGCCTTCTGCATGTGATTTTCGAGGGAAGTTGAGACCTTACTTAATCCCCATAGATATATTAAATTTATGGGAGAGGTGCTGTGCTAGGTACTGCCAAAAGCAGGAAATGTGACTAATATCTATTTGGTACCAAATGTATGCCAAACCTAGATTATGTTTTCATCTACTTAAAGAAAAAAGTTATATTCCGTACGGCCCTCATGCTCTGCTCTAGTGTCAAACATGTCAAAGAGATAATCATTTTTATGGAAATTGAGGGAAGTATGTCACAATGGGTAGGGTAGGAAGCTGTGTGGTATTAAAGAGTATGGATTGTGAAGTCAAGGCTACATGGGGTCAAAGACCAGAAATGCTACAAAAAAACCTATGAGGAAATTCTCCTACGACCGGCAATTTACAGACTGGGAAAGTACGGCTTAGTGAAATGAAGTAACCTGCTCCGTTAGGTAGGTGACAAATGGCAAAGCTGAGGCAAGGACACAGGCTGATTCTAGATCTGTGTATCTAATCATTCTGCTCTAATTTTGAAATGCCTAAAGATGCCATGTGAGTGGAAAATATTGAGAAACTTCTGTCTAAACTTATATTACTTAAACGGAGTTCTGGGATATCAAGTAGACAGGAAAGATTCCTGATGGCTTTCAGAGTCAAAATGTACCAAGGATTTGGATTATCACAGAACATTCTCTGTCTCTCATCTTCCATTAGGATTGGAAATGACATCTTTTTGCAGGGGGTTTTTGGAGGGGGTTGACACGGGGAACACTTAGCTCTGGAAGGCTAAGAAGGTATGAGAGGTGGCTGGGGTAAAGGTAGCTAAAAGCCTCCACCCTCTGGTTTAATGCTGGCTTAGGTTCTGTGAATGAAGCAGAAAAGGGCTCCTTGGTATTTTTCCACTTTTCAGCCTACCCTCTCTAAGTAAGAGAGCAGATTCATGATAGGAGCCTCAGTTGGTAATAAAAACTATGCATTTAGGTTATTTCTCTTTGAGTTCTCTATGTAGCTGATAGATGTTAAGCAAAACCCTAACATAATACATGCTGCTCAATAATTTATCCCAGTATCCTCCTTTTACAACATCATAAAAAATGTCTATAAGGGCTAGAGAAATTTCTTGACTCGTCCAAAACTATACAACTGGATGATAGTAGAGCTCATTTAGAAACTAGTTTCTTAATTCTCAGTCCACTGTTCTTTCTAGGGTTGGGCTCTAAGGTCATTTCATTGTGAAATCTTACAATCTCATGATGGTTCATTTTTCTCTGAGGAAAAAACAAAATAAAACTAGAGACAAACACACAGTTTTATAAAATGAAACAACAAAAACAAGAACTTCTGAACTCAGTATTTTCAAATTTCATCTATAAGTCTACCTCCTTCCTTCCTTCTTTTTTTTTTTTTTTTTTAAAGTAGGCTCCGTGCCCAGGGTAGAGTCCAGTGCAGGGCTTGAACTCAAGACCTGAGATTAAGACCTGAGCTGATATCAAGAGTCAGACACTTAACCCACTGAGCCACCAAGGCACCACTCCCTCCCTCTTTTTTTCTCCTCCCTCTTTTTAAAGTTTGCTTTGATATTTTACTAGAGAAAATAAGGCAAAGGCACTTATGTTATGGGTTTTTGGTTTGATTGGGTGTGAAGTATTATTGCTATGCATTTAAATATATATTTCCTCAGAGAAGTCCAACATTTTGGGTGCATTTTAAGCTTGTATAAGTTTCAAAGGCCATGTAACCATTCAGGTAATGGCAAACAAAAACATTTACCTGGGATTAAATTGTGTTTTCATGAGGAAGTTTGAATTTAACATTTTTTAAGCTTTTGGAATACAGATATCGCTAAATCTGATGAGTCTGCATCAATTTGACCCCATGAGGTACTTATCCAACTTGACTGGCATATTGAAAGACTATGAAAACTCTGTAAAGATCCTTATGTTTTTCCCCTAATTGCTGCAAAAATCTTTCCTTTACTGATCAAATATACTAATAATTGAATGGGAGACTTCAGAATTTAGGGCCAAAAGTGTGTTATCTATCAGGAAAAATAGGGGTGCCTGCATGGCTCAGTCAGTTAGGTCCCTCAGCTCAGGTCATGATCCCAGGGTCCTGAGATCAAGCCCCATATCAGACTCCCTGCTCAGTGGGGAGTCTACTTCTCCCCTGCCGCTCCCCCTGCTTGTGTTCTCACTCTGTCAAATAAATAAATAAAACCTTAAAAAAAAAAGAAAAGTAAGTGAAGTTGTGAGAGGAATTACTCTAGAACCTTGAATGTAAATATTTGTTTTGACTTCTCCCATTATAGTTCTGAATGTAAAATCTACATTGTGACTTTGCACTTAAATGAGAGGTGTGAAGTTGGACAATTTTTTTTTTCATTTGAGCTGAAAAGCTGCTACCATGACATCTATAGCAGTAAGCACCCTTGTGACTTGTAGAATCCATTTGTCACATTGAAATATCCAGCGTGACTCGGGCCCATGGAAAGTATGTGTGCATGTGGGTGCAACAGGGATTTCACTTGTACCCAGGTCAATAGCTACAACTTATCTGGAATAGTGACTTAACTAATTTTGTTTGTGTGTGTATTTTCTAAAATTAACCGGCCAGTTCAATTTATGTTCCGATCTGATGTCCAGTCATTTAGTGAATTTACCCTGGTGAAAATGCTGTGATATAATCTTCAGGGAAGTGATATTAGGTTTTTCATCATAATGCATATTAAGCACTCACAGTTTCAACTTTTTTTTTATATTTAGTAAATGTCAATAAATCTATGGCACGCAAAAGGGCACTGCTAACATGGCAGCTATTTGATTTCTATACTTTGTCAAATATATGTACCTCTTAATTCAATAATCCTTAAAGGCAATGCTCATTGTGGTTTCCCATTCATGATACCTGACCTTTCCTTAATGTCAAACATCATTTTCCACTAGCAAGGGAATAAAGTATATTATTTATATAAAGCTAATAATTATTTGGGGAAAATAAATATAACATAGAGGTAATAATTGTGAAAAAGATGAGCACTTCTTCACTGCTCTATTATGCCTGTGACTTGATGTATTATTGTCTATTTTTGAATTGCCTGGCTACCGTGGTCCCAATATAAAGAAACAATAACATACCCACAAAGGGTCAAAATTTACCTAATCATTATTTCAGAGTCAAACTAGTAACATGAATTAATTCCCAAACCATCCATTTTACTTGCAAATGTAAAATCTCTCTGTAACTTATTTATTGTCATTAACGTTCTTGCATATTTCTTATTATTCAGGGAAGTCCCATACTACTTGATTTTTCAAAAAAGAAATGGGAAATGAATATAGGGAAGTTAAGAGATCTAAATTTCAAAAACCTTCCCTCTTTCAATTGATGTTTTGGTCTGATGTCGATGTAAGGTAAAATACTCGTTATCATCAAATATTTATTGAGAACATACAATTTATCAGACACCGTGCCAGGCATTCAGGGACATGCAGATCAGTTTAAGACAGGGTTCCAGCATTCATGAAATGTTGGATTCAGTCATGTATGTGCTTATCAACCAAATTAATCTATGTTGTTAAACTTTAAAATGTTACCAATAGCAGTTATTAACATGTGTTCTTAGAACATCCTTTGGGTAACCCGTACATGTTTCCTCAGATGCACACAGCAAGTAATAATAAATGCAGACCTTACACACTTTTTTCCCCTTCTGCATGGTGCAGATGTCAGCCTCCCAAGGTGTGAAACCGTTCTTCCCAGGACACGATTAGAATACATTCACTGCTGACTGATAATCTGTTGGCAGCGGGTCATGGTGCTGATCAGGGACGCCATGTGTTAATGGCTTGTGTGTACTTCAGTGACAATGTCACGGTGTAAGAGGAAAGATCCACTAACTTGACTGAATTTCAAAGGTATCCCAGTTTAAAATAATATTCGACCTAAGGACATCCAAACTCTCCAGAAAATTAATCCCTCCAGCGTTCTTTGTCTCTGATCAAATAAGGTATCGTAGATATTTTTGCATTCAATTTAGATAAATTAGAGTTGCATTCCTTGTATGTTCCTCAGCAGTGGAATATTCTCCAAGGAAGGGTGCAAACATGTCAACATAAAGATGTGTGACTGACCTCTCTCTTTTTTTATTCGGCTATCAGCTACAGATGTCATAGACCAGGCCGTGTATACACGTGCTTCATTCAGGGGCATGTGACCGTTTTAGAAATCTGTTTGAATTAATCCCTACTGGGTCAGTATTTGAGATTATCTTCTGACCCTCTTATTTTTGTAAAACATCAGCATGTTTCAGATAGTTTTGGTCATCCTCATCACAATGATGAGATGCTAAACATGGTCAGGAAAATCCATGTTTTAATCGTCTTTAATCTTGTGATGCTCTAGTTTATTAGCTTATGGCAAAGACCAGCTAGAAACTAAAAAGCTTCTCTGATACCCAAAACATGGCCATTTATATATGAGCAATTTAATCAACGTGAAATTCTTTTTTCTATTTCACCTTGACTCAAAATAAAAACTAATCGTCGGAAATGTGAAAAGCCAAAGAAGGACATCTGCCCTAGCAGAGCTGTCAGATGACAATCTATGAAGATCATAATTTCTAGAGAAATATAATAATGTGCCAGTAACTATCATATTTGAGCTAAAACGGAATAAAAACGTGTATAATGTAAAACCAACAATATTTCTCTCGGATTCTCTTAGGCTGTGAAAATAAAAGTTGCTTTAACTATAGGTGCCTATCACCTCAAAGTTTCACAGATGAAAAATAAATTGACACCTAAAAAAATAGGTTTGATTAATCAAATGATTTTAAAGTTGCAGTTTATATTTGGAGTGTTTACTTCTGAAATACAATGCTGTTCAAGCAGGCCGATGCAAGGATCTTAGCTAGCAAGATCTCCACCTGCCTTTTGGAAAAATAGTCTGCGTTAGATTTGGGGTTACAGGTTCCCAAATAAGCCACTTTGAAAGCATATTTAAAGGAACAAATTTCAAGACAGTATGGAAGAAACTATTACCTGCCCACCTTATACATATCCCCCTTCTCTTTTTAAGTAAGAGAATTCCTATATTGTTGGAAACAGCAGAGTGTATATCTACAAAACTATCTTTCAGCCTCTTTTCAAAATAGGGGTGGATAATGAGATATAAATACGAGTCTTTGGGTATGTGGTGGTGGTGGTATTTTGAGAAGAATGCAGTAGGATGATCCAGCAGGCCATTTTCCCCTTGCCCTCTCCGGTGTTTGGAAAAAGAATGTAATGGCTAGAGCACTAGTGCTATCTTGCAAACAGGAGAGAAACTTAAAGAAAGCAAGCCAGCACGCAGGGTGGCGGAGCAGAAAGACAACAGGACCGTGGGTGACTCGCTACTATGGAACCATCATACTACTCACGGGCAGACTAACTCCAGACTCCTTTTGCATGAAAAAAGTATCTATTAGCTGGTTTCAGCCACTATTAATTTGGTTTTACATGATAAGCAACTGGACCCAATCCTAATATAGATTGGTAGACCCTCTATAGATCATGTAAAATGTCACTTAGTAGCAAATAAGGAAGGAAATAAAAACCTTATTTAAATAGTGCAGGGAAAGGGCAGACTATAAAATGATAATTAAGTACATCTGTATCCTTTGATGTTTTGAGTCAATGCAGTGTCAACTAGCATTTTTTTCTGTGTGTAAGAAGAAGGGGACGATTGCTAGAGATAGCCTATTGTTGAGTTGGGTCGCTATAGATATCGAAATTGAAGAGATCTTTATCTCTGGTAGTTAGCCATGTTCGAGTATTGAAATATTGTTCTCTCCGTGCTAATCTGAGTGGAAAGATATGATGTTTACCTTGGCTAATTACTAAATTATATTTTTATGGTATGCCTAACCAATACGGTTTCAATATTATAAATTCACCTTCTAGTAAGTTATCCAAGATAGGACACAAATTTATTACATAGAAACTATAATTCAAGAAACTAGACATTGCGAGGGTAAAGACAGAAAAGAGGAAATGTAATTAAGCTTCCAATCTAGTACTAAGTCTTAATTTTTACCTTTTCTTTCCTTTTTTCTTTTTTAGGGATGGGAAGTTGGCCTGACTTTTGTGTTTACAAACATCTAAGATTTAAGATTAAATCAGGTTTCATTTTCAGGGGGCAACAAAATTGGATGTCGCCTTTTGCTTTAGTGATAGAATTCTTCTAGCATCCATGAAGATCTTAACATTTGACTTTCTCAGAAGTCTTCCTTTCAACACAAAATATAAATTTGCTCCTCTTTGGATTAAGATTATAGCCACTAACATGAAGCCATTGAGCACGTGGTCGGCAGGGAATCTTCCCCTTTGAGGTTTACTGAGAAGAAATGCTGGTGCCAAGTCTCTTGAAAAAGAAAAGGTTTGAAAGCTGTGATATCCTGTAAATGCTCTTTACTTTCAATGAAAGATAGCAAGCTTGTTCTCTGGGACACAACTTTATAAAAGCCTTTTTGTTTTTCTGTGGGGCTTGTAGATGTTTCGAAAAAGTGATTTTAGCCGCCATGCTGCAGGGTCAACTGCGGGCCGTCAAACTCCTTCCCTGGGTTATTCAAATCCAACACTGAGCAAGATAATAGCTCAAGAAGCAACTAATGAGCCTTGTCCAGAGTACTGAGATCGCGTATCAGGATGACCCACACATTTTAAACAGTCTTTGTATTGATTCACAACTCTTTCAAAGTTTAAAATTGGGCTGCGTTGTACACAAGAGCAAAGTCCTAGAACAATGATCGTTTAACATACAGAGGGCATGACATTTGATTATATCTAAGCTTCTTCAAATGCCAAGAAGAATCTGGAGAAAGATATTTGATATTGACTTTTAAAAGGTCCACATAGATAAAATTAATAAATCTTATTAAAGTTTATTTTAGAGATATTGATTTTAAAGTAGAAAGGCACCCACAAAGAAAGTCCCATGATAAAGGCTAATGTGTAAATTCCTTTAAAACCCGTAGTTACTGTAATTATATGGAGCATTTTACAAGCAACTAGGGACTTCTTTGGATAGATGACTGAAATTTAATCAGTTTCTGGCACAGGCTGCCTTTCTTTCCCACCTCAAATTTCTAAAGCACTATTTCTAGGGCAGACCTGCTCAGATAGTGAACCTTTATTATCACATTTGATCTGTTTTTGAGCACTTTCCAAAAGAAAGGCTTCCACAGATCTCCTAGAAGATAAAGCAACAGGATGATTTTTCTCAATAGCACATGTTCGTGATCTCGCCCCATTCAATTCTCAGCAAACTTAATTCAGCTCTACAGTCTGGATTTTATAATCACGAGGAGTATTATGTATGAAATGCATAAAACATCAATGTGCTAATGTCACCACCGGAGACTATCAGATGAAGAAACAGGCATATCCCTTTGTACTCCTGGTCATAAGTGTTTGCCCTGAACCTCTTTAAAAAACAACTCATTTCATTTCTCAGCATTTTGGGTTTTATTTGTATTTAGTGGCCTAGTCCTGCCAGTCTGCTGAAGGGAAATCTGAGTTTGATGCAGTTTTTTTAGGCAAGGAGGAACTGGAAGGATGATCACAAATGATAAATGTGGAAATTAAAGTTCCTCTAGAGTTTATGTTTTACAAGTATGAAATCACTCAGTTTATCTCCCAGATGATTTAAACACATCTGATTATTTCTGATAGTTCAAGATGTAATGGTCTGAAAGTCTAAATAGAATTCTTAGACTTACCTTTATTAAAACCTGAGGATCTGAAGATATAACTGTCTGGATTGATGACTATATTTCTGCTGGGGAGGAAAATAACAGCCTTGAGTCACTGCTTGTTGTTCACATCTTCATTAATGTGCTTAATATATTTCTGTCCTTAGAACAAATTAATGTGGTTTTTTTTAACTTCTTTTATGTTGTAGTTCACTTAAACTTAGATTCTTTGAACATAGCTGGATTGCAGTGTGACATCTGAGTTCTAGAGATCAATTGATAGTTGTTAAAGATCATGAAGAATGGCCCATTAAAACAGTTAGTATATGACAAATAACAACGTTTGTGTTTAGTGTGGAAATTTATCAACTAGACAGAGCACTTATTCCTGAGAACCGAGCGAAAGTCTACTTGAACCAACTTATTAATCAGTCAGTGCCCTAGTCTTAACAGACTGTCTTATTAAAGAGCTCTAGATATATTAAAATTGAACTCTAATGTGATAGGTACTATCCCTGAACCACAATCACAAAGCACACAATTATTACTGAAGGCTAAAGTCTATGAAAAAGAAAAATAAGCCCCTCCCTCCCCGAGGATTGGGATGCTCTGCCTCAAATCTCTGGCTCTGATTAGGTACAGTGTCTGTCATGGGATGTTGGCTATGCAGCCAGTTCTTTCTCTCACTCTCCACTTAATGCAGGATCACATACCGAGTTACTATGACAAACCTAAAGATATAGTGATTTTTCCACCTGCATGTATTTATACAGACCACACTGCAGAATGGTCTTAAATTTACAAAGCTTTTTTGGGGGGGAAAATGAAGTAGCACTAAATGGAAAAAAAGAAAAGACTGTTCAGGCTGGCAAGTGGTATTAATTCTCAGTGAGATGCTCCAGTCCTAGAAGAAATCATCATAGCTCTTCTTTCCCTGGGGAGTCTGCGAGGGTAGATGCCCTTAAGAGCTGTGAGTCATGGGGTCGAGTAGTCATGACAGCTGGGTTGGATATCTTCTCAAATGACAATGTCAGTCAGAAGGTATTGATTGTCTGGAAGTGCTAGGTGGAAAAGGATGCTTGAAGCTAAGTTTAAATACAGCAAGAAAGCAAGCCATGATAAATTAGTGACATTTGCATGAGGAGCATTTAGGGTCATAACAGAAGAAAAGTCTCCGATCCTAACCTGTGCAGTCCATTTCCGGCATGGTGCTGAACTTAGTTTACCCAAGAGGAAAAGTGCACACACTTCTGTAAATAGCCAATAGTTGCTTGATGCAATCAATAACCCTTCTGGTAGAAAGGTGCCAGGTACATGCCCAGTAGCAATCAGCAATTAAATGGTTTACTAAACACCTGCAGTGACCTAAGAGAGAATCTTCTTTGTTTTCTTCTCAAGGTTTTATTCTATTTATGTATTTATTTTTAAAGATTTTATATATTTATTTGTTTATTTCAGAGTGGGGGAGGGGAGAGCACCATTGGGGGGAGGCATAGAAAGGGAAGGAGAGAGAGAGAATCTCAAGCAGACTCTGCCCTGAGTGTGGAGCCCTTCATGGGGCTCGATCTCACGACCATGAGATCAAGACCTGAGCTGAAACTAAGAGTTGGAGGCTTAACGGACTGAGTCATCTAGGCACCTTTCTTCTTAAGGTTTTAAAATATGATTCCTGGAATTGAACACAATAGTACTGAAAGAGACCCAAGTCCTTTCCTATAGAACTTGGTCTCTGCCAGTAGACCTACTGTGAGAGGAAACTTCTTCCCCTCCAAGCCAGCCTTCATTTTTTTGGATAGTTTAGTTCTTAAAAATCATTCTTTCGGGGACTTAGTTGAACCTGACCTTCTGGTAACTTTGACATTGTGGTTGTGGGTCTGTTTTTTTAAAGAAGACAGAACAATTCTGCTCTCTCTTCTGCCTGACAATTCACCAGATATTCATCCAAATAATATGAAAACTTTATAGTTTATGTTGTTGTTTTTTTAAAGGTATTTATTTATTTATTTATTTGAGAGAGACAGTGTCAGCGAGGGGTGGGGGCAGCAGAGGGAGATGGAGAGAGAATCTGAAGCAGACTCCTCACTGAGCACGGAGCCCCAGTGGCGGGGGGTGGGGTGGGGTGGGGTCGGGGGGGTGGGTGGGGGGTGGGGTGGGTTTAATCTCATGATGGCGATGAGATCATGACCTGAGCTGAAATCAAGAGTCAGATGCTTAACTGATGAGTCATCCAGGAGTCCCTGTTGTTGTTTAAACTGATCCTGCTTCTCAAACTTACTGTGGCCAACCCAAGGCATTTGAACTTCTGCTTTCAAGCTTCTTCACTTCTCAGTAATTAATCTTCCATGTATCAGAAAATAGGGGTCTTTCTCAGTATCATATTTTGTTCTCCACACCCACATTCAATCCATCATCAGAATCACTTGATATTACCTCCAAAATATGTTTGAATCTTTGTTATTCAATCTTCTTTTCCAGTGTAGGTCAAATGAGCTTTCTCTCTCGCCTCTTCTCCGGCAGTAGCCTCTGAAGTAGACCCTTCACCACCTTTAGCCGCTTTCCAATACATCATCCACACAAAGCCAGAGTGATTTTTGTGAAAGGCAAATCTCCTTACCTTACTCTGCACTTCAATGCCTCCACAGCTACTCCCGGCACTTAGAATAGAAGACTTAATGTGTCTCCAAAGGCCCACAACAATCTGGCCCCTCTTCCTTCTAGCAACATTTTCCCTTATTCATTAATATGCTCTAATCATCCTCTCCTCTTTCCATTCCTCAATTTTGCTAAGCTCTTTGCCTCCTTAGGGGCTCTGATTAGGAGACTTTGCATAGCCATTATCATTGCTTGGAACGAAGCCTGCCCTCCCTCCTCCCCCACCTTTATTTATTTGATTTAAATGTCACTTTTTCAGAGAGCCTTCTTTGACTTTATGCTCCATCCCAATTAGATCCGTTTATTTATTTTTTCATTGTAGCTTTTCTTCTCCTTTCTTATCACTATTTGTTATCTAACGGTCATTTGTGCAATTATTTAAAGTCTTGTCACCTTTTCTTGACTTTAAAGTCCATTAACTAAGGGATAAAAGATCAGTTTCTTTTTATTTTCTCTGTTTACCTCACACTCAAGCACAGTGCTTGTAACAGGGTGTCAATAGATATTTGTTGAAAGATATCTTTATCAATTATTTCTTACATTTCCCTTAGTCTTCTCTTTTTGAGGCCAAACATCTTGGTTCCTTTACTATTTCTCACATGACAGTTTTTAAACTCCTTTCCAACTTGGACACATTTCTTTGACACATTGTGTTTTCCAATTTTTTCCTTTAAATATGGAGGACTAATTGCAGTATGTTAGATGTGATCTAATAATTAGAGAATTTAATGGGACTATTCTTTCTAATGTCCTTCTTACAATGTCTATTAATTTAGCCTAAGGTGGTGGTATGCTTTTTTAGCAGCTGGATCTCACCATTGGCACATATTAAGCTTATGATTAACTAAAACCATAAATCTTTTTCTCCCTAACTAAGGTTCCTAGCTAGAGAGCTTCATTTTAAATTGTGCATTTAATGTTTTTAACTGATGTTCAGAATTATCATTTATCTTGTGCTAAGTTATATTTATTGCTTATTGTCACATAGGGTACTGATTATCCTTTTCAGGTTGGTCTCACGTGTAATCTGGATAAGCATATTTTCTTTGTTCACATTCACTGTAACAAAGGCAAGGGCCAAAAACAAAGCTCTGTGTGTAGCTCTTCCTTATCCCCCGGTAGGGGTCAAGAATCCCACTATTGGATTTATTATATATATTAGCTTAAATAAATAAAACATTTATATAAATAAAATATATTGAATTATATATATAATTTATGTATGTGGAATTATGTAATGTGTATCATGGACATATGTAAATTCATATTATTTTAATAAACTTATTTTAAGTTTTTAAAAAATTTTAGCATTTGCTTTTTAAAATACATTGATAAAAGGGTAGTAGTTCATCCAAATATATAGGCAAAAGCATTTTATGTCTTTAAGTTTTGAAATAAGTGTTATGGCTCAATTATTTTAAAATTAATTAAAAAGAAAAAATTAAAATTGTTAAAGTCTAACCCTAACTGCATCCTATAAAGCTGTTCAGCTGTATATGTTTATATAAAGATTCAAAGAATAATTCCAAGAAAATTTTGGCCGAGAAGGCCTAGAAGACAAAATGGTACATGGGTCTTGTTTTCGTCTTTAATTATTGCCTTATTCCAAGGAATAAAATTAATGCATGCAATAAAAACTCATGATCATTGGATTAATGATTATCTTAGGCTCTACAGAATCATTCCCTAGAAAAGTTCATTATTCCAGTTCCATTCAAACGCATTTGTTGAGTTCCAGCTCTATGATCAGCCTTTTAGAAATGCTATTCTCAGACATTTTGGACTGCTGGGATCACAGGAGGAGAAATCAATGGAATTCTCCTGGTTTGACAGGAAACTTACATATTTTACAGCCTTTCTTAACTACGATGCACCTCATTAAAAAAAACAATCTGGTTTTGTATTTACAAGTATGTTGTTCTGGTAAGCCATATCAAGACATGGAGATGTAGAACAAAATGCCATTGGGTTTACTAGAGAAGTGTAAGTCTGAAACTCGCTCTTAAAAATTCTTTCAAACAAACTTGCAAACAACATCTTAAAACTGATGGGGGATAAAATGAGTGTTCCATGCAACACAAGGATGGAAGTAGGAGAAAGCAGACAGCATCGGAGAATGAATGCTGCTGGATATCACAACTGCAGTAAGAAGAAAACATTAAGAGTATTTCTTTTGTAATTTTTTTTCCAATATAAATTCGATTTTAAGTTATAGAAGTGTTATTAGGGGGGGCGCCTGGGTGGCACAGTGGTTAAGCGTCTGCCTTCGGCTCAGGGTGTGATCCCGGCGTTATGGGATCGAGCCCCACGTCAGGCTCCTCTACTATGAGCCTGCTTCTTCCTCTCCCACTCCCCCTGCTTGTGTTCCCTCTCTCGCTGGCTGTCTCTATCTCTGTCAAATAAATAAATAAAATCTTTAAAAAAAAAAAAAGAAGTGTTATTAGGTATATTTCCCAGATTATAAAAGGAAGTCTGGATTTGTCGTGCCCCGCCACTGCTACTGTTACCGGGATGGCTACTTCTGTAACTACTACTATGTCAGCAATAGACATCATTTATTTCACTGACTTATTGTGTCTGGGGGCACATACCAATTCTTTTTTTCATATCATTTTTTTTATCGTATTAGTAGATGTCAGCACTGTTCCCATTTTACGGATGAACATGAGGTTTAGGGAGTTAAGCAACTTGCTTAAGGTCTTAAGCTTCTACACGGCCAGGTCAGAGATGGAACATAAATCTTTCTGGATGTGAAGCTGTGCTCTTAATCTCTAAGCTCTATGGAAGTCAGTTTTTTATTTATCCAAATTAGCTGCTTACGCTGACCTTTATCAATCAGAGACTTGCCAGATTTTGACTTGGCTCTTTCTCTTCGTGGAATAATAAAAGGGCACGGTATTGCCAAATGCAGAGTTATCAATATTACCTTTGAAAAGATGTAATAATTGATGTAAAGGTAGTTCTGGGTTCTCATTGATAACAATAATCAGGAAGTTATCCAAATACTTAATATTCAATTGTACAGATGTATTGTTATAATTTGATACTGTTATTCATCATATTCACAGTCCAAAACACAGAGACCAGGAAAACATAAAACAGAGAGAAAAGAGTGATTTAAAGACATCCATGTTCTTTAGAGGTGGACAGTGCTCTTCCCTACTTTATTACAAATATAATATTTGGCATATTAAGTATAAACAATCATTAGAGTTTGGAAATTTACTAATGTGAATGTAGGAGTATGCTTCATTTACATATGTGTATATATATGGTAGTATAGTTGAGTGCCTTCATTAAAATGTATACCTTATTGAAAAAATATCTATATACATGCAATCATGTTTCATACTTACATGATTGTGTTTTAAAACACATCCAGCTATATAGATATAAGTAACTATGCAGGTAGGACCTCCTACTTACAAATGGTTATGTTTCAAATATTTTTTAAAATAGTTAGGCTTTTAAGCCAGCAACTACAATTTATATGTTTAATCCACAATACCTGAAGTAGTGTCTTAAGTCCTATTTAAGCTAAACTCAAACACCTTGTACAGTATTGTTTCTAGAGATAGGCTTGCTTTCATTCAACAAGTCTTAATAGGACAGTTATGTCCCACAAACCATGCTAGATGTTAGCAATAAAAAGTATAATTTTTAGGAAATTTATGGTCTAGGATGGGATACAGAAAAGCAAATCATTCAAGTTTAGAGGGATATAGTGGTATGATCACATAAAGGTGTGTAATCATAATCAGATGACAAACCAGCAGAGCTTTTCAGAATGCAGTGATGACTGCCCTGAGGGTTCTGAGGGATGAAGAGGAGTTAGCCAGGTGCAGGTCAGGATGATGTAGCATTGGGCTATGGGAAAAGAGATGCTATTGAGTTGAGATATGTAATGAAGAAACATCTCCCTCTTTCTTACAAGGGAAGGTTTTTATCCTTAGGGTTATTGACATTTGGGCAAGATAATTCTTTGTTTGGAAGGCTCTCCTTGTACTTAGCAGCATGCCTGACCTTTGCCAGCTAGATGTTAGTAATACCAACATCCACCTCTCCCTACCAACCCAAACAAAAAATGTCTCCAGATAGTACCAAATGTCCCCTGGGAAGTAAATCACCCCTTACTAAGAATTCCTTCTGTAAGCAAAAAGAGAGATAGCTATCTTTGGGCCCTAAATTAACTTGCTAACTCCAAATAGACAAAAAGAAAAGGGGGGGGGAATCATATTTCCATTCTCCCAATTTGCTCTCTAGGTGCCCTAAATTGGGGTGGGTGACAGATAGTTAGGTGGTTTTCTTACTTACTACTCAACAACCTGAGACCCAGTATTTACAATTTAAGGATTGACTATTTCCAGGCATGAGTGTAGGTATATACACACATACACTACAGAGACATAAATCCGAACATTTCTGATTTGGCCATGATATTTAATGACTATGTAGCTTTCATTCTCATATCTTATCAGAAAACAAAACAAAGCAAAACACAACTTCATAAAATTACCAGAATACATTATATGTCTTCTGGCAGAAATAAGAGTTGAATCAACCTTACAAATACCATGATACTGCATGAATTACAAGAGTCTCCTTAAAGGGGGAACATCTGTGTGGTGAAGTTTGATTATACTCCTCTTTAAAGAAAGAACAAGCCATGAAAATGATAAAATATGATTGGCTTAAAACACAATATATCCAACTTTAATCATTTTCTAAATCCAAAGATATTTTTAGATGAAAGCAAAGGAGGTCATTTCCAAATCATTTTGTGAAACTTAAGCCTACCCAGAGGAAAGGTAATTTTGTTTGATCCTGAACATCAAGTGAATTTGTTCACCAAACCATTTATTCCAAAAGGTAATTAAAATAATGTAAAATTGATGCAATATATGTTTAACAAAATTAACTAATTATAATCTGCTTAAGCCATTTAACCTTTATAGTTCCTATAGAAATGTTTGATTTTCTTTGGAAAAATAAACAATGTGCATTAAAAAGGTGGTGCCTTCTTGTCTTTCTCCTTTTTTCTCCTTCTCTCTCTCTCTCTCTCTCTCTTTTTTTTTTTTTTTTTGGATGATCTGTGAAGGTGCCAATATAGCAAACAGCGTAGACAAATAATTCAGGGTGGGAAATAAGATTTCCCCTTAAATCAAGAGCATATGCAAAAAGGAAAAGAAATATTTTAAGATGAGCAAGTCAGACTCTTTCCTTCTCGGTAGTAAGTTCTGTTACACGAAGCATTGGTGTTAACAACTGAGTTCTTAGGTCAACCTTTCAAATCTATATGAAAAGTCTATCATCTTTTCTCCTTCAGGTATGCAGATTGATGTATGGACCAAACAACTGTATCCTGCAACTTAGCATTTGTTTGTTTTCAGCTGCTTTCCATTTATTCAAGTCATTGTCAAACTACCTTAAAAAGTTTAACCAATTGACAAAGGCTCATCGTCTGCCACTGGCTACACTTATTATACAGATCCTTCTAATCACAGACAGAAACACCGAGTAGATGTCAAGATTTGGAAGGGTTTATAGGGGCTCTTAAGTGTCTGTGAGAGGTATAAAGTAGTTTTGTAAGGGAAGAAACGTGCTGTGACAGCTCCATCTTTTCAAAAGAGTGGAGGAACTAGGAACTACCTCGGGGAAAAATGGTAGAAGTAACCATAGGTCCTCAGGGACTTCCTAATCCACATCTGTCTATTATTAATTCATTATAACTTACTACTTCATTTTGGAGATAAAATTGTCATTTATGTCACTCCTAAAACCAAGTGACATTATAAAAGACACTAATGGTAAGAGGAGTAACAGAAGTAACTGTCACTGCTACACAGAGACAAACAAGTTAGACACAGGGGGAAAGTCTGAATATTCTTGATCACAGCGAAGCAAGTCACCCAATATCCTGAGGTTCATTTGTTGACTCATGATTTCCACTTATCCAGTGATACTGAATCACATGACCAAACCTCTACATCTAATCAGATTTTTTTTATTGAATTGTGACCTTTAATCCACCTTCTTCTTGATTATGAATGACAGTGACCTTTATCTAATTTAAAGCAGACACTCTGATGCAAAAATATGCAAACTACACATGTAAATTCTGAATCAAACCGAAGATGTGCATAATCTACCGGGGAGAAATTATTTCCGAAGACATTTATATTAAGGCCGAATGAGGTATTTGAGAGTAAGTGAATTAGTCAGCATACGAGTGGTCAGAGGAGTTGCAAAGACCAAATGCTGTTTATATGTTCTCAGCTTCTATTTAGAAAACTAAAATGTCAATACACGTATCAATTTTTATTATTCTACTCAGCATTTTATGGCATTCAGGAAATGATCACAATGTAATAAAGTCAGACAAAATTATTTTTCAGAGGGGTTGGCACACTGTGCCTGAATATTCAATCCATTTTCATTTCAATTCATTTTCTGCTGCACAAAAAGCCGGTGGAATTTAGCCATGGCACGTGCAGCCTGTCGCCTTCCTATGCTGGTTTATCTCCTTAAAGAAAAACTTGGTGGCCAGTGGCAGCCGGCAGGCAGTGGGGTCTCTGGGATATATTTAGAAGCTACTACCTCAAGGAAACAAGTTAAAAGGATCAAAGAAGCACGTTTGCCTTGAGGTTCGAATGCCGCCCTATAGCAGACCGACCTTCCTTGATTCCCCTTCTTTGCACCGGCTCTGTCCTTTTTCCGGGGAATTAGCACGAATGGTTCTGAGCTGCCATTACGGAGGGCAAACCCTGCCCTGGGCACAAATGAAAATGCAGGCTAATCCTGTAACCCACTCTCCCCTTTCTCGAACTTGTCAACTTTGTTTTCTACCTGTACAAAAATGCCCCAGTGTAAGCATATCACGCATATCATGCATATCCGCATGTCTGCATTTTATGACTTGGGGCCACATGTATATGGGTTTATAGAGGATAAGGATGATGCCACAGCAGGAGGCCCCTGATAGCATTCTGCTGTCAGACCCCACCAAACCGTACCTGGAACGAGAATGTACTTTCCCGATTAACACCAGGGGCTTGTCAGATTGCTGCATCTCAAATAAACAGATTTACCCTGACAGATAATCAGCATTTTGCACTGCCTAATACATGTTTATCTTCCACTATTGACATAATTACACTAAAAGTGCACTTAATATAATCTTTCATAGGAAATTAAACAGGGTTTAATGATATACTTATAACGGATTGGGGACAGAGTTGAGGGAGAGAAATATCGATACTAGATGTTTTGGGAGAACACATACATGAAGCAATGATGAGGGGATCAATGAACATCGGGAAAAATCAATGACAGCCTGTGTTTAAGGAATTCATTTACATAGTTTCCAAAGAAATCAGAAAAATCCTACAAAGCTGTGAAATGCCCTACTGATTTTCTCATGTCTGATGCTTCCTGCTTTCTGATGTGGGCCCCACACTCATCTCACAGACAGAAGAAGCTAAAAATAAGAGTCCTCTTAGGAGGGATTTTGGATTTGACTAATACATGGTCAAGCCTTCCAAAAGTTCTCGATCTGGCTTTGGAGCTTGGGTACGGGAAACTCAAGAGTGTCCTGCGCAGAGCCTACTCAGAAGGAATGCCGCAAAGTTTGCAGCTCAGGCCCCTTACCCGGGTGCCGGGGAGCCCTCACAGACAGCCCGTCTCAAAAGCTGTGAAAATTAACACATGCTGGGCATGAGGCATCCGGCCTTCAGGGTATATTCAGTCGGGACCTGAGAGGCAGAGGTAGGTGAAAATAGTAATTCCAATCAAAATTATAAATATAACCTCCAGCGTGAGGAGCATCTTTCTTTCAGCATTTTGCGGTTTGTGGCTATGACTGGCCTCACTGCCGTCTGAGAAGACCTAAGAATTTTAAGTATCACTATCTTCAGATACTAGTTTAGTAACAGTTAGGGTCAGTGCTTTGTTGTCTCACGAATCGCTTATCTTTTTTTAGCAGCAAATTAAAATTAAACTATTAAACATCAAAATACTCATCAAAACCATTAATCCTCAAAATACTCAGGGCTCCAGGGTCATGTAAAGCTGATTTCAGACAGAAAACAAAATGAATGTGGGGAAGTACTGTGGAACGTCTTTCATAAGCTCAGCATTGTTTGGGGGCCTATAGCAGATATTATTTAATTTTTTTTACTGGAAAACTGAGAAGTGCATATTTTTATTTCTAGTTTATAGAGGAGGAAGCTGTAACTCAGAAAAATGAAATGCTATTGCTGAAAGCTGTAATCCCAACCCAGGTCTGTCTGTCTGAAGCCAGGGCTCTTTCTGTTTCATTACGCTTCCTCTGTAAATTCAGTTCATGTGATTCTAAATGCCTTTGATTGTTGTTTCCCAAGAAGGACGTTCATTTAAACCATGGTCCTCTACTTCTTTCATTAATTAGAAATATGCCTCTCCAGTCTCCTGCAGGCTGCTCTGTCCCTCACTGAAGCCAATGGATTTCCCGGTAGCCTGGAGGCAATGGCTTTTCATTCCCTCAGCAGAAGGATCTCACAGATAGTCTTCACCATCTCCATGGCTAAGAGTGGAAACAGGAAATGACCGAGTGCCGAGTGCCGAGACCACCAAATGCCCATAGCCTGAGGCCAGAGTACCCCGGTGAGGAGGGACAGCCACATGGTTAGAGCCTTCACGGCGAATCTTCTGAGGACCTGGGAGATTTTTTTTCCTTGGGTTCTGGGACTCAGAAGGGGATAGTTGGGGAGCCCTGATTTTGCCCCAGGTTGGTGAGGCCCAAACTGCTTCTCTTGTTTCACTTCTACCAGCACTGGTTCCTGAACCTATGTCTTACTCCACGCATCGCAGCCTTTTTGCAGGAGCACTGAAGCTGACGGTCACACCTTTGAAGCCGCCCACCCCTCTGACAGGGCTCCATCTCCACCCTGCTCAGGAGCTGATGTCTGTCTGAGGAAGACGGGACTTGCCAAACGCCTTTTAGCGTTTGATTTATGGTCGTAAGCTCCCTGTGTGGGATTTCTTGTTGGATTGACTATTTTGGAGTTTGCTTTAAAAGCCACCTTACATCCTCTTTGCTTTCATCCTTACTTAGGACCCCAGCCCCACTTAGTATATCCATTCCCAGGGAGTCAAAGCTTCAGGCCAAAGAATAATTTCTCTTTGAGATTAATTATGATTTGTCATCCACTTATTATGTATGGAGATTTAATGATAGGAATTAACACACTGTAAACCATGGTTCATAAGAAAGGCCAAGGTCTGCATTCTTTAAAATCTTCTAAACCCTTCCCTCCTCATCCCTCAAGACATGTCTCTCTTCCCCATTCCTCCACCATCTTCTGCCTTATTTCTCTTTGTCTTTTTCGTTCTCCTCCTGCTCTCACCTTCCACCATAGTTCTCCCACCAGTCGCCTGAACCTTTAAGTTCCCAAATGAGCAGTCATATACATATATATAGCACATATATGTGACATATATCATATATTTATATATATACTTCTATCTATTGGAATAATCTTCTTTTCTGTTGCTACTTTTTAAAATTGATCATGTGTAAACTGTCATATGCTATCAGAGCATGGGTCCAGTGTCTGGAATCTAGCTAGGTCTTAAGAAATGTTTTGAGTGGATAGATGTTCCTCACTTTGCCCTTGAAACAAATTAAAAAATATATGTATATATAACCTAAGCTAACTAGATTTTTAAAAAATTCCATCAATCATTCAAATACTAATCAAGACTGATCTCTGGCCTTCACACTGGGCCAAGTTCTGTGAAGGACACAGACTAAGTATGATTTTTACCCGTAAGTAGTTTACAAGCTACTGGGGATACAAGACCATGACCCATAAAACAACCAAGGAAATAGGAGAAAAGAACACAGTTAGAGGCTGGTTTTTTAATGTAAACTGTAGGCACAGTGAACAGACAGGGAAGAGGTCTCAGTGACTGTGGGAAGGGCACTTAATTAATATTTCTGGAAGAGGATTGATAGGAAAGTAACACACATAACAACAGCTGAAAGCAAACAGGCTTTCCAATCCCGGTGTACGGCTTTGCACAAGTGTTCGCTTTGCTTTCCAAACTGTAGATCTCACTAGCCAGTGAAGTTTTGTTTTTTGAGCTTGGACGTGTTGCTAACTGTCCAGTTGGTGCTGATACATTTGAGAATTAATTTATCTGAATATTTTTTGCTCATATCACAAGCTTTCCACGGTGAGAAAAATCTTTTGATTTTACTTTTAATTTCAGGAAATTGACATCTTTTTAGATAGAAATTCAATTATGCAGCTGAAGAATTTAGCAACCAGGGACACAGTCTTCGAATGGTTTTAGTTCAGTTTTGACTTCCTTGACTGTTTATATCAACACACAGCTCATAACCACCATGCCCTGTTCTCCTCCTGCCCCCTCTTTTTCTTTCCAAGTGGGAATATCAACCAAGTAATGGAGAAATCAAATCTGAAAGGAACGTCTCACAGGCTGAGGAACTCGCTCAGCAAGAGATGATGGAAGGGTAAGCTCAAATTTAAACTAATTCCCAACCTTTCCTGTACCGATGGTCGATGTCTGACTTAGCTAATCCGGGCAAAACGGATATATTAAAATAACTTTAAAGATAGGTTCTCAGGCTTTCTGCCTGCCAGCAGATAGGGGTTCTGGATATATAGGGCAGTCCATCTGCCTGATGCTTCAAATAATCTAAAAAGAATGCTGGTATCACAGAATGGCATCAAAACTGTTTTTCATTCGTTACTCGAGAAATGTGTAGCTTGCTCAATTGCTACTGACCCACGTTCCCCACATTTCTGCCTCTTGATTATGTGTTGGTGCTGTTCAGATTTTTGTTTATATTACATATTGGATATTCAGAGGTCAAACGAACACAGTCTTTGAATCAGAATCCTATGAGTTACATGTATAATAGCTCATCTTCTCACACTGCGTAGAAAAACAGTGGGAGACAGTTCAAGCTATCCCAAATAAACAGACAGAAGTAAAGCCACAAATGCTTCCCTGTATGGACCTGTCCTTGCTCACTTCTCCCTGAGGAGAAAACAACTTCTAACACAAGGACAGATAACTATTTCAGTGTTTCAGAGTCTGACCATTTAAAGATGGATTTTCACTCTGTTTTCTTTATCTGCTTTTCTAATGTGTTGGTGTATTTCAACTTGGGAAATTTTCATTCAGATGCACCCAATAGAAAGAAACGAGAGGAAAAGGGCTTCCTTTTCACTACCCAGGAGATTCTGAAGGGTGATATGACAAGACGGAAGAATATATTTTTTCTGATGGGAACAGTTGTTGGCATGAAAATTTTAATTGTTACCAGAACTTCAATGGAGTTGCAAGGAAAGGTAGTTAGATAAAGCCTCAGGTTAATTTCCATCATTACCAAGCACTTTACACCACTGAAAAATTCCAAACATATAAAGAGATGTCAGTCTTGCTTTTTAACAGAAAAAAAATAAAATAAAAAATAAAGGTGGGGGGGGCAGTGCTTCAAAGGCTGTCAGCAGACAAGTCAGTCAATTACAGATCTGATTCAGTTCTTAACTCCTTGAAGTAAAAGACAAATGTTCTTCAATGTTCTTGGCATGCATTAAATGAAACAATTAAAAAAAAAAAAAAAACACCAACCCTCTGCTGTGATGGTAACACAAACAGATGTAAAGAGCTCTGGAGAGAGTTGAAAAATTGGAATCAGATATTGGAATCAAGACTATAAATGGGGCAATAGAAACGTTTTTGCTATTGGTGTGGGGGGGTATCCTTATTATATTTAGTTATCTGAGCTAATTAGCCACGGAGGCATTATTGTGTGATCTTTTGAAGCCAGTATCAGAATAAATGGGTTCAAATCCCAGTTCTACCACAATTGCGAAGCCTTGGCTAAATCACAGAAGCTCTCTATACCTCCATGTCTGTGAAATGAAGATGGTGGCCCCATCCACCTCCCGGTGTCATGCAGATTAAATTAATACACATAAAGCAAGTAGTATCTGCTGAGTGTTCACTTCATATTATGCTCAATCCATACACACACAGCAATGTTTCAAGATTGAGAAAATACCTGCGGCACGATACAGTCCTTCTTGAGGAATTTTGCATGTCTAGAGATGATACAGGCATTGAATGTCTGCTGAGAAAGCACGTCATTTCCCCTCACGCAGGGACACAAGTTTCTCGGGCACCGCTGAACACTCCCGAAGTTACAGAGAACTTATTAACACCCTCCATAGCATCTCTTTCAGATGATAATTTATCTTTTTAACTGCAGTCAGTAAAACCAGCAGAAAGGGGCCAGGTGGGAATAACAGCACGGTGTTACATGCAGCTACAAGTTTTACCAGTTCTATGGATTCTGCTGCCAGGCACACTAAATGGAGTAAATGTAAGTTCTCTTCAACAGTTGCTTGAATGAGTTACTGGGGGAATGGCAAGCGTACAAAACCCGTGGGAGTGAAAGCCTGTGACCTTTTTGTTTAGGATGCACAGTAAAACCTAATTTAAGGCATACAAGTTATCCGGTCTTTGGAGAGTTTCCTAGGAGGTTTACAAACAAATGTGAAAGTCTCTAAAATATGTGATTTTGAAATAGCTGTGAAATGATGGGTTGAAATTCCATGGGGGAACGCCGTCATACCTATCAAATACTGGTAATTTGGTTGAAAAGAGAATGCCTCGTTGTTTGCATTTTCTCTCTCCCCAGAAGATCTCCCTGGCCACTTTTTATATCTCTGCTCAGCTTGACTGCTGACAGAATATTGCATGGCGTTCCTTTGTTCTGAAGGGGCACCCTTTGGTTTCGCACTAGTCTCAAGTTCACACAACCAGGCAATCTCACACACCTTTCCATCTGTTCAGGTTCTCCTGTGTCGGGTGCTCTTCTCAAACTCGTTTTAAATATGAAAGAATCACCCTCTACCATTAGTGACGAATCCATTTCTTTCCCTGTAATCCTGAAGATGTGAATGGAATCCTCCAGTGACAGTGTCTGGGAAGAAGATATTCATGGGCAACTACTGATTCGAATAGATACATTCCATCAGCCCTTCCCGGAGAAGCCTCAGTTTACTTTACCAGTCAGTATTTCAAAGAGTTTCAAAGAAATTCTAATTACTGCATAGAAAATAAGTCAAATTCTTCTTCTCTCACTGCGTAAGGCTTTTATTACCGCTGCTATAAAACATATATCCTTTTTTTTTTCTGTTGCTATCCTAGCAGAGTCGCCTGCATACCAATAGGATCACTAAAATGCCACGAAGCAGAACATATTCATCTGTTAAATTCTATGTACAGTAACCTAACAAATGCCAGAGACAGAAAGATTGCCCTCTGCACAGTAATACTTGTGTAGATGTCTTCTTTATGCTAACAATGACAGGGCTTCATGGCTTGTACTGTACTCAAAAATCAGAGTGCATTTTTTTTTTTCAGTAGAAGAGTCTGTATCAAAAAGAAAAAGAACTGCACATTTTTGGCACTGAGATATTTTATGTGGATAATAAATTTTTTCCCTTGAACTCCACTAACTACAAGTATCTACCTGGAAGATGAAATCTAAGATTTATGTCATCAGAACTATTCAGTATACCAGAGGATCATTTTTTCTTCTTTTCAGGACTGTCAACTTTGTTTACTGTTTATGCTCAATTCTATACTACACAAGAGATTAAATGGTCTTGTCATAGCTCCATGTCAAACCTCCTTAGGAAAATAAGGTAATAAATGTAAAATTATATTAATAGGGGGTGCTTTGAAAGACATATTACATTTATTGAAAACTAAATTGTAACTGGAATGGTATAATTATATTTGTACTAATCAAAAAAGATTTTTGAGTCTCTAATTTTATGGCAGGTAGTATGTTTTAAAATTGAAATGACGAAGGAATGATTAAAATATTATTACAAGTAACTTCAAGGAAACACATATGAAGTCATGGAAGCCCAGAAACTGAGTTCATAAATCAGCATGGATCTCGTCAAATCTGTTCGCCTCTTAGGTGCCTTGTTAATCTCAACGTAACCATTTGGCTATTGAAATCAGTCTTAAAAAATGACATCAAACAATGTTGTACAAACATCAGCTTTTTGTTAGCCTTGCGACGTTAAACTTTTTTTATAATCTAATTTCATCTCAAGACAATAAATAAACGCATGTACCATCACAGGAACTGAATCCGGACTAATTATAATACTTCCGCATAGCCTAGTGACAATTTGTAAATTGTGAAGAATAAATCTATCTGACAGGCCTGTTAGCAATAAGGCCTTCAGCTCCTTGCTTTGCAGCGGAGGGAAGTAAAATCTATCCTTTTCTGGCTGTTGTTAAAAACATTTCAACAGTTAGTTCTTTCTCACAGAAAGCGCTGCAGGTAGGCGCCCGGTTAAAAAACCAAAAATTAACCCGATTGCATTTTACCCTCACCTCTGCTTGGCCAGGCTGCAGGAGAAGTTAAAACAGACTGAGAGATTATTTTTTTAAGAGGGAAAACTTGATAGAGGATTGTATTTCTAGATTAGAGAGTGGACACTCTAATCTTTCTGACATTGTAAAACTGAAGCTGGCTGCAGGGAAAATAAACATTACAATACCCGACACTTAAACAATCGCACCTCTTCCGGTTAAGTAACAAAAGCGTGAGGCACCTGGAATCCCAGCGTTTGTGCCTAATGCCAGCAACAATATAAAGCATTCAAGTGACATTTGATAATGAGCAGACAGTGGAGGCATTACACACGTCTTTAGAAGAATCAGACTTCCTACCTTGAAAAGACAGATGGAGGTAAGTTCCTTTACAAAAAAAAGTTGTAAGTAAAGCCAGGCAGCAGCTGCAGTAAATTGAGTCCTTTCAGTCACTGTATACATACAGCAGTTCTGCAATAAGGGGAAAAATATACTGGGAGGAGCGGCTGTGAACGAGTGACCTCCTCAAGCCGAGTCCTCTCTGTGAACCAAGCATGGAAAGCCACTGCTCCTGATTTGCATGGATTATCTCCACTTGAACAGATACAGAGCAGATACATTTAAATTGAGCTGGCACAATGGCAAAAAGATGGAAGAGTGAATGAATGAGGGACAGCGCAAGAGAGGGAGAGAGAAAGAGAAACAGACACGAGATCGGAGAGCGTGGATAAGCTGGTTCTTGCAGAACTGTGTCTCAGAAGAGCTACAGCTCCCTCTTCATGTCACAGTTGTAAGATAAGCAGTGTTGTCATTAAGAACTGGTTAATCATAGGGAAAAATATACCCAGATTAGCTGATGCTCTAGCTGAGCCGATTTTTGTGAACCTTTTAGGAGGCTTTCTGTTTTGTCGTCAGGATTTTAGAGGCTATGTAGAAAATCTTTTATTAGGAGCCAGGTAAACACATCTGGATCAAACTCTGAGTTTTGAATGAGATCAGAGCTTTGACTTGATTGGCGTACATGTATGTCAGTGAAGGAACGTAGACAATTTGTTAAGTAGAGTGTTTATTTTGAAAGAGAATTAATCCCTGTTAACTTTTAAAGAGGTAGTGCTATATACTGCAGTGCAAAAAGAAAATAGCATTTGAATATTTATTCATGATTAATTCCCTGAAAGGACCCAAATGTGCAACTGAAAGGGGATTTTTTTTTATTAATCTCCTTAGCTGGTTAATTGGGCTTTTCCTCCCCCTTCATGTTGTCTTTTGCTTGCATTTCAGAAGAGAAGAAATCCTTCTTTCTCTACAATACAGATGTATCTTTAAACAGACAATGATTACTTGCTTTTCCATTTAGCATCATCAGAGCCTTATATATTCTTATTCTCATTTTAAAAAGGAGAAAGAGGGAGTGGAATATGATTGTAACTCTTGCCAGCAGTCACTCAGTAAGTCCGTGGCAGATCTCAGAAGAAAAGAATAACCCTCCGTTAGCAAGTTCACGTGAAGCCTGCCTTCTCTTTGTGTAAAGGTGTCTGCAGATGCCCAAACAGGCAGGCAATTAGGTCAATTCAAAGGAAAAATCAGTCCAACCAGCTGGTTGACTGAATTGATCATAGCCTTGGGGAAGACATTATTAACTTGGTGTGAACCAAATGACATTGGTTAAATATATTTCAACAAATGACATTAATACTCTCAACATACACATGTGTGGGAAATTTGCAGAGAGTAGTAAAGAGATCAGTCAGATTTTTGCTGCTGTTGGGAATCCATATCTTGTCAGGAAAGAGAGAGAACTTAAACATACTATACTTATAGGAACTCTGCCTTGATGGACAGAAGTGATACTTTAAAAGAAATCTACAGGAAAATGCCAACACACATTTTCATGAGACTTAGTGAAGATCTGGAATTTCAGGAGCGTGCAGAATTAGTGACTATAACAGTGTTTAGGAAACAATTGCTTGAAAGTAGAAGGTGAAGACAATAGTTATTTTATGCCTCTGACATCCAATGGTCTGACTGCTCTCTGAGTGGATGGGTGAGTTCTCCGGTTTCTGAGATCAGTTTGGACATAGCTCACACACAGCTTGGCGTTAGAATGTTATTGCGGTCTTAATATTACTTTTCAGATTGTAAACTCTTTGGAGTCAGGGACCATATAATATCCTTCAAAGTATCTCCCCCAATATTTTGAAAGTGTCCTTTACATATTTGAGATATCTCATAAATGTTTGTAGAGAAGGAATTGGATACAATGGTAAAACACTTGTATTCTCTATACCAGTCGTTTAAAGTAAAAATTGGATTCATAAATTGTGATGTCTTCTGTACCTTCATGAAATAAAAGGCAATAAAATAAATACCATGAACATGTCTTGCCGTCTATGGGATTAGTGTTAGATTGCGTATTGGCATGGAAGCTTAATTCCTCATGCCAGGGGGTACCTTCCAGAAAATGTGTTTAGGATTTGAGTCACAACTTTCTGGGCACCAGTACTGACTCAGACAATTATCAGCCTTTGTGTCCATGGGCAAGTGACTTAACTTCTGTTACTTAACTTGTATCTAAAATGGGGATAAAAAATGTCTTTTATTGGGGTGCCAGAGTGGCTCAGTCAGTCAAGCGTCTGCCTTCAGCTGGGGTCATAATTCCGGGGTCCTGGGATTGAGCCCTGAGTTGGGTTCCCCACTGACTGGGGAGTCTGCTTCGCTCTCTGCTCCTCCCCTTCCCCATGCTCTCTCTCTCTTTTTCTCTCAAATAAATATATAAAATCTTTAAATATCCCTTTTTTATAGGGTTAGTATAAGGAATGAAAGAAAAGGCTTAGCATAGCACCTGGATAAATACCTAATCAGTGTAAGCTGTTGTTCAATTATTTTAAATCTGTTTCCAATGAACGTGGTTGTCTCTCTCTGAATTGGGAAGTGTTACTACGGTGTCTATCGGACGTAGGAAAAAAAAGATGACTTCTTTGTCTGTTCTTGGCTTTTTCTGGCCATTGTACGAAGAAGGCTCCTTGCTGGTCCCTGACAACCAGAAGGACCGGTGCTTCTACCTTTTTATGAAAGACAGAAATAGAAGTTTTATTCTCAGGAGAGCTAGAGAGTGTTGTAGCAAGCAGATCCAACTTCTGCACAGGAATAGGAAATGGCTTGTGTGGTACAAAGTGAAGGGCATCCAGAAGCTCCTGGTCCAGAAATATCTTCCCATCTGTCCTCTCCTATTTCCTGAAATGCCACCATTAGAAGTTTATTTCTATGTTTTACTGGCTTCCCATTCTCTTTTTCAATGCACATACTACTGGCAGAATTAACACATTAACAAGTTTACACTTAGGGTAACACATGAATTCATAGTTATTTTAATTATTCTATCAGAGATACTTTCTTCTAGTAACTAGCTGGAGACCAACGATGCCAAGGAAAAGCCAGATTTCAATGAAGGTGGAGAGAAAGCTCATTTGGTATTTACCAGACCGTGTGTGGGGATGAGATCCTAACAAGAGTAGAGCTGTAGCTGCATTTGGGTGAGCTTGGATCTGCCAGGATGTGAGGGACCCTGCAGCAGACACTCAGAGAGGAACGTGCAGGTGCTTGCCACGCCCCCCACCCCCCGCGTGCGGGAACAAGGAACAAGGGTGCTTTCATTCATTCATTCAGCAAATATCCATTGAGTGTTTTGTTGGCAAGAACCTAGGGCTGCCTATCTCAAAAGAGATGGTCCTTGCTCTCATTTTTATTGGAGATGATGGAAGCAAGAGTGGGAACAGATTGATTCTAATATCGGACATCTGTACAAAGGAAAAGAGAACAGAGGAAAGAAGGCAAGGAAGGCAAAGCCCAGTTGGAGTGATTAAGAAGGCCTTTACAAACTAGGCAACGCTTGATGTGACACCTGAAGGCAGAGTGGGCGCTGTTGGACAAGCAAGGGAAGCTGGCGAGGCTGCAGGGGTGCGCCAGGTCGAGCGAACACGGGTGCAGAGGCCGGGCAGCGGGACAGAGACAACCAGCCGGGAAAATCAACTGAGTATGCTCAGAGCACAGGACAGAAGCATGAGTGGGAAGTGTGGAGAGATGTGACCGCAATGTTAGGAAAGGACCGAGGAGTAGGTCACAGGAAGGAGACACGGGGTACAAGCCCGACAGATCCTCTGTACCTCTGGGCCTCAGCCTCGGACCTTTGTCCCTCCTCTGCCTCCGTTTGCCTCGTGCATGCGCTCACCCTGAAAACACATACGGAGGACAACGTTTAAATGACAAGGAGTGCTCTCCCTGGTGAGGAAAGGGGGATGTATTGCCAATTAGATTAGAGATTTGAGTCTGTAGGGAATGGAAATATTCCAAAATCGTTTGTGAGGGGCCGCCACCCCATTCTGTCACCTAAAGTGCTGAATGGCATATTCATCTATGAATTAAAATTAATTGTGTTTGGAGACTTTGGGATGTAGCAAGTCAGGGTGGAAATCGCTGCTGGAGCCCTGGAACTCATTTAGCATGTAAAAAATACAGCACTTTGAAATCCTTAGTGAGGCAGATTACCAGCATTAATGCCATTAATACTAATGATGGTTAATAATTGGAAAATCATATTTATAAAAACAGTAACGATAACGGAGTCAAACCGGATAGCAAACCCCCCAACTCTAATCTAAAATACTGTATTATAAGCTTCTTGTTCTCTTCTGTTGCTTGAATCTTAGTTATTTTGACACATTTATCCAGAAAATATCGAAGTTTCTATACTTAACCCAAGAATGACAAATTGCTTCTTGTAAATATTACACTTACAGTAAAATTCACTGTAAGATAAATGATTACATAGATATTGGACCCAGTAGTGGGAAATATATTTGAATTCTAATAAGGACTGGTTCAAGCTTAAAAACAATTAATAACTGTCAATTTCCCATAAACACAATGACAAGGAAAACCTCTAAAAAGGGCACGCAAACCACAAATGATTAAAAAATTATGCTGATTAACAGAATGACTGAATACATTAGGATTCTTTTAAATTATCTTTCAATTGCTGTCTTTGCTCTGCCTGCCACCCACCCCATGCAGGTGACAAGGATTCTGGTTAGTCCAGCATTCAGCCTTTCCTCAGTATTTTAAAACTACTTCCAGTTCTCTGGCAGCCAAGGAGGTGTGCCTCTTGGATCTCCCTTCAAGGAAAACCTCGGGCTTCTGTAGCGAGGGGGGAAGGGAGCTGACAGCCAACAGCCATTGGCACGGGCACAGTTCCCTTCCTCAGGCAGCTCTTAGACAATGACTAAGTGTAATGGGGTCTGAAGGCCTATCTGTGTGGCCCAGTGCAGGACTCCTCTGAGGCTTTCCCTGCCCAACCCTGCCTCTCCCACCATTTATTTGACTTTCGCAGGCTTGGGTCCCTTAAAGAACTCTGAGACCCCTAACTCCTCTCAGTGTTCGCTTGCTTCCCAGCAGATGTAAGTTCCTAATAGTCAACAATATATTCACTTTATGCAGAACCAACTTGTCTTTCTTTTTTCTTATTCCTTATTTCTTATTCCCTTCAATTTCCGATGAACTGAACTCGTACTCTTCATTTATCGATAGGACCCTTAGAAAGCTCCTCACTGTGTTTTTACTTCCCAACTGTTTTTGTCCTTGGAAAAAGAAAAGATTCTTTGGAGAGCTGAAGGTTCTCCAGGAGCTGCTGTCGTGGAATGGCCTCTCAGATCCCTACTGTGTTTCCACACCTCTGATGTACTGATTACCAATCACAGAACTGAACAGTCCGGTAGGCTTATTAGACTAACTGCAGCAGACAGACAATCAGCACAAACAACATGTTGATGTATTTAGATCAATAAAGTTCTGGAAGAAATTCAGGTTCAGTGTTGAAAGAAGTTCGCATTAAGGAGGGTTTGAAAGATGTAGGAGAGTCTAAAAGGAGTTAGGGTAAGGGAGGTAGGTCGCATAGGGGAGGAAAAACTTTCTCTTTCTCTCTTCTAGGTTCTTTGGATGGTCTAACAATTAAATTGATACAAGACAGATTATCCAAATTTAATTTCCTGCATATGGGAGCCCCATAAAAACGTGAGTCCCAAAGGCAGTCAGGCAATTGAGGCTTATATAACACCCGGAGCTAGGGAAAGGAGTTGGGGGTGGGGCTACAAAGAGAAGGAAGGCCATTACAAGAAGGCAGAGGAGGTGTTTGGAAAGCAAAGGTTGCCCTATTATGAAGATAGAAGATGTCTCTTAGATAAAAAAGTTGTCTCTCGTGATGGCAATCTTCCTGGTACAGGCCCCTTTCCAATGCAAATCTAGGCAGTTGACAGGGAAGTAAAGAGCTTTTCCTGGGTTTGATTGCCTTTCCCTCAAAATAAACCTCATGCCAAGGAGACATTTTGGGGTGACAAAACCTGTTTCCTTCAGTAGTGTAAATTCTTCATGGTGCAGAGAATAATGGAGAAAAAGAATGGGGCTTTGGGAATGAAGTCATTAGTGAAAATGACTGAGCACTGAGATTTTAAATTCAGTTCTTACCTCTATCACCAAGGCACTTATATGTTTCCACTGCAAAAAGGGTAACAACTTGCCTCTGTTTTCCATTTGTAAAACACTTGGAGTTTCCCAGACAATAACATTGTTTAACAATAAAGGCATATCACCATTAATGAATCCTTTGCATGAGATTCTGAGATGAACATCAGTGAAGAACAAAAGAGTGCTTCTGAAGAGAGATGCAAAAATCAGCAGTTATACTAAATGATGCTACAGGTTGCAAAATTGCAACAATACTTAGTAACTTCTCTGGTAGATGGGGGAGTCTATTTCCTCATCCTTTAATGCTGGATTGGTTTTGTGACTTGCTTTGACTAATAATGAAAAAGAAATTGTGCCAATTCTGAACGTGGTAGCCTTCAAGAGGCCTTGCAGCTTTTACTCTTGGAACCCTTGGACTGCTTTGTAAATAAGTGCAGGCCAGCGTATGGAGGTTGAGAGACCACATAGAGCGAGCCCCCAGTCATCACGGCCATCTCACCTGAGGCCATTATGAGTCAGCCAGCTCCTGCTGACCCAGTAGATAATTGTAGATGCATGAGCAAGCCCAGGCAAGATCAGCAGGCCATGGCCCAGACCAGAAGCACCGTTAAGATAAGCTACTTACCAATCTGCAAAACCATTAGCTAAATACATGTTTTCTGTTTGTGTTAAGTCACGAACTTCTGGGGTAGTTTGCAAAAGCGAAAGGAAACAAATGACCAAAAAAGTTATAATAGGGATAAACTTAGGGTGTACAGCATGGAGACATGTTGCTCTAACCTACTGAAATCAGAGAAGTCTGCCAGAGGGAAATGACATCCATCCTGAGACCTAATGGATGAGGACTAACAGCTAGCTAATGACCTTGACCCCCCAAATATAAAAGATTTATAGAAATGGAGTCACAAATATTTAGGCCCACGATCTTGGATTCACCCTTGACCCTACCTTTTATTTTACATTTCACATAAAATCTTTTGTAATTCTGGGGTGCCTGGGTAGCAGAGCGGTTAAGCATCTGCCTTCCGCTCAGGGCGTGATCCCGGCGTTATGGGATCAAGCCCCACATCAGGCTCCTCCGCTACGAGCCTGCTTCTTCGTCTCCCACTCCCCCTGCTTGTGTTCCCTCTCTCGCTGGCTGTCTCCATCTCTCTGTTGAATAAATAAATAAATAAATAAATAAATAAATAAATAAATAAAAAAAATCTTTTGTAATTCTGTCATCTCTACTTTTAAAAAAAGGTCTAGAATCCAACCACTTCTCACCATTTCCATTATGACTGTTCAGGTACAGGCCACATTCTCCCCTAAATTTTCACTTTGTGTCCTACGGTCTGTTGGATTCTGCTGTGCTGTTGTTCTTCTTCCCTAGTCCATTGTCACCACGGGATCTACAATGAACCTGCTAACACACAAGTTAGATCTTGCCGCTCCTCTACTCAGAACTCCACGTAATGGATTGAATGTGGACCCACAAGAGGTAAGTTCACATGCTAACCTCCAAACCTGTGAACATAGCTTTATTTGGGGGAAAAAAAAGTATTTGTAGATATAATTAAGTTGAGGATCTTGAGATGAGATCACCCTAGATTATCTGGGTGGGCTTTAACTACAATGACAAGTGTCCTTATAAGAGACAGAAGAGGAAAAGACACCAGAGTGATGCAGAGGGGATCACATGAACACGGAGCCAGAGATTGTGTTGATGTAGTCCCAAACTAAGGAATGCCTGGAGCCAGCAAAGGCAGGAAGAGACAAAGAAGGCGTCTCCTTTAGAATCTTTAGAGGTAGCATGGCTCTGCCCACACCTTGATTTTGGACTTTTGATCTTCATAACAAAGAAAAAATAAATATCTCTTGTTTTAAGTCACTTAGTTTGTGGTAATTTGCTAAGAGAGTCCTAGAAGACTAATATACCTCTAAGGGCTCCTTGTCTCATTCAGACTAAGGATAACTGCCAAAGTCCTTGCATTGACCCATGAGTCCTTCCTTGGACTCCTTTCCCGCTACTTCTGACCCCTCTGACATCATATCCTACACTTTCTCCCTACCTTCTCCACTTGGACTTCTGGCCTGCTTGCTGTGCCTCTAACACAAAAGACATGCACCTTTTTCAAGTCCTTTGATTCACTGTTTCCTCCATCTATCCTGTCCTTCCCTAAGATATCTTGCCTGCATGACTCAAGATTTTTATGAAATGTCTTTTATGGGGTGAGTATGGAGAATGATCACTCTATTAAAATTCCACTTTACTGCCCGAAATTTCCACTCTCAGCTCAGTCCTGTCCCCCCTTTCCTGACTTACTTCTCTCTACAGCATTTGCCATCATCTGAGCTAATATATATTGTTACTTATTCATTTGTTTGTTAACTATCTTCCCAAATAGAATATGAGCTCCATAAGAGAGAAATTTGGGAGCTTTTCTCATTGCTTTTTGCCCAGCAGTAAGGAGACATGGCCAGTAAATAATTGTTCAATTTAATAAATGATACTTTTATGAGTTGAGGAAAGAATACGGGAAATCTAGGAACTCCCTATTTCAGCTACTGGGGAATATTTCCAAATCTCTCCAGAATTCCTATTAGCTGTTGAATAGCATTCATACTGTTAATTCTCTGGAGTAGAAGAGCATAGATTCTCTAATTTTACAGGACAATGACACTGTTCTGTTATGGCAAGAAGATCATATACAATTTGTACTTTGAAACCCTTTGGTTTTCACCTGTCACTTTATATTTGACTTCATACCAGGCTCCAGAACTCCCAGTGAAATAGTAATGAGGGAATAGCGGCAGCAGTAGCAACAGGTAATGCAAGTTAAAATTTAGGGGCATAAAGAGGGTTGGAAGGGAACAGGATCAAAAGGTGGATATGCATGTAAAGCGGTCTTGGGATGAGGGACAGAGAACATGTGTCCTTTGCTGATTTTCTTTGGTGGTATTTCAAAGAATTTAGGACACATTCTTACAGAATGGCAATTTCTAAGCATCAATTACATATATACTTCGTTGTATAAATACATAGAGTTTGTACTAATCCTGCCAGTTCATGCTTCCTACACAGGGGACTATGAACTTAAATGCCAACATTAACGTACTTGCCAATTTATATATATAAAGTCAGAATTCCTTTCTCCAAAATGTACAGGACAATATAAATAAAGTGTCACAAGACAGCTCTTGCACTATCCTCAGTCATCAGAGAAGGAAAACTGGATAAAACAGAAAGCTCCAGAAGTTTCTGTTACCTTATCTGTGTTATCTGGCTTTAGTAATTTTGTTTTCTTTATGTAACTCCAGAGATGTTTGCATAGCAACAAAAACTGAGACAATACTTCTATCCTTTGAAAAGCAATGGGAGAGCTGAAATGAAAACATAAGCAACCAGCAGGAACATAAATGAGAGGCTGTATTCCAGAAGTGGAATTAGTTCAACTAAACCAATGTCTAACATAGTCAAGAAGTTAACAATGTTGTGGTATTTTAATTAGGGTTGGAGTTTGGGTTTGATTCAGATAAAAATCCTCAACTGCTTATCCCTGGCATACCAGGACTGCCCAAACATCTTGGTCTGCAAAATTAGGCTGGGAATAGTGCCCAAATAGGATTTCTGAAAAGATTTTTGGGATTTTCTTCTTTGACTAAGGCTCGAAATTCTGCAAGGATTGCAAGAATAGTCTTTTTTTTTTTTTTTTAATGTTTTGGCTAGAGGCTGGGAGTGAAATAACACAAGAAAAATGTTTATGTGTACTTGCAATGAAAAGTTACCTATATTGCTTATGTATTTGAGCAATGTTTGAGTGGAATTGTTGTATTTATTTATTTTTTATTTTGTTCAAGATATGAACAATAGAGAAACAGGCTTAACTATCTGCTTCATTTTGATGATAGAATAAACGGATATCTATTTAAATATCCAATTCCAGCAAACTGAAAATTGGTCATGTATGGGAAAACAAGAAATTCAGTGGTCAGTGGGAGTTTTAAAAAACACATTATAGCATTTGAAAATGCCCTGCAATATTGTTTTCTTAGTGCTTTTCAGTGAAAAGGGGTGGATAAAACATTATCTCTTCTATTTGTCTTTGCGCCTAGTAAAAAGTGGTCAGGAGAGGGAATTTTTAGACATCTAAGTAAAATAACTTGGAAGTATATGAAAATTAGTTACATAAGTTCAAAGGAAAGCGATGAAAAAGAGGAAGGTGTATTTCATTCATTCAACAAAAGTTCACTGAGCACTTTGATGTTGACGATCCAGTGGATAAAAGAAACCCCATGGAGGTTGCAGTGTATTGGTCTAGTGGGGGAGGCAGACATTAAAGAAGCAAATAACAGCCACCTATCTGTCTACCTTTCTGCCTGTCTATTATCTATCTATCTATCTATCTATCTATCTATCTATCTATCTATCTATCATCTATCTATCTATATCTATCTATCATCTATCTATCTATCATCTACCTATCATGCATCACTATCATCTATCTAATTACAGGCTGCAATATATTTTATGAAGGACGTGAATTAGGCACTATGGTATAAATAAGAGGAGGACTCTTGGATGCTATAGAAGATGTCCTGGAGAGAAGCATAAGTGGAAGTGCAAAAACCCAGGAGGTGGTCTTTGTCATAGTAAAAATGTAGCATGAGTGTGGCTTGGATGAGGGCAATAGTAATGGAAATAAGATAGGAATGGAGAGATCCAAAATACAACCTGGAAGTAAAAAAATTAAAGGACTTGGTGATGAGGAATGAGGAAAAAGGAAGACTCCAGAATGGCTTCTAAGGCAGCGGATAGATGCCACTCACTGTCAGAGATAGCAAAGATTTAGGTAAGAACTAGATTAGAAAGAAATCAAGAATTTTGAATACATTATGTTTGCAAGATCCGTGATACCATCAAGTAGGGAAGTAAATAATATAGGCTTTTGGACATATGAATCAGATGCTCAGAGGAGAGGTAATGTAATTACAATCAAGTATCTCTTCTGCTTAAACACTCTCAGTGGATTCCCACTGCTATAGCATGCAGTTCAGTGTCTTTAAGATGTTATTGAAGCCCATCTACTATCTTACCTTTACAACCTTATAGGATTTGTGATACATGAAATTATTTCTTCCTGGATGCTAGTATGAGCTAAGATGTAAAATGACAAGTGAAAAGTGAGGTGCTCAATTCTGCATGTGATCTTCCTTCAGCAAGATAGTGTCCTCTGTGTATTCAGTTTATTTTTACCTCAGTAATAACACTTAATAGACTACATCACCGTTTATCTATTTATAGTTCTATCTACTCCACTAGAACATGCATTCATCAAGGAAAGAATAGTTTTTATTAATCTTGTTATACCAAGGACTAATATCCAGAGCCCAGAGTGCTTGACACATAGTACATGCTTAATAAATCTAACTGGTAATGCATATTAAACAGAGCAAATAAAAATTAAATTTGCTTGGAGAGTTTTATAGACTCTATGAGCTCAATTCTAGAGTATTATTGAGCCAGTGCTAGGAATCCCATGACGGTAAAGTAAATGCTAATATATGACATTTTGATCTTCCATGAAATGTTAAATTGGTCCTATGCATGGCAGTGAGAGTTCTGAATTCCACTGACATGTTTGGTACCCGAGAAGGAAGCTGAATGGAGGGAATATGTAAGAAAAAGAAACCTGAGGTTCTTTCTGCCCTCCCTCGCCCCAACTTGAATCGTATACATGTCATTGCCAGAAGAAAGGAGTGCCATTTTCTTTCCACTTCTAAACATATTTAGTCTGCTTTTTGGATATTTCTTTCCTTCTTCAAGTGTGTATAGGAAGTGAATTTTCAACTGTTATTTCTATAACAGTATGTTTTGGGGTCAAGAAGTATATTTTATGAGGTACTATGGTTAACCTCCTCATTCCCTAGGGATGACCTTGACCTTGTCTAGGTATGAGTCCTATCCCAGTTCTTCTTCGAGAGAAATTTAAAAGATCTTTAGAACCATTCTGGTCTCTAGCTGGCAACAAGCTCAAGATCTTTGGTATGTCTACTTTTTAGGCCTAAGCTATTCTGAATGCCACAGCAAGTCCCAGAAGACTTGGAAGTTTTAGAACTATATTACAATTCAGAATGTGAGCATGGCAATGTCTGAGGAAAACTGGTGCATCAAAAGAAAAAAAAATGACACGTAAAGGGAAGCTGCTTGAGCTTATGTTTTAAGAATAGTTTCCTATTATGTGGTAAAAGGCAGAAATTGTAAAAGCCTGGAATAAGGGTCACAAATCCAAGTGGCACTGGGGGTGAGATAGGTAAAGTGAATGATCAGACAGAAAATCAATAAGGAAACATTGACCTTAAATGACATATGAACCAGATAGACTTAATAGATACATACAGAGCATTCCATCCAAAAGCAGAATACACGTTCTTCTCAAGTGCACATGCAATTATTCAGGATAGATCACATGTTAGGACACAAAATGTGTCTCAGTAAATTTAAGAAGATTGACATCATATGAAGCATCTTTTTCAATCAGAATGGTATGATGTTAGAAATCAATTACAAGAAGGTGACTGGAAAAATCACAAATATGTGGAGACAAAACAGCATGCTACTTAATAAACAATGAGCCAATAAAGAAATCAAAAAGGAAATTAAAAAAAAAACTTATGGACAAATGAAATGAAAATGCAACAATCCAAAATCTATGGGATACAGCAAAAGCAGTTCTATGAGGGAAGCTCATAGCAACACAGGGCTACCCCCAAGAAACAAGAAAAATCTCAAACAATCTAACTTTACACCAACAGGAACTAGAAAAACATGAACAAAGCCCAAAGTTAGAAGGAAGGAAATAATAAACATTGGAGTGGAAATAAATGCATAGAGACTAAAATAAGAATAACCAACAACAACAACCACAAAACAGTAGAAAAGATCAATGAAACTGACAGCTGGTTCTTGAGTTCTAGCTCTTAGTTTCCTTTAGCTAGACTCACCAAAAAAAGAGAAATGTCTCAAATAAATATGATTGGAAATGCAAGAGAAGTTACAACTGATACCACAGAAATACTAAGGACCATAAGAGAGTAGTATGAACAATTATATGCCAACAAATTGGGCAACATAGAAGAAATGGATAAATTTCTAGAAACAAACAATCTTTCAAGGCTGAGTCATGAAGAAATAGAAAATCTGAATACACCAATTGTGAGTAAGGAGATTAAAACAGTCAAATACCTCCCACCAAACAAAAGTACAGAAGCACATGGCTTTGTTGTTAAATTCTACCCAACATTCAAAGTAGCTAGCCTTCTCAAACTCCTACAGAAAATTGAAGAGGAGGAAATGCTTCCAAACTCATTTTACAAGGCCAGCATTACCCTGATACCAAAACCAGACACGGATACCACAGAAAAAGAAAATTATAGGCCAATATCCCTGATGAACATAGATACGAAAATCCTCAACAAAATATTAGTAAATGAAATTAACGATATGTTCAAAAGATCATACATTGTGATCAAGTGGAATTTATTCCAGAGATGCAAGGATGGTTCAACATCACAAATCAATCAACGTGATATACCATATTAATAAAATAAATCATATAATCATTTCGATAGATGTAGAAAATGCATTTGACAAAATTCAACATCAGTTTAAGATAAAAACTCTCAAAAAGTGGGTATAGAGAGAATGTACCTCAACATAATAAAAACCGTATATGACAAAACCACACTAACGTCATACTACATGGTGAAAATCTGAAAGCTTTCCCTTTAATATCAGGAACAAGACAAAGATGCTCACTCTTACCACTTTTATTCAATGTAGTGTTGAAAGTCCTAGCTGTAGCAATTAAGCAAGACAAAGAAATAAAAGGCATCCAAATTAGAAAGGAAGAAATATTTGCAGATGACATGAGGTTATATATAGAAAAACCCTGCAGACTTTACCAAAAAGCTGTTGGAAGTAATAAATGAGTTCAGTAAAGTTACAGTATACAAATTTAATATATGGAAATTGGTTGAATTTATATACCATAATAACAAATTATCAGAAAGAAAAGTTAAGAAAGCAATCTCATACACAACTGCATCAAAAAGAGTAAGATACCTAGGAATAACTTTAACCAAGAGGTGAAAGATATGTACACCGAAAACTGTAACACATTGGTGAAAAAACTGAAGAAGACACAAATAAATGAGCAGACATTCTATGCTCATGGACTGGAAGAATTAAATTATCAAAATGTCCGTACTACCCAAAGCAATCTACAGGTTCAACCCCTATCAAAATTCCAATGGAATTTTTCACAGAACTAGAAGAAATAATTGTAAAATTTGTACAGAACTGCAAGAGACCCCAAGTTGCCAAAGTAATCTTCAGAAAGAAGAACAAACTGCAGTTATTAAACCCTCTGCTTTCAAGCTGTACAGCTAAGCTATAGTAACCAAAACAGTACAGTATTTGCATAAAAACAGACACATAGATCAATAGAACAGAGCAGAAATCTTGCAAATAAGTCCACGTATATACGGTTAATGAATTTGTGACAAAAAAGCCAAGAATATGGTGGAGAAAAAAATAGTTCCTTCAATAAATGGTGTTGAGAAAACTGGACAGCCACATGCAAAAGAATGAAACTGGACCATTATCTTACACCATACATAAAAATTATCTCAAAATGAATTAAAGACTTGAATGTGAGACCTGAAACCATGAAACTCCTAGAAGAAAACATGGCAGCAACCTCCTTGACATCAGTCATGGCATTGAACTTTTGGATCTGACTCCAAAAGCAAAGGCAACAAAAGCAAAAATAAACAGGTGGGACTACATCAAACTAGAGAGCTTCTGGAAAGGAAACCTTCAACAAAATGAAAAGGCAACCTACTCAATGGGATAAAATATTTGCAAATTATACATCTGATAAGGAGTTAATATACAGAATATATAAAGAACTCAAACAATTCAACAATAAAAAATGTGATTAAAAAATGGGCAGAAGATCTAAACGCCATTTTTCCAAAGAAAGCATACAAATAGCCATCAGGCACATGAAAAGATGTTCAATTGCAAGTGATCATCAGGAAAATCAAATCAACACCACAATGAGATATCACCTCACACCTGTTAGATGGCTATTATCAAAAAGACAAGAAATAACAACTGTTGGATATATGTGAAATATAATATATTTCTTATAAATATATTTATAAAGAAATATATATATATTTATAAAGAAATATAAAAAACTAAACAAAACAAAACAAAACTCTAATACAGAGAAGAGATAGGTAGTTTTCAGAGAGGAGGGGGGTGAGCAAAATGGGTTAAGGGAATCACTTCTATGGTGTTGGATGGTAATTAGATTTATTGAGGTGATTACTTTGTAGTATATACCAATATTGAATTATTATGTTGTACACCTGAAACTAATATAATGTCTACCAATTTGACCTCAATAAAATAAAAAAGAAGGTAAAGTGAATGAATGGAGCAGGCCTCATGTTAGACAATGGAGTAAGCATAGTACACCATAGCCAATTGGACAGTGCATGCCCTGTCTGAGCTCATAACACACACAGTAAGGAAAAAACCCCAAAGTGAGACAGTAAGCTTTAAAATGATGCATCAGATCATGCTGCCTCTCTGCTTAGAACTCTCTTATTATCTGCCCCTCTCTCCCTGAGTAGAATGCAAAACCCTTCCATTGCCTGTGAGATACTGCTTGACCTGGTCCTTCTCTGACCACAAGTCTTACCACCTTCTACTGTTTCCAGCCCTTCCGGCCCCTCGGCCCCCTCACTGGTCACCGAAAACAACCGGCGTGAATTTGTTGCATCCTCCACCTGGAATGATCTTCCCCAAACAGAGTCCAACAGTTTGACAGTTCTGTATTCAAATGGTGCCTTGTTATAGATGCTATCCCTGATTGCGTGATGACATGATGCCTCCATCATTGTCTAGCCCTCTTGTTGTGTCTTATCTTTATTATACTTATTGCAAGCAGACATTTTAATATTTCTGAAAACATTTGAAGTGAACATGCAATATTACTTCAGTAGACTCTTTTCTTAAATATATATGTGTGCGTATGTGTATAGCTGTGTGTGTATATGTATGTATATATGTGTGTGTGTGTAAATATATTTACACGTATATAATTATATAGAATTTTAATATATACATGTCTATATGATATATTATATATATATATAATTAACCAGCATACCTTGGTTTCATCCTGATCAGACATTTCAATGTATGTGTGTAATGAAGGAGCTGGATCTTGTTGGGTTTTAAGTAGCACACAAGTTTTATTACTCTCAATTTCTCTTTCAATATACTCTGCTGAATTTTTTTTTCCTGCCCCAGTGTGAACTTTGCAGTGTAGCAAAAGCCCTACAACTCAAAGAAATGCAAAATGAACCATTAATCCTCAAAAATATGCTATAGAAATGAGCACTATGTAAAATATAAATGTATATATTTGAGTGATTTTTACATTTTTTATTTATATGAATGAAACACATACATTTAATAGTCATTTAACATGGAGGAAGATCGAAGGCAATATCTGCTAATATATTTGAAATTCCATTACAGTGAGGACATTACTCTAAGGGAAAAATACAGTGGAATGAGTTTAAGAAAATTGGGACAAGATTATCTGCAAATCTTCTCAACAATTTGTCTATAATGACACAGAATTTGTGACCAATATCAAAGAGAATAGAGGAGTCTTTACATTTTTGCAATAAATAACCTTTTCTTTCCTCCCCCCTATAAAACAAAGAGAAACAATTTTAAGGAGAATGATGGTGAAGCATTATGAAAGTAATGGAAAATGCTAAGGAACTATTTCTGTGTCTCATTATACATCTTAAATTGCTATTCCAGTATCCTACATTTGCTTAAACAGTTAACTACTGCCAAACATAGCAGTAGTCGACTCTCTGGAAAGGAGACCGTGATTGTGCTGTCTTCCTGTGGAACATGGAGTACACAAATGGTGATGGACCCCAGACAGGATGGAGGCCTGGCCCAGACTGAGCCACATGGCTGGTGTTGGAGCCCTTGCAGAACCTTGCCTTTGAAAAGTTGAAACTTGAATTAACCCAACATGGCAATGAAGTTAAAACGCCCATCCTCAAACAAAGTGTAGGATAATAAAATCTAGGGAACTGATGCACAAATAATGTAAGCCATAAAATCATACAGAATTTTTGTTCTCCTTTGAATGTCGCTCCTACATAAGAAAGCAGGCTTCAGAAATTTTGGGCTGTCTGAATCATCCAGGCTCTCTTCTTTTCCAGGCTTTGAGAAAAGAATATTGGGTAGAAATCCCTCAATGCCTCATCCTTAGAGTAACAGTTTAACTAGTTGCTAAAAAGTGGAGAAAGGGACCAGCTCTGTTATTTCCAAATTGGGGTTTTATTTCCAAGGTTGAAACATTACAATAGGCTGAAACCATTAGTGGCCTTCTCATTTGGAACAGATTTAATATATTGCAACATGAAAATGATTCTAGAGGGAAGAAGAAGCACATGTATATTCAAATCATGTAGATTATTAATAATAAGTAAACATTTTCTGATTTGGTCTTGGGAATTCCTTATAAATTGAAAAGAAATTATTGAAAAAAACCCAAATTTCACATTTACTCACAGTCACTACTTGGTTATTTTTTATTCAGGAAAACACACAATACTAAAGTCAAATCTTTGAAATCAAAGTGAATTACCAAGCATCGATATGAATATCTGAAGAAATGAAGACAAATATGACCTTTGCTTTAATTATCTTGATAAGCTCTACCCAAAGTATTGTGTACTGTACATGAATCTAGAGACACAGTGAGGAGCCATGGGGTCCTAAGGACAGAGATCTAAGGGAACTGCAGCTCAGAAGCTATAAAAAGAGAAGACCACTATCTCAAGGCTACATGGTAAGGTTATTTCTGCTTCTGTTTTTTCTCTCTCTCTCTTCCTCCATCGCCCCACTCCTGCCAAGATTTCCAGTTCTATAGCTGAATAGTCAAGAGGACTTAATTCTAACTAATTAGCATTAGTAATTCTATTAGAATTAAATCTGGCTTTATTTTACATCCACGTGATGGGGGAATTTAGTTAATCTCTTCAAATTTCAGAATTTTTATCAATTGTATAGGGATATAGACAGCATCTGTCAACAGGTTTAGTAGTGATGTGAGGTTTAGAACAGATAGTGGATTGGGGCGCCTGGGTGGCGCAGTCGTTAAGTGTCTGCCTTCGGCTCAGGGCATGATCCCGGCGTTATGGGATCGAGCCCCACATCAGGCTCCTCCGCTGGGAGCCTGCTTCTTCCTCTCCCACTCCCCCTGCTTGTGTTCCCTCTCTCGCTGGCTGTCTCTATCTCTGTCAAATAAATAAATAAAATCTTTAAAAAAAAAAAAAGAACAGATAGTGGATGATAAACGTTCAATGTAATGTCTGGCATAGAGTAAGTATTCAACATTTGTTAGCCATTGTTACTCTCCCTTTTCTGCCACTAATGCTTGGCCTATACCAGTTTACTCAACCATAGAGGTTATGTAGCTTTTAAGCTTAATTCTTCACAGCTAACTAACCCAGTGTCTTAGATGCCCCATTCCAAATTCCCAAAAGAGGATCTGATTGGCTTGGGCCTCAAGACACTATCATGCTTATGAACTGCCTGTCTTTTCATTTGTGTCCATCCCTGGTTGAATCAGTTGCACCAGGAGGACGTAAGAGAAAAAATGAGATCAGGTGAATTACCATGCATATAGCGGGAGTTATTCATAAGGTGGTATTCTCTTGGATGCATGTGTAGGTTGAGGAGGCATGACAGAAGTATCTAGTCAACTATGATTCCCCATTTTGCTGCTATTACATACATCTAGGCTCCCTATCGGCATATCATGTAGATAGTTGAGATCTCCAAATCTGATTTAAGAATTCTGAATTTTCAGGTTTCTGCTATTGACCAAAGTGTAATGGATGATTTTCATGTCTTCCCTTCGCTCTGATGGCATGAGGTAGAGTCCCGTCTACACATGAGAAATAACTGGTTGCCTATGTGGCTGAATTGGTCAGTATTGTTTGTCACAGCGGGTCTTCACAATCAATCCAGAAATGCCACGGTCCTGCCGCAATCAGGATTGATTATTATGAAAGCCAGCTGTGGCTCATCTATTTCACTGCAGATGGCCACAGCCTTTGATTCCATTGAGAAAAGTAATTTGTCACCAAAAACTCAAATGCCGTCTTCACAGTATTTTATTTTCAAAGACATAGGGAGGATAAATGACCATATGGACCTGAATGTGGATTTGTCAAGCCTGTGACTGAGAGTCTTGTCTGTGTTGCAAGTGATGAAATGAAGGGCTGTTGGTTCCTAGTTCGAAAGTTCCTTTGCATAAACAAATCTCAGTGAGTTCAACCGGACATAATTTTTGGTTCTTTGCCTTGCACAGACATGACCTGTCTGGGTTCGCAGCTTAAAAAAAAAATCCCTGTAACTCCCTATGAAAAGACAAATGTATCACTCTAGTCATAATAATATAATATAATAATATATGAAGCTTCTAACAAATGGCTTTATTGTTGTACTTATTGCTTCCCAATTTTGATAAGCATTTAAGTTTCCATACAAAATTACTTTATTCACTTCAGTAATAAAGAAAGAAATAGATGAAATAGAAGTTTGATTTAAAAGTCTCTGTTTTGCTCAAGATAAGCTGGTAAAAAGACATTTATGGAAGCTACTAAGGACCAATTTTCAAAAGCTCACTGCTAATTTGAACCCTATCAAAAGAACACACATATATGCACCCATTTTTCAGTATCAATCAGGAAATATGAATAATTGAAGTGCTTTTGTGCTCTAAATTTTCATTAAATATAACTCAAATGTTGGTCCCAGGACTCAGCCTCGTGTCAGGTTTACTTTAGCAAAATAAATTAGAGAAAAAACGGACCAGATAAAGCCTTCTATTGGAAAAGCCACACAAACTAAATTAAAAAAAAAAAAAAGTTGAGGAAAAGTAATGGATTTCTTAGATTCCTGTAAATGTATTCTTTTATTATTTTTGAGGGTACATTATTTTGGTCATTTAAAGAGCCGATCTTCACTGCCTAAATGAAATCAGATTGTTATCCAGTGTAATGAATTCCCCAAAGAATGGAAAGACACAATTCCAGGGAAGAAATCAGGAAATCTTGCTTAATAAATTGCTGCTAAAACTTGAAAAAAAAATGTAAAAGAAAATAAATGGCTGTAGATCTTTGTGAAACAGACCAAGTACATTTTCAGCCTGTTATTTGATAATTTATGAAGCATATGTAAGTCACAAGTCATGATGCTGGGTAAAATACGTATGTTATGTTATTGTACTCATTCTAGATTTGCACTGAAAGGAACATATTATCAGCATGAATTTTATGGATAAACTAAAATGTAAGACTTCAGGATGGCTTGAGGAATTTATGTGGTTAGACAACCTTGGATTCTGAATAACCATGTCCAGTCATCAGATATCTAGAGGTTGGCTTTATTGTTTTGTCCTTCACCTACAAAAAGAAAAAAAAGTGATGTTTATCAGAAACTCTTATAGCGGACGGAAGAGCAGCAAAGATCAATAGGTTAATACTTACAAACCACAATTCAGGTGACAAAAAGTCTGCAGATGCGTAAAATAAACATTATGCTAATGATAGACTATTGATCATAAAAAAAGATTACTTTGCTCCATAACATCTTTCATTTGTTCTGTAGGTTGTAGGTATGTTAGTCTCAGATAGATATTAAGTAATAGTTATAATGATCATTTAATAATCCCAAGACTGCTGTGGAGACCAGCAGTTTCAATATTCCTTCTACAGGTTTGTTTGTTTTTTTTACCAAAGTTTTATACCTGAGCCATGAATAAATTAAAACCTTTGACATTCTGTCAGATAAAGCAGAACATATACTAAGATGGTATAATAAACTCTGCTGGTCTGGCTTTTTGCTTAGGAATCTTATAAAGAAAATTATTTTGAAAATAATTTACATTTTGTGTAGTGTTTTTAACTTTTTCAAAGAATTTCCCATTTTTGTGTATTTATATTCACTTGCTGCTTATGAGAACCAAAGGAAGTGTGTAGATATGTAGCAGGTCAGGAAGGAATTACTATTCTTTTTTCCAGTTGATGCTATTAGCATTTTTCTAGTCATTCGGATTCATAACTTCAGTCTAATCTCTATTTTTTCTCCTTGCTTACTACCTTGAGTCATTTGTCAGTCCTATATATTCCTAGACCAAAATATCTCATACACCCATCTTTTCTTTTTATTCTCATTGCCACATGGCTTATATACCATATCTTTTCATCTGCCTCAGTGTCATAATCTTCAAATTGGCCTTCCCATCACTGGCTTTACCCTTCTTAATTCATTCTTCACTCTGAAGATTCACTTTGCTACTATCTCTGCTCAAACCTTCCACGATTCCCTACTGCACCTACACTAAATACAAATTCAGTATTCTGATTTCCCTTTTCAGTGCCAGATTCTGGTTAAATACACGACCTTTGGAATTGGCTTGAATTGAGTTTAATCCTGGTTCTAACTCTTGCTCTTTGTATAACCTCACAAATATTATTTAAGATATCTGATCCCATCATAGGGTTTGTGTGAAGTATAAATGACATAATTAACTAATTAATTAATTAGACAAGTATTTATCAAATGTCTGTTATGTGCCAGGCATTGTTCTAAGACTGGTCATAAAGCAGTGAACAAGTGTTTCTAGGAAAATGGGCAATAATCAAAAAGTACCTTCACGCACAACTTTTTTAAGAGTAAATTTTAATTTTAGATTAGTTTTAGATTTATAGAAAATTGTAAAGAAAATATAGAAAGCTCTCTTATACACAGTTTTCCTTATTATTGACATCTTACATTGATAACCTTAAGCTCATAGTTTATTCAGATTTTCTTAGTTTACTTAATGTCCCAGAATACTATCCAAAATACCATATGACTTTTAGTTGTCATGTCTCCTTAGGCTCCTCTTGGCTCTGACATTTTTTCAGATGATCCTTGTTTCTGATGACCTTGACGGTTATTTTAATGTTGGGTAGAGACAACTAATAGGAAGGAAAATAGGCTAGGTAAATGGCTTGAGAGTAAAGGTAGGTGTTATTTCAGATAGCATAGCTAGGTAAGCCAACTTTTGAGGAGATGACAGTTGAAAAGAAACTAGACTATTATCAAGAGATTAAGTGATTGAACTGTCTACAGAAAGATATTTCTAGACCCAGAAAATGCCAATGTAGACACCCTGAAGTGAGGCCTTGGTGGGTTGAAAAAGTAGCAAAGAAGCTAGTATAAATGGAATTAAGTACGAGAGAGAGGAAAGGTGGTAGTTACTGAACTTGGTGTGGCAGCCATGGGGATCAAGGGTCTTGGATTTATTCTGAGTGAAATGGTAGTACCTTGGAGTATTCTGAGCAGGGGACTAATATAACTTGTTACATATTTTTTTAAATAACAAAAGTATATGAATAATTTTGCATCATATTCCAATCACAATATTTTTTGATTACTAGTCATGCAGCATAACTCCAGCTCACCTAGAGTAATATTTTTCCAATCATATGCCAAGCTCCCCAATTTCTGGCCTGTATTATGCCCTTTGCTGAACATATTTCTGTCTTATCTCTCTTGCAGAATCCTATCTAATCTCAAGATCTATCTCAAATATCATTTTTGGAAAACTCTTTCCAATCCTTCTCACTAGGATATGTTCTTTCTCCTGTGTAATATCCTGGGAAAAATGATTGTGTAGAAATATATAGGATTTAAAATTGGGCAAACTCTTGTTTGAATCCAGGATCGATCTACAAAATATTAGGTTACTCTGAGTTTGAATCCTTTATATATAAGATAAGGATATTTAATTGTCTCATGAACTTGTGTCACCAACTAGATGCCAAGACCTGACCATTACTGCCCACCTGCTTGTACTCATCCACATTTGTCCTACATTTTCTCTTGAGCTCTTCTTCTAGCTTTTATATATACATAAATTTTATATAAATATATACTATACTATATATATAATATATATAAAAATATATACTATTTTTACTTATGTAAATATATATTTTATATTTATATATTATATATATATTTTTAAAGAAAGATTTATTTATTTTAGAGAGAGGGGGTGGGGAGGGGCAGAGGGAGAGGGAGAGAGAGAATCTCAAGCAGACTCCACACTGAGCAAGGAGCCCGATGTGGGGGTTTGATCCCACAACCCTGGAATCAAACAAGAGTCAGACGCTTAACTGACTCTGCCACCCAGCCAACCCTACAGTTTATATCTTAACTCAGGTAAATGGAAAGAGAAACTGCCCTTTGAGCAACATTGACTGCCCTGTCAAGTCCTCCAGCTGTTGCAGACCCCCAGACAGTTTGAGTTTAACTCCTGACTCACGCCTGTGCAGATGGACGATAGACTGACCTCTTGAATGATAAATAACTACCTTCACTTCATTATAACACTGAAATCTCCATCCAAGGAGGAGCACAAGCCTCACTTATATAACATACAATGTATGGATAGGCATATTTCCTTAAGGTGCATGTGTGACCTGACCTTATGCTCACCTCTACATCTGGTGACAAGTCTTCCCTATCTAAATATTCATGCTAACCCTGGATAAAAGGAACTCATCCACCCTTGCTCAGGGAGTCACAGCTCTGGAAGTCATTCCCCATGATCTTATTTGCTGCAAATAAAGTTTTGAGTTGTGACAACTCAAGCTGGTGCAGTTTCTGACTCACCAAAAAGCGAACTGACGTTGGTTCGGTTACAGTTGGCTTCTGAGATAATGTATTAGAAGTTTAATAAACTCCAGTTAGTCAGAGTAAATTCTTTAAACTTCCATTATGACATTTACCGGATCCCCTTTGATAATAGCTATTACTTTTTTTAATATACTTATAAGTTCATCTAGTGTCTCCTATATCTAACTGCTTTGTCAATGCCAAGGATGAGAACAGGAGGTAAAAATAATATTATCATAGAGTCCCTGCACTCAAAGGAGCTCTTACTTGAGTGGAAGACGATATATGTACACATATATGTACACATATATTATAAGGGAGCAAATGAAAGGAGGAGAAATAGGAAGAAAATAGGTTGAAAGTAGAAGGAAGCAACCTCAAGAGACCATCGAAGGCATCCTAGAATCACAATCTTTCCCCTGCACAGTTTCTTGATTGTAGTACGTGCTTGAGAAATATTAGTTGAAATAGATTCCTTGTTTTACAGAGGAGAACACAGGCATGCCTGGCATGTCCAAGTTCATAGTGCCACCTAGAAAAGTTAGACTAGAAGAAAGCTTTACTGATGCTCAGCCATGTTCTATACTACAATCAGAGCCAAAAAGTCAATGGGCCACCTGCAGTCACAAATTTACTCGGATTTCTTTAGCAGAAACATAATCAGACCTGTGGACCCTAAGACTTTCTTCATAAAGAAATGACATAAGAAATAGGTTAATATTTGGCTATGAGAAAACTAAGACAAGGTCTGAAAATAGTTGGACCTGGAGAAATAAGCTAATTATTTTCCTAAATCCCAATATACAATGGAACATTATAATTCATATTTTGCTAATGACCTGGCTTCACAACAACTGCAAATGCTCAGCCCTCCCCCCCCCCCTTTCTGGCCTAATTGCCATGAACATCAGCCAATCAGTCAGCAGGCAGTCCCTGAGTGTACTTGCACCCTGCTAATACTAGGTGCTTCTTTCTAAAGAATTTTTATCATTTAAAATTATCATTTAGATTATGAGGGTGCTTTTAACTTGCCCCAAATAAAGCATCCACAAAAAGAAGTCCATAACCTTATCAGTAAATACTTTGATGTTCCTTATTGACCCTGGCCTGTCATTATCAAAGCTAATCATAGGGGTGGTGACTTATCCCCTACAAAGTGCTTTTGTATGGATTTTTAAGTGTGTTCCTTACAATCTCTGAGGTAACTTTTTCTATTAATTTTAGTTTTATAAATGGGGAAACTGAGGGCAAGTGAGTTTTCAAAAACAGCTCATTTTACAAATGGTCTACACAGGAGTTGAATCTAGATATTCTGATGTTAAAGTCCATCTTCTACAAGAATAACTTAAAAAATACTAAAATAAAATAATACTAAAATGCAGTCCTCTGTTGGTGGAGGGATGTGGTCAAGTAGTACACAAGACAAAGTTAGGCTTTAACCATATTATTTTCCTTCCTACATCCCTGATTCATAGCAAAGTGTTCCTTTATCTTATCTGTAACCTCAGAGGCTCAAGGTCCTCATGCTTTCCAGATGACCAACCTCTCTGGAGTCTTTCACTCAGCTCTGCCCTGCAATCAAAATGCCTGAGATACTTTGATCCTTTCATTTCCTCATTAAAGACCCTCCGTGGTGCTGCGGATCCTAGCATTGTCTGAGGAGGAAAGAAAGCTCAGGAACCAGTTCAATAATGACTGTTAATTGCCATTCTTTACCAAGTGACTTTCATCCTGAAGGGAATTCTCTTTACTCATTAATTCATTCAACCTTTCACTTACTCAACAACTATTTACTTGGCAACTAGTTATGCACTAAGCACTGTGCTAATTTCTGTAGATAAAATGGTGAACAAAGGAGACATAGATCTAGCCTTCATGATTTTTTTTCTACCAGCAACTACTTCTGTGACAAATTAAGTGTAATTGTAATTAATGCAATGATCGACATGTACAAGATGTTATGAACGCTGATAACCTTTCTGAGGCTGGGAAGTTCTTGAAGAAATGATTTGTAAATGGAGATCTGAAGATGAATAGAAGTTTACAAGATGAAACAAATATTGATTAAACAATGAGAAAGTACAGAAATAGACTTAGCAAAGAACTCAAGATAAATCAGACTCAAATTCTTCACCCAAGAAATTTTAAATATAAAAGGTTAGATTGGATTTATCTATAAATATAGTAGAAGATAGAAAGTGTCATAAGAAATATATAGCAAAGTTCAGTGAGAGTTCAGAAGAAAAATAAGGATATTTCCATCTTAGAAGAACAGGGATGGAATTTGATGCAGTCTTTCAGAGATGGTGTAGTGAATGCTGGGTTGTACCATCCAAATCTCTCCTGATCAAGATTTTCATTCCCTCAGATTCTATGAGTGAGTATTGTGTGCTAAGAGCTCATAGCCCTGTCCTTCTCTAGTAATTGCTTTTTTGACTGAAAGGAACACATCATTCCCAAGTTTACACCATCTCCCAGGGTTGAGGGCAGCCCTCAATGTGGCATTATAAAATTAATGTGGCATTACAAAGATCAGACCCCCTTGCCTGGATTGAAATAACCTCTAAAAATCATCTCATTTTCAGAGCTGCTAAGAGTATCAGCTGAAGCCATATTTGTAATTATATCACATTTCCACTTCCCCTTTCTGCCCAATTCTACTTCCCTTTCTCCTTCTTTACAGGTGTTCTCAAAAACACTGTCCAATAAACCTCTGCACACCAATCTTAGAATCTCAATGTTTGTTTCCTGGAGAACCCAACCTGAGTCAGTTGGTATTGGGAGTGGTACTAGAAAGTGAACGATGAAATGGAATTTTGGAGCTGTACAGACTAGTTAGCCATGAGGATTCCATCACTGGTGGTGATTGGAATATGGATAGCTCTTGACATGCTATACAAGCATGGCAATTGTTAATACTTTCAACAGTCCAACAGTGAATTGGACTCAGGATAGGATATTGAGGGAAAGGAATGCACTAGTGGGTGCAATATTTCAGGTGTTTTGAGGAAAATTGTAATTAAAAGTGTTGTGGCACTGGATGGCTGTTGCTTGGGGGAAATCTATGTATTGAAGTAAGCCAATGGAAGGCTGAGAGTAATTGCCATTTACAAGCTAAGTGTAAAAGTTGAATTCTCCATATTAGCAAGCTTGCTATGCCAATGTGAGAAATGGGTTAAGAATATTTAAGTTTCTGTTCTAAAGTTCTCAAATCCTTAGATTCTCTGAATTCTCTGGGACTACAGAAGTGGTCCACTGCTCCCAGTTAAAGGTTTCTGCTTAAAGATGATGCAGAGATCTCTGCTTTGCAAGACAGCATATGTACCCTCTGGATCTAACCCTACCTTTCCTCCTGGCCGCCAGGCCAATAAATAAGGCCAAATCACAATAATAAATCTAGTGGGTAAGTACTGAGCCTGCTAATTGGCAAAAAGAACTATACCTTGATAACAAAGGACATGGAAAGACACCAAAATATTAGGCACTTTGGACACAAGATAAGATGTGATGCAACTAAGGTGGAGTTGTAACCAGAATGTATAACCGGGCCATGTGTGATTTGCTGAGACAAATGGAGATGATTAATAGCTAATGTTATTTCTAGGTAAATGGGCAGCCATCAAGGATACTGTCTAGGGTACACATCACTGAGTGACATGGAACGCTGCCACCTTTAAAGAATATGCTCTGTGCAATTTTTTATAAAAAGAATTGATAACCAGGACAGCTAACATAAATAAATCATATCCCTTGTCCATTTCTATGACAGTTTTTTTCAGATCTGGAATCATCAATGACTAAAGAAGTCACAGGAAGAAAAACCCTGCAATACTATAGCAAGTGAATATAATAACTAACACCCTAGTTCTTCTAACTAAAGCATCTATTTCATTGTACATTTTGAGGACTTTTGAATTCAAGGTCTCAGTTGATCTTGACATCCAGGGTATCTGTTAGAGTGGAGTTTATGAGGTCTAAGAAGACACATACTTGGTAGTGGCCAAAACTTTCCCATTGATTCCTTTACTCTATGGAATAAGAGCTATCACAGGGAAGGTCAAGCAGAAGCCTCTGAAACTGTTCCCTCAAAACCCTGGCCAAGACAGTTGATCAAAAACAATACTGCATCCTGGAAAGAATGACAGATATATGTGCCAGTATTAAAGACTTCAAGGATACAGGGATGGTGGTCTTCATAATACCCTCCATTCAATTCACCAACCTAGTTTCTATGGAAACAGAACCTAGAAGATGACAACAGATTTTTGCAGATTCAACCAAATAGTGACACCAATTGAAACTGTTATGTCAAATGTGCTGTCTTTGATAGAAAGATTAACATGGCTTTAGTCATGTGGTATATTACCACTGAATTGGACCATGTACTCTTTTCAATATCCAACAAGAAAGAGGACTAGATGCAAGGTAAATTCTCATAAGGTGGGCAAGAGTATTTACTTCTTGTCTTACTCCGTATCTTGTGCTTTTTATCAGAATATGATCAGAGGGAATCTAGATTTATATATGCTACCCATACATGCCACATGATAGCACATTGGACTACTATATTGACGATACATGTCAATCAGATCAATTGAGCATAAAGTGGCAAGTACATTGAAGGCCTTAGTAAATATTTGAACTCTGAAGGAAGGGAAATAAATCCAACAAAGAGTCAAGGTGCTAACTCATTAGTGAAATTTTTAGGGGACGAGTGTATGCCAGGACATGTCTTCTAAAATAAAGAGAAATGATTGCATCTCATACTCCCACCACTAGAAGTAAATATGGTATCTGGTGGGCTTCTGCAGATTCTGGAGGCAGCATATTCACATTTAGGAACATGCAACCCACTTACTGAGTGACATGGAAGGCTGCCACCTTTAAAGAAGATGCTCTGTGCAATCCAAGCTGTAATTCAAGCCGCCTTGCTGCTTGGGCTATACAATCTGGCCCATCCTCTGGTATTATAGGTATCTGTGGTGGGTAAAACTCCAAAAGGGAATCACAATAGAGACATGCAGTTCCTGGTGCCAGTCATGCCATCCACAGCATAGTGCTATATACTATTCAAATAAACAACTCCCTGTGAGCTTCTGAATTCGGGTAGATGTGGAGAATCTGACTATGAAACATCAAATATTCACAGGTCCAGAGATGACCATTGTGAGCTGAGTTCTGGCAGATCCACTGAGTCATAAGTTTGGGCAGGCCAAGTCATAGGCCATCATAAGATGGAAGTAATTCATCTGGAATGGAGCATGAGTAGAGCCACGGGGTACAAGGAGGAGGCTTGAACAGGTTGCCCAGGACCTCATATCATCTATTACAGTTGCTTTGTCACCTTTTCCTTACCTTACACCTGCGTCCACCAGAGGGGTATCCATTATGACCAGGTGATGAAGAGAAAAACAAACAAACAAACAAACAGCTCAATGTGTTTCACAGTTGGACTGACTTGGAATGTGAGTACCAGCACACTAGAACTCCACTCAGGGATGCTCCCAACAGAGTGTGTTGAGGGAAATTCTCCCACTAAGTCCAGCTTTGGTCAGTGTACCTAGTTAAGCTCTTTATGTGGAAGGGGAAGTGGCCCTGGCTAAGAATATATGTGGGCTTGTGAACAGTATCAAATGGCTTAGCTCATTGGTTGTGTGGCTTGAAAAGAGAAGGAAAGGAATATTCAGAAGGAGGTCTAGAATGTGACTGGACCTTTGTGAATGGGCACAAAGTGTGGCAATCTTTGCATTACATGCTAATTTCTCCCAGAGACCACCCACTATGGAAACGTTACTAAATAACTAAGAAGACTGTACCGGTCAGCCAGTTGACATCAATCAGCCTTTTGTTGCCAGCCACCCAAGAGCTGCCAAATGACTTATAATCAGAGTAGCCATGCTGGAATGGGTGGCCCTCTAACATGTGTGTATCTACTTACCTAGACTGATCTAACTATTGTTGCTACTTAGAGTCTAACATGTTGATAACAGAAACCAATAATGAGCCTCAGATATGGTGTCATTTCTTGAGGGGATCAAAAATCAACTTGATGGCAACTTGATTTCGTAGGATTCCTTTTACTCTGGAAGAAGCTATGACTGATATGACTAAAATCATGATATATTCCAAGTATGGGTTTCTATTTCCAGCTTGCAGAAGCTCAGCCAGCACTACTACCTGAGGGTATTTGATCCATGTACATAGAATCCCCTAGCATTTTCTTGGATCAAAGAAGCTTCTTCAAAGCAATGGAAGTGTGGCAGTGGGCACAGGGTCATGGAATACACTGGTCCTGTCAAATACTGCACCACCCAGTTGTTGCTGACTGAATGGTCTCTTGAAGGTACAAGAGAGGTGCCAATTTACTGATAATACCTGGTGTGGATAAGTACCACCCCATAGGATGTAATATTCAATTAAATAAATGATTGTTATGGGGTGTTCTAGCCCTAATATGTGGACTACATAAGTCTGGGAATCAAGAGGTAGAAATATAAGTAATCTTACTTCCCATTTTTCACGAGGACCTAATTGGGGAGTTTGTGATCCCCACATCTCTAACTTTAGGCTTTGTAAGTCTAGAAATGATAGTTCTTAGGGAACACTTACCTCAGGGGAGATCTCATGAATTCCATTAATCTTTTATGTGATGGTTCCTGCCCAGTCACATCAGATATTTTGGCCAAGAGAACTACAGACAAGGAGAACAATAATGTTGCAATATTAATTGATTCTTATAATCAGGAGAAGGTGGGGCTGCTGTTACACAATGTGAGCAAGGAACAATAGAGCAAGTGATCCACTAGGACATTTTTTTTTTAACTCCCCTACAAAACTTAATGGGGGGAAAAAAAGTAGATCAGCCATGGTCTGAGAAATTGGTGACCAGGGGACCAGACTCTTCAGGGATTAGGATCTAGTTCACCCTACATGTAACCTACCTAAACCAGCAGAGGTGCTAGACTAGACGTTGGGGAATCTATAGCAGATAACAGAGGAAGGACAATGAGTATTAGATATAGTCTTGGGCTCCACTTTGCCCCACTAACCTGCCTCTCCTGAGTTGCCCCAGGAAAAGAGACCAACCAGAATTCTAGAGCTTTTCCAAGGTAGGATGAACCTGTTCTATGAAGAAAGTAGTTCCGAGTGGCAGAAGGAAGTGGACACCTGAAGCGAGTGTGGTGTTTTATGCAGACCTGCCTTTAGGATCTACCTTATTGGTGGCTATTGACTGTTTACACCTAGCTACATCCCACTCTTTTCCCCTCAGCTGAAGAAAGCTGCCTTGCTAAAGCCTATGTCCCATTACCAGGGCAGCTTGCATGCAATGACAGGTCAATAGCGGTGCAAATGCCTGCCTGGCTCCTCTACCTGGATTGGGGGTATGTCTGAAAGGCATCCCCGGATTCTTAGTTCTCTGTAAGATTTGCTGAGTCCCCTGTTACAATATTATCCAACTTGAACTTCAACCTCTACCTGAAGGCCTATTTCCCTTGCTCTTTTATAGGTACCATTCCAGAGAGCACTCTCCAATTAAACCCCTATCTATACATTTCAGAATCTCAGAGCCTGTTTTTTAGGGAATCTGTCCTATGACACTTGGGTAGGAGGAGAGAATATTTCCTTTTAAGGAAACAGCTTGTCCAGATGCACAAAGGTTAGAAAGTGATAGGTATGAACACTTAGTAATTTACTATTGGAGTTTAGATGTATTGGGGAACACGCCTGGGGAGAGAGATTGAAGCCAGATCATAAAAGACTTTGAATGCCAAGATGATTGCCTTGAATACTTAATTTAATTGGCAATCTGGAACATTCATGGCTTTTAGAGCAGGCAACTAAATTGATCTGAACTTTGCTGTGGGAATATTGCAAGGTATGTAAATTGCATTGGAATCGAGGAAGAGTTCATATTAAAGAACCATTGGAGGGATTACGTTCCATTTCCTGAGGGAGAGATCATTGTTTTTGGCCATGGTTAATGACAGTGGAAATGGTGAGGAGAGTTCCCAGGCCACAGTGTAGAAGTAAATGGGGCTGGGGATTTGATTTGATGTGAGGACAAGTGGGAACTGGCAAAATGTGATATTTCTGGAAGTTTGAGAAAGATGTTTTGGGGGCCTTTAGAAGTCTTTAGAAGAACCAGAAGTGCCAGTTTGCTGGGTTTCCTTGGAGACGATACTCTAGAAATTTTCAGAGGGCACGGGGAAGCTTTTTGTTCAACAGTTCCCTACTAAAATCCTCCCAGCTGATTACAGAAATGTTTCCTAATCTCTGTTCCCGGTTTCTCCCTAGGTTCAGCCTTCTCCATTCATTTTGTCTTTGTTCTTTTGGGGATTAGCTGAGACAGAATGTGAGTAGGCTGAATCACTGCTTCTCTCTCCCACAAGCCGGGGCACTACTGTACAGGCCCCTTTTAAGAGCAAAGGTTTTTAAAGACCCCACGCTTTGACTTAATTATTCTTATTATAGCATTACTTAAACACATATAAACATAAAAATAGGCATAAATTCTGTGTGCTTATGTTTCATATAACTATGTATAAGAAAAACCATTTTAGAAGTTCAAGTCAATAAAAACTACAAAACTAATAAAATTTAAATTAAGATCATGAATTTAATGGACAGATGAAGTTGTTCTGTGGAACTTAAATTGCTGCTTACAACCTAAATGACAAACAGGCTCTTCTGAGTTTGGAATGCCAGTACTATCTTACCACTTATTATGACTTAATTTGTTCACCATTTTCTATATGCAAGCTATAGAAAAATCTTCATGAGGATTTCAAATGAAATTAGTCGGCCTTTTCTAAGCAGGGACCCTTCATTTGTCTATGATGCACATTTCTCAGTAGCCTTAGTCTATTAAAGGGATGCAATTTGATCCAGCGACATCCTGAACACGAACGTGTATTTGGGAGCCACAAGGGAGTTGTAGTATTTGGTTATAGAGTTTTCATCCCGATTATTCACAATATGATTACTGAGAAATTTTTCGGTTGCCATACTAAACACACATCTAAATTTTTACGAGCTCAGGAATCCAGCAGATTTTGTTAAAAATGAAGTTTCTTGGTCCACCGGTGGTCTGTGAACTGCTACAATGATACTAAGTTCTTTCTTTTGGAGTAATGACAAGCGATTCCATGAAATTTCATCTTAATGTACAATTAAACCTATTTACTGGTAAAATACTACATAACGTATTCAGGGTGACCATGATTAAGTGTTTATAAGCCAAAATTTGTATAATCTTTGATTTGCTGAATTTCTTTCTTTACTAAGTGGTCTGGTTGCCACACACAGCCTGGAGATTCTGAGAAGCCTCTAGAAATGGTGACTTTCCATTTCAGGAAGGCTACTTGTAGAAATGTTGTGAAGCCTGTCTTATGTTGGTGATGATTTCAATTATTATTCTTAGCTTTAATGTCTAAGTGCCTGGCTCATCATGATCAACACCGTTGTGTGTTTATTTAATCGTGCTCTATAGTGGTAGCAAAGCATAATTATACGACTAATTTTCTGTCCTCTAATCTTATAATAACTTGACTCTAAGGTATGTACTCTGAATCATACATGAATCATCTATATTATCTAATCCTAACCTCCTCCCCCAAATTTAATTGTACAGTGAGTGATATTTCACTGCCATCATGGAGTAATATTTTCAGTGGAAATTAAGAACAGGAAAATTAAGTGAGTTTCAGGGCCATTTGCCTTGTTGAAATAAGTGCAGGTCAAAACAATTTGAAAGCTACTATTCTAATTAGCAGGACATCTCAAACTAGTCTATTTGTCTTTGTCTCTGGCTCTAGGAAAGTCACACTTGGTAAAGTGTTCTTTAAATTATCTTTGTGTAGACTTAGTTTTCATAATTTGCTGCCTAAAATCCATGACTGGGGGTGCCTGGGTAGCTCAGTCGGTTAAGCATCTGACTCTTGATTTCGGTTCAGGTCGTGATCTCAGGGTTGTGAGATGGAACTCCCTGTGTTGGGCTCTGTGCTCAGTGGGGAGTCTGCTTGAGATTCTCTCTCTCCCTCTGCCCTCCCCCCACCTCGCTCTCTCTCTGTCTCCCTATAATAAATAAATAAATCTTTAAAAAAAATCCTTGATGACTGGATCACAATTTAACTAAGAAACGACGTGGAATGGACTGTTAGTGTAATTCTAGCCCTGATGGGTCAGATTTGGCATCAAACTAGTACATGTTGGATCACATCCAGATGGATTTATTACCAAATGAACCAGAAGGATCTTGTTATAACACTTTTACATCGAATCCCATAGAATGGATTTCAAGGATAGCATAGTGAGAATGTAGTGCAAATGAAAACGACATGGATAGCTCTTTTGATGGATGAGAAATGTAGGTAGAACAGGGGATAGAAGAAATGTCTTGAGGGGACACAGATGAGGATGATATAGGGAACCTGAGTCTGGAGTTATTTTAAGCATTGGCCTTAGGGTATGAAAAGCAAAGGAAACAAAAAGCAAAGTCTATGAAATTTACTTGAATGTCAGACAAGTGCCTGGCTGAAAACATCTGAAACTGTTCTACTCAAATCAGTTCAATATGTTCAGTATTATTATTATTTTTATAACTAATTTATTTATTTTAATACTGTTGAGCACTGTAATAAACCACAATTCTCAGAATTTTTTCTGGCACCTTTTTACAATAGAGTCCCACACATTTTCTGCTCTCTGGGTTTATTTAGAGCATTCAGTTGTCTACTAATTTCCCTAGGGATCTTAAGTACAAAAATGTGAATTTAAGACAATAAGGGAAAGGTCTAAATTTTTATTAAAAGAAAGTTGCTGAGGGTTATGGGTAGCCTAATAGAACTTTGTTGTATTGTATTTCATTTCGCATTTTCATTGTGTTTCTTTATTATTTACATATAATGAAAAATGCTTCCCAGGAGATATAAAGACTTTGGTAAGTGCAAATCAATGGCAGTACTTTTGGAGGAAAACTTGGTGGTTAGTTGGTGATGGCAGGATTTGCAGAAGCTCAGAAATTTAAAAGATGGTTTTTATTGCTTAGCTCTTTCTACAGAGTGAAACATGATGCGGATGAGGACACAGGTAATTCCAACACTCTTCCTTGAAAACACAGGAATTACCAAGGTAGTCTGTCTATACAAACCTATTTCTGAGTCTAATTTCTCAGATTCTCTTGAAGACACAACTGATGGGTGTCTCTTTCTCTAGTTACTTATTTTTCTGGTTAAATCTACATGTGCATAAAAATCACAAGTGAATAACTGTAGTTGCATTGAAATAGTTTTTTGATTCTGTGGCATCTTAACCAAACTTCTACTTCTTGATTTTTGCCTCTGCCTAAGAATATACATCTCAAACGATATTTCCTTACACTCATAATGAAAGGGTAGTTATTTAGGCAAAAACTTTCTGATAAATTCAGTAAATGAAACGCATACTCTGCTTTAATCTCTGTACCTTTTCAAAGCAGCGTGGTAACGGCTATGTCTAGAATATTGAAATTCCAGAAAACCAGGACAAGTGAATGTGCAGATTTTAGGTCTGAGAACTAGAGGTGCTCTAGTTTCAGTACAGTTTTGTCTTCCCCAAGTTTGTGTAATCCCCACCTACTCCTTCATCAATGCAACACTGTTCCCACACACTTTCTGCCTCTGGGGTCTTTTCTGTTTATGCCCTGTCAACCGTCTCTTCATTGCTTGCTGATTCTGTCCTTCCATTGGTCTCTTTTTCCACAAAGAGACATTTTTTGGCCTCTTTTGGTAACTGCATAGGTTGAAGGAAAAGAGACAATTCTGAACAAAAATGTACTTATACATTTCCCCCTAAACGTTAGAAAACTTTTACTCTCCCCAGACTTAAATTTCTCTTCACGTCATTTATAGTAATAAAGTCATACACAACTGTGTTATCTTTGTGTGTGTAAACAACTTTCTGGAACACATCCAGGTCTTTAAAAAAGTACTTATGCCCACATAATGCCCAATCATCCTGCTGTAAGATTCAGTCAAATCATTCAGTTGTTTGGTTGACAAGACACCATTTTTGAATAATTGTTTAATCGGAAGATATCGAACAACTGCTTCTTAATATCTGGATGAATGGGTATTGTTTAAATAGTGATACAGATATCCTTTTTTTTTTTTTAAGTTATTTTGGTTTCAGTAGTCACAGCTTTGCTATTAACACCTAAAGGGAGGGTGTCTGGGTGACTCAGTTAGTTAAGCGTCTGACTTCAGCTCAGGTCATGATCTCAGAGTCCTGAGATTGGGCCCCATGTCAGGCTCCCTGCTCAGCGAGGAGTCTGCATCTGCTTCTCCCTCTCCCTCTGCCCCTCCCCCTGCTTGTGCTTTCTTTCTCTCTCAAAAAAAAAAAAAATCTAACTCCTAGAGAGTAATTTATTCATTGTGACCACATTGCTGATATTTTTCTATAATCAGACTGATTCTAAAAAATAAAAATGTTAGTTTCAGTTGATCGCACAGATTTATTTTTTCACACAGATTTATTTTTAATCTAAATGTCACACAATCAATAAATATTTATATGTATATATTTATATATGTACTTTTATAGTTTTATATATATTAAGTAATAGAGATATTCATAAAACTCAGTTTTACCAAATAAAACAGTATTTTATTTTCTCACCCAGTAATATATAAAAATAGTAGCTGCAAATTCAAGGACAAAAGAAACATTTACTTAGTCTTATATTGGTGTGAATATAAGTATTCTTTATCAAGACACTATTCTTGATAAATGAATATTTATTTGTTTAATCAATTTTTAAGTTTCCTTCCTTTCTTTCTAACTTCTTAAGTATTTACACGGTCATTTTTTTTTAAAGATTTTATTTGTTTATTTGACAGAGAGAGAGAGCACAAGCAGGGGGAGTGGCAGGTGGAGGGAGAAGGAGGCAGAGAGAGAGGGAGACAGAGGGAGAGGGAGGGGAAGAGGGACAAGCAGGCTTCCTGCTGAGCAAGGAGCCAGATGCAGGGCTCAGTCGCAGGACCATGGGATCATGACCTGAGCCTAGGCGAGGGCAGATGCTTAACTGACTGAGCCACCAGGTGCCCCTACATGGTCCTTAACTTGAGCAGACTTTTACACAAATTTGCCGGGAAATATTTCCAGATTGCATTGTGGATTTTGTTTTTTATTTGGATTTCTTTTTGATACTGTTTCTAAAATTTTCTGAACTTGAGCCTACACACCCACATACACACACATACACACACCCCATTTTATGGAATAAAATCATTTCTTTAGGCTATTAACTAGATTTTTCTGTTATAATAATGGAATTTTTGGTCACAATAAATTAAATAATTTATTGACTTTTTTCCCTTTAACCTAATTTAACAAGTGTTTATTAAGTACCCATTTTATACTTGAACTGATATGCATACATAATAGCTGTTTGGGTTAACTACAAGTTTCAATGCAGGCAAAGCAGATATACTGATTTAAAAATACAGAAATGACATTTAGGTTTTTTGTTTTTGTAATCCGGGTGTACTTCTCCACTCAACTGTATCGCTATGCTTTCTAAAATAAACTTTTTATGCAAGTATCTTACTTGCTGAAAATTTAGAATTTAAAAATATTTATTAGTTATTAGCTTTTGTCTGAATAACTCAAACGTCTTAAAATTGTGACTTAGATAATTTGGAAATTTATATTACCTCCTTTTAAAAATTCCTCTCTCATTTCTATCCATTGGCCATATTATGTGCATAACACAATATTTGATAGTCACTTCCTTAATTTATACTAAATTGCCATAATGACTTCCATGTGAATTTATATTATTTCTTTACAGAATTAGCAAAATTTATTATTAGAAATACAATTTCTGTAACTGTGTATAGTTTCTGTCATAAAATTGGCTGTAACTGTGACAAGTCTTTGAAAGTAGAGGAAAAATTGTATGGAATCTGGAGTAGCAATGATTGATTCACAGAGCATTTATTCAAGGGCTAAATTTAGCTTTCTCCTTGGTACCAAATGTCAAAATATTTATAGGCAGTATGTGTACACACACATGAACAAACATATACACATTCATATAGGAGTACTTAAAATTTTTAGTCATTTTAGTTGTTTAAACAATAACAAAAACAAAATGGAAAAACATCTTCCTAAGATGATATAGAAATAATTTCCTCAAGTAGTATTTTTAGAAGAACAAAATAACAATGAAAAAATTACGTGGCCAATAATATTGGAAAGTTTCCTCTTTCTGTAGCAAAAATAATACGACACACATTTCTTAATAAAATGTGGAGACAGTATAAAATATCTACCCCCAGCAAATGGCTTAAATGAGCACATATTGATTAAAACAATGAAATGAAGAATTCACACAAAAATACCACTATTACTGATAAAGAACATTATTTGACCTTCCATCTTTAGGACTTCAGTCAGCAGGAGTGTGAGCTTGGTTTCCCACTGTCAGTGCTAAAGAGATTAGTGATGTAATTGTCATTGAATCCAATGTCCTTCTAAAAAAAGACCTGAATTTGAAATGCAAATCAGAATTTATTGAATCTTTTATGACACGGTGGAAGAATTAAAGAACTTGGTTTATGATGAGAAGATTGACAACTAGATAAGAACTACGTTTTTAGCAAAGTTAACAAAATAAGCAATGAAATCAGATTTTTGGTGGTCTCATTTTAATATGCAAACAGATTTTTTAGTAATTCAAGAACATTCAAACACTTAAAAAATCGTCCCCTAGGCATCTTATCATTGAAACAACTACCTTCCCTTCATCCAAGCCAATTAATGGACTCAAATGAAATACCTGTATAAATCTTAAATACCTGAAACCCGCATTGATGATAACAAGAATTGCATGTGCATAAACACCATGCCCAATAGTTGTAACTCTGAACTGCGTCAATAGTGGACGTAACTGTTTTGGCTTCAGGAAATTGAAGGATCCTGACAGACATATCCAAGAATCTCTATTTATATTCTATAATGCAACATAAGACATATAAGCTGTTCTGGAAATTCTGCATTATAGAGGGAAACCGTATCATCTTGGACTTGGTTGGACTCAATCCAAAGAATTTTAGTGTGTAAGTCTGTGTTTTATAGTCCAAAGGCAGCTATGGGGTAGCCATTAAAGGAACATGAGCTATTGTTTTTAAACAAAAACAAAACAAGCTAGATCTCTGCTGATACAATGTGGTTCTCTAACTTGACCAGGACAAATAACTGATGTCAGAAAGAGTGGCAGGTGAACTCGTGAGATTCGTGAGGCATTAATTGTGACCTGGTTGTACAGCAGGTATTACATGTCAAATTTCGGCACAAGAAACATAGCAAGTGTTCCCTTCTTAAAGCAACTCGTACTTTTTTCATGAATGTAAGAAATGTTTAGAGAATAATACATATCTCAAGCCGTAATCGGGGGAGAGGGTCGAAATGAGTTCTGAGAAGAGAGATATCCTGTTGGACTGGTGCTTAGCTGAGGCACGAAGAAAATAACTAATTTACGAGCACAAGACAGGAAGGGCAGATCATGTCAGGCAAGGAGTGTAACACTTAAAAACAAAAAGCTTGAAGAGCAATATTAGGTTGAATGATAAAATTAATACTGATAGTAACAGACATTCACGGATTACTTGTGGGAGTCTCCGTTCTAAGCACTGTCATCTACTACCTCATTTCATGATCAAACTTCTCTCTTAGAAATGAAGAAAGAAGATTCACAGAGAAAGAAGTTTCCTTCCCTAGGGAGAAGCTGGGATCAGGATGCAGGTAATCTCAGAGTCTGCTTAACTGGTCGAAAAGACCAGGTGTAAAACTTGTTTATTGTGGGCAAGAATCAACGTAGTGCTGACCTGGTATAGATGTCTTAGTTGGTTTTATTAACTAATGTCAGGTATGACATATTTTATTTTAATATCAGATTATTGCATTTGTCTATCTTCGACAGTAGGAAACTCCAATTTCAATATTTGTGAGTGTGAGTTACTGGTCACATAGTGGTGAGTACATAGCAAATGTGAGCAGTAAGTACCCAGCAAAAGAGAACCGTTATTACATAGCAACTTTTAGTTTGTCTACTTACTGAATTTCTTTACTGTCCCAAAGCAAATTAAGTTGTTTAACTCAGAAAAAAAAAAAAACTCATAAAAGATAAAGTTTGAAATGACCAGTTGTTCAATTAGAAAAAATGAAGGAAATTCTCAATTTCTGGACAGTCTAAATGTGGAAAAACCATTAAACACTAAAACTTGAGGCAAACTTACAAATTCTCTTCCTAAATTAAAATCGAAATTAATATTGCAAAGTCATTACACTATAGAGCTGGATATAAATGTAATTAATTGATGTTAGAAATATCATACAACTCAATAGAATTATTTTGCTAATAGATTTTCGATTGAGACTCCTGACTATAAAATAAGTCACTTTGATGGACTTTTCTGGAGACTCCTAATAGACACAGCTAATATACATTATTTATGTTCAGCAGTGTTTTTTATTATACACATGTGCCCAAAGGCTTAGGCAATGGGCAAAAATTTTTTTTAAATAAATTGAAAGAATAAATAAATTAAATAAAATGAAAGCCACATGTTACATTTTGGGGGTGGGGAGAGCCATATTCATGTGACTGTTGGCTACTCCATATGTTAAGCTTGAGTTTGGTTTCAGGTAATCTTATGATTAAAGGCCTGTTCCCTAAATAGGCTGGAGCCAGTCTCTAGTGACATGCAGAGAAAGCAGTGGATGGAGACTCAGGTTCAGCACATCAGCAGAACCTTGAATTCTATCCATGCAGTTTATGATCTAGCTGTGAGGCATCTTGGCGATTTAAAGGGACACGTTCTTCTAATTAGGTAACTTTGAAGAGGTAGGTGTTCAGTATAATATTGGGTTGTTGAGATCATCATGGACTTGTTTGAGCTTCTTCACAATCCAATACCTGAAAAATACGGAGCAATTAGAATTCTCATCTTTTCCAAGGGATTATCTGGAAAAGGGACCAGGAGAAACAGTAGACTTCTCTCTCTACCTTTCTCTTCATTAACACTAAGAAAAGAAAGGAGAAAGAAGATGTCTGGAATGCAATGTGAGATTGTTTTTTTTTTTTTTAATCTGCTATTATGGATTTACTTCTAATCATTCCTTGACTATATGATTATGTTTTATGACAAAATGTCATAATACCAACTTTTTGATGGAATGTCAGAAACATTTTATAAGTCTGTGGTTCCCGGAAAACTCAAATGCTTTTATAACTCCATAAAGTTACTATAATAGGCTTTATGATCTCTTTTAAATGACTGTCAGAAGGACCTGCCATTATCTTGACACTTGTATTTAAGAAACTTTTGCTCGAGCTCTTATACACCTTCATGGCAACGCTCAATGTCTAGGCTCTTTTGTGGCTTCCTCTTTCTGCTTCTCATTATGTCTAACCAGGAATGTTTTGTCTGTTTTGATCAGCATGGTTAGAAGTGAGCCGAATTCTGCACAATTTTTTTGCACTGTTTTTCAGTTCTGTTTAAGAAATATTTGCTGAAGCTCTGGACCCATAAAAATGAAGTGGATTTTGAGATTTTATTGATGCAATGGAAGAGGAAGTATTGCCCATTGTTACTATACCCAAAACATTTCAGAAGTACAAGCAGAGAAATATGTCTCTAACATCAGAATTTAATACGAAATCATGTTCTTCTTCTGTCATACAGAAAATTTGTCATAGATTTTATCTGCAATAAAAGCTATGTCAATGGTGCCACGTAATACATTTGTAAAGGTTAGAGATATTTTAACCCTCATCTGTGACCAGAATAATAATAGTAAGTAACCCAATGAAACACCAACGGCAGATTGTAAAGAGTATAAAAATTGTCTGCACATATTAATGCAAAACAGCATAGGAAGCCACACATTGTAATGCAGGGGGGTCATTTCAAATGGTGTCCTTGAAATGATAAATTTATTACATAAGTAAAAAATATATGATTACTAATTCTATCAATCTTATGTCCTTGTCACGGATTTGTGTTTTTAAAGTCCAGAGAGATTATGATGTTGTATTGGCTCAAAGTCTCACAAAGGCCTGTGAAAACATAACAGACACATTACTTTAATGACTTACTTTTTGAAATGTGTCTTGTAACAAACCCTGCATAATGAAGAGTGTATTCTCAGAAATACAGGTTTTACTTAGCTGGCTTTCAATTTCCAAAATTTATATAATTCTCTATTTTTAACTTCTGCTAATTAGGATAACAAATATAGGAGTAAATATGTGTACGTGGATCAGCCCTTCCTTGGAAAATTAAAGTTGCTGACATTTATTTCTGTAAAATTGTAATATCTCTTGTTTTTTCCTATTTATATTTCCTAGTGTGACTTTCCAAACAGAATTTACTTTCTCCTTTAATTGCATATTATATTTTTATATTAAAAGCTGAACTTCCAATGTTACAACTTCTTTATCCGTAGTTGAACTATTGCTAAGCAGCCGCAGGACATATATTTAAGTCCCTGTATCCAACATGGAGTTACAGGATAACTACAATTCAGATCTAGCTAGAAAAATAAAACGCATTTTTAGATTTTGTTTTTCACTGAATGTACACAAGAAACAAAGAAAAGTTTTGCTTGGAAAATCCAAGTAAGATTCTTCTCCTCCTCGTTGTCCTCCTTCTTCTTCTTCCCCTCGTCCTCCCCCTCCCTCTCCCCTCCCCCTTCTTTTCCTTTTCCTCCTCCTCCTCCTCCTCCTCCTCCTCCTCCTCCTCCTCCTCCTCCTCCTCCTCCTTCTCCTTCTTCTTCATCTTCTTAAACAGCCCAGACAGGGGATTTATCCAAGCAACTGAATCCCTGTCTTAAGGCTCACACTGACTTCTGGTCATTTTATTCTGAAGTGCAGAATATATTTTGAATACAAGATGATTTAATTTAGTTGGTTTAATCCACAGTTTCAACTTTTGCCTTTTCTTTTAAAAAAAGTCCATAAGAGCATCCACAGAAGCCTTGTTTTGATTACCTTTTATCCTTCAGCCTTAGATCAGTATCAGCTTTTTCCCCTTGCTCACGATCCATTATAGAAAATACTGTTGATTTCTACAGCATGACCAAAACTCACATTATGTTTGCAATTTTCCATAAGATTTGTATAGTATAAAGTAGAAATGTTTGCTTTAAGAGACATCTGCTATAAATAAAATGACAGTGTAAATTTTCAAGCGAGCTGCACAATTGCTGTAAAGGTTCATAACATGAGCCTTCTAGACTGGGTTCCAGCACTTAGCAATTTTCCAGAGGGTCAATAGTGTTCACCTTAATGTTCTTGAACCCCCACCCAACTCCTGGTTCTCCCACCTTCCCCCCCAGCTCCCAAAATTGCAATGAAATTAGCCCGTAATGCTTTCAACGCCCTTGCAGATCAGCTTTCATTCTGAGAGATACATGGGAATGGCATTAAAATATGCTTCCCACTCTTACAAAATATTTCCTCAAAATGCCTTAAAAACTCAAACCGGTTACTTCAGATTCTGATAGTATCTTTATTGAATAGAATTAGCCAGCTTGAGAGGGTCAGCCATTCTGGTCTGTGACACGTATTGTTTAAGAAGTTTCCGGAACTCCTCATTAAAGCCCTGCCTCAGGAGAATTTTGTTAGGGAGAACAGAGACAGGCTGGCATTTCTTCTTCCAAGTTTTCCTGTTAGTATTCTTCAAAAACAAAAAACAGAATTCTCATAATATGCTTTTTTTTAAACGACAGAATCTTTTATATCACCTAAAGTGAAGATCTCCATAGCGGCTGTGGTCCGAAACTGAGTTGAGGAATCATTGAGTAAGAATGACAATCAGAAGTCAAAAATATGCTGTAGTTCAGAGGAAGACAGAGCCAACCCTGAACAGAGTTGTTGAAGAAGATCTTTGAAATTCATTTTAAAACTCCTTGATGGTACCATTTATATATTTTAGTAGAGCTGGTAAAATCAGAGCATCAAACAGTACTTTAAAATTCAAAATGTAAAATTCTATAGAATGACAAATATGTTATATTCAGGCTTGGACCTCAATGAGGGCTTCAGGGGTTGATGGAGACATGTGTAAATTAAGGCTCACTTTTTTCTGATAAAAAGAAGGGAAGTAGCAAGTTCTGTGAATATTTCTTCATTTATTTACTGCATATCTAGTATGAAAATACTTTTTGGTATTTATAGAAATTTATTTTAAATGGTTTTTTCATTATGTTACCCCAAAGGCAAAATTATTTTATAGGAAAATTGATTTGCTATCAAATAAAACAAAGATAAGTCTTTAAAAGGCCCAAACTAATCAAATCATAGAAATTTTGCTCACAAGCATTCCTGAATGTGTTACTGTAGTTTTGTGCATGCACGTGTGTGTGTGTGTGTGTGTGTGTGTGCATTTTCAAAGCTTTCCATATTTATTGTTTTCAAAAATTACTTTTTGTAGCAATGGGGGAAATGTTAGGCTGCCACTTTCTCAGACAGCAAGAGCCTAATGCACACAGAAATTACATAAATTGTTATGACTATCAAAACCAATTGCCAAATTTTTTTTTACAAAATACTTCCCCCTCTTATAAATGGTTTAATTTTCCCCTATCTCTTTGAGTCCTTTATCTTCTCCAATGTCCTACCCTGCAATATGTGTGAAATTTTATCAAAAGCTTTCTGATATTACCATAAATTACTGTGTAAGCAGAGCTATTGCTTATCTGTCAAGGGGGCTTTTTTCTCTTTCTTTAGCAATTTTCTCCATTTCTATATGTGTGAAAGGTTTTCCTTGCTATTTCTTACCAAGGGCTGTACCTTAAAGGCTTTGACTTTTACTAAGGGGATACGGTAGAAAGTTGTTCATAGAATAACCTTGTGACACCACAAAGGGGCAAAAAAAAAGCATTTTATTTCATATGTTCTTTCTTTAACAAGTATTTAGAGTGAATAAGTTCTATATGGCAGGACATATTTCTATGTTAAATATAGAAAATATATTCTTTATACTTAACGTATTTTTTTACCCTTTAGTTCATTTTGTTTGTATGTTTTGCATGCATTGACTACTTACTGTTTTTTCCAATTATTTATTTCTAAATCTCTTACAATATGTTTCATTAGTGCAACATGGTAAATGTTAATCTTTTGATAGGAATTATTTTACGGGCCCTATTGTACCTGGTTACTCATAATTTTTTGACAACTATGCAATTATCTTTTCTATTGTGAGCTTTCTTTAAAAATATTCAAGGTTAATTGGATGGATATTATACTTTGGAAAGAAGTTATGATGATATCCTATTATAAACTGTATAATCTGGAAAGAGGCTGAATATCAGGCTTGTTTTATTACTGCCACAGGCAGAGATGGAGTGAAATTTCTATTTTGGGCAGTGTGGGGGAAAAGGTCACTTTGAAGATCCAGACTTTGAGAAGGATTGTCATGATAACAGAATATCTAGAAACTGCTTTAAAGAAGAATAACATAAAGCCCTCAGTGATGTGCCTGGGGGGCTCATCAGCCAACTGGAATTCTGTTTCACACTCAATGACTCGTCCTGCCATATTTTTAATTCTACATAAATGTCACCTCAGGTATATTTAAAAGCCCTTTACAAAAATTAGATAACCCATCGTTCCTTCTATAGCACACACGTTAGGCCCACAGATGAATTAAAAAGCAAAATAGAAAAAAAATGTGGCTCTGAATCTGTTTGTGTTGCGATCTATGCAGTAAGGTAGAAAAAGTTCCTATTTATCATCAAGACTATGCATGTCAACAGCGATCAAATTGTTTTCAAAGGCAACAGCAGAGATAATAAGCAATGACAACAAACTATCAGGCTTCCTTCTTGAATGGTAATTTTCTTCTCAGCACCGCTACTCCATACAGATGCCTTCACTCTGACCACAAGGAATAGGCCATCTCTGCACGTGTGTTGGGAAAAACACTGCAGCCTCCATGTCTTAGAGCTCTTCTTTTATCACTGTATTTCCCTTGTATATTTATGCCTTTGGTGAGAGTAAAATCGAGAGTGCTGCTTCTGGCAATGATCCATTCTGGGCTCCGCACATAAAACCTCTAAGAGCTAGCTACCTGGACAAGAGTCAGGTAACTCGGGCAAGGACATTTCCCCATTTTCAAAATGGAAATAATAGAAACTACATCAAAGCGATTTTGTGAAGATTAAACAAAGTTAATCTATTTGTCTGTTACGAAATTAGTAACTAAATGTATTTCTTTTGTAAGGGAGAGAGAGAGAGAGAGCACTAGGCAGAGGGGATGGGTAGAGGAGAGGGAGAGAGAGAATCTGGAGAAGATGCCCTACTGAGTGCAGAGCTCCATCCCAGGACCCTGACATCACGACCCGAGCTGAAACCAAGAGTAAGATGTTCAATTGACTGAGCCACCCAGGCGCCCCGGGAAAGAGAACCTTAAGCAGGCTCCATGCCCAGTGCAGAACCCGACTCAGGGCTTGATCTCACGATCTTGAGATCATGACCTGAGCTAAAATCAAGGACTGAGCCACCCAGGCGCCCCATAAATGTATCTCTTTATTTAACTTCATAGACTATTTTTTTTTTTTTAGCAGTTTTAGGTTTACAGAAAAATTGTGCAGGAAGTACAGAGAGTTCCCATGTACTTCCCACCCCCCAGTTTCCCCTTTTATTAAAATCTTGCATTAGTGTGATACCTCTGTTATGACTGACAAACCAATATTGGCACGTTATTATTAATTAAAACTCATAGTTCCCATTAGGATTCATTCTTGTGTTCTACTGTTCTATGGGTTTTGACAAATGCATAATGTCATGTATTCACCAACACAATATCCTACGGAAGTGGTTCACTGCCCCAAGAATTTCCTGTGCTCCACCCGTTCATCTCCCCTCCCCCCTCAAGAGCCCTGGCAACCACTGATATTTTTATTTTCTCCATAGCTTTGCCTTTTCCAGAATGTCATAGAGTTGGAATCATACAGTGTGCAGCCTTTTCAGACTTCCTTATTTCTCTTAGCAACATATATTTAAGGTTTTTCCATGACTTCTTGTGACTTGGTAATTCACTTCTTTTTATCACTGAATAATATTCCATTGCTATTGATGAGCTATAGTTTGTTTATCCATTCACCTCTTGAGGAACATCTCGGATGCTTCCAGTTTTAGCGATTATGACTAAAGTCACTGTTATCATTCTTGTGTAGGTTTTTGTGTGGACATGTTTCCAACTCCTTTGGATAAAAGCGCCACTGCCGGATCCTATGGTGAGGGTATGTTTAGCTTTGTAAGAGACTGCCAAGCCAGCTTCCAAAGTGGCTGCGCCATTTTGCATGCCCATCAGCTATAAATGAGTTATCCTGTTGTTTCACGACTTTTGCAGTGTTTGTCATATCAGTGTTTTGGATGTTATCCATTCTAAGAGATAGGTAATGATATCTTATTGTTGTTTAATATGTTAATTTTTTAAACAAATATTTATTAGCTATTTTGTACCAGTCCCTGTTCTAAGGACTGGGGCTGCAGGAGGGAATGAAAAGACCAAAAAGCCTCCCATGCAGTTTGTCTTCTAGTCCGTAAAGGCTGGAAACAAAGAAATTAGTGGTAAATGTATATGGAGGATGGTGATAAATGCCAGCGTGGAAGAAACTTGAGGGCAGAAAAATGTTGGGGTGGCAACTATGATTTGTAAACTGTATGGTCAGAGAAGGTGTCAGGGAGAAGATGGCATTTGAGCAAAGACCTGAAGGAAGAAAAGGAAGCAGGCATGCAAACATCCAGGGGAAGCGTTCTAGGCAGAGAGAATACCAAGTGCCAGGCCCAGGGGGAGGAACGTGCCAGGAAGGTTTAAGGAGCAGCACAGAAGCCAGCGTGAGCAAGGAAGAGATGTTATCCGGAAAGTCCTGGGGGCCTCGTCTTACGTAGGCTCTAGCAGAACATGATAAGGGCTTTTCATATTACTCTAAGAGAGGTGGAAAGTCATCAAAGCAGAAAAGTTTTTAGCAGGAGAGCGATATGGTATGACTTATTCTTTAAAGCATTATTGGGCAGCTACACGGAAAATAGGTTGTAGGGGTCAAGGGCAGCAGCAGATAGACCAGGTAGCAAAGCTCTTGCAATAAATCCATACAAGAGACGGTGCTGCTGGCCTCAGGTTTGAAGAGAGTGATTATAAAGTGCTTGTAACATTCCCTGTCACATGGTATTATAGTTAGTATTATTTTCCTTATTATTTTCATCACTAATAAAAAAAATATAAAATACCCCTATTTCCTACACCATGGTTCCAATTATTATGACATATTCTGATGTTAATTATTCAACTTATTTTCAGCAAAATTATTTATAACAGTGACTATGGATCTTTTAAAAAATCCAAACTCTTTTACTTTGAAAAATTGAAAAAGTTCCTATTGGATTAGATTTGCATGATATTTCTGGGATATGTCTCTTAAATATTTTTTCCCCTCTTGGAATATATTTAGCTCATTCAAAATATAATTCAGTTCCAATCTGCAATCCTTCTACCTAGCAAGTCAAAGTTTCATATGAAATAAAGGCAGAGGCTTGTTAAAGTTTTAGGTGCCTGGGCACCTGGGTGGCTCAGTTGCTTGAACGACTGCCTTCGGCTCAGGTCATGATCCTGGAGTCCCGGGATCGAGTCCCGCATTGGGCTCCCTGCTTAGCACTGAGTCTGCTTCTCCCTCTGACCCTCCCGCATCTCATGCTCTGTCTCTCTCATTCTCTCTCTCTCAAATAAATAAATAAAATCTTAAAAAAATACATTTTTAGGCTCCTAAACATTGTTTTTTCTCCCCAGGAGCAGCAAAATTAGGGGAAGGAGTGTGGTTACAATAGGTGTCATTCAGAATTATGAATGGGGGTCTGTGGTTGGAGGTTCGAAACTCTGAGAGAGGCACCGAGTGGGGAGATTGTGAGGAGATAGCTTTTTTTTTCTTTAAATAAAAGATTAAATCAAGACAGCTAAATGTCCAGCTAGCTGTGATGAGAGAAACTAAAATCAGCCCTCCTGTCCGCCCAGTTTCATGCTACATTGGAAAAGTGGTCACTGGGTCTCAGAAAATCTAGGAAAGCATCAAGTGTACTTCAAATGAGTAAGAATTCTAGAGAAACTCTCCAGTAATTTGCTACCTGAATGTGACATTAGGCAGTTATCTAAATCAATCCCAACGACGACCTAAGTGTAGGTGTAAATATAGACATTAATCCACTTAAGACATATTTGCTAAGCATGTTCTCTATACAAGAAACTCTTAGGAACTAGGGATACAGAGATAAAATAAAAAGTCCCTGCCTCATAGAACTTACATTGTAGTGGGGGAGACAGCCAACAAACATTTACGGAATCGAATATATAATACAATGTTACATCGTGACAAGGGCTAGGCAGAAAAACCTGAAGTGGAGTAAAAGAAAGAAGAGTAACAGGAATGCATTTTGGATAGGCTGTTTGGGAAAGAGATCTCGGAGGAAGTTACATAAAACGGAGACACAAATGCAGCAAAGAAGCAAGCCATAGTCCTGGGGAAAGCATTCCAGGCAGAGAAAAGTCCAAATGTAAAGGCTTTAAGGCGGGGACCTTTCTAGTTTGTTCTAGGAATAGCAAGGAGGCCATGTGACTCCCTGCCATGAGGGAGTGAGGAGAACAAGGGTAGAAGATGAGGTTGATGGGGAAGGATGTGGGTTTCGGTGTCATGGGTGGCCAGGGGTGGTTGGGACCATTGAAGTGTTATGATCCGATTTGCATTTTGGAAAGATCATTCTGTGGGGCAGGGAGAGAAAGGAAGGACAGAGAGAAATAGAAGCTCCAATCAAGCAGCTATTGCAGGCACCGGGGGAGACCAGGGCTTGGAAAACTTGGTAGTGACTAAATCTGATACATCTGTAGGTAGAGGTGACAGTATTCACTCATGTGAGAGGGGAAAAAAAGAGAAGAGAGGTTTAGTGCATGAATAGCTGTGAGAGTGGTATTATTTCACCAAACGAGGAGTGCAAAGTCGGGAGAGTGCAGCTGGAGTGCAAGGGAAAGTTTTTCAAAATTCGGAAGATATGTTATCTTCTTGTGTTCCCCATAAAGTCCACAACGCTTCTGAGACATAAAAAGTAATCTCTATTGTTTAAAAAAATAGTATAACTTGAGATAAAATGGAGGTGGGCCATGTAACTTTACTCCCTTGAGATAAGCAAAAATATGGTCTATCCCAATAATTCTCAAAGAATGTCCTGTTCCCCATTGGTGGGCTTTAAGGGACTTCCCACATAGCCTCAAACTGGTTGAAATGTACAGGAGGTCCCTCTCAACATTAATGAAAAATCAGGCCTTAGTCCATAGACCTATCTTATCTTTACTTGTTACTAAGAGGTTTTTGTTCTGTTTTGTTTTACTAGTAACCTGTGATAGTGACATTTGGTATTTATATACCAGAAATACCAAGTTCCTAGAGCATCCTGAAGGCTAATTTAGTTTTATTTTCAGAAGTGTTGACAATGCTTGACAATATTCCCTTAGTTTAAGGGGAAGATAATTTGTTATAGGTGAACCAGATATGTCTACAGTTGGCCAGGATTTTAAAATTTTCAAAAGAGTGAAGGAGCCCGTGTCAATAGTGATTAACATGCAACATACTCCTGTTCTTATGAGGATGTTCACATGTTGGGGAAACATCACTCTTTGAATGTGAAAATTGGACAGCCAGTTAAAAAGTTAGTATCTTACTTTAATCAGTTTAAAAGGTGCTTTCAAAAAATAAAAAATCAAAAAATTTTTCAAAAGGTGCTCAAGGTATTTTAAGAATTTCAGTGAAAAAGAAGTTTTAGGGTTTTGAGTTTTGAAGAAATGATTGTATCAGGAACCAAGGCACAGAGTTGCGAGGCTAATTGTGAATGCGATTCAAAAATCATAAGTTGGAAGTTGTGGATGAAACCCAGCCCAGGGACAAGGGGTTAAGCCCTGATGGTAAACTTGAAGACATTTAGCCACTGGTGTAAAGAAATCATTTTCTTCCTTTAGGCTTTTTGCTTTGCATAAGAAAACACGAAAGAGATTTAAGAAAGTGTGTTCCCATAGCTCTAACAAATGTAGTCACACATGTGACAAATGAGTCCCCGCAAGACCTAAAATGATTGGTTTCATGATGCTCCCTGAGCTTGTCTTACCCAGGGAGGGTGTAGAAAGTCACCTGCATCCTGACCATGCTGCTCATATGGGGCAGGAAAGGGCATTGCTAGAGCCTGGTGGTACTTTCCTGAACTTCTGTCCCAGTTCTGATCCCCCTGATTCCTAGCCTAACGATGCCCCAAGTCCAGAAGGAGACTGGGAGGATACTAATGAAGCAATTGAGTTAATATAATAGTTCCTTTTTTCTTGCTTTAGCCATAGTTCAGTTCCTGTGACTTTTTCATGCTAAGGACTTTCATTACTCTTCATAGTAATGTTTTTGTATACCCCTTGTTTCCTGTGATTTCTCTCTTGAAGAGACAGCCTTACAATCTAAAACTATTTGCCTTATCTAGGGGCAGCTATCCCAAAAGTAAACTTTTAATGAAAGGCAAAATTTAACCCTCAATTCATGAGATCATGAAGTCTTGAAAATGTGAAGGGTCTCATGACAATGAAGTCTCTAATTGAAAGAGGAGAGAAATGGCACCATTTTTATTACCACTGGGAATCCGAGTATACCACTACAGAGAGGGAAGTCTAGGGGCACAGGGCAGGCCATCCCAAAGGGTAAAACAATGGCGTATTGATTACTTTGAATTGAAGCCTACTTGAAAAACAACTAGTGCAAGGAGACTCAAGGCCTCTCCTGTCACCCTGAAAGCAGGAAAAAAGTCTCCCATATGAAAAGTTCCCTATTTGGGCTAAGAAGTAAGAAGACATCCTTATCACCAGAGAGAGGGACTTTAAAGTCTAGAAAGGTGTACAAATAGCACTGGGTGTTACATATAAGTGATGAATCACTGAATTCTACTCCTGAAAACAATATTACACTATATGTTAACTAACTAGAATTTAAATAAGAATTTGAAAAAAAGAAAATAAATAAATTTTACATAATGGATTGTTTGGAAAAAAATAAAAATTTAATTAAGCTTTATAACAAAAAGAAAAAAGAAGAAATAAACTGTTGCTTTTTTTACTAATCTACTACTTTGGCCCAAATTCCACTTGTGATTCCTTATGGATTAAAACTCCCAAACATCTGTTTTCCTTATCTTGTAAATTCCTTACAAATGTATTGTCTGTTTGTATAAAATGTATAAAACCTGCCTGACTCGGTGTTTCCTTGGGTCTCAATCTCATTACTGGGTCTCTGCATGCAGGTCATAAAACTTTGTTGTTGTTTCTCCTGTTATTCTGTCTCATGTAAATTTAATTCTTCGCCCAGTTGAAAGACCTTGAAAGGCAGAGGAAGAATCCTCCCTCCCCTATGGAAGCATAGCAAAAAGAATCCTGTGGCATCTAATTTTTGGAAGTATTTATAAATTAAGGCTTTGTGAATTATTAGAATCAGATCAGCTTAGAACCACCTAAATGAGCAAAATTGCATCTGGGCCAAAGAGCAGTTAAGACACACCCCAGAGCTAGAATGGCTGCACTGAAATTCCTGCTGTCATTTACTAGCTGCAAGGTCTTTGGCAAGTTAGACACTCCATGGCTCAGGTTCCTCATCAGGAAAATGAAGACCATAATGGAATCAACCAAACAGGGTAGGTTACATGAATCAATATATGGGAAACACTTAGGAAAGTGCCCAACGTCTCAAATTGGCAAATACTGTGAAAGCATTAGCTTTGTTATAATTTGCTAGTTCTTTAAGACTAGAGCTTATGTTTTACTAGGTCAGTTATCACCTGAAAATTACTAAATTGCCTCTCTCTTAGGCGACTTCTGGAAAATATGAGGATAATAGGACCTAAATTGTAGGCTTGGTATGATTGGGGTGTGTGTGTGTGTGTGTGTGTGTGTGTGTGTGTGTGTGTGTGTGTTAAATCCGAATAAGTCCTTGCCACTATTTTCATCATTGTTATTTTGTTGCAATCTCAAAGCACGCTACTTAGTTGGGTTTTTGGGTTTTTTTTTCTCTTAGGGATATAAAAAGAGTGACTATTTTAATTCTTCCATACCATTTAAGGAATTCACACATTTGTTTACTCTGGAAAGCATGCAATTGTGTTTACTAAAACATATGGATGTTTACTATAAATGCTTCATTCCTAAGCTCTGCTTTCACATGTGCATATCAGACATAATGATAATATTTTAACCCTGGTAAAGTACTGCATGCTATATAAATGTGTATAATGTACTTCACGAGATCACTTTCATCCTCATGTTAATTATTTGAGCAAAATGCAAATATTTAATTGAATGAAAAAATTGATCCTATACATATTTATTTGCTCTATCTATTCTCAGAGTAAATTCAGTATGATTACTACGAGCATAATTTCAACTGACTTCTATGAAGAAGATTTCACAGTCACCTGAAGTAACAGCCTGCAGCTCTTATGTTATGGAAAGCCCCCAACAGGAGCTTGCAGATTCTTGGGAGGATTTCTCAAATCTTAAAAAAATAAAAGAGAGAGAGAGAGAGAGAGAGAGAGAGAAGAAAGTAAGAGAAGATTTCTCCTTAAAAAGAAATCTGAAAATGGAGCATTAGAAACCAAAGATTCTTAATCTATTGACATATCAAACTCTTACTACCCAGATTTCTCTTCATTGTTCATTTTACATTTTTATGTGTCTCATTTCTACAGTACTTAAAAATTGCTGCATGGTCTAAAGTACCAAAAACAGATGAAAATTGAGACGTAAATTTTTGTACTTTGAAAGTAGTTACAAAATTATTTCTTTAAAGTGATCCCACACTGACAAAGGATAACATCAATGCATTAGGAGAAGCTAGAATACAATATGGTGTGGTTCGCCACTGGAAAATACCAGCGAGTTTACTTGATCTTATTTCTATCAAAACGAATCTTGAAAACCACTGATTATATGTCTCCTCTTTTCACTGTATTGTTTAGAGGCTAGAATAAAGGACAGAAGTACTGATGAAAAATAAATGGACTGAGACGGGTTTTGTGAATCCCAGATCTTGCTGTTAGTATGTTCGTAAACAATATGTGAATGTCACAGTCCAACAATTTTTTGTCCTCTTTAGAATACTGTAAGCCAAAATACTTTACATAAAATGCATGTTTTTTTTTCTTCCTTGTTTTTCTGCTTTGTTACCTTCAAGTTATACTGTGTTTTTGATATCATAGCAGCTTAGAGTTTGCACCACTAAATGGGACTCTATAAAGGGCCTCTGATACTGTACTTTCTTTTATTTATGTTTTTAAAACATAAAAACAATCTACCCTTGAGGATAAACAAAAACTCAGAATTGCACAATTTCAACTCATTTGCAACGTGGCTTGTTCGACATTACATATAATACCCTTATATCATTCATAAAACAGAGTATTTCCAATTTTTGTACTACTTCTAGAATGTCAAAAATTTTAAGACTTGCATTTCATGACATTTTAAGAAAATAGGTAGCCTTACAGGCCACCTTAACTTAACCTGGGATTTTCATCTAATTAAAAAAATGCTGGACAAAGACAACGAGGAGTCACTTACATGTGAGACTCCAATTGCTTTCGTTTTTTTGAAGAATGCCCTATCAAAATTTGCCTGTGAGAATGATCAGAAATGATTCTACAAGACCATTTATAAACTTTCTTATAAGAATCTTTATTAGCAATTTTCACCAAAAAAGTTAATTCTTTTTAGATCTTTATTCTTGTATCCTATTTTGGAGCTCCTTCAGTGTGTTAGACCTGAATCCAACATCAAATTATACACACACCTTCACAGACACACACACATTCATGGACACACAAAGCAAACTGAGAAACATGGCGACAGTAATGTGAGTGACTGTATATTTGAAACATGTCTGAAAGATAAAGGAGACTAGAAAAGAACTACTCACACAGCTGCGGAAGACCTTTCCATAGTTTCCATGGACTCTCCTATACATCCATATTCAGCAAAAGCTGAAAATAATCATTCCATTAAATCTTCTCAAAATCCAAAATATTCTGTTTCTCACATGTGACTCTCAATAGTATTCACTGTCTCTTTTTTGCATTCAGAACACGAGTTCTACTTGTGGAGTTACCTAACTTGCTGTGTAGCTTTAGGCAAGCCACTTCCCCTCTTTGAACAATACTGTTTCTTAATATGAAAATTTGGATTAAAATGTTGGGCTCTGTCTATTCACAGGGTTGCTGTGAAGATCCCAACATGAAGATTAAGTCAACTATAAATGTGTGTATTTAGTTTATATGAGCAGTACTTAGCTAGACACATAGTATTAGATCCAAATAATTTTCATTCCTAGGAGTAATCTGTGGTTCTTCAGCTTTTATAGATATCTACTTCTATTTTATTTATTTATTTTGCAAGCCTTTGTTTAGTATTCTCATTCTGAGCAATGAGCCTTAGGCCGAGGTATTCAGAAGGGAGTGTTTCAGGTGGGACGTCTGGAAAGAGTAGGTTTCTGGGTCTCCCTTTCTGTACCTGCTCTTGCTGTTGCATTGCCTGGAACCTAATCAAGGGATGCCGGCTTTAGGCGAGATGGGATCCAGGCTCCTCTCTGCTCCTTGGGAAGTGAGTCCTAGAGATGCAGAGAAAGGGGACCCCCTTACACAGTTGATGGGAATGCAAACTGGTGCAGCCACTCTGGAAAATAGTATGGAGATTTCTCAAAAAGTTAAAGGTAGAACTACCCTATGATCCAGCAATTGCACTACTAGGTATTTACCCAAAGAACACAAAAATACTAATTCAAAGGGATGCATGCACCCGATGTTTATAGCAGCATTATCAACGATAGGCAAATCATGGAAAGAGCCCAAACGTCCAGTGACTGATGAAGTTGTGTACACGTATATGTGGTATAACACGAAATATTACTCAGCCATAAGAAAGAATCAGATCTTCCCATTTGCAATGATGTGGGTGGAGCTAGAGAGTATTATGCTAAGCAAAATAGGTCAGTCAGAGAAAGACAAATACCATATGATGTCACTCATATGTGGAATTTAAGAAACAAAACAAATAAACATCAGGGGAGAGAAAAAGAGGCGAACCAAGAAACAGACTCTTAACCATACAGAACAAACTGATGGTTCTTGGAGGGGCGGTGGGCAGGGGGATGGGTTAAACGGGTGGTGGATAGTCTACACCTGAAACTAATACTGTGCTGTATGTTAACAGGGTGGAACTTAAAAAAAATATGGAGAAAATAAATAAATAAAACTGAAAAAAGAAAAAGAAAATATGCCCCAGAGAGGGAGCTGCTGTTCCTGCTTGGAGTTAAAGGCTCTTTTTTCCAGTCTTCAAAAGCCAAAGAACGAGGTGACTCTTGAGTCTCTTCCTTTGGGATCACCACTCATCTCCTCAGGCTAAATAGCGTCATCATTCTTGGCCCTCTAAGAAATGCCAGGTTCCTCAAGACATATTTCAGATAGTTTTCCTCCAGGTTCTCACAGGGACTGTGCCTGATTGGATTGTTCTAACACCCCCACAAATTCCACCACATATTAGAACCGCATCAGCGACAAAACTCTGTCAACAAGACAGAGCATAGTGCCCGCAGAAGATGCTCTAATGTGTTGTTCATCTTTTTGTGGACACTGCCCTTAAGCTCTCAGGGTCAAAAGATTACACACGTTTCATACACTTTTTTATCCCCATTTTTACAGTTTCACTGTATACTATTTGGGTTGAAATTCTCTGCTATTTCTGCAAACATCAACATAATTAGTGTTCTGAAAGTATGCTATTGATATGGTTTGGAAAGTTTTAAATCTTGGATTGTACACAGAGAAAAGTTAAAATTTTAAATATAAATGTCCAATTAATCTACAAAGCGATCTTTAAATATTCTCATATATTCTGCCCTCAAAAATCCTTATTTTCCATTCAGGCAAAATCATGTCATAATCCAAGACTATAGAATTATTAAAGCATATAAATTGTAAAACTTGTGGCTTGTTCCTGGAAATAATTACATTGATTGAGGCGCTGTGAATTTGAAGTAGAATGTTTTTGTGAGTTGCTGCAGGAGAAAACTCTTAGGCTTCATAAATCTAAATTGAGTGACTGAGAAAAAAAGGAAAAGGTCTATAAAGCTCTGAATACCTATTCTAGTAAAGGATGCAAAAATTTCAATAAAGAAATAATTGGTAATCTTGAATTCAGTGACAAAATTATAAATCTGTCTCTTTTATGAAGTCTCTTGTGTGAAATACGGATGAGTTGAAGGTATAAAAAAACATGTTTACCAGCAGGAGCCTAAATCAACAGCTTTGAACATGATAGTTCAGGAGGTAGCAGGGAGCCACTATTCCTGAAATGGGCAACACTGACGTTGCTTTAATTTTTTACTTTCCCACCGTACCCATCTCTTCTCCTGCCCTGCCTTTCTCTACCTTTGTCCTTGGTTAAAATAAACCGTCATAGCATTAAATCTGTCTCCCACAGTTAATTACTGCCGTTACGTGGGAAAGCATTTAGTTGCAACACCTTCTCGATGGGTTTTAAAGACACAGTTTAATATTAGTTTGTATGGTGGTTGCTGTACATCTTCAAACCATAAAGACCATGTCAAGTGCTCCAAGGAATAATGAAATATTAATTTCGAGACAAAAAAATTAAGTGGCTTAAAGAAGAAGCTGTTGTCTATCCCATGAGTGGCTTTTAAGACATTGATATCTGTGCTTTGAACATGTCTATTCTTAGCCGTTCAAACCACACGTAATGAGCCCTCAGTAACTGTCGGCCTTCAAATGTGTAGCACGCAGATTGAAACCACCAATCCGGTCTTTCTGTCAGAGCGCAGCTACGAAGCAAAGGCCTCCTTTTCTTATCGCCAGTCTTGTATTTTTGACAACATTATGCCGATACAGAAGACCTGTTACTGTCTTATGCACCCTGGAGAGAGAAAAATAAAAGTACATCTAATCCTTAGAGAAATAGTAACATCCAAGTATTTTGTGGTAAGTATACATGTGGATTTGGTAATGCTTTTCCGTACTTATTTCAATAAATACTGTATTTGTGAAAAGAAAACCCCCAAAGCCAAATGGAAACCATTCCCTCATTCATTCATACAATGAATGGTCATAGAGCATCTTTTGTGTGTTAGGGTTGATACATCAATGATCTCACTTACCCAAAATTTAAGAAATGATAAAGATAAAAAGGGAAATAAGACGTTGTTGTAAGAAATGACTTAAATACCTCTAGCCCTCCATAAATATCGAGCAATAAGGAAGTAGTTTCAGGAAGTAAAAAAATAACTTATTTTGGGCTATATATTGTGGGCTTTGAAATTGAAAGCTCCGTCACAAGTGTTATAATATTTTGAAGATGGCATCACCTTTTCTATTTTGCTGCCGATTTTCCTGCAAAGTAGGAGTATCATGAATGCTTAATGGACTCTTAAATAACAATCATTTGTAAATGGTTTGTAGGACTAGGGAAGATGGGAAGGTGTGTAGAGGGCGATCACAGTAAGAGCTGGTAGAAGCTTTAGGACAATTCTTGAAGAAGATGCTGAAGGAAAAGCTGAGTAGATACATGAACCAGCAAGCACTTAGAAAAGCCTCAAAGCAACAAGATAAGAGGATGGTGGAGAAACACCATTTAAAGAGTAAAGGCTTAAAGGAATCTCTTTTCTCATCAATAATTTTATAAAATATACATGGCCCACATGGATTATATGCACACATTATGTTGAGGGACATGATGTCATGAGAATATCTTTTCTGTTAATGTTCCCAGAACTCTTTGATAGAATCAATACTCATAGTCTTAATTCACTAAAATATACATCTGTCTCCAATATAATGAAAGCTTATGGAACCCGAGTTTTTAAGGCTTTCCTATTTAATATTCAAGACCTAGATGAACAAACAGGATAGATACTCTGCGGATTCATTAGCAAGCCCCTCAATACACCGTATTCAGTGCTTAGAATCAGTATCCATACTGGAACTAGAAATCTAATTGCTATTAGAAAGATCCACCATTTGACTTTACAGACAAAGCATGTTTATAATCTTATGACAGTCTGTAAACACCCAGGCTATCTAAGAACATACTACTTCTAATTACCATCTCTTTCAGATGGTCAATCTGCTCTGAAGTCTCTGCTCTTTATTTTGTTGCTCTCCCATATTGAGATTTGTTTGGCTTAAAAATTAGTTCATCTTTTCTTAAGATGATTTGGCAACTTCATTTTAATTTCTTTGCCGATCTTCCATTTTAATGGTCCCACTAGGAAGCAGATTGAGAAAACGTGGTTAAGCATTGAATGATTACATCTGGACTTTCGTCTATACACAGGTAGAAGCAACTGCCAATAGTAGAAGGAGGAGAAGTCTCCACAATGGCCATACTGCATCCACAGTGTTCATCTCTGGCCAAGCGCTTGTCAGTTTCCATCAAAAAACTAGCTAGTGTTTTTAGTGACACCTTATCCAAGTTGTTACTTTTAGCATCCTCTCTTGTATCATGCACTAAACACAATATATCCTCAGTAACTCTTTACTGTCACAAATTTAGCAGCACTCAAGGTATTATTATTTGTCTCTTGGAAGAATGCACCTCAGCAAGGTGAAACTGAGCTAAAAATGGGATTTTTCTTTTTTCTTTCCTTTCTTTCTCTTTCTTTCTTTCTTTCTTTCTTTCTTTCTTTCTTTCTTTCTTTCTTTCTTTCCCACAGTGTCAATGGATTCAATACCTAAGAGTTGTCTCTTCTCACTAACAAATAGAAAAGTAAATTGCAAGAAATGTACCACTCTGGTGTGTAATATTGCTAGAGGGGAGGCTGTGAGTGGGTGCAGGTAGGGGGTTATGGAAACTCTGTATATTGTCTGCTCAATTTTACTGTTAACCTAAAACTACTTTAAAATATAAAGTCTATTTGAAAAGGAGGGGGGAAGTGATACTCCATTTATATAAACAGAGATGACACATTTGCATTTTAAAAGAGGAGAGATTTGGTTTCATGATTCGGGTTGATTTTATATTTACCATCAGTTATTCTGTGAGGTGAACTTATTAGTGAATTTAAAAGTTGTAAGCCAACTTTTTTCATTGTTGTTTGCTGAATGCAGCTTTCTCTGAAATTGTAATCACCATGCAGAAAACTGTAAGGACGTTTTAGATTATTTTTCAGCTTCAACAGCTGAATGAATGACCTTAATTGGCAAGATTTTGAATTATAAAGATGGCAATGTAGAAATACAAAATTCTGGCTTTTGATATTTTTACGTATATATTGTAATATGGAAGAGAAACAACTTGAAGAGAAACATGTATGAGGAAGTGAGAATAAGTGAGAGGTAATCTTACTGAAAAACAAACTCACCATTGAAGACTGTTGGTTTTCTCTTTCTTATGTTTTCATGATCTATTCCTGTGTTTTATTTGCCATGTTGTTAATGAAAAATTTTGTGGTCATATCATGATCTAGAAGACACCAAATCTAAACCAGAAATGATATTCAGTGTTAGAACTTTGTGTAGAATGTTGAAAGTATATTTGATAAAATGTGAATCAAAGAATCGAACTTACTCATCAAAAAAAAAAATGAGCATGGATATGCTTGAGTCACACTCAGCCAATCAAACACATAGCTTAGAAGGACTAAGAATTTATAGAGACAGAATCTTTCTAATCTTCATCCCACATGTATATTGCATGCAACCACTCAGGATTTAGAAACCAGAAAACAGAATTCACAATGTGAGACTTGGTGTTCAGAATGTTGAACAAAGAATTTGACACTGTTCATTGCTTCACAAACAGAATTTTCAGAATCCCAGACAGCCAAAGGCTCGTACTCTGCAGAGAATGATACGCTTGGATCTGAGAGAAGAAATTCAACAGCACTGACACTGTCTTGATGTTATAGAGTCCTACATGGCAAATGGCTTTTTCTCCCCCCAAAAAGTTTTATTTGATTTCCCAAACTATAGATTTCTTTTAAATCTACTTAAAATATGCAGGTTTGTATGTTTGTTTGTTGTATCAGGTTTTTTTGTAAGCTAAGGTGATTTGATCACTCAGACTCTAGGTCAGCATAAGCTGTTTGAGGGATTCTGAAGTGTTGGAAGGGGCTAACGTGCCTCTTGTGTAGTCCCAGATTCACAGAGAACGTGAGACTCCCTCACACTAGAGCAAAAGCAGTAGCTCTACACAACTGAAGTGTAGGGCAGTTTCTCTCTTCCCCGCACTCCTTTTCCATTAGGTTAGCGGCGAAAAGTTGTGTTCACAACAAAGAACAAAATGACAGCAAATTCAGACCGTGCTGGTCTATTTGGTAGATTGTAGGGGTCCCCTGATTTCCTCCATATTTACGATAATGGAGGAGTGAAAGAAATAGTTCAGACTATATAAAAAGTAGTCTATAGATTTAAAACCGGCTGCCCATCACTGAAGATAACAAAGCATGGGATGTTTATACACACCCAAAGCGAAACAGATGACCCCCGTCAAAGATAGCACATGAAACCACAAAGAAACAGAAGAAGGGATAAAGTGGGAATCAATATGTAACAGCGCAAAAAGAAAAGTTTGAATTTAAATCTAAGCTGCTAAATACTGGACGAGCGGGTTCATTGTTCTCTTGAAAAAGAAATCGCTACTTCAGCCTCAAGAAAGCCCCTTTAGGCTTTGACTATTTTCACACTACCCAATTAAACCGTACCAGCGCATACTAATCAAAGTAAACACGCGGGCGGGGTAAGGGGAGGCCAAGGGGGGAGGGGGGTTGGGAGAGAGACAGAGGGGGCGGGTAGAGGGAAAAGGAGGATCAAGCCTCTAGGTTTCTAACTACTTTATTTTTTCTTTTTCCAAGAGCTTAGACTTTAAAGTTCCTAAAAAGCAGAGTTTTCAAACCACTAAAGAATTCACTGTTTTTTTTTTTTTGCTTTGTTTTTGCTAATTTTATTTAATAGTCTCGGTAGTCCTAGTAGAAACCTCAGAGTGATCTTTTAACAGGAACTAAGACAGAGAAGGTTAGAAGAAAAGAGAAAAACACCACCAAATGTAAACCCAAACCAAAACAAATACGCTCACTTGGTCGATCCAGGTGAGTCTGTGGGAGGGGTTCCAAGTCCGCTACAACCCCAGTCAGGTTGTCCAGGCTGCAGCTGCTGTCTCAACTGCCTGGGGCGTTAACTTTTAAACTCGAATGTTCCAGTCAGATGCCAAGCATACCTGAGATGGCTCGTGATGGGCACGATTAGCCATGCTCGTCAGCCAGAGCAACCGTGGGGTCTTTACCGCCCCGAGAAATGGAACTTTAGAAACTTACCCTGATTTACAACTATACAAATTCTCACAACGTCGTAATAAAGAGGCTACATGATGAAACCTGACAGGATGTTAAGCTTCCTGCACAAGTGTGGACAGCTGAAGAGGCAAGAAATAATACAGTTGTCACCGGGCTGTTTCACCTCAACACGGAGCAAACAAAAAGAGCGTTGTTAATCAGTTCAACTCTGCGGCTGGGTAATCCTAAACCAGTAATTGATAAATGGGAAAACCATACGGCCTCAACTCTGTGATTCATAAAACACATGAATATTCATACCATCTCCTTTGGTCAAGAGGCGTTCTCCATGCTCCCAGGCAGACTTTGAAAGAGGAATACAAATAGTTTCTTGCTCAGCAGTACAATACTGCTTCCCTTTTAAGGCCTATTTTCTCCTATTAAAAGTGAAGTTTAGCAATACACAGAGGACAGTAAACACAGTAAATGTAGGTAAATGACAAATGGTTCCGTGGGAAGTGCTGGATTTTAGCTTTTTCATACAGCTACCTTTGGAAAAATATTAGATCTGTAAAGAAAACGGAATACTTACACTACCAGAGAAAGTGGCAATAGCGCATTTTCATCCCGGAAATACTTAGTCTCTGCATTATAAGAATCACTTATTTTTCAATAAAATCTTAACATCAGAATTTCTGATATGCTGGAGACAAGTAGTTTAGCTTGTGGATGGAGCTAAAATAATTTCCAGCATAACGTTGGTATAAAATACCCTGAAGCTCATGCTTAGTAAAATCAGCGTAAAAAGTACTTGAAAGTAGAGTTTATGGCATTGGTACCAATTAATTTTACCTTTAAGAAAGGTATCGAAATTCTAATGAAATAAACTTGACATACATATCAACACAAATTTAGGTGCTAAGGCATATAAATTAAAATGCTATAAATACGAGTACACTCGAAGCACATCTGTAGTTACAGAACCTATGGGAAACCGTTCATGTAAAATGAAGAATTTGTTCACAGGTTTTACCTTTTACAGAAATTGATTTTCCTATGTGACTTTTCCTTAACTCGAAGCACCTGTTGCTATATCTCATCTACGGTATAAAAATCATCTGTTATCTCTGACCTCAAAGATAAAAGCAAACGAAGAACCAAATATAAGTGAAAAGATTGGTATATTTAGCTATGTAAAAATATCAAAATGTTCAATCTGAGGCTAGTTTACAACATTATTTCAAATACTAGCTAATTGCTGACCAAACATGGCCATCTACAAAATAAGGATTAATAAAATAAAACAAGATATGCCCATATGATGGAATTCTAGGCAGCAACTAAAAGTTATACATTCGCAATGTTTAATGATATGTGCATATATTTATTTTTAAAATGGATTAAAATGCACATATATATACATATGTACATATACGTGTGTGTGTGTATAGATATACACACATGTATGTGTATATATATATGACTAATCTACAGGTTTGGGAAGATTTTTCAATTCCCAGAGTCTTCCCTGTAGTTTTCTTCAAATACGTTAATTCTGCCTAACCTCTCAAGTCCCTTTCTCTGAATTTCTCTTTGAGAGTTTGATTTAAAATGTCTTTTCTTTCATCTTGTTAGTTTTGTCTCTCCAACTAAATCATTTGCAATTTGAAGATAGGGAAAAATCATACACACACACATATATATATGTAATTTCCAATGAGGTATTGCACATAATAGAGTGTCAACATACCCAACCGTGGTTGTTGTTTGACTTTTCTATTATTTGGATCTTAATGATATTTAAAAAGTAATTCCTCTAGCACAACACATGGAAAGAAAGAATGTCTCTAACATGTGTGACATTATTTTTCTTCTCACTTTCCATCAGAGGGAAACAGAATTTTAAAGCAATTCAGTGATCCATTTTCTGTTTTACTGATAACTTTTTCAACAAATTTTATTTTACATATAAAATAGAAATAACCTTTCCTAATAGATAACACAAGCTTTTGAGCAAAATATAAAAATTCAGAGGAAATGAAAGTCTCTTGTTAATTCCTAGTCTTCACACCAGTAACTACTGTTAGTAGTTTGATATATAATTTTAGACTGTATTTAACAGTATCTAAAGCTTTCCCCACCCCACATTTTATTATGAAAATTTAAAAACATACAGAAAAGTTGGAAATATTGTACAGTAAACGTCCATATATCTGCTACTCAGATTCTGCAGTGGAATTTTACTGTATTGTATCTTAAGACTTTTGTGTGTAAAAAAATTGTGCATCCTATTTCTTAATCATTAAATGGTTTTTATTTTACAGAGATGAAAAGTACGTAATGAAAAAGAATCCTCCCATAAGAAGAGAAGTGTCTTGTGTATTTTTTCCTGGTTCTCTGAGGATTTCAGCCTTGGAGTGAAACACAGTGAAAGCTTGACAGAAAGGGAAATGTGTATCCTGTCTACTTAATGAAACTCCCAACCCAAACCAAGAAACAGAAAACTTTATATGTGCTCTTAAATAAAATAGGCGTTAGTGGATTGCTTTACCAAGTGCTCGTGTTTCCATAAATGCTGCCAACATCTACTGCAGTCTTCTAGGGGCTGCCCCATAAGGATGGTTTGTAAGAGCTGCAATACATCCAGTTCTATCACAACCGGGGCCAGAAAGCAGTTACAGTTTCCGACAACTGCTTATTTATGCCTTTGCTGTCTTGGGCTGTCCACAAGCTGCATAACAAATCTTTAAACAAACTTGAGGACAAACATTCTAGAATTCTAGAATGAAGACTTAATAGCTCTTAATTTAGCCAATGGTAGATAGTTAAATAGAGTGGGCAGAGAAATGGCAAATTTTTTAAAAAGTGTTTGTGTTTTTAGCACAGCGTAGTGTGTTAAACCTAAAAGAGCCATTACGTCAGGTTTTTTTTTTATCTACAAAATGTGGTTAATATGGTGCCTCTCACAAACATATTTGCAGGTCCAAATGCGATAACAATTAAAGCCTGTAATACAGTGACTGCTGTATAATAATCAATACATATTAGTATTGGCTTCCTAGTGCTATGCTTGTTTCTCAGTGACAATTTTGTGGTAATTTAGTATAATCACTACTATATCACTAAAAAATAACTAACCATAGGGATCACACACACATATATGTAGATATATAAATGTATATTAAAATTATTTCATCAAAATATATAGGTATTCCTTCCAGTTGAACAATAAATATTACAAGAGCTCTAAACTATGTTTACAAGTAGAGTATATATTAGGATTCAATGTCAAGAGTTTGTGTTGCGCTTGAAGAAGAGAGAGAGGGAGGGAGACCTACATATAAACATATTATCCCTTCATTCAGCGAGGAAAATGGTTCAAATTCTATCTGTTAAGGCATTACATGTGGCAGGTTTATGAATAGGGTAAGATGCCACAGATGTGAGAATTTACCACATATCCTGAGAGTTGCATTCTACCTTTCAGAGTTAGCAGGACCTAGTAAATTTAGAACAAGATCTTTAGAAGAAATTCTATATATGTTCCATATGTTATAATATACAGAATATATAATATATATTATATATAGAAATTCTATGTATTTTATATATACATATATATGTAAATGATAGTCTTACTTGTGAATATAAGTTTTAGTCCTATTTGATATTTTGTTCCAATGTCTTTTTAGTGAATCACATCACTTTTTCCCCTTAACGATCACTCTCAACGATTGTTTTGAATTAATAGCAATAAAATATTCAAAAGGAAACTTTAAATGTTTTTTTTGTTGTTTTAATACTCTAATTTTTGTTAAATTTGCAATTTGCTTATTCTTCCTGATTTAATCGGTTTAGGAGTGGACATGACCCCCTGGAGTTTAAGAAAATTACAAGGACTCTCCCAGCAATGCTTATGAACCCATTGAGACTGTGCTTAACTTTTAGTGATGAGGAATTAAATAAGTTTGGAAAGAGATTTAGGTACATAACTGAGAGAAAGCTCTAAGACTGAACTTTCAGACATTCACTTACTAAAATTATAACAGACATTATTAACTGACATTTAACGTGAATAGCTCTGGGCGGATCCAGACTCAACCTATTTTTGTCCGTCAACACTTTGCTGACAGATTTAATGGACACCTTTGTAAATTATTTTAACTGGTCTTAACAATACCAGATCCTTAAGCCCCCTCAAACCTTATCCCACAGATTGACTCCTAATGGATTAACTGAATTCAGCAGACAAGAGCTCCCAAAGCATTAGCATTTCTTTACATTTCAGTTTTGGCTTTATGCTAAGATGTCAATGTTTACTTTAAAACTAAATCCAGTCTCTGAAAAATATTTATACTTTATGTGCCAATAACATTGTCTCACACCGTGGCACAGGTAATTATAACTAATGGAAATCGGCAGTGATAAACTTGCTTTGTAATCATCTCAGAGACGCTAGCCATATACGGAACACATGCTTTTTCAATCCATTATTGAAAACATCTGATACATCTGTGAGAACCGCAGTTTCTCCTTTTCTCCTCTCTAGTGTTCTGAATCCTGGCAACAGTGACAACGACAACATTTTAAGAGGCTGGGTTTTTTTGTTTTTTTGTTTTTTTTCTTCACACACACACACACACACACACCCACGAAAGAAGCTTTTACAGGAAGTAACAAATACTCCTAAATGACATTTCATTAAAAATGTGTTCCCTTGGAAAGCGGACAGAACTAAAAGCCATGCTTTTACTTGGCAGAAAAAGTAGTGCAGCAGGCAATGTGTGAAGCTACGGAGCGTCAGAATCTGCTTTGCCATGGATGGGAGCAGCATGCGGACCTAGAAAAGGAAAAGGCAAAGGAATTTTACATGTGCTTTGATATCTTTTAAAGTAAAATTTCAGTAGGATTCCCATTTCAAGAAAAGAACAAACAGAAAACACAATCGTATAAACTATGTTCGTACAAAGCTACCAGATATATTCTTGGTGTCTTGTGTGTGTGTGTGTGTGTGTGTTTAAGAATTCTACATTATGACCATAAAAGCTAAGGTGTTGTGTTTTGTTTTAAAGAAAAAATAATTTGGTTATGCACCTACACTAATATGTCGATTCTCAACTCTGGATAGATAGATCAATGATATTATGTCGATCTTTTCCTAGTATATCTTCTCCTTCTCCTTTTTTCCTTATTGGATTTTGTTAACACTCTCAAATGTTAACTGTTTCTGTGATTAATTGGAAAATAAGAAGAACTTCAAAGTTGTAAGCACAGTGGCCAAAATAATTAATACTTCAGGTCATTCTTGCTTAAGACATCTGCTTTTGGCTATCCTTACCCAAAGGACAAATGATTAATCGGAGTCATTTCCGTCTCTTCTAGATAGAAGTATGCCCAAGTCATCCTTCCCTTGGCCCCCTCCTAAATCCTAGAAAGGAAGATTAAAATTGTCATTGAAAAATCTTCTGTCTGTGACAAGCTTTAACATACTCGGTAAACGAGTTTGCAAAGCAGAGTTTAAACTCTACTGGGAATGGCATTGCCAAGTTGTTTTTCAAGGTTACTTTCTCTTCATTAAAAACTTTGTAAAATAATAATGAAGAAGAAACGGCTTCCCATTAAGGAAAGAATAAGATTACTCCTCGGCTTTACTGCTCCCCTACTCGAACTTTCTCTTGGTTTGAGGGTCATGCCAGCTCATGTTCTGTAAGAATTCTTTGCTTCACATTCACTGTAAACAGAAAAGAGCCATAATTACGCCACGTTTGATCCATATCAAAGCAACTGATCCATGTATCGATTTACATAACGTAAAGCACATAAAACATTTTTGCTTTTCACCCTTACTTCACCACTTTCCAAGGAAAGTTTCCTTTTGCGTACTTCATTTGAATACAAAACCCTCCCGTTGAAATTTGTGATGTTAAACAAACCATACCAGTCATTCAACTTTTTAATTAAGGATTCAGTGTTCCATCCCTTTTCAGACATTAAAATTCAGGTGCAGTCATTAATCTTTCTAAACGAATTCACCTGTGGCTAATACTGATGTATTTTCTATGAGGCTTGTCATGGGCTGCATGCTGCATGCATAACCACTCTACAGTTAATTACACAAGGGATTATCGTTAGTGTCCTAAAGATAAAGCCTTGCTAGCAGCATTATAGAGAAGGTCTTTTTCTTTCTCCCTCCTCCCCTCTTTTTGGAGCAGTGCCCTATTTCATTTTGTTAACATCCACATAAGTATTTAAGAATAATACGTCGTGTTTACCTGCATGGCAGACTGAAGACGTAAGTCAGGAGATCAGAAGGTAGGCATGAAGGGATATCAATTTCAGAGTTTTGCTCTCGTGAACTATTTTGCAAAACATTGCCTAAACCCAAAAGAACTGAAAATATAAATGAAATGTACCTTTCAGTTTTGGGCTCCTTGATTAAATCTATGAAAGTTTTTTTTTTTTTTTGAATTTGTGGATTGAATGATAGCTCAGATACTTGCATTTAGAAAACCAAAAGGAAAAGATTTGTTGTCTTTACTAAGAATCCTCTTGAGATATGCAATGAGTAAAAGTTATTGAAAAGTTTTATTTAAAAAAAGTAGCTTTTATAGGCTAAGTTAACGATAAAAACAAAAAATAATACAAAACAAAAACTAAAGATAAACAATAACCAGTACAGCAATTATATAAATGTATTTGACTTCAACAACTTAGACCAAGCATATATAACAAACTCTATACACTTACACTTTGGTAGAAATAAAATCAGAATGGTTCTTTTTTTGTAGGCACATATCAAAATTTAAATATATATCCTGTTGTAATTAACTGACAATTTTCTTTGAACTTGTTATCCACAGTATAGTCGTACATTCCCAGAAAATAGAGAAAAATGTGTAGATACAAAATATGAGTGAGATTTAGTGAAAATACAGGAAGTGCATCAGCTTCAGTGTAAGACAGTTTAAAATTAGCTTAATCCCAAAAAATTAGCTTGTTGATTAATAAGAAGTCATAGTTAAGGAGTCTGAAATGCAATCCGATACATTAAAATGGGGGAGGGAATAAGAAAAAAAAACTTCATAAATACTAAGTTGTCATCAAATGAAAAAAAATGTGAGTTTTCTTTCAATTTGTTTAATGCAGACTAAGCAGATTTTAATTTTAATTTTAATAAAATATGAAAAACATAATCTTAATGTATATTACACCTTTGTATTTAGATATAAGAACTAATTATTCCTGTCAGAAATTTAGGCATTTCCAAAAGATAGGTCATTGTCTGAATATTTTTTCTATTTTCATTTATGGCCAGCAGCAAGCAGGTGTGGTCACATTGTTTCTCCAGTTTTGGGTAATGAAATTTTTTAACCACCTGGGAGATGATCATTTGACATTTATTTTTTACCAGATAAACAGATCCTTTCATATGGTGTAGACACAGACTGATTGCTAAAATTAAAAGGATTACTTAAGAAGTTTAAAGTACGTTAATTGCCACAAAGTTTCCATTTTCCCCAAATTAAGAATTTAAAGAGCAAATGTGATCATTTTGGTTTTTCAAGCCCGTACCTCCCCACCTGAAAACTCCGATCATACCTTGATCTTTTGTTGTTTTTTTTTTTTAGTTCTAAAGACATGTATCTATAAAAAAATAAAGTAGCTCATTAGATTTATTGGTGTAATTTGATTTAAATTGATTCTGACTGTAATGGAGTAACACCGTGGTAGACACAGAGCCGGTCAGTAGACAGTCTCTTTCTCACACCCTTCCCTTTGTCTTGAATGATCCAAAATGGAACCAAATTTGTCATAGGCCAGATACGTCTCATCCAGGCGTTTGGTCATTAAAGTACTTCAGTGCAGCTCTCTCCCCCACGCAGACATAATTGTGAAAAAACAGGTCCCAGGATGTGATTGTGGTTCCTTGTTCTTTTGATTAGGTGCATGGCCATAGCTTAACTGGATCCTTTTCTATGAATTCCTTATGTTTCCTAATGGTTTACATTCATGTATTCCAAAGAATATCTGATGTTTTCACTCTTAGTGCATAAAATGCTAACAAAATTAGTAATACAAGCACCTTTGAACTTTGTTAAGAAAGAACTAAATTATTCTTACCCACTCAACTTTTTAAAAAGCTTTCAAACTTAAAAATGATGGAATATGTTTTTTAAAAGATTTCCATCCAAGTTATAGAACGATATTCTTAAAGCTCTGATATGACTTTATTTATTTATTTATTTATTTATTTATTATTTATTTATTTAAAGATTTTATTTATTTATTTGACAGAGATAGAGACAGCCAGCGAGAGAGGGAACACAAGCAGGGGGAGTGGGAGAGGAAGAAGCAGGCTCATAGCAGAGGAGCCTGATGTGGGGCTCGATCCTATAACGCCGGGATCACGTCCTGAGCCGAAGGCAGACGCTTAACCGCTGTGCCACCCAGGCGCCCCTGATATGACTTTTAAAAATCACTCCTAGCATGGAGGTATTTATGCCCTTGGAATATTACTTTATACCAGATGATTTTATCAATTTTTTTGAGAAATGAAGTGTTTTCCTTGAAGTAATTTTTATAAAAGAGAAGGTTTTGCTTTTTATCCTCAAACTTTAATATAAAAGTTATTAATCTCTTGATGAACCTTAAATTTGAACTAATCTGCTAATCTGGAAAATAGAGTGTATGAAGATAAATGTATTTAGATAGGGAAATTTTCAAATTTTGTGGTATTTACTGTTTGTTTTCTTCTCCCTATTAAGATATGACTATAACACTGACTATAGCTGTACTTAAAAAAAAAAAAAAAAGTTTTCTTTTTGCTTTAACTTAAATGATTTAAAGTCATATAAACTTTATAATACTGTGCTTTATTCTTCTTTTGGATTCTTAATACTTCTTACCCCACCCTGCCTGTCTAAAACTGCATTCTTGTGACCCTTTATATGTACCTTCTTCCCCCCTCTCAAAACTTCTAAGAACATAACAATATCCTGACACCTAAGCAATTAAGAATATAAAGCTGACGAAGCTTTCATTGTTAATGTATTAGTCTATATAAGCTCTATTTTAGCTCAACTAGTGTAAATATTGTTCAGGGATGCATTATGTAGGTTTCTGAAATTCTTGGGTAGTGTTAATAGTTAGATTAATCAGGCTTAAATATATATTTAATCTCTTTAAATGTGTTATAACAGTTGGAGTTGAAAAGGATGTGTTATGTGTTAAATGCAATAGATTTTACATGTAGTAATATATTTTGGCAATTTTTAAAACTACACTTGTGTTCTCTGTCAGTTGGACAGATGATTGGGAAAAAACCCTAAACCATGGACAATTAACATATTTTCTGGACAAGATCTAGGTCAGCATATGTCATATTGATCTATAATATTGCAAACCATTGTAAATCTTTGAATAATTTCTCATGATAAGAGAGAGAACTTGACTTTCTTATGATTTGTTTGGCAATGTTGACAAATATCTACATATGTATATCTATATAAATATCTTTATAATGACAAAGTTAAGATTTTTAAAAAAATATGGGGTTGCAATATTTATTCAGTTTTGATTTGCCTTTATTGCCTACAACTTAATCATTAAGTCCGGTAACATTAAATAAATAAACATAACAATATATAAATATTAAATATATATATGTATGTATATATATTCCAGATGTAGAGATGTCTTCTATAATTTTAGAACAAAGAAAAAAATATAATGAGGTAAAATCAGTATAAATAGTATTTGTGGGGGTATGCCTATAAATTCTGATTTAAAAATTTTAGAAAGTAAAATACTCATTTAAGATTTTTTTCCTTTCTTAGTGGAAAATATCTTTTATTGCTCGGCATTTTTGATCAAATGAGTAATAGGTAACTTATTTCTGCTAGAAGAGAAATTTTTCATATAAACAATTTTCCATGTAAACTTCTCTTTAATACCTTAGCTAAAGAAGTAGAAAAGCCTCTCATTTTAAAAAATCTGTTCCCTTCGTTGGGTTACATTCAATAATTAAAATATCAAGTATAAATCCAGGAAGTTATTCTCAAGCAATATTTTAAAATGATTTTCAAGCTGTGACCTCTTTTTTCCTCCCTTCCCCCTTCCTTCCTTCCTACCTTTTTTCCTTCCTTCTTTCTTCCTTTTTTAAATTCTAGATCCTGGCTAAATCTCTAGTTTGAATTGGCTGCCAGTTATTAAATTCAAAAACATTTAATATGAAATCAAACTCCTGCTGTGAAGGCAATATCCTGAAAGACAGAGACGAAACTCAGCATTGTGAGCTGACATCCCCATTGACCTCACAGCATTTTCCTTTGATCGCCATGGTCCTTTCCAGTTTTTACAAATTATGCATATTCCTAATCTTCCAGTGCAGGATCTTGAATTTCCTCATTTATCAGTATCTCTACTCCAGCTGAAAGCCTATTTCCTAGCCTAACTTTTTGTACCCAGAGAAGAAAAAGAATGTTCCGTGTACCTTTCACACTGGTTACACATAGTAGACATATGCTACACCCCTAATCGTCCCATACCATGACTTCGGTTTTATTGCGGACAGCTTGCAAACCTACTGACAGGATACAGTATAAACACACCAGGCTTTGTGGAATTAGTCGATGTACTTGCAAGGTTAATGTAGCATCTGTGATGCAAATCTGTGACCATCCTAATAGCTCTATTGGTAGACCGACGCCATTTCTCAGATCTGCTCTTGAGTTCCATTAAGCAGTTTCCCAGTCACCATTAACTTCAAGTATCATTTACGCAGTGAATATATGAATCTATGGAAAGGAATACCAGAAATGCAACCCATTTACACACCACAGGGTACTGTTGAATCACAGAAGCACTGACCGCATTTAGAATATCCTGGACTGACAGCACATTCAGAAGCGTCACTTTGCATTTCTGGACACATGTTCAATTTCTGCTCATGAGTAAGCTGGTCACTGGGCTGATACATTTGCTATGAAAGGCTTCATTTTTCTCATTTAGAGGTTCAGCAACATGTCTTGCTGAGGATATTTACAAGATGTCATATTCTCACAAGCATGGGATAGACTCTCTGGAGTCAAGAGCAAATTTCACACAGGACAGGCTTTCTTTTTTATCTGCGAGCACTGGGGCTGAGAGCCCAGCAGGATTCATCTAGTCCACAAAAGCTCTTCCATCCTGCACACAGTGTGTGCTTAGCCAGAACACCCACACATCGTGCTTTCTGACCAAATGACATTTTCTGGCTGCTCACTTCATATTTGTCACTTGCATACAACGTGCAATGTCTAAAGAAAGCATGATCAGCCTGGCCATCACTAATCTCATTACTGTAATAGCTCTGAAAACACGCAACAAAAAGTAACTGGTAAGCCACTACACGTACACATGCCATGCTCAGCATGCCCCTCATTGAAACATGCAATTCACCGGCTGCTAAGAAAGGCCGCAGTCAGCAGTGCCAATTTGACTCCTCACTCCCTGCTGCAAATGAAGAATAACTACTCAGACCTAAATGAAAGGAGTGCTGACAGGCCTCTCTACCTTAAAGGGCTGTCAAGTACAGGGTGCCGCGTAAAACCCACTAAACTTTCAAATAGGATTGAATATTTCTCTTTTTGGAGACGGGGGGCAAGGGAGTTCTGTCTGTCCATTTGAAGTTTTCTTATTGTCATTTATTCCCCTTTCATGAGACTATGACTCCTTAGACTTCAATTTGAGGTCTATTGAGACCCAGATTACATCATTACTGTTATGTGGTATGTTACACACTAATCATAACCATTACCACTTACAAGTCTACAGCTTCATTCAATTAGCTGCCTGACATGGATTTTTCAGTTAATTCATGGTGAAGGTCAGCAGTGGTCAGAGTGGCAGGTGCATTCTGCTACCTTTTTGAATGCCAATTATCAGTCTTGGATAATTAGAGTGACTCATAGACAAGTTAATCAGAGAGATCAAAACACAAGATAAGAGGCTTACAGGACTGTCCGATACTATTAAAAATCATATAGGATAGTCCATGTATTTAAATAACCATTTATCCCTTAATTTAAAATGAAAATCTGTATCTTTATGCTTATCTCCTTTATTCTTGTTACAAAAGAAAATGTTTATATCATGGGTAGGGGGTATATATGGTGTTTTCACATATATAATTGACTTTGATTAATAAGTAATCTTCTAAGTTTTCAAAAATATTGTTAATAATAATTTCAAATATTTTCTGCATAAAGTTTGTGAGCTAAATCACATTTCCAGTTTAAGGCTCACCCCACCTCCTTCCAGAGCTGTTTTTCTTGAAAAATTGGAATCTTACTTTCTGATAATTAGAATTATATATCATATGGAACTCCTTTGTGCTGTGGCTATCAAAAAGCTCAGAGATTATTATGGTATTCATTTGAAGTATTTATGTGAGCCTCATCCTTAGCATATTGCTCACTTTCCTGACTCAGGCACTTCAGTTATTTTAGATCTCTTTTACAGAAGTGATCTACACACACACGTATATATGTACACACACACACACACACACACACATATAGTCTAATTCATAATATATATTTAATAATTTAATATTATGTATTTAATATTTATATGTATGTTTGAGACCACTTACCTCCTGCCTCATATGCATATATATTTGTATCATGTATGCATACACACATGCACACATATAGGCATATATACTAAAACCATTCTAGGAGAATAAATAATATAAATCAGTCACTAATTAAAAGCTGGTTGGTCACTATAAATTGTTTTGAGTATTAGTGATATCAACAATATATTTTCTAGGTTCTTCCTATTGTGAATGTCAGGCTCTGAATCCACATAGTGCAGTGAAAGTGCCCTGTGCGAGACACCAGGCTGGGGAGGCAAAAGGACTATAGCAATAAAAACCACGGTGTGAAGAATGGCAGAATAATAACTGTTTATCTAGTTGACAGTTACATGGGAGTTCATTATACCATTCTTTCTATTTTGATATTTTTGGAGGAAACTAAATCCATTTTTTAAAGGTCAGTGTCCTTTGTGCGGAGAAAATTCCGTATCAGCTTAGATGGAGTGTGGTGGAATCAGCCAAGTGAAGGCACGTGCCAGGAGTGAGTGGGGTGGGCTCCGTCTTACTGTCTATGCTCAGAAGACAGCACGCTCAACCTCTGCAAGTGAGGAGGCACAGAGTACCTTCTAGGCGACGGACGGCATATAATTCGGGATGAAGTCATGAGAGATGAGCCTAAAAAGAAAAGCAAAATCCAAATCATGAAGGGTTTCCAAATCACGTTATTGTTTAGATTTTATTCTAAAAATAATTTGTCTTGTCTAGGACCGAAGTTTCTAAAGCACTATTTAAACAGTAATGTATTTTAATAATAATGTTACATTTTCAAGGAGTTAAATCAATACCTTGGGGACAATTTTTTTTTTTGTATGTGAAAAATAATTAGAGGCTTTGAAAACATGATACAAGAATACAAGTAGTTGGTACTTTATAAGAAGGCTAGAGGAAGAGTTGAAACTGGTTTTCTTGAATACATACTTTTAAAGACAGCATTTTAACCCTTAATTCAGTAGAGAGAGTCATTGTACAACATAAAGAGAGCCACATCTCTGAAAGGTTTACTGAAGTGTGGAGGTGGCGTGAATGCTGACTGGGACAGTAAGTTTGTCCCATACATGAAAGGGCATGTAGATGGTATGGGAGTGTCGGTTCTGGAACAGACTCCCGTAAAGACAACTATAGCCGGAGACAATCAACTATTCAATAGCTCTTATTTCCTTGAGTTTATACCAAACATAGACTAAAATAGTCATGAGAAGACAAGATAAAAGGAATGTTTTATACACACACACACACACACACACACACACACACATTTAGAATGTTAACTTATTAAATGACTAACAGTTTGTGGAGTTCTTCAACTTTTCAGAATTTTATTTGTTGTTGTTTATATCAGTCATTGCTGCATTTTATTGATTCTTACATTTCCCTTTATTTGTATTAACATTTATAGTCTCCTATCTCTTAAAATGGTTAATCTAAACTATGGTAATGAAAATCCAATGGCATCTGTTAAAAGTACTAACTTTTCAATTGTAACTTGATAGCCTCATTCCCAAAAGTTATGAAAAGTATCCAGACATCCAGAAAAGGAAATTTGCATGCAACTTTTTCCTCTAAGACTTTTACTATCTGTAGCACAGAATACTTCAGAAAATAACATTACAACTTGTAGAAGGTAATTACATACCTGGGAAATATTGATTTTTAAATTTGTTAAGAAGGCAAGAGAAAAATAAAAGACAAATCTAATGTCTGGATCAAGTCAAAGACTCAACGTGAGAAGTTGGTAATCAGTTCTGACTTTCCTGTCTTTTGCAATAAGAAAATAACATCCTATCTAATAATGGGATAGAGACAAGTATAGATATTTAGATTCATAAATACCAGATGATTGCAGAAATGTGACTCTAAAAGGATCACCCTGATTTAGTTTTTCCTCTGAAAATTTATGCTCTTTATTTACATTGATTGGGTATCTCCTTCATTGGAAAATATAAATCACCCATCAAATGTCAAGGACAATATGTCACTGCTGTAGTTTGGTGGATTACTTAAAATAAATTGCTAGAGAACTTCTAGCATTTTACTTCTCTCAGAAGAAATAGCATACGATTTAATAATCCTAACATTCTGCCGATTATCATTATGCTCAATTTTGAATATATTGTTATTTTACTAAATATTTGAAAGTTCAATAAAGTGTCAAATACTAGAACATTTAAAACATGATAAAATATCATCTGAATAAGAGATAATATGTTCTAACACTCTGAGAAAGAACATAGGTGATATTCTCTTTGAGACATAGTAATAAGAAAGGAGATTTGAAGCAAAACCAGTGACTACTGTCTACTAACTCATTAATTGGTGTCTTATTTTTGTGAAGTAATTTGTGGGCTTGTAATTAGAAATTTATGAGTGGAATTTGAGATCCATCCAAATATGAGATACCCAAAAAAATAGTTTTGTTGTATAGAAACTATTATAATTTATTTTAAGTTACATGAGGAGAATATGTTTGCCCACAGTAAAGAAAAAAAAAGATGAATAGAATTTGAAATACAAACAGAATTCTAGTTAAATGTATTAATTTTTCCCTACTCAAAACACCACTCCCTTTTTAAAATTTTTACCAACAGTACACAATATCTAGATTAAGTCAAAGACTTACATGAAACCTAGATAATTACTCCTGGCTTTCATGTCTTTGGCAATAAAAAAAGAATGTCCTATTCAGCAATGGCATACACACAAGTACAGATATTTAGGTTACAACTGTCCAACAGTTGAAGAAATTTGACTCTAAAGGATTATATTGATTCTAAATATATGCTGATTTTTATTAGGCATTAAAGGAGAGTTTATGGAGAAGCAGAATTGACTTTTGGCATTTCTTGAGAAAATATTATACACAATAAAGTAATAGTGAATAATATTTCATAGACTTAAGAAAGGAGAAAATATATTTGTAATGGAATGTATTAACTGATGATTTCACCTTTCATGGATAGTGATTTGCTTGGGAATTATTCTTCGATGTCTTTCATGGGAAGTAGTTTAGTTTACATTTAGCTGCAAAAGGTATGAAGTTGAAACGTTAGCCCTGTTGCTGATTGGTTTATTAATTATTTTAGAAGCTTTTAAATGAGAAAGCTTATTAAGAAAACTTAGTTGCTTGCTTCACTTCTAAAATGTTGCCTTTTCATTTTCAAACCATATTTAAGGTTACATTAGAATCAAAAGAGACATTGTACCTACAGATTTTTCTATGTATCTGGGTTCCAATGAAATTAATATTCACATAAAATATGTATTTAATTCATACTTATTATTTCTTCACTATACACTGAGTCACACTTCTAGGTGCTAGGATACAAGGATAAAGATTTATACTCGATGGCTTTTTTTTTAATATCACATCTGGCAAGTGACAAATGAAAAGTTAACTTTTAAATTTTATCTTATTTCTTAATATGGCAAAAATGTATCCAGTGGTTAGAAGTGAAAAGCAAAACTTTCACTTATGATATAACCTGATCTTTGGAATTCGCTGGTGAAGGAGAAGTTATAAGGAAGTTGAAAGGAGTTGCCACAACTCACCATGATAGGTCTGAACTGAACAAACCCAAGTGAATTCTGCAAACTAAAATAGTGACAGGAGAATTACCTCAAGTAATCCCATAAAGATTAAATATGCAGTGTTATGGATAAAATCTTTCTCTTTTCCCACTAAACGAAAGACAACCCTAAATGCATTTTGATTGGTTTTTAGAATATTTTAAAAATCTTTCTTTGACACTTGGAGGTAACAAATATTGTCAGTAAAGGTGCCCAATGGCCAATTGTTTATTGTGACTTAAAAAATTGTAGGTGATAAAATCCGCTGACTTATGACCTTGTATATAATCCTCTTTGAGTTATGATGCATATATGTCATACACATATGAGAAAAATAACAAAGCAACTCACAATTAAAACATGCCATTCATTTTACGTTACATGCATTTATTATAGAATTAAAATATAGAAGTCAAACTATATAGTGATAATATATTTATGTAAAGTATTTTTATATTTATTTATACATTCATAAATAAATAGTATGTATTATATAAGATGAAATGTTAGGGCTCTGTGTGTGTGTAAAAACAGCAACATACTTTCCAGAAGTATAACTTAAATGCTTTCACAAATTACTTACCACTGTATGCTGAAAAACTAATTCATATAAGTAATCTGGAATAATGAATATGTTTCACATGATTCTTCAAATTTTATTTAATAACATTAACTATAGACTTTGTTCATATAGATACTAATGCATTAAATTTTAATATTTTTAAGCTACTTAGAACATAATGTTTTCTATCATAATTTATCTAGTCTGTTTGACCTCTAAAGAATAGTTTCGACTTTGTAATATGTATTTGCTTTCAATTAAATTTTGTAAGTATATGTAAATCTGACACTGTGGCCAGATTGTGTGGCAAAAAGCAAATAGCATGCATTATAAAGAAATCCTTCAATTTACTTTAAAACAGTTTAGTAACTTTTGCTTACTATTATTTTTGATTTTCAAATAACTAAAGCAGAAAGCCAAGAAAATTGAATGAGAAATATAATTTTTGTTTCTTTAAATCACAAAAGACTACCTTCCTCAGAGGAAGGCAGTGTCGAGTCAACGGCTTGGTATAGGTTCTTAGGGCCAACAACGACCAGTTGTTTCTTCTTGGACAAATGACTTCTCTCTGCCTCTTTTCTTCTCATTTGCAAAGTGGGAACGTTATATAATAGAACCTACTCGAAACCATACAAAGAAAAATTAATCCACAGCAAATGTCAGTAGAAACAATTGGTAATCATTAGCATCACCCATTTTCAATATATGTACATGTTTTTCATCATTATAATTTCATATATGTGATTTTATTCTCACCTTGGTAATATTTTTGGACAAAGACAAGAGGATGAACAGTAAATGTTCTTGAACCCACAGTTTCTCTGAAAATGATTATCTTACTTTTTGGTACAAGCTGCCCAATTTGAAACGTACTAAAGATTTGAAACATGATAAGATCCAGTGAACATGCAAAAGTACACTAGATAGACCAAAACATTAGAAGGACAGTCAGTAAGTTTGTTTTTCTCTCTCTCTTTTTTTTTTTTTTAGTTTCTTTTTCTCTTAATCGTGCCCTATGAACTGAAAGGGTGTAACAAAGTAATTTTTTAATCTCTAAAAAGAATTATTTTATCCAATTTTTATGTCCTACCAAAATTATTTAATTAAGATTAAATTAAATTATTAAACATCTAATTTACATTTGGGAAAAAAAAGCAGAACATGCCATTATAATTAAAAAACATACATTAAGCAATTCTGTATTCTTGGTATATTACTATGTGTTTTTCATTGCAAAACTAAACTATTGGTCCTTATCATTAAAAGCATAGAAGTCCAGAGTAATACTGATCATACAAATATTTAAAGGACTTGGAAACAACTGAAAAAATAAGGAACTAATACCAGTCAAACAAAGTTCTTATTTGAAGTACACATTGGTGGGATTAGACCTTATTTACTTTGAGAACTGTGATTGTATTACCTGTAGAATTGGGTGGGTGGGTATTATTGTATGCTTTGTATACTAGCAGGGTTCAAAAGTTCACTACCCTCTTTTTACCCAGGGTTAGGTCTGTCCAGATTTTCCTTCAACCTCTCTCTCCTCTTACCCTGCATGCTGGCCTGCGCCCCTGACACACACAGACACACACACCCTGCAAAGTGTCTTACCTAACTTGTTACATGTAATTTGTAACTTGTTCTTCTCTTATCTCCCTAGATCTGCGCTTGGGTTTTACCTCTGACACATAGATTAGCTGTGACCCTTTGCCCAGTTATCTAAGCTCTGTGAGCCTCAGTTAACTACGTTCATTAACTCTTTATAGCTCTTACAGTTTTTTGCCAATGAGATGACCAATAAGTAGGTAAAGTATTTGTTAAGCTAATTTTACGAGAGTCACATCTTTGCTTTAAAAGACTTCTATTAATCAATGAACCTATATCTTCCTAGAAACAATGTTCAAATATAAAGGGTCCCAATGAAGTACCCCAAATGTGAGATTGTCAAAAACTGTATCTGACAAACACGTTATAAAATGCTTACACCAATGGAAAAACACTGCTTCGAAAGAAAACTCTGAAGCCAGTAAAGATTTGATTAGAGGCAACTTCTTTGGGATACTACCTGGTTTGCAGAGGTGACATTAATTTTCTTCTGGAACTCTCAGAAATTTGACACCACTACTTAAATATCTTTTGTTTCCCTATTTCTCAGAACTCTCTCGGCTCATCCTTTATATGCTTTCCTTGTCTTGTTATCTCACTAGACAACAAAGCCCCTCCTGCCTGAAAACTCTTTCCCTGTGGATCAAGGCCTTCAGCAAATTCCGTTGTCATGCCTGCTTTTTCTGAGGTTTGCAATATGCACTACATAGAACTTCAGTAGGACAATAGGCACCCCAGAAATAGACTGATAAATAATAGATGGAAAGACAGAGAAATGGTGAAAGCCGTTGACTCCTTCCATAGTTTAAAAAAAAAAAAAAAGGAAAGACAGAAAGAAAAAGAAAAAGAAAAATGAGCAGGAAAGATGAATAGGTGATAGAACCAAAATTGGCCAAAACTTTAAACACTGAGCCTTTTCTTACAATTCATTAATAAGCATATCATAAATAACAGTCAGGAAATATTTCTTTTTCTATGTGGAATAAATATATAAGACCAACATTTTTAAATGGATTAAGTTTCAACTCCTAAGCATAGTGACTTAGTAAGATGTTAGTATTAAAAGTAAATGAATAAGATACCAGTACTTACCACTTCTGAAGAGCAATGCCTCCACATCAAATTGCTAATATTTATGTAGTGTTTGCTATGTCCTAAGTAAAGTAACAACTTCTGCATAGATTAAATTATTTAATTCATACCCCCCCCAAAATCCCCCAAGGTTGAGGAAGATGCTGTTATTGAGGTGCAAGGAAGTTAGAGACCTTTACAATAGCATAAAGAACTTGACTGTGTAAACTCAGTTTAGAAGCAGAAGAGCCCAGGCATGGATGCTGATCATTTGATGCCTCTAGAACCAATGCTCCGAGCCTTTATGCCCAAGGAGCTAACTGACATAAAAAATTGGCATGAACAGCAAGACCTATTTTACAAAAAGACAACTTCTGATTTCAAGGGCGTTGCTTTATGTTAGAATGTAATTATCCAAATAAAATGTTGTGTTAAATTATTCCTGAATCAGATATTTTCCACGTCCAGGAGAGGTTTTTGGTTTTTTTAGATTTTATTTATTTGTTTGAGAGAAAGAGCAAGAGAGCACGAGCAAGGGGAGGGACAGAGGGAGAGGGAGAAGCAGACTCTCTGCTGAACAGGGAGCCTGATCCCCGGGGGGCGGGGGGGGTGGCTTAATCCCAGGACCCTGACATCATGACGTGAGCTGAAGGCAGACGCTTAACCAACTGAGCCACCTAGGCACCGCTGGGTGAAATGTAAGATTTCTCTTGCTGGCATGCGGACAGTTTACAAAATAAATATATTTTGTATAGTCTGTTAGCAAACATTTCAGCAGAGCATTTTGTCTTATGTATGCCCAGCAACATTTATTTCACCTCTGAAAAAGAAAGCAAAGGCTTACATATTTCGCTAAGAAATACATTTTTAAAAAATTGCACATAATTCTGATGTATTTGCCTATACAAATGTCCATTTGAGAAATGCTTCCTTCTAGATTGTCAATTTAAAAGAAGCAAGCATTTTTACATTCATCTTTATATATTCCTATATTCCTCCAGTACATCGTATTCTTATACCACATATATAGGAAATAATTATTTTGTGATTTCAATGTTTTAAAATATAGATGTATCTACATTTGTACTAGCTTAATGACAATATTTTTTCTTCATATGTAGGTGGTTGGAGCAATATTAAGTAATGTCTTTATTCTGTTGAAAGGACTTATTTAGAAAATCACCTTTTGATAGAGTACAGGCTCAATTTTTTTATTCTTAAAATGTCAGATTGTGTTTTACAAACTGATTTTTTATAATTGTATCATTTCCTTTTCCTAAATCACTAGGAAAAGTCATTCTTAACAAATAGAATTAAGATTGGAATTGTATACACACACACATATATAAGATTTTGATATTATAAACTTAGATTAAAACAAATGTCTATAGATACTGCCTATCAAAATTGAAATTACGTGAGTTCAAATTTCCTATCCAGCTGGAAGGAAATTAGGAAGCTGAAACCAGAATGTTCTAAAAGAGAATTTTGGAAATTTATCCTGAGGAAAAAGAAAGTTTCATTTATGTGATAAATACACAGAACTTATTAGTGCTATTGTAAAGACTTACGAATATTTTAATTCCTTCAAGGACTAGAAAAGGAAGAACAAACTAAGCCCAAAGTTAGCAACAGGAAGGAAATAACTAGATCAGAGCAGGAATAAATAGGGCACCAGAAAGACAATAGAAAAGATCAATGAAACTTCAAGTTCTGTTTTTGAAAAGAAAAACTGAATTGAAATCTTTAGGTAGACTAAGAAAAAAAGAGATATGATACAAGTTAATGAAATTATAAACAAAAGAAGAGATATTACAACTGATACCACAGTAAAACAAAGGATCGTAAGAGACTACTACAAATAATTATATACCAACGAAATAGTCACTTAGAAGAAATGGGTAAATTTCTAGAAACACATAGCTTATGAAGACCGAATCATGCAATAACAGATAATCTGAATAGTCCAATAATGAGTGAGGAGATTGAATCAGTAATCCAAAACTTCCCAACATATAAAACCCCAGGATCAGATGGTTTCACAGGAGAATTCCACCAAATGTTTAAAGAAGAACTAATACCTATCCTTCTCAAATTTTTCCAGAAAATTGAAGAGGAAGGAATACTTCCAAACTCATTTTATGAGATCAGCATTACCCTATTACCAAAACTAGACAAGGGTATTATAGGAAATCAATAGTCGGATGCTTAACTGACTAGGCACCCAGGTGCCCCCTTAGCCAGAGTTTAGGCAGAAAAGGAAATAAAAGACATCTGAATTAGGAAAAAAAAGAGTAAAATTATGTCTCGGCAGATGACATGATCTTATATATATAGAAAACTCTAAAGAATCCCCCCAAACATTGTTAGAGCTAATAAATTAATTCAGTAAAGTTGCCAATACAAAATCAACATACAGAAATCAGTTGCATTTCTATATACTAATAATGAATTATTTGAAGGATAAATTAAGAAAGAAATCTCATTTGTAATATTTTTTTTAAAACGTGCTTATGAATAAACGCAAGCAAGGAGGTGAAAGACTTGTATGCTGAAAACTATATGACACTGAAGAAAGTTTGAAGAAGACACAAATAAATGGAAAGATATCCCATGTTCTTGGATTGGAAGAATTAATATTGTGAAAATGTCCATATTAACAAAGCAATCCACAAATTTAATCCAATCCGTACCAAATTCCAATAGCATTTTTCACAGACAGAAAAAAACTATCCTAATATTTATATGAAACCACAAAAACCCCTGAATAACCAAAACAATACTGAGAAAGAAGAACAAAACTGGAGGCATCACACTGCCTAATTTCAAACTATATTACAAAGCTTTAGTAGTCCAAACAGTATGGGACTGGCATAAAAATAGACACATAAATCAGTGGAACAGAATAGAGAGCCCAGACAGAAACGCACATACATGGTCCACTTAATTTTGACAAGGGCATCAAGAACCCACAATAGAAAAGTGTAGTCTCTTTAATAAATGGCTTTGGGAAAACCGGATAGCCACATGAAAAAGAATCTTACACCACTCACAAAAATTAACTTGAAATGGATTGAACAATTAAATGTAATATCTGAAACTATACAGCTCCTCAAAAAATAGTGAAAAAGTTTCTTGACATTGGTCTTAGCAATGATTTCTTATTAAGACACCAAAAGTATAGGCAAAAAAGCTAATAAAATAAACAAGTAGGACTACACCAACCTAAAGAGCTACTGAACATCAAAGAAAATAATAACTTGAAAAGTTAACCTACAGCATGAGAGAAAAATATTTGCAAACTATATAACTGATAAGTGGTTGTATCCAAAATATATAATGAACTCATACAACTTGATAGCAAAAAAGCAAATAATCTAATTAAATAATGGGCAAAGTACCCAAAAAGATGTTTTTCTAAAGAAGACATACCAATGGCCAACAGGTACATGAAAATGTGCACAACGTTACTAATAATCAGGGAAATGGAAATCAAACCACAATGATATTTCAATTCATAATTGTTAGACCAGCCATAATTAAAAAAAAAAAAAAGAGGAGAGATAAATGTTGGCAAGGATGAGAAAAGGGAGCGCCTAAACACCGTTGGTGAGAATGTAAATTGGTACAGCCATTGTGGAAAACAGTATGGTGATTCCTCAAGAAACTAAACATTGAGGGGCACCTGGGTGACTTAGTTGGTTAAGCATATGACTCAGTTTTGGCTTGGGTCATGATCTCAGGGTCGTGGGATCAAGCCCTGAAAGCAGGGATCTGCTTGAGATTCTCTCTCACCCTCTCCCTCTCCCCCTCACCCCCGCTCATGCTCACTCTCTCAAATTAAATAAATAAATCTTTAAAAAAATTAAAAATTGAACCACCATATGATCCAGGAATCCTACTACTGGGTATATACCCAAAGAAACTGAAAGCAGTATTTTGAAGAGATCTCTGCACATCCATGGTTATAGCATTATTCACTAGGCAAGATATGGAAACAACCTAAATGTCCTGTAGCAGATGAATGAGAAAGAAAATGTGACACACACGCACACACAAGGGAATATTATTCAGCCATTAAAAAAGAAAGATATCCTGCTTTTATGACATGGAGCAACCTGGAGGGCATTATGCTAAGTGAAATCAGCCAGACAGAGAAAGACAAATGCTGTATGACATAACTCATATGTGAAGTCTTAAAAAAAAAAAACAAACCAAAAAACCAGATATCCTAGAAACGGAGTAGAATGGTGGTTTTGGGGGGTTAGGGGTGGGGGAAATGGGGTGATGTAAGTCAAACAGTACAAATTTTCTGTTACATGATGAATAAGTTCTGAGGATCTAATGTACAGCGTGGTGACTATAGTTAGTAATGTAGTATTATACTTGAAAGTTGCTAAAATTAGATCTTAAGATTCTCACCACACACACACGAAAGTTAACTATGGGAGGTGATGTATTAATTATCTTGGCCTTGGCAATCATTCCACAATGTATATATGCATCAAATCATCACGTAGTATACTTTAAATATATGTAATTATATTTGTCAGTTATTCCTCAATAAAGTTTAAGAACTACATTCATATTAACTTTTTAAAATCTGGTTTAGGGGGAAAAAGGATGAATGATTCACTGCTGTTTTCAAAGTGTTCAGTTAGTAATCCAACTCCCCTTCCGGACGCATACATGCATACTTGAAAACATACTCCAAATTAAAATCCGAAGACAATTGTGTATTTTAATATAACTTATAATTTAGCAAAAAGCACGAGCAACTAGGATTCTCTCATGAAGTTTACCTGGCATGCTTGATATGCAAGAAATGCCATGCTTGTCAAATTCTACCAGAAAAACACGCAGGTTCCCAATCTCTGAAGTCTCTTTTGGAGTCCTTAACCAAAGGTGAATTTCAGATATGAAGAATATTAGTCTCCAAAGGATGTGCCCTGCTGACTTCTTTCCCTGTTAACATTATTAAATCATCTTTGAACAGAAGCCCTTTATAGTTTATCACAGCCTGACAGCCCAAAGATACAGGTAACGTTTATTTGTGGTCATTCAGGTGGGGCACCTCAAGTCATTGATATATATCTATTTCTGTCATGTAGTTTTGAAAGAAAAGATTATCTCTTTTCTTTTTTGTTCTTAATGTAAATGTATCCCCTCCCCTGCCTTCTCCCCAGCCACTTTCTTCCACCTCCAGCAGAAATTTCATACACCCTGAAATACACACACACACAACCCAAAACAAAACACAGAACAAAACACAAAACCTGGGAAGCTGAAAGCTATCCATTAAAAACAAAAACAAAAACAAAAAAACCCCAGAAATGCAAATTGAAAGAGAGCTTCCAAATGTTTTGATTTTCTTCCTACACTGCATAACACCTATCACCAAATTGCATTGTCTGTGTTGTAAAGATCTCTTAGTGTTAGCCGGATAGTCCGTGAAATACACAGTCACTGCAACCTCTGCAGGAGCCCTAGATCGCCGCTGAGGGCTTCTGTTCTGTAGTCAGGCGAGGCATACTTCATATGTTGTTTGATAAATACCTCCACGGTGTACATAATTAGGTCAGTTGCTTACTTCCTGGTTATTTCAAGCTTCAAACTAGACTAAACCAAGAAAATACATCAGTCACTCGCATTCATTTGCTTGAAAACAGGAAAGAATCCAGAGGAAATAGCAATTTTACAAATTTGGTGACCAATCAGCAGACAGCTACACAACCATTGGAGATAATAGAAAAGCATAAAATTTTATTCTTATTGGGAAGATACTTTGCATGAATTTAAAGATGACTAAAATGAAAATAATTTTTAAAGTGTGGGAGATTGGCAAAATAATTTAAAAATTTTCATTGGCCAAATGGTATTTAACTTATCACTTTGTTAAACTGCAAATTAAAATTTATCTTCCATGCATCAGGAGAAGATAAACTAGGGAGCCAAAAAAAAAAAAAAAATTCTTTTGGCTATAAAACAAGAAGAGTAGAGAAAATAAGAATTGTGTTTCCAGTGTAATTAAAGAAGATATCTGACGTGAATTTAATAAAATAAACCTCTGACTTTAAAAATGTAGAATATTTTGCCCATCATTTTCCTTATTTTATTTACATTTCAAAATCAACAATGGAATAATCTAGAATATGCTTTTTGGCAAGAATTAAAAGGAGTATTTTTAATGGAGGAGAGTTTCCATATTTGAAGTGAGTAAAGATAAAACTATATTGTTTCTTATTTTAGTTGAAATCATTATAAAAGAGATTCATTGCCTCTTTTGAATCAAAGCAATCATCTTTACTGTAACCTAAAAATAACTAGTTTGAAATTAAATTTTATGCTGCTGTTCATATTACATCCTCAAATGTATTTTTTTTAAAAAAACACTTTATTACTTAGAACAGCAAAAAATGGAATTTAAGTGAACATACAAATTGTTAAGATTTTAAAAGTCATATATACATAGATTATAGTTCAAATGCTGTTGGAGCCTCTCGTAGCTTTTTGTGAATTTAGGCAAGTTAGTTAAACTTTGAATCTCAGTTTCTTCATCTTTAAGATAAGAGAAAGTTTTCATCTCACAGGACATTTGTAGTGATTAAATGAGATTCTTTTATGTACAAAGTCTAATTTGGTATCTGAGACCCCCTATAAATAGTAGCAGTAGTAGTCTATAAACAGCAAAGAACAAAAATTCACACAGATAATTCAGACACATAGTTTACAGCTGCAAGGGAAAAGAAGCAATATATAGAGTAGCATATGATTCTTCCTCTTCCATCCTGTCCCCTCCTCTTCCCTTTCCCCACCTTTTGCCCTTCCCTCATCATCCTCCCCATTTCTTCATCACCCCCATTTCCTCATCACCCCCCTTCCTTTCCTCTCCCCTCTCCTCTTCCTCCTTTGCCTTCTCCCCCTCTTCATCCTCCTTCTCTTTCCCGATGCTTAATCTCATTAAACATACTTCTAAGTGCATTTATTTTATCTAATTTAAACCTCAGGGCAACTCGATGAAATAGTTATTATTATAGCAATTTTTGTTCTGTAAAAAGTACAATAAAAATGGAATGTGAGTAGCCAAACCCTCTTGTTTAGTTAAGAGTAGATTTGCATTTTTTTCTTTTTAAAGAAAAAATTTCAGCCCCTATAAACAACCTTCATTCTAGATTTAAAAAAAAATCTATTTCCTCTAGATTTTTCCTTTTTGAATTATTTAACAATTATTTAGAGGAATCTGGCTTCCTGCTCAGTGGGGAGTCTGCTTCTCTCTCTGTCCCTTCCTCCTGCTCTGCTCTCTCTCACTATCTCTCTCTCTCTCTCTCAAATATATAAATGAAAACTTTAAAACAAAACAACCCCCCCACAATTATATAAATCATTTTTATTGCTTTTTCTGATGATAAAGCCATATATAATCATTGCAAAAAATCAGAAAGCATAGGAATGCAAAATGAGATAAAATCATGACAACAACCAGGAATAACTAAATGTGTATGAACTAACTCCTTTTAACTCTGTAGGTGTAGATGTGAGCTAAGGAGAAAACGGGCCGTTTACCTTCAGAAAAGAAAGTATCAACATTGTCCACTTATTGTATATGTCATTAACCCCTATTCATGTTTAATTGTTTTATTTAATGCATGTTTATAGGAGTACCTGAATTCTACCTTTCACTGGTGTAGTCACTGAGCAAGGAACAGTGAACAAGATAACATGGTTTCTCCATTCAAAGAGCGTACAGTCTAGTTGCAACTGCTGAATAAAAGAAATTTCAAGGTAAGTTTTCCTGGTGGACTTATTCTAAAAAGATTTGAATCGGGACATAATTAAATTACTGAGAAAAGTATTCATAAAATATTGTGTATTGAATTTCTGCCTATGTGGACTATGAGAGATGCTTAAGGCACCCCACTGTTTCAGTTGGTGGAGCATGTGACTCTTGATCTTGGGGTTGTGGGTTTGCACCCCACGTTGAGTGCAGAGATTGCTTAAAAACAAAATCTTAAAAAAAAAAAGATGGAAGAATGTGGTACTACCATGTCCCACTAAAAAAAAAAAAAGATGGAAGAATGTGGTACCACCATGTCCCACTAAAAAAAAAAAAAAAGATGGAAGAATGTGGTACTACCATGTCCCACTAAAAAAAAAAAAAAGATGGAAGAATGTGGTACTACCATGTCCCATTTTTTTGGAAGAGAAAACACCAGAAACAGGTCATACTCGATACAAGTAATAATCTAATATGACAGATCAAAATAATTAACCAATAATTCCATGTTTACAAGGCCTTGCCAAGATTAAGTCATCATTTCCAAGATTTTTTAATCTATTATTTCTATTTGATCTTTTATTATGTGTGTGTTTTATTATATATGTGCTTGTGTGTAATGAATCTCAAAATTTTTTTGGACGTGGGTAGGGTAGAAATTACATATATTTAAAATCACACAAGATCTTTTGATTCATTTTCCATAAATTATACACAAATTTGACTCATTACTGATATTAAAAGGTAGAACGCTCTATAATTTTCTTCCTTAAATTGATTTAAATGATTTCTTAATATTTGATTAAAAAGTAAGAAATGAATCATATGTTAAAATGGTGACTTTTACATAGGTAGAGGCTATAAAACAATTTTGAAAATAGTATGAGTTTAAATTTGGATCAGTTTAAAATTTTCCACTTATAGCCCACATTCCCAAAATTTTAAATAAAAGAGGGATACACTTAACCTAAACATATAGATTATAAATAAACTGGTTGCTAAAGCACATATTTTGGCTCTGAATTACATATTTGTCTGTTCTGACACTATAAAAGGACTTCTTGCAACCATTCTCTTCATCTTCTGTTTTGTGGTCACAAAATAGTTTTTTTCATCTGAAATCTTCAAGCTCCAGTCATTAGTAATGAGACTGTACTCAGTAGTAAATACATCAACATGGAACTATTTTCCCATCTCTACCTTATGTCCAGTCACATCAAAAATTAAATAAGGCTTTTTGAGACTATGCAATGGTATACCCGAGGAACACGAGGAGCACGTTACAGTCCACTTCCCCCACTTGCAATCTTAGCATTGTTAGTGCTAACAAGACATCCAGGGTCTTGGAACATTTTGAACAATGCACCTTGAAGCCTCAGTGAATCAGCAAAGTCTCAAAGGTTGTACCATGTAAAAGTCAAGTAATTAAACACTGATTACTTACTGTTAAAAAAAAAAAAAAGACGGCTGGGAAAAGTTGGATTCAGAAGATTTGGTTTTACATGGAAGATTTCAGTAAGAATTAAGCTTTTAACTATATTCTGCTTGACTTGATTTGAAAGAAAAGGATAAGCAGAAAGGATTATAAAAGCTATTCAGTACCATTTTTCTGAAGCAGAGTTTTGGGAGGTGACAAACAGCCACTGGTAATTTATTTAGTCATCTTTTCCCAAAATAGCGTCTAGATTCCTCTTCAAAATTTGGTCATGAGTCTGGTTTCATTATTTGTTCAAAATACCAAAGCTCCTCCCTTCTGCGCTATTGGCTCCAATTGCAATGTTTTAGCTCTGTAGATACAGAATTTCTAATAAAGTTTACAAACCCAGCAAAATCCATTTTGCCTGATGCAGTTTTATTTCCCATGCAAAAAAAAAAAAAAAGGAAGGAAAGAAGGAGAGAGATAAAGAATGAAAAAGAAAGAAAGAAAGAAAGAAAGAAAGAAAGAAAGAAAGAAAGAAAGAAAAGGAAAGAAAGAAAGAAACAAGATAATTAGAACTTAAAATATATTTATGTGTTCTTCCTTCTGTTTAACACCTACTCCCCAATTTATCTCAACAGCTACTATGAAAAAATGCCACAGATGGCTCAGGTGCTAAAACTATTTTTCTTTCTGAAAGTCATCTCATTTTTGTTTCTTTCCCTTCCACTCTCTATGTTATAGGAGGGCATATCTTGCCATCACATGGATGAGATGAAAGATTATCTAATAGAAATAGTTATATTGCTTGTTAAAACTTAGTTTTTTAGAAGTATCACCAACTATCTGTTCTTAAGAACATATAAGATTATTTATTTTCTTATTGGTCTAGAATTACCTGTGCCAAATTCAATAAATATTTTCTTGTTCAATTGTTCCTAAGAAAGAATATCTATTTTTATTGACAGTAAGAATCGGCTTAGATTATTAATGCCTCTGGGACACAACATAGATAAGTGAGCCTATTCAGACCTAGTTATACCATAGGTTAAATACTATTGCGGGAACTTTTTGTAGCAAAGACTGAGGAACAAAGGAGGGTTTCAAATCATGTATAAGTTACTTACCAATTTAGACATCTTTGAAGATACTATTGGTAAAATCTGTTGTAGTTGAAAAAAAAAGATCTTTAAATAGGTAATATTAAAATGTGAAGCATTTTCCTCTTGGGTACCTTCCTTGATGGTGCTGCTTTTTTTGGTTAGTTTTATTTTGCATATGAGAAATGTTGAAAATAGTAGAGTCAAAGATGATTTTCATAGATCTTGGCAGCCAACAAAATTTTTATAATAAGAATAAAATCATAAATATGTAATTGTAAAAAATATTTTTAAATGCTGGCGTTCTTAACGACAAAAATATTTTAAATACTGGCTAGTGTAGGGGCACCTGGGTGGTGCAGTTGGTTAAGCCTCCCACTCTTGGTTGGGCTCAGGTCGTGATCTCTGGGTCTTGCGATCAAGCCCACATTGAGCTCTGCACTCAGTGCAGAATCTGCTTGAGATTCTCTCTCCCTCTGTCCCTCCTCTTCCTGCTCTTTCTCTCTCTAAAATAAATAAATCTTTAAATACTGATGAGCGTAATCACAAGCATAAATTCAAAGTCCACCCAATATTTCCATTTTCTTCTCTTGTGGTAAGAGAAGAAATCTAGGCAAAAACAAACAAAAAAATCTGAAAAACAAATACCACTGTTCAGCAGTGAACTCCCACCTGAAAAACAAGTGGTTTTCCAGAAATGTTTGTATAGGGAGAAGTAAATATATAGTGAGAAGAAAAATATGTTCTTTTGTAAAGAAATCATAAGGGGGTATTAAAGTGGTTTTCAAAAATATCGGTGGAAACATGCTCTGTATCCACAGCCCATTAATGCAGATCCTTTTCCTCGAAGCATTTGCATCTAACTTCTGAACAGTTCCAGATATTGCAGATTTTAACATTGTCATGGGTGATAGAAACAAAAGGAAAGTAAAATGTTGCTTTTGAGATCTATAGAAGTAGAAGAGTGACCATTCATGTCCCTTATGAGGAAGCACAACCATTGGATTTCATCAAGAAAAACAAGATCGTTGTAGATGAATTCATATTAGGAAGAATTGTATTAAAAATCTTTTGCTTGAATGACCTTCAGAAAAATGTGGGCAAGCAGTGTGGATGGTATCTTTGCCACTTATCTGGCAGAAAGAATGGAACTGAAACTGGAGTCAGAAATATTTCATTCTGGGTCTTAGTCTTCATTCTGATAGCATCTCATTTTACTTTTTAAAATAAAAATAGCAACCCCCCCCAATTTTAATATAGTTCAAAGGGACTATGTCAAAATGAGGATATTTCCTTGATTTATGCTTTTTTTTCCTGCTTTTGATCCACCTATGAAATCACAAAATCTCTTAATTATTTTATTCTTGAAATTAGTATTGACTAATTGATGCAGTAATCCATAAGATACATATGTATTCTAGAGGAAATTTTTCTTTCCTTTTTTAATATTTTATTTATTTATTTGACACAGGCTGAGAGAGCAGAAGCAGGGAGAGCAGGAGAGGGAGAAGTAGGCTCCCCACTGAGTCAGGAGCCCCATGTGGGACTCAATCCCAGGACCCCCGGGATCATGACCTGAGCTGAAGGCAGACGCTTAACAGACTGCCCCATCCAAGCGCCCCTAGAGGAACTTTTTCCTCTGAATGTAAATGCCAGTAATAACAGTTTAATAGCTACTAATATTTTTTTAGAAAGTAAGCTTGCTTATAATTTCAGACTTGGAAACTTGTTAAAAGATTAATCATTAGCTAGAGAAACTCAGATGCAAGTAATTTTTTTTTTTTTTTGATAAATCACAACTGCATTTTGGCAGGCCTGTTTCTTTGAATATGTAAAACTATGTAGTACATTGGGGAAACACCATCATTGACTTGACATCTATGTATTCTTTTATCATCAAAATCTTTATGAGAGCCAATTCATATCTAATGACAACACTAACCTTTTCAATTGGAAATCTTTAAGTTTTTTTTCTTTAACAACTAGCAAATAACATATCCTTAATAAATTTAAACACAAAAGAGTTTGAGTTACTCTGTAATCCAAGAATTTAGGGAGCAAAGTTAAATTTCTTGTAAGGTTTGTCATATAGAGACACCAGGCTATCAAACCCATAATGATATTGATTGTATATGCCATATTGAATCAAAGAAAAAAATACTTTGGCTGAAAGAAGTCTGGGCAGTAGTGGCTGAAACAAACAGGTTTATTTTTCTCCCAGGTTAAGAGTATCAAAATCGCTGGTACTGGTAGGGTAGCTAAGAGATAGCAAGGGCAGCCTTAGACTTTCTGTTATGGTTCCAACTCAGACATGAAATTTCCATTCAAAGGTAGAAAAATAACATAAGCAAGTTGGGGATAACGGACTACCAATAGTCATCAGCAGGAAAGCCCTTGTTTTCGCAGATATATCCCAGCAGATGTCTGCTTATATCTCATTACCCAAGCTCTGTTGCAGGGTCATTGCTTTCTGTTCAGGTGGCTGCAGCTGGAAGGGTTTGGTTGTGATTGGCTCCTTCAGCCTCTAAAGTGAAGGCAAACAAGAGAGGAAAAGTTGGCAATGGGTGCTGGGTTAACTTCATATGGGGACTGCCCCCTTCATTTTATTATTTCCTCTTTAGAGAAAACTTATAAAATAAAAAGCAGTGTCTCAAATTGGCAAATGGAATATTTAAAAAAATCACATATTTCAATATCATAACAGAGTAATTATCAATTTATCTATCTCATTCTAAGTTTCTGTACTCACATTTTTAAAAATTTGGTTTTAATCATACTATGCTACAATGTAATAGTCTCCTTTTCTTTTATAATGTATCATAAGACTTTTCAACATTTCTAGGTAGTCTTTTTAACCAATATTTTTAATGGTTATCTGGTAGGTAGATCTATCCCTGTTTTCCTACTAATCCCATATGCCAATGCATAGTATCTTTACAATTCTTCATTTTCAGGTTGCTATTATTAACAAAATTTCAATTTAAAACATATTAGAAGCCTCCTGAGGGTTGTCTTAGAGATGGCAGGGAGCAAACATGACACAAAGCCAGGTGAGGGGTTGTTAAACTGTTGCAAGATGCACCTGGGTTAAATACTGGGAAGGATTTCTGAAAAATAAGGGTTGTAAACATTAAAGTATATTATCATGGAGGTAGAAGTGTCATCTTTACAGAATGTTCTCTAGAAGAGAGTCATATTGGGTGATTTAATTTCTGTTCAGAATAAACTGGATGGGTTCTCAAAGTGCCTTTAAAGCCTGTGGATCTATATGGTCATATTTCATTTTTTTATGACTCTTGTTCTTAAGTTATGAGTACCTTTTAGAGAAAGTGATATCCTTATATCGAAGGTCCTTAGAAGTTGGTATTATTATGATTTAATGCAGATTTTATGTTAAAATAATTGTTTTTTGATAATTCCTTTTGAGCTTTAAGTTATAAAAGAAAATAAACTATCATCTGTGTCTAAGCTTAGAAAGCTTTCATAAAAGGAGGCATAATAAAAAAATTATTAAAGAATACATATTGAAATTAAACACAGTTCTTCCAAAATTACACACCAAAGGATTTCACTAACTCGAGAGTTCCAAAGGGGAAGTCATGAATAGAATGTAACAACTTGATAGTATTTGAAATAATTCCTACTTTAAATAATAGGCCAGATGAAGCCGTCAAATGGCATTGTATGCTACCCAGTGGGAAGGTTTTCTATAATTCAGCTCTAAGATTAGATATAAATGGAGCTATTACCATGGTAACTATTTCTGAGGTTAATAAAAGTGTAACAAATATGGACTAAAAAAAAAAAAAAATACCTCCCAAACCCCACCCAAACAGTAAATTTTCCCGTTTTAGTAAAAAAGTCATTGAAAAAAGTAAAAACCCTCAGACATATAGACTCCTTTGTTGTGTAGAGAACACTTGTTTTCAGCTGGTTTCTTCTTTTTTGTGGAATGTAAAGCTTCCCTTCAGGGTAAGACTGAGATTTATCCTGCTGCATAAAGGGAGGAAAGGCTTTAGTGAAATTTGTGGAATGCATACACTTTTAAAATATAGTTTTCTTCTTAACCTAAGCATAAATCATAGTTTATAAGCATGTCCTATTGTTCTCTCCTTTCTTTTAAAGTGGACAAGGCTATAATGCAGTATTGGTAATTTATAACTGCCCAGGAAAAAAAAAATCTGTAGATTTTTCTTTCTGCAAGCTTCTCTGAAAATTATTTTGTATATGTATTTTCTTTTGTTTGGAGGTAAAATATGTTTTATTTTTGATGCCACTTAAAAATTAGTGTTAATTTTCAAATATAGCTGTAGGAGGAGTATAGATGAGGATTTGCAATGGAAGGCAAATTTTACAAGTAGTTTTGAAAAAAACACTTTCTTTGTACTTCAGTCCACTGGATTAGTAATATCTCTATATGACTAATCAAATATTGTTTCACAAAACGGAAGGTAATATTCTGATTAAGGCAAGGGGAATAAAGGCTAAATGTAAGATAATTCAGTTCTGATTCATTGATAGACAATTTCTAAAAAATTAAATGAACAGTCCACTGAACCATAGTGGTTTCCACCTTTCGGTGAGGTTGCGGACATCAACACGCTCTCTCTCAGACATTTTCATCAGCATCCCAGTGATGTTCTGCTTTGCTGTAAAAGGTTCCTAGCAGCCATCGGTGGTGCTTGACCAGGTATTTAAAGCAATATGCACTATAATCCAGATTAAAACAATTCCCTGGAATAGCTCATGTGGAGTGTGAATAATCACTGGGTTTTCCAAGCAAAACGAGCGGAAGAAACATACGGATATTGACAGCATATCTTCAAGCCCTGTGACACTGGTACAAACTGCCTGAAAATGCTACCAGTTATTCAATCTGATGTACAATAAACAAAGTGATGGACTTTTTTGCCAAAAGTAATGAAGGAAAGGGTCTGTATAGTGGCAGAAGCTATGTAATAACAAAGTTATAGAAAGGAAAAATACCTCAGGCTGTGGCCGTTATCTTAATACTAGTTAAAAAAAAAAGTTAGAATCCATGACATCACATTCATTCGCAGATATTTATTAAGCACCTGCTAGTCCAGGTACTATGTGTTGGGGGTTCAGTGATGAGTGATGCAAATTCCCTGCCCTCATGGGGTATGCAATCTTCTGAAAGAAGGTCCAGTTAAGCAAAAATACATTACTCACCTCATATGTTAAGAATCGAATAAAGAAATTATATGCTATTTCACTTAATCATAAGAATCTCATGAGATTATATTAATCTATTCAGGCTGCTGTAAGCCTGGCTTATAAACAAGAGGAATTTATTTCACGCAGTGCAGAGGTTGGAGGTCTGAGATCAGGGTGCCAGCATGGTCGAGTTCTGGTGAGGGACCTCTTCTGGGTTGCAGATTGCTGACTTCTCTGAATGCTCACGTGGCTGAAGGTGAAGAGCAGCAAGTTCTCTCCTGGCTCTTACAAAAGTGCTGAAGCCATTATGAGGGCTCTGTTATGACACCTCATCTGATCCACATTACCTCTCAAAACCCCCACCTCCTAATACCATCTCATGGCAGGGGGGTGGGTAGGCTTTTAACATATGAATTTCGGGGATATGCAGACATTCAGTCCATAGCAAAGATACCATCAATATTCCCATTTGAACAGTCAAAAAGGTCTATAAAATAGTTAGAATTTGAACTTAATTTTATGTAACTCCATAAAAACACCAAATTCTGTAAAGTATACCATCTCTCTGTCAGTTCTCCATCTACCTATCTATCACCTATCCACTTATCACTTTTGTCAATATTTTTCAAGAATGTTTCTTTGCCTCTAATGGAAAAACATATAAACAGAAACCATGTGATTACTAATTGTTGCATTAACAACTTGAAGTATAAGTTGTTACACTTCAGCTATAAAAGATGTATTTAGAAACAATCCTAGGTGGGTTGGACAAGTCAGAAAAGGTTTCACAGAGAGATGACTGGAATTCTTTGCTGTCGTTGAGGTATAGTTGACATACAGTGTTACATAGTTTCAGATGTACAACATGGAGATTTGACAATTCCGTACGTCAGGCTATGCTCACCAGGATAAGGACAGCTTTCATCCGTCACCATACGGCATTATTAATTACAACATTATTGATTATATTTTCCATGCTGTAATCTTCATCTCCATGACTTGTTTATTTTATAACTGGAAGTCTGTACTTCTTAAGCCCCTTCACCCATTTCAGCCGCCTCCCCTCTGGCAACTGCCAGTTTGTTCTCTTTTTATGGGGCTGTTCCTCTGTTTTGTTTTTCAGATTCCATATGTAACTGAAATCATGTGGTGTTTATCTTTCTCTGTCTTATTTCACTTAGCACAATACCCTCTAGGTCCATCCATGTTGTAAAAGGCAAGATCGCATTCTTTTTTATAGCTGAGTAATACTCAGCTATAAATATATATATATATTTATATATTATATATAAATATATAATTTATATATATATACACACCACATTTTTAAAAGTTTTTATTTAATTCCAGTTAGTTAACTTACAGTGTAATATTTGTTTCAGGTGCTCGGTAGAATTAGCCTGGGAAGCCATCTGGACCTAGACTTTTGTTTGTTGGGAGATTTTTGATTACTGATTCAATTTCTTTGCTGGTTAATGGTCTGTTCATGTTTTCTATTTCTTCTTGTTTCAGTTTTGGTAGTTATTACGTTTGTAGGAATTTATCAATTTCTTCCAGATTGTCCAATTTTTTGGCATATAGTTTTTCATATTATAATTGTATTTCTGTAATGTTGGTTATTATTTCTCCTCTCTTGTTTGTGATTTTATTTATTTGGGTCCTTTCTGTTTTCTTTTTGATAAGTTCGGCTAGAGGTTTATCAGTTTTATTAATTTTTCCAAAGAACCAGCTCCTGGTTTCATTGATCTGTTCTATTGTTTTTTTAGTTTCTATATCATTTATTTCTGCTCTAATCTTTATTATTGTCTCCTTCTGCTGGCTTTAGGCTTCATTTGTAATTCTTTTTCTAGCTCCTTTAGGTGTAAGCTCAGGTTGTTTATTTGAGATTTTTCTTGCTTCTTGAGATAGACCTGTATTGCTATTTACTTCCCTCTTTGGACCACTTTTGCTGCATCCCAAAGGTTTTGGACTGCCATGTTTTCATTTTCATTTGTTTCCATGTGTTTTTTTAGTTTCTTTAATTTCTTGGTTGACCCATTCATTCTTTAGTAGGATGTTCTTTCACCTCCTTGTATTTGGGATCTTTCCAAATTTTTTCTTGTGGTGACTTTCATAGTGTTGTGGTCAGAAAATGTGCATGGTATGATTTCAATCTTTTTGTAATTGTTGAGGTCTATTTTTTTTTTTAAAGATTTTATTTATCTATTTGACAGAGATAGAGACAGCCAGCGAGAGAGGGAACACAAGCAGGGGGAGTGGGAGAGAAAGAAGCAGGCTCATCGTGGAGGAGCCTGATGTGGGGCTCGATCCCAGAACGCTGGGATCACGCCCTGAGCTGAAGGCAGACGCTTAACTGCTGTGCCACCCAGGCGCCCCTGTTGAGGTCTATTTTATGACCTAATGATGTGATCTGCGGAATGTCCCACGTGCACTCGAAAAGAACATGTATTCCGCCGCTTTAGGATGGGATGTTCTGAATATATCTGCTAAGTCCATCCGGTCCAGTGTGTCATTCAAAGCCATTGTTTCCTTGTTGATTTTCTGTTTAGATGCTCTGTCCATTGATGTAAGTAGGGTGTTAAAATTCCCTACTATTATTGTGTTATTATCTATTAGTTCCTTTATTTTTGTTACTAATTGTTTTATATATTTGGGGGCTCCCATGTTGGGTACAGAAATATTTACAATTGTTTTATCTTCTTGTTGGATTATCCCCTTTATGATTATATAATGCCCTTCTTTGTCTCTTTTTATAGTCTTTGTTTTAAAGTCTAGTTTGTCTGATATAAATTTTGGTACTCTGGATTTCTTTTGATGTCTATTTGCATGATAAATGTTTCTTTACCTCCTATCTTTCAATCTGCAAATGTCTTTAGATCTAAAGTGAGTCTCTTTTAAGCAGCATATAGATGGATCTTGTTTTCTTATCCATTCTGACATCCTATGTCTTTTGATTGGATTATTTAGTCCATTTACATTCAAAGTAATTTTTGATAGATATGTGTTTATTGCCATTTCAGTACTTATTTTGTCATTATTTCTGGAGAGTTTCTCTGATCCTTTCTTATCTTTGTCACTTTTAGTCTCCCCTTTGCATTCAAAGAGTCCCCTTTGATATGTCTTGCAGAACATGTTTAGTGGTCACGAACTCCTTTAGTTTTTGTTTGTCTTGGAAACTCTTTATCTCTCCTTCTATTCTGAGTGATAGCCTTGCTGGATAGAGGATTCTTGGCTGCAGATTTTTCCCATTCAGCACTTTGAGTATATCATGCCACTTTCTTCTGGATTGCCAAGTTTCTGTTGCGAAATCTCCACCTAACCTTATGGGTTTTCCCTTGTAAGTTAAGGACTTCTTTTGCCTTGCTGCTTTTAAAATTTTTCCTTTACCGGTATATTTTGCAAATTTAATTACAATTTGTCTTGGTGCTGGCCTGCTTTTTTTGATCTTGATGGGCATTCTATGCTCCTCCCAGATCTGGATGTCTGTTTCCTTCCCCAGATTAGGGAAGTTTCCAGCTATTTTTTCTTGAAATAAATTTTCTACTCCCTTTTCTCTCTTCTTCTTCTAGGACTCCTATAATATGAATGTTATTGTGTTTGATGGAGTCACCGAGTTTCCTAACTCTATCCTCATGTTCATAATTCTTTTTTCTCTCTTCTCTTCAGCTTCATTATTTTCCATTATTTTATCCTTTAGGTCATTAATTTGTTCATTTGCTTCTTCAGGTCTGCTGTTCATTGCATCAAGCCTGTTTCCAATCTCATTAATTGTATTCTTCACCTCTGCTTCTTTTTTTTAACTCTTTGTGGTAAAGGTTTCACTGATGTCTTCCATTCTTTTCTCAAGTCTAGTGAGAAAAAAAATCACATCTTCTTTATCCATTCATTTATTGATGGATACTTAGGTTGCTTCTATATCTTGGCTATTGTAAATAATGCTGCAATATGCAAAAGGGTGCATATATCTTTTCAAATTAGTGTTTTTGTTTTCTTTGGATAAATACCTAGTGGTGGAAATTGCTGGATCATATGGTGGTTGTATTTTTAATTACTTGAGGAAATTGCGTACTGTTTTCCACAGTGGCTGCACCAACTTACATTCCCACAAACAGTGCACAAGGGTTTCCTTTCATCCACATCCTCGTCAACATTTATTATTTTTTGTGTTTTTAATTTTAGCCATTCTGACAGGTGTAAAATGTTATCTCATTGTGGCTTTGATTTTCATTTCCCTGATAATGAGTGATGTTGAGCATCTTTTCATATGTCTGTTGGCCATCTGTATGTCTTCTTTGGAAAAATATCTATTCAGGTCCTCTGCCCATTTTTTAATTTAATTTTTTTTTTTTTTTGGTGTTGAGTTGTGTAAATGTATATTTTGGATATAGTCCCTTTTCTAATATATCATTTGCAAATATTTTCTTCCATTCAGTAAATTGTCTTTTTGTGCTGTTGATGGGGTTTTTTGTTGTGCAAAAGCTTTTTATTTTGGTGTAGTTCCAATAGTGTATTTTTGCTTTTGTTTCAGTTACCTGCGGAGACATCTAGAAAAATGTTGCTATGGCCACCGTCCAAGACAGTACTGCCTATGTTTTCTTCTAAGAGTTTTATGGTTTCAGGTCTCACATTTAGGTCTTTAACCCATTTTGGGTTTATTTTCGTGTATGATATAAGAAAGTGGGGCAGTTTTATTCTTTTGCATGTAGCTTTCCAGTTTTCCCAACACCATTTATTGAAGAAACTGTCTTTTCCTCCATTATGTATTCTTGCCTTCTTTATAGATTTATTGACTATATAAGTGAGGGGTTTATTTCTGGGATCTCCATCCTGCTCAATTGATCTCTGCTACAGTAATCAAACAGTATAGTACTGACACAAAAATAGACACATAGATCAATAGGAAATTCTCATTATTGTTACCTCTTAGAGATTCCTCATAACTTATACTATCTTCCAGTAATTTTGAAATCAAAAGCATATGACAGACTCAATATTTTCCTTGTTATTTAGATGCTCAAACACTATCGGAACTACTGGTTCTGTTTTCCATATGGAGTTTTGTCAGGTTAAGACAATAATTACAATTATTTCTGTGCATTTACCATAGTGAGGCATTAGTCTAGCTACTTAATATTCAGTCCTTCTAGCAACCAAATGAGTCTGTCATTATTATTAACACTCTTCCACATATAAGGAAACTAAAGTTTAAATAAATTACGTATCTTGTTTAAGCATAGAACAAGCCTGGATCTATTTACTCATACATTAGCTACCCTATGCTTTACTTACCCCTCTATACAGCCTCATAATCAAAATAGTTAAGCAATTTAATTTATGGCAGGGATGAGGGCTAAAAACATTTTTGACTAAAATCATGAATTTATTGGTTTGGGGTAGATTGGGTAGATTCAGACTTCATATCCTTATGCGTTAGGTTTTCTTTCCCTGAGGTCTGAAAAATCTCCTCCCACTGGTCACACAAACTACCTTTTTCTTTTATGCAGTAGAGACTAAGAGTTGCTTCCCACCTGCCCCTACCCTAGCTACCAGCCACCAGCCGCTGAGATAACCTGGGGAGTGGAGATGGGTTGGACAAGAGGACAACTTCTATATATTCTAATTATCCTAATTGGAAAGCTTATAGAGTTGAAAATAGGTCAAATATCTACTCCCCTTCTACACCAAGAAACAAATTCACCAATTTTAAATAATCACATAGGCCAAATTACGTTTTCTAAGAGTCTTTGAAATTAGATGTGGGCTTGTGTTTAAGCTCTGCCATAGGTTCATTGTGTGTAATGTATGCCACTTCTGGGTCTTGCCCTCAGAGAGAAAGAGCATATAATTACACCCCCACAACTCTGCCCCCTCCACACACCTTTTTCTCTCCTGCTTGCTATAATGTAGTTATGAGCTATTTTGTACAATGTGGACCAGAGTTTAGAGGTGGTTGAGAAATAAATCAGCAAAGAACTTATGATCCTGAGCCTGTGGTACCATCATAAGCCTCATCTGCTTTCACTTTGACAGTAACATGGAAGAGAAATAAAATTCTATCTTTTAGAAATAGCTTAATTGATAGCTTCTCCATAAAGCCACTCTCCAACTTCATCTGCTCAAGCACATAACTCTAGCAATCCTCTTCTTTCTCCTATATGATCAAGTTTTAACTCTCTCCTGGAGTTTCCCCATCAATATACAAACAAACTGTTAGTCCTACTATCTTAAGAAAACATCTTTTCATGAACATCCTTCCTCTTCCAACTGTCTCTTCTCTCCTGTTCTTTATAGATTAAACTCCTTTTCATCTCTACTCCATGTTTCCATGCTAGTCAGGATGCTCTTATCAATCCACCAAAATTGCTCTTATCAAGGTTGCCGGTGACTGCCATATTGCTGAATCCAAGAGTCAACTTACGCTTCTGCTTGAGGACATTTGCCTTTAATTTTTCTTCTTGCTTTGAACCATTCTCCTCCAGTTATCATTAGAGTTTATTTCTTACTCCCCTCAGTGTTTTCTCCAATGTCACCTTCCCTTAATGCTTTCCTTAACTGCCATATTTAAAGTCCTCAGTCAACTACAAACTATCCCACTTTACTGACTTATTTTTCCTCTATAGTACTTGCTACCATCTATTGCATATTATCCATTTTTATTTTATTTATTACTTAGCCCAATCCATGACAACAAGATAAGATCCACCAAGGCAAGCATTTTATCTGTCATGTTCACTGTTGTATCCCTAAGCCTAGAACACTGCCTCCCATGTAGTAGATATTGAACAATTGAGTGAATGAACAGATACTTATTGAGAATTTATTAGGTGTCATTCACTGTGCTAGGTATTGTGATGATAAAGTGAACAAAATAGATGGGGTCTCCCCTTTAAAAATCCCTATGATTCATTTCATTCCGTTGCTTTACTACATGAAAAATGCTGCTGGGGATGTATAATGGAAACATGCAGAAGAAATATAGAACCTAAAATTGAGGCATCAAGGAGGGCAGTGATATAAACTAATGAAGAAAGTGACATCAATCCTAGAACCTTAAAGAACAGTAGAAGTCATCCCTGAGAAATGAATGGCAGGGAAAGGGGTGGGGTGGCAGGAATGGTATAAATCTAGGCAAAAGGAATGGGTTCAAGTGAGAATGCTATGATGCAAGAAATTCTAGAAGTTCAGGATCCACTGGAACACAGAGGACAAAATAGAAGTGATGAAAGAGGAGATGGCGTTATGTAGTAATTAAGATTAGGGCTCAAAAGACCAACTGCTTGAATTTGAAGCTTCACTGTGCCACTCACCCATTATTGTGTGGAGGCAAGTTATTTAATCTCTCTGTGCTTCAGTTTACTTATCTGTGGAAAGGAAAAATGGTATCTCACTTGGGGTTCTGAGTATTAAATGAGATTTAAATTTTAAGAATATATCATCGAGTCTTGCTATTGTGGTTGTTCAACTTGTAAAATCAAATCAGAGAAGAGATCATCATGGTTCTTGAAGGTCATGTCCAGGAACTAGATAACCCATCCACTCCCAACAACCTGTGAGACATTATGTATTGCTAGTTTAATAATTTTGTGATTTTTATCATAATTATTACAAATAAATACTTTTCCTGTTTCCCGGAATCATTTCCATGATATTGAATAGAAGATTGATAAACTGGCATCATGTTAGCCCAAGGAGAAGTGGGGGTGGGCTGTGGGCAGGGAATTGTACACTATCTTAATCAAAGTTCTTGCTGAAAACACAATTCATTTTATCTACAGAGATATATTTTAGGAATGTGCTTGTGAAAAAACATACAACAAAACTCAATAAATCACAAGCAATTGAAACAATGTAAAAAAAGAATATAATCATAAATAAGCATATTTTATTATATGTAAGTTAAGATTTTATTGAAATATATAACTTTTAAATAGTCACCTGAGGTTTGCTAAAATTAAATTCTGGGACAATGTTACGATGTATCTTCCCCACATCCCCATCTAGTAACCTTTACCTGTTTTAGGAAAGAGACAATTCACCTTTCAGTATATTTGGGAGCCTGGATCATTGGAATAATTACTTCAGTTCTCCAGTAAAAGAAAGCTATCTTAAAAGGGATCTTTGATTGACATTTGTCTGTATTTTTTAGAAAAGACATAGACAAAAGAGATAGTGTAGTGATTGACTTATACTGCATGACACAATATGGGGCATTAAGGGCCCAAGTCCTGGAGATGTGGGATACCTAACTGCAAACTCTTCTGGTCACTTAGAGGGCTATCCTCACTTCCTATTCATTACATGTCAACTGTGCAACTAAGCAGCAGTGAAACTGAACATCGATTTCTAAGACGGCGAGAAGGGTTATTTTTAAGCTTTGTTAAATCCTTTGTGCTTTCTCTTGTTCATTTGTTGTGTTGTCTGCTTTTGGCACAAAAGTGTCAACAGGTGTAACAAAGTTTAAATGGATGCATGATGCCAACTGCTTCTCTAACTCTGGCATGAGAAAGGACCTCCTGTAAGAAGAGCTGCCTCCTGAAGCATTTTGTTAGCTGTCATTGGCTGGAATTCATGTCATAGTACAAGAGGCCAGCCAACTAATGAGTAGGCAGCCTGCCATCTAAACAGATGGGCATTGGTTTGGCAAGCCAAGAGGCCAAGTATATACAGTGAATGTAGGTATCAAGGCTTCATTTCCAACTGAGATTACTGAGAAGTCTGTTTGTCCTGAAATCATATAAGCTGCTCTGATGGGTTTGATCAATTTTTTTTAGGCACAAACGACATTAAATACTTATTATAATAAACATTTCAATAATTTTAATTTGATTATTAAAACTTATTAAGAAAATTAGAAAATCAAACTGAGAGAATTTTTAAAAGATTAAATTTATAAAAACTGGGTTATATACCAATATGCTATATTTTCATGTGATGAAGCTAAAACTCATGATGACTTTATATTGCCCCCTTAGACAGCAAGTATTCCGAGGTCAGGAAAAGTTTTCAGAGTACATTTGTGATAAAACATTCAATGATGCTCAATAAATTATAGGCCATTGAGTCAGTACAAGTATGAATATTAGTCTCTAAGTAAAAACTCTATGAGGGAAGGGGCCTTGAAAGTCCTACTGTTGTTACTTTTCTCAGTGCTTAACAAATGCTTGGGGAATGAAAGTATAGTAATATAATTCTCTGGTTACTGTGTAACATGTGTTTATCATGTTTCAAATAAATTCAATATAATACTTAAAACATTAGACAAGAGTGAACTTGATTAAATCTCTGATGATTCAGAGGTACTTAAAAAAACTCACAATCTAAATGTGTGGATATTTGGGAAAAAAAGAAGTGTGGATATTAGAATGAAATCTGTGCTGACTTAAAATTGCATTTGGAAATTTTGTCAATGTCAAGGATATAAGATTGACCTCATGTTTATTTTCAATATATGCAAACAGGTAAATACAGAAACAATTTTATCCACAGGCTGATGCATACGTTTCCTAGCTCTCTCCCTTAAGATATACTCAAAACAGTGACACCTACTAGCAATAATCACACCTAACACCCAGCTCTTGGTTTCTAAATACCATTCTCCAATAAAAGGAGACAGCGTTCCTTGGAGAAATGATTGATTCTAGGGCTGGGCCAGGAAATAAAAATGAGCCTGGAGCAGTAAGGAAGTGCTTAAGGAAAGAAAAATTAAAAAAAAAAAAAAAAGATGGGGTCATTTCAAAAGGACATTAGAGTCAACTTAAAAGAGACACCAATGGCTAAATCTGCAACAATTTGAGCAATAAAATGAATAATGATCGTAGTAGATTATAAGGCAAGAATAAAATTAAATGGTCATAGATCCATACCGATATAAATGATTAATTAATAAATAAATGCTGAAGAAGGGTTACATTTTCCTCACAGAATTCCAAGTAATAAATGTACATGGAATGAGGGAAATAGAAAATCGCAATTAGAGTACAGAAGTAATCATTACAGCAGGCAAACTTGCTGATGAATGCCAAAATTGGGTAAAACATTAAGGAGAAACAGGATATTTGCACAGCCTCAAAGTATCTCTCCCTGAATATTTATCAATTGTTAAAAATTGTGTGATACTTCTTCCTCCAGGGATGAGGAGAGGTGGTGTTTCATTCCCCATCTCTTGAGTATAGGCTGGACTTAGTAACTTGCTTCCAAAGAATAGCATCTGGTAATTGTGGGTTTTATTTTAAAGTAAACTCTGCCCCCCACATGGGGCTTGAACTCATGACCCTGAAATCAGGAGTCTCATGTTCTACCAACTTAGCCAGCCAGGCATCCTGCAAAGAATAGAATTTGGAAAGATAAAAATAGTGGAGAAATCAGACAGACATCACCTTAACCAAGCAATAAAGATTAACATCATTAGCAGTAGGTCATACTGATATATCCGTCCTGATACCGTGTGATGTGAGGAGGACACTTTACCTCTGTGTTGCTCTCCTCCAGATCCGTAAGTTCAGCTTAATCATGAGACGACATCAGGCAAAAACCTAACTAGGGCATTCTACAAAATACCTGACCAGCACTTTAGAAGTGTCAAGGTAGTGAAACACAGCTAAGGACTGAGGATTATCATTGATTTGGGGAACCATGGGAGACTGAAATACAGCATAGCATACTAGATTGTATCATGAACATGTCGGGCCATTAGTTGAAAACCTGGTGAAGTCTGAATAAAGCTTCTAGCTCTGCCAACACTCTCATATTATTGTGAATTTCTTACCTTTGAAAAATGTTCCATGGTTAGGTAAGATGCTAACATTAGAGGAAGTTGGGCAAAGGGTAGACAGGAACTTTCTTTTTTTTTTTTTTTTGCATTTTATTTTATTTTATTTTATTTTTTGATTTTTTATTATGTTAGTCACCATACAGTACATCCCCAGTTTCCGATGCAGGCTCGATGATTCATCAGTTGTGTATAACACCCAGTGCACCATGCAATACGTGCCCTCAGCTGTACAGCTTCTCTGTAAATTTAAATTTATTTTTAACTAAAAGTTGAAAAAATACATTAAAAATATCTATATTTACTTATATAGATATTTGACTTAGATTTAGAAACAGAGTAAAAGTAAATACAATTTTATGATTTGTTGTTTTGAAACAAAACAAAAATCTCTGTACCGTTATAAGTATTATGGAATAAATTTAAAGTGCCTTGCTAAAAACTTCATTATTGAATTTAGGTATTTATTGGAAGACATCATAATTAGCATGATCATATTCAGACCAAGCTGTAATAATAGAAATATGGCTACTAAATGTTTTTTCATTCTTCAAGAATAATCAACTTTGCAGACTTCAATTTTACCCACAAACTGTTACAGATAATCATGTAAGAGTCACTGTTTTCTTCTCGGTATATAACACACAAAAATCTGAAATAAATATCAAAAACTAATTTAATTTTGAACATTACCTCAAAAAATTAACCATAAACATACCTACTTTACAGCTAATGAAAACTTCCTAATTTCTATTTTTGAAATAGCCTGGTACAATTCTAGAATCCTCTCCAGGTCCCAGCTCTGAGCCTACCTGAATAGGACATCTGAGGAATAATGCATTGCTGTAGAACGCTTAACTCAAAAACCTCTGGGGAAAAAAACAAGAACACAAACAACACTTCAAAAACTTGAGTTTCTTATATTTGTTTGGAAATGAAAAGTTATACTGGGTTTCTTGAATAGTGAGAATTTGGCAACGATCACATAAAAAAAAAGTCTGGAAGGGATCTTAGTTGAAGTTCCTCTATTTCCTAGCATCTTGAAAATTATAGGAAATGCTAAACAAATTCCCCAGATTCAAACTGCATTGAGAAAGGGCAAAAATGTGAAAATATTTGCTGTAATTTTTTTTGAACTAAGTTTTCTCCATTTCACTACATTTCATCAGATTGGAAATTTGGGGCAAGTGGGGGATTCAGTGTACATGTTTGAATTCTGGGAAATGGGTTGATTGAAGGATGAAGATCTAAAAGAAAGAAATTTCAGTGGTCTGAATTCAGACTTCTTAGCTTATTCTAGATCTTTCTTCTGACCCAAGTTTATTTTGAAGTCATTCATGTCAAGAAGTATTTGGTTGCAAGAAAAATAGGACCGTTCAAACGAGGTCAAACAAACAAGGTTTTTTTTTTTTTTTTGGAAGGGTGAATTAATTTTAAGGACAGAGGGACCCACATGTGGGAAATATAGGCAGGAAAATGATGGTTTTTTAATAATAATAATAATAATTACCATTGCTTACCATGTGCCTGATGCTGTTCTAAAAACTTTCTGTATATTATCTCATTTAATTGTCATGACAACTCAAAGCTGATTCATCCTACTTCACCCGACTCTACAGGATACATTTCCAATATTGACACGCTTGTTAGAGAAATAGCTGGGATTGACTCTTCATGATCTAGTCCCAGATACCCCACATTCAGACATTGTACTATGTATTTCTCTGTATGTTTGGCTCTATTCCCCCACCTCACCCTCTTCATTCATATGCCTTCTGCTTTCCCACAGTAATTACAGTTTGCATGAGCCTTTGGTTTGCCACAGTACACTTCTGTGAAATTGCTGTTTTGCTTTTTAAAGCTAGGTGACTTAGTTTCACAATTCCCAAATTTTTGGAACAGATAGTCTCGTTCATCCAGCTTGTGTCAGATATCTAACCCTGATCCAGTCAGTGAGGGAGAGAGAGAAAAGGGAGAAAGGCAGATTTGGGTCACCGTCTGCAAACACGCTAGACTTAATCCATTTAGATTCTGGATTCTTAGGAGGGGTGCAAGAATTTAGGTACAACGACTAGCATCTTCCTCCACCTACTTTCCTATCCTTATTTTTAAACCCTATTCTACAAATCCTTTGCCATAGTCAGCCATACATTCATTAGTCTCTGAAGACATCTAAAACGTGCCCACGTTGGTGCTTTTGCTCACTGTATTTTCCTGGCTTGAAATTAAATCTGTGCTTCTGACTCAACCCCTTTGATCATTATCAGTACCTCAAGACCCAAACCATGCAGTACTTCCCACCGCTGAACTCCCACAAACCTTGTCTTATCACATGCTTGGAGCTTTAGCAGATTCTCTCTTGCATTATCATTTATGGTTTTATGAGTATGCCTTTTCTTCCCACCTACACCAATTAGTCAAAACCATAAGTTTCTTGAGATCACAACCCATTGTTTTTAAATTTGTATTCTAACCACAACTGTAAAACTGTCGTACATTGATCAGTGTACCTATTGATTGATGAAAGGAAGGAAGGATCCAAAAAGTACAGAACAGAAATTAGAACAGAAAATGGAGGTTATTGGATTGAGGGGAATATGAAGATATTTCAAAATTGAGTTTTCGTTTCATTTTGCCTCATTTTCATAATCCTTTACAGGAATTATAATAGAATTTAAATTCCTGATGAATGATTTTCCCTTTACTCTAAGTCTCATCTAGCTCCGGGTAGATGTTGGCCTTGGTTATATTTCAGTGTGTGACTAACTTGTGATAAACTGTGTTAGGTTCTTTTAAGTGTTCCAATGCCAACTATAAATCTCATAAAATTTTGTTCTAGTTTGAGATTATAATTTAAACATGAAATATATTAATTATACATTTTAAACTTGAAGTATGTTTTAATCTGTGACTCCCTTAGGCCACATCTTAAAAATTACTAAAAATCAAAGTATCATATTTGCTTTGTTGTATCTATCTCTGTTTGAAATCCTTCAGTATTTTGCTGGGTTAGAATATATATGGATTAATTTTAAAAATTCATTTCAAATAGTTTGGACTTGTTTCCCTAACTCAACTTCCAGAAATTATTTTCCGATGGTGGATTTTGTCTTTCGGATCTGAGAACTGGTGAAGATCAGAGACGCAGAGCTGCAGAGCCCGGGGCAGCGTGTCTCTCAGTCCTGTTGATTGGGTTTAATCCGTTTGAATAGTCACTTAGGTTTAGTTAGTTCTGGGTTATAGTTGAAGTAACCCTAGAGATTTTAGGCATAAAATGATTATCCAGGGTTCCAGTCATCCTGTTACTCAACAAAGACCAAGGGCCTGCATGGTGTCATCGTTCCAGGTTTGGCCCAGAACCAAACTGTGACGTATGTGGTACTTGATGCTTCTCCTCTTTCCACTCAGATCTCCAGTGCCACGTCCTGATTGGCCTAGCGCCACACACAGCCTCTCCCCTTGACCTCTCCTCTGAAAATGCACTGGAGTCATTCTCCTTGGTTAGGCAATCTATTTCTTTTTTCTCTTTATTATTTCTTTTATTATTTTTGTAAAGATTTTATTTATTTATTTGACAGAGAGAGAGCACAAGCAGGGGGGATGGCAGAAGAGAGGGAGAAGCAGGCTCCCCGCTGAGCAGAGAGCCCAATGCAGGGCTCAATCCCAGGACCCGGGATCACGACCTGAGCCGAAGGCAGATGCTTAACCACTGAGCCATCTGGGCCCGCCCAACCTATTTATTTTTTCACAAGAAATTTTCAGTGATGTGATACCCCTCTTTGTACGGTTTTTCAGATTTTAAGCTCCTCCACTTGAAGAAACGTATTTTACATTGTGACCTAATAAGAACATGTGTGTATGTCAAATGAATGTTTTATGCAACAATACTTACACTTAAAGCTGCAAAAAAAAATCACAGTCAACTCCGAATATGATTCTATTAATAATGAAGTGCGAGTTTATATTTGATTTCGTTTCTTTAAACTACCAGTCAGAACCTACTAAATTTACCTCCAGACCTACTGAAGGGTCACAAAGAGGAATGACTTTATTGCGGGGTGTCTCTGGCCCAAAAGTGGCTTTTATGCACACTTCAAATTATACGAAGTGGGGGCCTGCTGCTCCATGACATTCACCCACGTTTCCCCTGTACTTCTGCTTCATCGGAAGTTTGGACAAAAGTGAAAGGGACAGCTGAGAAAAGCATATATTCTTCGGGAGCACTTTAGTTACCTTTTTATCATTTAGACTCCACAGAATTCTTGGGGAAGTTTTCATTGAGCAATTAAACACTGACACATTCATCTGTGTATCCAAATTTGGAAAAGTGATACATATGCAATTTTGCCTCCAGATACAGTACTAGTCTCCTTCTTCCTCCAGTCAAATGACTGCATGGTTATTGAGTGTTCCCCACCGTGTTTTTAAGTTTAAATAGTCATCATACACAAAAGTTATTTTTTCCATGCTCACAAGGGTTGTATAACATCTAATGTGATCAGACTCCTTACTGAGTAATGAATATGGAAATTAGATAATCGAACTACAGTAGAAGGTTAAGACGAAGTCCAAGATCTTAAACTAATAAAGCTGAAGGGTGTGGGTAAGTTTGTGTCTATGAGTGAGAGCGTGTGGTAGTAGTTGTGGCAAAGGACGTGTGTGTGTGTGTGTGTGTGTGCGCGTGTGTGTGTAATCCAGTAATTCTTAAAACAACTGTTTTGGCCTCTTATAATTGAGTACCAGTATGAGTAGCTTCTAACCTAATGACTGAGAGGTACCTTGGACTTGATGAAAAATATTTCTGCAATTTACTTAAAAATCTTAAGTAGCTATACTCCTAATTTAGGAGAATTTGGGTGTTTTGTTTTGTTTTGTTTTTTTGTTTTTTTTTAGGAGTATCTGCTAAAAGCCAGGGTATAAAACAGGGAGTGAGCCAAGGTAGCTCATACTCTATGATCAAGTTCTTTCAGTTTTAAATCCACTGAACAAATAAGCCAGGTGTAGCCAAGCAGGGAACAGCATTTATTACTCTGCTATGGGCAATTTCTCTTGTCCTCTTCTTCTACCTTTTAAATTTCTAGGCACTTTCTTTTGTCCTCTTCTTCTATGTTTTAAATTTCTAGGCTTCTTATTATTTGATTTTGTGTATATGGTCACCTCTGCTCATGGTCATGTAAGTGAGAGATACTATAGGTCAGCAGACACGATACTCGTCTTTTCCACTGCATAGAGCTTTCCTTAAGGAAAGGGATGAAATCCTCCACTTCTTTCACAGGGATCTATAGCCTGTGTTCTGTTCAGAAACATGCTCCACGAATGCTGTTTATAAGCTGACCAGCTGCTCATAAATGGAATATTTTATCGATTCTTCCTAGAATAAGGGTTCAAAAAGGTCAAAACTAATGAACTTTCCTGTGAAACCATTCTAATGAAGCCAAGCTTGAATTCTAGTTCAAGTTAGATACTCGGGAGTAGAAGGAGGTCCCCTTGAAGGCATTATGCCAGCCAACTAGTCAAAGCTACTGGACTTTGATATCAAATACTTGAGTTCAATAGCTATATCTAGCTGATAAGCATATGTATAGAAAACTTAGAGGATATATTGCATTTAGGAACAGATTTAAAATTAGTTACAAATTGGCAGAAGGTGTCACATAGAAATTTCCATGTTCCAATCAGTCTAAGTGCTATGCTAAGGGACACATTTTAACGTCTTGATAGTCATCTTCTATGTCATAGGACCTAAGCTCAATTTCTTACTACTGAAGGAACAAAAATAAAATGCCCCCTGTCTCTCTCTCTCTCTTGTTCAATCGTGTGTGTGTGTGTGTGTGTGTGTAACATATTCTGCTTCTGAGGAATATAAAAATTGTTAAATAAAAAAACAGACTTATTCTTTGGCATCCTCTTAATAACTAGACTAAAAATCTCTTTTTTTCTCCTTCTTTTGGTAATTAAGTAGCTCCATGATAGATAGCTTTGCTAAATTAAAAAAAAAAAAAGAATAGAGAGAAAAAAAGAAGCAAGCTATTTCTTCTACCTGAAAATGAAATTATTATGTCCCGTATTCTTCTGTACCCCATCCTCCCAGAATCTTCCCTCATGGGCAGTTGTGCTGTATGGGCTTGGGCTGGAGAAATTGGGGAGAGAACCCTGTCAATACTTCCTGAGGTCAAAGGAGAAAGTCTCGAAGAAAAAGGCTTGGCTTCTCTCCTTATGTGAGCTCTTAGGGGAAAGTGCCTCTCATTCTTTCAGCCAAGAGTGAGAGAAATAATTGTTCAGTTTATTTGACAGAACAGTGAAAAATTTAAATATGAAAAATTGAATTAGAATAATAGAATAAAAATAGTCCTGATTTTCTTTATATTAATTCTAACTACTCATGAATTCAAGCTGGGAAATAATTCTTTTTACCCACTTCTTCCTTTGTAGCTACAGTATGTCCATACTAAACTAGCTCTGCTAGTTTACGTTCAAAATGAGCATCTATACTTTTCTTTCCATCTCTACTGCCATCATCCCTCCTAGGCTAAGCCATTGGTAGTCATCATTTAGAATATAGCCTAATAATGTCTTTCTACTTCTACTCTTGCCCTCTTTTAATCCACGACTGGCAGAACAGCTGCTGTGCTCTTTGAAGAACCTCTGTCAGATGGCACCACGTTCTTCGTTTCTCTTGCTTTTGGAAGCAAGCAAATGAAAATGCCCACGTTTCCTAGACCATTCATGATCTGACTCTTATTCTCCCAGTTCATCTCACTGCACCCGTCCTCTCCCTCCTGCCTCACCCATAATTTTCAATTCCCTGACTTCACCAAGTCTTTCTTCCTTGCAGGGGCTGGGCCAACTGCCTGCATTTCTTTCCTCCTCTCCCAGTTCTTCCTTTGACTCAGTCCTTATTTTTCCGATCTCAGCTTAATTTCCCCTTCCCAGACAAATCTGCCTAGATCATCCAAACTCAAGTAGGTCATCCTTATCATTCTCTCTCACTGAATTTTATTCTTCTTCCCATTTTGCAGAATTTGCAGTTACACATGTTTTATTTGTTTGTTTGCATGCCTTCTCATACTGTGAATACCAAGAGGGCAAAGATCTTGTTCTAGATTGTATCCAACACCCAGCACAGTGTCTGAAGCCCAGTGGGTCCCTATACAACATCATTGAATTAATTCACTAATTAGTTGCTATATTAATAAACAACTTAATTAATTCATTAAGTCATATTAATAAATTATAGCATATGGTCCAGAGATAACTTTTAAGTCTCTTCACTTAAAAAATTGAAACAGGACCTTAAGCACTTATATGGGATAAATTGGATTATTCTCCTTCTCTGTGTTAAAAAATGTCTTGTGGTCTTAACTTGTTAACCCTAAAATGATTTTTTATCTTTCAAATCCCAGTGCTCTGTCTTGCCTGGTATACAATGATCAGTTGTCTCCACTTAATCATGAATGCAGGGGAGATATTTTAAACTTTTTTTTATAAGGAAGTCTATCTCTGAAGAAAATCTAAAAGAAAATAATCCACCCATTGGTGAGAAAGATGAACAAGTGACTTCCAGTATAAAAATATTAGGCATCAATTTCTTTAGCCTGAGCAGCTCAGAACTTGGGAATTCTCAGTTTTCTATCTGACATCAGACCTGGCTAGAGCCTGATAGAAGCAAGTGCTTGGGCAACCTCTTAATGTCCTGTCCCATCAGTGATGCCTAGTATGCAAGATTCAACTGCCTTCAAAATGACTGAATGATTCCTGAACCAGCATCTTTCCAATCCATGTCACTGGAATCACTTAACAGCCAACTGGCAAGTTGAGTTCCATCTCTGGTTCTTGGAACAATCTTCTTCCCAGGGAGAGAGAATTTATGTTGTTTCGTCTAATGGCACAGGGGAGTTTGGCAAACTTTCCTAGTTTAAAGGCAAAGGCAGTTTGCTGCTAGTCCACCTTTAATATTGGGTCTGCATTCTGGATTCTGTCTTGAAACCTCTGACCAAATCTCCTGAATCCAGATCCATTCTGCAGAGATTTAGGAATTGCTTTCTGCTTTGGAAGCTTTTCTGAAAAAATATTTCCTGTACCAGGGGCTCTTTTCCTGACACATAGTATTTCAGAGCTTGGGCTCTGGGGCCAGCCATATCTGAGCATGAATTCTCAGTGCATGAATGCTGTGGTTTTTTTGAACAAATTATGTAATCTCTCTAAATCTTAATTTTCCTAGCTGCGTGGAGATTAAAAGGACAGCAGTTTTCTCACAGGGATATTGTGGAAATAAATTGTGATTAGGCATGTAATGTGTTTTGAAAGTAGTGTAAGTTCTATCCCTAGAAGCTATCAAGTAGTGACTAGTGGTTCTCATCTAAATCGTCCTTAGATTGCAGAAGCCATCCCTGTGTCAGGAGGCAGAACGCTTGATTTTCTTATTTTCCTGAACTTCTCCTTCCCTGTTTTGTCTATGCCACTTAATGGGGCTATCATCTCCCAGACTGCCTAGGAGCTGTTCTTGATTCCTCTCTCCCTCGTTCCTTACACCCAACCCATCAGCAAGTATCTTGGGTTCAATCTCAAAGTATTTCCTGAAATGCACTACTTCTCATGATTTTCACTCTTAACCACTCAAGTTCAAGTTACTATCAGTCTTATCTGGATGATTGTGGTAGCTTCCTGATCTTTCTTTTAGGCTCACTTTCCTAAGACCCCATTCCCACATAACAATGAAAAGGGTATTTTAAATGTATAACCCTACCATAGCACTCCTTCGCTTAAAACCATACATAAGCTTTTGATTTTAGGTTACAATAAAATGCAACCATTTTGCCATGGCCTTCAAGATCTTCCTAGTCGGGCTTTCCGCTAACTCTTTGGCTTCATTTCTTCCATGTCTTGCATTTGCTTGATTTTCTTACCATCTCTCTTTCCTCACACACCAAATTTTTTTTTTTACCTCTGAGCCTTTGCACTTGTGGTTCCCTGTGTTTGAAACATGTTTCTTAGGCCTTTGTCTGACTGACTCATTCTCATTATTCAGATGTCAGCCTCAATATTATCTCTTCAGAGTTGCCTTTCCTACTCTCTTTCCTAAGTAGGACACCTCCACAACCCAGTTACACTCTGTCCCACTCCACTCATCTGTTTTCTCCATCACAATGCTTACTATCTGAAATCATTTTATATTCCATCTCACTTCATCAAATGTCCCCAAATGTACCCTCTATAATCAAAAATCCCTGTTCTCCATTGTATCCCCAATCTGTAGAACAATGAAGGCACATGGTAGATCTTTAATAAATACTTGATACATCTTACTCAATGAATGAGATTTGTGAGTTTGCACTTCTTTGCTCCGCTAATTGGTACTAGAAATGATGTGGGGAGGAAAAAGCATAAAAAGAAGAGTGGATTCTACAAAAGGCTCTTGCTACCTTTCAACAGTTAAAACCACAAAAAAATGACAGGTCGTATGGACCTGACCTTTTTAAAGTGCACCTATAGCTGAAAGGGCGTACTTCATTTTGTTTCTACCACATCTGCATATTTAAAACGACAGTTGGCAGTAAGAGCAGCACTATAAAAACAAAAGACAAGAATAGTTCCTTTGACATTTATATCTTTAACTATTTTTAGCAGTGTTGATGACCTATGTTTCTTTCTTTGGAGAACAAATTCTTAAAGAGGATTTCACAATTTTTTAAAAACTAAAAACATGCTAGTAGTAAATGCAATCATGGATGTTCTTCTCATCTCCGTTCTCTCTCTTTAAGATTTACATATCAAAATAATTACATTATGTGCTCAATGAAGGACGATTATTTGGTTATCATAGTTTAGGTACATTCCCCACCCCCGATACCCCAAGGAAAGGAAGTAGTTCACATAACTGTCCTAAGTTACTGTGATTAAATATTTTGTTATTCACCATAAAGAAGGAAGATATTATTTGTCAGTAGAGGAACCGTGAATAATAGTATATAGTAAAGCCTCACATCAAGATGTGTTGTTCCCAAGGTTCTGAACATTCAATTTTGAATACCTATAGAGCAGGAACATTGCTGATCACAAACAAGAACTGAAGAGTATGACACTTAACTTTTGCAAAAATAAAAGTTGATATTGACTAATGAACACAGGCAATGTGGACACTTGATTTCTTCAAAAGCAAAATTTTCAAATATCTTTGCCCATGTTTCTGTTTTATATGACAATGCTTACATAATTTAAACAAAATTATTATCTGTTTGGAAGATAGTATATTTTCACAAACCTTTATGACCTTGAAGTAACAATGCGAGGATTTATAGAAAGAAACCTAAAACAAACCAAAAAAAAAAGAAAAAATGGAAGTGGATGATAGATTAATTTTTTGCTTAAGACTGACTCTTTTTTTAGGATTCCACATGTAAGTGATCCCATGCTATATTTGTCTTTATCTGGTTTACTGCACTTAGCATAATACCATCCAGTTTAACTCATGTTGTCTCAAATCTTTCACAACTTTGTCAATTATGCCTCAATAAAGCTGAAAAAAAAGAAAACAAAACCCCACCCAGTAAATGGAACTTACATTGCATTTTAAGGAAAAGGCTTTTAGTTAATACATAAAACATATATGTGGAAATCTGTCTTTGTATACTTACCTGTAAATGTGTGGATTTTTACACAAGAATCAGAACATGCACCTCGAGAGATTGTTTTCATGGTACAGCAACACAAACGTTGAAAGTACAAATTACCAACCAACGTTCATTCTCACTTGTATGACTTTAAGGCCGAGGAATGGTGAACTTGACAGAGATAAAACGGCTAACATCCTGGGCATGTGCTGATTGTGCAAGCTAGTTACAATATCCTTACTGACTTCCGCATGCTGTAGCCCCAGTCTCGTGTAGAAAGCTGACAGGACAGTGTTCTTGATGGTGAGTTGTGGCATCAATGAGAAGATAGATGAGTGATTCCTGAAAGCTACTCTGCGATTGAGTGGAGACTGCCAAAGGAAGGATGTCTCAGAAGGCCAGAGTAGCTTTAAAGTAGTATCATGAAGGTTGATGAAGATAACCAATATACGTTAAATAATCAAGTTACTCAAACATGACAATAAAAGCATACTTGCTGAGAAAACCCTCGGTCTGCAAACTGGATGTTAAAGAGAAGCACAGTCAAACTGAAACATTTTTAAGTCTCCAAATCAGATGTCAAGAGTTTGAACAATCAAGTTTATTCATCTACTGTTTAAAAATTCCCTTAAGTCCTGACAAAAGGACTGTGTAAATATATATTAAGTATAAATATTAAGTGTGTGTATATATACATATATATACACACATATATATATTTATATATATAAATATATTTAAAATATATAAATATATATATAAACAATATATTATATAAAATTTGGACAACTTTTGCAATTAAGTTCTCATTTAATATAATATTTTAGAGATTAAAAGTGACCCCTGTAGAAAGGGGTTAGAGGTAAATTCATTGCCCTGTGTATAATATGACTTGGACAGTATGGGGGAATCAGAAAGATCTGAAATGTGTATCAAGCAATTCTATGAAGTCTTTGAGACCCAAATCACATTACGGACCCATTTAGCATATGATCACACAGCTTTATATGCTTCCTTACAAATAAATATAATATCTGTTAAAGATATGCATTCTATTCAACAACTTTTACGTTTCTTGAGGCAAAGACTGAATCTTCACAGTTATAGCCCCAGTGTGAGCATAGCGGCTGGCAGTAACGGGAGCTTAATAAAAGCCTTGCTGTTGAATGATTGAGTTTGTATTTCATCTCTAGGGAGAACATATTTCCTCTCTTTGTATATCTTTTCATCTACCTATTGACTCCCTCATACTGGAAGACTTCAGTGGACGTCTTTATGCTGATCACAGTGATTAGTGATGAGCGTATTGCTAATAAGGTATCACGTGGCTGATTCTCTTATGCGGTAGGTTCTAAAAGAGGGTGCACCATGTGGCTTGAACATACAGTAATATTCTGTGTACCCTTGGACGATTCATTTAACCTCTCTATGACACAGACTTCCCATCTGTGAAATGAGAATACTACTACCTATCTCCCGGCTACTTCACAGGAATAGTGTGTCTACACCTGAGATAATGGCTGTTCATCGCTTGGAGCTCATTGGAGAAAAGTGCTATTTAATTACAATTGTTATTATTTCCTACACAGAGGGAATGATGATGTGGGAAGAAGAGATATCATTCAAGTTATGTATAAGTGCATCTAGGGTAGGCACAAGAAAGAAAAGGAGAAAGAACATCATCACTAAAATTCCTGCCAACTGAATGTTGTCGCTCTGGATTACCCCCAAATTAGAATATTTTCTTCTAAAGAGACAAAAAGAAAACGGGAAAATAAAAAAGCAAGAATAAGAAATCGTTTTTTTGTGTGATTTTTATTAGAATAAGGATAAAGAATTTTAAAAAATGGAAAAAATTAGCTAGAGAGAAAAGTTTTAATAAGGTTTCTAGTTCACTTTTAGAGAAAGTGCCTCTTGATTATATGTTTGTGGCTTATCCACTTTCTGTACTATCTAGGTTAAATCTGCACCCCTGGGCAGACTTCTCCCTTGTCTGCATGTTTCTGGGTCAAGTCCCTCTTTCTGTGACCTCTCCCTGAGGCAGTTTTCATGTCAAGGAATGCAAACCAATTTTAATATTAGCCTAAGGTAAACATAATTAGAAGGGTAAATTCTCTGCCAAAAGGGGGGAAGTCATGCAATGCATTTCAAAGTCGAATGTAATTTTTGTAAAAATTGCTTCTCTAAAATATCATACCAAAGAAGCCCAGGGTTAGATATCATCCATAAATGATAACCGCTGTCCAATAAGGAGACTATCTTTGAAAATAATTTTTTAAATGTCACTAAACCTGCATTTTCTTGCAAAATATTCAACAAATCCTCTCCAACTTACCAATAAATTATAACACCATAGATAAATATGTAGATTTCCATAGATAGTTAATATCTATAAAATGTATTTCCAGTCATTAAAAATAAGAAAATAAAGGAAATGTGGGGAAAAAAGGTGAGTAGGAAGAATAATTGCCATTTAACAGTGGGGTAAGTTAGTGAATAGGAATAGAAAAGTGGGTATTGAGAGTGTAGGTATGAGCTACTTGAGGACAGAAATGGATTCCCTGTTTCACCATTATATTCCCACAGCAAACAGAGGAAAGTCTCAGTAAATCACTGGAAAATGAAGGGTAGGGCAGTGTAGGCAAGGAATAAAAACAAGCCCAAGATCAGTTCAGGGAAAAAAAAAAAAAAAGAATAAGGGGCTGGCAGGGGAAAAAAAAGTGCATATGTAATAAAAGCAAATTTTATTTAACTTTTTAAAAAGCTTGATTTTTTTTTTTTTTTTTGAGTTCTATAGGTAAACTTTCAGGTCATTGTGACTTTCATGGCTATTTTCTAGTTTTGTTTTGTTTTGTTTTTTCTATTTTCTGGTCAAGCTAGTCTATCCATAGTGTTCCTCTGCAATTCTTACACTTGTATATGTTTGTATAGTCTTGAAATTTACACATAGGAAAGAGGAATCATTTTCTAGTTAGCAACAGAAGAATCACCAACCCAGATGGCAGTTGGCTTCTTAACAAGAGCGTGCCAAACAAGGGTGATTCGACACAAGACTTCCGGGATGCAGAGTCCTCCTTTGCCCAATGCCCTTCTATGCCAGAGGATGCTAGATTCATAGGCCAGAAGATGGGAATTCCAAAACTGAACACTCACAGCACAAGAGTTGTGTGTCCATACACATCTTAAAGCATTTCCATCTCATGTTTTCGCCTATTGGTGTTGGTGCTTTCTTGTAAGTAGCTTTTAAACATAAACCCCACTCATGTCACTGGCTAATCTCAAAATATTTGTAGTACAGCTCTGACCATTCCCTCAAACTTGAGGAGCTTCTCTCTCACTTCTTCCACTGACTTAGTGCCAAAGGGCTTTTCTAAAGCAACCTGAGAAGAAAGCCAATACTAAAGAACAATTGTGTTGTACTTTCAGAGTTCAAAATCCATCTGTTTTCTGAGACATACAAACTTGGATGGTTTAAAAGGAATTTGGCCTAGTGTCTATTTATTTACTGGTTTGTTTGTTTATGTGTGAATATAGTTGACACACAAGGTCACATTAGTTTCAGGTTACAACATAGTGATTGGACAGGTTTACATGTTATGCTGTTTTCACCAGAAGTGTAGCCACCATCCGTGTGGATACCTTACTATTACAGTATCGTTGACTATATTCCTTATGCTGTGCCTTTTATTCCGTGACTTATTCTTCCACAGCATAGTGCCCTTGTTAATCAATAGCTTTTCTTAAAAAAAAAAAAAAAAAATCTACCTGTTGGAGAGAGAGGATCAGGTGTTTCAGTGACTTGAAGTTAGGAAGCCAGGATCTACTGTGTCTAAGGGTCCAACATGCCTTTCTGACCCTCCACGCGCAGCAGTCCAGCAGCATCACAGCTCCGGATCCGTGTCTGCGTGCTGCTCTGGGGGCAGAGAGTAAATTGCATGAGCACTTCCTGGGGGGAACAAATGATCTCTGCAACAAAAGTCTAAAAACAGCAACTAAAAATAGGCAAACTTTCCTGCGTGAGAATTCAGAACTGGACCCTTTGACCTTAGTCTTCTTTTACAAATGGATCTGTGATTCTAATGGGGGTTTTATGGATATTAGGCACGGAAGAGAAACCAACCTACACAGTGAATTGAGGGAATAAGTCGCATATTTCTGCAATCTTTGAAGATGAGAGAAGTTTGTCAACAGGCTGATCTGGCCCATCTATGATTATTAATGGCTTTCCAGTTTTCAGAGCCTGGCAGTATATTGTTCCCAACATGTCATATCATTCTGTCTCTGTTTATATCTCTCTGGTAGACACACACTCTACTCTAAATGAGAAGCTCTTCCTAAGAGACAGCTGCAAAGGACTCTATTTATGCACACAAGACTTGAAATAAGACATATCCTAACCTTTAATTATGAATTACTACCTAAGTTTCAAGGAGTGTGAAAGGGGGCAGAAAAACAATGAGAAAATCCTGTAGATTTTTTTTTTAAGATGACAAAAATCTTGAAGTTGATTTAATAGGGTTTCTTTGACTTTAGAAGTCATATGCTGAAAGCTCTTGTAAAAAAAAAAAAAAAAAAAAAAGATTGCACAGGTCACACTGCCAAGGATAAACAATCATTCTTAAGTCCTTTGTTTCAGGCCACAGTGAAACTTAATCCCTGAGGTGTTCCTGTCTGTCCATGCATGCATGTGAATCTTGCCACTCCTCTAGTCTTGGTGCTTGCTTTCAAGCACAGAGCTCCTGGCTGCAAGGCATTTGATTTCTGGTAATTAATCAGCTCATCATACCCGCTGTGTTTCTCCCCCAGGCCCAGCTCAAGTGAGTGATCCAAAATCTGGCTTCGGGGAAAAAAGAAAGCATTTATGCTCTGAATGCACAGAACGAAACACTGATAAACAGTTCTTGGTAAAACATGGGATTCAGACGGCATTATTTTTCTTCTTAAGCCATAAGTCGTCTTAAAAAAATACACAGAGCAAAAAACCAAACCAAAACAAAAGCCAAACAAAAACACTTCGAATGCCCTTTAAGCAGAAAGCAGTTTGTCCTGATTAAAAGAGTTACCGAGATTTGCTGGTTCTCGTGTCTGAAGCCACAGCCTTTTGTCATGTTTGCCTAGGATGTTAATGTTCATTTTTTAAACACCTTTTTGTTTGAATCTTTAGACACAGTACTTTATGTCTGAATTTCTTGTTTGGCTTGTCTCTGTAATAACCTAGTTACTACTAATTTTATGAGTTGTTGTGAACAATCTGAACTTGTATTAGGAATTCCTCATGCCCACAGATTTGGCAACTTTCATTCTTTTCAGTTACTTACTTGTCTGCCTCAAGAGCTAATTGTAAAGTAAGGTTTTGTTATTAGAACTGAGAACACCCTTATATATTTGTCTTGCAGGTAATTTTGAACCCTTTTGTTTCTATAAATAATGTAGTCCTATAATGGGTTCCCTTTTCTTGCCAATTATTCTGCTCAAAACTGAGATTAATCAATCAATCAGTTGTCAAAAGCATTTCTGAATTGGCTGTATTTGATTTATAGAAGCTACGCATGAACATTAAGCAGTGGGAAACTCGGTGTATCAAAACTATAATAAACTTTAACGATTTTGAAGGCAGCATGAATTTCAAACAATGCCAACCCACATAATCTTCTCCACGTCTGATAATACTACTCATTGCTATGAGGAAACAATCTTAAAGAACTATTTCTTCTACACATCTGACATATAGTCTTTTATAATGATAGGTTTCATCAGAGGTTCTCAAGATTTTGTTTCCCAGGAGACATTTGGCAATCCTAGAGACACTTTTGATTGTCCCAACTGGGGAAGAGAGATGCGACTACCATCTAATAGGTGGAGGTCAAGAATGCTCCTGAACACTCTACAATACACAGGATAACCGCCCCCCCCCCCCAGCAAAGAATTATGAGTTCTAAAACGTCAATAGTGCTAAGACTGAAAAAATGTGAGTTACATACATAAATATATAGATATTTATTTTTTACTTAAAAATAAATAGAGGGGACGCCTGGGTGGCTCAGTCTGTAAAGCATCTGCCTTTGGCTCAGGTCATGATCCCAGAGTCCTGGGATCGAGTCCCACGTCAGGCTCCCTGCTCAGTGAGGAGTCTGCTTCTCCCTCTCCCTCTGTTCCTCCCCCCACTCATTCTCTCTCTCTCTCTCTCTCACTCTCTCTCAAATAAATTTAAAAAAACTGTAAATAAATAAATAAATAGATGAAGAAAGTAAATATGTCATAAATATACAACTTAAACACACTTCAAAAATTGAACGCGATAACAAGATCAAGTAACACAAGATAATCAGCACAGCACATCAGAAGTCACCTCGTGCTTGCTTCCAACCCCGCAAAGATGACCACTGTCCTGAGTTCTAAGAGCATCCAAATGGAATCACAGAGGAGGTTACATATATACGTTGCATAAACTATATAGATACATATCTCTCTTTTCATTTAAATCCTAAGGGCCGTCGGATCCTACAAATTAGAGATAGGACTTATTCTGGCCCAGGAAAATTGGGAACTTTGAGTTTATGGTGAATTTGTCGAGGCTTGCCATGTATTATCACGGAAGCATTGAAAGAGAAGGCAGTTCTTTCCAGTGCGTATCTGTTTACACAGCTTCCCCCTACCTCATTTCCTACCACTTTACCATGATGGGAAAAGGAGACCTGGATTCATAAAACAAAGCAGACAAGCGCTGGTCAATAAAATAAAATGAAGTGTTCTCTGAGATTTTGTTTGTTTTACTTCAAACGAGCTCACATGCAAAGGGAGAGCCCTTGAAGCCACAAGTAAATGATACAGACGCGTAGCCAAATGGTTAAAGTGCCTTGTATGTCCTGTCTTGTGTGCTTCTGCTGTTTCCAATTTTTCCTGCTTCTTAGTTCTAAGCATACCATCCACATAAGTGAAATAAACCACATTGGGCAAGAGCTTAAGTTAAATATCAAAATCACTGCAGGCTGACCGTGAAAACTCACTCATGCTGAACATTTGTGGGTTATCAGGATCAAAGAAGACTTCAATATTTATCAAAAAATGTAGCCCACCGTGGTTTAGCCTTCATTAACTTGGTATGTATTTGAAGAATTCAATAGAGTTAATGCAGGCCAAGCCTGCCCTGAAATTTTTTTAACTTAGGAAAATGCTTATCCTCTTGAAGAGATAGGTATCAGTTTTTAAATATTGAGAAAGGGCAGAATAACATAAGGTTCACACATGCTTCAGTTGTCTGAATGCAATGAGCTCTCTACAGGACTGAATTACGTTTTGTACATGAAGAGACACAAGAACAAATTTGTCTTTTATATAATGCTTCTAATGCTGATTTGAAGTACTATGGGAAATTAAACTGAGTCTAGACAACACAACTTTTCTGGTTCAGATCCAAAACTATTTTAAATGAGGACAAGCCTAGTTGCAAAGTCATGGCTGCTACAGATACCAGAATAAGCAGAGACTCCTCCAACAAATTTTACTTACAAATCTATCCCCTGTAGAAACGTCTGGATGATGGGGTGGTCTCTCCTGAATCAGAGTCAAAGATAAGTTTACTTGAGAAAAAAAAGACCTCCTCATTTGTGGTATCATTGTCTTGCTGCATACGAAGTGGTTGGATAGTCCATTATTTTATTTAAAAATTTCAATATTATGATCACTGGTGTGTTTATTGCCACTTACCATTTCAATGTATTTCTTACTCAGAAGCAGGGATATTTCATTAATTGTACCTGCTGGGGAATAGTGCTGTTGTGGGTGAAGGTGAGGCGGCGGTTGGGGCAGAGATCAAAAAGAAAAAAATAATCAGAGATTATTTATTTTTATTTTTATTTTTAAGATTTTATTTATTTGACAGAGCCAGTGAGAGAGGGAACACAACCAGAGGGAGTGGGAGAGGAAAAAGCAGGCTCATAGCCGGGGAGGCTGATGTGGGGCTTGATCCCAGAACGCCGGGATCACGCCCTGAGCCAAAGGCAGACGCTTAACAGCTGCGCCACCCAGGCGCCCCAATCAGAGATTATTTAAAATGCTAAAGAAATATTTTTCTAGATGATGTCTTGGTATAAGGGAAATGCTCTGAATCAGAGAAGGATAGACAGAGACAGAAGGAGAGAATCACAAATTTAAATCAAGAATCTAAAAACTTCCCAGGCAATTATTTAGCATAGCATTTATTATTACATGATTTTAAATATGCCATCTTATTTAACATGGAGATAAAACATAATAAATAATAAATAATAAAAATTTTCTAGAAAAATATGCTTAGAAAAAAATCAATTTCTGTAATCACTTTGCTTCTTTTATTAAATGTCCATTATTTGTATAACAAAATGGAGATTTGCCGTTTTCCCCGTAGGTAGAGTTATAATTCAGTGCTTCATTACTTTCAAGGTCAGTTTCTTTTCTACACCTCTAAGAAACACTGTTTTGGTAACAGAGTTGCCTGTGCATAATAAGTATGCAAAGCTATAATTATTTCAAACTATCACTTAATTTCTGTAACTACAGAATCAATGTCATACAAGTTGCCCCTGTGTGTTTTCCCGTTAGTGCAAGGCATTCCTTGAGAACTAAGGTATAAATAGCTGCAAACAATGCACGTATGTGTTGGTGAGAAAGTTTCACGTTCATATTAAAACAATGTTTTTCTAAGTGTGGTCTGGGGATTACCCGCTTCAAATTTGTTGGAAAGCAGAGGATGTTTGGCAAAACATAGATCCATGGTCCCTACTATATTCTACTAAATCAGAAGGTCTGAGGGATGTGTCTACCAAAATGCTTTTGGATTCACTTGTGAATAATTCTTAGGTAAAGTTTGAGACTCACTGCTCTAGAAAATGTGGATATTCTTAAATCGTCTTCAAAACTATAATTTCTCCAAGCAAATGAGATTTTGGATTCACTTGTGAGTAATTCTTAGGTCAAGTTTGAGACTCACGGCTTTAGAAAGTGTGGATATTCTTAAATCGTCTTCAAAACTATAATTTCTCCAAGCAAATGAGATTTTGGATTCACTTGTGAGTAATTCTTACGTCAAGTTTGAGACTCACTGCTCTAGAAAATGTGGATATTCTTAAATTGTCTTCAGAACTATAATTTCTCCAAGCAAATGAGAAGCATTTTAAAAAAATCTGTTTGGAAACCATTCAGTGACAAACAAATAGCTTTGGTAGAAAATATCTAGTTATGAAATCCTTTCAGAAATAAATTTTAGCTCTTTTTTTATATTGTTGAAGTTTGAATCTCAACATATAACAGATATCTGGATTTTAAAAAGATATTTTTTTATTCATATAGCTAACCTGACATATCCATATACTTAAGATAACCATGAAGTATTATTTCGAGGAAATCTAGGCTCACAGACATTGTGACTTAGTCAAGGTCACACAGACAGCAAATTGTGGAGCTGTCATTTACAGCAGGCAATTTAATGCATTTTTTCCTATTTAAATATTATAGGATGTTAAATCTGATTTTTACCTTAATAGCAAAGCTGAAAAGAAAATATTTTAGGTAACCCTTTATTCCAAACTCAGCTATGTTTCCACTGTCTGATTGGCAAGGGTACTGGTACTTGAATTTTTTTTTGAGTCTGGGACACCGTGGAAGGTAACAGACCCAAGATGACATTGCTTGTCCCTCACCTAACAGACGTCCCCACATACTGGATGTGGAGACCCCAATAACTCTTGCTTAGAAGCTGAAAACTTGAGTTTGAACCTGAGTCTGAGCAGGGTACTGAGGAAGCTCCACTGGGGAGCCCAAATCGCATACTTGTAGCCCACACAGGTCAACATTCCAACAGTGATGAGACAGAGGGCATTGCCGGTCAGTACTAGTCCAAAACACCAGCAACACTCTTGCCCTGATACACAGCAAGATGTTTGCCTTCTTTTCCTCATCTCTCTTCCCTAACCCAACATCAGAAATGGCGGTAGAAGGGAGACGTGTAGTGCAATGTATGCTTCTATCTCTGCTCTTGCTCCATGTGCCCAGAAGCTCAGTCTCTGTTGGGAAAAGAAGAGCTCTGTGAAGTGATACCTCACAGAAGTTTAAACCAACGTGAACTGAGTTTTCATTGTCAAAAGCACCCTGAGAATTCAAGTTTCTCTCAGTCTCTTTAAGGGTTGAGGTATCAAAATTCAAAACAGTGTGATTGGTACGAGTGATTGAGGAAAAAATCATATTTACACTACTGTCACCTCAGTTAAGACTTCTCAATATGTTTATGTAAACTACATATTTCAAGTAGAATTTCTTGGTCATAATACTAATTCTGAGAATTTATGGTAAATATAGTAAGGTCCTATAAAAACTTCCAGAAATTTCCTAAGGGCTAGAATATAGGGAAGAGAGCTCAAGTATATATGAAGGATATTTAGACATATAAGTGGCATTGAGAATCTCAATGTATGCTTTGGCTTTCAAATTGAACAAATATTTGTGGACTTAAAAAAAATAGATCATTTTGATGCCAGATATCCATTATATACACATAGGCTTGCTAATGATTATTTAGATCAGGAAATGGGTCCTGGAACCAAAGCCTCTCTATCACAGACTTGCTTTTTTAGTTAGCAATAAAGTTCTTTTTTTTTTTTTTAATTTAAGTATAGTTGACACACAATGTTACATTAAGTATAGGTATACAACGCAGTAATTCAAGTTCTGTATACCTTATGCTATGTCACCAAAGTGTAGCTACCATCTGTCACCATACAACACTATTACAATACCATTGACTATATTCATTACGCTATAACTTTCATTCCCATGACGAACTCAGTCCATAACTAGAGGCCAATAACTCCCACTCCCCTTCACCCATTCTTTCCCTCCCCGAAAATTCCTCCCTTCTGGCAACAGTTTGTTCTCTGTACTGGTAGGTCTGATTATGGTTTTTCGTTTGTTTGTTTAATTATTTGTTTTGTTTTTTAGATTCCATATATGGGTGAAATCATATGTTGTCTTTCTTTGACTTATTTTACCTAGCATAGTACATTCTAGGTCCATGTATGTTGTCACAAATGGCAACATTATAGCTGAGTAATATTCCATTGTGTGTGTGTGTGTGTGTGTACATCTCCACATCTTTATCCATTCATCTGTCAGTGGACACTTGGGCTGCTTCCACATCTGGACTATTGTAAATAATGTTACAAAAGCACAGGGGTGTATATATATTTTTGAATTAGTGTTTTTGTTTGTGAGGGGTAAATATCTGGTATTGAATTATTGGATGATATGGTATTTTTATTTTTACGTTTTTGAGGAAACCCCATACTGTTTTCTAGAGTGGCTGTACCAACAATAAACTTTATATCAAGCCAAGGGGTCAAGATTATGTTCCTTCTTTTGTGTTGCACAGCTAGTCATCTTTACCTACTGGCAAGGTTCATGTAGAACTGACCATATCGAAGAGAACCTGGGAGCCAATTGCTTTATTAATAACCCAGAACTGAGGGCACCTGCAGCTTTAGAAACATCTGTTTTGAATGCTTCTCACACACTCCTCCATACTTTGACTATTTCTGCTTGGCTTTCTAGAAGCTTCCTCCAAGAGCATAGCATTGTTACTGTAAGAACATGAAGATGGGTACACAAATCTTGGTGTCACATGAAATGGCAAACATGAGGTGTTCAGTGAGTCATTCAGCTTGGACTGGAACATAACACAGCTTATCTGTGCATTAATGCTGCCACTTAATTCAGTAGCTAGTGAGAAAGTTCACAACATTTATGCTGGTCACTGACTGAAATTTGAATAGTCTAGGAAAAAAAGAGGGACTACCCCAAAACCCTATGAAGTGTGCAGAGAATAGGGATGCTTGCAATGGAGCCAGTGGAAGAGGCTCCAGTTGACATCGCCATGAGTACTTGACACGCATGGATGGCTAAACGGCGGCTTCCCTATTATTCACAGCACATAGCACAGCTCCGCTATGAAGAAGCAGCAGGCTACCTATCTTTATTAAAAATGACATGTTGGAATGTATCTGCAGTTGTTTGACTTGGGAGAGTGAGCCAAATTATTTTACCAGAAATCCTCTCTTTGGGACAGAATGTTTGCACGTGTATATTGTTACAGCACTCAGGGATTGATAGAACACTTCACTATTGTTGGGGACCTGTCTCTTCATTCAAGGAATGTGTCTGGCTGGCCGTCCGGGACATCTCATCACTTTATGGAAGACTTATTCCAAAAGAAAACAACAGGTCTGAGTGAGATCTTGTTTACTCACTTTACTTCTTGCTATCCTGGGGTTTTTTGGGTAGTTTTCATTTAAAAAGTCAGGAGACACAATTGTTTACTGATAAGCTTGGATGGGAGCAAAGTTTTGACCCAGTAATCTACAGCATATTACTGAGATGTGAATGCAAGGAGATAGAACACAAGTGAGGGAATACCATCAAGAGACTAGAATCATTCTGTGTATTAATAGAAGAGAAATTAAAAATGTATTGATAGAGTTTTGGGAGGGAGAACATCACATAAATACGGTAAAATTGTTCAATATTAGGGCATAGGTTGAAAACAAGGCATAGCGATGTACCGCTATTAATGTATTTAGTAAACTTGGCAAGACTTTTATAGACATTTATAACGTTTCTAGACATGTATAGACATTTTGGCGTGGCATAACTTTCTGAACATCTTCAGAGGCAAGATACAAAATTTTGCTTCATTATCAAATTCATTTGCTATTTTGCCTTATTTAGAAACATTTCCTCTACCAAGGGATGTACTAGCCTAGATTTCCATGGGCACATTCATTTAAAAGCAGTTACTCAACATGATCATAGAAGGTCAAACCAGTTAGTCATGCAGCCAGTCTATGATTTGGCTTGCGATGCTCACCAAGGTAGATTTTGAGGCTTTTAGACATGCTTGGCATAACACCACTTTCACAAAAGGATCACGAGCAGTTCTCATTTGCTTAAAATACCCAAAGTGTATTTAATACAGTTTTTGAACGCATTTATATATGAACTCTGTCTTTTAGAGATAATCATATTTTAAATGTTGGGGAACTTCAAGACATTTCTACAGCACAGCTGCAGAATCCATGTCACACTGGGCTCTTCTGTTCTGTCTTGCTGCAAGCTGGCAAGATTCAGCCAGTTTTCCTCTCTTTGATTAGCCTCTGTCCCCCACTCTATCTTTTGGGGTTTTGTTATCCACCAAGAAGGAAGGCAGAGGCTTGTGAAGTCAGGCCAGTTTGACCCTTTATTTACCTAACTTTGACAGAATCACACAGACTTCTTTTGTTCTAAGGATTTTCCTGCTAATTCCTCTGGGAAAAATATTGAAGAGATAAAAATAACAAACGTGGGAAAGTGATGAAGGTTACAGACATTTACAAAGTTCTTACAGTTTTATTCCCTTGGTAACAGTTCTTGACTCTCTTCTGAAGACAGGAATTGAAAGCTTCCCTTTGAATTCTGTCCTGTGATTTTATTTCTAAGAGCAGAGATAATCCAATGTCACTCCCCCCCTGACCCATCCGTGGAGTAGGTGATGCGCGATCTTTTCTCCATGAGGCTCCTTGCTCACCATGGGGAAGGCTGGAGACAGAGGCGGATTTTCAGATTTTTCCCCATTAAACTGGTCTTGATTCACACAGAATTACACCTTTCAGACCCCGTCTCACAATACGTTACATGTGACTATCAAAAGTCTTGATTCCTTACGCACGCCAAATAAGGCGTGGTGCTTGTCTTTCAAGGTTCACCGTGTGTTCCCTTGTTCTAGAGTTTTATATTTCAGTCATAGCCCCACACACTCTTAATTATTTTTTATCTCTTCTCATATGTGACTACATTTATCTTAAGTGTTCCTCTTCTTAGAGATTTTCTTGCAGTGCGATATCTAGGAATACAAATAGTACAAGGTCAGATTCCTCCATTTAGCAAACATGTATTTATCAGCTAATGAGTGCCAGGGACTCTTGTAGGGGTTGAGGATACAGCTGTGAACAAAGCAAAAAAAACTTTGCCCTCATGAAGGTTACATTTTCGTGGGTGTAGACAGACACTAAACAAAGAAGTCAGGCACATAGTATGTTAAGCGGTGGTAAGTGCTTTAGAGAATATAAAGCAGGGAAAGGGTAGAAATTGCTGGCTTTTAGGGGAGTGTTAATAATTTTGGGTTAAGAGACAGGGAAAACCTCATAGAAAAGATATATTTGAATAAAGGCTTTACAGGGGTTAGGAAGAATGCCGCGTGGATATCTAGAGGAACAAAACCTGAGTATTAGCAATCCATATGAGGGGAGTCAGGGAGTGAAACCAGATTGTCTTGAAGCTGAGAGTGAGGAGTAGGACATGGTTTCCTCAAACTAAACTGAGGGAATCTTGCCCCCCAAAGGAAGAATATAACAGGAAGTAGGAAATGAAACTGTTTCCTCAGTGATACAACAAATGAATTGTCTTTTCATTCTCAGGGCTTTACATTGTCAGGTATACTGTAGGTGCTTATGTTGATCAACTTAACAAATGTTTACTGAGTGAATAAACATTCCTGATTAAGAATGTAAATGGACAAGATATAATAATCTTTGCCTTTGTATATTTTGTAGAAAATTTTATATTCCAAAGTCCGTGTTGAAACATATCTCAGCCATATTATTTCTAAGGAATGATCTTACCTCTGATATTACCTTTAAAACTCTCAATAGAATGATTTGGAGGATAAAACATGAATCTGGTTTGGAATAGAATTAAGGTACTCTGAGAGGAAAGAAGAATTTCACATCCAGAGACGTATCGTAAAGTTCAGGTAAATGTTCTTTGCATCTTAAAAAATAGAACAACTTTTCTTTGCCTTTTCCTCGAAGTCATAAGTCAAGTTTCACTTTCAAGTAAACTCTTCTCTTTTGCAAATCTCTCAGCTCATCAGGGAATCGGAGGGCATTTAGAAGTTATGTCTTTGCACATTGCTGGATAGCTTAGACACGTTATTGCATTTAATTCTCACAAAAGTCTCACCAGGCAGTATAGAACAGAGGTTAAGAATCCAGATATTGGACTCGGACTGCCTGGGACCAAATGCTGGCTCCTTCACTTGTTACCTTTGTGACTTTGGGTCTATTTAATCTTCTATGCCTCAACTTCATCATCTGTAAATAGGGAGAGAATGTTTGCCTCTTAAGTTCGTTATAAGGAATAACTGTGTGAGAATATGCAAAGTACTAAAGAGCATGCCTGGAGCATGGTAAGCATAGATAAATATTATCTATTGCAATAATGCTGCTGCTGCTCCTTCTTCTCCTAAGTGGAATTCTGGGGTTCTGGAAATCTCAGGAACACTATCAGACTCCCAAAGCTGTAATGTCAGACTCAGTTACAGGTAAGTTGGACTTTGATTCCGCAGCTCTTTGTGTCACACCCTGACCCCTCCAACACTTGTATTTTTACTGACATGTGCATATAACTTTCTTAATATTAAATTGTCATCTCCATGAAATCCAGACTTGAGTATTCCTCATCAGTACCACAGGGTCCTCACACAAGGTTTGACACCCCGTGGGAGCTCAATATATACTGCTAATGTGTTCAGAGATGTCCTGCAGGGAATCCTCACTCCGGGTTGGCAATAGATAAGACACCAGCACTAGAAGGCATCCTTGAAAATGCACATCTTCACCTAGGAGGATGGGGCACATTAGCCCTCTTCATTAGCTTTTGCTCATAAATACCATGCCACAAAGTGATTTATCACATCAATTGCTCGTTAAACGAATTGGGAAGGCATAGAAAATCAGATTAAATTAAATAATAAAAGATTAAATAATAAAAGGACATTTATTGGTTTACATATAACTAAAAAAACCTGGAGGACTCAAGTTTCAGGGGCGGCTTAATACAGCAATTTCATGATAGCATCAAGGATTGTTTTTGTTGTGAATTTTTTTTTCCCCATCTTTACACAAAACAGGGCAAGACTAGAAGATACATGATTATATGTGAACAGGGACCGTAATGTTCACGAGGTCTGGTTAAAGATGGTACAGAAATAAGGGGCAGTTTACATATGGGGCATCAAAGCTTACGCAGAGAGACTTTAAGTTTCTTCTTACAGGTGAGGATTGTTACTCTTCTATCGTATGTTCAGAATAGTTATAAATAAAGTCATGGGGAAAAGTTGTCTGTTCTAGAATGCAATGGCTGAAAGAAAAACTCCAAAAATTTTCAAAATTAATGGAAGTGGGATTTTAACTATTTAACTATTTTCTTTTTTCCATATTTTCTTTTGTAATGTAGATATTAGTTTATATTGAAATGAATTTGTGCATAAGAAATATGGCAATATTGAACTTTCTACCAACTTCAATGGGCTAGAATAATTTTGAAAAATTTGAACTTAAAAATTCATGTTATATTGTTCTGTGTTGAGTTAATGAGGGTTTCTGAGGAGTTACATTGGCATAAAACTGGATGAACAATGATGTTACACACCAAGTAGAAACAATTCTCAAGAACTGTAAGATGCATATGGAATGGGGAGGCAGAACACACACACACATACACACACACACACACACACACACACCCCATCAGCATCAAACACATCACAAACAGAAAACAAAAATTCAATGAACTAAATTTCCAGGCACTTGCCAAAGAAACTAATTATATCAATATATTGTGCCTATTATAAAAGAATTTCAGGTCAAATTGTGTCGCTTAACAGATAAAATGTAACATATTAAAAGCATTATTATACTTTCAATCTTAAGAGTTTTTTTTTTAAACCAGAAGAAAATGTTATTCTGTATGTTTATGTGCGCGCGTGTGTGTACACACTGTTATGTGATTATCCAAAGCATATCTAACAACATGGTTTGTGGTAATAAGACCGAGAACTAATTACATGTCAAAGAATACATTTGATCTCTCAGTCCATGTATTTTCAGTCTCCAATATTTAGAAGGAAGTTTAAAGACGAAGACATGTCAAAAGATGCTCCTTGTGTGTGCAATTGTCAGAGGATTCCTGCAATTTAGTAGGATCTAGAACATTTTGCAGCAAATGATCCAAAACGAGAAAGCCAGATTAGTCTGATTTCTCACTGTGCTAAGCCTGAGCAAATTAAGCTGCATAACTAACCCAGAATAGCTAGCAAGGGAGATGGGCAACAGGGTAAAAAGTCAGAAAAGAATAAAGAATTTCGACAAGAAAAAAATATGACCTTTTGTCTTTGGAAGTAGGGCACTTGCCAAAAAGGAGACTGCTTTTGAGTAGAATCTAATTCAGAGCACTGAGCTTCATAAAATCCCTTTGTCAGCACACTAGCACTTTATCTATTTTGTCTATAAACAAAGAGAGAGTGGAACATTTTAATGCTTTTCCAACACAATTTCAATATGTAAGAATTATTTTTACTACTTTTATTTGGAAACAATTATACTGGATAAAAAATTATGAAAAAAAAAAACCACCCTAAAGCAGATCATCATTTGGTTAAACCTATTCTGCATTCTTAGGTTTATAATAATTCTATTTTTAATCCTCAGGAACTTTGGTCCATGTTTCATTACTCTTATAATTCTCATGTTCTAGTTTCTTTTCAGTCTGTATAACTCTCTCCCTAGTTCTACTGAAAATAATGAAATATATTGATATTTATAATGCTTAGTATTGTAGAAGTTCAGAGTAAGTCAGCCCACAATGTGCCACTTTGACTTGAAGATTATTTCAAGCTAAAAACAATCAAGGCCCAGAAGACTCAGGAAGAAGCTTTGACCTTCCCCCTACCTGCCTGAAAGAATTTACATAAAGCTCCTGCTCCCGGAAGGGAGGTATCATCATAGATAGCTACATTGTAATATGAAGTAGGGGTAGTAGACAGGGAGAAATTGAGCAAATTGTTAAAATTGAGAAATTGTTAAAATTCCTTCCTATGTCACATTGTTTCTGAATGGGCCAGCAAACATTTGTTCACCAAACATGTATTCTTTTTCATCTTTCTGTGAGCTGCTTTTCTTCCCTTTTGAAATCTTGGACCCTTAATCCCTTCTTTGTAGTTTAAGATGACATATATATCTCACTTTGCCTGACTGACTTGGAATCTCGTGTTTATGTGGATTCCCTCTACCTATTCAATTTAATTTGATTTCCTCCTGCTACTCTGTCTCACGTCAATTTAATTCTTAGACCAGGCACACGAAGGGTGAATGGTATAGGAAAAATTTTCCTCCCAGCAGGGTTCACTCGGTATAAAAAAACAGAACTTTAAGAGAGGAGAAATCCTACATGGGTACATAGATATCCCAGGCTTTCTTATAGCCATTGGCACAAAATCTCGGGATCCACTCTGCTCCTTTGGTTGGTAGGGCTCTCAGGAAATGGTGACCTTGGAGCACACAGAGAGGAAATGGGTTCCAGTTTGACAAACCTAGCTCAATTCTTAAATGTGAATGATTTTTGGAGAACACAACTATAGATCTTATCCTGAGCAAATTTCACTTTTAGTTTTACTTCTTCAAGTTGAATCAGAACCATGAGGTGCCTTGAAATGGAATCCCTAAGACCTGGGTCACTTAAGCTGTTTTGGAACTGCACCACATGGTGAGCATTTTCTGCTGAAGAGTAGTATGAAAAAACCCAGGTCTGAATAGGGTCCTACCAGCTATAAACTTGGAGTGGGATTTAGAGATATGGACTTCATTTTGTCTTGTGTGTATTGAAATGGTCTAGAAACTCTCTGTGCCTCTATTACCCTGAGCCTGCGTTGTCATGATCATGCAACAAGAGTTGCTAGAATGACATGAAGGCAATTATACATAAAATAATTATATTCATGTCTTTTTTGTTTCATTTTGGGCCTGGTTAAAAATATGAAACAACCAACAAGCAAGATAGGCCAACACACTTATTGTAAACTAGAGTCCCAAATCAATATTCAATGCTTGCCACTCTCCTATCTATTCAGTTCTCAGCTTTGTGTCTCTCTTTCGCATGGTTATAGCTTTATTTATTTAGTTAGTTGTTTACAGCTACTTTATCTTCAGATTTTTCTTATTCAAGACAAATTGCATTTAAATGTACTCAGCTAATCACTAAATGTACTTTATGGAAAAGAAAGCCCAACCAGGCACATCTGAGGCAGTGACAGCAAAACAATCCAATCATTTATTTAAATGAATTAACCTAAATGTTTTATGCATAAAAAGTTCAATAAGTTATAAATCTCAGAAGTTAGCCTGTATTTATCAGAATTTTAAGAGCCTTTTATCCTCTGCAAAATATTTCTATCTAAATCATGGTCATGACATTTCATTTGAAATAAAAGGAAGGCTCTGAAAAATCCCCACAATTTCCCTATTTGTAATCAGGAATACTGATTAACACGAGTTCAGTTTTCCATTACAGGGTAATACAGTGATAAGATAAAGCTTCAATTTCAAGGTTGAAATAATACTGCTGAATTCTGTGTGTTTTCACCTTGAATATTTTTTTAAACTGGAGTAGTTATGTTCCAAGTAATTAAGATGCCGCAACTCTCTTTGAAGGCCCAAGAACCTAATCACTTATACAAAAAAGGTTTTATTCCCATAAGTTAACTTCTGGCAATTGCAGATGGGTTTGAGCCATTTTACATCCCAGACTTCTGCCACACCTCCTGATTAAAGAAGAGGATGAACTTTGCTACTTAGTGTCATCCACAATTTTGTTAAAGAAAACCAATTCACTTTTAACTTCACCTAGATTTTAGCCCCTTTCACCAAAGCAGTATATAATAAAATGATTTTTATTGATTTTTCCTTAGAAAAACAAAGCTTTCTAAACATCGAGCTCCATTTTCTTTGTAAGAAAACAGTCAGGATTTGTAGCTATCCCCACTTAGACCTGTTAGTCCAAATAATTCTCTGTTTACACTTTTCTTTCAAATCCCTCAACAGTCAAGTTGCAAAACAGAAGTCCATAAGCAATCTTTCCTCTAATATTCTGCAATGCCTTCTTGATTTTTTTTTTTTATTCCACCAAAACAGATATCTTTCTTTTGGACAGAAAATCAACAATTTAACCTCCTTAAATTTATACAGTGGAAGAATTTCTATCTGTGAAAAATGGATAGAACCAGTTAACAACCAAGGAGAGCAGTTGAAAAGCAGTTTTACAGTTGACATCTGAGATGACTTGAGAACAAGATGGCAGTCAAAATTTACCATACATAGGACCATTTCTCACACATTCCAGAAATAGTTGAGGGACATTTTGAGGTAGCTCTTGAGGATCCTCTGAAATCACACAGGAGGGAGTTGCCCAAGTCAACAGATTGTAAAATATAGTCTTATATCAAAACAGGTACAACTCTTATAAGGGTTGTATACAGAATATTTATGGTCATGCCTTGAGGTTTAATCTTTGGTCATGGTTTGACACTAGAGATTTTGGGGGAACTTCTGTTACTGCTATTCAAATACATGTACTGGCACACAAGAGATTTGTATTTGATAGTTAAAGTGGATGGAAGGAGATTCAAAACAAAGCCTCCACCTCAGGCATGGTGTCGGGTAGGAAAAATGATTTTCCCTTTTCTCTTCTAGGTTCTTGACTGAGACATGCCTTTAATTCAGAGAGATTGACAGGAGAAAAAGAAACAAGTTTAATAACATGTATACCTCCTGTATACATGGTAGATAACCAGGAAAACTGAGTAACTCCCCCAAATGGCCCAAGCCATCACTTTAAGTATCATCTCTAGCTAAAAAAAATAAAAACAATGGATGTTGGGGATGGGGTAGGCAGTTTTGAGAGGTTACCAGGAAAACATATAGTAAATAAGGGTAACGCTGTTATGCAGAGTTAGAGCCTTGCTTTCTCCATCGATAAATTTCTAGAGATTTAGTCACTTTTTCCTTCCTGTTACAGAGAAGGTGATTTCTCCTATAATTTTAAATGTCCCTTACAAAGAGGTAACTTCTGCTTGGTTTTCAGAGCCTCTCCTGTGTCTGCTGTTTCTTAAAAATAATTATTGTGCCAAAGAGGTATATTTTGGCATGACAAAATGTGTTCTTTGTCAGCAGGCATATTTAATGCACTATTGCAATAGATACATTACAGAATACTATCAATAATTTGTTGACCTGGAAAACACTGATGAGCTCAAAAATGAAACAGTGTGTTTTCAATGATATTTACTTATCGTAGCCCTCAGATATGTCATTAGAGTGACAAGCCAACAAAACAAAGAACAGTCAAGTCAAATTAAAAGTAATTCTTTGATAGAAATAAGATTTAGAACTTCCAAGCACCTGAAAAATTATATAATTTCCTAAAATTATATTTTCATAGGTTAGCTCTGATTATCTAAAGTAGCAGACAAAAAAGAAACATAAGCTTGTCATGAAATTTCAGCCTCCTGTTGGAACAAAAGGCTCTTTATTTACCAGAATAGATGAATATGTAATATATTTGTTGAATGCAAATATGTGTTGATTGAATGCATGAGTGACTGAATGAATGAATTAGATATGTAGAGGAGGAAAATTTGTCCTCTACCCTTCTAGTTTCTTTTGGCTGTCATATTAATTAAATTGACATAAGACAGATTAACAGGAGAAAAACAAATTTAATTGCATATGCACGAGAGCCCCACAAAGACATGAGAGGCTCAAAGACAGTCAGGCAGTTGAGGCTTATATGACATCCTGAGCTAAGGAGAAGCGGGTAGGGATCTGGGGCTTCCAAGGGAAGGAAGAATTCACAGGAAGATGCGAAGAGCAAATATTTGGTAAACAAATGTTTGTCATGCCATGCGGAGATAATGGGACACAGAGAAGAATTTGAGCAAACAGGCCCTGCTGAGCTCCCCACAGTTTACCTCATCTAGCTCATATTCTTTGTAGTAATCTCTGGCGATAGCTGTCTTCTTGGACCAAGCTCTCTATCTAAATGTTTAGAAGCAGTTAAGGGGGAGGTAAAAAGCTCTTCCTGAGTGTTTTGGGCCTTGATTATTTTTAGTTCAAAATAGCCCACATACCAAAGTGGCACATTTGGGGGATGCTCATTCTGAACCACTTCGGATACATTTTGTTATTTCTATAAACATTGTCTAGCCTACAATGGAGGACTTCCTGTTATTATCAAATGGAAAACCAGAACAATGTTGCCCCCCGACTCTAAGTGGTAAACCTGTACGAAATATTTATTTCTATAACATGTTTATTCATTTTGATGGAACCCCCAAAAAGCCTGTGAAAGCTTTCCAGAATTCTACACAAAGATTTTTGAAGAATTAAATTTGAGGAATGTTCTTTACTACTTCTCTAACAACCCAAGTGAGCATAAATCCCAGACTTCACCAACCCTAGAATTCACCACATTTGACCTGTCATTGGACCTTCATTCTTGTATGCATGGCTCAGTTGGCTGTAGGTTCTCAAAGATAAAAGATTTCAGTGAGTTCACAGGGCAGAAGGCAAAAGAGAAAATGACTGGCCACTAGAATACTGTCTTGTAGACTTTTTAATAAATATCATCTTGCAAAAGCAAAAATGGAGCAGGTTTAACACAAGAGAGAAAATAGAGGAGGTAGTTGGGAGTTTCGATTTCAAATTCTGAGTATTTGGTACCATAACAAAATTCAATTCACATTTTATCAGGAGAGTCTTGAGAGTACCACTGAGAAGAAAAATCTATATTTCCAACATCGATCTGTATAAATGTTTGAAAACAATCTTTAAAAATATATTGGAATTATATTACTCAGCATACTCTTTCATGATCTTGGATTTGCTGGAAGGAGATGAGCTGGCTATCTTGGATATGATTCTGCTTTAGATAATAGTCTTTATGAGAAGTTGAAATAGAAGTGGAAACGTGCAATTTGCTTCTGCTGTTATCTTCACAAATAGTTTTGCTTTGATACTGGAACATTGAAGAACAATCCTCATACTAGTGCTCTGCATAATTAAAAATATCTGCTACACATTGAATATCATAGCTGTTAAGTTTGAGAGTAGTTGATTGGCCAAATGTCACCTGAGTTGGCAAGGAAAGATTCACCTCAAAGTGAAAGTAAGATTAGCATAAAATTTAGCCTTTGAAATTTGTACCAATTCCCTTTTAAACTCATGGTACATTACAGACATTATGTCAGTAACACAAATACACCCCAGCGTGTCTCCAGTTAAGTACAGACAGGGGGAAACCTCCTTTCCTTCATTTATTATGTTGAAATTTGAATATCACTGTTAGCTTGCCTAATAGCTTTGATAATGCGTACCATAGAAATAGTTGAATAGATGGAAAAATGGATTAAGTGTTCACCAAGTTTCATGTTTGTTGTTGTTGAAGATGCACTAACCCACTAGTTTTCTACTTAAGCTTTTCATTGGGTTAAAAGCCTCCATATTTTTTAGTGACTAGCTATCATCCTCTAGGCCCAAGACATCACTATTTCAACTAGAAGACAGTAAAACATTTCTGAACAAAAGGAACAGTGGAGACTCCATGTAATAGATCTCTATTTTTAAAGTAATCAATAGTTGTTTGCAAGTAATTGCACAGTATAATCTGTAAGTAAGGTAAAACGGAAAACACACATCTGAGTTATGAGGTGGCTTAACCTGTTCAAATTATGGGGATAAATTACAAATAATCCCGAGACATCTAGTTTTGGGAAATTGTCACTGTGACTCTCCCAAGGTTATTTTGTACTATATATTCCAATGCATTTCAAAGGAAGAGTAAACTTCCTTGAACTACTGAACTACTATACCAATTGAAGTTAAGTACTACATCTCTATAGAAATCAATGAAGCTAATCACACAGGCACAGTTCAATGTTTCCCATTCAGCAGTCTTGAAAATACTTGAATATCATAATTGGTCTGCAGCTGAGCACATTTGGTCTTCAGATCCAAGGGGGATGAAGTATCCTTCTCAATTCACCATGCACAAGTGAATAATGAAAAATTTAAACCACAGAGAGGTGTGGTTGTTGTTGTTAAAGAGACTACTCTCGAAATGGTTGCAGAGGGCTAAAGTCTCTTGTTCCTACTCCTTTTTAAATGAATAGTACTGAGCACTGCAAACATGCTCATTATTTGCAAGCATACAATGCATTTAAAGTTAGAGCTTTATCTTTTTGGAAAAAAAGAAATGTCTTTTATCAGTAAAAGGACCTCAGGAATAATAACTAATGGTTTCAGGGGACATCACAGATCAAGGTATTGTTCTAAACACTTAATCCAGCGTGTGCTCTGAGAACAATAGTTATCTTATGAATAAGATATTATTGTTGTTTCAGTTTTGCAGATTAGAAAATTGAGGTGTAAGGCAGAGCTTTACGTACGGTCAGAGCTGTCTGGAACCCTTAGACTTGAGTTTAGACATGCAATCCGTACTCTAAAGTGGCCAAACAGAATTATCAATGTGGGAAGTGTTCTGTTTGTAAAAGGGCAGAAAGGTGTATCCTTTGTGCATTGCTACTTGTGGACAAAGCATGTGCATAAAGTTTAAGTGGGCAAAGTAGAAAACCCTGTTTTGAGCCAGTGTCCAGGTCTGATTTATGCCTCAAATTACAGTGGTACTACTAATGTAAGCAGAACTTAACTTTCTTTCTTTTCTTGGTTTTTAATCTACAAAGTCAAGATGAAGTCTGGCTTCTATGTGTTACAAGAATATTGAGACTATTTCTTGCACTTAACGTATTAGTGCATGGCTTTGACTATTTCAAGACAGTTGCTTCTCAAATGGGGAGTCCAGTGCTTCTCTCTGGAGCAGTCTTTGCAATGGTGTTATCAGGGTGTCTGGAGTCATGAAAATGACCATTCATGCATATTTTGAGAGAAGGAAAAAGGAGAGCAAAGTGTGATACTTCTTATAAAATGTAAGGTAAGCCCCATGAGGCCAGTAGCTCAAAGCAATGTTTCAATTATGGCTGCAGAAGATAGAGTATTTGGGAGTCCTACACTACCACAAAGAAAATCAGTTCCACCTGCTGTCCATCCAGTTAGAGAAATGCTCTACCTTATTGGAATGCTGGGTTTTCTGTCTACAACTAAAATTTGGCAAGGACATATTTCACAGTTTGTGAAGACTGACACAAGGCAACTAAACTGATTTTTTTTTTTTTTTTTTTTTTTAGTATAAGTGCATGTAGTTACAAACACAAGACGTGTCTGCTCTAATATACTTTCTGTCAATTCCTATTATCTCTGCAAATCAACTCCTTCCTGAGTGGCCCAAATCCTGTAGTGGCATTTCCACTTTCCATTCACTAAGGCTCAGTAAACTAATTCACTTCTCAACAAATATTTATTGAACGTCGTTGTTGTCTCTCTCCTCTCACTTGCCCCACATTTCAATCAATCGTCAGGTCAGCTACTCCAAATCCTTTTTGGAATGAAATTAAGTATAAACGAATTACAAAATGGACAACATCAAATCACCCAATCTTATTGAGTCATCCTCTCCAACTATTCCATAGACCATGGTTTCTCTTAATTTCTACATAAAAATGAAAATTATGAAGAAATTTTTACAGTTCTTCAAAAATCCTTCCTGGGTCATAATTCTCAGTAAGCTTTTTAAAGTAAATTCTTCCTTTCACCCCGTTTATCACATCCTGTGTTGACTTACCCCTTATGCATAAACGCAATCCAGTCAAGCCTGTGAGTTTTTATTAAGACATCACTATTTCCATAAAATTTTCCTCAATTTCCCCAACTGAAAAAATTTTCCTTTTTCTGAGTGTCATTATCTCTACTCAGCTAATGATGAGTTTTGTTTTTCTACTTGTGATGAATGATGCAATTACCTTACTACAGATTTGTAATTTTCTTAATCAGCAATTTTTGTGTACTGAATTCCAGAGATTATAGTCTAGAGCATAGTAGGAAGTTAATGAATATTTTTAAATTAACTCTTTCCACTTAACAATCCTCTATTAAAACTGAAAAGAAAGTAAATTCTCACTAATACGTAAGTGATTCAATAACCCTTCTGGAAGTGCTGGAATTAAAAAAAAAAAATACAGTGGACATTTGTCGTCTGGCTTCAAAGTATCTGTTTTCCTTCTTGTGACAATGGCACTTAAATTTATGTGGTGAAATCTCAGTTCTCTTCAATTATTCTTTAGAGTGGAGCTTATTCCTGCTACTTCTGTTCCAGGGGTAGGGGATAATGCATAAATCTGATAAATGGAGAAAAACAAAACAAAACAAAAAACCCAGTTCTGTTAAATGGGACCTTTCTTATTTCTTTGGTCAGATAATAGTCCTGTGATCAAATTAGAGCCAACTGCATTCACTGGAACTTTTGCTGGGGTTGCTAAAGCAGCAGGTGTTCGTGGGGTGCCTGGGTGGCTTAGTGGTTCAGCAACCGACTCTTGGTTTCAGCTCAGGTCATGATCTCAGGGTCCTAGGATCGAGCCCCGTGTGAGGCCTGCTATAGATTATCTCCTTTTCCCTTTCCATCTGCTCCTCCCCTGTTCACACTCTCGTTCTCTCACTCTCTCTTTAAAGTAAATAAATAAAATCTTAAAAAAAAAAAGAGCCAGGTGGGTTTTACCATAAGACTCCAATCGGAGAGGATTAGAAGCTGGGCTGCCAAAATCATTTTCCACCGTACCTGAGAATGCAGTCAAGATAAAAAATGGTAGGGGCATGGTCTGGGTGAGTCAGTCAGTTAAGCATCCGCTTTTGGCTCATATCATGATCCCGGGGTCCTAGGATCAAGCCCCATGTCGGGCTCCCTACTCAGACCGGAGCCTGCTTGTCCCTCTCCCTCTGCCTTTCCTCCAGCTCATGTTCTCTCTCTCAAATAAATAAATAAAATCTTTAAAAAAAAAGATAAAAATGGTAAAGCACAGAGTGGCACTGGGTTATGTTGATCTACTCTGGATCTACCCCTTCTAAAGTCATACTTAAGCCTGGGTATTTCAGTTATGTCAGCCAATAAATTCTCTTTACCGTTCAGTATAGCTTGAGTCAATATATTGATTAACATTCAGTATAGAAAATGGAAACTACAAGATAGTTTAAGCAGAAAAAAAATTTAAAAGAGTGAATTAAATGCTTACAAAATGATTGGAAACCCCAGAGTATCAGACCTCTAGAACAGACTTCCAGAGCACTGCAGAATTGTCCTGCCAGGGAATCTATAATCTTAACTACATCCAGAGCTTGGAGTGAGGAGAACTCATAGTTTAAGAACACAATGCAGGAGCTATAAATCTGGGAACAGTCACCAGGATCAATAAGCCCCTCACTCCAGAATCTTCTTTTGACATCATCAAAACTAGAGCCTGCACACTGGAATATGGTACGTGCTGTCCATCCTGCCACCACTGCCAGCCAACACCCACAGGGCTAGAGGTAACACAATGGAATGCTGATGTAGAAAATTTCTATTTCTTCATGACCTTGCTGACCAACAAAAAGAATAAACATTAATAGCACATGGCTCTGCATTCTTCCCCTCTTCTTGTTGTCTTTTCAGTATGTCTAATTGAGAGGAAGCCTGGAAAGTGTAGTTTTTAGCTTTTCAACCATTACCATAGAGGAAGGTGTACTAAAAGAGGGGGAAGAAGATGATGCCAATTCATCCCAGAGACTTTGAGGAGAATTTCATTCACTTGAGATCAAGATTCTTGATTAATATAGAAAGCTCTGGTTAACATAGTTGAATTTCTATTTTTTAAAAGATTTATTTATTTATTTTAGAGAGAGAGAGAGCACGAACAGGGGGAGGGCAGTGGGAAAGAGAGAGAATCTCAAGCAGACTCCCCTGCTGAGCATGGAGCTTGACCTGGGGCAACCACAACCCAGAGATCATGACCTGAGCCAAAATCAGGAGTTGGATACCCAACTGACTGAGCCACCTAGGCACCCCCCATAGGTAAATTTCTAAATGATAGGAATTTCAAGCAGTATAATCCAGGCAAATACTTCTGTAAAACAGAAAAAAAAAAAAAAAGCATGAATTCTCTGGCATTAATTTCCTAAGAATCAGTGTCAGGCACATCATAAGCCCTTGGATAAATGTTGTTGAGGTTTTCAAAGACTGAGGACTCTCTTGTTTCTTTCAATGCCATCTCCTTTTCCTAGTTATAAATCCACAGATTTTTTTCTAAGTTTTGAGTTTTTCCCTAAGTCTCCAAAGGCAGGAAAGGTGATGCATAAGTTAAACATTTAGTATCATTTTTAAAGATGTTCGTCTATACCATTTGTGTGGTGCCTTTTCCAATGCAACACCTTTTAAACATTAAAACATATCCGGGCACCCATGTGATTGTTGCTGTACTTTTAGTATCATTAGATTGAGAAGATACTATAATGAATATAAAGGTAAATGCAATGACATATTTGTTGTAGCTTAAAAAAATAAAACACAAAAGATCCTACATACGTTTTGCAGACAAAAACACACATCCTGAAAAAAAGAGCGTGAGGGAGAAAGATGTTCAAGGCATTTTATTTAGTAAGACTTTATCGGGTACACACACAGCATGAAGGGCAGAAATCATTAATCTACACGAGAACTGAATACTGACTGCTAGAAAATGCCATTGCAGTATCTGTTAACTGGGTGAGTTAATGAAATTTTTGAAAGTGTTGAGAAAACTTGGATACAATCAAAGTATTTGGTCCTCTGCTCAGGAAATTTCACAGAACGTAGGATGGTACCTTGTAGAGATGTCACCCAGTGTATATGTGGTAATTCAACATACTCTACTTTGACAAATATTTCATCAATTGTGTTACCTGCTCTAGATTTAAGAAAGAAAAATAGAACTTGTAGATGAAGTGTTAATGGATATCAGTAAAAATTTTGAGCTAATAGCCTGGACGACTGAAAAATATTTTAGTTGAATGTGAAGAACTGACTAAAGCAGTGAGTAATAATGTGTCATTTATGGCTGGCTCATGCTTTTCTGGATAAAATAAACTGAAAATCACTGAAACACAGAAAACCTATATAAAAATGTAAACTGCCAACTAAAAGTTGACACCCTGGGGTAGTAGCTTAGTGAAATCTTAGAACAGTAATTATGTAGCGATGAGAAACTATTTTTCCTACTCTCCCTGAAAATGTATTTTAATATGACTGTAATTTGTTTAATTTCTTATTCTTATGTTTTATAGTATGATAATGTTATAAAATGAAAATGCAAACCACTTCTGTCACTTATAATCATGTTTGATTAGTAAGTAGACACAATCTGATATGACACTTCAACTTAAAATTGTCTTTCACCATGTTAGTGTTTTACTTAATAAAGTGGAAAAACAACATTTTATTCATTAGAGGCTTATTTTCAACGGGAAGTGGAATAAGTGGATCTATGAAACATGCCGAAATATGAAATTCACACTAGATAAAGAGCATGTTACAATCTGTGGAAATAAAATTTGTGAGCAGGAGATTGCCTGGAGAATCTGAAGATTCTAATAAGGTACCCCTCAGATGACTGACTTCTACCCTTTCTCTCTCCCACAAATTATTTGAGTATTACCACAGTGATTTTCATTCATGAGGACACCATGTTTTACCTGGGGGTTGTAACAGATTCAAAAGGCTTCTTTCTTTCTTTTTTTTCCCCCCTCACAATCATAGTGAACATTTTCTTGTGTAGATTCTTACACGTAGTAAGAATCTGTGGTTTTACTTTCCATGGTTTCATTTACCCATGGTCAACATGGTCTGCGAGCATATGATCCTCTTTCTGATGTATGTCAGAAAGCTCAATAGTAGCCTGATGCTATCACACTGCCTACATCATTCACCTCACCTCATCTTATAGGAGAAAACAAAGTATATATAGGGCTCAGTACTATCCATTATTTCAGGCACCCACTGGGGGTCTTGGAATGTATCCCCCACAGATTAAGGGGGGCACTATTGTACACCCAAGATCCCTAGAGATAAATGATTCCATGTTGCAGGTATGTAATGCTGATGGGTAATATAATTTCATTTATGTCATAATGCAAGTAGATTATGAGAGATGTTTGGGGTTTCAAGTGTTTGATAAAGAGCTTCATTGTTTCACAACTGAATTCTAAATCAGTTGAAAAATAAGACAAAAGGGGGAGGTAAATGGGAAACAAAAATATCAGCCTTAGTATTGTTATTGCTCTCATTAGCCAATATGGCTCATAGCTGAAAATAAACCAGCTTCCTGATCTTGAAACTCAAAAGTAGGTACAATTTCAAGGAGTCAACAACTGTCACCATGAGGACAGGATTTTTCATGGCCAGGTTGACTATTTGGCCAGAGCAATTGGGAACCCATACTCTTTACGGCTAGGTCTACCCTTGAAAAGCAAAGAACGTGACTTAGCCAAGCAAGACCAGTTTTCACTCCAAACTTTTCTATCTGCTTAAGAATGCATGTGTGAGTAAGAGTGAAGGAGAAAATGGAAAGGCCAAGAAGCTGCACAAGTAGAGCTTGCTTCACGTAGAAGAAAACATCAGGATGGAGGGAAATTTTTTTCTTCCTAACAAAGGGTACTGAAGAATTTCATACCAAAATTCTAAAAACCATTTAATCTTTAAATAATTAGGGTACAAAGAGATGTATTCCTAGGGTTGGATTTCACTTAAAAACAAAAACTCAAGTCATTAATTCATGTTGTTATTACATCTTTGCTGAGTGCCTGGGTGGCTCAGTTGGTTAAGCATCTGCCTTAGGCTCAGGTCATGATCACAGGGTTTCTGGATTGAGCCTGAGCCAGTCTTCAGGCTCCCTGCTCAGCGGGGAGTCTGCTTCTCCCTCTGCCTACACCCTGGTTTGCGTTCTATCCCTTTCTCCCTGTCCAATAAATAAATAGCATCTTTTTTTTTTTTTTTTTTTAAGAACCTGATGTTCAGTGTGTGAGATAGTCTCTGTGGAGGAGGGTGGGGAATGGCACATAATTGGATTATAAACGGAAGTGAATAACAACCTCCCCAAACCTACTTTGCGCTGGGCAGTTTTCTAAGTGTTTTGTGTAGATCATTTCATTTCTTTCCATAACAACTCCAGGAATTGGTTCATAGTACTGTCCCCGTTTTACTAATAGGGAAGTTGAGGCTTAATGAAATAAAGTAATTTTTCCAGGGTTGCTGGTAAGACTGAGATCCAAACTCAGGTAGCTTGCCTCCGAGGGTGTGCCTTGGCTACCATACTATTTAGCCTCTGAAATGGGGACTGAGAAGAGGTGAAAGTAGACATGCAGGTGGAGACAGCATCCTAACATGACTTGTAGCTCCTCATTAGGGACTTAGATTTCATCCTGTGATCACCATATATAATTTGCCGTTATGATGGACAAAAATCCTTACAGAAAATAGAAGTATATCCTATGAAGATACTTTTTCTTTTGTTAAATATTTATATGTAAATTAAAAAAAACAAAATTGAATTTTTTCACAGTGGAAAATAAACTACAGTTCTTAGCCTATCGAATTTCAAGTGCATTTATTGCACCTCTTAATGCAAATGACACCATTCAAAGAGAATGCTACAATTGTAGATACTGCCCTAATTCCTTTTTTTTTTTTTTTAAGTAGGCTCCAAGCCCATCATGGAGCCCAACACAGGGCTTGAACTCACAACCCTGAGATCAAGACCTGAGCTGAGATCAAGAGCTCGACACTTACCCAGCTGAGCCACCCAAGTGCCCCAATACTGTCTATATTCTAATTCTACACAACTGAAAAAAATATCTAAAGTCTTTGGTGAAGAAATCCTGAACCATTTGATAAATCACATGCTAACCTAATTGTTAGTTTATTATCAAATATTTATTGAGCAGCTAATTGTTTCAGGGCACTGTTCTAGGCAGTGGGAATACGGTAGTAAATAAAACAAAAATCCCTGCCTTCATGAAGCTTACATTCTATTGGAACAAGATAATAAAAACATATAAATATATAAAACATGTAGGATGTGAAATGATAAGTGATATGCAGAAAGTAAAGTGGATGGGGTGGATAGGAAAGGCTGGAGCGTTAGAATTCTACATATAGTGGTCCGAGAAGATCTTATTGAGAAGTCACCATTTGAGCAAAGATCTGAAGAAGATGAGGAGATGTGAACCATGTGGCCAGCATTCTAGACAAGGGGAATACCAAGTGTGAAAGTCATATGAAAGATAAGCTGTGGTTATTGGCCTCAAGGAGTTCATAAAACTAATGCAATGCTAATAATTGATTACAAGATGGCATAAACAGCAGTAAAGTGTAGTGTAATGAAAGCAGGCTCTTTTGTCTGTTACCTTGGTTTGAATCCCAGTTCTTCTTCTTACCCATTATTTTAACTTGGACAAGTCATTTAGCCTTTCTGTTTTATTACTTGTACATAATAGTACCAACTATAATGTTACTATAGGTTCGGCAGAACAGTCTGTGGCATAAGTGAACAGGAAATGCTGGGTGTTTAGAAGAAAATTGTCATCATATGTTATATTCAAAGAGTATTTTAGTATTTTCAGAGTACTTTTTCAGACATGATCTTATCTGATTTTGCAGTTGACTTATGGAAGGCAGTTATTATTTAGCCCATTTTTCAAATAAGGGAACAGAGATCCAGAGGGTTAAGTGACTCAGTCAAGGTGATGCTGTTGTTATGTATTAGGGCTGGAAATACAACCCATTCTTTCTTCCTAGTTTCTAGACTTTGTCTTTTTTCCACTGCAGCACCACACTTCCAAGTCCACTCTCTCTAAAATCTATGCAGATGTGGAAAAATTCTTCCAGAGCAAGTGAATAAGGCAGAGGGCTAGGTGGAGAGAGAGGAGGAAGTGGTCATTTCAAGCAAAAAAAAAAAAAAAAAAGAAAGAGAGACAGAGAGAGAGAGAGAGAGAGAATTAGTATCCAGAAAACTCACAGGATTTTTTAATTCAGGGCTGTGGAAACAGGGTGATGGGGCCAGTGATGAGATCCATTTGACCAAGGGACAAGGCAGAAACCATAGGCAAGTTGAGGCCAGATGGTAGAGAACCTTAAATGTCAAGCTAAGGCATTTGAGCTTTATTTTTGGCGTCAGGGAAACCATCGATGGTTTTTAAGTAGAGGAGCAATATGGAAAAAAAAATGTGCATTTTAGGGAAAAAAATGTGATCAAATGGATAGGAGGTAGGAAAGAAACAAAGAAATGAAGATCAATTCCAAGAATATTAGGAGTAATGCACAGGAAGGATCAAATATTCAGAAGGTCCATATTAGGATAAATTAGTCCAGCTAAATTTAAATTCATTGCAACACAGAAGCTTCTTATTCCGTTCAAGCAAAGTCAACCTATGTTTGGAAGTTTAGTTATTTCCAGGTGCTTCAGGTGGGCTGCATGCAGGCACTAGACTTTACTGGAACATTTTGCCTGTGTGCTGTTCTGTTTCAGATGGTGACAGTTTGAGTGTGATATGTTGCACATGCTGCTTTGGAAACATATGAAGAGACATCAAATGCACGTGTCACGCAATGCATAACTTAGAAGAAGACTTTTTTTTTCCCCCTTCGTCTGCTTAGCAGCTGCAGTTAACACTTTTTGGAATTTGAAATGCCCCCAGTATCTCTTCTGGCGGCTGCAGTAGCAGCAGCAGCTCGAGGAAAGCAGTGTAGCAGCTGGCTGGGTAATTCCCAGGGTGCATCTGAGGAATGCAAAGCTACTTGATGGAAGCAGGGGAAATGGTCCGCTGGGAAGCAAAGCATAGGTGAGGAGAGAACTAATAACCAAAAGTAATATGACCCCTGACATCTGAGACTTACCCCTCTCCTTTTCTTTCCAGTTTATTAATAGTTTAAACAGAACAGAAAAAGGAATCACTAGATGGCCAAGTGAGTAGACTCCCCAGCTCTCGCTGATCATTTCTTGGTATATGTGTCCTAGCGCCAAATAACTGAATGAGGCATTGTTGACGATGGCAACTAGAGAAATACATTATTATTTTACTGGACTCCTGGAAAATACCTGTTAATTAGCTTGGTTGGGGGGTGGGCAGGGAAAGTCTTTTTCAGGCCTGCAGCTATTCCTTGTCAGATTGGAATCTCATTAGCTCTGCGGAGCTACGTAGGGTCTGAGCTTCCAGGCCAGTCAGGGAAATCTCAGAGGCTTCCTCACGCAGCACTGGGGACCAGGTGCATTCCTTCTGCTCTTTGTAATGGTGAAGGACTGAATTGCTGAAGGTGCCCGTGTGGCTCCTTCCATGGGGAGATTCATACTGTGGGAAATAACAAATGTAACTCTCTGTGCACATTGTCTATTACTTCCCAACTCGAGAAATTCTTTCCCTTATGGGTAGATAAATATTTTCTGTCAAGTGTGAGTTTCTTTTAAAGATAGGACGCTCAGGATCATGGCAAGATACTCGGTTTCATATGAAACTGGATAAAGATTTTTCCCCCCCCCCCATAATCAACTGATGGAATTTCAAAATCTCAGAAGCCATTTCATCCTCAAATTAAGCATACATGTAGGGGTAGGGAGCAATTATCTGGAACACAATTCATTGGATAATCCACTGGACAAATATGAATTTTCCTGATTGGCTTTCGGTGTAAGAGGCAGTGGGGAGGGAGAATAAGAAAGAAGAAAGCATCCAACAGGTAGGAAGAAGGAGAGAGAGGGGAGATAGTCAAACCAGAAAAAGTATACAGAAAGAGGCAAAGAAGCCAGGAGACAAGAGGAGATGCGAAAAGAGTGGGGAAGAGGCTGAAAGGAAAGGTTCATGCCAGGTGGAAATACTGTTTGGTATCCTGACCTTCTGGTCAGCCTAGCTGACTCCATTTACCTATTCATGAGTTCAAATAGCTGCATGGCTTTCCTGTCATCTTAGCTAGTGAACAACAAATGGTCATGAGGTTTATTTATTCTGGATAGCAGAAGTCATTTGGCACTTGCACTGGAGATGATTGAAAACTAGTGGAAAATCGCAGGGTGGGGTGTTTTCTTTCACTTTGATGATCTATTTAAAAATAAGGTGGAACGCACAAGTGGAAAGGAGCTTTGCAGTACTTCCTTCGATTCCTCTGATAAAATGTCTCCTCAGTGACATCCTGGGTATAAGATCTATTGGAATTTCTTTCTTGGACTCTCCTAGCCATCAGACATCCCATCAGGATGCCTGAGAGAGGGCTCTGTAGGCCAGATTGTACTTTGGTCTGCTCATGGAGTTGTCGCGGTCAATGGAATCGTCCTCAGGATGACAGCCAGAGAACTTGCCTAGGCCAAGATAAATGCATTAGAAAGCAAAAGAGGAATGCAGCTCAATGGGCAGTGAAAATCAATGAGAGCAAATTGGCCCATTTTTGCCTCACTGACTTGTACTGTCCATTAAGCCCTATTTGCTGGTTCATGGTTGTTCACTTCATTTACTTTCTAATCCTTCTTTCGCCAGCTTGGCGCATCTCCAGGTTAGCGCAATCCTGTTAATTGCATCGCCTGCTACTGACTAACTGTGACACAGGCCTTATCACCTCGTTACAGGGATTGGACATGAAACTCTACACATGAAACCCAGCATGAGTCCTGCTTTGTTTAGGATTGGGACTTAAATCAGACATGATCTCACAGCTTCTTGGGAATGGAGATTTTCCATGTTCTCATACCTCCAAAGGAGCTGGGATTTGCTTTAGGGTACTTGACTTTTATAGCCTCACTGCCACTGTGATCACTGCAGCGCTTTAGACAAGAAAGTTGGGAAAGTGGAATACTCGAGGACGAGACAAAGTTTTTGGAATTTTCTTTTCCTGTAGAATCCAGGTCCCCCGAAGTACTAGGTAGAGGGCTGTGTTAGTGAACGTATTAAAATGTGTTGTAACGGCCAGTCTGTGTGTTTTTGCACTAGAGAGTGAGCGTCTCAAGAGCAAGGAAGTTATGCATTTTATTTTTCATTCCTAGCAGCTAGCCCAGTGCTGGCCCATAATAATTGGTTGATTGAGTACACCACACAGCCGTAATGTTAGTGTAGCCCCTACCATAAGCTGGCTCATTCTCAAAGTAATCCTGTGGGGCTAAATAGTATTATTTCAATACTCTTGATGATGGAATAGAAGCTCAAAGAGGTGGGGGCGCCTGGGTGGCACAGCGGTTAAGCGTCTGCCTTCGGCTCAGGGCGTGGTCCTGGCGTTATGGGATCGAGCCCCACATCAGGCTCCTCTGCTAGGAGCCTGCTTCTTCCTCTCCCACTCCCCCTGCTTGTGTTCCCTCTCTCGCTGGCTGTCTCTCTCTCTGTTGAATAAATAAATTAAAAAATCTTTAAAAAAAAAAAAAAAGCTCAAAGAGGTGAAATTTCACGTCTGTGATTGGCAAAGCTGGAACGCAAGCTCAGGGTGCCTGACCCTAGAGCCCCTATAGCTTGTTTTTCTATCTTATACTAAAGAGACTGAATAGATTTGATTTATAATGAGACCATTAGAAGTGGACCACATACATCAAAGCATCTTCAGGTAAACTGAAGACAAGTTACAACGTTTTTGCCTTCATAAAATTGCTAAACATGTTGACATTTTGAAAAATATATATAAGCCTTTTTTTTTATAACATCTCACTTTTACTGAAGAATCTAATAATACAGAATAGAAAAAAAATCTCTTTTGAGAACATTTTATTTTAATCCTTCTTTTTTTTACCCTTATATGGTATGCCTGGATGTTCAGAGAGAAATCAGCTTGGGCTTATCTTGATATTTAATAAGAAAATCTGATCTCTCAAAAAAGATCTAGTGACTTTGTTTTGTGAGTACCAGTCACTATCAGATGACTCTCTCTTAGTTACTGAAGAGTCTGGGGCTATAATAGTCTATCACTCTGTTTCTGAGTCAAAATACAGTAGACTGCAGAATTACTTCCTGGTTGGAATTCCACAGCGTGTTGGCCTTCCAGAATCCCTTGCGCACGTGCGTGTGACTCCATGATCCCACACAAAGGCTTGTATATATTTTCTCCAATCTCCATGTGATAAGCTCCACCCGGCTACTGTTCCAGCCTCAGTATTCTGATTAGATGCCAATTGGATTCATTATTTTCTCACCTCGGTTCCCCCTTCAGTTACAGATAACATTCCTCTCTTTGATGTGTTTCAAACTCTTGCATAATGTTATTTCACAGTGTTTGAGAACTATTTTTATGTGACTTTGTTTTTCAGCTTAAATAATCAAAATACTCACTTTTTTCATTCTGTAATAAGAGTGAAGTTTTGAACCTAAAAAAGACTCAACTGGCAGTATGTTTTTTTTTCATATTTGCATAAAGTTGGTGCACCAAATTTATATGCTAACAAAGATTTCCCATTCTTTCTATTTTTGCCTTCCTTCAAACTCTTTCTAAGCTATCGTCTTTTTCATCATTCAACTCCACACCAAATTCACAACAGTGGGAAAATTCCTGTTGTTTTTAAAGATGCAATTATTTTTCATTTTAATTCTGTCTCTGGCTGCCTTTATGCTGGTTGTTCAAAGTAAGATGTCTCTACTATTTTTCCTTTTCCTTTTCTTTTCTTCTTCTTATTTTTCCTGGTCTGAATGGTAAATATCAAACTTCCCAGGGACAAAATAACAGTTGGCAATGTCTGTCCTACAATCCTCTACAGCAGACTTCCACATTCATTTTCTTTTTTGTAGCACAGAATTCAACTGAGAATTTTTCAACAACTTCCTTTTGCTTTTACAAAAAAATCGGTGTTATATACCGAAGGTGCACACAAAAATCTCTGGTAATTTTTAGCACCTGTGCCTTTGCATCGTCAGGAGCTTTGCGAGCCTATGATCTCCCCGCTCCTTGCTACACCTTTCCAACTGTGGGTACTGGGTGGTTCCAACAGTGCTAGTATGAAAAGAGAGCAGGGGCAAATACCTTTGTAAGTCAAACATTCCTGGCTCTGACATGAGTATTTATTTGCCTGTTTATTCAATAAACATTTATTGAGCAGCTAGTGATGCCAGCCTGTCCATGGGGATTTCTTGGTAAACATCACTTTTTCAGACCATTGATGTCTGAGTTTTGAATCACTAACTCACTGTGTGGTCTACTCATTAAAGGTAGCCTCAGTTACCTTCTGAACCAAACCTGAATGTCAGAAGGCTCTCTTCCTGAAAACTCTCTTGACTTTCCCTAAAGACTACAGTTCCTATATTCAGATGGTAGAATGATTTTCATCTGAATATAACACACAAAGGAAATGTTTTAATGATATCTACACTATTGGATACAGTGTCTGAGCTCAGACAGCCCACTTTGGCAAGCGCTCATAATTTCAAGTCATATATTGTGACCACTTTTTATTCTGCCAAAATATATATACAACATTTAAACTAGAGCAGGCCTTTTTTTTTTTTTTTTTTAAGATTTTATTTATTTATTTGACAGAGACAGCCAGCGAGAGAGGGAACACAAGCAGGGGGAGTGGGAGAGGAAGAAGCAGGCTCCTAGCAGAGGAGCCTGATGTGGGGCTCGATCCCAGAACGCTAGGAGCCAAAGGCAGACGCTTAACAACTGCACCACCCAAGTGCCCCTAGAGCAGGCCTTCTAAAATGAGACAGAAGCAAGTTTCGTGGCTGAGCAAGTGCTGTATTATTAACCATAACACTAGCTCTCCTATTAAAATCAAGTAAAAAGTTGGATTTCTACTATATAAATTGTACATCGAGATATAGAACTCCAGGCTTAACTTCAGAATATATGATTTTATGCTGTTTTAAACAAAACTATTGTAGTTCAGTGAGCAGCTAGTGAACTGTAATATTAATATACAAATACATGTATGTTACATGGTATAAGGAAAGATAGGCATGGCTTAAGTCTTTAAAATATAATATTTATAATCCTTATAAGCAGGATGACCTCTAGAGGTATATAAGAAAATAATTACAAAAAGTAGATGTAGAGAGATCCTCAAGGGAAATATTATTATTCTCGATATGTTTTAGTTCACAAATATACATTAAAATGAAAATAATATTGCTGGAGTAGATTTCAAAATAATTTACAAAATCAATAATATTTCATTTTGATTTTGTGGCTAGAGGACTATTTATTTGCTTCCACTGGATGAGTTAGACACAAAAATATTAGTGAGAGAAATAGAAAGTAAGGGAATCTAATAATTTATTTTCCTCTTTTTGTTTCTTGGCAAAATTAAGAAAATGCTATTGGTGTGACCAGACCTGGATATTTCCGCACAGAATTCCCATCCTTCTATTTTATTGTAATGGCAATCTCAGAATTCTAATAGATCAGCTAAGAGTATGACACCTAAACCCAAGGAATAAGGACAGTCTCACCTCTTAGAAGCTCGTGCAAAATAAATAAATAAATAAATAAATAAATAAATAAATAAATAAATAAATAAATAAATAAAAATATCCTGATGCCACCAACCAAGATATCCTTACTTAACTACTTACAAGGAAAAGAAGAATAAAATGAAGATATAAAGACACGGCACTTTCAAAACCTTTTTCTTTATTTTAACTTTTCTTGCAACTGCAAGGTTAACAAAATAAAAAATTCTAAGCGCATGCCATTATAATTTTTATAAATGTGCTTGTGAATACATTTAAAGCTTTAATTACAACTTACGTAACACATAAACAAGTTGCTAATATCTTCTTGAGTTCAGTAAATCCAAGAATTAAAATTAAAGCTTAAAGCTCCTTCATAATAATTAATTTGGTTGAATTTAGACATTTTGTACATTGTAATCTTTAAGTAAGGAGCTGTTAGATATTTTAAAATTACTTTTTCAATAATTATTAATTGCTGTATTTAGTGAATTTTGTCATTAAGATATTTGTATTTTTTCAAATGTGTGCATAAACGGAGTGATTTATTTAAAAGTCCATACTTAGTAGGCATTGGGAAGTTAGGACTAATGAAGCATGATATTTTGTGAAATTTCATTAATAAGGTTTTTTTCTCTGATCTTAAATGGTTTTTGTATACTTAGCAATTTTCTGCCAAGTTATGATCAACTAGTGACAAATTTCTCCTGTCTTTTCAAGAAATCTGAATTAAATGTCTTTGTGTTGTAACCGGTAATGGTCTTTTGGTAACTTCTTTAACAACACTCTCAGTTCTTACATTATCAAATCCTGGATAAATTGTTCCAAATATTTGTGAAACAATACTTTGTGGGGTGACACTAAAAGCTAAGGGATAAAATCACATACAATCTCCAATCAAGAGGATTATGTTCCACTATGTTTAAAACCCTTCTTGATGATGCTGTTGCTAAGAAATTTTTCTTTTAACAACGTAATTAATACTTCAATCCTGGAGTAAAACTTGAGTAATCTGTATTTGAAAGTTATTAGGAATCATTTACATCTACTTAATATTCCATGAAATTACATCTCTATCTTGATTTGTGGATGTTACCATTTCTTATTTTACTATATTTGAATCAAGCTACAGATTTTAATGTTCTTTCTGCCACTTGTTCCCATTTCAGCTAGGAGTCCATTTTATGGTGTCTTGTGTCATTTCAGTACTTGACAGAAATAAACACTTGCTAAATGTTTGAATAGTTTATCATGGTTGCCTTGATGAAGCATTTCCCCCCTGTTTTCTTTATTGTTTTTAAAATGTTTTTAAAGAAGACAAATATGTAAAAATTTGGTGTTGAAGAAAGTGTCAAAAACAAGGATAATGCTAAAACTTGACATTGGGGTCTCTGGTGGAATATTAAAGCTTTGATACGTTCCACAGCTGAGTACGAATGCAATAAGTAGATAAGTCCAAATCGAATAAGGCAGATGGGTGCACTTCTATGAAGCTCAAATAATCTGACCCACGTCTACTTACCCTCCAGAACACGTTCGCCTAGGCTCTGCTTCCTAATGCTGAAGCAGAACCCTTTTTCAATTGGTCAGTCTGGCGCTCTATTAATTATTAAGTATGTTTTAAAGATCATTTCTGTGTATAAAGGATTAGATGGACAAGACGTTAAATGTCTATAAATCTCAAAAGAAGATGAGAGACAAAGGGAAAAGAAAATGATATTTGCCTAGTATCTACTTTGTTTCCATTCCTGGTAAAGGCTTTTTATATCTTCACAGACTATCCATAATAAAAGTCAAGAAATTGAAGCCCAGGGTTCGAGATGAAATAAAATAACACAAGTAAAATGCTTAGATCAACTCTTCTGCCATTCATACCCATTCAGAAATTTATGAGCACTGGCAGTTGTATGTCAGTGATGAATCACTAAATTCTATACCTGAAACTAATATTACACTGTATGTTAACTAACTGGAATTTAAATAAAAACTGGAAAACAATCCTTAACAGAGTCATAAACCTGTGCTTTCTGAAGGGGAATCTGTTGTAAGATTCAAATCCTTTAAAGCATTTTTTTTCCTAAAGACCAGAGATTTACATGTATGAACTGTGTAGTCCTATCAAAGATTGACTTTCTGAGAGAATAGTGACAGATTGTTACCATGGGAAGTTAGCTTTTTGATGACATAAAGTAACCTTTTGGCTTTTGAGAAGCTGTGAAGTCATGTAACAGAGAAATTATATAACTTTCTCAATCGAAGTATTAGCAAAGTCAAAATTACAAATTTGCATGTACTAAAGCCTGTTCTTGTGTCTTTACACTATTCCATGTTGCTTCTAAACTGGAAGATTGTGGGCTACTTGAAATCGAGACCATGTCTTCCATTTTCTTTCTATTTCCACGTCATTAACTCTTTAGCGTCAATATATGTTTAGTACAAATGTGAAATTTGGTTACTATTTGGTTAACTAATTCATTCAACAAATATTTTGAAACTCTTTTTATATAATCGATACTTTCTTGGAAAAATAGAAAATGATGCTTGTTCTTGAGGTTACATAATAGTAGGTGAGATGGACAAGGACAGAAATACTCATTAGATCATGTGTGAACTATGGTGGTGGGAGGGAACATGTGAGCTAATGGGAGAAAGACTGGGAAGAATGTTGGTTCGGCGCATATTAACTTTGTGCCCTGCACAGGTTACTCAGTCTCACTGAGTGTCTGTTTCCTCATCATTAAAACAGCTACTACCTAATCAGATTGTTGTAAGGGTTTGATTCATGCTAGGCACACAGGACATGATATCTATTAAATTTATTATTATTATTATTATTTACAAAGTGCTATAATTCTTTCTAAGTGTTTTGGGAAAGACACTATTAAAGTGGAATGATTAGAAGGGATTTTGAAATACAAACAAAAAAGTATCAAATGAATAAGGAAGTGTTATAAGCACAGTGAATGATCACTAGAAATATAGACTCATTTTATCAAGCTTAAAATGATTAAATTACACATCTGGGTGGGTGGCAAGTTTGCTAGTTCTTTTTTTTTTTTTAAAGGTTTTATTTATTTATTTGACAGAGATAGAGACAGCCAGCGAGAGAGGGAACACAAGCAGGGGGAGTGGGAGAGGAAGAAGCAGGCTCATAGTGGAGGAGCCTGATGTGGGGCTCGATCCCATAACGCTGGGATCACGCCCTGAGCCAAACGCAGACGCTTAACCACTGTGCCACCCAGGCGCCCCAAGTTTGCTAGTTCTGTACAGAAAGTAGAATAAACTCAATGACTCACTGACTCACCCTGAGAAGGGAAAGTGTGTGTGTGTGTGTGTGTGTGCGCGTGCGCACGTGTGTGTGCGCGCACGTGTGTGCAGGTGGATGTGTGTGTTTAGCACTGAGCTTGTTTGAACTTGTTTGAACCTGGTCTTTTTCAGGCAAATAGGAAGAATTTTTTTTTTTTTTTTTTTTTTTAACAATCTAGAGGCTATCTTCTTTCACAGGTCTGGTAAAGCACAAAGTAAAGCCATTTGCAGGTCACAGGCAACTACGATGGACATCTTGCTTCAGGTGCCCCCAAAAAACAAACTTCATTAAGTCCTAACATGTTATGGGTATCTGGAGTAACAAATTAGAAAAAGCACTAACTGGAGCTGGAGAAATTTCGTTGATTCATCTTCTTTAAGTAAAGCTGATGGTTGATAAGGTTGATAGAAGATAGATGTGGTGAACTTTCGGCTCTGGGTATGTCACCTCTGATCCAGGTCAGTGAATATTCAGAGACAGCTGACACAGTGAGCATTAGTAGATTCAGAGAAGCTAAAAAACAAACAAAAAAGACCTGGCCAGACTAGGACGAGTCATATCACAGTATGGGGAAGGTACTATAATCATCCCTACTTCACAGAGTAAGGATATGACACGCAGAGACATTCAATAACTTGCCCGAGTTTACAGTTAGTAAGTGAAAGAACTGGGCTCCAGAGGACATGTTCTTATTCACTGTTTAGCTAGGATGAGATCAGTTTGGAGTACACTGTGTTTGATATCTAGTCATAGGTGTCCAGATATATTAAGATATGCGGAGTTAGAAATCTGGCTCTGGCGATGAGGATAGAGATAGTAACAGGATATAGATTTGGAAACATGAACATGGAAGAGATCACCCAAAAAAGAGGGTCTGGCAGGTTATATCTTTGACTGAAATAAGGCACACCAGAGAAGAAACGTGCTGTCATGAGTATAGGTGGTGCCAGTGGTAAGAGAGGGAATCGCTCAGGGCTGTAACACAATGCAGAAGTATTGAAACCAAGTGACTAGGTTGAGAGAGAAATGAAAAGGATGAAAGGTATTAAGTGGAACAATCAAAGAGATAGGAGGAAACCAGAAAAATTAGTATCTCAGAAGTCAAGAATATTCAGGAAAGAATATTGAGAAGATGAAAGCGATTGACTGTGTTAATAAATATGGCCAAAAGCAAAGAAGTCTACAAGGGGGCCATTGAGATTTAATAATGAATTGTCATTGGTAAGCTTCGGTGAAGTGGAAGACTGAAGTCAGATTACAGTGGGTTGGAGTGCAATGAAGTGAGTGAAGATATTAAATAAAAACAGACGTTAGTCACCTGTCTGGCACTTATCATACCACCCAGATGTATTTCCATTGCTTTTCTCGACATGAAGATAAGAATTTAATGTCAGCCTGATAATGATCCCATATGGACATCAGCCTAGTCTTACAGGTGCTAAGGCTCAGGAAGGAGCCAGCTGAGCTGATTTAGAGTAGAAACCAAGGAGCTCCACAGTTCACATCCTCTGATCTCAGTCTATCCGAATATGCCATGTGTGTCCACGGAGAGTGCTTGACGGGGAGAGGAAGGAGGCAACTGTGAGTTTGAATCCACATTTGTGCCTTAAAAACTTTGTGGCCCAGGGACACCTGGGGGGCTCAGTTACTTAGGCGTCAGGCTCTTGATTTCAGCTCAGGTCCTGATCTCACGGTGGTGAGATCGAGCCAGTGCTGGGCTCAGTGCTGAGTCTGCTTGAGATTTTTTCTCCCTCTGCCCCTCCCCCTGTGCTCTCTCTCTCAAATATATAAATAAACATTTTAAAAAAACAAAAAACCAAAAAACCTTGTGGATTTGGGCCTATTTCTTAAGTTCTAAATCTCAGGCTTCTGATCTCTAAAATGGAGTATTGACAGTGCTTCTTTCACAAGTTGTTCAGATGATCAAACAAGTCATTACAAGCAAAGTATTTATCATTGTGTCTCACATCATTAACTGCCTAACAAATGGTAACTGCTATCATTATTATTTATTATTATTATTATCATCATCTGTACTTTAATTCCTTGTGATTAAGCATAGTGACTTGTCATCTGGGAAGCTGGCTGACTTCCTTTATGGCTATCACCCAGCTGTAAGTTCAAACATGGGATTTAGGGAAAAACAGAAAAAATCTTGAGTCTGATTACATTGATTTCTAGCTGTTTCATTCCCAGAAAATGTCTTATTTGTCCTATTTGTAATTTCCTCATATGTACAATTGGAAAAAAAATAATACTTTTCTTACAGGACCTTGTAAAAATTGGATGAAGCAATATTTATTTAGAGGGTTTTGTGTGGGCACTTATTAAGTTCAGTATAAAGATATGTTTGCTTTCATTTATTTTCAGGATTAAACATGAAAAATGGAGTCAGGTTATTTCTTTATTTCTTTTTTTTTTTTTCCATTTGACACTTTTTTGGTTTAAGATACTTTGCTTTTTCTGTTTTTCTTTGCCTGTGAAAAGTCTGCTAGACCCAAGGGTCAGTATCTATAAAGAGCCAGCCTGTCTCATGAAAATATAGAAGCACAAACAACAAAATCATTTCAAGGAGCTTTTATGTTGGGCGTGGGAAAAGATAACAGCTCTAAATAGATGAGCCATGTGCTCACCGTCAGGGTTGGCACTGCCACTGGGATCTCATGGGATCTGGTGGATTCAACATGTTGTTACAGTTTGTTCTTATTCTCACACTCTTTAATCCAGAACCAAATTTCTGCTTCAGCTTTTTGATAATCTCATTTACTTTGTGGAGAAACTGCTGTATACCCAATGTGGCTAGGCTCCCCTCAATAGTCCCCCTTTTATGGCTCTAGTACTTGCTAGACTTCCACTTTTAAATAAAATGGTTAATAATTCCTCTGGTGTATTTGAGATTTTTTAAAGTATTTTTTCAATCTAGTTTAATCTGTGTTTAATTTAATATATTAAATCTTAATTTAATATTTTATAATTCGAGCTAATATATTTAAAATGCATTACATCTTAATTTTATATATTCAATCACAGTTTAATAAAGTTTCCTTTTAACATCTTGATTAAAAGGACTGTTGCACAGTAGTTACGCCTTTCAATTAAACTCCAAGCCTGTTGTCTCAGTGGGCTTCAGTATTCCATCAAGGGCTAGCTAGAAGCCTGAAGTCCGAACAAGGAGGAAGAATTGCCAGTAGAAAAATGTAGAAACATTATTGACATAGCCTCCTGACCCTAATGACTTCTTTATTAGTAAGTGTAATGCTAGTTGCTCTAACAGGCAAATTCCTAAATTTTAGTGGCTTAAAACAATGGAAATTATTCACATAATCTACCAAACTAATGTTCATGGTCCCTGTGTGGTTCTTCAAATGGTGATTCTGATACCCAGTGCCGTTCCGTCTTGCTGATCTATCATCTTCAACACTTGTCACAAAAAGGTCAAAGAGTGTTGAGGATCATGTGGGATGAGTTTTAAGGAACCAAATCTGGAAATGGCACATGTCATGTCCATTCCTGTTCAGCTGCTTAGAACTCAATCATGTGACTCTGATCTTCAAGGGGTGACTGGGATTGTGGTTGAGCTAAGTACAAAGGAGAAGAGGAAATGGGATTGTTTGTATTTAAGATGCTATTATTTATATGCCAAAGTACATAAAACATTCATTAGACATTTTATTCCTAGGATCACTTCTTTGCACATAGCATGAAATTCAGTACTTCTGAGAAATTCAAAATCTCTAACTAAAAAACAAAATAAAGCAAAAATAACACCCCCGCTACTTGAGAAAGAAACCCAACAAATAGAAAACCAACATAGAAAATTTGTCATTACTTCTATATGTCTGAGAACCATAGTCTGCTTGTAGTCAGTAAGCTTCTGTACCAAAGTAAAAAAATAAACAGAACCAAGCTGTAACTACCACAAAAATGCTTTCAGGGGAACATCCAGGTCTTTCTATGTTTGTGGAACTGTACTTTTGAAGGAATCAAACAGGTATACCAGGTATTCGACTCATCAATACACAGGCAAGTATTGATGATTAGAAACAGAAAATACAGATGTCTTGACCCACCATTCCTCAAGAAAGATAAGGAATTATGACAGAGCCACAGATTCTTATGAATATAGCATTGAAATTTTGCTTACAAGCATATCTTGAGTGACCCATTAAAAACTCATAGGGATGATGAACAAGGACATGAAAAACCCCAAATGTTATTAGTCATTAGGGAAATGCAGACTGAAACCACAATGAGATACCATTACACACCTTCTAGAATGGCTAAAATTTAAATATTTGCCTTTATCAAGTGTTGACGAGGAGTGAACAAACAATATTAATTCTTATTAAATGCTGGTGGACGTAAAAAGGTACAACCGCCTTGGAAAAATATTTGGCAATTTCTTAAAGAGTTAAACATACACCTACCATGTAATCCAGCTATTTCATGCCAAAGTATTTTCCCAAGAGAAATAAAAGCATATGTCCACACAAAGACATGTGCATGAATGTTCATAGCAGCTTTATTTGTAATAGTCAAAAACTGGAAACAACCCAAATGTCCATCAACAAGTGCCAAGAAACGTGGTATACCATGAAATAGATCAGTCCTTAAAAATAAGGAATAAATATCAATACATGCGACAACATGGATAAATCTCAAAATAATTATGCCAAGTGAAAGAAGCCATACAAAAAATATTACATTTAAATAAAATTTAAATAAAAATCTAAAAAAATGTAAACTAATCTACAGTGACAGAAAACAGATCAGTTGTTGTCTGGGATGGGGGAAGAGGGTTGGAGGGAGAGAGAAGCAAAGTCTTCGGGATACTCTTGGGAGAGTTATTGATGTGTTCATTGTCTGGATTGTAGTACCAGTATATACATAGGTTGAATCATTTCAAATTGTATGCCAGGAGCAGTTTATTGCTTTTCAATTACACCTCAGTAAAGTTGATTTAAAGAACTAATAGCATCCAATGAGAGGAAGTCATCATCGCTTCCAGATATTCCTGTAAAAAAATCATTATCAGAATTTAAACTTAAAGGACAATTTACAAAATAACTGACCTGTAATCTTTAAAAGTGTCAAAGTCTTAAAGCTATAAGAAAGAGTGAAGAAATTTGCAGACTGAAGGAAACGAGGAAGGCATGACCATTAAACGAAATGTGTGATTCTGAACTGGATTTTTATGCTTTATGAACAATCGGCAAAAATTGGAATAACAATTTTTTGCAAAAATTGCCAAAACTTGACTGGGGTTTGACTGTTAAGTGGTAATAATATATAGTATTAATTTCCCAAATTTGATGTTTGTATTGGGTTTATATAGGGTAATCTCCTTTTACAGGAAATACACATTGATGCAGTAGGGGACAATGGGACATCAGATTGACAAATTACTCTCAAAATTACCTCTCAAATGGTTGAGGATCACAATGTCTTTGTACATGTCTTCAAAGTCTTATTTAATTGTAGTTTGTAATTATTTCAAAACTAACAATTTTGGGGAAAAACCTCAATAATAAGAAAAAAAACTTCAAATAAAAAATGGGCAAAGAATTTGAACAGATATTTCACCAAAATTGATGTATGGGTGGCAAATGAGCATACGGGAAGGTGTTCAACATCATTAGTCATTAGGGAAATGCAAACCAAAACCATATGGAAATATCAGAAAACATGTATCAAAGTCAGAAAGACCGACAATATCAAGTGTTGGGTGACAAAGTATAGAAACTGGAACTCTCGTTCAGTGCTTTTGAGGATATGGGACAGTATAACCAGTTGGAAAACAGTTTGGTAGTTTCCTAAAAAAATTAAATATATACCTACCATATGATCCCATCATTCTAATCATGGATATTTCCCCCAAGAGAAATAAAAGCATGTGTTCATACAAAGATTATGCATAAATAGCCATAGAAGATTTATTAGTAATACTAAAAAACTAGGAACAACCCACATGTTTGTCAACAGGTGATATATCCATGCAATGGAATACTACTCAACAAAGAAAAAGAATCAACCACTGATACACGTGATGACATGGATAAATCTCAACATAATTATGCTGAGTGAAAGAAGTCAGACAAAGGCAAGAGTATATACTCTATCATTACCTTTATATAAAATTCTGGAAAATGCAAACCAATCTGTAGTGATAGAAAGCAGAGAACAGGAGAAGGGGCAAACCAGAGGATGGGTAAAAAAGTGGCACCAGAAAACTTTTGGGAGTGATGGATATGATATGTTCATTCTGTGATTATATTGATGGTTTTACTAGTGTTTATATAAATCAAAACACATCAAATTATATATTTTAATATGTGTAGTTTATTATATGTAGATTGTACCTCAACAGAGCTAAAAAACAGTTGAAGGAAGGAAGGAAGGAAGGAAGGAAGGAAGGAAGGAAGGAAGGAAGGAAGGAAGGAAGTCAGAAAGAAAAATACTTAGTTGAGTTATTGGTAATTTTAAGTAGCAATGAGCACAAGCTTATACCCTTGGAGGGAGTCTGAACTACGGCATTTTAATATTACCAGGTGAAGGTAGACATAGCTGTCTAATAGAGAGCAAAGCTGAGATTTTGGTTAACTTTTTTTGGTGAAATCTGAGAAAGCTAACAGAATGCTTGGGAGTGGGCCAAGGAATTCCCTTGAGCAAAGTGAAGGCACAGCTCAGAAATTTTTTTCAATCTGATCCACCTTCCGAATGAATGATTATTAAATAGTTTTTTCAATTTTCTGATGTGGAAATATTTCACAGAGGAGCAGAAGTCCAAAGATTCCAGGATAGTGGCAGATAAACTTAGTTTTCCCCCAGAAAGTCTCAGAGATGTAGTTATACCAAATGCTATGTCTCTACCAGCATTAGGATGTGTGCCGGAACAAGTCAGCTCACGGGGGTGCAAGTATCAGGAAGGATATAAATACTAACATGAGCCTGTATTTTCTAACTAATCAGAATCCAAGGCAGAGAGGTGAAGCCATGCTCTTCTCTCTCCTTCCTCGACTCAGCAGGCATTTGTTTTCTAGCCTTCCCTCAAGGACTGATTCCTCAAGTGAAGTTGCTAGGAAGAAACCATGTATTTGAAGCTCAATGGAGCAGTTTACAAAAAGCCTTACAGAAGGCTAATCATGGAGTGCTATGACAGTCGTTAGGATTTTTGTCAAAAGATTTCTGGTTCCTCTTCCTTTAGGCCACAGGTAGCGTTGTACTTACTGTCTTTGGCACACAACTCCCATTCCCTCTCCCTGCCATGTAACTGCTTCTAACCAACCAGTTCTGAGTGTGTCATTCCTGGGCTAGAACATCTTAATTGCTCCCTGCACGGTTCTTTTTATGTTGGCTCAGGAACTGGCAATGCCAGAAAAGGTGGCTTCTCATTTAGCCTGTTTCGTATTGAGTATAATGAGCAAGTTCTCTCTTGCCTGGTTTCAACGGCCATGTAGCATGAGCAAGAAAGAAGATCTTATTGTCTGAAGACACTGAGATGTTAGAGCCATTTATTAACACAACACAATTTTAACTATCCTGGCTCATTGTTTTAAAAGAACTTGCATTTGATAAATTACAGACACTGATTTTCTTTCTTAAAGTTCATTTGTAGTAAGACACAGACTGAAGTAGAAGTAATGGTCAATAGAAGCAAATTGATCCCAAGTCCACAGACAGCAACCAGGATTTTCCACTGTATTAATTAGTTTGGAAAATGGAGAACTATTTCATCAATGCATAATAGAATCCACATCACCCCCATGACAGTATTTGCATTAAATTCTACATCTTCAGCCATAGAAGCCACAGGTTTTTCTAGAACTAAGATTTGGTCAAGAAATAAGTATGAACAAAATGATGTGGGCTGCTGAGTATTAAACATGCAAAGTTAATGCCTTAATTGTACGAGTAAGGAAAATAATGATTTGGGGTGATGCCTGAATCCTTACTGCTAATGTGAGATGAACTTTTGAGTGGGTAAAGTTGCCCTTCAGGTGACCTGCCTACTTTGTGGGATGCCTCGGAGTGGCGATCTGCCCATCCCCCTTTAAAACTGAAAGAGTAGACTGGGATGAAGGTAATAAAAGTGTTGAGAAGGAAACAAACAAACAAACAACATGCAAAGTTTACATCTGTTCCATAGCTGACATGTACTGAATTGCCTGTAGCTAAAATTAAAACAAACGGATTACCTCCCAGTGAAGACAAAGTGAATATTTGGCTATCTGGACTCAATCTCAAGAATAAGGTAATTGTCTCAAGAAAGGAAGAAAACTAATATGACAGTGGCCCCAGCAAATCTCCACACATCTTTTAAATTTTACCATTATTGGCATTGGTCCCCTCAAATGTAGTATTTAATTCTAAATACACAAAATATTTCAGAAAGATGGCCTAAGGGTTCTCATTTCTTTTCTTTTTTTCTGTTCTTCATCAAGACATGATGTTACAAATGTTCCTTTCAATAATTTGATAGACTCAAGCTCTGAGCCAGAGAGAGCATCTGTTAGAAAACATAGCAATATTCTTTCTATTTATGGCTTTTTCAGTGCAAACCACCACAATATCATTTCTGTTGTGAACACCCATCTCTTGAAAGCACAAAAATCACAATGATAAGATTTTGGAAGAAAGGAATTATGAAAATCACCCAACACCTCCCAGCAATGGGAAATAACTCCCACTGTTCACTAAGTCCAGAGACTTTTCTTCATAAATAGTTCTGTAGAGTTGGCCCCCATAATGGCCCGACCAAAGTGGGAGACTATAACACCCGGCCAGAAATGAAATTAGGAACACGTATGAACCACTGCATTTAGAGAACATTTTAAGACCAGAGAAATTTTTTTTTCATGGCTTGTGCTTTTATTTATTTAATTTATTTATTATGTTCAGTTAGCCACTCATTAGTTTTTGATGTAGTGTTCAATGATTGATTAGTTACATATCATACCCAGTGCTCATCACAACATGTGCCCTCCCTAATACCCATCACCCTGTTACCCCCTCCACCTATCCCCTCCCATCTGAAACCCTGTTTGTTTCCTGGGGATCACAGTCTCTCATGGTTCATCTCCCTCTCTGATTTCTCCTCCTTCAAATTTCCCTCCCTCCCCCGATAGTCCTCCCTACTATTGCTTATGTTCCATATATGAGTGAAACCAATTGATAATTGTCTTTACCTGCTTGACTTACTTCACTTAACATGGAGGTTCTTCAAGATGTTAAAAATAGAGCTACCCTACAACCCAGCAATTGCACTACAATGTATTTACCCCAGAGATACAGATGTAGTGAAAAGAAGAGACACATGCACCCCAATGTTCATAGCAGCAATGTCCACAACAGCCAAACTGTGGAAGGAGCCAAGATGCCCTTCAACAGATGAATGGATAAAGAAGATGTGGTACATATATACAATGGAATATTATTCAGCCATCAGAAAGGATGAATCCCACCATTTACATCAATATGGATGGAACTGGAGGGGATTATGCTACGTGAAGTAAGACCAGAGAAATTATTGACTGAATCCAAACCAATAAGTCTTCCACCTCAGAAAGATTAATAACTGATAACAAAAGTGATGTTCTAGAAATTAGCCTGACACGTATGATAAGGACAGAAAACTAAAGAGAAGACCATGTGTGTTTCTAATCCTCTTAATGTTACTTAGCTGCCAGCATCCAATAACTTGGGGTGGAGGAAAATCAGGAAAAAAAAATTAGCTTTTTTGCTTTTTTATAATTTGAATGAATTTCCACATTCATGAAGTTGGTTTTCTCATCAATTACAGTTTAAGCACTTACGACGGCTAAGCTAGAAAGAAGCAAAAATAAAATATATATGCCTATTATCTAAGACTCCTGGATCACAGATATGCTTATGAATATTTAGCAACTTCTGCCAGCCAGTGGACTGCTTCGGTCCATACTGTCATCATGTGGACAGCAAGGTGGCAGCTGTGAGTGCAGTTGCCACCTGCTGTGGTGGCTTTCCCAGGAGGAGAATTCTGTCCATTCCTCTGCACGGAGTCAGGGCAGGAACTCTGAATGTTTGCAGTAAACAATAGTGACTTCATGACATAGCTTTAGGTAAAGGGAGAAAGAGACCAAGAAATAAGGGGGCCTCAAATTATGAACCCAAATCAAAGGCCAAGAAGAAAAATGGGTGAACATAGAATTTGGATGACGTCATTTTGTTGTTGTTGTTGTTTTTTTAACTGAAAGACTCAAAGCGATCTAGAAGGGGATCCAGGCTACAATCTATAGTGTTGTCCTAAATGATTCCCTGACTTCACTCTCAACTACTCTATTCCCTGGCCCCAAATACAGTCTATACTCAGCAACCAAAGTAATCTCTTTTAAAAGTATATATTATATCATATTACTCCTCAGCTGAAAATCCTGCAGTGACTTCCTACTAAAAACACAATGCAACTTACTTTATAATACTTTAGAATGTGGTGATTAATTTCACCCCCAGATATTGGTCCTTCCTCATTTTGTATCACTCTTTCCTTTGTTCATTCTGCTCCCATTACAATGACTTCCTTTACAATCCTGGAACATGCTCAACTGGTCCCTTTTTTGGGCTGTTGTCCTTGATGTTCAGTCGAGTAGCTGAGTGTCCCTCCAAAAATTCACACTGACTACTTCGTCTTTTTCATCAGTAAGTCAGCTCAAATCTTGTCTCTTCAGAGAGGACTCTCTGCAGGTTATATGCCCCCGAGTCGTTCCTACTACACGTATCTTTTTATTTTCTTGATCATAACTATCATTATGGTCAATTCTTTTAATTATTTATTTATTTATTTATTTATTTATTTATTTATTTATTTATTTATTGTTTTGCCTGTTTTAATCTGTCCTCACCCCAGCTCTAAAATGAAAGTCCTGTGACGGTAGAAATCCGGATTGCCTTTTGCCATTACCCAGCTCATAAGAAAGGGCCTCTCACACCATAGATACACAATAATTTTTTTGAATTAATCCAAACATCTTTTGCTCAAGTTGTGTTCGGGGAAAACTACTAAAATCTAGATCAGCATAAAATGAAGTTGGGAAATTAATGAAACAGCAAACCAAGGAAATAGAACATTTCATTAGGGAAAAGTAATTGTCTTTCTTGTTTCAGCTTGGTTACATGTGAGATTTTCCTTTTCATGTTTTCCCTGTTTGAGAATCAAAAAATTAAATACATATAAGATAAAACAAACTGGCAGGTTTTTTTTTAACTGCCTTTGCAGTGAGTGACAAGCTGAAAAGAAAAAAAAAAAAAAGGTTATTCTTATACCAAGCAGAATTCTAATTCAAATGTCACAATTCATATTTGTAAAGCATTTCCACTCTGCATTTTGCTAAGGAAGACTTACGAGCCTAGCCAGAAATGCCACTTATCCATTTAAGCACATGGTATGTGGTGATAGGATTGGGAGCAGAGAACTTGACGTTTGGGTACTCGTGAGGCCACAGCTGGAGTCTCATTTAATTTCACCCAGAGTAAAAGCTCTTGGCCTTGGCCAGAGGCACAGCCCTTGAATCTTGGCTAGCTGTGTACAGAAGGCATCTCTTTCTCACAAAGCAGGGAAAATGCCAAGGAAGGCAGATGAGTCCCTAGTGATCCATCACACTGACACAGACAATTTATTTTGCTGATAAATTGGTATCTTGTTCTTAGACAAAAGTCAGAATTTGTGTTGTGTTATTTGCAAAGACAAACATATTACTTCACACAGTAGATACAGAGTCTTAAAAGAGTACACACTTCTGTAAATAATGCTGTCTTTTTGAAAGTGTTAAAGGAAACAATTACTTATAAGAAACTTTCAGGGAATTGTCTCCCAAAAGGAACAGACACTTTGTAAAATGAACAGGGTTTCTGGAAAGCTCCCTGACTGGGTTAGTTTTGCTCAGAAATTAGGTGAGGGTGATCATATTGGAACCAGTGCCTGCAGCTGGATAGAAGTGAGAAAAACAGGTAACCTTAATAGATGATCTTTTAGAAAATTTGTACAACTAGGTTCTGTTGCTGACGTACGCAAATACGTAAATGTCATTTGTGTGGTATGACTATATCCCCTAAAGCTCTAAAGTTTATTTTGACTTCGACCACAGGTGAGGGTCCCTCTATCCCATGTCATGTGGGATCCCATTTGGGCCCTCATCTGGGTACCCCCGCCCCATAGGTGAGTGGTCTTCGGGCCCAAATCTATGTGCTCATCCATAGCCCACATACACCCTTCTAGGTTCCAGGGCACCTGAATTTCCAGTCCGTATATCACTGAGATTTTTCCCCAGGCCTGCATGGGTCATTTCCCAAATCTGCCTTCCTGAAAGCAGACCAGGCTGTCGCTGGTGAATGCACCCCTCGACGTGCGGGTGTGGATCAAACATGGCGAGGCTGTCTGGAATGTCCTAGTGTAAGGGCACAAGGCCCTTTGGATGTGCCGAGAGCAGGAGGGTAAAAAGAAAAGGTCCATCAAAATGGGCCTGGCATCTGGGATTAAGCAGATTCTCTTTGTTCTGTCGTGTTCTGATGAGGATCTAGCCTTCTCAATCTTAATTAGGATTTATGTGGAAAGTTAGAGTGTATCACATGTAGTTTCATAGCTTGTCATGACTTGAAAATATTTAGACGTATAATATATGAACTTCCATTTGTATTCTTGCTTCGGGCCCTGCAAATGTTAGGAGGAGGACTATTAGAGTGTCTATAACGTTTAGAACTGTATTAGACACTGAACATTGAACATATTTGGAGGTCTGACCCCAGGTGGCCACGTACCTCCCTGCACGTCTGGAACTCTGCACTCTTGTGTGTCCAGACAGATGTAAGAGAGGGCAGCCTCCGCATCCTGCTCACCTTGGCCGTGTGTGAAAAATGCCTGTGGCTGCATGAAAGAGATATGGTATACCAGAAAGTGATCTGGGGGACCCAAAGCAGACTGGAGTGCTGGGGTAGATTATGTTATTTTTAAAATTGTTACTTCTCCCTGGTAGAGTATTATACTTCCCTACACCATTAAAATCAGACTTGGCCATAGGACTCGTGGTCAATGAGATGAAAGTGGAAATGATATAAGCACTTTCTAACAGGAGCTCTATGATCTACTTACTGTTTGGTCCCACTGTCTCTCTTTTCCTTCTCCTGTAAATAATAGTTTGCAGCTAATATTTCTGAGCACTTAGTAGTCACAACAACCCAATGAAGCGGTTCTGTCATCATCTCAGTTTTATCGAGGAGTAAACTGAGGCACATTGTGAGTGTTACCTTGTCCAAAGTCTTATAGCCCATGCTCACAAGCACAGCAGGGTCATGCCTCACTTGTATCTACTCTTGAAAGCTATGTCCAAACCTCTCAACCCCCAAGCATAGCCCATTTGAGGCCAGGCAGCTGGAATATAATGTCCCCACCAGCCAGTTTGCTGAATTTTTCACATGGGAATAAATATAAAAGCAGAGAGAGAACATCATAATCACCCTTTATATTGAATAGTACTTCAATCTTGTCTCATTTAATAAGAATGTACGATTATGTGGTAGGCGAGGTAGAGATCTCTACTCACACATTATCAATTTAGAAAGAGTGGAGTGAGCAGAGAGTCCAGAGTGTGTTCCTAGGAATCATGTAATCCCTGAAGCTTCCAGTGACTTGAGAAAGGGGTAATATTTTCTCTATTCGAAGGTCACAGACAAGGACACTACAATATTCACTGAACTAAGAGACATTATATATTGTCCATTTTAAATCAAGTTAAAGTCCTAATAAGAAAATGTGCGGGAGCTCTATAATAATGCATTGATGGAGGAAGTTTTATGGAGTACTGAAGATAGGGTTGGCATTAAGTATGTTGGTATAGACAAGATGCCATGGACTTTCCCACTTCTTTTGTTTTTGCTGTTCTTTCCATATTTGAAATCCTTTCTCCAGGTCCACCTCAAATGACTCCACCCTCACGAAGGCATCCCTGCCAGGGAAGATTAAATATTATCTTTATGCAATCATGAAAGATCATATTTTCATATATCATCATTGATACAATCATAATTGATATCACCTTCACATAATCATGACTGATGTATAATAAGTTAAATTTTAAATCAAGTACGTGAAATGTAGCTGTACATACAGCATACATTCTAACCTTGCTCTACTACTTCGAATATTGTTAGCTCCTAGGAAGTGAGATTGTTTTTATCTGGCATTTTATTCTATGTAATGTATTGCACCTAGATTGTATACGGGAGACACTTATTTACTAGATGAATTAAAAAACATTAGCTTAAAATTGCGGTATACTTTCTAATTGCCCCCAAAATACTTGGAACTATTATTATGTTGCCTACTGCCAATAAAAACATGAAGTCAGAGACTGGAACTGTTGAGGAATAAAACTACTCTATTTTATTATTTTAAAAATATGTATTCTACATTAATAATAAAAGACAATATTGATTTTGGATATAATCATATAAGGAGAATGATTAGGAATTATAGAAACTTGTTGTTCATGTTGCTTTCCTATGACTCTCATGAAAATTTGAAACTGTGTTTTATTATCCTCAAATCATTTATAGAAGCTTACATAAAAATGAAGACTGGAGCTCTGCCCAACATAGCACCAAGATCAAAGGCTTATTTTCTAGTAAATGAGAATCCAGATTTTTATATCACAAGTTTACAAATTTATGGAAGTATGAAATAGTCTATCACCTGGTCTTTGCATTTCAACACTAGAACACTGTAACTGTTTAAAAACAAAAGTTAATTAGGATATCAAAAAAATAGAACTATGAGGGACATTCAAAAGACATTTAGAATTTTGGTTATGCTTAGAGAGTGAACTGTAACTATCCGTAAAATTTCACTTAGGGAAGGAGCATATTCTTTAGGTAACCCCCAGTTCAAAGGCCATAATTTTTAATGAATATGTGTCAAAATTGGCCATTGCTTAAAATGGTAAAGAGGTAAGAGGTTTACATGATACTGGGCCCCAATAGGAAATCAAAATCAAAACCTGATTCCTTCCCAAGGACATAAAGAGCAGGTAGGTCAGCAAAAGTTCAGACAAGGTCATCATGCTGAAGTCTATCCTGGGCCACATCAGCCCAGATGACACAGCACCAGGTACCGTTCAGTGACGGGTGACTGTACTGCATGGTTATGTCTGCTAGTTTGCATAGCATTCTTTAAATCTTTAAATTCCTTCAAAAAATCCACTGAAAATTCTAGAACTGGAACATGTTCCATTAACACTAAACATTGGACACGAAGATGTAACTGTGAGCAAAAAAAAAAAAAAAAAAAAATTGGTAAGCAGATTTTAAATTATTTCAGAAGGAAGAGTCTGTAGACCTGATCCTATTGGTTTTCTAGATTTGCCTTTAACCAGAGACTGTTAAATATATAAGAAAAAATTTGATACAGATATAAAATCTTGAAATGTGCCTTTCTAATTGTTATAATACTCAAAACATTACAGCAAAATATTTTCTTTCATTAGAAAAGGTGATTTTTTCTAAAAATGTATAATTTACAAATGCTTGTTTGTAATAAAAATAAATGTTCTATTTAGCATCAAAGTAATTAGGTTACACACAATTTTTTAAAAAGTAATTGAGTGCTTCTTTGTGAAAACTTGCTTCAAATTGATTTGTGGTGGTTAATAATTGCTTGCCAATAGAGAGTGAGCATCTTTAGACATATTGATGGATAAAATATAGGGAATGGAGAGGGGGATGTACATTTAACTATTTGCATGTAGCAAAAATAAAGACCAACACATTGTTCAGTGAGATAGGTGGCCTTATTGGAAGAGTGAAAGTTATCTCTAGGCTACGTTGAGGAAACTAGAAAACACCAATTCCATACAATACCATACAAGTTTGAAGAGAGAGCTATCTGACCACTTCAAGGCATGCCCTCGGTGAAACTGAATACAGGCTACTTTAATGTTACTTAGGAAGTCAATGGAATTCAAGAAGAATGATTTATTGAAATAAGACCATAGTGTAACTTAAACATAAAATGTTATTCAGAAGTTAAATAACAAAGGCATACATCCTTCAAAGCCCATCTTCTCAATAAAGACTTCCATGACTATACAAGCCTTCAAAGACTATATGAGATGGAAAAAAATTATTCTAAAACAAGATGTCAATTGTTCCAAGTAATTTCTTAAGAAAGCTTAAAAATAATACTCTTCAGGAAGAAAAAGATTATTATTGGGAAATTTAAACTCATTTCTGTACTGACAATGCTCTCTTTCACTAACATGTTGATAACTTTATCACATCCAAAAAAAAAAAAAAGTTGTTTTGGATGTTTTCGTGAGTGAACTAGGAGTTGTTCATCACTCACAATGTATGTTAATTGTAGCGTGGGACCTGGTGAAAGTCAGTGTATTGCATGGTGAAAAGAAGCTGAGAAATTCCATTACAGGCAGTTTGTGTTTGTGAAGGTAAGCTATTTCTCAAATATTGCGAATTCTTCCAGGGCAAGAACCATGCCTTTCAGTTACTTAAATGTCACTTATAGGGTGAGGCACACAGGAGTCTCTTAAGAAACAATAGGACCAGAACAGCTAATGTAGTGACTTGTTAATTACTACTAGAAAAGCTGAATTACAAATAAACTATCTTTTCACCTCCTCCTTGGAAAAGTGGTAATAATAGTAGGTTTCTGCCCCTACCAGAGGTGTTAAAATCTAGGAACAGTTTCTGGGATTTGGGGAAAGAATTAGAAGTGTAAATTTGTTGAATAATTGTGAAAAGCAATTGGTAATGTAAGTTCCCTGAAAAAAAAATGTTCACAAAGAACGTTTAGGCTAAACATCTAGATTTTTTTAAGTTAAGAGTGATGGTGATTATTCTTAATATATATATTTATCCAGTATAATTAAAAAATACCTATTCATGTAAAAAACAGAAATCGATGGGCTGAGACTGCATGAAGCATCAGCGTGCAGCAGGTAAGTGCAAAGTGCAAAGCCCAATAGCCAGTCCCTTCTGCGGGACTGAAGGTAAACTAGAGTAAGACTCCCATCCCCATGACTCATTCGTCCTCATTGGAAAAGCAGTAATAATAGTACGTTTCAGCTCATTGAGGTGTTGTGAGATTCACGTTAGTTGATAAATAAGAAAGCACATAGAAAAGTGGTTGGCATATACTAAAATCTACATATAATGTTTGCTGTTATGTCATTCTTATGTCATTCTTCACTTAACATTGTGTCAGTGACTGAAAGACTTAGTGAGAGGATACGCGCGCGCACACACACACACACACACACACACATATTAACCATAACATTTTAAATAGATAAAATGACAATTATCAATACAAAGCATACCTTTTAAAATCTTACATAAAAAATCATTGCTGATAAGACATATAAAACACCGAATTTTAGTTCACTTGATGCATAGTATGTGTTTCAAAAATTTTGTAAGAAAAAATGTTATTTTGATTCAGTATTATTTTATCACCTTCTTTTGAATTTAGAGATATGCTCTTCTGTAAAATGTTTCTGAAAATAACATTGTTTATTTTAGAATGTATATTTCACCTTCACTGTCACCTTTTTTCATCAATATGTGGTCTCAACCATAAGTTTTCTTCCAAGTCACCCCTGAGGGAAATTGGTAAATGTTAACGTAAGTGTGCTTTCGTGTGCATGTGTGTGTGTTTACATTTATTCCAAACCACACGTTTATACTAGTCATTTTAGGACAGCCACCAAAATATTAGCAGTGGTTTACCCTAAGAGAGGGGATTAAAAATGATTTACTTTCTGTTTTGGAAAATAAATTGTGTTTTTCTTTGTATTCCAAAATATGTATTATAATCTTGGATTTCTTCCATAAACTAAACAAAATGTTATATTTTAGAGACAGCAGTTGTCAAACTCATAGTTCATTTACACTAAGGTCTTCAGAAAACATAGATATGGCTGCAAAGCTTGATCAACAACTAAGGGAGAAATATTTTCACGAATTCTTAATTTTATTATTATGTTTCTCTCACATCATGCACTTACTTATACATTTTAGTAAAGAACACATTTTTTGAACCAGACTTCAATTTGTCCAATGTCAATCTATGAGCAAGCCAGGTACCTTTTTTTGCCCCCTGAACTGAGATCGTTTTCAATCTGCCATAGCATGTGCCCACACATTTTCGCTTTGAAAACGTAGCATTCAAGTTTAGTTCAGGGCAGATTATTGCTTTTTCACTTTCGTAATTTTTATGCTGCTCCCAGAAGTCTTCTCGGCATTTGCTTTGAATTCTGTCTTCAGTGCATCTCTCGTTTGCACAGATCTGGGAATGCCAGATGCGGCTGAGCCGAGCCTGTCGCGCGTACCCACCGCGACATCAGGGGAGCCGAGCGCATCAGTGCTGTCAATGTCGGCTCAGCGCGCAGCCCAGCTTGGGAAATGATATTTTTTACTTTGCGCTGATGCTTGAATCTATAAAATAAAGGCTATAAAGGACTTCTAAAAATTTAGAATGTTAGCTTCATGTTATACTTTCTGGTTTACTATTAGTAATGAACTGTATTGGCTCCCTGAGTACGCTACCGATCAGGCCAAGAGATCTAATTTGTTTGAAACTTTCCGCACATTTGACTCGCCGCATTTCGGTATTCCAAGATCTGGTGGTGTTATAGAAATTCGGCATAAACCCCTCATAGACAATTTCCTTTTGGATGGGAGAGTTCCCAGTCTATCAGCGGACCCACTTGACTACGAATCCTCCGAGGGGCTGGAACTCTGTTTTGTCCTCTTTCATGTAGCCATCAGCTGTTCGGTGCAGGCATTTGGTATCCACTCACTAGAGAGGAAGTTGTCATGTGGCTTTCCTGATGTATGTCCACCAAACCCTGCTCCACCCCAAATCTTCCACATCTCAAGTAATAGCGTTTCCATCCTTCTGTCGTCTCTTGGGCTAAAACCTGTGGATTTATCCTTAGTTCAGATCTTTCCTTCACACCTCACATGCAATCCGTTATAAAATATTATCTGCTCTACGGTCAAAGTATATCCAGAATTCAACTCCTTCTCATTACACTCACTATAGTGTCAGCCTCATCCACTCCCATTTGGATTACAATAGCCCCCTGACTTTCTCCTTACACCCCTGTCCCTCTACATTCTATTCCCAACAGTGCAGCCGGAATGTTCTCTAAAAGTTGAAATTAGTTCATGCCCTCTTGTACAAAACCATTAACAGTTCCTGTTTCACTCAGAGTAAAAAGCCAACGGTGTGCAGACGTCTACCTGATCATGCCCCTACGTCTCTGACCTTTTCCATCCGCTACTCTCTCCAAGCTCTTCCTCTCCAGCCATCTGCCGATCCTTGCTCGCGGTGAATCCTGTAGGAGGAGCCCGAGAGCCTTTACGCTCTGCCTGGGCATCTCCAGGACCAAATCCCGCGCTTCGTTCAAGACTTTACTCACACGTCACCTTCTCAGTGGGGATATGGGTACCACCCTAAAAATTGCAAACTCTACCTCCTTGCTTATTCTACCTTATCTTGGTTCCCCTTTCCCTGCCCTGCTCTGGTTTTTTTCCCTACAGAATTTTTGACCTTCTGAAATATATATATGTCAGTCTCAGATGTTAAAGTATAAACTGCAAATGAAGAATTCTACTCTTTTTCCATTTCCCTAGTGACCTATCCCAAGTGTCTAGTGCGGGTCCCAAAAACCATTTGTTGAATAAATGAATGAATGAATGAACTATATTTATTTGATTATGTAAAGTGTTCTTTTCTCCATTATTTGTAGTTTAAGTGTATTTTTTATTAAGGTACAATTGCCACCTTAGTCCATGTATGCCTGTATTTTATTTCCATTTTAATGCAAACTGTCATTGACCTTATTTATTTATTAAATATTTATGCAACCACACTGTATCTTTGCTTCATAATAAAGAACACACTGGTTAGGAGAGTCAGAGGAATATGAATGTTGAGGCAAAGCCCAGATACTGAAAGCAATCATTGAATATGCTCTAAAAATAGTTCCGATAGCAATGTGTTTAATGATCTAATGACTGTATAATTGGTAAAATGAGATTCTGGGTTCTTAGCATTTCATTGAAAGAACCTGCTTTTAAGGTTAACTAATCAGACAAGAATTACTGAAACTGTTTTCAATTCACTTTGTGCATGCTAAAGAGACTTTAAACACAGTCTATCACAAAAATAAACTGGTACCATTAAAATTAACTCAGTTAGTAAATTTGACCCTAAACAAGGTAAATATTCATAATGATTGACTGGTATAAACAATTAAATGGAAACAGAAAATAACAAAAAAAAATGTTTTTATATAGAGGGCACATTCATGTTCAATGGTGATAACATTTGCTTTCTGTGATTATACAGAGATGTGAAATACTTGTGTTAGCTAATTTTAGCTAAAGGAATAGTACAGGTATTAATCCATTTTCAGGGGAGGAAATTAAGGATTTCTGTCAATTATCTCATTAATGAACAGGTGAAATCTGCATGTCCTTCACTTTTTTTGTTTCCCCTTCATTCTTTTAAACTTACCTGTATCTTTCTCCTATACAATCATTTCTTTATTTTCATTTTCATTATTTTCTGATTTTTCAGCTGTCATTCTACTTCACTTAATGGCTTTAGTCTTCACAGGATTTAAATACATTTTTCTTTTCCAATCCAGACCATGTCACATACTCTACAACCATAGCATTTAAGTTAATAATTAACTAATATTCTAAATATAGTTTCTTTTTCTTATTATGGCTTTATTGTGTATACTTGATACATATTAGAGTGTACATACTATATATAAAGGGTGTTCTTGATAAATTTGGGCATATATATGTAGCATAAATTTTATGAGAAAATTAATTTGATAAGTTTATAAATATATATTTATATATTATAAAAATATGTATCTGTGAAACCATCACAGATAATGAAACATATTCATCAACCTCAAAGTTTTCCTTGTGCCCCTTAGTGGTTCCATTCTCCTCTCCTTCCCTGCCCCCCTCACCCAAGACAATTATCGATCTATAACTGTAGCATAATTTGCATTTCCTAGAACTTTATATGAATTGAATCATGCAATATGTATTCTTTTTTTGGTTGGTCCTTCTCACTCAACATAATTACTTTGAGATGCATTTATGTTGTGGCATATATCAGTAGTTCATTCTGTTTTACTGCTGAGTACTATCTCAGTGCATGAATACAGGACAACTTGTTTTTAATTCCCTTGTCAATGGACATTTGGTTGTTTTCACTTTTGGGTTATTACAAATAAAGCTGCTATGAACATTCATGTGTAAGTCTTTGTGTGGATAGAAACTTTTATTTTCTTGGATAAATACATAGCCTGGGTCATTAGATCAGGTATGTTTAATGTTTTAAGTAACTACTAAACTGTTTCTCTGAGAGTATGAGCCATTTTCTACTCTGATTAGCAGTTCATGAGGGTTCCAGTGGCACTACTTTGTGTGGTGAGACTTTTTTAGTGTTAGCCATGCTAGGGAATGTATAGTGATATCTAATAGTGGTTTACATTTGCATTTCCCTGTTGACAGTGATACTGTCCTGTCTTTTCATGTGTTATTTGCCATTTGTACACATTTTTTGGCAAAGTTTCTACTCAATAGTTTAGCTCATTTTTGTTGTGTTTTCTGCTTATTGAGATGTAAGTGTTCTTTACATATTCTAGTTGCAAATCTGTTGGATATGTTTTGCTAACATAATCTTCAGCTTGACTTTTCCTTTTCTTAACAATATCTTTTAAAGTGTGAAAGTGTTTCTTTGTGATAAAGTTCTATTTATTGATTTTTTTCTTTTGTAGTATTTGGTGTCATATCTAGGAAATCTTTACCAAATCCACATCACTAAGATATTCTCCTCTTTTATAGTTTTAGCTCTTATATTCTGCTTATGAGCATTCCAAGTCAATATTCTGCACATGACATGAGACCAAGGTCAATGAATTTTGGTTTTTGCTTTTGCATTCAACTCTCCACTTGTTCCAATAACATTTCTTAAAATGATTTTCTTTTCACATAGAATTGCTTTGACACTTTTGCCAATAATCATTTGAATAGAGTCCATTTCTGGACTCTATTCTGTTCCGTTGTCCTATTTATCTTTCTTTATTCCAATACCACACTGTCTTTATTACTATAGAGTTTTAGAAGGTCTTAAAATCAGATATTGCCTGTCCTCCATCTTTGGAAACTGATCCTTTTGAAGCCTGCTTTTTAGCTTAAGAATAAAAGGGAGTAAACTTTTAATCTACGGCTATTTGGGAATATATGGCAATCTCCTGACTATGCTACCCTGTACCCTGTGAATTACGATATATTCCCATTATAGTTGGGGAGGATACAGACTATCCCCAGTCCTCTGTGACTTCTACTGATTATCCCCTCTCCTCTTTTGAGATCGTTCTTCCCTGACATGCCTGTATTGATCAGTACTCAGCTCAACACGCAAGAGGAACTATTTGCCCATGTCTGGAGCTCTTTTTTTTCCTTTCTGTGTAGGAACCTTTCTGGTACTCTGTCTCACAACTCTGGGTGCTATCGACTCTCAGCATTCTACTTCTATTTCCTTAGCACAAGATGGCTTCTTGGTTACACCTGAGTTTTCCATCTGTGTGCTGCAACTGGTATACTCTCCCTACTGACAGTGTTAGGGCTCATTTCAATAATTTTCTCCTTCTTAGAGATCACTGTTCTGCACCATCTACAGTCTGATATCTGCAAACCTTGATTTCATATATTCAGTCAAATATTTTTTTTTTCACTTATTTTAGATAATGGGGTGAGTCAGGTTCCAATTACTCCATCTTGACTAGAAATACAAGACCTCCATGGAGTTTCTCAATATCCTCAAATCCAAAGAACTTTAATTATACCAATGAGCTGGAAGGAACTTAGTTTCACTTGGAATCATCCTATCACTCATTTCTTATCTCATACTATACCTCTTCTTTATGTTCCTGTAATTTCTTTAGCTTTCAGCTTTTCTTCTCTTTCAGTTTTATGCATTTCTGTGTGTTTGTGACTATATATCATTCAGCTAATCTTAATTGTTTTTCTGACTCCATTGACTTAACTTTACTAAAGTTTGCTAGAAAATTCTTGAGATTACATAGTTGATATATATAAAATAAAGCTGTCTAAATGTTTAAAAGGTTGAAATAATAAATCTTTTCCAACTGTAATGGAATGAAGATGGAAGTCAATAAAAGAGTAAAACTGGAAAAAAACTCATAAATATGTGGAAACGAAACAACACATTCTTAAACAACTAAAAAGTCAATGAAGAAATCCATAGAAAATACTTTGAGGTGAATGAAAGATAAAACACAATATACTAAAACTTAGGAGATGCAGCAAAAGCAGTGCTGAGAGGAAGATTTGTAGCAGTAAATACCTACATTAAAAAAGAAGAAATTTATTAAATGTATAAGCTCACTTTATATCTTAATGAACTAGGAAAAAAGAAATAATAAAACCCAAAGCTAACAGAAAAAACAAAAAAAATATGAAGATTAGAGTGTAGATAAACAAAAATAGAGAATAAAAAAGCAATGAAGAAAATCAGCGAAACCCAAAATTGGTTTTCTTGATCAACAAAATTAACAAACTGCTAGCTAGATTGACCAAAAAACCCCACAAAAAAACCAAAAAAAAAAAAAACCCCACAAAAAAACAAAAAATATATATATATATACAAAATAAATAAGAAATGAGTGCAAGGACTTTACTATCAACCTTATAGAAATAAAAATGATTATAGGATAAGTAAACAACTGTCACCCAAGAAATTGGGTAACCTAGATGAAAAGGACAAGTTCCTAGAAATACACAAATTGAGGTTGAGATGCCAGCACTTCCTTGCTCTGCTGTAGAGCGGGGTCAGAAAACTATGGCCAGGGGCGCCTGGGTGGCGCAGTCGTTAGGCGTCTGCCTTCGGCTCAGGGAGTGATCCTGGTGTTCCGGGATTGAGCCCCACATCAGGCTCCTCCGCTAGGAGCCTGCTTCTTCCTCTCCCACTCCCCCTGCTTGTGTTCCCTCTCTCGCTAGCTGTCTCTGTCAAATAAATAAATAAAAACTTAAAAAAAAAAAAAAAAAGAAAAGAAAACTATGGCCATGGGCCAAACTGAGCCTTCAGCCAGTTTTTTCTTTTCTTTTTTTTTTTTTCTTTTCTTTTCTTCTTTCAAGGTTTTAAAATAAATAATAATGTGGAACAGGGACTGTATGTGGCCTGGAAAGCTTTAAATATTTGCTATCTGGGTCTTTATGGAGAAAGTTTTCCTTCCCCTGCTGTAGAGGAAAAGTCTGAAGGCTTCAGGAGATATGACAGTGCAGTAGATTGATTATGTGAACATTTTTATCTCCCCAAACCATGCTCCCCCTATGATGTTCCAGGAAACATTTCCTCCTTAAAGTTTTTAAAAAGGGAACTGGGGAAGGAAATACCAGCATCCTTTAATAACTTTTGAGCTCTCTTCTAGAGGTTAGAATGGTGAGCGATGGATCCTGAAGAGAAGGGACCGTATGGTGGCCCTTGTTTAAGGAAGACAAGGAAGACAAAAGGATACAATGAGGATCTGGATGCTTTGACCTGCAGGAGCTCTGGTGCTACCTAACTGATCACAGAGTTTATAGCAGTTAAAGTAAGTGGGCCACACACAATCTATATTTGGTGAGTTGAAATATCTTTCATTTTCTGCTTTGTAAAATATTATCAATTTCTCTGAACCCTCACAAACACTTGCCATAATCAGATTATAAAATATCTGTCAATTTGATATATATGAGATGGTGTTTCATTATTATTATTTTGCATATTCCTAATTACTAGTGTGATTGATGTTCTGTTTACTGACCATTACATTTTCTATTTCTGTGATTTGCCTAGTCATTTTTAACAACTGTTTTTTTAAATGAGTCTTTTTCTTACCAATATTTAGAAGTCTAAAATTTTATTTTGAGTATTAATATTTTTATTTATTTGACTGGATCCAAATATTTTTCTCATTCTGTTGCTCACCTCTTATTTTTGTAGATTTTTTGTTCTTTTAAAAATATAGTCAAATTTACTCTTCTCATTTATTTCTTATTTTTAAAACTCATTTTACTCATTTTATTAATCTTATTTTTTATATATTGAAGAAATTATTCTATATGTTCATGGCACAAAGATATTCTATATTTTCTAATATGTTTGTTTCCACATTTAATACTTTAATTTTTTTGGAGTTATTTTTACTTCTATTTTGAAGAGAATTAATTTAGTTATTTTAAAATATTAAAACAAACTATCCAACCCTCTTTCCCTCAAAGATTTTTGATTGCCTACGAAGGTCCCATATATATTTGGTTCTGTTTCTTGACTCTTGATTTTGCCTCATTTATCATTTCTCTGTCTCTATGTAAATAGGACATAGTTTTATAATAATCTTTATTATAGTTTTATAATAATCTTTATTTCAAATCATAAAACTTCTCCTTTTTTATGTTTTGCATATTTTTCATGGCTGTTCTTGACACTTTGCTTTTATATGTGATTCTTGGGATCCATTTTTCAACTTCCATTAAAAAACCTTCAGTCAATTTCTTTTAGAGCTGCAGGAAATGTATAATTTTGTAAAATTTGATGTATCTTTGATGTTCTTGTCTTCCCTTCCATAAATATGATATACCTGTCCACTTATTCAAATATTTCCTTACTGTCTTCAAAAATATTTCAAATGTTTCTTCAAATTTCTGCACATCTTTTATTATAAAGTGTCATAAAGTTTTTGCTGTTATTTGGATAGCCTAATTTCTATGAAACTTTCAGATAGTTAAGATGAGTACATAGAAATGCCCTAATATTTCTGTGTTCATTTTGTTCCCAAAAGCTAGGACACAACTCTTATTAGTTATGAAATGTGCTTATAGATTCTGCTAGATTTTATAAAGACTGATTTTCACTTTCATTGATGAAGCTACTGATACTATCTTCATTTACAATCCTTATTAACTTTTATTAATTTTTCTTGTACCAGTACACTAAGAATTCCAAAAGTATTAAATTCGTTAATTAATATTTGGCATTCTTCTATTCTTCCAGATCTTAAAAGGAATTCTACTAGAGTTTCTTCATAAGTGTGACATAGTCTGGTTTTGTGGTTAAGATAATCTTTTATTCCTGGTTTTCTAAGTTATTTTTAACAGTTATTCTATGTATTAATCAGTTAATTTTTTAAAATTTTATTTGGAAAAATGATGTGTTAGTTTAAAGTAAATGGCATGAATACATTTACAAGGTTTACACTTGATCTTAGCCAAAAGGCCGAGAAGCGATCATTTACAAGGTTTAAATATTCTTTCATTTCTGGGATAAGTCCTGTTTGGTCAGGATGCAGTATTATTACTATTTTTTTTCAATTTATGATTTTATATGCTAAATTTTATTTAGGATTTTAAAGCTATATACATTGTTTTATAATTTTAGTATTACTTTCCAGTTGAGTTTCAAGTTTATTATCATTTCATAAATGGATTGGTTGACTTTCTTATTTTTCTTTCTTTTGAAATACTTCTACAAGCTAAGAAAATCTGTGCCTTGGAGTTTGGCAAAATCTTTTCAAGGCAATTTACATTTTATTGTTGTTGAGAGTTAGATTAGTGATGTTCAATTTTTAGTATAACATCTTTAATTGTTGGTGGTTTATACCAGTTTTCTATTTATCCTCTGTGAATATTCAAGTTCATATCTACAAAATTGTCCAGTTTGTCTTTGTTTTCGTTTTTTAGCATAGGTTTAAATGCAATTTTCTTTTATGATATTATGTATTTGCTGCTATGTTTCTTCCTATATTCTCAATAGTGTTGTTCGTGACTTCTATTTTATAAAATCAGTTTTGCTGGAAGTTTCTATGTATTATGGATCTTCTAGGAATCAGCTTTTGGTTTTACTGATCATCTCTCTTTTTCTCTGTTTTCTATTTTATTTGATTTTTTAATAGTACCTGTATTACTTTATTATTTTGCTTTTCCATGGGTCTACTTTATTATACTTTTTCTAGATTTTGGAGTTGAATACTCTACCCAGTTGTTTTTCTGCTTTTTTTGGTGGGGGGAATAACAAACTAAAGTTCCAACTTTCTTAGATTATCTTAGCTTCATCCTACAAGTTTTGATCTATACTCCTTTTTGTTGCACAGTTCTAAATATTTTATAACTTCCAGACATATGGTTTCTTTAGACTATTTTTTAATTATTGATTTCAAATGTAGTTTTATTGTGGTCAGAAGTGTGGTGTTTATTATATCGATCCTTGGAATTTTTTGAGACTTCTTCTGTGACTTAGTAAGTGGTCAAATTTTGTAAATATTTTATTAGTGCTTAAAATTCTGCTTGATGCATTAGTTTTTGATAAAGGTTTGTTAAGATCTCCAGGTCCAAATCTCCTGATGAATTTGTTAATACTTATTTTTAGATCACTAAGTTTTTATATTGCTTCTTTAAAGACCTATCTTTTTATGAATATTCAAGTTCATAATTGTTATGAACAATTGTTATGAATTACTGCTGCTGGATTACTGCAGTTTCCAGAATTTAGCAACCCACTGTATTTCTGTCAGTGCTTTTATCTTTAAACTGTGTTTTGTCTGGTATTAATACTGGCTTTCTTTGATTAATATTTCCATCAAGAATTTTTCCATCTCTTTATTTTCTGTGTTACTTTAATGTGGGATATAACTTGATTAAACACATATATACGCCAAACTAACCTCCCTGACTTTTCATGTATGAATTTAGTCTATAAAAATTTACTGTGGTTCTTAGTTCTATCATCTTATTTAATGCTTTTTAATTTGCTTCCGTGGTCTTTGTTCTTTCTTTCCTTTGATTCTATTTCTAATAGTTATTTTATTCTCATTTTCTTTTATTTGCTTAGATAAAATAATCACTCTTATTTTTAACATACATATTTATCTATATATAATTTAACAGACTTGAAAGTAGAAATGATTATTCTCTTAGCTTTCTTATTAGTATAATCTAGCATGATAGCCAAATCATTTTTGAATCAACTAAAAATTACTTTTTCCTATCAATACTGATTTAACAAAATATTTTACTAAAACTTAGTTCATACACACCAATTTTTTCCATCTAGATTTACCCATTTTTTTTTCTACTGCCTAAATATAATGGAGTAATGGATTTTATCAACTCCCAGAAATTTGCTATTAGTACAACTTTATTTATTTGTAGGAAATACAAATTATTCTTTGATAACTATGAATCTCCTTCTATTTGTGAGTAGAAACTTGCAATGCCCTTTAGGTTGAATGTATAGTTTCTATAATTCTTAAAATACCTTTGCCTTTGTATTTCAGATGCTACTGGTCTGTCATTCTCTTTCTTTTCTACTTCTAAAATTGCCATAAAAATAATATCTGTTGTTTGTTGCATACTTAATATTTGCCAAAAATTTCTCTAAGAATGTTTCAACTACAGTTGACCTTGAATAGCAGGGGTTTGAATGGCATGGGTCCACCTATATGCAGATTGTTTTCAATAAATACAGTACAGTACTATAAATTTATTTTCTTTTCTCTAGCTTACTTTATTGTAAGAACACAGAATATAATACATATGAGATACAAAATATGTGTTAATTGACTGTGTATGATATTGGTAAAGCTTCTGATCATCAGTCAGCTATTAGAAGTTAAGTTTTTGGGGACCCAAAAGTTATATGTGGATTTTCAACTGTTCAGGGCGTTGGTGTCCCTAACTCCCATGTAGTTGGGTGGGTTAACTGTAATTCTATCTCACAATTACCCTCTGAAGTAAGAACTATTATTATCACCATTTTATACATAAAGAAACTGGGCTAGAGATATCTAAAACAACCCAGACAAAAAAAAATTAGAACTTGGTTTCAGATCTGTGATCTTAACAGTGAGCCTCTGGGATGTAATGTAGAGTCTGTCAATCCATCTTCCATTTACTTTCATTTTCTTTTCATATTTTTCCATGTTTGTGCTGTTTATCTTTATAGTACCTTCCATTTTATTAATTTTCTCCTTAGCTACATCTAATGTGGAGTTTGTTCTATTGGATTTCTTGTAAATGTTATTTAATTGATTGTATTTCTTACTACCTGGATTTTAATCGGTTCCATCTCACAGTCATTTTTGATTCATGTCTTCTTGTTTGTTGTAAATCTTCTCTAACATTTACTTAACAATTTTATTCTGGTGAAAAATTGCCCGTTAATTTTTTTCTAAAAATTGTCTTGCTCAGGGGTGCTTGGATGGCTCAGTGGAGTGTGCAACTCTTGGTCTCAGGGTTGTGAGTTCAAGCCCCAAGTTGGGTATACTTAAAAATAAAATTTTTCTTAAAAAAATCTCTTGTTCATCTTCATATTTAAAGAACATTTTTGTAGATACTCATTTCTAGTTGATACATTGATAGTTCCTTTTTTTTCTCTCCTTCAACACTTTATCCATTGTCTTCAGGCTTACATCATTTCTAATAAGAACTCAAATGTCATTTTTGTTTTTCCCTTGAAAGTAATGTGTTTTTCTTTGGATGCTTTTTTCTTTTTAAGATACATTTATTTATTTGACAGAGAGAGCGAGTGAGTGAGTGTGAGCAGGGGGAGGGGCAGAGGCAGAGGGAGAGGGAGAGAAACTCAAGCAGACTCCCCACTGAGCATGAAGCCTGAGGAGGGGCTGGCTCACATGACCCTGAGATGACAACCTGAGCCTAACTCAAGAGTTGTATGCTTAACCAACTGAGACACCCAAGCTCCCATCTTTAAATGCTCTTATGGGGCGCCTGGGTGGCTCAGTCGTTAAGCGTCTGCCTTCGGCTCAGGGCGTGATCCCGGCGTTATGGGATCAAGCCCCACATCAGGCTCCTCCGCTATGAGCCTGCTTCTTCCTCTCTCACTCCCCCTGCCTGTGTTCCCTCTCTTGCTGGCTGTCTCTCTCTGTGTCGAATAAATAAATAAAATCTTAAAAAAAAAAAAAAAAAAAAAAAGACTTTCTCTTTAGCTTTTGTTTGCAGCAGTTTGACTAGCATATGCCTATAGTTAACTCTTCTTTATATTTTGAGTTCTCTGAATTTCTCAGAACTATTATTTTATATCTTTTATCAATTTTGAAAAATTTCAGCCATTTAATCTTCAAATATTTTCCTCTACACCATTTTTTCTCTCTTGTTCTGAGACTTAAATGAATGTTAGATTATTTCATATTATTCCACAATTCTCATATACCTAAAAAATTTTTTTTCTCCAGAAGAGTCTTTGATCTACCTTAAAGTACATGGATTCTTCCTTCTACTTGTTCTACAACACACATGATGACACAGTGAAAGGAAATTTCTATCTAGTCTCACTGTACTTCTGCTTTTTTTAATCTATGTACCTCTGTAATTTTTGACTCAACTGTAAATATTAACTTGTAACTGACCTCAATTCTTTACCAACCATGCAAACATTAACACATTATTCTTTCCAATGAATAGTTTACTTCATGCCATCTTCTTGACCAAAAGCCTCCAGTGAGTTCCTATATATCAACTCCTTAGCCTTGTTTGAACATTTTTCACAGTCTGGTCCCAATTCACAATATTCTGGATTATCTCCTATTATTTATTTATTAATTCAACAGACATTTATTAAGTGCTTACTAAATGCCAAGCACTGTACTAGACACTGAGGAGCAAACAGTAAGCAAAACAAGTATAGTCCCTCCTCAAAAATGCCATAAACTCTGGTGGTTGGATCATATATTAATATAATGATCACACTAAAAAATCATAAAATTATAATTCTAATTTTAGTAGCAGAGTTTCATGGTGCAATGAAATAATATAATAGTAGATTCTGACTAGATTAAAAGGGTTGAAGGCTCTTCTCTTATAAAATAATGATCCATGATGAAAAATGAAAATGAATATAAGGCAAACTCAGTGAAGAGAGGGGAGAAAGGATTTCATGCAAAGGAAAAAAAAAGAACATTTTCAAAATCTCGTGGCAGAATGTAGACTAGATCATGTAAGGAACTAAAAACAGTGCTGTGAACGCAGAGAAAAGGGTTCCAATTCTGAGATGAAGCTAGATAAGTAGCCTGGGAACCAAGTATGCAGTGCCTTGTAGGATTTCAGACTTTACTTCAAGATCAGTGGAAATTCACTGAAGGTTTTCAAGTAGAGACGTGACATGATCAGACTTGTATTTAGGAAAAAAAAAAAAAGAAGGTTATTAGGGCTGCAATGAAAAATAGATTTGAAAGAAACAGGAATGGATATGTGTAGAGTGGTGCAGTTAGGAGCGTATTGTAGCTCAGGCTAGGGATGATGAGTTTGTACTAGAGTAGTTGCTATGGTTATGTGGTTGCTATGGTTATAGGAAGAAATAAATAGACTTGAGAAATATGTAGACAAAATCAACAAGTCTTAGTCGTAGATTTGATATGGTGAGTGGGTTATGCAAAATCAAGAGTGACTCTTAGGGTTTGGCTTGTTTAAGTTGGTGGAAGATGAAATCATTAATTAAAAAGTATTGGCAGGGGGAGTCCATTTCTGGGTTTGTTTTAGAAATATGAATTTTAAGATGTCTTTGATTTATCCAAATGGTTATTGAAAGAATTCAGTAGGAGGTACGGGTCCACAGTTCAAAGTTGTGGTCTACGTTGAAGGTATAAATTTTGGAGTTGTCTGAATATTAATGGTAGATAAAGATACGTGTAGGGGAGGTCATCCAGGAAGAGTACATGAAATGAGGAAAGAATAGTACTACAGAAGAATCTTTGATTTGTTCTATATTTTATCACTGGTTAGAGAAAGATCAGCCTGAGACAGTAGAGAGCTGGACAAACTAAAGAGGTCAGAAAAAAAGCTTTAAAGGTGTATTATTCTGGAAGTCAAGGGGAAGGTAATAATTCCAAAAGGAGATGAAAATGTTGATCAAATTAGGAGAAAATCAAATGTTCTTCCATTAGATTTGGTGATGTTAAAGTTGTTATAATCACATTTAAAGCTATCTCAGTGGAATACTGGTGGTATATGCCAGGCTGGAGGAGGTTGCGTGTTTTAAAGAATTAAAAAGAATTGGAAAAAAAAATAGGAGAGAGAAAAAAAGAGCAACATAGAAATATTCAAAATCTCTGGAAAAAAAAACAATAAAAAAGAAAGAGATCATTATCTATTTATGCATTTTATAAAACCTTTTCTAAAATAAAAGAAGAATTGTATCTGCATGATAAAGGAACATACCATCTTCTGGGGAATGCGACCAAAATTAGATCTTATAGGGATCTATCTTAAAACAGTGACTCGGTTTCTAAGATTAAAAACCAGAAACGCTTGTAGGCAAGCAAGACAAAAGATCATAATTTGTTTTGCGTCTGACATAATCAGAATTGAAGTAAAACTCACACTGAAAAATGCAGAGACTTTATGTGTACTGTTTGATGACTTCTGCAAGTGCATTGCCATGTAATCACTGAATTGAGATATAGAATATTACCACCTAAAATTTTCTGATGCCTTTCTAGTGATTATCATCTACAATAATCAATTTTCATATTTCCATCATTACATAACCATTCATGTATTACACAGCATATACTGCTTTGTGGCAGTTTTTCTCTTTTTTTCCACTCAACATAATATTTTGGAGGCTGATCCATGTTGTGGCATTGCTGAATGGTATTTGACTGTATGAATATAGTGGATTAGTTTATTTGCTCTTCTGCTATTAATAGGTGTATTCAATCACTTTATTGTAGGAATTTAATATTATTATCGTCAATTACTAGAAGTACATTATTTAATTAAAAATAAGTGCCCATTAAAAATTTATACCGATTTTTTAAAATAGGTATATATTTTTATTGTGGTAAAATATACATATATAAAATTACCATTTTAACCATTTTTTTAGATTTATTTCTTTATTTCAGAGAGAGAGAGAGCCTGAGTGGGAGGGGCAGAGGGAGAAGGAGAGAGAATCTCAAGCAGACTCTGTGCTGAGTGTGGAGCCTGACATGGGGCTCAATCCCACGACCCTGAGATCATGACCTGAGCCAAAACCAAGAGTTGGACGCTCAACCGACTGCACCACCCAGGTGCCCTGCATTTTAACCATTTTTAAATGGACAGTTCGGTGGCATTAAAACATTCACATTGTTGTGCAGTCATCACCACCATCCATCTCCAGAACTTTTTTTTTATGCTGCAGATTGAAACTCTGTACTCATTAAACAATAACTCCTCATTTATCCTTTTTGCCCTGCTCCTGGCAACCATCATTGTATTTTCTCTATGATTTTGACCTCATATAAATAGAATCATACAGGTTTTGTCCTTTTGTGATTGACATATCTCACTTAGCTTAATGTCTTTTCATCCATGTTGTAACATGTGTCAGAATTTCCTTTCTTTTTAACCACCAAGTAATATTTCACGGTATGCATATTTCATTCATCTGTTGATGACTACTTGGGTTGCTTCTATCTTTCAGCTATTGTGAATAATGCTGCAGGAACATGGGTATATAAATGTCTGTTTGAATCTTAGCTTTCAATTCTTTAGGGGATATACCCAGAGGTAAAATTGTTGGATCATATGATAATTCTTTTTTAAATTTATTGAGGGACCATCATATTGTTTTCTGTAGTGACTGCACCATTTTACATTCTCATCAGCAATGCACAGGATTCCAATTACTTCAAATCTTGACAGCACTTGTTATTATTATTATTATTTGATAACAGACATCCTAAGGGTATAAAGTTACATTTATTGTGGTTTTGATTTCCATTTCTCTGATGATTAGTAATACTCAGTATTTTTTCATGTACTTATTGGCCATTTGCACATCTTCTTTGAAGGAATATTAATTTAAGTTCTCTGCCCATTATTAATCACGTCTGTTTGTTTTTTCTTGTTGAGTTGTAGGAGTTGTTTATATATTAGTGATATTAACTCCTTTTTCAGATATGGTTTGCAAATGTTTGTCAAGTAACTTTTAAGAATAAAAAATCACGGTGGCCTGAGATCTCTACAAAGGAACACTTAATGCAGTAGAAAAATAGAGTAAAATACCCAAGACAATCTAGGACAGAAGTGTGAGCCAAGGATTTTTGATCTGACAAGCTGCCTTCAAGTGCATAAGCTATAGAAAAACCAGTATTAAACACTCAAGAACTCAGAAAATATTGTTTCCCTAAAAACGTCGGAAAGAATTTACCAATGTATTAATCTTAGGCAACCAATGTGTGTGGTGAGAACAGAATATATTTAATTGTAGAACTGCGATGAAAACAAATGCGGACGTTACAATGAAAGAGAAGGTAAAGCTGTATATTACTTCAAAGGAGAAATTGTATGACATAAAAAATTCAATGTTACTGAGAAAAAATGGTAGGAAAGACAATAGTTACACTGATGAAATTATTCCTAAGACTCAGTAGAAAAACACCTAATTTCAACTCTACAAATCATGTTCAAAAGAGCAGAAGTATATTTAAATGTGCCAAAGTAAATAGTTGGGAAGTTAATACTTTCAGAGGAGTGCTATAAATTGATTAACATTTCAGTATTCATTGTATGCTTACCTAGCAAAGGTATGTTAAGGGTAGGGAATGCAGAGGGACCTGGGTGGCTAAGTCAGTTAAGCTCCAGCTCTTGATTTTGGCTCAGGTCATGATCTCAGGGTTGTGAGATCAAGCTCCGCATGGTGCTCTTCCCTGGGCATGGAGCCTGCTTAAGATTCTCTCTCTCCCTCTCCCTCTGGCCCTCTTTTCTCTCTCAATCTCTCTCTCTCTCTCCCAAAAAAAAAAAAAAAAAAAAAAGACTAGGGAATGTCGAGATTGCAAGAAAGGAGAAGAACCAATGTAAGCATTTAGAATAAATAACAATAATAAAACAACATTTGGCATGTAAATGGTAAAGCATAATGAAGAAGAGAAAATCATTCTGAGAGCTTTGCTTGGAAGGTCGATGAAAGAATGGTGATGTTTTCTGAGTTCAGGAAGATTAGCATAAGAGGAGACTTGAAAGGAAATGTGAACATTTCTGTCTTTCTATGCTGATGTTGATTTAGCTGGATTATCACCTGACCTACTGGCTATGTCAATTTCAATTCCAAGTGACTCAGAGTAAGAGCGCAATACTCAATTGAAAGGACAAATTCAAGGGACAGATATTGATCAACTTTGTCTTCTGTTTACTCATGGAAAGAAACAATGTAGATAAGTCTCTGGAAAATAAAGACAACTACAGGAAATCCAGGACAATGGGGGTGCATGATAGGTGTGGGTAGAGTTAAGGGACGTCAGGAGGATGAAGTAAGGCTAATTAGGTGGAACTGAGTCCTGATGCCTCTATTTCTGAAAAACCAGCAGGCAGTTGGAACTACAAGGAGATTTCATTTGTCTATTAAGAAACTTAGATGCTCTCTTTTATCAACACTAAGATAAAGAGTATGTTTCAAAGAAGATATATCATAACATATCAAGAAATATTTTTAAGCTATAAGAATGAAATTGATCAAGCTAATAATAGGTTGTAAAATAAATCTGAAATGATAAGGAAACATGGTTAAGAAACATGGAAATAAAATAAGAGTTGCTATTAACATCTACTCAAAATGAAGTACATATGACATAATACTAAGGAATAAGTATATATATAATTCTCAATATATAACAACAACTATTACACGTGATGGGAAAGAATGGGGATGTTATCTTCTCACAGTATTTTTATTAAATAGGAAAAGTACATCCAGACTTACATATGTATTTTTGGAGCTATTATGAAGATAGACCCATTTTAAAAAAGCAAGTAGCTCTTTTATATGACGAAGATAAAAAGGATTTTTGAAAAAAGAGGAATAATTTACAGAAAGATAAAAACTGCAGGCAGAACAATGAGTACCTGTTCTCCTTACCTGCTGAGAACAAAACAAGAGAAAATAGGCTTACATTGTAGACAAAGGGATTTCAATTTTGTGTAAGTTAAAACTTCCTAACTAAAAGAGTTTTGAAATACTGGTTGGGTACATTTTTGGTTTTTGTTTTCAAAATTATTAAGTAGAGGGGTGCCTTGGCGGCTCAGTTGGTTGAGGGTCCCAGTCCTGATATTGGCTCGGGTCATGATCTCAGGATCCTGAGATCGAGCCCCGAGTTGGGTTCCACGCTCAGTGGGGAGTCTGCTTGAGATTCTCTCTCTCTCCTTCTGCCCCTCCCCCCACTTGCTTGCATGCTCACACACACATGCGTGCACTCTCTCTCAAATAAAAATAAATAAATCTTTAAAAATTATTAAGTATAAGTCTTGATTCTCATTTATGATTTTAGCAATGCCAAAATTACATAAGACTGAACTCTGCATGAGCTTGCTGTCACGTTCTTAATATTGGTGTTGAAGTATATAAAGACTTCTTATGCCAAGAATGCTGACCAACTTATCTGTGTTAATTTTAAACAATAGAGCAAATGATCTTTAATTGTATCAGGAGAATTTGGTTAACTATGGAGAAGAATTTCCTGCTGGAGAGGAATGTTAAGCATTAAAATGAAATCCTATGGGACCAGGTAATAATAATAGAACACAGGCAGATGAGGTACAGCTGTATGATGGTTGAATAGGGATTCACTGCTCAACATGTCAGCCAGGTGTGCCCAGAGAGGCCAGTTCAAACACCAATCACCATCGGAGTAGAGGGCAAATGAGAGAGTGAGGCCTTATGGTATGAGAAATGGCTTGGGATCACTTCGGGTCTTTCAAACCCATGCTAGACTAACAAACCAGTTCAGGGCTAAAGCTGTTGTGTTCACTTTGTTCAAATCTCCCTCCAAATCAGGAAGACTTCTAGGACAGGTGAGTGTTGACCGCACTGTTACGTGAGCACTAGGTAACAACTTCACAAGCATTATCTTATTTAATCACTACAAGGAACTTGATAAGGAAAACGAAGGAGGTATTACTGCAATTTGCATTTTGCAAAAGAAGATGTTGAGACTTTGGATATCAGAACCTTACCCAAAATCCCATAGCAGGTAAAGCATGTCAGTCTTCCTCTAGAGACCATATTCTTAATCATTATTCTATATACTAATTAAATTTTATTTTGAAAAACAGCAAATTTTAGTAAGTATGGCTTAAACAAGACAAACTATCAGACTTTGTTAATTTGTTTACAGTTATTGATTTATTTAGGAATTATAAATGTTTAGAGATATGTAATTTCTCATTAGTAAATTATTACATGTAGTTACTGATAAAATGTCTAATTTCCTTTTATGTTATGCTAATTTCAGATTTTTAAAAACCTTATTAAAATGCATTCATTATTTGCTAGAGTTAAAAGATTACTTGTCTCCCCTTATGCATGAGAAAATGGAACAATCCTCTTTTCTGACAATTTTTGAAGTAACTGTGCTCTGGAGGAAAAACAAATTTCAATCATATAAGATTTGCCTTTCAATAATACATTTATGTCCTTTATTTGGCCTCCAGTAAAATATGATTATGTTAGATCACATTTCCTTAGATATATACAAATTAGGCATATTGCACAATGGCTAGGAATTACTTTCCTAATGTTTCACAATAGCTAGAATTAATTGAAATCCTTTAGGGTATATGAGGCCGGAAGTGTGTCGTATTCATGGTATAGTAGGAAATAATTAGATCTGTAGTGAAGAGACACTCCCAATTAAATCTTTATGGGGAAATGATTCTGAAATTAGCTCTAAGGAAATTGAATGCAAGCAGATCATAGGCAAAAAGCAATACTCATGCATAGTATTAACAAGTATATTTTATATCTATGCATGGAACTATGTTATCTCCTTTTGAATCGGGATATAGATTGTGTGACATATTAGAGAAAGTTAGGTTTATACCAGAAAAAAAACAAACAAACATGGAAAATGTTTTTGTCACAATGGGAGGTAAAGTTAATAGCAACAGTTAATGTCTTACTTGTAATCATCAAATTCATATATATACCTTAATAGGAGAAATTATGAATGTAGTTAGTATTCTAGAATTCATATGAAACAGAGAGACTGATACTGAAATTTCTTTTTATTTCAGTTTTATTGAGATATAAATTGACATACAGTGCTACGTAAGTTAATGTGTCCGGCATAATGACTTGACTTACATATACTGTAAAATGATTACCATGATAAGTTTAGTTACTGTAAGAAAAATCTTGTTAGATTCTGGAAGTTATTTCTAAATCTTTCTGTTATTATTTAATTAATGCAGGATTTACTAGGCCACATGAAAGATACTATGTAAGATCTTCTATTTCTAAGTTGATTGATAAGATTTATAAAATAAAACTGTCTTGAATTCACATGAAACAGGATAAATTTTGAAAAAGTCTGAAGTTAGCGTATGTGTGCAAATACCCCAATTCTTGTCTTATAGCCTTATCTTGGAAGTGCTGGGACAAAATCTCTTTTTTTCTTTCATTTATTTCCAAAAATGTTGAATTAATATAATTTCAAAGTATAAAATGTTTATATAACTCTTGGTGTCACTGAAGCATTGTATATTTGGGAGGGACTTTCCAATTTTATAAATGGGAATATTTAGAGGCAGACAGGTTACATAACTGGCCAACTTTACAAAGTCTGGTTGCTTGCTACACCTTTGCAACGAGAACTGAATTCAGTACTCCTATCTTAGGTCTCTAGTTTGTACACGGAACCAAAATGCTTCCAGTGGGCAGCTGCTTGCTTGTATTTGCCCATCGCTGGTCACGTGCTCAGTGCGTATTGAAAGGAACACTTTCTGAAAGTTAAATTTGAGGACATTTATAGCCATGCTGAGATGCGGCTTTAAATGTTTTTCTGGACCATTACTGACATTCAATTATTGTGTGGAGAGACTGTGGCCTCCAGGTTTTTGCCATAATATTCCAATTATCATTTACATAATGCTTCCAGTGATTGGCAAGGAGGAGACGTCAGTGTTATTCACGTGTGGAATTTCTGTCCTCGATGAGTAAGCTATTACGTATAAAAGGATGCATTTTAAGCAAATTGATTTTCTGGGTAGAGCTTTAGCCCAAAAGGACTTCTCAGTACAAAAATCAAGATCGATAGTTCTAAGCAAAGCTAAATTGAATCATGTCACTGCTTCAATTTTATAATAGTTATAATGTAAGATAAATAATAAACTTGCTTTGGAATCTTTCTTGCTGGTCGTCCTAATTCCAATAACAATCAGTGTGTATTTTATCACACCGCTTGCTGTCGACACCAGAACCATAAGTAGAATGTACAGCAGAGGAGACGGTTGTGACGCGTGGTGACCAAGGGCAGCGTGCCTGACGGGCCTTGTCATCTATTTAACCAAACACCGGTAAAACTCAACTCCGTTATAATTCAACTTGGGATTTATGGATGTCATGTGAAAGAACGAAAATGAAGAGAGCAATTCCTGCCACCATGGGGGAGTCGAGGTTCATATTTGGGTAGCTTTATGTTAGTGCATTAAATTACGACTAATGATAATATTTTTAAAGGAGATGAGGTATCTCCAAAGAGAAAGGGCTATTTGGCTTTAGATAATTATTCAGACAATTCGAGCTTAAATGCACATTTGTTCCAATCACAAATATCTGGGAGAGATAGAATGTTGCAAATCATTAACCGCAAGAAAGAAAGGGAGGTAGAATTTGTTGGGGGCCCCCTGCTAAAATTGCAGGCCTGCCGTGATGACACTTCCATATTCATCAAGCCAGTAAAACAAGGATTTTTCAACTCCTACTATGCTAGGGTGTCTAAGTAGCCCCAATTTATGCTTAAGAGAACAAAAGCTCAGAGAAGTGAGATAACTTGTTCAAAGTCACGCTTTGAGAAGCGGCCAGGGCGGGTTCCAAACCCAAGTCTGCCTGTCTTCAAAGGCTGACATTCCAAGTCACAGTGCCACAAACAAAGTCTGATGAATAGTATTTGCTCATGTATATAATAACACACGTGCCTGCAGCTATTCGTTTTGCTAACTTCCAGGCCCCTGAATTTCTCTGGGATTAAAAAAAAGAAAGAAAAGAGGGAAAAAAAAAAGCAGTTCATTTTTCAAATCTTGGCAGGTGCTTATGTCTGGGCCTGAGTACATTTCATTACATTTCACTGTCACACATAAAAGCTTTTTTTAAACTGTAATTTGCACATATTTTTGAAAATTAATTTAATAAAATATTCACTGAAAACAAAGATTAATTACTCCAGGTTTGTCAGCCAACACAACCGAGTGATGACTGTGGTTTTCTTTTTTGAAACAGTTGTTACTTAGACACAAATTATGATGCATTTTTGGAAGCAGATAATTCCTAAATTCATATTAACTGCTTCATAAATCATAGGCCAACTGAAAAATTAATGAAAACGTGCTAACGTGTAGGTGTGTGTAAAAGGAGGCAAATCCGAGGCTAAAAACGAATACAAGTCTCAAGCCCTTTATTGCTTCAGAAACTAGTTAACTCCACCCTGGAGCTCATTAGGAAATACATTTTTGGTAAGAAATTTCCGAAATATTAGTACTTTTTAGTCATGGGAAGTTGTCTAATTATCTCCTTTTTAAAAAGCTAGCTTGATAATATTTAAATATGTAGAAATACCCCGAACTATTTAGTGTTTTTTTAGTCAGAGAGCATTGTATAATTAACTCTTCCTTTTAAAAATTCCTTTGTGAGAAAACTGAAGCATGCAGACTATGCCGAGTTTCTGTTTGGGAAATGAGTGTGTGGCGGATGTTTGAACAGCACCATCTCTGTGTGGTCCCCGATCAGTCCAGCTGCAAAGGGCCCTCCCTGCCACCCCTGGTCCTGATCACTCTATTATACGATGATTCAGTGGCTTTTGCTGTGTACCAGGCATAAGTTCATGTACTTGGGGCGTTATTTCAAGTACTTAGTGAATAAAACAGGGAAGAAAAAATTGCAGGCCCGCCATGATGACACTTCCATACTCTCTTCTTGCCAGCTTTCTGCAAATATATTCTTTCCTACTTTATTGCAATGACTTCCCTTCCTTCTAATATTCCTTAAATGCAATGTTCTTGAAGGCTTTCATAACATCCTTCTCTCCATATATGATTTTCCCGAGTAAACCTCAACCATCTCCTCTAGTTTGGTCTGTCTAGAAATCTCTGTCTTCTTGCCCTGGCCTCTCCTGCACTCTCAGTCCATGAGTCTCGGTGTTTACGTAAGTCCATCTGGAAATCTCAAAATCACGTCACACACAGCGTGTCCTGAATTAAAGCGTGATTACACTTCCTTCCCTTCCAAGGAAACCTCTCCTTAGTGCCCCTTTTATTTCCTAGTAACATCATCACTGACCAAGAAGTCACCAATATAAATGTCTATAGTCTGAGTGATTAATAGCTCAGATTTCCAGACTCCGGCAGCCTGTGTTTCTATTCCAAACTTTGCCAATAATTAGCTTAGTAATATTGGCAACTGACTTAACCTATTGGAGCCATAATTTGCTTATCTGTAACTTGAGGATTAAGGGTGCTAGAAAGATTGACAGAGGTGATGTGATTAAGAGTTCAGCACCTCGGAAGATATAAATAAAAAGTAGCTATTGCTATTGGTTTTCCCTTTATTATCATATTTTTATAGCTACCACTACTCAGTCATTTCAAAGTGTGCTTGGCAAAGTCCTTGGGTGTTGCAAAGCCTTGGGGGGCTGCTTCTGGCTTTGAGTGGGTCTTACAATACAATTACATCCAAAGTAATTTCAACCAGAGCACCTCTGACATCAGGTGATTTATTTAATAGAGTTTAGTTTTGAATTTTGATTGGAATGGATTCTACTCTCGAACACAATTTTACAAATCAATGTACTCCTAGCGATGCTCCTTTGTTTTTCTATTCAAATCTACTCTTTCAAATACTACACTTGAAGAGCCAAACTTCCCACTTGGCACTGAATTTTTCCTTAGCTCAGTCCTTTAAGTGTGTACATTTGGCTCAGAGCTGCTATCCTGAAGGATGAATTCTCCCGAGAAAAATTCTACCTTTTGTGAAAGGTAAGCATGCTGTGGAATGTAAGGGGGGTGACATTGCTGGCTCTCCCTGATACTGCTCTAGTTAGATCGAGCTAGACCTACGCCATTAATTAAAATGAGGCTCCTTTCGTCTTTAATGCATTCGCACATTTGCAAAGCTACTGGTCTCCAACTGCAACGCACGCTCTCCTCCCCCACAAAAAAAAAAAAAAAAAAAAAAAAGAAAGAAAGAAACTTGTGAAGAATGAGCCAAGAATAATGATTAGCTTTTTGACATATCAGTTTCTAATGAACATGTTATTTATTTTGAAATGCCAGTGGCATGTCTGTTTTTTTTTTAAGATTTTATTTATTTATTTGAGAGAGAGAGAGCACAAGCAGGGGGTGGGGCAGAGAGAGAGGGAGAGGCAGACTCCCTGCCCGCTGGTTCCCAGGACCCTAGGATCATGACCTGAGCCGAAGGCAGATGCTTAGCTGGCTGAGCCACCCAGGTGCCCCACCAGTGGCATGTCTATTAAATGAAAACCTCCATCATTGTTTCTAGCATGCCTGTAATATCTCGCAGTGCAAAAATAATGTATATGGAGCCAAACTTTACATGCTGTATTGAATGTGAATTCATAGATAAGTTTAATAGTTAAATGAGTTAAAGGCAATGAGCAACTGATGTTTATATATACATTAATTATAAACCAGTCAAAATACAGATATGTGAAATTAACATTTCATTTCTTTCTATTATTAAATGTAATTTACAACTTGAGCCCCTATTTCCGGCTCACTCAAGTTTCCACTAAGTAAACTTAAATTAGTGTTAGCCATTTCTGGTTTTTACTCCAGCAAGGGATGTCCCTCTCGTCCTCAGAATACATCTAAATTTGAAGGTTTGTGTTAACTACACGATTTGGATGCTGCATAGATGGTGAGAATGCTGACACTTTCTTGACCATGAGCAACCTTTGGCCTCTTCTAGACTCTGCAGAGATGTAAATCATGATGTTAGGTCATTGGTCTCATTTCCTACAGCATCAACTACTTCCATCCACAGCTGATATTGGCCATCTTGGCCATCATTTCTGTGATTTGTGCCACATACCCTCACTGAGAATGTTCCTCCAGTCACCATAAAGAGGCATTGTCTTATCTGGCATTCCTCTTTCATCTACTTTGGTCTCAGCTGGCTCTCTAGGAGGCCTGGAAAATATTCACAAAGATTACCAATGTCTTTCTGGAAAAATGGAAGACTTGGAGATCTGTTTCAGGTCTTCTTTTCCTAGACCCGTCCCCTCTCACTTTCTGCTTTTTGATGAGGACTCGTGTTGGTACAGGGAACTTTCATGTATTTCTTTCTCCTTGGCTCTCTGGCTTCCCTGCTCTTATTATTCCTCAGGTGCAGAGAATTGGGTTTATTCCTCTCTAGCCCATGACACTTCATCATCATTGATCCCTGCAGAACCTTTCTGTGTTATCCCAAATCCACATTTCTATGAATAGTGTTTGATATATATCCTTATAGAAACGTATCTGTCCTGGTAATATATGTACTGTATTCTTGTGTATGTGTTTTTAATTTTTATAAATGGCATTATGCTATGAATCTCATCATATATATATGTACATATATATAAACATAGACTTTAAGTTCTAAAGTATATCCATGTTGCTGTAGGAAGATCTAGTATTTGTTTCTCCCTACTTCATAATACATATCTATCACATTTTAGTAGGTTGAACTCTATGAAACTGATATTTTTCTTATAGTAAAAATGGTCAAATATTAGCAATTTCATATGGTTCAACTTAGACTTACCCATTCCCCTGGTGACAAACATCTAGGCTGTGGCCAATTTCCTGCAAACACAAGCAGTACATTGGTGAGCATGCTTGTGTAGCCGGCATATAGGCCAAGAAATGAGACTGTTGGGTAGTACTCACTTCATGTCATTAAGAACTGGCAAATTGTTTTTGAGAATGGCTATACTACTTCTCTGGAAGTCATAGGATAGTGCCATCTCAAACATCACCAGGGTGGCAAGAAATATGGGGTACCTGGGTGGCTTAGTGGTTAAGCATCTGCCTTCGGCTCAGGTCATGATCCCAGGGTCCTAGGATTGAGTCCCACGTCAGGCTCCTTGCTCAGAGGGGAGTCTGCTTCTCCCTCTCCCTCTGCTGCTTCCCCTGCTTGTGCTCGCTCTCTCTCTCTCTCTCAAATAAATAAATAAAATCTTAAAAAAAAAAAAAAAAGAAAGAAAGAAATCCCTATTACTACTGAAACTCTCCAAATCCATTTGGGGTATTTCCCCTTCTCTATAAACCAGGGCTTAGCCAGAAGGGAGGCCACTCTGTTCTCTGTTGATGTCAGGAGTTGTGTGGATTGGCAATTATAATACAAAAAGAAACCTTGGTTAATATTACTATGTTATATCTCATTATATGTGGCCTCATGTAGAATCAAATCCCAAACTGAATTATTTTAGTCAAAAAGGAAGGATTGAAAGTCTAAACCACAGAAAACACAGATACATTTGGAATAAAAAATATTAGGAGCTCAAAAGGTAACAGGACATTTTCCTTCCTCTAGTCCTTGTCACTTTCTGCCTGTCAGCTTTATTCTCTCTTACTGCTTTTTGGCTTTTTCCACATAGTGGGAAACCATGGTTGACAGCTTCTGAGTTTTATCCCACAACTGTTTTGTGCCACCTGAAAGAGTTTACCTTTGTCACTTAGATTCATTTTGAAAAATCCCATGGGAGTTGCCTGATATTCCTAGGTTAGATGAGTGCTCATTCCTGGATCACTCTAGTCAGGGTAGGTCTAGGGTCATGTAGGAACATTTTAGTTTTGAAGATGTCATGTGAATGGGGAACAAGTTCCGGGAGAGAGGAAAGGCAGGTTACTTGGCAGGCTTAGAGGCTGAGGAGGAGGCAACAGTGTCAGGGCTACACCACGTGCCGCCGCACCACCAGAGGAACGGTCACGAGGCCATCGCTACTGGAAGGAAGTTCCTGCCAAGCCTTTTCTCTTGATCTATGCTCCTCTTCTACCACCTAACACCACTGTGGAGCTTCTTGGAGAAGGTTTTTCTGGAATCTCTCCTAACACAGAAGTGTCTAACTAAAACCAAAGCCAGAAAAGGGGACTTTTGACCTTGCTGCTGCACAAACCATTGTTAAAAAGGAGATCCATGGAAGCAGTTATATTCCTGAGCATTCCAGAAGAGTTAATACAATGACTCTGCATGTCAGAAATCATTTTCTTCAGGATAGCAGAGGAGTATCTATTTTCTAATCAACAGGTGAACTTTAAACTGGATAAATCCTGTTAATGCTGATGTAAGGTGTACTAATCTTTAAGACACATTTGGGAGGGAAGGTGACTGGGGGGTGAGGCAGGCATCAACCATCAATGACTACACAGGTTCGATCCTCATCTATAGTTAACGGCACAGGTGTATAAAAGGATTGCATATTTTTCTGTATGGCTTCCTCTCTCTCTCTCTGACTGTCTTTTTCAGTGGCTCAGAATAACCTCTTGTGGCCAATTGTGGGTTGAAGATAATTAGCCTTTAATTATCACCAGTTACATTTTCACCTGTTCCACTTGCAAATCCCCCAGAACTTCTAGTTTTCCAATTAGCGTTCTCATCCTCCAACAAGCAAGTGTGGGGAAACAGCCTCTCCCTTTTGGAACTAACTCCTTCCCCACTAACCTTTCAAGTTGTATTTTAGCTAGTGTAAGAACACCCTGGAGAGGATCGACTTATTTTTATTTGCAATATCTGTCTGCAGAATCTCAGATCAAATGTGTACCCTCAGTGCAGTAGCTGAATCCAGGTAGACATTGGGAATACCATCTCTGGGGAGATCAGGATCATGAACATTACGGGAGAAAAGAACAGAAGAATTAAAGTTTGCTCAAAGAGGCAAAACCTTATTTGCAATCTACAGAAGAGTTTTCTGTTTTTCTTTTTTTTTGGTTGCAGATGGATAAAAGTCAAATGCGAAATAGTGGAGTGGGGAAAAAAATTCCGAGAGTAGTTTTTCATCTCCTATCGGGGGACAGAGTCTTTATGTCATTCAAGCAAGAGACAGAAAGGACCCTTGGCTCACACTGAGGAAGGTGATGGTGGTGTAAGCTCAGAAGGAGTAAAATAAATAAATATACAAATGGGTGAACAAACTTACACAGTTGAGAAGAACCCATCGGCAACAAGCTGGCAAATGTAAAATAACACATTCACTAATCCTCCAAAGGAATAGTGCAAAGGAGAAAAGGGGTAACTCACATCACAGACCTTTTGAGTTTCTACACTTCCGTTATCATATGGTGTCATATACACGTGAAGGGAAAACTACAGAGAATCCTTTAGAAAGGCTCCTTGGGAAATACATACTCATCGGCATGCTAATCGTTTATCAGGATGTAAATAATTTGACGATAATGTAGCCAGGGTCCCCAGAGTAAATAATTTCCTTTCCATTACTGTGTAGGACACAAATACCCATACTATTTTCCTTGAAAATTACAGTACTTATTTAATACATTTTGATCCCACTGCAAGTTTTGTCTTATTAATCCACACTTTAAAGCAGGTAAGTGGAAGAGGTTATTTTGCCAACTCACGGATGAAGAAATAGAAGACAAAGGGTCAGCCTGGTCACAAGAATGAGTCAAATATATACAGTATCCAGGGTTCCTAGGCTACTGATTTGGCATACTGTTCACTAGTTCTTCATGAGAGTTTTAACTAACTTGTCACACTTCATTCTAATTGTAGGAAATTAAAAAAAAAAAACACAGTTAAAGTGTTATTTGGCCTAGTATCAAATAATGTAGTATTAAAATTTAATGTCATAGATAAATAAATAATCAAATCTTGCACCTCGCAGTACACAAGTTATTGAGACAAGTGTCTTGAGAAACTCGTGTGCAAGGAGTTATGTGTGATATTCCTTTTGAAATGGCAGGATTTGCAAGTTGCACAAAGCAAATGCGGTGACATGACTCAATCCTCCAGTTTTCAGCATTTTTATTCCTCAAGTATGGGGGAGGAATGATTTTCAAGGAAGAGGGAAGGAATAGGGGGAATGGAAAGAACCAAAAGATGGAAGAAGTAAGAATTAAATAACACCTGTTTTTGACTGCTGGACTTACTTGCCTTGCCCATATAAGCTATTAATTTCAAATGAGAGAGTAATCTGCCTAGGAAGGTAATGAGTTCATATAGAGTTTTATTATTTATATTTGAAAATGCTGCAAAGGGGATGACCTTTTGTAGGCCTGCATGTCTGTCTTCTGCAGTACTTCCTACAGGGGCTCCATGAACTTCTGACCTGGAGGAGAGCAGGGCTGCCGCTTACAATCAGCCAGCACCATTGGCTGCTACTGTGGGCTTCACTGCTTACACAATCCTGTCTCACAGACAGGACCAACCTTCTTCTCATTGCTACATATCCCACTGTTTGGGCCTCCTGATGCTTTTGCTTCCAGGAAACCAGTGACTTTGTTGCCTGACACAGTCTCTTTAGCTGGTCTTCAAAAGTACGGTTTCCAGGCTTCTTTGGAAGTGGTCTAACTTACCTCCTAATACATCAGGAAACACCTTGAAGTTCTCCAAGCAAATAGTGACCTTGGCAAGTAGAGACTTAGGTTTCTCGACATCTCACGCCTCCAGAGAAAATTGACCTTTGGTTCACATTAAATATTTAATATGTGATCTTGAACCTTTGTGGTGAGATAGACTGTTATTTCCTGGAGTATTTGGACAACTTGAAATATTTGGACAACTGAGACATCTTGTATAGTTGACAGCAGCAAGAATTTAGCTTGGAAAAACAAAGGCTTGGCCTCCACTTCCTGATGTTAGAAGAGACCCACTGTCTGAGAAAGAGGGTGGTCGTTGAGCTTAACTGCAACGAGCTGAGGTTGAAGGAAACATCATTCATACTGAAGGGGGAGTAGACAGGGCTTCTGGTGTTTTATTGTACTGGGGCAACCCACACTCAAACTTAGCTGTGAAAATCACAAACAGAGCAAGTGAGAATTAAAACATTATTAGGAATTCCGTCTTTCTAATGGGAGAGTAATTGCAGAAGGCAAATCCAAGCCTGAAATAGTAAATCCCGGAATATGGGCTCAGCAAAGGCTGGGAATGTTCTTCACATTTATATGTTTTTATATCCCAAGCCTCTCAGACGTGCCAGGCAAGCAGGAGACACCTGGGCATAGGCATTATGGTGAAGTTCTTAGTGGTAAGTGAGCTTAGGGTAGGATTATCTTTGTGGTATGGTTTTTTTTAAATCGAGATACAATTGACACATAACATATTAGTTTCAGGTGTACAACATATGATTCGATATCTGTATATAGTGTGCAACACAGTGTTGTAGTTTGATTTGTCATACTGGGTCCCTGTCTCCCAGCAGTTGCTTTCATTTTTACATTGATATGTATCCATATATGTTTGTGTGTGAGGAGGAATCCATCAAATACCATGCTTCTAATTTGATGCTGTGTATTGTTCATGGCATAGAACAAGGAAGACTGTGTTTCCTATTCTCAGAGATTGAAATTATTTGTTCATGGAGAGACACTCGTGACAGTGTGTCCAAAAATTGATTAGAACTGTACTACTACTAACACCTACAGTTAATTGCTGACTTATTATGTGCACTTATAAGTGGCAATTATTTACATTTATTATCTCTTTCTGTTATCACAACATATCTGGCGTTTATGGCTGTGATTCCCAAATGGCAGGTCAAGGCAAACTCACAGAGGCAAAGGGCAATGATTCTCTAGAAAAATACAGTGACATCAGTTGGTCACTGTACAAACCAGTATCTCAAGATAGTCCACAGTTTTGACATTAGATTGCTACAGTGACATCATGTCTTTCTCTGACATCATATCTTTGTGAAGCTGGATTTTCAGTGGTTACTATAATAAAAACAAAATGCTACACAACATGTCACGTGGAACAGGAAGTGATGGTCCAGTATCTACCATCTTCGGAATCAAGAATTTGTGATATTCCCAGTAAGTACTAAGTTCTTAGGATGTAAATACATATTGCATTTTTGTGCTTAATTAGCTAATAGATAGAACCTGTTAGATGTTTCTTTTGCCCCGGAGGTGCTGTGATAAAATTACCAAGACACTGAGTGTGCCTTGAATGAAGAATATTTGCATTAGTAGGTCAGTTAGGACTGCATTGGCTATAAGTAACTGACTCTGAATTATGGTTATTAAAAAATAAGAGGTTATTTTTTCCCACATAACTTAAAATCTAGGGGTAAGCATTTCAGTACTATTGTGGCAGTGAAATAAGATAATAAATGCTGTTTCTTTCTGTCATTCTATATTTCCCCCCATCCCTAACAAGCTATCTCATGATCCCTCGGTCAAAATATGGCTGCTTTTGCCCAGGTGGCTCCTCCGCGTTCAAGGTAAGAATAAAACGGGGTGAGGGAGGTCAGGGACATCTATCTCAAGGATAAGGGAAACAGAAGTTTCCGCATGAGCCACCAAGCAGATTTCTGTTTATATAGTATTGGCCAGAACCGTTTGCATAGCCACTCCTTGTTGCAAAGGTGTCTAGGAAAGGGGGTTCTTACCATTTCCTGTAGTGAAGGCAGGTGAAGGGATTGAGAAGGGTGCTTTCTTACTTAGCAACAATATCTGCTTCAGTTAGGTATTGCCAATTTTAGGGTTATGGTGGCTTATTTTAGAAGGGGTTAATCCTACTAAATGGTTGAGCTGGTATTAAGTTCAAATTTCCCTGTTCCCTAAGGGCATGTTTTTCCAATTATGGTTAGGTGCCACATCTACTTTTTTTATTTCCCTTCCAATTCATGACCTGTTCTTGGGACACTGAAGCATTCCATGGGGTTGAAGGAAGGGCTGCGTTAGGTCAGAGCATAGGAGCTCTGAAAGCCAAGCAAAGAGCTTCGGTTTTGTGTAACAGGGCAGAGGAAGAGACGATACTTCCTGAAGTGAACACTGGTGTTATAAAATCAGTATACGAGAAAAGTCACACTGGAAACAGTGTGAGTGTCGTCATAAATATGTGTACATCGTTGCTTTGAGGCTATCTTTTGGCACACTCATTGTCCCAGGGTTTCTCCTATGCTTTCTTACTCTACTGGCAGAAACATGAAATTAATAATACGATGAATTTTTTGTTTCCTTTTCTCTGTCATTGGGAGGCAAAAAATTTCTTAAACGTCTTCTAGGAGTTAAACCCATAATGATAAAATATGTTTCAAGGCTTGGGGCCTTTTCTTAATAGACACCTCTAACCTGGTTACTCAGAGACAAAGACTTGATGTGGAAATGGAAAATAATTCTCTTCAGATTCTTCTCCTAAGAATCTGAGGCCCAGTATTTGCAAGAAATGAAGGAGAAGAGAAACAGTTGAGACCTGTTAAAAACAAAAACATTTTTGTTACCAACTATTGAGCAATGTTTCATTCCAAATATAGTGACATTAGATTCGCCTCAAGTGTAGGATGTGGGATTGCACTTGTTCAAGTATTTCATTTGGCAGCAGCACAGAAGAGAATATAATTTGCCAAGAAATGCTTCACTCTGTCTCCCTTCGTAAATGGAGAATTCATTATCAATAAGAAGCTGTACAGGTGATCTATTCACTCAGTTACTATGAGGAGTGTGCCTCAGTGTTTATTACACGTCCTTCTTTTGCCAGGTTTTAAATTTAGTCATAAAAATTGGATAAACTATAAAAATTGGAAAAACAAAGATGTTTTTGTCTTATAAATCCGTAACTTGAAATGACCTGCATTTTCCCAGGGAGGAATTGTCTTTGGCTTAGAATTCTTTCAGCTTAAAGGAAACCCATTTAGACAACCAGGGATACTATGCCAATATCGAAGTTTCCTATGTAGAGGAAAAAATCCATTACTGTTAGCCCTTCTGATTGATTAATAAATTATTTTTTATTAAATATTCCCCATGACTTTAGGTTGCACTGCAGAGTAATTGTCTGATTGATTATACTTATTCATAAAACGGTATGTTTTATTCGTGAAACATACATTAATTAAAGACAATAATATTTAAAAATGCAAAACATGGTGATTATACATAGCCATGCTGCTTTTGAAAAAGCAAACCTACTGTTTTCAAATTTATAGTTGCTGACATTTTTTGTCACAGCATCGTATTGCCCAGCAGCACCTTGCAAAGCAGTTAATTACTCTTTTGAGCGTACAAAAACCCTGTACATAGCCTTGACAAAGGAAGGAGGACCCATGGGTAAAGGTGTTTCTCCTGTAAGAGACACAGACCAGCATTGCTTATGTTCCCAATTGGCCGTTTTGATGAGTGGCACCAGATGACACGTGAGTCTTCTGAGAATGAAAGGCAAGAACTGAAATAAATGTTCCTCATAATTTTACATTATTTGAAAAGTCATTAGTCATTTCAGAAATCATGATTAGTATGAATGACTTTCCAAATTGACAAAAGCTTATGATTCATTCAATTGAGATTATTGTGTGTTTACTTTAAACCAAATACTGTACACCTGCTGAATAGACCATGGTGAAAAAGGTTGACATAATCCCTGTATGTCATGGGCTTAGAGTATATAGCAAAAAGAATGAAATATGAAAAATATTATGACAAGGGGAAGTGTGGAGAAGTTGGGAAACAAAAAGAGACAATAACATAGTCTAGAGGAATTTATGGAGGGCAGAGAAATCTTTGAGGACAAATAGAAGCCTGAATCTGTAGCTAGCCAGCTGAAGTGTTTGTGTGTGTGTGTGTGTGTGTGTGTGTGTGTGTGTGTGTGTGTAGGTAGAAGGATGTGGGTAGGTGTAGGGGAAAAAAGAATATATGCGGATTCATTAACACTGCTAAGATTGACAAGATTGGACAAAGAGAACATTAGTTGACTTTTGAAATACTTCATATCAGAGATTGAGATGACTTGAAGTATGGTGAGAACTCAAAACATGATAAATTGGATATAAAAGGCAAGAGGAAGCCATTATGAGACCTTAGTTTATGACTCAACTAGCTCAGCGGGGCCTATCAGTGAGACAGAAGACAAAGAAAGAGCCGGTTGGAGAGTAGATGAGAAAGTATGCTCAATTGGGTGTTTGTTGAATTTTAGAAGCCTAGAAGATAATCTAAGTAGAAGAATCTTTGCAGTAGGTTACATGTCTCATGCTCAGAAGAGATGTTTAAGTTTGATATAAATATTTTGGAGTTATCAACATATCAATCAGCTAGTGTGTGAAGACCCCGTACATGCAGACAGAATCTTCCAGAGAGACTGTGTAGGTTAAGAAAAGGATAAGACCCAGGCTGTAACCTGGATGAACATGAACATTAAAAAGATCTAGTTACAAGTGAAACCTAGTAAGGAGACCAAGTTGTACTAGCTAAAGAGATACCTTTTCTGAAAAAGAGTCACGAAATTTAGTAAACGTTGACAAACTTTTTTCTGCAAAAAGTCAGATAGTAAGTATTTTAGGCTTCATGAGTCATGCGGTCATCATCCCGACTATTCAACTCCGGGATTAGTCAATGCTTCCAAATGGTGCCCAGGGAGGCAGTAGGATGAGGACTGAAAAGTGTCCATAAAGTTTAACGGAACCAGTCAGTGGTGATTCTGGTGAGCGTACACTTTCTGTGGAGTGTTGCAGTGTCTTGAGGAATGAATGGGAAATGAGAAAGAGGAGGCAGCATGCAGATAAGAACTATGTGAAAACATTTACAGGAGGGAAGTAGAATTGTAGCTGAGGGAACTTGGGGCAGAGGAAGATCTTTAATTTTTTTGCTTTTTTTTTGTTTTGTTTTAAAATGAGAGTCCTAAGTATATTCAAATGCCAAAGTGTAGAAGTCAGTAGAATGGGTGAAGGGGTTCAGTTTTCTGAGAAGGCAGAAAGAGTGGCTAAATGAAGCAGATAGAGAGAGATTATTCTTCAGCTCAACGGAAGACACAACACATCCCTTATTTGTCATAAAAGGGAAGGAAAGGAAGGAATGTTTGTAGTTTGGCAATGAGAGGTAGAGAGAGTTCCCTATACTGCTTTCTATGGAGTAGGAATCTATTCATCTGTCAAGATAAGGGGCAAGATCATCGGCCCAAATATTTCAGCAGAGTGGAGAAGATATAAGTTGAAGTAAGAAAATACGAAAAGGAGTCCTACAAGAGTCTGGAGGCAAATTAATTCCAATGACACCAATCGGCTAGATTGTGTGATTCCCTCCCCACTCCCAATCCTCACCATCCAGGATACAGATATGGATAAAATGGACCGTTGGATCAAAATAGGGAGGGTCTTCTCCAGGCAGATGTGCTGAAAAATCCTGAGATCTGATGAAACAAATGAAAGATATTGGAAAGAAACTAAAGAGATGTTGAAAAGGTAGATTGAGTAACCTAGATAGGGAAGAGGAGAGGATTGGCAGGTTATAAATTAGACACACAGATGGTGTATTAGAAAGATTATCATGTAGAAGACTAACTGACCTCTAAGGATTCAAAATAAATATGCACAACCATTAAAATCAGTAAACGTCTCTCTCCAACCTTTACCCAGAACACTGATACTATCTGCAAGGGCTTTTCAAACCCAGCCTTCACCAATAGGGCCCAGTTAATGGTGATACACACACATAAGGTTCATTGAATGTACCCTTGTAAAAATTTCTGTGCCCTTATTGGAACATCAGGAACCAAGTTAAGAAAAGAGACAAAGAGAAAGCCATGCAATAAATTATAGAAGAAATAAGTAGAAAATATTTGAGAGTAGTTGTCACTACCGATGAGAATGCTGCAAAGCAATTTTTCATACTTGAGAAAGAGCTAACATATCAACTATATAGTTGTGAAAAAGACATAATCACAAATACGTGTTTTAGGGGAATCAGAGGGACTTTGGTCACTACTAGACAAAAATTATTTAAAAAAATCAGTATCTGGCATTTCAGGAAAATAAGCAATTTAGGTCAAAACACAAGCAGGTATAAATGTAAATAATATCTGAGACTACTTTAAAAGAAACTAATATGAAGGCATTTGCTAAATTTCTACTAATAATGTCTATTATTGCAATTGTTCCCCTCCATTGTGTCAGTAAATGAGTACTTTCTCTCATTTTAATTTAGAGTACTGCCTTGCCTTCTTGACTGTTTTAATAGTTCATCTTGTAAGTATTTGATTCCCAAGCACTGAAAGAATGTTAGCAGCGGGTTACATAAAAGTGTTTAAAAGTCATTAACATCTGTGACGTTTCCGATTAAGAAAATATTTACACCAAATTAACTCTCCTTCTCCAATCACACAGAGAATATGTCATTCATATATATACACACACATGCATGCACACACACTATACACAAACATGTATACACACATATCTGTGTGTGTGTGTGTGTGTGTGTGTGTGTGTGTGTGTATGTATTTGCTTGTTTTTCCAAATGTTAAGAAAGATTTCCTCCTGCCAGGAAAGGATTATATTTCACCAAGTCCTCAGTTCACTTTAGATCATTTTTTTTTTTTTACCTTTTCACTCCTTTTTAAACTTTAAGGTACAATTTAACTCTAAGTCACGATGGAATAAGTTAATGGAAATTATTTGAGAACAGACAACCAGATCCTTTTAAAAAGTTAACATGAACGCAGAACATTCAAAAACACAACACGAGTTCCCGGGAGCGGTGGCTTCCATCAAACACTCCACTTGCGAAACGGTGACTGCGGAGGGGAACTTGAGTGGTCCCGCTCATTTCTATGTCGATGATTGATAGGGTGACTTCATGCAGGACACGAGAAAGACAATTTACTGGCTGACAAAATGTCAGCCTCTATATTTACATTTCCCCACTAGGAAAAGCAGCCACAGCACTTGGGGTTTTAGTTTCTAGTTTATTAACCTGCTGCATTTCACATGAAAATATTTTCAATTGCCAATTATTTGTAATAACATGCAGTCTTGTTTTAAGAACAAAGTTTAATTGCTTTTAGCACAAGTTCATCACCGAAATGTTATTTAAAATACAGTCCTCTGTGTTAATTTGGAATATGGTCTGTTTTATTTATTTAATTATTTAAGGGACGACTGCAACCCCATGTTAACAATGTATTTCTTTCCCAAAACCCTAAAAGCATACTTATTTTGAATGAGTGCATGAGAAAAGCACATTAATGTTGAAAGTAATAATTAAGCTGCCTTTAGTCTATCTACAAGCCCAGTCTCATTATAAATAAAGACAAACAAGTGCAACATAAAGAACATTTATTCCTTTTTAATGGACTTTTAAGTTAGTTTCTCAAATTGTTGATGAATGCAATAAAATTAAATTAAATTAAAAGAAATGTCAAGAAGAAAACAAATTTAAAAATTAACAAAGCCCACAATAAATTTGCAATTTAATTTGTCCATTAAAGGTTTTAAAGGGGGTTAATCTTGGCAAAAAGAAAAAAAAATTGACACTATTGGAGTTTAGCAGGAACAATTATTATCATTGCAAATTACTTAAACTATTAAGCTGAGAATAATTCAGAAATATCATTAGCAGTCAAATTACTGAAAAAAAAAACTTGTTTTCTTTCCCTCTTTGTTTAATTTAAACTTAATGTCTGCTTATTCTCACACAAGCAGAAAATGCTGATAAATAATTCCAGAGCATGCCTAAACATCTCCCTTCACAGCTAGCTTCTAATTTGATCTCTGGAGACCCTTCTCGGTAGCTGAATAAAATATTTTCATTTATTCTAGGAGAGCCTTCACCGCCATACGTTTCTAATCTCGAGCTGCTTGGTAATGCCTCTAGATGAGGTCCTCAGCAAATCATTAAACTTGTTCAATAACAACGTTACAAAACACAGGAGATTTGCCGTTAGTGAAACAAAGAAGTTTTTCAAACAGGGGAAAAAAACTTTAATAAGCCAACTTGAGTTTCTAGGGCAAGTTTGAGAGATTATTTAACATTTTAAATTTTCTGGCAAGTCACAGTACACAGAGACTCCAAACTCGCGGCGTCAGGATGGTTCACAAGGGCCATCCTTTCAAGCTGCAGAAGTCCGGTGTGCGAGATGGCTTTGCTGAGAGAACCTAGCGTCCACCCGAGTCCCCCAGCGAGTCTGTGCCCGCGGCCGCAGGCTGTGTGCACGCCCTCCGCTCTGCAAATAGAGGAAACACGGAACTATACATTTGTTTGTTTTTTTAATAAAAATAAATGGTCTGATGATCAGATAATGCAAATGACTTTACCCAAACCTATCTTGGACCATCAGGATACAATTTGATGAAACACGATGTGACCTGTTAATTTTTCCTTGTAGGCTAGGAATTCGTGATAAGCAGTGGTAAGTTGCCAAATAAAAAGAAATGGTAGGAGAATGAAACAACTTTTTAATATATTATATGGGATCAGATTCCACACCGGGATGGGGATGGCATCTGATTGGATGGAAGCAGACAGAGTCTGGGGGAAGTTTAAGGGTTTTAAATCCCAGTGGCCAGGAGGAGGAGGAGGAGGAGGAGGAGGAGGAGGAGGAGGAGGAGGAGGAGGAGGAGGAAGAGTGAGTCACGTCCCTAGACAGCTCATCGGTCTTGTTGTGCTGTTGGATTATTATATTTTTATATTAAAAAACAAACAAACAAACCTCTTTGTAAAAAAAGTTTGTGGAGCCAGAGGTTCCGTGTCAGAGATTTCTTGTACAGAAGGAAATACAAATAAACAAGTACAGAGAGAGAAATAGTAAAGAGAAGGTATTCCCTGTAAGTCTTTAACTTTCCCACTCAAAGTTCCTGGGGTATGAAGTTTCCTTTAAAACAGTTCACCCAATGGCAAAAAAGAAAAAAAAGGAAGTGTTTTATTTAATCGGATTGTTTTTATTTCATGTTCACATGATTTCCTCTGCTACCAGAGCCCTCCGCGCTCTTGAACCCCGGAGTAAACTACGTGTGCTTTTCCTTCACCAACTCTTACCTTCTTAACCTTCACCTTCTTTTGTCAGTCTTTCGCCCTAACAACTTCCTTACCTTCCTTCTTTGTGTAGAATAGAATTTTCAGAAGATCTTAATGTGTATTAGAGCCACTGAGAAGCGCGGAGGGGAGACCATTGGGTAGTCAGTTCCTGTCACCATGCAATACTTATTCTAGAAAGCCCAGGGGAGCTGACAGAGGTCTGTTCGCATGCATGTTCCCTGAGTTAACCTGGCAACGCGGCACTTAGGGCTATTGTTACAACTGAAATAAAAGTTATATTTACTGAATATTAAAAAAAATGAAACATATTTAGACTACAAGGAGTGAGATGTTAGTAAAAATGGAGAATTTGTCACATTACCTTTAACAAAGTTCAATTAATTAATTATAGCTTTTTCTTTGTTCTTATAATGGTTACTATCCAGATGTAGAAATTAGAAAAATGATCCACAAAAAATTGTACTGGCATACGGACTTGTATGTAGTCATGTACTATGTATATGTGTATATATCGGCCAATTAATACCAACTACATGGCTATTGTTTGGGAAAATATCTTCTAATGCAAAAGGGCTATGATGCCACACTCCTTCAAGGCCCAGCATAGATACAAATACTGTCCTAGTTAATACATGAATTACAACATTACTCTCTGTATGATTACTTTCTGGGAGTTCACTTCCACACCTGAAAATGCTCACAGTTTCATTCACATTATAAATTATTTTTTTCCCTGCTGGTTGAGATATTTTCATGTATTTTGAATTAAAAAAATATCATGGGGAGTTATTTTCACAAACAGACATTAATGAAAAGAAAGCCTGTGTGTACTGAGGGGAGAAGCGTGGGCTGCCTTTGGTTCTTATGCCTCGAGACAAGGGGCTCAGACACCCCTGGGACTTGTGATCATGGCCATGCGGGATAAAGGTGTAGGGATGTTGGCTTCAGACTTCCGAGATGTTGTCTGGGTTTGGGCACAGATCTACAAAGCCCTGCTAGATGTGTGACCTCAGGCAAATTATTTAATTCCCTTTTATTTCAGTTTCCTCATTTGGAAAATGGTGAGAAATGTTCCTATTCTAGTTTGTTGTGTGAATTCATTGAGGAAAAACATAAAAGTACTTCTTTGGCACCTAGAACAGTGTAAGTGTGAAATCATGATTTATTATTATTGTTACTGTTATGGCATGAAGACCTGGTTGCACTAGATGGAGTTATTTATAATTGTTTGATTTGTTTCACACTGACACAAAATATTTCATCATTTACCTACCAAAGTGTTCTAATCATAGGTCGTCTAAATCAACTATTTTCATACTTTTCTGACGAGCCTTCACTGCGTGTATAGCTTAGTTATTTGGAGCGTGTCTGCGGAGATTAGACGGAGATGAATGTGCATTCCGGCTCCTCTGCTTACCGGGCAGCATTCCGATTCTGATTCTACCACCTGCTGGGAGTGTCACTGTAAACTGGAGATACGCTACCTACCTTGTAACCCTGCTACAGGAGTTGAGTTACTTTGCTTTTATAAATACCTTAGAATGGTACATAGCAGGCAGTAGTGTTATACGCTGTAAGAAGTCCCTACCAGTGTGATCTGGAGTCTCTCTGAGCCTCAGTTTTCTTACTTATAGGATCAAAATAATTCTTCCCTTATAGGATTTTGAAGAGAGTTAAATGAAATAATGCATATACGATGCTTATTAATTCTTTTAATTCTCTCTCATGATTTTCACCACTCCTCAAGACAACGCTTAAGAAGACACTCTCCTAAAATATTTTTCTGCTAATGGTTTTTCCACTTTAAGAAATGCCTTCTTCTTTGGCCCCTGTGGAGTAGCTATACTTGCAAGCCTAGCTTCATTTCCATTTCTTGCAGTCCGTACTAACATACTGACATATCCCTTCTTTAATATACTCTTCAAAGGACTGCATCTAGCATGTCGTTTATCAAGACTGACTCCTACTTAGGCATAACAGTACAGCAGAAAGATCATAAGCGATATCATTGGAAAAACTAAACTTTAAGTCATGATGTACTAGGTGAACCACCCAGTTGGGAAAGATAATTCATGTCCCTAAAGCTCTGTTTATTCAAACATAAAACTTATGTTCTATGTTATTGAGAGTAGTCACCTATCCAGTGTATCTGGTCTTGGGAGTGGTAGCAGATTGCTTTGACCAAAAATGGCAGCAATGTCCAAACAAACCCCAAACCAGAGGGTAGGACCTGGGACTGCCTAAGTCAAACATCAAAATTCATCCAATTTATAATAACATCCTGTGTTTTGTACCTTTGAGTTCACAAACCACCTTAAGAGATACATAATGCTCATTTTTCTAGATGAAACACTGTGGCTCTATAAAGTTCGAAGTTCTGTAAACCATTTATTGCTACTTTTACTTTAATTTACCTTGCTACCTCACATCAGGTGACGAACAGCTCAAAGTGCGAGTGAAAAGAAAAGAGGCATTCCACCATTTGGTCTGGGGCATAACAGGGAAAGTTCTAGGGATTAAATTTATCCCAGCACAAACTAAGCCATTTCATTTTGTCCTAAGTTTCTATGTTCACGTGTCATGTTTATCTCTAGAAGTAGAAGACTGCTACATGGATTTACTGTACCCCAGGGGGCAGCTTTGGACATCGTGAACAAGGTCTATTTTTTCTTAACATTCCACTTCAAACCCCTCTGACCATTCTATGAAGTGTTCACCTGCTCTCCTCTTTTGTCACACAACTGAGATTTTATTTTCCTATCTGTCTCCTAGCAATCTTATCAGTGATTCCCATTCACTAGTCTCTAGACATGATGGGAATTATTCAAAAAGATCTTTACAGTTCTTTCCTTTGTCTTACTGCTGGAGGTAGCAATCTTTGCCCCTCCACCAAACCTCCCACCCCTGTTTGCTCCATAGTGCCAGATTCTCAAGATTTTTGAGTCAGACTAAGCCATAACACGGTGCAGTGTATCACCTAGGTTAGATAATGGCAATCATGATGGATTTTTCTTCAATAATAGATCACCCTTAGTGTTATTTGCGATATTTACTATTGCTGAAGGACAGTAAGAGTGATCCTTTCTTGCCATGTGAGCAAATCAAAATTACAACTTCTTGTTTATCACTGGAAGTGACTCTAATTCCTCTGTTGACATCTGTATCATTTATATCTTTTTCCTTAGTTCTGATGAGAAAACGCCAAATAAACCTGTTAGGCTTTAGGTATTCAAAATTGTTTAAAAACATTTCCTTAAGCTTGTCCTGTGGAATTTTAGCAAGTGTTAGCAAAGTAGTAAGCATCTATCTCTGCAGTAGGACATATCAGAGCCTTAATTATGCTAATACTCATTGTGACTCTTCTAGCACTGTTGAGTGTAAGAGTGTCTCCCCATGTTTACTACTATGTTTTACTTTTTTTTGTTTGTTTGTTCACAAAAGCATTACATGAGCCTAGTGGTCCATGAGGCACACTCTGGGAAACAGTATTATATATATTTCAGATGAACTTCTAGCAAGAAATAGGCTCTATTAAAATGAAAGTTGACTGAAAAAAGTAATAAATGTTATACATTTATTTAATATCTGATACACATTTGATACATTATATCTAAGTCTAATGATCTTTCCTTTGAAATTCAGGAAAATTGAATAAATTGTTTAAAGTCAATTAGATTTTCCATGCAGAGATGTGAAGACAGTTGTCTCTGGCTCCTGCGTTTCATTTGTTCTCACTATAGCTGCCCTGATACATGTACCTCAAGATTTAGGAGGCTCATTCCATAAGTTATGGTCACAAGTCCATGCAGGACAAAAAAAGAAGGTTCTAAAAACAAGTCATAGATAGGGGTTGGTGAGGGAGACCTGAACAATTATATTAGAAAAAGTTTCCTTACCTAGGGAGAATCATGAGATCAGAGAGAGAGAGAGCTAGAGAAATTTATTGATTTTTCAAATTTGTTACTAAATTAGAGAATTTGTCACTTGTTCCTTTGAAGAATCAGAGGATTCTTCTGATTCACTTCTCTGTCTGGAGATGCCAGAGTGATTGTAACTCTTGAAATCTCAGTATGGAGGAGAAAGAAGTTTTCTAGCCTTGTTGAGGGTACTGTATAATTTGCCTATGTGAATGAAAAATAGTGAATAGATATATAAATAAATAATAAATAGGGACAAAGTACTCCTTTTAATGTCTATATTTATTAGCCAATTTGTATTTGCTCACATTAGCACTTTACCTTACAAATGGTACTTTTAGCTTTTTCACAATTTTTAAAATAACATCTTAACATAAAAATATGGTCTTATAGGAATTTTTCTGGAGTACTGATAACTGTCCTGCATGGTTGTCTCTATGGCTATCAGTGTCCCATAAGAAGCCGGCAATACCACCTAAATGTAACTAGAATACAAGCTCTCTTAACCACCTCCATGATCTTACTTGTGAGTAAGCTATGCTCTCCAATAGTTCTGTAAATCAAACTCACTCATGCTCATAGACGTTATGGTAGACACAATTCTGAGAGGACTTCCAAGATTCTGACCCCCTGTACATGTCCTATATAATCCCTCCCCTTCTCCAGGGGTGAGACTATGACTATGATGGATTTCATGATGGTGATTAGGTTATGATATATGACAAGGGTGAAGTGATTTTGCAGATGTAGTTGAGGTCCCAAATCGGTTGAATGTTAATCAAAATTATCCTGGGTGGGCCTGACCTAATCAGGTGAGCACTTAAAAGAAATAGGACCGTTCCTAAAGGGAGAGATTCAAAACCTGTGAAATTCTTTTGCCGTTTTGAATGGCCTATGCAGACAGCCATGTGGCAAGGGACTGTGTGTGGCCTCCGGCTGTTGAGGGCAATACCTGGTTGACAGGTAGCAGGAAAACAGTGATCTCAGGCATACGGCCACAAGAAAATAAATTCTGCTAACACTCAGTGAACTTGAAACTGGTCTTTCTCTTGTGGAGCCTCTAAATGAGGATGTAGCTAGCCAATGTCTTAGTTTTGGCTTTGTGAGACCCTGCGCAGAAGATCCAGCTGACCTGTCCCAGACTCCCGACCCACAACATCTGTGAGATAACAAGTATATGCTGTTTTAAAAATCTGCTACCTTTCTGCCAATTTGTTACACAGCAATTGAACACTAATACAGCCACCAAACACTAGTGACCAGACTGCATGCTAGTAAATCCACACGGTCGTGCTCCCTGCAGTTGAGCTCTATGAGTGAGAAGGGTCAGTGACATTTGTTTTCCAAGCCTTTTATGCTTTCTCTGTTTTGCATATAAATCAATGAAATATGAGAGCATGAAGCACAGAAGAGTTGTTTCTGTTAAAACTATATAGACTATCTGGGACAAAACCTTGAATTTAGGAAAAATAACTTCAGGTAAAATTTTAAAAATTAAAAGTTTAAAAATTTTCATTTAAGGTAAAGTTTAGGTTGAAAGAAAGGAACTTCTGTCAAATTAGAGGGAGTCAGGTGTAAAGAGTAGGATAGGAGAAAATACCCCAAGTCGAGAAGGAATCTATAATGAGACCGATTTTCTATACCTTTAAGTCCACTTTGCTTTTTAAAGAGGTGTGAGATAGAGATGTTGCTATCTAGGTAATAAATATATGTATCTTTTTATGTATCCTCATGAAGCAGTGGTATGTAGATATAACTGTCAGGGACCAATTAGGAAACTAGGACTCTCTCAACATATTTCAAAAAAAGAGAATTTAATTAGGAAATTGATTACATAAATCACAGGAGGACAAGAAGCTATCCCTAACTCTGGAGGTACTCGGAGAGAGAGTAACTCTGTCTGGATCTGGGGCTGCCGTACAGGAGGTAGAAGCACACTGGGGCCGCCCTGTGGGTGCCCAGTGAGCGAGTGGCTTATCCAGGTAGGACCTCAAAGCATAGGATCCGCTGGAGATTCCACATGAAGCCGAGAGAAAGGCAGAAACATACCATGCTCTCTCTTCTCATTCGGCCCTCTGGTCTTCTACAGTTCCTCCCAGTGGTTGCACTTGCCCGGAAGCCAGCAAGGAAAGGAGCCGGGGAAATGTTCCCTGCAATAGAAAAGTGGAATAAGGGCAGAGCAAGAAATAAATCCGGGAACTCATAGGCAAATGGCTCACAGAAGTGGTTATTAACTCCATTTCTTAAAGTTGGGTAGTGGATGGCAGAGCTGGGACTGGAAGCAAGGCACTTACCCGCCACATTCTGGCTCTCCACTGCCCTACAGTGAAAACAGAAACTACTATCAATTCAGCAATCACTGACAATATTCCAGAAGAATTCATGGAAAGAACATATTCTACATTCGAAGAGTGAAATCCAGCTGGAGTCTAGAAATACATAATTAATATACACTAGTTAAAATACACTAGTTAAAAAGCCCGAATTTTAGATTTCCTTTATGTTTGGTCCACTCATCCTGGCCTGTTTACAAAACTGCAGGTTAGAATCCCCACGGTGGCTGATATATAAACAGGTAATGAGCAGAACCTACAATAGCGGATGGTATGTGACACTCCTCAGGGGCATAGGCACCAGTCTATGCTTCTCACACTTTGATGCGCCGTCTATAGAAACATTTGTGGGTGTTAATTCTAATGTAGGTGTTGTGCTATTAACGCACCTTAGAATTGTTAAGATAATTGGCCTTGTTCCTTCTCAATTACTTTGTAAGAGTAATTATCTGAGACCATGTTGTAGCAGATCGGTCCTGCAAGAGAATTTGTTTTTGTGTACCACTTAAAATAAACCTGGCTTGTCAAGCTGTTGTTTTACCCATCCCTCTTGCTCTCTTTCAATTTAGAGAGAACTCTCGGAGGTAAACCACAGGAAGATTCACACATGAAAATTCCCTGAGGTCAAAGCTAGTAGCTGTGCCAAGTTGGAGACTCTAGGCATATGACAGCTCTTTGGGAGTTAGTTTTCACGTTGCCTGCCAAATGGGAATTTGAGATAAGCAAGGAGAACATGGGGCTTCTTGCAACTTTACTTGTGAAGGTGAAAAATGAAGATGCTTCTAATTAGCAAAAAAATGGTTTGTAACAACAGCTCGAATTCCAAATCCTGTGGTTGGTAAAGCATACATATGGAGGTATAGCTAGGTTCAGTTGCCAAAATTTACAATCCATTTCCTTTCTGCAGTATTTGAATCCATATGGGTATTAGAGAGATCCAATTATTGTCAAAGCGCCTTCCATATTTATAGGACAAGATAGTTAAGCTTGGGCACCCTTTTAAGATGTGTTCAGGTTTAGTTTCAAAGTCCATAATCCACTTAGTTAAGGCAGAATACTAATAGATGGCTGCTTCAAGGTGAGTTTTTTCCACTCTTAAAATATGATAAAAATTACATGTTGGAGTATCTTAAAGCAATTTGAGAATGAAAATTTTAGGTGTTCAAAAGGAGGCGCATTTTAACATTATTTTAAAATGTTGGTCACACTTGGACTAAAAGAAAATAAATAATCCAGAGAAATAGAGATTTCCTTTAGCTGCCTTCTATAATAAACATGTGTGGATTTAAGTAAGAAAGTAGCAGCAGTAATTACATTTATGAGTGCCCTGATAGGTAAAAGTTTAAACGGTAAATCTTAACTTGTATTAATGTAAATTATTATATTTTATACATACAAAGTATGAGATGAACAGTCGTAACATTTTTGAAAAAATAGGATAAGCATGCCTTAATTTCTTTAGGGATTTTTGGCGATACATATCTTAAAGATACTGTTTCACAATCCACTATAATTTTCAATACTGAGTATTATTTTCAAAAAGGCAAGACATTTCACAATCAGTGGATATTACTGCAATAATTTATTTAGTTCTGCATGCATATTAGTAAACATAACAAATGAACATATCTGTATTTATCTTTGTTTTTCAAATATTTCAATCATTTAGAATTTACAGTAGCCTCCATCATCTGGCATAGGCAAAAAAAAATATTGAGTGGTTTGCACATATTTTAAAACTCAATTATTTTTGCAGAGATTTGTTTTTCCTTAATACTACTCAATTGCTAATAAATAATCTGACTACAAAGGAAGACATCATAAGCAATTATAACTTTATGATCTTATTTGTGAAAATATCATTGATTACTTTCAGTATACTACCATGAACATTAGCAGCTGTTCTCATGTGTATAGTTAGATTTGGGGTAGCATGTATAAAGGCAACCCTCAATTACTGTTGAACTTTTGTAATTGCCTCTTGTAACCCTTTAGGAATCATGTTCTTTCGGGCCAGGTAGGGTTTTGTGAGCTCACTGTCATGTTTGAAGCACATATTAAGCACCTCCATAGGAAAGCGAGAAGCAGCTGGTACCACACAACAGACAACTACTGTGTAATGACTAGGCTAACGTTATTTGGGTTAGGTGTTATTGTAACTTCCTGCCCCGCTCTGTTCATCTACCACTCCTTTTGCAGACATAATTAGATAGGGTATTTCAAGTCAGGCATTCTATTAGGGCCAGAATTTAAGAGCATTGTTCAGTAAAGTTTAGAGACCTAGCATATTTCTGACAAGAAGGAATTAAAATTTATTCAATTCCAGTTATATTTCTGGAATTTTAAAATCCAAGAGTCACCACTTCAATGCCTCTGCTTTATAAGGCATGTTGTTTCAGAGAAGGATGCGATCAGCTTCCTACACAAAGAAAATTAGGTTATTTTGCTGTTCTCCCTCCTTTCCTTTTTTCCCTCTTTCTCCTTTCCTTCTTCTAAACCTTTCTTTTTCTCTCTTTCTTCTTTCTTTCTTTCTTTCTTTCTTTCTTTCTTTCTTTCTTTCTTTCTTTCTTTCTTTCTTTCTTTCTTTCTACTTCCCCCTTCTTTCACCAAAGAATTTGGGTCTTGATCTCCTTCTTTCCTTTTCCATTTAATACGTAAACAGCACCCTATTCTAGAGCAGATGAAGAAATGATGGTCCAGCTTAATTGAAGTTTCTTTTCCCAGGAAGCAGTGCTTAATTAACAGTGAACATTCATTAAGACATAAGTAATCTGAGAAAACAGCGTGCAATAAACAGTAATGATAAGAAGAAGGAGTAGGAGGAGGAGAAAAAAGAAGAAGAAATCAAATTTAACTTTCCTAATATCCTAATTGCTTGGTGCACGGCTATAATATATATCCATTTGTGGTGTACTTTTATTTAGACCTTATTCCTATGAGTGAAAATAAATATTCTCATGGAATATGGGTTTAGGGTAAATTTAGTATTTGCTGCATTTGGCCCACCAATTCCTCTATGAAAATACAGTTGTAAATAAAATATCTCATTTTATATTAATTAATTCATATGTAACAAATGTATACATATGATGTTTCCTTGGTGGCAATCGCTGGGCTGAAAATCCTGCTGTAAAACATTTATGAATTATCAAGCAGGGACTGAAATTTTGGCTCACGGGAAATACCAGATGTGATGATGTAGCGAAGTGTAAAGTTAAAAAAAACACATAAAGTTGTGCATCAGGCTGGTTGGTTTGTTTGTTTAACCATCAAACTTTGGATATCCTTGGGTTGTTAAAATTATTTCACAGGTCCTGGAAAATGAGACTTTAAATTCCCTAATTGTGTGTGTGTGTGTGTGTGTGTGTGTGAGAGAGAGAGAGAGAGAGAGAGAGAGATCCCAAGAGCATGCAACACTTCAGCTTCTGACTGGCACAGCAGTAGCCCAGAGGAGAGAGCAAATGGCTAGTTGGTCCTGTATGTTATCTGGAGTTGAACTATTTCACACTCATTGCTGTAAATGCTAAAAATATGTTCTTTCCTTTTCTTTCTTTCTTTTTTTTTTTTTTCGAAACAAAGAAACTTTCTGGTTTGTTTGTCTACCTGCAGCTATATGGCGAACCTTGAGCTAGGGCATAGGGATGTATGTTTGGAGGACTACTCATTTTTTTATCTGTTTTTTTTTTTGTTTTGTTTTTTGAGCAGGATATTGTCTGAAGTAAGACTTTATAGAAAACAAATGTTACTTTGCATGCACTTCTCATCTCTTTAAAGTCAAGTTATCAGAAGGCATTTCATGGAAAGGAAAGTTATACTATATTCAATCTGTCCATTTTCATGTTTCTCTTCTCTCTGATTTAGGATGAAAGAAGGAGAAGCAGAGAAATTCACACCACTGCAACCAATCATCTTTACCAACCAGAATTTAAAAAGTGAGAGAATTCTAAAATCTTACCTATATTTGGTGTTTTAAATAGAAATCTTATATATTAGCCTGGGTATTTCATATTAAATTACAGAAGGTAATGTGAACAATATATATCAAAATTAAACTATTATTCAAATGTTCTTATAATAGCTGTCTTTAAATGGCTTAACACATTCCTTTTGACTTTTATTATCACAGAAACCTCTTAGTAATGGTTTTATAAGATGATATTTTTTTCTTGCCCAATTTTTAATATTTTTATTAAACACAATTTTTGTAAATTCAAACACTGACAATCCTGATATCCATCTCTAAAAGTACGTAAAGGCAAGTTAGCAAGCTACTTGTGCATTTACCCTGAACATTCAGTGTTTATTTCTTCAGCTACATTCTCTACTCGTTCTCTAAGCAGCTCATATTTTCTCCCAACTTAAAATTCACCGTGTTCCTGTTGCCCCACTTTTCCAACCAAAGACTACCAGTAACTCAAAGTGTAGCTTAAGCCCCGCCTAAGTATCCCTCCCCATTGTTTCAGCTTACATTTTATTTCCCATATCCTTCCACTTTCATTGCAATTATTATCCGTAACTTATCTTGGCCCTTAAAATTTATTACCTTGAGGAGCAATAATAGTAACAGCTATGGTGGATTCAGGGTCTACTATGGGGCAAGAATTGACCTAGTTGTTCTCATAACTAATTCTAAAATAAAGATCAGCCCTGCAAGGTAAGAAGTATTGTTCTCCGTTTTACAGATGAGGAAACTAAATTTCAGAGAGTTAAGTGTTTTTCCACAACTCATACAGTCTGTGAGTGTTAGAACCAGCACTCAACAGTAGGTCTGGCTCCAAAACCCATGTTCTTTCCATTAAAAACTTAAAATATCATGTATTTGTCACGTGAAATAGGCGAAAGATACTGAAATCCAGAACCCAAGTTTTAATTAAAAAAAAAAAAGTCTCTAACTTCCTGGTACACTGCTTTATTTGCTTTAAACCCAGAAGGCTTTTTTTTTTTTTTTGATGGGGGGGCAATGTATGTTTCATCATTCTATTTCCACAGATGAGTTCAATTCTTTTATTTCTTTGAAGTTTTTATTTAAATTCCAGTTAGTTAACATGCGGTGTAATATTAGTTTCAGGTGTCCAATATAGTGACTCAACACTTGCATACAACACCTGGTGCTCATCACAGCAAGGGCCCTCCTTAATCCCCATCACCAGTTTAACCCATGCCCCCACCCACCTCCCTTCTGGTAACCATCATTGTCTTCTCCATAGTTGAGTCTGTGTCTTGGATTGCAGAAAAGGCTGACTTCAAAGGAACAAACTTAGGTAGTTTTATCATATTTTACAATTTATTACTGGCAGAAAAGTACTCACAATGAAGGAATAAGATGTAGGTTTCTGATTTCGTTCTGTTAGCCCAATGGTTTGGGCTAATTTGGGGGTAGCTGTTAAGATTCATGTTTCAAATTTTCCTTTGTGCTCCCAAGTGCTTTGCGATGTATAATGAACTCTCTTAATGGGGAAAAGTTCAGGTAAAAATAGTGGTGGACACATATAAATAATTTGCATTTATAGTCTAATTTAAGTGTACATACAAGTAACCTATTTAATGTTTTTATGACTTACATTGAAAAATAAAGCTAAATAAAACAACACAATTAAGATGATAGGAAACCTTCCTAGTTTTCTGTTTTTCATCTCTAGTAATTCAGGCCATGATAGAAATCAAAGATTCCCTTTGTTTTTTGCACGAAGCCCCAGTGTGAAGGCTCTGTGTCAGTTCTCCCTGTAGCAGAGAATGTTACATGTTAGGAAGAGACTATTGCTCACCAATATCTTGTCTACCTCTTCTTCCTTGGTGCTTTGCTCAATTACATTTCACGCAGGTGAGGCCAAATGACTACTTCTGGTCAATGGAATGTAACTGACAGTGTTAGAAGCCACTTCCAGTTCTGATCCCTAAAACCTCCAATCAGTTCTTTATACTTTTCTTTCCTTGTCTTTAGGACTTAGTGAATGGCAGATCCACTAAGAACAGACTAGGGCCCTGAATGATTGCGTGGAACAGATCCCTTCCCAGCTCCCCAACTGCATTCACTGTGAAGTGAGCAATTAAAAACCCACAATCAAAATCTTTGTTAGTCTTCAGTTAATGAAAATGAGGAGATGCTTATTATAGTTAGCCTACCTTGACTAATGAAAACTGAATTGCAAAGTTATAATAAATTAGGTCTATTGACTGACAACAAATATGTAAATAGCATCCTTAGTTGCTAATTTTCAATGCATAAAGTGACATTTATTGTAAGTAGATCAATGTTTACTATTTGAAAATAATTACTATAGATTTTACTAGCTAATGGACATTAAATACAAATTTGATTTTTACTTAGCCAGAAAGAAATTGGACTAACTAATCATTGCAGTTCCATCTAGTTTATCATTTCTATTTTATCCATTTAAGAAATATTTTGTGAGCATCTACTCTGTCCTAGACACAATTCTAGAGCTACAAAGTTACATCAGTGAGCCACACAGATGACCATCCCTATCCTCATGGAGTTTACCTGTTAGTGGAGAAAGACCATAAACAACATAAACATATGTGTGTGTATACTTAGAGATTCTGACGTGGGAATATCTTGATGGGATTCGATTCCTTGACTCTGGTTGTATCCATATCCATGTCCTGCCTGCAATTTGATTGTTCAGCCTGACGTTGTATCCTGGAACTCGCAAAGTTTCCTCTCGTCACCTTAGTTTGCTTTAGGTTTTATTAATGACAAATACATGATTTCAGATTCATATACTATCTATGATCAATATCTACCAAAGCTTTATCCAAGTTGTTATAAATCTTGGCTAATACATTTTCAGCATTTCTTATCAATTACAGGGATATGGAAATACATATGAAAGCAAACCATCCACGGTTTTACTCACTTTCTTTTTCTTTTCTTTTCTTTTCTTTTCTTTTCTTTTCTTTTCTTTTCTTTTCTTTTCTTTTCTTTCCTTTTCTTTTCTTTTCTTTTCTTTTTTCTTTCTTTTCTTTTCTTTTCTTTTCTTTTCTTTTCTTTTCTTTCTTTTATTCTTTTTTTAAACGATTAACACCTCTAGAAGGGATGTTACTATTATATTATCTTCCTCAAAGTACGAGAAAACAAATCATCCTTTCAGGATGGGCCATCACACCCGTGTAATCCCGAGAAGGATCAGGCGCTTGTCAGCGTGGCTTACAATGCGCATTTGAGCGAGAGTCCTAAAGAAGGGCTCAATTGGTAGAGATAGAACCTTTTTATGAATCTGACCTTTGAAACCAACATAGTGGGCAATAACCATTAACAGATCAAATATGAGAAATGTCAGATGTGGAATAAGCCCTGACAGGAACTATTTCATCAGCCGAGGCATTGGAACAATCACTGACAGGCCTTGGAGGCCATTCTGTAGGCACCCTCTCGCTCCAGTCAGTGCCAAGGATGATGCGTTGTTTCCTTTGGCACTGTCCTCCTTAGCTCCGTGCTCAGCTAAAAAGACAATCACACTGACTCAGGGTACCATCATTCGGAGAAAATTACTACTGTGAGGTGACCTTTTTTTTTTTTCATGATTGCTATAGAGAGGGAGTCCTGTTAGAGAAATAAACTTAATGTCTTTAAGTTCACAGTCCTGTGTTTTTCTAGGCTACGTGTCATGTATCCTAGCACTGCATCTTTTAGACAGAGGCATCTCCAGCCAGGTTCCCCAAATCTACTTTCCCAATTGTTAAGTACATCTCCCAGCGTCGGGTTTAAGGTTGCTGCGGTGCTGTAACTGGGAGGCAGGTAAAAATAGTTGTTGGTGTGGTACGCACGGAGTTGCTCTTCTGATACTTTCTGCCGACCACATTTTGACTTACAGCTCTGTCACTTTCTTTTGATGCAGTTGCCAATGAACCAGTCTGGTTATGAAAGAAGAGTTGTGGGCCTACAAATGCAATTTAAAAAATGCCACAAAGGTCTTGACTACTGGCAAAGTAGTTTCTCCGAATAGTGTTTATTTCCCAACTCATGACTGTCTCTGATAAAGATCTGGTTGTTGCTGAAATTAGAAATCTCATTAGTGACACATTTGGGAGTGTCTTTAATATGGTCCTTGTTTCTGAACTGTGGGAGGAAAATCACTGGATGCTGCTCTGTCTGTGGCAATGATCCCTGAGCTCTTTTAGTAAACAATCCATCAGCAGCCGCGGCTCGGAGGGGAACATGAATTGCATGCATCATCTAGCACCCAATAAACACTAACAAGTAGTAATACGAAAAGTTGAAGTGCAGGTTTGTAACTACAGGGAAATCAGACGGGGTACTAAAAGGGAAGGAAACATTTGAGTTTTCTTCATAACAGCTTCTTCTGTCTTCTTACTTACGAAGCTTTATTTCCTTTGCACTTTGTACTTTCATCCTGATGACATGGCTATTATTTTATAGCAGTTTCAAGCAGTTAATTAATGAACTGCACACAAGTGACATGATACCACCTTGCCCAATTATCTCTAGCATCTATTTTTACAGTACAAAGCACTGCCGCTTTGTGAATTGTCTCCGTTCGCAAATTGGCTCAGGAGGCAGTTACTTTAATAGCCAAAACAATGCAACAGTAGTGCCACACTGGTGACACAGAGTAATTGTAAATCACCATGTGAGATCTCATAAAGCTCACCATAAAAGCCTGGTGATATCATGTAATAAAAGTGCTCTTTTCTACTGAGTTAAGCAGCTATCGCTCAATTTACCGTGTAATCTCATGAGCCCCAGGCTCATTAGCCCATCTAGAATGGGATATGGTGTGATGGACGGTGACCACGTCGAACCAAAGAAACATGGAGACATTTTTTTCTTTCTTTTTCCCTCGGTGTGTTTTATAAAATCGAGAAACCTACACTGTGGGGTTGTTATAGTTCAAATTTGTTCAAGCAGCTTTACCTCCACTCTGGTTTTTCTCTCTCATCTACTCTCTGTCCTCTGGTCACCAGTGTCCTTGGACTTCTGTTACATTCACATGCACAATCGGCCTGTTCAGTTTGCCTGTCCATCTCACTGCATTGCCTTCCTTTCACAGTTTATCACAACAGTCTGTGTTTAATTAAAAATCATCTTAAGTATGCAATACTATCAACGGCGTGTCCAAAGCCAAAAGTGTTAGCTTCGAGTAAACCAAGGGTAGATTTTGTAATTTACCATTTGCATAAGCCAGACTCACCATGGTGGGTATACTTCCGTGACACAAATAATGAAAAGACACAGATATACTCTGTGCTTGACATATTTAATATGATATGTTTCCGTCGTTTATAATGTTCATCAGGCAGGATGCCCATTTGGTCATAGGTAACATTAAGAATCTCAGATTTTATCACCAAAATGTATACAACCAGGGGTATTTGTATACTCTATGCCATTTGTGACACAATTTTAAACTATGCTTACATTTCTCCAGTAAAGTCCTATCTGTAGGACTAAAATATTTTATATATATCATTAAAATTATTCTTTGTGAAGCAGAATTATTTACAAAATAAGAAGCCAGGGATATAACTTTCTGCCATTTACCAGACCACTGATAAAAAGAAAACAAAGCCACATGTCATATCTGGTTCAAACCACCTATGCTCTCTATTATTTGCTCTTTTTTTTTTAAAATCATTTGTGACTATTTCTACCTATTCTTTAGTAAGTTCCTCTGAAGGCTTTTTCTATTTGTGTATGTGTGTGTATGTGTGTGTGAACTCAACCTGTCTACCATACTCTGTTCACGACAGTTTTTTTTTAAAAAATTCATAACATTTAGTAGATATTTATTAAGTAAGAGTCTTCTTTAAGCAGAGGTACCAAAACTTGCTTTCTAAATAGTATTTGCATTTACAAGAAGTCACTTTAAGAGACTACATAGGACAATAATAGTGCTGTGAATTTTTGAAACTTCTTTCTGAAACTCAACTTTGGAACAATTTTTAAGATATGGAGGAAAACCATGCTTAGCATTTAACATTTATGCCTGAATCCTTCAGATATCATTAACTCCTACGGGATTCTGGCTAATTCTAAAATCCAATCTACTGGCAAACTGGTTATACATCTGAATGTGCCAAGGCTTCTGCTGGTCAGTCAAAGTGGCATTGAAGTAACAATCGCATTGAAGTAAACTGATGGCTTAGTAATTGATATTGGCTTTGAGACATGTCAGAAGTTTTCTATTTCAGTTTTAATATAGTTGTTCAAATTGCTCAGCATGATTATTTTATGGCAATACTATTCCACCATGAAGCATTGTTATATTTTAGTTACTTGATTATAAACAAGTAAATGCAAGACTACATTTGTGTAGGTCATAGAATAACTGAATATAAAGAAAATTCACACAAAACATTATGTAATGTGTTTTATTTACAGAGAAGCTTTTAGGAACAAAGAGGTAGAACATGCATTACATGCTATGTAATTTATTACACAAAAATATGGCATTTTCTGACTGGCTAAACATGATGTAACTAAAGCTTGTTCTCATGGTATAAGTTAATTATAAGTGAATAAAGGTGTGTGTATTTTAACTTTGCTGACCTATCCTGTCTTAACTTTTACATAGATACAGAATGATTTGCTGTGTTTTAATATTTTTTTCTAGAAAGTTTCTGATGGTAGCAGATGCTAGCTTAAATTGAAAATAATTCGCTGATTTATTATGCCAAAACCACATCTAGTACTAATCTACTTGGCCAATACAAATGTCAGAAAAGATAAACACCTAATTTGATTAAATAAATTGACAACTGATTATTTATTAAAGGAGGATGGATTGCAGGAATAAGACCCATGAGCACAGACATCATCTTAAACATGTTCAGAATCTAATATACTATGCTATATTCTTTGTACTGCCTTTGAGGAAAAAAAAAATACAAGAATGATGATGACGTGGAATGTTGAATGGAAGTCCTGTAACTATCAAGGATGGTGCAAATTATCTGTGATTTACACACCGCTTGAAGCAGGAATAATATATTTGCGATTATCAGTCATAGAAACAAAAGTGAGTTCCCAAAGTAGGTCCCTATATCAGAAAATCCATGTTGGTTTACACTGCCCAGAGTTTGAAGCATTACTGGACATTCAAGCAGGTGGTAGGGGAGGGACCCAGGCAGGTTACAGTTTTTAACATGTGTACTAGAGGTCTCCGCTAAGAATGCAAGATGAGAGGACAATAGAGGGAGGAGACCTGCATTTACGTAGCTCTGCTGAGAGGTTTGTGTGCCTATCCTGTTGACCCCTCCCAACAGCCCTCTGATTAGGTTCATTCAACAGATAATTTACTTTATGCCAGGCAATGTTTTGCTTGTGAGGATTTAACAAGGACTTAGACAGGGCCACTGTTGTCACAGATTTATTTCAGGGTTTCTCAACCTTGACACTATAGACATTTTGGACCAGATAATTTTTTGTCGTGGGGTTATCTTGTGCAGTTCTAGGATATCGAACAGCCTCCCTGAACTGTACCCAATAGATACCAGTAGCACCCATGAAAATTTGATAACCAAAAAAATGTCTCCACATATTGCCAAATGTCCTCTAGGAGACCAAACTGTCCCTATTGAGAACCACTGACTTACGTAACAGTGGGGGGATGACAAACAGTTGAATTGTTCAACAAATACATGATGTAATTTCAAAGAGTGAGAAACACAATAGTAGATAGAAAATTACTAGAAAATTACAAACAGTTGAATTGTTCAACAAATATGCAATTTCAAAGAGTGAGAAACACAATAGTGGATAGAAAATTACTTACTAAAGAGTAAGAGGATTTATACAGAATATTCAAACTACTGGAAAAGTCTCTCAAGAGAGAAGTTTTAAGAAGATACAGAATGATGCAAAGATTTAAAAGAAGAGATTAGAGGCAAGGGAATGAATAGCAAATGCAAGTCTTAGTTATGGAGACTCTTAGCCTAGAAAGGTTTCTTCATTTGCTCAAGGTCATGTAGAACCAGGATACAAGTCCCATCTGTCTGCTTCCTGATCCTGGGTCATTTGCATGCCCTTCTATCACCTCACTTTAAATCAAGACAACTACCCTTCAAATGTCCTAGAGTAGAAATATGGCGAGTTCTGCAGGTGGAAGAATGATCTGAACCCATAGCCAAAACACAATAGTGGCTGCTGATGCTTAGAGGGTCTGAGAAGGGAAAACAGTTGATGATATTAACAGAGAAATATAGTCAAGAAAGATCAATTTCTCACAACAATAATGAGAACATTAATATGTAAAATATTAATATGACGACCCTTGCCTCTTCTCCCTTTTCCTTCCTTCCTCACAATAGAAGCTATCAGAGACATATTTTTTTTCCCCAAAGAATAAGTTTTACCGGAAACCACACTGGGTGGCATAGTAATGCGAAATTAGAAAGCCTTTTTATCTGATAATAACTCATCCTAAAATATAGCATATCTCTGACACCATGAATTAAAATATATGTTGACAAAGAGATATTGCCTTTTACACTAGGTAATATACTTGTTATGGATTTATGGTTTGTACATAATATTAAGTGGCCCAGACAGAGAGATTTCATTGAACTCTTGGGAAAGACTGTAACTTATATTTCCTGCTGACTTCTGTTTTGCATGGTACCTTATTAAGATTTATGGAATATTTAGTCTTTGATTCTTTAATTATAATTAGCAGGTGTCCCTGAAGTTGTAAAGCAATTAGGAAGCTGTTTTCTTACCATAGCAGTGCTGGTGGACCTGAGTTTTCTAGGGTGTTTATCGTGCCCTATTTCCTCTCATTTATCATTCCAGATTGGATCCCTCAAGAACGGCATCCTAGCCATGACCAATACCTTGGGGCACAGATGAAGATAAGGAGCCTGGAGAATATACAGGTAAGTTTATTTGCACATGAGATTTGACCATCAGTTGTGATGTTTAACACCTTACAATATGAACGGTATAGATTGTTAGAACGTTATATATAAAAGTAGAGGCCTCTTTGTTTTTAAAAAAGGCTACGAAATTTAAATACTTGGGGCCTTTATTTATCCAGAGACAGCAAAATGTTCCACAGTTTAAAAGTCCTTTAAGTGATAAAATTGTTCTTCTTAGTTTACAGAATAGAATTTTAAGACATCTTAAAAATAAACAAACAAAAACCCATGTATTTCTTTCACTAACTCTACAAAGACCCTTTAAATCTGTTTTACTTTAATTCAGGAGGGACTTTTATATTCTTCAAAAGGTTATATGCTTTTCTTTCTAGAAGGGAATGATAGCTCAATTAATCTTTTATAGTGTTTGCTATTTGTGTTAATATTTTAAACTGGGTAATAATATGATAAATGCTAAATATTCTCAAGGATGTGTTCATTTGTTCAATAAAAATATTTATTGCTCTACTTTCCATGTGCTAGGTAGTTGATATATTGGTGAAAAAAATATATGATCCCTTCCCTCATTCAGTTTATAGTCGGGGGTGTGTGTGTGTGTGTGTTATTTATTTATTTGCTCAATAAATATTTGTTTTACTAGATTTCCTTCTTGGATAATGGTAAAGAAGACAGGCAAAGTCCTGAATTCAAGAAGTACATATTCAGTTGTGAGACATTAAAGAGTAAACAAATAAATATATTATGTAATGATAAAAAAATAAATCAAAGGAAGGAGATTATAGCATGCAGCTTGAGGTGTTTACTTCTAGAGCTATTACTTTTCTGTATGTTTAAATATTGCATAACTTTCATTGTAAAGAATAAATGGGAAGTATGGGAGTTGAAATAATTTGTCTCTAATATTTTGAACTGCTTGACTGTGAAGAGATCAAAGTGATAGAGAAATACAGAAGATAGATATATGGGGTCAGAGGAAACATTTTAAAGATGGAGGATCCTCGAACGTGTTTGAATATGAATAAGAATGAGACAGGAGGGAAAGGGAAGTTGAAAATAAAAGCAGACAGAGGGGATTCCTAGAGGAGCCGTTCTTGAGAGGGCAAGGGCTCTCAGAGATCTTACGGAGCATTCGTGGAGGGGAAATTTCTTTCATCCATTCGTTTGTTCTTCTATTCATTTGTTTAGTCACACATTTTACTCAATTATGCATTGGAAGATATTAAAAAATGTAAACATTATCTCTACCAATGAAGAACTTATATATCTAAAATATATGACTGGAAAATAAGTATCCATGAAAATACAAATTGTAATCTCAACTATTGCTATAGAATTTCAGAAGAAAAGATCACCACAGCCTCAAGTTTTAATCCATATAAAGTGTCCTATTCCCAAGCTTTTGGTTTTTCATAGGTATTTCACTAGTCATTACTCATGGAAGAAGCTGTACTTGATTAAGCCTTTGAAGAAGGAGAAGTTGCAGAAATGTGCAGAGAGAGGGCAAAGGGCCGTTGAGAAAGGGGAATACCATGAGCACATGCAGAAATGGGAATGATATTTTCTGTATTATGTGCTATGTATTAAATTTTGACTTCGTGTACGTTATATTCAGTAATACTTCAATTAGGATTGGTCTTCTGAGAAAAACAACTTGCTCTTACCAAGTCAATCTGAGTTCAGAAGTGCAGAGAGCATTGTAGATGTTCTGCTATCCTCAGAGGTGGTTCTAGGTCACCCAGCTATGGGTGGGATGCAATTCAAGGCCAGACTCTGTTGAGATATCCAGGAGACAGTAATTTGCTGTCTTATTCCCTAAGCATGGGGCTCTAGCCACCTTCACACACAACTTGAGAAAGGTGTTGGTAGCAGAACCCAACTCATGATGAGGAGATTACAAAAGGGATCTTGCTTATTATAGATGTGGTGTTTTCTGTATTGTTTTTCCTACTTTTCTGTTTTCTCACTCTGTCAATGAGGTTTTTGAGAATAACAATATATTGAAATGTGTGGTGATACTCTAGATACAGCAAGACTAGACATTAACCAGATCATTCCAGAAAAAAATAAGATGTGGTTTTGCTCATTTCAGGTGAGGCCTCCCCATACCTAGCTGGCTTAGTAATGGATTTCGGCCTAAAATGTAAGTTACTATGGTTTTAAGAACAAACCAGCATTCGAATGATAGTATTTCTATGTTAAAATTTGCAGTGCACTCAAAGAATAATGGATTTTAGAGTACGAAAGGACGGGAGCTTTGAATTATCTAGTGGACTCTATTTTATAGACGATATACCGGAGGCACAGGGAGGTAAAGTAACTCCTTAAGTTTCCTTAGAAAGTTTGTGTCAGATCCAGATGGAACAGAGGCCTTCTGACTCTCAGGTGACGGGCTCTTTCCATTATATCATGCTCTGCTATGATGATCTGTCAGAGATATTCAAGCACAGGCACAATGACTGTCAGTCAACCTGAACATAATCCACTAAGTTATGCTAATTCCCATAAAAACTAAGATGACACACAGCTGAAGGAATCCCCACTAGGATTTCGTTCGTAGAAATTTGCCCATTTATGGCAAATTCATCCTACTCTTTGGAATCTTTTTGTTCTCTTTATGCTGTCTCTATTGTCATAAACCCAGATATCTCTAGGATTAAAGGAAGACAAAATGAGGAAAAATGAAACAGAGATGAAAGTGGTGCTTTTTTCTACCTAAGCTGGTGTTTCTGTGATGAGTACCGGTAATAAACGGAATGGGGAAGACATGAGGTGGCCTGCCCTGGCAGTCAGGAAGTTCGTCAATATCAGGTGCGAACCAGAGGAAAGGCCTGTGCTTAAAGAGGTCAGGGGAAAAGGGAATTTGCACTTAGTAATACAATTCTGGTAACAAGGGCTTTTAGTAGTCTAAAATAATTTAGCAAATGGAAGATTATCATTGACTCAATGAGGCTTCAAATGTAATTAAACTATGAAAAAATCCACTGTTTTGAATATCCAATAACTGTTATTACTATTATTTTCAGTTTCAATTTGTTAAAAATGCTTAAAAATGTTCAGAGAAAACACGGCTCCCTGGCTCCTTTAGAAAAACTGGGTTTTTGTTTGGTGAAGGTAATACCGGGGAAAGAAATTGGTAGGAAGAGGCAGCTATCAAATTGCTGGCTGGAATGCCTAGATTAGTAAGGACTTTTGTTTACTAATCAGAAGGCCGAATCTAGGAGTGAAAGAAGAGAGCCTATGTGGATAATCCCTTGCAGAAAATGTTCTTCAGGGTTTTTTGCTTGGTTTTGTTTTGCTTTTTGGTTTTGTTTACCTTGGTCAGGAGACTAAACAAGATGTAGGAACATTTTCTTTGAAACCATCCTCCAAATTTCTGCCAGGGTTTTTTCCCCCCTAATTTGAAGATCTCGTTATCTAATGTCAGCATTTGAAATTCAAAATAAAATTCTGTGATTCTCTCTTCAAACTCAAAATACAAATATTTGAAGGTTTAAAATTATCAACGTACCATTCCAGACCCTTTTTACCATCCAAGGTTTTCTCCCATGGTTATCTAAGATTTAGATTTTTATAAACACTAATCTCGTTGTCACTACCTTATATGCAAAGTGCTCTGATTTTTTCAGTGACTTGACTCAGATACTTTCTTCCGTCAGGTATCTCAGCTGTCTTTCTGTCTAGCGACCCTTCTTCGAAGCCCAATTCAGTTGTCTACTGTGGAATCTTCCTTAGCCCATTCTGAAAAGTCTTTTTCCTCTGAGGATTTACAGCATTTATACATGACACAATGGACAGATCTTATGACACAGGACTTCAATTACGTGCAAGTGAGTGCAGAATTTATGTCTTGGTCATCTTCCTATCTCCAGCATCAGCTCAATGCTTGACACGTAACGTGTGGTCAATGGATGCTTTAAGAATGCGCGGGTGAAAGAATGCATACATTTGTTGAAGCCCAATCTAAGCACAGGAAAATAGGCAGGAGTAAGAGAATGCTGTGTGCTTGTCCCACAGACATTTATAGATCGATGAGTGCTATTAAGCTAAAAGCAACATCAAAGACAGCTTTAAAAGCAGAAAAAAGTCACACTTGAAGGGGGTATGAAGAAAGTAGAAATAACTTTCTCACATCTTTGTCCTCAGCATTATTCCATGTGAAGGACTTATGGGCTGACTATATGTATTTAAACATCAGGCCTTTTAAAAATAAAGATATTTCCAAAGGCAGTTGGGATAGATACCTTCTTTTGACCCTTACGCGTCTTCTTTATGCCAATATGGCTCTGACCTTCCCTAGATTAGTTGGCTTCAATTATTCTTTTCTAAATATGCTTTACCTGTGGAAAAATGTAGTTGACCCTAGTAGAGTGATCCCTCAGGAAAAGATAACATGATTAGACCCAATATCTTGAAGTCTTTCTTACCAGACAAGCAAATAGAATTGTTTTCTTCTGATGAGTGTCTCAAATACTACAATTAAATCCTATCATTTGGTTGCTTTTTTGCTTTAAGTAACAGAAGATCCATCTAAAAGTCTCTGTAATAAATAGAGGTTTATTTATCTTACACACTGACAGAGTTCAAAAGGAAAACGTTGGTTTATCTCTTCAAAGGTATCAAAGACCAAGGCTGTCCCTTACTTTCTCTTTGCCATCTTCTGGATGCTGGCTTTTCTTCTTGGCCTAATTGTTCCATTGTCTCAAGAAACTCAGGTATCATGACTGCTTTGCAAAGCAGAAAACTGGAACCATCATTTGTCTATGCTAGAAGTAAAGTCTACTTATTGTTCCTTGCTACATTAACAACATTTACCGGCAGCTTCCAGAATTATAGGCATAACCCTTGACAGATATACGGAGTCTTTTACAAATTTAATTTGTTTCCATTATGGCTGTTGTGACAAAACAAGAGACAGGAATCTGAACTTTCACACACTGACTAGCATAGGGCCTTAGAGGGAATAAATCTACGATAATTATTTTTATATAAGTTAGTTTTGCGAACATGAAAGATAATGGTAATTATATGGACAAGGGGTGATTTAAATTTTTAAACAAGCTAAAATTATTATTGGGACAGACTTATTTACAAAACAAAGGCAAGGTCTGAACTGCTCGTGTTCTGATCAAAGTAATAGAAGTTTTGCATTAATAACATTTTCTAGAAATTGGTCTCTCTCTCTTTTGATTTAAGGTTTTCCAAAATATTTTTGAGATGAAAATCTGACGCCACTATTTACAAAGAATTGAAGTAAATCAATAAAAGATGCTCAATAAATTAGTTCTTAATTTTTTTAAGTTTACTTTCTTTGCCTATGATTAAGGGCAGTTTCTGGGGAGACTAACCTAGACTGGAGAAAATTCTTTTAATTTCCCCCAGTGTAAACACAGAGCCTCACTTTTCTCTTTCCCCTTTACTCTAAGAAGGCATGTTTGTTTTTTTCTTCCTGCAGAGACAAGACTTAAAGCAACTGCTGTTCACAGCTTGAAAGAACAAGACCTTCACTACTTTTTTAAGTCTTTCCTCCCCAGAGGTAGCCTCTTGCTTTAATAAATTGAGACTTTAACCCTAATGATTTTTTTTTGGAAATCTGGTTCAAGGGTAAAGGGTAGAAAGGCAAAACAACAGGCTGTATTATTTCTTTGTTATGTAAGAAATTTGTCATCATAAACATATATTGCACTCACTAATAAGTTATCCTATTCCCTAAATGCAAAATCATAAAAAGGAGATTATAGTAAATATTATATAGTACATATCGGTTGTGAAAATTTTTAACATTTTTCATTAAGAAAGTTAAAAAATATACTTTTATAATCATAAACTCTCAGGCAATTTAAAATCAAAACGTATGTCTAAGACTCTTCACTTGTACCTGGTTTGGACTTTGTGGTTTGTAACTCAAATAACGCTGCAGGAGTGATGCTGAATGGCTCTGAGCGCCATCACGAGACCCCATGCAACTCCTACCTGGTTCTCTGGGGATGGTTGCTCTGGAGAAAACCAGCTGCCATGTAAGAAGTTCAGTCCTAGAAATTACCACACTGGAGCGATGTCTTGGGGGCACTCTGGTCAGCACCAACTGTGGCCCCGTGAGTGAGATGTCTGGACATTCAGCACAGCCGAGATTTCAGATGACTACAGCCCCCGCTGATGGCTGACTTGCCATCACAGAAGAGACTTGAGACCGGAACTGTCGGGCCAATTCCTTCCGGAGGTCCTGAGTCGTATCTCATGAGGCCATCCAAATGCCTGCCATAAGTGACTAGTTTTAGAGTAATTAGGCAACAGTATCTATACACATTTTGATTAAAATCATTTAAAATCAGTTTTCTTAAAATGAGAAGGACAAGTTGTAGAAAACATTTGTTCAGAATATATGCCTTTCAGAAAACAACAGCTCACAGGGGCTCTCATTTAGTTTTTGCTTTTACTACTTTAGCTTAGGCTTTTGACAAGAAGACTCTGTGGCTGATTTTTTTTTCTTCTTTTGGATGTACAGTTGAATTTGGGGAGGAGGATGTTAAATCTTCAAAGTAGTTGCAATATAGTCAGAAGAAAGGACATTTACCACTTTCCTGAGTATTACCTACGTTAAACATAAGCATAAGCTCTCATTAAAAGAGATTCTACTATTATTTTAAGGTAAATTTATGTAACTTGTTTTTGAAATTCCTAATCATTTACTAACTTCAGATACCATTAGACAAAATACAGAAGTGAGCTTAAATATTAGAAAATGAATAAAAGGTAATGGAACTTCTCAGAACCTAAAGGTTATGAAAGTTTCAGTCACGGGTTATAGGAAGAAAGGAAAGGAGAGATTTGCAAGTAGTTGGAAAGGGAGAGGTCAGTAGTAATGATGTAATTTTGTAAATTATCAGGAAAAAAGGTATAAAATTCTCTAAAGAAGCAAATGGAAATACATAGAGAAAAGTAGATTATGATCAGTATACTTAAATACATGGTAGACATTCAATATATATTGGTTTAAAGCATCATAGATTGAAGAGAGCTCTGGGGGAAAAGGGCAATGTGTGGACAACCTTTTTCTTTTTTTGCTTTTAAACATTACTCTTCCTTTGTTTTCCCTTTGCCTCACTGCACGTCCTTGTCACTTTTTCTGAATTTCTTTCTTTCTACCTGTTCCCTCCTGATTTTTTCTCTCATTCCCCGAAGTGTTTTTGTTTATTTTATTTTGCTCTCAAATAAGAAATCTGGGAGATCGAACTAGAGCAACATTTCTGTAGTGTCCCCAGAAAGGTGCAGCTTCCTTCCATCTTCCTGTTCTACCACCCTTAGCATTTGGCTTTCAGCCTCATGGTCATAAGATAGCTCTTCACTTAGAAACACGATTTTATCACTGTTGCTGTTAGGAGGAAGGTGGAAAGTGAAATGTGATGGGCAAATGCACAGAGAACACATCTGCTTGCTAAGTTAAATCTCTTTGAAAAGCATTCTTAAATCCCATCCAGAAAACTTTGCTTACAGAACTTGGCCATAAGGAGAACCATAGCTATCAGAGTCTTAGGAAATAAGTAGTACCTGGACAAAAGAAAAAAAAAATCAATCTTTCCAAATTAGAGTTCTACAAGTTAAGAAGAAGATGAAAAATGAAAAATGAAAAATGATAGTGACAGGCAAAGAACGGTTTCTCTTTTAACCCCCGGGGCCGAAATCTAAGAGTCATCCTCACATTCGCAATCTCCTTGAAGTCATTCTTCAGCACAGTTCTTCACTGCGTCATTTACTCGACAGGTTTTATCATCCCCTTTCTCCTTCCATTGTACTGCTCTAGTAGGCTGAATGGTAGTCCTCATTTTTTTTTCATACCCTAATTGCTGGAAACCGTGAATGATCACCTTACTTGGAAAATGGGTCTTTGCAGGTGTAATTAACAATCTTGAGATGAAGAGATCATCCTGGATTATCCAGGTGAGCCCTAAATCCAATGACCCAGGTATGCATACACAAGAAATACGACAGGGGAAATATGACAGGGGAAATACGATGGGAAATACAACAGAAAGAAGAGAGGTCCATGTGAAGACGAAGGCAGAGGCTGGAGTGATAAGGCCAAGGCCCAGGAATGCCAGCAGTCACTGGAAGCTGGAAGAGGCAAGAAATGGAATCTCCCACCGTCTCTGGAGGGTGTACAGCCCTGCGGACACCCTGATTCCAATGTCTGGCCTCCCAAATTGTGACAGGATGTATTTTTGTTGTTTTCAGCCGTAAGTACGTGGTAGCTGATTACAGCAGCTTCAGGAAATGAAGCTGCCTTAATTTGCATTGGGGGGGGGCTGGATTGTCACAACTGTGCTAAATTGTCTCCCTCCCTTCTTTCTTGCCCTAGTCCGATCTATGCAGTCACCAGATAGTCTGCTTAACACAAATCTGATTACTACTTTGTCTTACAACTTTTCAATGGCTCCCCGTTGACTATAGGCTAATGTTTAAATCCCTTTGTAGGTCACACAAATGCCTTTACAATGAAGCCCCTATCCATACAAATTTAGCTCCTTACACTCTTAACTTGAATCATACATGATTTCCTGTAGTGCTGCGAATTCCCCTGGTATACCAAGCTTCAATTCCTTTGTATGCATTCTTTTCTCTGCCCAGAACACTCTCCCTCCTCTGTCCGTTAAGCTTCTTCTCTTTGTGTGCAGATAAGTGCTTCTATGACCCCTTGTACACAGTGCCTTAATTTTTTAACCCAGTTTTTCAGACTTAAATGTGAACCCCTCAAGGGTTTAGCATTCTTTGTATTTCTCTGGTCTAGGGAGTAGTAGCTGCATACTAAGCACATAACAAAAATTTAGCCAAATAATAAAGAAGTGACAATATTGCGGTCATTAGAATTGGATGCTGCTGCGAGTGAGAATCCATTGAAGAGAGAGGAAAGGCCATTGGCTTCAGCTAAAAGTAAATGATTAGATTCCTTAGGGATAGTAATTTGGATGTTGATGACTGATTGCTGGGAATTAAAAAGTAGCAGGTGTTTAGGAAGTGGATAGAGTGACTATAGATTCTGAGTTCCAGAAATCTGGCTTCAGAAGAAAAGGAAATTATATGTGTCTAGCATTTTAACTAGCTTCTAATATTATATTCTTTCTTAAAAGAGCATAGATTATGATTTATGGTACTAGACATGTGTGTTACTGCTACTAATTTTTTTTTTTTTTTTTGGACCAGTATCTATTACCCTTGCCTTTCCTAAGTGCATCTTGATTTTATTTACTGGAATTGCTTCTCCCTCATTTTATAGTCTTAATGAGACTGAAAATCAAGATGTCTTGACTTATACTAACCGAGGTATGGTGTGTGACCCAAACTTGCCCAATAGTTTCTCATTGTTGGTATTTTGACTCCTGAAAGAATCAATGGAGAAAACAGTCTAAGTTCATTCATTCCAATGGGGAGACTTGAAGACATAGCTGAGTGGTTCTTGACACTTAAACTTTCACAGTTGATCTTGTTCCTATCTTTTTTTTTTCACAAGTCAGTGTATCTTTCCTTTGATTCTCGGAACTACCTATTATTCTTGCAAGTTTTCCTGCTTACATTAGCCACAGTTAACTTCTCTAACTTACAACTGAAGAATCTAAACTAGCCTAACTGACGAACTTGGAATTTTTATTGATATTAATAAATGGGAAACAACTTTAGAAACGGGAAAAAAAAGAAGAAGGAATTTTTTAGTGGAGGCAAAAGCTAATGTTGCATGATGGCTACTATTCTTATCATACTAATCAATGGCTCATAATAAGAAGGAAAAAAAGTTGTCTTTTTTTCTGGGAGGAATTGAAAGAGTAAGTTTAAAAATGGAATTTTAGAAGTCTTTTTAAAAAGGTAAATCTCACAGATTCAAGATTAATTAAATTTACGCCGGGAATGACTTAGAAGAGAGGTACTGGATAAAAACTGTGATGTTTGTCATTTCTAATTTCAGTAATCAAGTGCGGCTTGCTTTCTGCTTGAAAAGGCCTCTATGGGATATTAATGGCATAGTGGAGAGTCAAGGAAAAAAATCAAACTGTTATGAAAAAGAATGATATTGAAAAATTCATGAGCTGGAACCTTCAGAAAAGGAGCGTGTTTATGGTGATAGATGATTAGGATTACTGGAATGGTATGTGGTCTTTTGTCCTGAAGGACATGCCACCTCTTATATTCCTAAAATCTATATAATGCATTAGAAACATTCTCACAAGGAAGACTACAGTCAAGTGCTTTAACTGAAGTTCTTCCATTACGGTCCCACTATCGAATGCTGATTTCTTCCCAGTGATGCTTGCTTGATTTCTGTTTTAAGGCAATTATTTTTGAGAGAGTCCATGTGTTCATTATGGCTAAAAGTGTTAATACTTTATCATTTTTGGAAAAGAGAAGTGTCCTGCTTGGGCCCCAGAGATGTGACCCCAACAAGTGACAGTTACTATTCGCCTGTGTTACTCTGATTGTCTGCCTTCACCCACTCAGGCATCAACATTCTGACTAGTGGCTCTATTGAGCCTTTTCTGACAGGGACATCTAGAGCAAGAGGCAGGAAGGTTTGAGAGGGGTATCAAAGAAAGACAATTCGGAGAAACGGACTTAGAGCCCTAGGAAATCAAGTAATTGTATGACCTTTATCAAAATACTTACCTTCTTTATTTCTCAGTGTCTTTATCTCTGAGATGGAGATTATTGTACCTAATCTGCTTACCTCACGGAATGGCTGTGAGGGAAAGGAATCACGGTGTGGAAAATTTTAACTAAAACATTTCTATGGAAATGAAAAATATATCATTAATTGAGACACATATCATGTGTTAAAATAACTTGGGGAGTATGCTTCTCCACAAACAGTAAAGCACAAACACGAATTGGTTAAAAATCATTAATTAGATAAAAAGTTAAAACAAAAATATATTCAAATGCAATGAGACATATAGACTTAAAAAGCTATTATATACACATACTTTCAAAGAAAAGCAAAATGCATCCAATTTGTATGTCCTGGCTAATTCTTTTTTAAAAAGAAAGTCCTTCTGGGGAGCCTGGGTGGCTCAGTGTTAAGCGTCTGACTTGGGCTCAGGTCATGATTCCAGGGTCCTGAGATCGAGCCCTGAGGCAGGCTCTCTGGTGCGGAGTCTGCTTCTCCCTCTCCTACTCTCCCTGCTTGTATTCCCTCTCTCTCTCTGTCAAATAAATAAATAATATTTTAAAAATCTTAAAAGAAAAGAAAGTGTTTCTAACAATATCGGTAACAATATCGGTAACGATACATAATGAGGCTCATCCTTTCTAAACTTGAATGTGAGATTTGCCTTGTGGTTCTGTCCTGTGTTATCACTGGCTTTTACACCGTTTCTATTGGCGTGCAAATTCTCTCATATCAAACTTGGAGTCCGCCACGCCTTCTACGGGCATTTTCTATTATTATTTTACAGCAAGTTGTAACGCAGAAGGTGCAAGGCAATCTTTTTGTAAGTGTATACTTCTTAAGACACACAATCCATTAAAAAACTTAGTGTGGTACATTCTGTGGGCTGATACTGAATGTTTACAAAATACGGCCTATTTTTTATAACTAGATTTTAATTGAGCCATATATAGCATAAAAGATAACTGCGTATGCATTGCTACTTGAATCATATTTCAAGGTACATCTTTTCATTTTACTGCTTTTATTGATACTGTTCCAGTTTGCGATTTCCCCACAGCTGTTTTTATTTCGTGAAAATCATTCATCCCATGAGCATGACTATAGCTCTAAGCATTTTATAATAAATTGTTATGATCATTAAACACATGTAGTTAAGGACTTCTTTGCATCCATTTTCTTGTTCTTAGTTTTAATTTTTCATCATCTTTATTAATTTTATATATCAAATATAATTTTTAAATCCCCCAATTAACAAGCTACATATGCTCTGTCTGTGCGCCGAGAGCTGCGTTCCTCCATCGTTCCACAGTGTGTGCCTCCTCCCTGGCGTAGACTTCCCAGCAGCACATTGGCTCTCTTCCTGCTCCTTGTGCTGACGGCCTCCCATTCCTGCCATATTCTGTGGTCCTCGGTGATTTCCCGTCCTCCTGCTTCATCTTCTCCTCTTCTGGTCTCCCAAACAATGATCCAATTAGGCTTCTCCTCTGTAGCTCCCCTGATAATCTCTTCGTCTTGCTCCTGCTGTCTTTTCCATGTGACGTCTAAGACGGTCACAAGATGCTCACTTTCACACTTGGCACTGGCTAGGATTCATTCATTCATTATTCACTCCATCCACAAGAATCTCTTTAGGGCCAACTCCTTATCAACCAAATGATGCTAGGGACCAGGTTACAGGGATGAGCACGACACAATCACTCCCTGCAAGGAATTTAGAGCTCGGTGTTCTACAGGAGACAGGTGAGAATTTGAAGGCCCTAAACAATGTTCCCCGTTTTAAAAACTGGTCTCCAAGCAAAATTTGCTCTGAAAAAAAAGCCTATTACAGGATTCATTTTTCCCTCTGTGAATTCCTAAGTTACATAAAGCTTGCTTTGGGTGAGAGGCAAACTTCATAAAACTTCAGTGCGAGTCTTTATTACTAATACGTAACAACCTGTGAGTAAATATGAGCTATTACTTTTACATCATACGTGAACCCCTGGAAAAATAAATTCTTCATAAACAGTGAAAATAGTAATCAAATTTTTGCAGTAAATAAACCACCATAGTTTGTGTTATATTTGTGTCAGTAATTTGCAAAATTATTTCTTGGCTTTACCTGACACTAGACTGTGAAGGTGCATAGAATTCAGATTTCTTAAAAACCTGCTTGTACGATTTCTTGCACTTGGTGTCCCACAGGACAGCGTTTCTGAGGCGACTGCAGAAGCTCCTAGACCCCAGGAGCTATAAAGGTATGTAGACTCAGCCCAGCATAAACAAAATATAAAATGTAGACTAAACAACACAAGCCACAAACAATAACTATAGCAAGCTTGCTTTTAATTTCCAGAAGGTTTGGGGGGAATTTTCCCTTCTTCCGAATCAATTTACCTTTACAAAAATAAAATTCTATTTCATAGATTGTATTTTATATGTAGTGATCCCAGAGATCCTATAAAGTGTACACATAGAGCCAGTATTCAGTAAGTGGAACAATGTCACTCAACATCGGAGTAAGATTCCTACTTACAATGGTTTTTTAAAAAGGCCAGATGGGAAACATTTTCCATGATATTAATGAGGAAATTCTATCCTTGCTGCGGTGGGAAGGTGGGAGGGTGGGAGGGGGAGGGAGTTCTTTAGATTGTAAATGTCTAATTAAACTGGAGAGAAGTCAGATTATAAGAATCTGACAGAAATGCCACGACGGCGGACCTCAGAATGTAACAAGGAGCGAACAAATTACTGCAAATGCAGACAGCAGGGACAGCAGCACAGGGTTCACAACAAGGAAACTAATAGTCCCAATGAAGAGTGCTGTATGATTTTAAGTTTTGGCTGCCACAATTTCTGATAGACTTTGAGTAACGAGAATGCATCCAGGGGAAGACAGCCAGAATGGCAAATAGTCTGAAAAGCTCATTTCTTAAAGGAGCAAAGAATTGTTAGTTTGGAAAAGAAAACATCATAAGGGAATTTCAAGAGCTGTCTTAAAATATTTGAAGGATGGTAATCTTTAAGAATGTAGACTTCTTCCCCCCCTGCCCCCAAATGGTAAAGAAAGAATGAAATCAGTCGAAAGTTTTACTGCAGCAGATTTTAGTTCTCTTTTAAGAAGCTTTCAACGGTTAGACTCATCCACAGGAGCCCTGGAAGGCAGATCCTGTTGTGGTGGGCTCCACGGGCGCCTGGGGGCATTGCCAGTTTGGGCCCGAACAGCTCAAAGGCCAAGACAAGCGGTGACGGGAGGCTGTGTTGAGTAGATTATTATCTGTCTGGCTCAAATGAAGAAGGCTCACGATTTGGGGCAAGGTCGTAAATAACGACTAAAAGCTTTGTTTAACAGACATGTGACAGTTCAGTTTTTAAACTTAGCAATTCTTTTCCTCTTTCTTTCCCTCTTGCAATTAGGATAAATATTTTGGGGACCTAAATTGAGCAGTCAGAAACAAACTCATATTCTCATTTTATTGTCTATCACTAATGTATTTAACATAAAAAAACTTTCCAGGAGGCTGCAATTCCTCGATGTACCCACGAAAAGAGCCAGTAAGTCAAGCTCGTAAGCATTACGCTCTCCATCTATGTGACCAAGTTCTTGCCTTTGGGAATCTTATTGCAGAAAACTCATAAAGCAGAGGTCATTATAAGCTGTTAAACTGTATAGACAAGACTCGAGGTTTCTGTTTGTTTGTATTTAAGAATCTGATGTGGAAATTCTTGCAGCTTGGGTTTTCCAGAAGCGGACGCTGACACTGAGAGGAAGTTTGGCATGTTGTGTATTTATGAGGAGTTAATAGTATTTGTGGAAGGGAGAAAGAAGTGAGACTTGGCGAAAGAGGAAGCTCAAGTGCGATGTATGACGGACAAAGCCTTTGCCCAAACCCCTAAGGAGCTCTGCACATATGTGGCCTAATAGAATTGTCCTGCAGTGAGTGGGTGACTTGGCGAGGCCCCTATAGCCCTGTTGTGAATGGCCATGAGGTACAGTTCTGGGAAGCCTATACCTTTGGCCAGTTTTTGCAACTGAGGCAAACCTTGAAACTTTGATCTAGACTTGTGTCCACCAAAGATGTCAATAAATAAGCTGACAAAACTAGAGCTTCTTTCGGTAAAGCTAGGGTAAGAGGTCTGTAACCTGAGAGCTATTAAGAATATTCAAAAAACCTCCAGAATCCCATAGAGTATAGTGGCAGAATAATAACAGCTTATAGTTCTAGAGCGGTTGAGAAGGGCCACATGCTCTCCTAAGTGTTCTGCATGCGTGAGTCTTTTGATCCTCTCACTAACTGTGCAACGTGCATACCTCTTACTCCGTTTCACAGATAAGGAAACAGGCACAGAGAGGTTAAGTAATCTGTACAAGGTCACCCAGACCGTTTCGTTCCAAAGTCTGTGTTCTAAACCACTATACTATTCTGCGCATCTGAGTCTTTATGTGAAGTTTTATGGCTAAGGCTTCAGGTAGAGTTGAAGGAAGAAGGTATGTGAAAGGATGTGCCTTGAAGACTTGCAGTGCTAGACTTGGCATCGTCTTCATTAGCTGGGGACCGTAGTCAGTTTTGCACTCTGGGGCAGGAGACCTGAACAGTGACTGTTCCTGGCTGCCACAAGCTCTTTCTTCTTAACATGCTTTCAGCTGGAATAAATTCCTCCGCCTTCTTTGTTAGGAATGGCAACTGAGTTTTTCACCAGTTGAATGTGAGCACAACTGAGGTGCGACTTCTAGGTATGGCAAATAAGAATTTAGTCCTTGAAGTGCTTCCTATCTTGAGCCATGTGATTGGCATAAAGACTTCCCCAGGGCAACCCTGAAAACCATGGGCCAGAGATGATGCCATCTTCGTTGTCGTAGATACCAGAATGAGTGCGTGAAACAAGCAACCTGACCGACAGAGCTGGTTTTGAGTGAGACATGCATTTCTCTTATATTTATATCCTTGTACGTTTGGTCTACTTGATACTGCAATCTAGCCTGCCTTAATTTAGATATTCTTTGCACTCAGAGAGATTTTCAGATGTCCCTAATATTATTACTACATGCAGAGAATGCTGCACATACAAGCCAGGACAGAGGCTCTTCGTCTGCCATGCGGGCTTATCATTAGCACTTATTCTTTGGCCAGGAGAGACTCCAAATTAGCATCAGTGCATATACGTAATGTTATAGTTCCTGTGGCTAAGCACGTTATTTGGGAGAGAGAGTGAGCACATCAGACTGTGAGAAGGATAAGACTCAACTCTAGCATGAATGTTGGGGTACAGGTTGGCGGGGATGTCCGGGACTGGAGCAGGCAGGGGTAAAATGAAAATACGTCCAGCAGTGTTGACAATGCTTCAAAAATGTCCAAGACAGCTGGCCACCAGGTTCCTGTTAGTTGCTGTGAGGACGAGGGGGAGACAAGGGTGAGGGTGAGTGTCACACTGGTGAGCTCTGCCAGGCTCAAGCTGCTGGCTGTGCTTTGTGGGACGGGCGAAGTTTCACAAAAGTGTTCTACAAACAACAGGATCCCCTTTGTTGGCTCTAGGTCCAATTAAACAACTCAAAATCCTTTTCACTGAGTCTTTATTATAAATCAGCAAAATGATTGTATTGTTAATATAGGACTATCATTAGTGAGGGTGGGTTTATTCAAAGATTTATTGAGTTTGTACTGCATGCCCGGCATGGTCCTGGGCACTGGGGGTATGGCAGGGAGCAAAGCAGGACAAAAATCTCTGATTAGTTCGATTTAGAACTGAAATCTGAGTAGGTCATAGTCATAGTGATAATTGTGCTTCTTAGATCACTAAATAGGCTGGCTCTCCCTGACATAAGATTTAGAATTTCAGCATAGCTGAAAACAGGAATGAAACAACACTAAAGGCATCTTTCTGGGAAGACTCTGTATTACAGCGGTTTCATTTGTCAGCCTGGACCTGAGTGGCAATCTGGAAATACCGAGCAGTGTAGTGACAGATTCAAGGCTTTATTATGCCTCATAAGGCAGATGTTTAAAAAATATGATAAGTAAAATTTAAGAAAGAGCTGAGGTATACAAAAAGAAAAAATATACATGCAGGTATTTAAAAGATAATTTGAATATTTGGTTTGAAACAGAAAACGGGCGAAACATGTTAAGGAAAAAAACGAGCATTTAGAAAAACAGACTGTTAAGTATGTTGTAAATGACTTGTAGAAATTCTAATGAAAACATCATAAAACAGATTACATATTTTATAATAGAAGTCTATTTTCAAATATATCCATATCCAGAGACTGCATTTCAAATATGTGGCCCAATTCACAAATTTGGTTTTTAAGTAATGTAACAATTAGCATGACTCTGAAAACGTGTCTGTAACTATTACTTGTGCTGAGCATTGCTGTGAGATCAAACTCACCACAAATGGAAATCCTGCCAACCTAACTGAGTATTTAAAGATACACATGGCCCATGTATGTTTCGGATTCACTTCACACATTCACAAACCGGATTCTTCACACTTCGCAGTACGAGTAAATCTAATTCAAACAGAATTGAGAAGGTGAACTTTCATGCCTTCTCCTTACACATCTGTAAGCGACACAAGGGGAAGCAAATGGCTTTTTTTCAAAAAGGCTCATTTCCCGTCTGAACTCTTATATTCCAATCTGATCACCCTTATTTAATTTAGCTTTACCTAAAGTCGAAATTAATAATTAGCACTTGGACCGTTTTTCCTGAACCAACAAAAAACCAACAACAACAGCAACAAAAACACACACAAAAAACTCTCCACGAAACATTGTGTTAAAACTTGGAAGCTTCTGATGGAATGGAACGCTTTGCTCCCCGCTACTTTTGCCAGCCTACCAGCAACTCCAAACAGGTTCAAGGCAGTGAGGAGTTGTGCAATATTTTTCACTCAAGTCGAATTTACTCTTCCTTAATTTGGTCTGGAAAAAACAATAGTGATGGAAATTCTACAGAGACAGATTAATTCAGAGGTCAAACAATAACAAAATGGGGAAGAGAAGTTAATGAATCTTTACCGTGTGAGGCAATGCACAGAAGGTCCTGGAGAATCCATAAGCCTAGTGAGAGAAGCATGAGTAGTTTGTTAATGACACAAGGGCTTTGAAATTGAATTTATCTTGTATACTCAGCTGTTTGGGGAGTACATCATTTGTAAGACATTCTTGTTATTAATATTTTCCATTCCATAGACACTCTTGACAAACTATATACTTTTTCACCACATTAATTTTACATTTAAAATGAACATCTGGTAACTGCATTTATTCATCTGATTTTCAGCCATCTTGCTCTCTCTGATTTTCTTTTCTTGCCTTTCTAAATAGCTGAAGAAAACCTGAATCTGGGTACTATAGATTTAAAGTCATCAAATGCCTAATGTTCAGATAAGAAGGATGATAGCTCTCTCCTTTAATCACTCACTCAGTCATTCAATCAACGTGTGTTCTACTGACCATACATTCAGATCAAAGACCATTTGCTTTTCTTATTCCAGTCTCAAGTGGCCCTCTCCTGTTCCCAGAGCACTGTTCATTGTTTGATTTTGAGTTCACCCCAAAACAGAGGCTAAGGCAAGACTCGATGCAGGTCGTTTATTTGTGAAGAGAAGGAAAAAGGAGAATGGGACCCGGAAGGAAGAAAAGTCTCTGTAAGTGTGCATACTTGAGATTGCCACAGAAAGCAACAGGAGTTCGATTATCTTAGAACCTCGGAGAAGCATGCAGAATGCTTTCTTCTGAACGATGAAGTCTGGAGCACTTATTTGACCCCTGCTTTCTCTCATTGGTTGGGAGTTTCCTTTGGTGGCATTAATTCCCCTTAATATTCAGGCAGAGGCTTGCATTGTGTTGGAGAAGTCCTGAGAGCAAAAAGCAGGAAGATTGGTGGCAGGAGCCCGAGGTGGATCCCTGCCATGGCAATGGGAGTCTGAAGTCACACGGAAACTTCTGCAGTAGCTGAAATCTGAAGGGGGCTCAAGAGATGTGAGGGTCGGGTATCAAGGGAGTCAGCAACATCCCACAATGTACCACATCATTGATTTCTGAGGTGCATTTCTCCATCTCTTTCACCAGACTGAGAATTTTTGAAGGTAGAGGTTGCATTTTCTTCTCCGTTGCCAAGAAGTATGCAGGGTTTATAACAAAGTCCCTTGAATTCTTGTTGAATAAAGAATGAAATAATACTTCCCCATTCCACTGTACAATGGAACTGATTGTTGCATAGTGTTACTTTTTTGAGAACTAAAATAAAATTCATGTTTACTCACTTAAATATAGCATATTATTCATATACATGCATTCATTTATTTATGTATTGAAGTACAGGAGGCCGGCTCCAAGAAAAAAAAAATGAAAACACTACACACCCCTTATTCGTAATCATCCATTGCTACATGACCAACCGCCCCCAAACTTAGTGGATTAAACCACAATAATGTATTATTTTCATACTTCTGTGGGTTGCCTACTCAGTGGTTCTGATTCATGTGCTTTTTTCTGGGATGCTGGGCTGACTAGAAGATCCAAAATGGCCTCATCCGCATGCACGACAGTTGGGACAGGCTTCTAACGGACAGTTCAGTGGATCTATTACTTGGAAGCCTTAGCTTTCTCCACTGGGGCCTCTGCACTTAGCTATTTGGGCTTCCTTACACAATGGAACTGGCTTCCACAAAAGAGTGTTGCAAACAGACACGTACGGCCTGGCCTCGAGGATCATGCAGCACCACTTTCTTCACATATTTTTGGTCCAAATACCTCACAGGCAAGCATGGATTCCAAGAGAAGGAAAATCAATGATGTGTCTTTATCGGAGAGTGGCAAAACCTCACTGTGGAAGGATCCGTAAGATGGGAGATTGTGATCATCTTCAAGAACATAATCTACCGTAACCGATGCATACCTGGGTGTATTCAGGCACATTTATACTAAACGGAAAGACACTTGAGAGCGGAGCCCATATCCAATTTATTTTGTATTCCTAAAAACTAGCACAGGCTCTGACAGGTACCTGTACATAATACATATTTGTTGGATAGAAATTTGGAAGTTAAAAAATATAAGCATCTCAAAAAATGATTCTTTGGCTATGAATACATTGAAAAGATTTCTCCCTTTAGGTACCAATTCTCCACAATCTTCTGGTGCCAATCAGGGTTTAAGGACAATGTCTTGGCTTCTCAGGCAATACTCTAGAGAAGAAAGGTGCCCCCCTTGTCAGGGAAGAGTTTAAAAGGAAAAACTTGAACCAGGAATGTAGGTTGGGGATGAAAAGAGAGGCCTATTCAAAATTTTTGCCTTGGGTGCCTGGGTGGCTCAGTCAGTTAAGCATCTGCCTTGGGCTCAGGTCATGATCCCGGGGTCCTGGGATCGAGCCCCACATCGGGCTCCCTGCTCAGCAGGGAGTCTGCTTCTCTTTCTCCCCTCCCAAACCCCTGCTCGCTCTCTCTCTCTCAAAAATAAATAAATAAAATCTTAAAAAAAATTTTTTTTCCTTCAATCTTTCTCCTTTGGTTCATGTGGAGAGGAAAGTAGAGGGGAGCAGGAATGGGAGTCATGAAGAAAGTATAGAAGGCAGGACACAGGAAAGAAAGACTGACGCAGGTAGTTTGACAACCCAACGGCACTACAGTTTTTTTGTTTGTTTGTTTTGTTTTGTTTTTATTAGTGTTCTCCTAGAACACAGGATTCCAAAGGCCTTCATGAGTGTCCCATGTGGGAATGCTGAGAAATGGCAAAGCTGGAGTAAGAGTGGGAGCGCTATATTGGAGACTCAGAGCCAAAAAGATGAACAAAAGCTCCACAGACAAGTCTGTTTCTTATTGGTGCAAGAAAATATTTTGTGTCCTTGCGGAAAAAACAGGTGCTGTGCCTCTTCAGATGTGTCAACAAAATACAGCCCAGATGGACGGCTGTCATCCTATTAACGTGGTGGCCAACTTCCCACTCCCTTCTTTCCTTTCCTTTCATCAAACACTCCTGTGGGACAAAGAGATCTCGTGCCTTCATACAGGTTTGTTTAATGCATGAATATTACTTTAAAGACCGCCTTTCTGGAGCTCATGTATCTTGCATATGTAAAGGTCTCTACTGCACTTCGCAGAGAGAGTATTAACAACTCCTGCCAGTTGAACACATCCCACATCAAGCACAGAGGTGGCTCTAAGCAAAATCTATGCAATTTTTGGAAAACTTGTTTTCCCTACAAACTTTTGAATCATCAGGAAAGAAATAACAGTGCCAGAGTGATCATGAAATGTTACCAGTTGAAAAATTGCAAGCAATAGAAAGTCTTGAGAAATCTTGCCCTTTAAAGTTTGTTGAATGTATTTACTAATACACCTAAAGCTAAAATCCTGCTCTTTGAAGTTCGCTATTTGCAAGTTTTCTGTTTGTTTTAAAGTATGTTAAATTTGCTCTTTATTTTGACGCAAAGCTGGTATCACAGCTGATGGTTTTGCTTTCCAGTTGAATTGTTCTTTTAGGCTAAGATTTTCTCTTGCCAACAGCCCATCGTGTTTCTCTGTTAGCCCCTTTTCTGAATGATCTAAGGTAGTCTTAGCTACGTTCTGGACGAGGTAATAATAACTTAATGGATAAATCATCTATCACTTGCCTTTAAATAATAACTTGGTCCAAAACTCCACAGGTAGTACTGTATATGGGCAAACTGTGGCATTTTTCAATGTATGCTACATCAATACCTATCTAATCTGCATGGGAAAGGAGTCTTGGGGAGCGATAACATGGCATAAGCTTTGGTAGGCAAACCTGTGTAGCTTTGCAGTACAGTTTTCATCCTCCCTGAGATTCAGTTTTTTGGAGATATGGAGATAATCATAGGGTCTTGTGCTGACTTTACAAATCATATGTGTAAAAGATTTAATACAGTTCTAGGTTTAGTAAAAATTTTAAAATGTGAACTGTTAATGTTATTGTTATTAACACAAGCAATGACCCAGAACACGGGTCATTGAAAGAACATATTCTTTCCAGATAATCGTGCAGAAAATGAAACCTAATAGGTTCTTCAGTTCAAATGTACATTTTAATTTGATCAACTGGACAGCTCACTATGACAAGGGATTTGCTGCCTCTTAGTTTCAGTGTCCTCATCTTTAAAATGTTAAAAATAACATCTCGTAAGTATTTTAAGAAGTAAAGAAGATAACATAAAATAATATTTAATCAGTGCTTCAGCACGTGAAGAATGAAAGCAGTCATTGTCATCATTATGCAGCTGTTGCCACTCTTAGTGGTACAGAATTTGGACAAATTTAGAACTTTTAGAATACTAATGAGGTACTATATGCTGGCTTTTAGAATACTAATGAGGCACTATATGCTGGCTAATTGAACATAATAAAAAGAAAAAAAATTTCTAGTATTTTCTTAAAGGGCTTCAAATGCATAATATCACTAAATTAAATTTTAAAAGATAAATTACAATTTGGATAGTGATAAATCACTTAATGTAGTTTCCTATAATGAAAAGAAAGATAAACTCGCAATTCTTAATAATAATGGAAAAGAACAACTAAAGCAATATCGAGCCCAGTAACTGTTATGTCCTCCACCACCTACAAGGTTTTAAACCTTATGTCCCTTTTGTCCCTATGGGAAAAAAAGAAAGAATAGAAATTGTGTGCGTGTATGTGAGAGAGAGAGAGAGAAATTTTAAGTCAGAAAATTGGTTTTCAAGTCCTTGAGAGTATGTTTCCTTTTTCTTATTGGAATATCTAAGTTGCAAATCCCCCTCCCAAAACAAAACAATACAAAACCAAACAAAACAGTGGTAATGAAATGAATCGTTCGTTTTCTTGCTCAATGCACTAAAAGCCATTTAGAAAACAGAGGAGACACCCAGGACTTCGAAATATGCTAAGCATCACTAACTCAAAGAAGCACTAACTTGGCCTGGAAAGGTAAACTCTACCACGGGAAAATACTCTTGCTTTGCTCTCCCTCCTCTGCCTTGTATTTATTTATTTTTTAAGTAAGTGTCACTAACGCGTCTGAGTCCGCAGGTGTTGCATGTTATTCCCGTTTGTTGGATCTTCAATATTGTATTAGTCACTCACTCTAGTTCCTTAAAAAATTTTTTTCCACAATTTTGAGACCAGCACTTTCGCAGCAAGTTACCTTTAATTAGCTTTGAAAATAACAAGTTGAAAGGAGTTTTACAATGCCTTTAATATTGTATAAAGGCCCTGTATTACAACATTTTCACCTGGGTTCACATTTAACCCTCACCAAAGGGCTAAGATTTAGGCTTCATTAGCAGATTCATTTTAGGTATGAATGCAACGAGGCTCAGAGAGCTGAAGCCATAGGCCTGGAGTCTCTCATCAGAGAAGGGGCGATGCTCAGTGAAATACAGGTTTGGTTTTCATCAGCACTTTTCACATCTTACACTGTGTGGTTATGATTTTAGGGATAGCTCCTTCAGAGATTTATTTAAAAAGAAGAAGAAAATTCACTTTTTTTTTTTTAAGATTTTATTTATTTATTCGACAGAGATAGTGACAGCCAGCGAGAGAGGGAACACAAGCAGGGGGAGTGGGAGAGGAAGAAGCAGGCTCCTAGCGGAGGAGCCTGATGTGGGGCTTGATCCCATAACGCCGGGATCACGCCCTGAGCCGAAGGCAGACGCTTAACCGCTGTGCCACCCAGGTGCCCCAGAAAATTCACTTTTTATTCAAAAATATAAACTCTGCCCAGAACTTATTAGCAACGGAAATTCCACTGTTGAAATTCCACGGTTACATCTTTGTAAATTGGGTTTTACCCAAAAAATGTTGTTTTGGAAGAGGCCATAAACTTCTGAAAAGTTGGGAGACAATGAACACCTCATTCAAATAGCACACCTGATGGTAATCCATAAATCAGCAAAGGATTTTAAAACAACACAAAACAAAAAACAATAGAACTTGAATTCCTATTTTAACCAATGGGATTTTTATTGAATGTAAAAATAGTTTAATATTCCGAATGAAAAACTTTGACGGACCCATAAATCTATCTTCAGACAAAATCCTCTCCAAATCTAAGTGGCTCGTAAATCCTTCACCCCTTCACTAAGAGCCAGTTACGGGAAAGGGTAGATAGGCTATCTTGTTAATGTGTCCCAGGGTCTTACTGAGGATATACCATCTCTAGAAAGGGGACTGGTTTCTTCAGATAATTTTCTTAAATGGGATGTTGTTGTTGTTGTTGCTGTTGTCTTAATTTTCACGTGTGTTCCATTAGGAGGTTTGCTTTATTTATGTGAGTCATCTATGTGTTTTGTGCTGGCTCCTAGTTAGCTTCTAAGTGCAAGCTGGTTGCATTGAAATATTGATTTTAAGTCCTGTATGGTTTGGATCTTGTCTGCCTTCACTGATTTTCCTTCCTAGAAGCTGAAGTGAACTAGAGAGACTTGTCCACTTTCCTTCCTTCCTTCCTCCTTCCTTCCTTTCTTCCCTCCCTTCATCCCTCCCTCCTCCCTTCCTCCCTCTATCTCTCCTTTCCCTTTCTTTCTTTCTTTTCTTTCTTTCTTTCTTTCTTTCCTTCTTTCCTTCTTTCCTTCTTCTTTCATCATCTGTCTAACCTAATCTATGTACCCTAGGGGCAGAGGCAGATCCAGGTTTTACGGGGCCTGAAGTTTATGCAATGTGGAGCCATCTAAAAGAAAATACCATTACAATTATACATGAAATTGGAAAAGAAAAAAAAATTATGAAAAACTAAAGAATTTTAAAAGCTAATCACGAATATCATGAAATCCAAAAAAAAGCAATATTTTAAATTTATAAGTTGCCTAAGACATTTCTATTATATATTTTACCTCCACTTTTTGCTTTGAAATTTTGCTGCATGTCCTCTTGTTACTACTTCACATGACAATATTTTAATTCAACTTAATCTTATCTCGGATAATTCAATCTTCTGTTGATTGAAATATTTTATTATTAGCTTTAGAAAAATTTCTTTCAGCTTCACACCTTATTACTGCTAATATCAAATGCATTTTAGGATCTTTGTCAAATTTGGCAAACCATCTCTCAAGATTCTTTCATATATGAGCTCTAAGGTATCAGAGTATTTGAAAGGTTCTTATTCACTAATGTTAAATATCCTTTGAAGGAAACTCATGAACTGTTAGCCACATAGTGCTGATGTCAAATGCCATAGGATACTTTCACACAGCTCTCTGACCTCTGACCTTGCAGTGTCAGTCACAATGCCAGTGGGTCAGTCGTGGTTGTTCTGAAGCCATTCCTGAATCTGAGTGGGTAGCAAGCTACCCTTGAACTATCTACAGAAGTCACTGCAAACTACCAAACCCAAACTAAATGGATTCATACCTCCTCTTCACCTTCCCTATGCCCGTGCCACACCTAAACCGCAAGAGAAGAGGGGATGTACAACTAATACTGGAGATATTAGAGGGTAAGATGATAGCAAATAGAGAAAATTGTGGTAAAATGACACTTTTTCAAATTTGACAAAAATGCCTAACTCCATGCGAACGCATTGTTAGAGCCCATGCCATGGCATTGGAAGTACATGACTCAGATGAGGGCCCACCCCTCTGCCTAGGGGTCCCATGACCAGAAAGCTCTTTAAAAATATTGCTCCCCCTATCAAGGCATTGATCTTCATTCTACAGTCTACATTCAAACATAGATGCAGGCTATCTTAGACTTTGATCTTGAGTTTCTACTTGCATTTTGAGTAAAATAGCTCTGTTTCCATTTAAGATTTTTTACAATATATTCTAAGAGAAAAGAAGCATCTTGAAACAGTTGGGGCTGTGGCGATTTCCATAGGGTCTCCTTTGGGAGGATATTTTCCGTACCTTCCGACTTGCTGGAGCACTTGCATAAACTCCTTTGAATAATTTAAATAGAGTCCAGACTAGAAGAATTAAGTGATAGAGTTTATACAGGATCAGCCAACACTCTTCTGCTACTGGACATGTAAAACAGAAAAGTAAGGGCTTCTTCTCATCTCTGAGTATGGTCCTGAATACCAGTGTAGTCTAGACATATTTCGTGGTGGGTTAAAAATGTGAAATGTTCTTATTTGTTTTGTTTTTAATGACTGTTTGAATGAGAGCTAGATATTTTGCATATGCAATATGAATTTCCCATCCCTTAGCTTCATTGTTTGGGAAGGAAGATATTTGAAAAGAAAAAACAGAACAAAGAAAATAGATACATTAATCTACTTTTCCTAAAATGACGATTGCAGCCTAAATCTTATCATTTTCTACCTGGAATTAGAATTCTTTTTTTTTTTTTCAGATTTTAAAAAATGTATTTATTTTAGAGAAAGAAAGATAGTGAGAGAGAGCATGAACAGGGTTGGGGGTGGGGAGAGGGAGAAGCAGGCTCCCCAGTGATCAGGGAGCCCAATGTGGGACTCAATTCCAGGGTCCTGGGATCATGACCTGAGCTGAAGGCAGACGCTTAACCGACTGAGCCACCTAAGTGTCCCTGAAATTAGAATTCTTGAGAGCAGGATAAATGAGTTTGTGTGTGTGTGTGTGTGTGTGTGTGTGTGTGTGTGTGTGTTTAAGATTTTATTTATTGATTTGAGAGAGAGAGAGAGCATGAGTGGGGAGGAAGGGCAGAGGCAGAGGGAGAGGGAGAAGCAGACTCCCCATTGAGCAGGGAGCCCGATGCAAGACCCAAATCCCAGGACCCTGAGATCACGACCTGAGCTGAAGGCTGACACTAAACCAGCTGAGCCACCCAGGTATCCCCCCTTCTTTAATAGATTTTATTTATTTAATTAGAGAGAGTACAAGTGGGGTGGAGAGAGGCAGAGAGAGAGGGAGAGAGAAAATCACAGACTCTGCACTGAGCACAGAGCCCAGCATGGGGCTGGATCCCAGGACCCCGAGATGATGACCCGAGCTGAAATCAGGAGTCTGCCGCTTAACCGAGTCGCACAGGTGCCCAGGATAAATGAGTTCTTAGAGTATTTCAGATGACAGTTGGCAAGAGTCAGGAGAGAGATTGAAAAGTCACGGCCCAAAGTTTAGAGCAGCGCAGAGAGATGTGACAGCAGTAGGACACGAGACTGCAGCTGGGTGGCTAGAGATTCGGGTGGCCAAGGTGCAAAGCCAAGCCCGAAAGATTATGTGAAAACTACATCGCCAGCCTGTTTGTGGGGCTCAATAAGGGGCTCACTAAAGCCTGGTTTTACAGACTCAGTGGTCTCAGAAGAAAAATATTCTGGAGGGAGTGAGGCTAAGAGAATTATAACAAAAAAGCATTGGGAAACACAGTTTTGGTTAATGCAGTAAAGCAAAAGTGAGTCTAGGTGAGATTAATGCTGGCAGCACCTGTCATAAAGTACAACGGGGTAAAAAGGAGAGTCTTACGTTTTTCGGATTAGGCTGAGGACAGTCTCCTGGAATGCAGCATCATGCATATACAAATATGTAAATCTGCATAGAATAGACAAATGAGAAGTAAGGAGCAGTAGCAGTAGTTACTTCAGAAAGCCTGCCGCACTGGAAATCGAACTTAGGTGTGCAGAGAGGGAAAACGCTAAATAAATAAATATTTCAGTAATAGGCTGTTCACCAGGTTTTTCCCGTTTAACGCACTAGGGTATTTCCCCTCCCCTCTCTTCGGAGGAGGAAGGGAGATGCTGCTACACAAATCAGACCAGACAGGAGGCTAGAAAACCACTTGGAAGACAGTAACCTGCTTACCAGAAGGGACGATTGACATTCTACTCCAGTGGGATACTTTTCATGCTTCAGAAGCTCACGGACCCCTCTCATGGTGCCACCAGAGTAAAGCAAGCATGGTGAAGGAGAGATTTTGGAAGAACTGACCTTAGGGGCACCTGAGCGGCTCAGTCAGTTCAGTATCAGACTCTTGATTTCGACTCAGGTCATGATGTCAGGGCTGTGAGATCGAGGCCTGAGTTGGGCTTTGCACTCAGTGGGGAGGCTGCTTGAGATTCTCTCTTTCCCACTCCATCTCCCTCTGTCCCTCCCTCCAGTTGTGCCCTCTCTCTCTCTCTAAAATAAATAAAGCTTAAAGAAAAAAAAAAGAGTTGAGCTTCATCTAAACTTTGGGCTATATAAGAAGTGTCCTTGACTCTTACTTTAAAAAGCTAAAAGAAAAGGCTTGTCTGACACTGCCTCTGAAGACAATGGACATGGCCCATATTCCTAAGATCTGGTGAGTAAGAGTTCCTGTCGGTCAGAGAGGTCACTACAGAAAGCAGCCAAGCCTAGCCTTCCGGAGTGAAACAGATGCAGGAGGAGACCTGTGATGGTAACTCATCCTAGCAGAAAGGGGTTATTACAGAAGCAAGAATTAAGGTGCTAGGTAAGTAGAAAGAAGTCAGCTGAAGAGGAATTGCCTCTATTGGAGATTTCTGGGCGAAGTTTTCCAGCAGGAAGAGTAATCCACAATGGTGCTTTGCTGGAGGAATAGCTGATATTCGAGTATCTGCCAGACAGTTGACAGCAAAGTCAAATCACAGCAACACCAATTTAAAAAAAAATCTTGCCATTTTCCTCTCTTTTGATCTTTGCATCTTTCTGCTCATTCTTGGAGGATGAATGAATTGACCACCTCCCCCTTATCCAAAGCTGATATATGGAATTTGAAATTCAGGCCTAAACTCGGGGAAGAAGAGAAGCTTTAAACTGGATGTGAAGTAAAAACTTTAATTAAGCTCTAATTGGACTTCTTAATATCTGAAAATTCTGCACTTTCATTACTTGAAAGCTGGATGTACCCAAAATATCACCCAGTGGGTAGGAAAGAAGATATAGTAGAAAATCAGTTATGAGAGAAAAATAAAGCTCAGGGAGTCTATTTTCTCCTCTCCCAATAGCGCAGATACATAAATAATTCAAATAAATGATACCCAAATTCCTTTCTTGAATCACTGCCCACAAATCTCTACAACCTTCTCTGCTGGAAGGTGAGACCACATGCAGTAGACAAGAACACAAAAGCACCATAAGAAATAAAAAGAAATTTTGAGGGGTAGGAGGAAATAATACAAGGAATGAAAGGATGAGAAGAAATTAATACTTGCAAGAATAGCGAACACTTTGGTGTCATTCTTTGAATGGGGGTAAGAATGTTTTGCATACAGGAGGAAGATGTGAAGAGTTTTTGACTAGGAACCAACTGTCACTGATGAATGTCCCTTTGTGATGTGGCATTCCTGATTCTCCATTAAGAACAAAGGTTTAGCCACTAGACAAACTTTGGCCAATGGAACATTCGGCCGTAAAGAGCACAAGGTCTAGAACACACTGACACTTTAGGGTTTGTCCTGTTTTCAGGCCTTTGAGAGTACCACATGAAGACGTCTGGACGAGTTAATTGGAATATGAGAAAGCAAAGGGCTCTATCACCGGCACAGCAACAGCCAACAGCCAGCACCAGCCACTAGACATGTGAGTGACGTGATCTTAGATCATTCCATTCTAATTGAGCTGCCAGTTGATGGCAGCCACATGAGTGATCTCAAGTGAGACCAACAGAAGCATTTTTCAGCTGAGCCTAGCCCAAATTACTGACTTATAAAATTGTGAGCAAATAAAATTGTTGCTTTAAGCCATTAGGTTTTATTTTCATTTTCATTTTTGTCACAGCAAAGAACTAGTATATATTTATCTTGTAGTGTTGTTACTGTTAGTTTAATTTCTCTCTTTCAACAAAGTTATAAGTCAAAAAATCTCAATGATTTGGTATCAAGTACATGCAACCACCCATTTCAGTCATGATGTCTACTCATGAATTGGACCTTGTTGGGTCCTTCCATTGAGTCTTCCAGTAGAGGCATGCGTCGGTTAAGCACATAGCAACTTTGCCTGATTGGAGTAGAGAGTCCGCTGGTACACAGAGAGTGCATACATAGGAAGTCTGCTGAAGTGAGCCAGAGATACACGAGTATTTCAAGAACTACCAATAATCAAAAAAAGGAAAGTCAATTTGTAGAGTTGATGACAATTCTTGCAAGTTTTATGAATAACAGTTCTTGAAAGAACACTGTTTAAAAACGAAGACATTCTTTCCAGACATAACAGTAGAACTTTTTCTGAAGTCATCTACGTGTGCACATGTAACGATTCAGAAGGGTGGTGGGAACTGAAATGTTGAAGCATATCCAGGTGGTATAGTTGTCTGCATTTTGGTCTCTCTTGAGGAAATTGCCATTCTGATCACAAACAATCTTTTCTTTAAGTTAAACATTTCATTCTCCTGGGTGTTTGTTGCTAATGGAGACAGAAATACCACTCTCATCTGGATTTAATACATTTCACACACATATCCATCAAGTGAACTATTTTCTCAACAGAAGTAGAATTTTAACAGTTTTTTGTGACTTTTGACACATCATCACTTACAAGGGGCCTTCCTTCAGGGGACTGTGTAGAGAGACCTGGTACAAAATACGGCTATGTCTTGTTCACAAATGAATAAACAGATGTCATTTATAGATTTTTACTAACAAAAGCCAAATGACATCATGCAAAGGAACTGTCACAGCAAAGTTTCTCTTGTTTGTTCTCTGAGTTTTATTTGACTTGACCACATATCAGGATGTTTCTACTACCCCCTAACTTTCTGCCAATAAGTATGTGTATATTAGAATTTTTGGACAATTGTGTCCTTCACAATGCAAAGCAGACTTAGAGAGGATTAGTAAGCCTATCAGCTGCTATCCTACCCCCACATTCCCACCCTGGGATTTGTTTTTCCGAGTCTGTTTTGTTGTTGTTGTTGTTGTTGTTGTTGTCGTTGTTGTTTTAGATTATTTATGTATTTGAGGGGGCAGAGCAGAGGAAGAGAGAGTGTTGAGCAAACTCCACACTCAGCATGGAGCCCAAATTGGGGCTCAACCTCACAACCCTGAGATCACAACCCGAGCTGAATCCAAGACCAACTGCACCATGCAGGCCCCCCCGTGTTTTCCTGAGCTTTAATACATGAACTCCCTTGAGAGGAATGGCGGGTGTGGTAAGAGCTGGTAAATTAAAGCACAGCCGTTTGGAGGTGTTAGAGACTTGATTATGAAAAGGTTTGTGATATAGTCAAAGAAAATGGGCTTTAAAGCTAGACAAACTTGCATTTGGTTCTCTATGTGGGTTTTCCTTCTGCAGTGAGTTCAACAGGTGGTTCTGAGCAGGCAACTTAGGTTGGTTGACAAACCCCCCTTTTTTAACCTAAATAATAGAGGATGGTCACTACCTACTTTGAACGTTTGATCATGAGAATTAAAGTCTGTAACAGAGAAAAAGCATGTCTGACATTTAATATATAATCAGGAAATCTCAATTACATTTAGTACTGTGAAAACAAAGTTGTTTAATATTAAAAAATAATAAAAGTAATTATTAACATTCTCTCTTTAAGCATAAATTATATAACTCCAAGAAAATACTCACCAATGATTACCATTAATTTTACATTGACATATCTCTACTTGTCTTTCTGGTACAACCTACATGTTCTCCCAATACTTAAGATTCTGTTAAGCATCCTGAATATTTCACAGCAACCTGAAAGAGTTTGGGCCAGGTCTGGGCCTGCTGTATAGTATACCCTTCCTATACGGTGCGGTAAACTGGGGAATAAACCAACACATATCTAGAGAGGCTATGGAATGGCCAGGGTTAACCTAGGAACTTCTACATTCCTAATGTTCTTTAATCCTTGTAACAGTAGTAGGAGGTCCGTGTTAACTGCCATTTACAGCTGAGGACAATAAGGTCCTGAGAGGTTAAGCAACCTGCTTGTTATCACGCAGATCCTGTTTCCAAAACCCAGATAGTTTCCTAAATAATTCTTTGGTTCACAGAAGCAGGGTATGTTTAACCAAGCTTCCAATAAACAAATTATTCCTGGAGAGGAACATTTTGTATTTCTCAGTGCCATGGTGCATTAGATTTTGAAGTAATTTTAGAAATTGTCCGTATTATCCTATCATTTTGAGTAGTAATAAATGAGACAGGAAATAAGTACTAGTTTAGGATTATATCAGAGCTAGAGCTCAAGTCTCAAAAGTCCCGGAGAAAACACAATAAAAACAAAGCATACAGTATAGTTTTTCACCTTTCTTAACTTTATTCTCTGTTTTAGTTATTGGCTTTATTATTTAAAGACGAATCTCTGTAGTATTTTGACCCCTTTTGAATTATAGAATCACAGAATGGTAACTATGGTGTGATGGAGCTTGAGTCATCATCTAATTTTAGTGTTCACATTTTACAGACGTGGAACTAAAAGAGTTCTAGTTAGGAAAAGTCACTTGCCTATTTCATCAGCTAGGAAGTAGCAGCATCATGAATGTAAGTAATGCCTTTTAATTTCTAGGCCACTGCTGTTGATACTATACTTGTCTTAGCACTTTCATTCTGCCTTAGTATTTGGCCTATCATACAAAGATTTCATGGTAGCTAAAGTCAAATTAAAGGAAAATAAAATGTTGTTAAGAAGCTGGAAGATGTCCCTTAGGTTTCTATCTCCATCACGGCATCAATTCAAGCGTGCTACGCCCAAGTCACGGATCCAGACGTATAAAGGCTCAAATACTATATAAAATATATTTCTTTCCATTTAATGGCCTCTGAGGTCTTTATTTTTTTTTCCATTAATGGTCCAAGGTGCATAGTGAAGTGGCAGAGAGGAACTCAAGGAGATATTCAGTCAGAAATCCAGGGTAACAGCATCTTGCTATCTTCAACACAGAGCTACCCTGGTCATCATAAATCTTACCTCCACTGCCTCCAGCCAGAGCAGAAAGGCACATAGGATGTCATGTGGGCAAAGTGTGGAAATGGAACTCATTACCTTCTCTCTTTCTATTATCAAGAACCGTCACATAACCACATCTGCAAGCAAGACTGGAAAATATTGTCTAACTGTGTTTCCAGAACAGGAGGAAACAGATTTTAGTGAACATTTATTATACTTCTATAGGAATTTCAAACCCATTTTTTTGGACCTGAGGATGTTTCTTTCTTTGTTTGTTTCTTTTTTTCTGAATATATTTATTTCTCTGAATGTTTGTGGGTCTCTCTGTATGTGACTTGCTCTATTTATGTATGCTTTTCGCGATGTATGTTTGAATCTTTTTCGGGGTGTTGTCCTTCTCTCAGTATGTATGTACTGATTTTTCTCTGTGCCTGTCTTAATATGTGAACACAACTCATTTTGATATACATGCTTTCTTCAATTTGGAAAATAGGCTTTTGTTAAATACAGGAAGCTATAGGGATTAAAAGATTGTTAAACAGTAACGGAATCTCTAATAATACCTAACCACCCTTCGTGGACTGTTGAAGCATATCACAGATTGCTTTGCTACATTTGTTGAATTTTAAGCATTACAAAACCTGTCTTTTGCTAATAAGAACTTATCAGCTCAGCTTATTTGCATAGTGAAACTAAATATGCAGTTAATTTGCACATTTAAAAATGTTTAAAAAAAAACGTTTTCCCTTGCACACCGGGGGGCCTCTAAGTTGCACAAATAAGAAACTTTAACTCAGAGACAACCAGAAAAGCCCATGGATATACAAATAGGACTAATTGGTATTTGGTTTATAGCTTCATGCTGACAACGATTAAGCTAATTATAAGGCACATGGTGCTAAATTACTATCTTTTTCATACATTTTCTGAAATCGCAAGAACTCCAGAGAGGTTCTGGTTCAAAGTATAGTCATTCTGAACAAGATAGAGTCAAGATTATTTTTCAGTTAACCAGTTAACATACTCCAGCACGATTAATATAATATTCAGAAAACATTACATTTCATAATAAGGAAATGAAATAAACATATTTTGTTGGGTGAACACTAATAAAAGTTTCAAATGTTTTTGCCACGCTTTGGTTCTGAAAGTTTTAGATGTCAATAATGAGTCGTAAGACAACATTTTGAGAGAAGACAAGAGTAAGTTTGTTCTGGAAGCAATAGGGTATCTAGTGGCCATGTAGGAGAAAAATAGGAATGGATGCCAAGGATCTTTCATTCTTTCAAATAGAGCTGGGCCAAGAAAGAAATAGTTGTAGAAGAAGATTGTTTGTAAATTAAAACACTGTGTTACCATGTAGATAAAAATCCTCCTTTGAGCTTGAGAGACTAAGACTGAATGCCACCATGACCCTTGTTAACTTTCAAACTACAAGTCGTTCATTCCAAAGTCATTAATGAATCTGTTTCATTCTGTTCTATCATTTAGATTTATTGAAAACATGTGTAAATTCTAATCTATTTAAACTACTGAAATTTACCAGAAGTGGAAGAGGAAGAATTGTTTCTCTAATGCTTTTGGGGATGAAATGTTTTTTACAAATGAGCGACAAGCTTTTACCACACAGTAACTTCCCTCCAATGGATATCCAGAACTGGGCCTTTTCTGTGTTGTATAATGTGTGAGCACCGAGATGGTAGTTACGCAATGATTGTTGTGAATAGTGGCATTACTGATATCTGGGTTTAGGAGTATAATTGAAAGGGGCTTAAAAGTCAATCTCTGTATGTTTTTTTAGACCCCAAGGGATTATTTATTTGATGGCAAAGAAATTCAGAATTTTAAGGAAAGATGTGTAAAAGAATTAAATAGACATGATAGAGAGTCCTTATTCATCTTAGCCTTCTACCTTTACCTTCTTCCATTTTCCCCCTTCCTTTTCCACCTTCCCCCCACTTTTCCCCCCTGACCTGAACCTTAACCAACCAGCATACCACAAGGCTTACATATAACAGCTCTCAAAAGAAGTATGTTGTCAGTTATCGGGATGGAATCGTACCAACGATACCGAGAAAGATGCAGGAAAAAAACAGAATAATCTCCAGCTGTTGTAACCACAATTTTCAGAGCAGTCAGAGACAAAAAGTATAATCAGAGCCAAGCCACAAAGGCACGTACTCTTCTGCTCTGACCCTGTGAAACTCCAATTTTGGTTCAACTTGGAGAGTTAGCTGGTGTTCAGGTGTTCTCTTGTGCACATTAACTGAATAAAGCCTTTTTCTTCTCTTTGATGCCTTTAAATTTTCTTTGGACAGATGTGAGCCAAGAGAAGACTAAGGACATCATTTTTCCCATTTTTTTTTTCCTTTGACCCTTGTCCAACTTTATTTAAGCCATGGGGCTCTGCAAACTTGTATGGTTAGCATTATTTATTTTTTATTTATTTATTTTTTTTGAGAGGAAGAGCACGAGTACATGTGCATGTATGAGTGGTGGGGGGAGGGACAGAGGGAGAGGGAGAGAGAGAAATTTAAGCAAGCTCCGTGCTGAGCATGTGGGGCTCAATCCCTCGACCCTGAGATCATGACCTGAGCTAAAATCAAGAGTCTGAGGCTTAACTGACTGAGCCACCCGGGTGCCCCAGCATTATTAACTTACAGCCGGTTTGAGCTTATGTGTGCTTGTAATGATCAAATCATGCATGTTGAAACATTTGAAGTATAATTTACCTATACAAGAATGGCAGACTATCAATGAAGTCATGAGAATTAGCTTATTATTTCTCTAATGCTCTTTGAGCATTCTTAAATATTTCAAAATTGCAAATATACCTTCAGAAAGAAAAATCTAGATTAACAAAAACACAAAAAAATAAGACTTGTGCATCTCTTTTTATGTCATGAGTAAAACAAACAAAAGAGTCACCCATTCCATTCACAAGTAAATCTGTGTATGAGACATGGGAAAATGTACAGCTAAACTGAGGGAGCAATACAATGTTAGCACTACATTTACTGCTTGGAGAAGCAAAGAGAAGCAACAGTTAAGGAAAAGGACTAGAGCAAGGTTTATTTCGCACACATAAAGTTCTATCCCTAAAGCTGTTGGAAATGTGCCCCACCGTTTTATACTCTTCGATTTGGACCAATTTAGTAATGTTTAGGGAGGGTTATCAGTGGTTACCAGGTGAAACATATTTAGTGATACTTAACATCTTTTTCATTTTAAAAGTTATAGACAAATCAAAAGCCAAAACTCACAGTGACTTACAAGTGCAAACTCTGCATCACACACAGCTAATGACTTGCAATTGTTCATTTGTCCACATGTATGTACGCATTGTTCTTTGGAGCACAATAGAAATGATAGATTGCATTATTCCCATTTGAGGGATGATACAATTGAGAGAGGATTTTAGGTGGATTGCACAAGGTCCCCATATAGTCTACGGAGGAATTAGAACTACAAGTCAGATTTTCTGACAATATTACAGAAATAAGATTCAGCTCTTGTAACCGAAAATATAGCATGAGACAGCATAGTTTTAACAACCAAGACATTTGTTTAAATTATATAACTTCTTGACTAGCATAGTTTTGATATTTAAATCTATTACAAGTACCGGAATATAAAGGAAGTATGGTCTGCAAAGAGAACAACCAACTTGGACTTACTCTTAATGAAATTTATTGTATTTGGAAAGTTTTGGGGAGGAAATATTTCCTAAGCTTAACATAAGGTTTGCATGCTATCTGCCGGTATTATGGAGAATATGGTCTGACAAAATATACTGCTGTTAATATAGATGAACTCATAAATATGGTCTATTTTCTTTTTATATTCAACCACTTGTTTTGGGCTGCAGTGCACCATGGAGAGCCACTAATAGAAGAGTCGTCATTTGGCAGTGTGTTCAGATGACACGCGAGTCAAGAGTATATCTGAGTTAGAACACCTGGCAAACCCAAGTAGCTTCTAAAGCATCCCTCTAAGGCATACTTACATCTCAGAACAAATAATTGTGAGCTCCAATTCCCCAGAATACATTCTTTGGGTAGCTGAATCATTTTGCATTTTGCTTAAGCAAAATTAAATTAAACCTCAAAATTTTAACGATGGTGAAGGTGAAAAAAGGAGATTAAAGAAATAATTACAATTCATTTTAAAAATTTACTTATACAAACATTTTTACTTGATTTCGCAGGAACACATACTAGCATAGCTTTGGGCATCTTATAGAAAGATTTCCACAGGAAGACTCTACAGTGAACTAAATAAGAAGGTTCTCTCAAATTGCCTATATTTACAGCAAAATCTTTTAGTTTCTGTTTTTCTTTTCTTTCTTTTTTTTTTTTTTAAAGATTTTATTTATTTATTTGACAGAGAGAGAGACAGCCAGAGAGGGAACACAAGCAGGGGGAGTGGGAGAGGAAGAAGCAGACTCCCAGTGGAAGAGCCTGATGTGGGGCTTGATCCCATAACACTGGGATCACGCCCTGAGCCGAAGGCAGACACTTAACGACTGAGCCACCCAGGCGCCCCTAGTTTCTGTTTTTCTATGTTCTATCTTATAAGCATGCTGTAAGCAGAAAATTAAAATTGGTATTTTTTTTAAAGATTTTATTTATTTATTTGACAGAGAGAGAGAGACAGCCAGCGAGAGAGGGAACACAAGCAGGGGGAGTGGGAGAGGAAGAAGCAGGCTCCCAGCAGAGGAGCCTGATGTGGGGCTCGATCCCAGAACGCCGGAATCAAGCCCTGAGCTGAAGGCAGACGCTTAAGGACTGAGCCACCCAGGCGCCCCTAAAATTGGTATTAGACAACTAGACAAAGAGGATACAATATTTCATGTGTTCTTAACAATGAACTAAAGCATTGATTTTATAGATATAAACAAATCTTATCAGTTATTATGAAAAGAGGACTTCCGAAAACTAGGTTCTGATTTAAAGAGGCTGGATCCTAATTCAAGGGTAAAATTCATTGATAGGACTGACATGGCCGGTAGGAACAGGACTAAGTAGCCCTTGGAAGTTCCAAATGTCTGGGATTTCTCATCGTTTATCTATTTTCTAGATTTGATGGAAGAGATTAGTAATCTCTCTATACTTTTTCCATCAGCGAGGGCAACTGGGTATAAAGTATTGTGTTCCCTGCCCTTCCATATTAACCAGGAGAGCACACATTAAAAGCTAATATATCTCTTTTATGATTCAGATAGGCCCATTGGGGTGGGGCAGGAAAGAAATCAAATGCTTCTCCACTAATTGGGGGCCATTGACTCAAAGAGCAGACAGGCTCCTTGCTAATTGGAAAAAAAAAAAAAGTTTTCCTTTTTTCAGTATGAATTTAGACTATAGTCAAAAGATAAGTTAATAACTATCCCTGATAGATGTACTTACATTAATAGTTCCATTTGTTAAAGGAAGTAGCGGAACAGAGTCAGACAGGTGAGAATTTTGATCAGGAAATACTAACTGTATACTGTACTTTGTTCATCCATGGGGCTGATGAAACTTTGGCATTAAGTACTGAGAGATATCACTGTCATTTGGGCAGCCCTGAGGAAGCTGCTTGAGCCTACAAGACTTTGACAAGGAGCAATACATGATATTAATAATATTAATAATAATAACAATACAATAATTTATAATAATATACCACAATATAATAGTACTCACAATATAATCACAATAAAATAATAATAATTATTATTATTATTATTACTACAACAATAGCAAACAACATACTGTGCTACTTACATGACAGTCACTCTTCAAGCATTTGTATATAACAGTCTGTTTAATCTTCACAACTATGTAATAATATAAGTACTATTACTATACTTGTTTTACAGATAAAGAAATGTGGGCATAGGGAGATTTAAATAACTTTTCCATAGCCACAGGGTGGCAAATCCAGAACATTCACCCAAGTAATTAGAAGCCTGAGTCTATGCTCTTAACACTCTGCTTTGTAAAATTATTATGATGGTGATGAGTGGGAGTAAGATTTGGAGGGAATGATCTGAAGCAAGATGATTTGAGAAAGTATATTTACCTACAAGAAGAGAAGAAAGTGAAGATTAGAGGAGATATCCATGGGAAGCTAGCTTGCTTGCTTTCTTTCTCTTTTCTTTCTTTCTTTCTTTCTTTCTTTCTTTCTTTCTTTCTTTCTTTCTTTCTTTCTCTTTCTTTCTTTCTTTCTTTCTTTCTTTCTTTCTTTCTTTCTTTCTTTCTCTTTCTTTCTTTCTTTCTTTCTTTTTTCTTTCTTTCTTTCATTGAGGTATAATTAACATACAATGTTATATTAGTTTCAATATACAACATATTGATTCGACAATTCTATACATTACATACTGCTCACCACGATAAGCATAGTCACCGTCTGTCACCATCTGATTTCACTTACAGGTGGAATCTAAAAAACAAAACAAATGAACAAACAAAACCAAACAGACTCTTTTGTACAAAGAATAAACAGGTGGTTGCCAGAGGGGAAGTGGGCAGGGGGATGGGCAAAAATGATAAGGGGGTTAAGAGGTATACACTTCCTGTTATAAAATAAATAAGGCACAGGGAAAAAGAATACATCATATGGGATATTGTCAATACAATTGCAATAATGTTGTGTGGAAGGCTTTTGTTTTTATGGAAGTCCTCAGTATTCAAATTTCTTCCATATTTAGACTCATAGAAAATTTAAGATTTTTTGAAATATTGGCTAGAACTTAAAGATTTTTCATTGCGTATGGAAATTCCCTTCTGAAATTATCATAATCCTTCAGTAACAACAATAAACAAACAAACAAAAAAGTACATGTGTAACAAATCTTGTGTACTGGACTTGGGAAAACAAAAGGGGCAAAAAGCTCTACTCCAAATCTTTCCCAAATAAAGAAAAGTGGGTTAGGAGCCCATAATGTGGTCTATGACATGAGTTCCCACTGTTCATGGATAGTAGCAAATGACAGCCTTCTGAAAAGCTAGGACACATGGAATAGAATTGTAACATTAATGAACAAACAACGAGAGGCAATAACACCAAAACTTACTTTTTGCAAAAGATTAGAGAAACAGAAGGAGCTCAGTAGAAATCCAGGCTGCACATATTAGGTAAATGTGTTACATAATATTTTTGTTAATTAAACTGTACCATATCAGGCATTAGTAGGTGAGTTCACTATGCATTTTATGTATCTTTAGGAGCCCTGATAAATGAAAAGAAATGCATATCTTAGAAATGTTCTCTGAAATTAATTACCTGGATACCTTTATAAAAATTTTCTATATACATTTTTACAGAATTCATTAATTCTTTACTACATGTTAAATGTAGATAATCCTATATACCCTACCTACTTCACAGAGTTGAATTTAGTTTAGTGTCATTTAGTTTCATTTAATTTTAATTTGTTGATAATACAAATGAGATGCTATAGGTAATGAGTATATAAATGTAAATATAATAAAAAGAATGAACTGAAAATACTTCAGAAATAATTTTACTGCTCTTCATTGGTAAGTATTGATATATTCTCTTCAAACCTAAACATAAGAATTTTCTGCTTTGAACCGAGGTTATTTGGGATGTAAGAAATAGAATATCACCTTAGTTAGCCACAAGATCAATTCATTGGAAGGGTTCTAGGTGATCTCACAGAACCAAGAAGGACTAGGCTTCAGCAGAGGCAGAACCAAGAACCAAAAACTCCAAGAACAAAGTCAAGTCTCTGTTCTCTTCAAAGTTTCTCTGCTGTCTGTTCCACCCCTGTCTTTGAAGCAAGCTTTGCTGTACATGGTTAGCCCCAATAGTACCAGGTCCTTCCCTCAGAGGACCAACCTTGGCTGAACAATGCCTTTTACATTTAATTGTAAATGTCTAGGAGAGATCATTTGATGGGCCCATCTTGGAAGAGGTGTTATCCCCTGGTCAATCAAATATGATGGATGGGAAGGTGGGAGTCGGGCATTGTGTAGGGTGCTACAGGAGAAAGGACATAGACCATGACCATGTAGGTCGTGGTTTGAGCAAGTCTACTAAAGGATAGCAATGTGATCTAAGACTACTTTTTAAACAAGTCTCTCTCTCTTTACACTCCACACACACATACATATACCAATACACATATACATTGCTGGTGAACAGTGATGAGGTCGATTCCACTAAAATAGCTGAATTCTTCCTTTTACAGCCTGACTAGACATGTTTCCTTTGAACCAAGCATTAGATGTCTATTAATGTAGCCTCAGTTTATCATTGCATTTACAATAGTAACAGCTGAATATGGTCAATTTAAATTTTGTTCAGCAAATATTCACTCTATCACAGCTTACCTCCATTGGAGGAACTTATTTCCTATGCCATTGATGTTGGCCTTGACCATGTGACTTGTTTCGCGATGGCATATTAGCAGACAACACATGAGCTGGGGCTTCATATATGCTTGTGCAGGTGGGTATGTTCACTTGTGCTCCCGCTTTTGACTAAAAGAAGCTTATGCTTTGTGTCTAATGGTTCAAGGGGATAAAAGACATCTACATCTAAAGGATTTGGACCCATCCCACAGCTTGGAAACAAGCCTAGGGAGGCCAGCTAAACCCAGTTGTGCAACAGACAGGTGAGCAAGAAATAAATGTTTGTTACTGAATGCTACTGAAATTGTGTGTTGTTATTCACTGAAAAATAATAGATACACAGCCTGCTTGCCATGTATTAGGCATGTTATTTCATTTCATTAACTACCTGCCTTACACTATGGACTCATATTAAATTTCTATGAAGTTAAATGCCTAAACTTTTATCATAAAACCTACTGTGTTGGGTTTTAATTTATCTTTTGTAAAAATTGAACACTTTCAATTTACCTGCATTAAATATATTATTTATATTGTTACTATGCCTCTTTTTTTTTTTTTCTCCTTTTCACCGCGCAACCATGTAGGGTCTAAAAGCCACTCCCAGTTTAAATTCTTAACTCCAAAAATTGGCATTTACTGTATTTGTAGCTGAATATGAACTCAGACTTCAGACACATTTTTCCACATTAATTTCAAACACTGAAAATTTTAAACAGTTATGAGTGAGGTTTGTAAATAATGGCAAAGAATAAAAATGTGATAGGTAGAGGGAACTTCAACACTTCTTAGTTGCTCTTTCTTTACTTACCGCTTCTTAGCTCATGACTTCCTTCAGTGGTTGACTTAGATTTGTCTGGTAGTCAAAGATAGACTGACCTTCAAAGATGGAATAACTGATTCACACGTTTTATGTTTTACAAGTAATTTTTAAATGCCTTTCTGAGTAAAATAACTTCCCAAATCAACTGCATTAAAGAAAAGAATTTCATGGAAAGATTTTATATATACAAATAATACATTACATCTAATTGGTCCAGTGTAACTAAACCATTTTTGGCTATCCTGGATTTTTGCCTAGCGAAGATCAAATTTAAAGCATTGTCTAGGGTGGCCAGGTACTTCTAATGTTATTTTAATCCAGGAACTTTTTGACATTTGAACAAGGAGAGTAATAATAACAGTTGATGGGTTTTCACAAAAATCATGTGCTTCTCTAACAGACTTCAAGTGACCTCATTGAGTTTTCTCTTTACCTTAAGCACAATTTTCTTGAACTAGATGTTTGGAAATCTTTGAAGCAAATCACTTGAATTGGGTATTCAGAAAATAATATGAATTGGTTCATGAAAGGAAAATATGACCCAGTTTTGTTTTATGATTTAAGGGTGATACTGAAGTAGAAAAAGTCAATGTAGGAAAAACCAGTAAAAGTGCTCGGCAATTAAGTATTATTGATAATGCACACGTTCTGTTCTAAACGCTTTCAGGAGAAACAATGGTATTTTCATTTATTCATTTACATGCTCACCCAACCACACATAAAGCTATACAGATATATGTGTCTGAAAGATCAATTCTTAACATCTGTGTCTTTCCAACAATATCTGACCATTAGGGAGCTACAACTCCCTTGTAGTTGCTGGGGAAACAATGACAGAACTCAAGCCAGGAATCAATTAAACTAAGGAGACTGTTCCATATCTTTGTTTTCTGGGAAGAGAACAGGTGTTTAATAATTTACATAAATTATGCAAAATCTAAAGCATTTACAGTAACTAGACACTTAGCAACAGACATGAATGAAGAGGTAAATTGGCTGATGATGTTGGGTATTATAGCGGCGCCTGCTAGCACTGGTATTGTTAAGGGTCTGTCAGCATTTCCATTATAAACACTATTTTTCAGGATTTATATTTCATTCCTAAAATCTGCTTTAGTGTTGTGCTTTTTATCTTTTTTTTTTTTATTTTTTTTTATACCATAGGAGATATGGCCCTTGACTGGTAATGTATCTTATTTGTAAGCTAAATATTTTGTGTGTGTGGAAAATTATTGGAATTATATTTAAGTTATTGAAACAAGATAGTAACAGAATTTAAACTCTTTTGTTTAGCTAATATTCGAAATGACTGCAATTGAAAAATACACATTTAAAATCTGCAGTGTGAATTTGAATCTTTGGATAATATTGTATGAACCGAGTCAGGGACTTTATGCACCTAAAATAGTAACATTGATAATTTCAATCAATGAAGAGATTTTTGTTTTTGTTTTGTTTTGTTCTGTTTTTTGTTTGTTTGTTTGTTTTTGAGAATTTTCCATGTGCTTTGTCATATGCGAGGTTCAGTAGGGAATACAAAGAATAAAACACAGTATCTGCCTAAAATAAACAGTCACCCTAGTTGGGAAATAAAACACAGACACTTCTAACAATAAATGAAAATGACAGCTGTATATATAACTACATTTTATGCTGATACAACAATAGAATCTTGAATTATTTGTTATAGTAAAATGTACTATTTCAGTATTTTTTTTTCTTGCTTGTAAATAACTTTCAATTAGTTGGCCAATACACCAACTTTTAAAACTCAACTTCACAATTAGTATATGCTGCTGAATTCTTGCCAGACATGTGGGAGTCTTAAATATCCCTGGGTAAATAAGCCCTTAGGAATAAGACACTTTTGTTTCCTGATAGGATACCCAAGAGGTTTAAAATTCCTTTCACTTTGCATGTTTTAGACAAGGTAAACATAACCTATGTGCCCTGGGAATTTTAAACTCATTTGGCAAAAGCAAAACCCTAGTTAATTTCAACTCTTCACCTACTCGGTACCTACCTGTACCTGTGCTGCTAGCCAGAGTTGGAGGAAAATGCACAACTCTGATGACTGGTCTCATTTCAGATTCATGACTGTGAGCCTCGGGAGGGTACTTAACACAGCCAGTCATTGTACAATAGGTCCCAAGTCTCTTATTTTTCCCACTCTGATGACTATTTCCCATTTCTCCTTTTTAGTCTCAATACCTCCTCATCGTCACTCTCAGGAAGGGTCTTACTTCCTTCTTCCTTGAAAAAATTAAAGCATTCTTATAATTACATCCCCCACCTCCACAACTCACCTCCGACACCATTTCTGCACTCAAATACTCTGCTTTCTTACCTGGCTCTGTAATCACTTCTGCTGATGCTAATCCCTCCCTGTGGGTACTAGATTCAGCCCCCTCATCCTTTCCCAAAAAAATAGCTCCAGCAATTCTCCCTTCTAGCTCTCACATCATTGTGTTTTTCACACTGTACTGGAAATGGCAATTACAATATACACATAAGATTATTTCTGCCATAAAAATCCAAATCTTTCTCTTGATTCCTTACCTACCACCGGCCCCTTTTGCAGTAACACGCAAGAATTGTCTCCAGTTGCCACCATATAGACCCTTTTCCTAATTCTCTTTATTCTCTATTAAATGTTATTGCTGAGTTTTTGGAGTCCACTCCTCCAACCAAAATTGCTCTCATCTCCATCACTCTTGCTTTTTTGCTGTCATTTCCAATAGCCCATATTGTCCTAGCTACAACTCTCAGGGGTATTTGATTCAGTTGATAATTTCCTCTTTTTTAATATACTTTCTTCATCTGGTGTTAGTACAGCACACTCTCTTGGATTTCCCCTGCTTTAATTCTTTGTCATTATTGCTGGGTTTTCCTCTTTTACCTCATCTCTCATCGTTGGAGGAGCAGTACTTGATCACTCCCCTTTCTATCCTCGCTCCTTTGCCAACCTTCTCCAGTCTACAAATAAGATCTAAATGTGCATGATGACTAAATTTATATCTCCAGGTCAGACCTCTGTCCTAAACCCCAGACTCATATATTCAACTTCCCATTTGATTTCTCCATTTGTTTGTCTAACAGACAATCAAATTCATCATGTCCAGAATGAAACTTCTGATCTTCCTCCAATACTTGAAAACCCTCACTTTTCAGTTGATGGGAACTCCTTCTATCTGCTTATTCAGCTGAAAATAATGAAATCATATTTGATTCCTGTGTTTCTCTCACACCACACGAAAAATCAGTTTCATTCTATCTTCGAAATGTCTTCATAACCTGACCACTTTCCACCACTACTACATTTCCACTGTTAGCACTGTGGGTCCAGGCACCGTTATTTCTTCCCTGGATCACTGCAACAGCATCCTAACTGCCTTCTCTGTGTGCCCATTTAAATCAGTTCACAACACACAGACAGACCTTTTTCTTTTCTTTTTTAATGTAAGTCAGATGATATCATTCTTTTGTTGGAAACACTGCAAGAATTTTCATTTGATGTACAGCAAGGCCAAAGTCCTTAAAATGGCCTATGAGATCCTACATGACTTGCCCCTCAAAACCATCTACTTTTATTCTCACTCTACTCACTCTTTCTCACTCTACTCCAGCCAATGGCCTCCCTGTGGTTCCTGAAAAATGCTAACATTTCCCTTGTAGTAGTGTCTTTGCATATTCTATTTCTTCTCTTTGGAATGTTCTTCCAGCTATCCACAGAGCTCACTTCCTCTTCTCCTTGAAACTGCTCAAATTTCCCCCTCTCCATGGGGCCTGAGTGACACCTAATTCATGCTATCACTGGGCCCCCATCCTTAATATTCTTGATCCCCAGCTTTACTTTTTCTCCAAACGTGGACCTTATCATCTCTTAATACGTTATGTAATCACCTCAGTTATTTTGATTATTATGGATCTGTCTCCCCCAATAGAATGTAAGCTCTATGAGGATGAAGGTATTTGTTGTACTTACTGATGCCATCCAAATTTCTAGATGCAGTATCAAATCACACAGCTATCTAATAGATATGTATATTAATTATGGAACTGACCAAGACACTGGGACAGAGAGTGTCTGAGTTTGGGATCTGACATAGTGAGACTCAAGTAGCCTAGAAATGTTCAAAAGCATTCTTCTTCTCATTCTTTCTTCTCTCAAGAAAGAGCTTGCTAAGAAAAATGCCCACATGAGAGAAAGCTACAAAAGGAAACATGCTGTTGGGGGCATGATGTGGGTACAGCCATGCAGCTGTACAAAGATCCAGGAATTTCCAGAGTGAATTGAGAGAAGTGAAGCTCTAAAAACATGACCTTTTCATCTTCATCTTATCCTTCCCCTCTTGCCCCTCTTCTTTCTCTCCTCATGGGTCTCTTTTGTTTCTTCTTTTAGCTTGAGATAAGTTTCTGTCACTTCTGGTAAAAGATAACCGTCAATAGAAGGTAAAATCATGACTATTATAGAAATATAAAAATAAATGTGTATGAAAGATTTTATTTAACTTATTAATGAGAAAGCGGCTGAGACGTTACAACCAATTCAAAGGAGAATCCAAAGAACAAACACAATTGTAGATCAGGAATATTGAAATTAATGTGTAAATTGACACAAAACCAACTTCTTCCACAGTGGGGGTGGGAAACCAATTGAACCTCTAGTGGACAGAACAGGATTTGCATGTCCACAGGCAAGAATTATCTTGCATTTTTATTAGTTATCTACAATTTAGAGTTAGAAAATAGCTCTCATAGACTCAGAATCAGATAATCCAGTGGAATATGCTGTAGACAATGAAGTTTTCTACTGAGGCACAATTTTTTCCTATACTCCTACAAATATTTTAGGATATCTTTCACACGATAAAACAGATTTATAATAAAAACCATGGAGTAGCACTTACTAGTTTCTTATTGCTGTCACAACAAATTAGGACAAATTTAGTGCTTTGAAACAACACATATTTATTGTTACATTATTATAGATATATCTTATTATATATATATGAAATATCTTTGCTTCATTTTTGATCTTTAAGATAATATTTCTAGCCTTGTGCAAAAAAAAAATTTAAACTACATTTTTATTTTTATTTTGTACAGTTCCAAAAGTCAGAATTCTAATGTGGGTCTATTGGGCTAAAATCAAGGTGTTTTCAGGCCCTTGTTTTTTTTTTTGTGTGTGTGTGTGTGTGTGTGTGTGTTGTTTTGTATTTTCCTAGAAGCTGTAAGGAAGAATCCATTTCGCTGACTATTCTATATTGTCAAAGCCGCCTGCAATTGTTGGTTTGTGGCTTCTTCCTTCATCTTCAAAGCTAGCATAGAATCTTCAAATCGCTCTCCAATTCCGACCTTCTCTCCTGCCTCTCTCTTCCACTTTAAAGGACTCTTGCCCACCCATATAATCCAGAATCTTTTTATTTTAAGGTCATCTGATTAGCTGTATTAATTCCATATTCAACCTTAATGCCCCTTGCTATGCAACATAATATATCACAAATTCTGGGGATTAGAAATTGAACATCTGTGGGAGTCATTATTCTACCTACCACAATACTAGATGAGAAATATTTAATCTTTAGAGATTTTATCTAGTTAAGATCAGAAATATTATAGTTCACTATGATCATATATAATTTTGTGTTTTTCAAAAGTAATCTCTAAAATGAGAAAAGAAATGCACAGACTGTGGTCTGTTTATTTAAGAACAAATCTCAAGGCATCTATAGTGCTGCTATATTCGTGCCGACAAAACATAGGGGTACACATTTGCTTCTGCTGCTTTAAGGAAAAAAGCCCACTTCACTTGCACATACACATAAAAATTCATTGCAAACAGTCATAATTTAAGATATTTTTCCTCCTTTTCTTCAAAAATAAAAATGCTCTCATTCTTTAAATCCTTAGTCCAATCCTTTGGATTGAAATACAAAATAAACCTACCTTTCCAGCTGAAAATGCCATGTCCTACTTCTCATTTCTCTTGTTTAATGGTGCAACAAGATGTCTACACAAACACTCTGGAAGTTTTAGGAATCTTATCAAGGTTATTTGAAATAAGCTGTGTGAGTTGGAGGCGCTTTTGTTATCCAGCAAGTTGCAAGGATTCACAGACCATTCAGTCAGTTAGGTCTACGATAGGTAGAATAAACATGGTGGATGCTTGAAACGATTTATTTCACGTGCAGGTGTGTCATGAAAGGAATAAAGAGAAAATATGACACTTTCCCACAATCTTAAATGTTCCCCTTCTGGTAGGGTTTGTGCCAGGTGAAGCAGTTTATTCCTCAAAACCTAATCACGTTCATAATGGAGATTTTTTTGAGACCCTTTAGCAATTTCTGACTGTGTGAAGCCCTAACTGCTGGCCCTAAAGCAAACTGTGGTCTGCATGCTCTCTGACCCTTATGCCTGCTTACTACTGAGAAGTTCCTCCAAGAGTTTAAAGACAGTTGAAGGGTAAATAGCAATTTAAAAAAATGTAAAAAAAATGAAAAATAAGAGAAAGAAAGAAAGAAAGAAAGAAAGAAAGAAAGAAAGAAAGAAAAAACCATGAGAAGAACAGCTTTAGTTTTTTGTCTTACACACATTTTTAAAATGTAGTTTTTACATTTGTCATTCCCCCTGCCGTTTGTGACCACATAGGTGGACCTCGAGTACATTATGCTCAGTGAAATAAGTGAGACAGAAAAAGACACTGTAGCATCTCACTTACATATGGAATCAAAAATACATACATACATACATACATACATAAAATCAACTCATGGGTATAGAGAACAGATTGGTGGTTGCCAGAGACGGGAGTGCGAAGGAGATGGGTGTAATAATGAAGGTCCCCAAAAGGTTCAAACTTCCAGTTATAAAAGAAGTAAGTTCTGGGGATAAATACACAGTGCAAGTATAGGTAATAATACTATATTGTATGTTTGAAAGTTGCTATGACACTAGATCTTAAAAGTTCTCACCATAAGAAAAAAAATGCGTAACTGTGTTGTGATGGATGTTAACTAATTTTATTGTGGTGCTCATTTTTCAGTTTACGCATTCATTGAATCATTATGTTGAAACTAATACCTGAAACCAGTATCATGTTATTTGTTAATTACCTCAATAAAAATCATGAATACATTTTTAAAAAGAACAAGAAAAACGTAGTTTTAATAATTTTTTTGTCCAAGGCTAGAAAATAATATTCTCTCTTTATCTTAAAGATCTAAAATGAAATGAAGATATTGCATACTTTTTTTCTGCTAAAGCTTTAGCCCTTCATCCCTAAATTTCCAAGACATCAAAAACATTCCCTGGGAAATGTATTTGAAGTCCAAACAAAATTTTTTCTTCCTTTCTCTGGGAAAAAAAAGAATCTTTTGGTGATATAAGGACATCAAGCAAAAAAAAAAAAAATATATATATATATATGTGTGTGTGTGTGTGTGTGTGTGTGTGTGTGTGTGTATTATATGTAATGCAAATGCAGGAAAAGAAAACCTCATTTCACAAAATTGCCTTTTAGAGCAAAGTGATCACGAAATTTGGAATTAGATTTGTCAGTGCATTAACACTATGTTCTCTCCTTATTTCTTTTCCCTTTAGTGGTTTTATCACGAAAAATTCTCTCAATAGGACTGCTGCCAGAATTGAACATGAGAATACAAACTTCAAACTTTATAGGTAACTAGTCAATATCAACTCTTCAGTCTTCCCATATCTTTTTTGGCGTAAGGCAGGACATAAATAAATGGTTAACCATAAAAGAAAAACAAAAAACAAACCAAAAAACCCCTCCTGTCTTCTTCAGTAAGAAAGAATGGCAGTGAGAGCAAATGCTAACTAATTTAAGGCCCTTGCCCGAGGAAAGAGAAATAACCAAGAACATTTATGTTATTTTGTAGCATTCTCAAGAATGTTATCAAACTGCGTGAACCCGACTAAGGCTATCTTGGATAAATCTACCTTGATGACCGCTCTATGACCTGAAGCTGACTGGAGCACAAAACCGCCCCGCCTCCGCCCCCCCTTCTTTCTTTTGTTTAACCACACCCTTAAGTACACCCTGGGAGTATAATGTCATTGATCTGCTCTGGACATATGACTAGGATTCTCAAACTTTTCTATCAGGAGCTAGACACCAAGACCTGACCTTCAGTACTTGCCTGCTGGTTCCCACGACCTTCGGCCCACATTTTCCTTAAGCTCTTCTTTCTGGCTTATCTCTTAAGGAAGGCAAAGGACCCTGTGGGTGTAGCATCTTGTGATGGAAACTGAAATTGCGCCTCAAGCAATAATGACTGCGGGGACAAAGAGCTCTGGCAGTTTGAGCTAAACCCCTACTCCTGGGCGCAGACGCACCACGGAGTGACCCACTATGACCTTTACCTCATTATAATGCTAAAATCCCTGCCCGGAGGTGCACAAGCCTCATTTACATAAAATGCATTGTACGTCTAGGCTTGTTTCCTTAGGATGCGTGCATGACCTTCTGCCCACCTCTGGATCAGGGACAAGGCTCCCCTTTCTAAATATTCATCCTAATCCTAAATAAAGGGAACACATTCAGCCTTGCTCCAGGAGTCACGGCGTTGGAAGCTATTCCTCCAGATCTCCTTATTTGCTGCAATTGAAATTTTCTTTGCGCCAAAATTCACCTGGTGTAGTTTCCATCTGCAATTCACCAAGAAGCGAACTCCCGCTAGCGGAGTTACAGTTCCTCCCAGGTCGTCCACCAGCAAGTGCTCCCCAGCCTCTACGGCTATAAAAGCGGCTCTCACGAAGTTGGGGTTGCAGAGATTTTCTCTGGCAGCTGCCCCTGACGTGCTTCTATCCGTAAGTCCCCTTAATATAAAGCCATTTTTTTTGTCAAGTTGGACTGTGAGCCTTTTTCTTTGGTTTTATGTCTCCTTCAGCCTTTGGAGATCGTTTTGCATATACCTTCCTTTTACAGAATAATGGGCAAGCAGACAGGAGGAGCCTACAAACGAAGAATGGGCCAGGGAGATGGGGCTTCTGTGGGGGAAATCCCGGAGTGGCTGAGCACCCGGATGTGGGGAGGCATGACTCATTTCTTGATGCCTGTAGACCACCGAATGAGGAGGGGGTGCTGAAATCGCCGGGCAGGTTAGAGTGACTGGTGTTAGAAAGTCGCATGACCCACTGGGGTAAGGAGGGCTGCTGAGTGGCATCCGTGCTTGGTGGTCCCTCTTATGGTCCCTTCAACTGACCACCGATGCCCAGCTGGCAGCAGAAGCAAAAATAAGGCAGGTGAAGGAAGTATTGTAATTGGAGAAGAACATGAGACTATCCACATCCCTTTTGGCTTCAAACTTGGCAGATGTAATCCAAACCCAGGCTAGATCAAGACCTTCATGTGTTGTCCCTCTAGGCATCTGGGGGGCCTAAAACGTGGTGGCCTCACTTGGAACTGTTGCGAGGAAACCAGACTGGGACGCTAAAACACAGAACATCGCGTGCCTAGAAAGTAGGATGTGTGTTCAGTAAAAGGAGGTATGAGAAATGGAGCTGCATTTTTTTGTTGAGAGAAAAGAATTTTTCCTCAAAGTAAGTCTGGTTGTTTTAAGAGAAAAAGACATAGGTCGAAATTGGAATGTAGAAATGTAAAGTTGTAGAAGGTTTGTGGAAAAGGAATTTTATGTGTGGTCAAGCTGGCTAAGATTTAAGTGAATTTATTTAAAAATGAATTTTAATGTCAAAAGTAAGCTGGTGCAAAATTAGAATTTGGTTTTTCCTCTGTTACATGACACACAACTTGGGGCGCCTCGCTGACTCAGTGGGTAGAGCATGTGACCCTTAATCTCAGGGTCGAGAGTTCAAGCCCCACACTGGGCATGGAACTAAGTTAAAAAAAAAAAAAAGACATACACATCTTAAGTGTCTTCTCCAAATGTAAGTGGAGAAGGCTTAAACTACCTGGACAGGTAAACTTAACTTATTCCATCTACCAGAAAACAACTGTAGATCCAGCTTTTATTTTTTAATTTTTTAATTTTATCTATTTATTTGAGAGAGAGAAGAGATAGCAAGAGAGCAGGAGCCGGGAGGAGAGGGAGAAGCAGGCTCCCTGCTGAGCGGGGAGCCGGATGCTGGCCTTGATCCCAGGACCCTGAGATCAGGACCTGAGCCAAAGGCAGACACTTAACTGCCACCCAGGTGCCCCTGTAGATCAACTTTTATAATGAGCCACTTTTGTACCTGTTTCACGGCAGCAATTTAAAACAGAAGCTATAAAGTCTCTGCATCTTCGTGTGGGTCTAGCCTCTTTGAACTCCTACAGTGCTTCTGTGGCAGGATAGCACGGGGGCTTTCCGAGAGGCTCTAATGCACTTAGCAGGTAGGATCCTTCGGGGAGATGCCAGCACCCTTGCTCTTCAGTGTACCAGCAGTCTGTCGAGTCCATGAAAGCGGGGCACCATTGCTTCTGTTGACCGTGGTTTCTCCGGCACATTTTGTTGAGCATTGTTACAGGATTTCTACTTCTGTAGCGCCCACGGTCACGTGGCATTCCTGGTCACGCCGCTTGGAAGTATGAAGTGGTAGACCTGAGGAAGGGTGGTGGGCAACAGAACAAAGCTTATTGAGCAATAGTATAAAGCTCCTGGAGAGGGAGGGGACACAAGAGGGTTACGGTTTTAGCCTGCAAATCTAGGGGTTTTGCAAGTTCTTTTGTGCAACTGTTTTAAGCAACCGGGGTGTGCTGAGTCGTGCCAATCAGGGCTGGATCATGCATGTGTCTACCTTTTAGGTAAATGTTTATGCGCTGATGGTCTTTTTGGGCTGACATCTGGGGCCTTATGTCTTAACTGCCCCTTGCTGGTGATAGTGACAAATGCTTCGTGGTTAATTGCCTTATTTTAAGACGTTTTGCGGAAGTCATTTCTGCAAAGGCTGCAAAACAGAATGTCAGTGTGCTCCTGTCTCAGCTGCAAAACAGGATGTTGGTGCTGCTGTGTCTTAGCTGTCCTGACTCTACCTTCTTGTTGGGGACCCTGACCCCGACTACCTCACTGTCTAGCTAACTCCTAACAGCATGCCATTTTTGAATTTGAGTTAGGGGTTTTGATATACATCCTGTAACTTGTCAAAGCTGTAAGATGTCGAGAAAGTTTTCAGCACTTTCATTTGTAAAGTGAGGTAATAGTACCTACCTTGAGAGGTTATTGCAAGGCTCTGATAGGATATCACAGGGAAATGCTTGGCATAATGCACAATAGCGGGCTCAAAATAAACGTGCTTCCTTCCTACCCAAGTCATCAAGTTGCATCTAAAAGATACAATGATAACGTTTTTAAAGTTAATTAAAATATGGGAGAAACAAGAGCATTCCTGTAAGAATGGAAGTATTTTTGTTTGTTTTTTAGAAACTCCAGTGCTCCCTGGTGAATTTTAGTACAAAAAACAGAAATCTGAGTGGTAAGCGCCATATGCTCTACTGGCTTTTATTTTATTTTATTTTTTCAAAAGATATCTCTTACCACATTAGTGCAAAGCCCATTTCAAAATGCCATACAGAGCCTTTTGCAGTCTGTAATGAATTGTTAAAAAAAAAAAAAAAGCTTTAAATGAGCGATTAAAAACAGGAGTTTGTTGAGTTGAATAAAAGCTCTCCTTGGAAATGTGGTTTCCACTGAAAAAAAATCTACATGGAAGTGTTTACTCAAAAAGCTTGTTTGATTGTCCCCACCTGAAGGGTCTCACCCTATGGCCACCACAGGGTAGATTATATAATGTACATTGGTTTTGAAAACATAGAATCTATTCTCCTTTGCCTCAGTGCTTGTATTTCATGCTGACACATTCAGCTGAAACCCTGTCTGATCTATCAAGCTCTTTATGTTGGATTACTTGATGGTCTGGGAAAGGAAAAAGGACATTAGTGTCTCTTTTTGCTCTTTGGGATACCTTTTAGAGTAATCTCTTTTCAGTAATGGACAAGTAACTTTAAATATATATGTGTGTGTGTGTATGTGTGACACATCTTTTTTGTCTTTGATACCTATCCCAGGGAATATCCAATTAATAAAACAGTGTGTTGTACTCGCTCATAAGGAATGAGCTATGTGCTTGCTCTTACCAAAAAATAATATCCAATTGCCATCATTCCTAAATCTTTTGCACTTATGTTTGCTTTCTATCTCTCCACCTGGGCAGAAACTCAGCCCTTCACTGATCTTGCATTCCCCTACACTACTCTTTTTTAGGGACTTAGCAATTCATGTTGTTCCTTGACTTGCACTAAAACAAAGGTTTAATATTGTGGAATAGGTACAGCAGAGTCAATGAAATTGCTGCTCAGCCAATTAGAATATATTTGAATTGTCATTAATTGTTCAGGATCATGGTAGTATTGATTCAATTTTGGCAGCTCACGCCGATTGGAAAAGTTACAGACATGGCTGGAAATAGGACTCAGTCTTACTCAGTGATTTTACAGATATGACAAAAAAAATATAGTAAGTTACATGGGTAATAAAAACTACAGCCTCGAATTAATTGAATTGAGTAATGGATCTAGAAATAAAGTTTATTTATTTGGAGGCTCCCACAAGAGAACTCGTCTTCTCTTATTTTAAGAATGGTTTACCTTTATCTGGAAATTGATCAAGAATTGCAGCTTTAGTTTGACGCACATGGAGTGATGAAGAAGCAAAGGGATGCCTATGAGCTCTGTCAACTGTGGTGATCAATGGGGCCAAGATGTCACAGGCAGATCATCCTCATTTCTGGAATGTATTCCAAGCATTGAGCAACTACCTAGGAAGGGAACAAGGCACTATTTACACTTTATCAGCAAGGAGAGAGAACACGTCCCATGCCTGCCATTTTCACGTAGTAAATTTTGCCAAAGTCCTCCCCTCAATCCACTGTGGGAATATAGAAAAACCTTGATGACATATTCATGGGTTATTCTCTTAGATTACCTAACTTCTTTTCAAAAGGGAAGTTTCTGTGTAAAGCATATTGCTTTGAGATTGGTGGAGCTCAGGGCTGCTTGTATTGTTTATTTAATTTGTTACTAGATTCTTATGATTTTCTATTCTCTTTCTCCTGACAAAGTGTGAGCCTTGATATCCTTCCTATTGGAAATAAAGTAGATTTGAGGATAAGTACTTTATCAATTATTTTCTTTGTGTGTTCTTTCCTTCCTTCTCCAAATTAGCATAGTGCTCTGTACAGAATAGATCCTCAAAATGCTATTCGCTGTATGAATCTATTCTGTTTAGATAGACATAACTTTATAAGTTCGAAGCTGTCAAATACTGCTTGTAAAGGTCCTAATTTTCACATTTACTGTTGTATCCACCAGCCAAGAAATGCTTATTTTAAACATTAAGAAATTCTGCTTGCTTGATGAGTATAATTATGATGTGCTGAAGACGTTAGTTTGGGCACTTAGCATTCATTCGTATGAAAGTCCTCTTTTTTAGCATTATTTTTAAAGAACATATTACATAGTTGTGCACTGCATTCATGTCCATATCCCTGTAGACTCGGTACTACGTACTTTATGAGCATGTGTGCCATAAGACCTATTACTTAAATACAATACCAGACTTTTCTGGCATCCTCGAGCATAGCACAAATGACTTTATGCGTGTTGCTATGGTTGTATTGTTTTGTATCATTCCTAGCTACAGAGTGCAAATTTTATGGGAACTTTGCGTGAAAACAGAGCTTCAAATGTCTAATTCTCTTCCTTTAGAAAGAGGTTCTGTCAATATTCATTCAAGTTGGAAGAGAGAATGTGAACAGATGGCTGTGGCAAACAGCACATTGCAACTGGGAAGCAGCGTACAGGTACTAGTGAATATGACATTTGGTATTCCATAATAGTCTTGAAAATTAATTTTAAATCAGGCTTCAAAATCATAATAAAGAGCAACTCATATATTATTCATTTCTTTATTCCGAGGGCTAATGTTCAGAGTGTTAAGTACAATATATGCTGGAAGAAGGTAAAGGGAATGTGATTTTCAATTAAACACATAAAGTGTGTTTAAAAACTGCTGGCATGACCTTAGTTATTTTTCTAGGATCACTGAATAACTTTTTCAGTATCCAGAGACTTTAAGCTCCAAGGACTATTTACAATTAAAAGAGAATATAAAGTTAAAGAATGTAAGGGAACTATTTAAAAAGTTTTAATATTATATTATATGCAGACTCTGGTTGAATTTTTGAAGGTAATTAGTTGGTCGGATGCCAGGAGTGGTAAATATTTTATACTTGCTCATGGAAACAGGTAGCTGGAATGTCAAATTCGTACACATCATCAAAAAGCAGGCAATTACCATCTATGCTAATGTATAGATGGCTGCCTCCAAGGTTCACAGGTAATCAGACCTTTTCTGAAGAGTTCAGCATATATTTCTATTTCTATTTAAAATAAATATTGCCATCTGAATAAAACTTCTGATTTTTTTTGGAGGAGCTGCTTGGGGAATGGTGATATTAGGATGGGAAGGGTGGCTTGTTATAATATTATTCCTTTGGGTTACCAGTTCTGATTATCTTTGTGATATTGCAAGCAGAACATTCTTTAAATTAATAGGAACTTTCCTAACTAAAACATTTCAAATTACATCTATTTTTTCCAAGAGAAGATAATTATGTAAAGCAAAGAAATTAGAAAATGAGAGAGAGAGCTCCATGAACAAAGGGATTTCAGCACAGGCATGCATTATTCTCGTGGCATTCATTAATATCATGTGGATCTATATGTGGGGTGTGTGTGTGTGTGTGTGTGTGTGTGTGTATTTGCCTTTAAAACAAATTTGAATTGTTGGGGGGGGTCATGTTTTGCAATTGTGAGGCCATAGTGGGTATGTTTTCTGGCCTGAGAATATCTCAGAGATAATTATGTATCAAATAGGAGAAAGATTTCATGATGGAAGTGATAGGGATATTGGTGTCCTGTAGACCTATGCTGATTTCTTTCTCTAGCACTTACCAGTTACAAAACTTTGTAACCAGTTATGTAACCTCTATAATCCTCATGTGTAAAATAGGTATAACAAGAATAGAGATGTCACAGCGTCATTGTAGGGATTATTTAAATATTATATATAGAACACGATTAAGATGTTTTATCTATTTTTATTATTATACTTTTATGTATCAGTAGGGGCTTACATATGTGTGTAAAATTAAGTCCCTTAATTTTAACCAGTAGACTTAATTTTAACCAGTAGATTTTTAGGCAAGTCCTACTTTGCATGAAGTATCGTGATCAATAACAAAAAAAAAATGTATTGTTTCAATATGGTAGGATTTTTTTTGTTGGGTTCTGACATGAATTATTAGAGTCTCACAAACTCTCTGAAATGAGAAAGCTGAGGAAAGTCAAAACAGCTTGGCTGAGATTGTGCAAACTCTTCATGGCAGATCAAGGATGACTAGTCTAGGAGTCATTTTTTTTTTTTTTTTAAAGTAAGCTCTATGCCAAACATGGGGCTTGAACCCACAACTCCATGATCAAGAGTGAGATGTCCTATTGACTGACCCAGCCAGGTGCCCCAGGAGTCTTTTCACAATACCCCATTACCTCCCAGTGAAAGTGAAAATTCTTTACTTCTGATTGAAAGTGAAAATTCTTTTACATTCTCTCACTGTCTAAAAATTCTCTCATCTATTTTCATCATTAAGCCCACTGCAATAAACACATTAACTGTTTATAATGACATCTTACTAGTTTGTCTCTTTCCTATTGATTCTGTCAAATTAAAGGCTAAACTTCACATGGGGAAAATCAAGTGTGTGAAACATAATTTAATTAAAGGAGACAGACATTTATTAGATGCTTATGCTGTGCAAAGAAACTACATGGTGCATTGTTGATAAACATGCATGTGTGTGTAACACCTACGTTGTACTCCTCATGTCTAGGAAGGGAAGAAAGTCTCATCTGTCACCAGCAACAAGTCAGTGTCACTGTTAGTTGATAACATCCACACATGTGGTCCCAAGGCTGTTACAAAAACATTCAATACATTCAGGCCTAAGTACAGCATAGTTGTGATGAGTGTCTATAGACCCTACCACAGTGGTCTTCTTCCTTCTCTTACCCTCTATGCTTGCTCTGTCTTCTCTCACTCTGCCTCCTCTTCCTGCTTCCTTCCTGGAAGCAGACAGCTGTGTCATCTTCTGATGATGATGGCAATCTATGACCCAGAACTTGCAGATTTTTTCAAGGAAGAATATCTAATAATCAAAGAAAACTTTTTCTTATAAATAATGACTGCACCTTAAACCATAATAGTACAGAAAACAAAGTCTTTTTTAGGCTGTGATTGTTAAGAAATTAAGAAGGGCTGAAATGTTACTAATTTGAGTCTTGGCCCTGCCACTGTGAACTGTGTGACCACAGCAAGTTTCTTAGTCTCTTTGAGTCTCTGTTCTTTATCTATAATATGGAGATAATAATAAGGCCTTGTTCTTGTGGTTGCTGGGAGGCTTATAGGAATTAATATAAGTGTAAGACTCATGGGTTATTGCCTGATGCCTAGGAAATGCTTGGTGTATAGATATTGTTATTATGATTTTTAAATTTGTACGTTTTACCATAAATTTACCCATTACCATGTTGCGAAGGAAACAGTAAGAGGAAAGTGAAACCTAGCTTCTAATAGATATGTACGCTAATTGGTTAATTAAATGATTAAACCAAGTTTTCTGCTTATTCAGAAATATTTCGGTGTTTCGAATCCCTTCTCACATATGATTGTCACACATCACACGCAGGTATGCACGCAAACAACTACAGAGTCCCTGCAGATGGTGAGGGAAATGTGCATTTTCTTACTTTTTTAAAAAAAATATTTATTTTATTTTAGAAAGAGAGCAAGAGTGCAGGAGAGAGGGGCAGAGGGAGAGGGAGAGAGAGTCTCAGGCAGACTCCGCGCTAAAGGCAGAGCCCAATGCCGGGCTTGATCTCACCACCCTGAGATCATGACTGAGCCGAAACCAAGAGGCGGACACTCAACTTGACTGCACCACCCAGGCACCCCTGCATTTTCTTACTTAAATTTTTTTTTAACTTTTTACTATTTTATCACCTTTAAGTAGAGAAAAGAATGAAAGGAATTCCCACAATAGTGCTATCGGATTGCAACTGATAGAATGACTAGTTTTATTTGGTGTAAGGGGTAATGCAACACTTTTGGATCTTGATCTTAAAGGATGAGTAGGAGTGTGTCAGGTTGGGAAAGGGAATTTTGAGCTGAGAAATGAAAACAGGATAAATGAAATCACAGAGAGGGGAAACACCTGTATTACAGAATGGGTGTCACTACACCATTGTAGGGGTGTTTTTTAGTCTGAGCTCTCTAGAAATAGACTCTGAAGCTGACAGTTGCATGTGGAGGTTTATTGAGAGTACTTCCGGAAGGGACACCTGTAAGGAAGGGAGGAAGGCACGATTAGGTGGAAAAAAGAACTGACTTTCAAAGCAATGGCAACTGGATCCTCCGCCCCTCTGAAGCTGGTACCGCCTTCAGAGCTGTCCCTGTCTGAGGGGAGAGGGCCAGGTACATATGTCCCTACGTCATCAGTCTTAGCTGGGGGCGCTCTTTGGGAGCACGAGCCTTGGACAAGACCTCTTCTTTGCCTAGAGCAGAGCTCTTGTGAGCCGTACTTCTCTGTCATGACACCGCCCACCAGTGATGTGGTGCAAGGCTATATGGAGTCAATATGGAAACAAATGGCACAGCTGTGTTCCAGCGAAAGCTTAGGTACTAAAGCGGGCAGCTACTATATGCCATAGTTCGCTCACCCCAGGCGGAGAGCAATTCTCACTGAGGGATATAGCTTGCAGACCTCAGCAGTCGATACTGCCAGAAGCTGGGCGATGGTGCTTGACCCTTGAGAGGGCATTTGGACAGAGCACTGTGGGTGCACTGCAGTTCACCCCCTGCATCTTTCAGATCTACATGCTTCTTATGGTAAAATTTGCCCCATCCGTTCGCCATCATCGAAGGCAGTTCTGCATTCCTCCTTCCATGAAAGTAGATCATCGCTTTTTCTAAGCTTCCACGGCTTATCGTAACAGCATGTTAGCACCATCTCCTTGTCCGGGTTTTTTTTTTTTTTTTTTTTTTACGAGGGGAGAGAGCTCCTGTGTCAATAAACCCTGTTAACCAGTTTGATGTTTCACTTCCCGCCACCCGCACTGACTTGGTTTTGCACCCTGAGCATCCAGCTCCATGCAGCTCTTCTGGCTCACGCTTGTAGCGGTCAGCTAGGTTCTGCAGCTCCTTTGGCATTTACCCCCTCTTCCTCTGTACCAGGCCTGGCAAATCCCCAGTCAAAGCTGTGCCGAGATTTGTCCTCAGTTCCTCAGTTATTGGTCTGATTGCCGGAGGGGGAGGTGGGGATAGACTCTGAGTGGGGCGAGCTTCAGGGTCCTGAAAAGAAGTTAATCTTGGGGCTCCTGGATAGCTCAGTCAGTTAAGCATCTGACTCTTGATTTCGGCTCAGGCCATGATCTCAGGGTTGCGGGACTGAGCCCCATGTCAGGCTCCTCACTCAGCGGGGAGTTGGCTTGAGAGTCTTTCTCATCCTCTCCCCTTACCCCTCCTCCTGCTTACGTGCTTTCTCCCTCTTTCAAAATAAGTATCTCTTTCTCTGAAGAAAAAAAAAAAAAGTTAATCTCAATTTCATGTTACCTGCCCTTAGTTCAAATGTACTCTTACCCACCACAGTTTCTTAAATTACACCAGCAGATTTCTCAGCCTGATAAATAACATAGCAAGAGGCAGTGGAAACAGCTACTATGGCACAAGTCTGAAAATACCTCATCAATAGAAAATATGGTCATTAGGTCTTTCTTTTTAGCACTAGTATGCTAGCAACAGGGGGCTCTGAGGTCAAATGAAAAATAGGAGATTTTGCATATAAAGGAGGAAATCTCAAACAAGATCTTTAACAAACACTGTTAGTTCCTTCCCAATAGCATTATCTCCTTCTCCCTTACTGAAATAATCCTGACTTTTATCCTAGCAAATTGCCGCCCAGGATAGAGCCCTGTTACAGCCTCCCTTGCAGCTATATTAAGCTACATGGCTAAGTTCTGGCTAGGGAGTTGTAAATAAAAGTGATGTGTGAGACTTCCAGAATTCTACAAAAAAAGTTGGGAGGAGGGGCTCTATTTCACTTCCTTTCCTTCTTGAAACATAGAAACAATGGCTAGAGCTCGAACAACTATCTTCAAGGGGATTTAATCTTTAGGCTTGAATTTTGCCCTGGAGATTTGATAATTACAGAGGACTTTGTCTTCAAATTTGGTATTTTTATCATTGGGCTATCTCTATAATGATAACTTACTGCATTATCCTATTGTTTTCATTTGATCTTATTACAGACTCTTTGGTCTGCTTATTTTTGACAACATGGTTGGGCATGAGAAATAGAAAGAACACATTTCACCCTAGGGTACAAATCGGCCTTTGGTGTTGATGTGCTTAATGTACCATGTAATCATTTTCAGATCAAAATCAATGGACTCAAGTCTTTACTGCCCACCTGTGGTTACAAGAGGACACTCAAAGGGAATGGCATTGGAAGAATGGCTTCATGAAGGTAGGGACAGTACTGTCTTCGATGTGCTGCTGATTTATTCTCCTAAGTGGAATGGTCACAAACCCCAGGAGTCCTTAGGTTTAATGGTTAAGATCAATGATTTAAAATAACAAAAGCTTCAGGAACAGTATTGGGTACACTGGCGAGGCTTACTCTCCACTCTTGATGTCTCCTTTTATGCTGATGAAGCTTTATGAACCTAATGCTTCTGGGCGCTCTCCACCTTCCTTCTCACTCTGTCCCCCTCCTCCCAGTGGAAGTAGAGTGATTTATCCAACTATGGAGAGGAGAGGACAGGACGTGCGTAGACCAGCCCCTTGCTCTCTCCTTTCTCTTGTGCATCCCTTGGGCAGCTCATCCACATGTTCTCAGTTCTGTGTGTGGTAGTTCAGCACTCCGTCTGCCTGCGTTGGTAAGTGGATATTACCGGGAAGTTCAGTTTTGGGAAGCCTGCTTGCCTACAATATAACACAATTCCCAATATCAAATGTGGATTCAAAAAAGTGCCTAATACAGTATTGAATTATTAAGTAAACACATGTGTAATGATCATCAGATCAGGAAATAAGGCATTGCTAAAACCTCTGTGTGTCTTTTCTGGATCTCAACTCCATCCCTGCAATATGTATGCTTTTCTTTGTAGTTTTATCACAAATACATATATTAATGAACACTATAGTTTTGCCTATTTCTGGATTCTATAAAATTGAATCTGTTATGGGTTGAATTGTATTCCCCCTAAAATTTATATGTTGAAGTACTAATCCCTGATACCTCAGAATGTGATGTTATGTGGAGATAGGGTCTTTACAGAGGTAATAAAGTTAAAATGAGGTTATTAGGATGTACCCTAATCCAAGATGATGGGTATCCTTATAAGAGGAAGCTTGGACAGAAGGAGCGGACGTGGAGACACAGGGAGAAGACAGCCATCTACAAGCCATGGAGAAAGGCCTGGAAAAGATTCCCCCTTACAGCTCTCAGAAGAAAGTTACCCTGCCAACATCTCGATCTCCCACTTCTAGCCTCCAGAACTGTGAGACAATACATTTTTGTTATTTAAGCCATCTGATCTTTGGTACTTTGTCTTAGTAGCCCTAGAAAACGAATATAAATTTATGCAGCATGTATCCTTTACTCTCTGACTTCTTCTCAATTTTGTGAGATTCATCCATGTTGTTGCGTGTAAGTTTATTTTCATAGCTATATTATATTTCATGGTATAAATATTATCAACACTAACAATCAGTTTTATCCATTTTGTTCTTGATGGATATTTCTCTTCCAAGCCCTAAAGCAGCCAGTCAAACCATTTTCCACTGACCTTACGTCCGTGTACATTATGGCCTTGGGCCACTTACTTTTACACTCAAAGTAGATGACTAGATTCACTGGTTGCAGATCTGCCCAATGGGACGATTTTCTCTCACTATTGTCTTTCAAGACCATCTGAGTGAAGCTGTTCTGGAGGTGCCATCCTTGTTCAGCTTGCACCCACCATCTGGGCCAACAAGTCTGTATTAGTGTTCTCTAGTTTCCAATAACACGTTCCTCATTTCCATCTGAGATCTCACCAGGAGCCCCTTTAACATTTATATTTCTACCAACATCCTTTTCATGATGATACCCTAAGTTGAGAGGAGCTTTCTCTCCAGGTCTCCTCCTCTTTCTGAACTCTTACCAGAATTACCTTTAACATCCATATTTCTTCCAATAATCTCTTTAAGGAATTTTAGACTTTTTCTAACATGTACTCCAATTTTTCCAGCCTCTGTATAATACCCAGTTCAAAGCTACCTCCACATTTTTAAGTTTTGTTTTTATTTTTATTTTTTTTTTTAACAGCAAAACTCCACTTCTTAATACCAAAACCTACTTGTTTGCTAGGGCTGTTACACCAAAGTACCACATACTGGGAGGAATTTATTTTCTTACAGGTGTAGAGGCTAGAAGTCTGAGATCAAGGTGTCAACAAGTTTGTTTTCTTGTAAGGCCTCTCTCCTTTGCTTGTGGATGGCTGGTCATCTTTGTTTCTTCACGCCCTCTATACCTGTGTTTTAATGTCCTCTTCTTATAAGAACACTGATCATATTAGATGAGGGCCCACCCTAGTGACATCATTTTAACTTAATTACCTCTTTAAAGACCCTATATCCAAATATAGTCACTTTCTGCGATGGGGGGGGGCGGGGGCGGGGTGGTTAGGACTTCAACATACGAATTTTAGGGGATACAGTTCAGCCTATAACCCTATCCATGAACCAAGTTCAGAGATTTTCCTCCTCTAGCTGATCATCAGGATTCCCCATATGGCTGTGACCTGGGAAAGGTTTTCTAAACCAAGGCCAATAACTGACTTAGTTGAGCATTTAATTCTCTCTGAAGTTCAGCTACTCTATTAAGTCCTAGGCTTGGGCCTCGGGTTTTCTCCAATCCTGCCAAGAGAGTTGATGGGAGCTTCTTTGTACACAACCCAAAAGGCCCTGGGGCTTTTACATCTGGCTTCGTATTGCCAGTTCTTTGTCCACAGCTATTGACTATCTTTTTGTGCTTTGCAATAGCCAGTCACTACCTAAGAGCTACTGTTTTCTCCAAACAGCTTCGAAGCCTGATACAGGTGCATTCACTTTTACCACCCACTCTCCCGACTTACTGCCCGTGAACGTTACAATATGATCAACACCTGTGCACCAGGGGCTGCCTATCATTCTTGATGGAATTTCCATTGCTAGTTGGCCAGTGAATGAGCTAGCCTCAAATCCTCACCTGTCAGCTACTTTCTCAGACCGCTGTTAATACCAGCTGTGACAGGTCAATCACTCCAGAACTTGCTGAGATGGAACTTAGGGTAGGCAATGCTCTTTAGAAAACAATACCCGGTCAAGGAAAGGTGTGGTGACAGGACTGGGGAGAGAAAGAAGCTGAACTGAGATATAGGCCTTGTAGTATCTTGGCAAACCTGGAAGGGAGGTCTGCAGTGAGTACATCAGGCCAAAAGGGCCAGGCCTTCAAAGCCTGCCTCGCTCCATAACCAGGAGTGGATATGAGCTGCTGGCCCAGGAAGGGCATGACCTTGGGCGCTGAGCTGGCTGCAGCTGAAGCATATAATACCGGAGCTGAGAGCGGAGGCTGCAGACTTCAGTGGATGCTTCTGGCAACGGCTTCTCTCTTACAGGATCTTGGCGGGGATCTCCAGGTCCAGTAAAGGTACATATTCTTAGAGTATACCTTAGAGGTGGAATTTCTGGGTGATAGAATTTGTGCACCTCTAACTTTAGTCCATGTTGCCAAGCTCTTTTCCAAAGTAGTTGTTCTATTTATACCCTCATGAAGGTTACGAGAGTTTTTAGTTACTTCATTTCTTTTTGAACACTTGGTATGGTCTGCTGTTTTTATTTTTGCCTCTTTGGTGGTCTGTAGCAGTGTAATAATTTGGTATTAATTTGTCTAACAACTGGGGTAATTCTTGGTGAAGTGGCTATTCAAGAATTTTGTCCATTTAAAAAAAAAGTGTTGTATTTGGTCTATAAGCTCTTTACTGGTTATATAGATTGTAAATATCCTCTTTTTCTTTTACTCGGGGGCAATGAATGGTGTATTTTGATGAAGATATGTTTTAACTTTTATGTAATTCAATTTATTGGTCTATAAAGATAATGCTTTTTGTGTTTTGTTTAGAAATAATGCTTTTGCTATCCTAGCGTCATAATTGTATCTTCCTACATCACCTGCTACTTTTGCTGTAGACCTGCAACTCACTTAGAACTAATTTTTGTGCATGATATGAGGTAGTAAAGAGCTTCTAAAAATTCTTATCCATATGGAGCTGTTTTTACCCCAGCACAGTTAACTGAAAAGACTACAGATATTGTCTAACTACTCTACAGTGCAAGCTTTTATTTAGAAAGGCTACGTTTTACCATAGAAACCAATAATTCCCAAGTCTTTGAAGCTTTAAACCTCAAAGTTCATTTCTTGTTTATACTCCTTGCTTGTCATGGCTGGTGCCTGGCTTTATGCTACAAAACCTCTATCTGGAACATGAGGGGTCTTGGTAGCAGGAGAGGAAGAGGGAAGCATATACTGGTTCTTAAATCTTTTGTCCTGAAGTGGTACTAACTTCTCATATTTCATTGACCAAGCTGGTATGTGTCCAACAGTTCAGCAACTATGTGTACATATTACCTTCTGCAGGGAAGGCCAGAAAATTTTAATGAATACTAATGTGTGCCATCACCTACCTTTGCAATAAAACAAGTCTCTATCTGTGAACCTTACAGATTATCTGTTTTCTGTTCAATCTTTGCAGCACTATCACACTATCTTAATTACTAGAACTTTATAAGTTTCCATAATGAGTATAATAGCCTTCTCACCTTGTTCTCCAGTAATGTTTTGTCTATTCTTGACCTTTTGCATTTGTGAGTTTTTTTTTTTTTAAGATTTTATTTATTTATTAGAGAGAGAGACAGCCAGCGAAAGAGGGAACACAAGCAGGGGGAGTGGGGGAGGAAGAAGCAGGCTCCCAGCAGAGGAGTCCGATGTGGGGTTCGATCCCAGAACGCCGGGATCATGCCCTGAGCTGAAGGCAGACACTTAACGACTGCACCACCCAGGTGCCCGGGTTTTTTTTTTTTTTAATTTGACAAGTTTCACAGGACATAAAAAGGGTTTAGATTTTGATTGGAGTTTTATTGGCTTTATGACCTCATGAAACAAAAATTATTCATTGTTCTTTCAGTTTGGGGAAAATAATGGAACGTTTACACACAGGGTTAACACATTCAAAATATATACTATGTGGTAGTAATCAAGACCGTGTTCTGAGTACTGATTAAATGGGATCCCATCCTTCTTGGAGATCAGGGGATTGAGGAAAAAGTTGCAAGAATTTGTCAGATTAGTTAAGAACACAGGGTTTGATGGAAGAATATAGCAAATTACTTGTTTGAGTCTAAAAATATGATTCATCATGTACTTGAAACACTTTACTATGTATTGTAGGAAGTATCAGTGTTGAATTCTACACTTTAGAAGGAACCTAATATAATGCGTGAAGTGATTAAATGCTTTGAAGAAACAACAGATATAGTTCTAAAAAAAAAAAAAAGAGAGTGGTGAAATAATGCTCCTGCTATTGAAATAAAAAAGAAGGCATGATGGAAGAACTAGGATTTGACGAGGGGCCTGAAGCAAAATTAAGAACTGCGTAGAAGGGCATTGGTGGTCTTACGTGGTAATGTTCCCCTCATCACTACTCCCCATTGATTCCTACAGCTGCTTTCAGGAGTTCCATATACTATTCTAATAGTCTGGCCCTTTAAATTTTGGATTTTATTTTTATTTCAGGTGACAAATTCTGGGGAAGGGAAAAGTATAACAGCTGCATTTATTATAATGAGAACAAATTCATAAAAGGATACATAATTAGGCATTTAAAATTTTGCTGAATTTCAAATCACACTCAGAAAACCCATTATAAGTGAATTAGGAGTTTAAAATTTTTTGCAGGACTTTTTTTTTTTTTTTTTTACTTTATTTACTTTTTACTTTGGTAAGTAACTGCAAAATCTTAATAGAACATTAAGGGCAAACTTTCTAAATGTATTAAGTCAAAAATTTCCAAGTTATGTTTCCTTTAGTAACTCTAATCTCTTTGTGCAAATAATAAAGCAATAAAATTAATATGATATACCATTGTGCAAAATGAATATAAAAGCTGATTTATAGTCAGTGTATAGTAAACATGACTGCATTTTAAAATCTGGTGTTTTTAAAGTTCTGACTTGAAATTTGAATGGGGAATTTTAGAGTGTATTTGTATATATGTCTCTTCGTTTAACCTATTTAAAAATCATCTGTTTATTTCAATATTACCTTAGTAGATTCCAGGTGCCTCTGAAATTTAATATATCATTGAATATTTAAACAACGATTGCTCTTTTATCTAAACATAATTTTAAGGCAAATCAGTTTTTACATTGGTCATAATGTTAAGCATTTGAGATTATATTTGAGGTATATTTGTGGATAGCTCTTTATAACATAGATGTAAAAAAAAACTCCTGACTCAAAACCAGAGTTATCTTCACCTAAGATGACAGAGTGAATCAAGTTTTTTGCTAACATTATAGATCTCGTTTCCACACATGCTAATTGGAATGCTTTGGTTTTATAGCTATATTTCACACAGCTATCCTGGCGAAATGTTTCATCAGTGTTTATTCATTTTATTAGGAACTAGCAAGACACTGTAGAAAATTCAGTTAAATATTATTAACAAGCAAAACCTACCAAAGTATATGGCCTAATGCAAGTCATCAATAGAATCATGTTTATACACAAAATTCATAATTAGTAATGCTAAATATTAGTAAAGCTAGAAACTGGGATATGCACAAATAAGGACCCACCAGGCTAAAAGATTAATGAGGCTGTAATCCTTTGCTCCAAATATTTAATCTTGGCTCTCCTGCCTTCGCTGTTCTTGCCTGGTTTTGGTATTGGGTATTTTATGTTTTTGAACTCCTTTGGTTATTTGTCTATATTCCATTTCTACTTTCACCATTAAATATTTTAGATGTAGGTTTTTCATGATGTTCTCAAGTTGATATTCCTTTCATTCTTAGTTTGAGAATTTAAATCGTGAATGAGTGTTATATATATATTTTTTAATGCTTTTTCTTCATCTATTGAAATGATTGGATGTTTTGGTCTTTTATTAGTATGGCGTATTAAATTAATTTTCAGATGTTAAACCAACCTTGCATCCTAGAGATAAATCCCACTTAATGTATAACACTTTTTATATGTTGCTGAATTTAGATGTTGCTATGTTTTGTTGAATATATTTTGATGTCCATATTCATGAAGAATATTGATCTCTAATTTTCTCATGAATTCTTTGACTGGCTTTTGGTATCAGGGTAATACTGAATTCATAGAATGAGTTAGAAAGTGTTTCCTCCTCTATTTTTTAGGAAGAGTTCATATGAAGGATTGGTAGTATTTCTCTTTTAAGTGTTAGAATTCTGGGGAAGCCATTTGGCCTTGAGGTTTTCTTTGTGAGATTTGAAATTAATAATGCAGTCTTATTTATTCATTATATTATTTATTAAAAGTCTATTCAGGCTTCTTTAGCCTGAGTCAGTGTAAGATAATGTCTAGTTCATTGAAGTTGTCTATTTTTTTTCAAAGATTTTATTTATTAGAGAGTGAGTGAGCAGGGGGACCTGCCAGACCTGTTGGCGGCCTTCATCCCAGAATCCTGGGATCATGACCTGAACCAAAGGCCGACACTTAGACAACTTTGGGGTACCAGGTGGCTCAGTTGGTTAATTTTTTGACAAAGTTGTTTATAACATTCCTTACAATTCTCTTAATTTCTCTCAGTTGTAAAATGATTCCTTTCACTTCTAATTTTGATAATTTTTATCTTTTTTCCCCTTTAGTTTGTCTAGCAAAAGATTTGTCGGGTTTTTTTTTTTTTATCATTTAAAAATTCTCAGTATAGTTGACTTTTTCAATTGTTTTTCTGCTTTGTATTTTGTTGATTTCCACAAGTATTTATTATATATTTCTGTTGCTTTAGGCTTAGTTTTTGTCTTCTAGATTTTTGAGGTAGACTCTTAGATTACAGGATTTTTTTCCTGGGTTATAATCATGTAACAAAACAAATTTAAGGTGCATGATTCGGTGGGTTTTAACATTTTTTACTATAATATGGAACCATCAGCACTATCTAATTTGAGAATAAATCCATCACCCTAAAATGAAGCACCAAATCTATTAGCAGTCAGTCCCAATTTTTCTCTTCTATACGATTTCCTGGAAAATCATTAATCTGTATATGTCTAAGAATTTTCCTATTCTACACATTTTATATAAATGGAATATACAATATGTGCCTGGCTTTTTTCACTTAGCATAATGCTTTCAAGGTTTATCCATATTGTAGCATGTATCTGTACTTGACTTTTATGCCTTAATGTTCCATGTAGAGATAGGTCTCATTTTGTGGTGGACATTTGAATAGTTTCTATCATTAGCTGTTGTGAATAATGCTGCCATGAGCATTCATGTTAAAATTTTTATGTGAACATATATTTTCAGTTCTCTTGGGTATACATCTAGGAATGGAATTGCTGGGTCATACACTAATCCTGTGTTTAAAGTTCTGAGGAAGGGACAAACAGGGTTTTCACCATAGCAGGTTATTTATTCATTTTTTTCTTCTATAGTCCTTTAAAGACATTAAGTTTTCCTAAACAGTGCTTTAGTAGCATATCATAATTGATAGGTTGCTTTCATTTTCACTCAGTTTGAAAAACTCTCATTTATTGTTTTCATTGGTCCATGGGTTCTTTCTTAATATTTGTGAATATCCCATTTTTTTCCTGCTGTTAATACCTAATATGTTTACATTATAGTTGAAGAATATAGTTTGTATGAATTTAATCCCTTAATATGCACTTGTTTTAAAAATGCACTTGTTTTAAAAAAAATATATGGACTTATTTTATGTCTAACATAGTGTTTGCCTTGGAAGATGTTTATTTATGCTTGAGGTATTTTATTGGTGGGTGAAGTGTGCAATAGATAACCCGTCCTACTGGTTGATAAAATTGTTGAAGTCTTCTATATCTTTGATTTTTCTCTCGAGGTGTTCTATCAATTGAGAATGAGTATTGAAATCTCTGTTACTGTTGTCTGTTTCTCTCAAATTTTGTCAGTTTTTGCTTATTTTAGAATTACGTTGTTGGACATGTACATGTTTATAATTCTATTCCTGCTATTATACAATGTCTCATTTTATCTCTAGAAACGATTTTGTCTATAAATTATTCTGATACCAGTGTAGCCGCTTCAGATCTCCTATAGCTGTTTGTATGGTCTGCCTTTTTTCTTTCAACCTATTCATGTCATTGAGTCTGTAGAGTATCTCTTGTAGACAGCATATAATTCCTTATTATATTTTATCCAATCTGACAAGCTCTGTGTTTTGTGGGATGTTGTATTCATTCACATTCATTGTAATCATTGGTATGGTTACATCTGTCATTTTGCTATCTGTCTTCTGTATGTTTCATAGCTTCGTTTTGTTCTGGTTATTGTCCTGTTATGTGTTAAATAGAAATTTTATAGTGTACCACTTAAATTTCTCTTTTGTTGTATTCTATTCAGTTATTAGTGGTTTCTGTAGGAGTCACAATATGAATCCTATTACATTCTGCTTTGGATTAATACTTGAATTCCAGTAAAATACAGAAACTTTAACATAGCTACATATGCTCTCCTGTTTATGATAACATCATCACATATATGATGTTTTTATATTTATGAGCCCCAAAGCCTGTTTGTAAATATTATCCTAGATGATTAAAAAATAATTTAAGAAAATGTAAATATAGACTGACTTTTATATTAGCCACATAGTTATCATTACCAGTGTTTTTATTTCTTTGTGTGAATTCATGTTATTATCTGATGTCATTTTCTTTCAGCCTGAAGGGATTCCTTTAGTTTTTATAAGGCAGGTCTGCTAGCAAGGAATTATCTCAGCCTTTGTATATCTCAGGATAACTTTACTTCAGTTTCATTTTTAAAGAACAGTCTTGCTGGATATGAAATTCTTAGTTGACAGTTTTGTTTTTCTTTGAGCTCTTTGAATATTTCATCACAGTACCTTCTGATCCATGCTTTTTTGTTTCGTTTTGCTTTCTAATGAGATGTCAGATGCTGTTAGTCTTATTATGGTTCCTCTCTATGTGATCAAATCATTTTCCTCTCGTTGCTTTTAAGGTTTTTCTCTGTTTTTGACTTTGAACAGTTTGATTTCATGTGTGTAAGTATGGATCTTTTAAAATTTCTCCAACCTGGAGTTTGTTGTGCCTCTTGGGTTCATAAGTTAATGGTTTTCATTAAACATGGGGAATTTTTGGACATTATTTCTTCAAATATTCTTTCTGGCCCTTTCTGTCACACTGTTCCTCATATGCCATTTTTCACATATTGGTGTGTTTGATGGTGTTGCACAGGTTTTGGAGGCTTTTTTTTTAAATTTGTTTTTAAGATTAGATAATTTCTATTGGTCTATATTTCTTCTTCCAGCTCACCTACACTCCTGACCTCGGTAGTGATTTTTTTTTTTTTAATTTTGGTTTTTGCACTTTTCATTTAGATTTTGCAACTGGTTCTTATAATTTCTATCTCTACTGACATTTTCTATTTGTGCCATTATCATAAGGTTTTCTTTAGTTCTTTGGAACATATTTATAACATTTGCTTTAGAGTCTTCCAAGTTCAACATCCAGGCCTCCTCAGAGACCATTTCTATTGACACCCCCCCCCGCCCCCCCCCTGCATGTATCACACTTCCCTATTTCTTTATGGGTCTCACATTTTTGCAGATTTGGAAACTACCTTGTAGTGAATCTAGATTCTGAATTCCCCTTCTTCTCAGGGGTGGTTGTTATGGGTTTTCTTTCCTTTTTCTTTTTTTAATTTGTCTTGTTTGGTGCCTTGCACTGACTAACTGTGAAGAGTCTCTTTCTTCCTCAGTATGTGGCTACTGATGTCTCTGCTAAGGTTTTTATTTCCAAGCCTGACATCCTAGAGATGACTCCTAATAGCCCAGTGATCAGACAATGATAGGTTTATTGACTCAAAATGTATTTGACCAATCTCTTGCTGGTGGATTTGGGTGTGAATCAGGGTATGCATTCAAAGTTCAGGCAGTTTAGGAGTGTGCCTAGCTTTTACTTTTTGCTAGGCTGGCTCCTGTCTCCTCTCTGCATTAGGCCTTATATTCAGTCGTAGATAAATAGGGACCTCTCTGGTGTCTCATGGGCATGTACACATTCCTGGGTGTATGCACAGCCTTCCAGACCACAAACATATATGAATGCATATCAGGACTCAATATGTTTGTTTTCTGTTTTAAGTAGGTTCCATGCCCAGTGTGGGGCTCAAACTCATGATGGTGAGATCAAGACCTGAGCTGATATCAAGAGTCAGACACTTAACAGACTGAGCCACCAGGTGCCCCAAGACTCGGTATGTTTGCCTTATATTTACTGTCTGGATATACTATTACATTTCTGGCTAGTGTGATGGTCTTTTGCTTGATGCAACCAATATCAAAACTTCTGAATGGTTGTGATGTTGGTCCTTCATGAATCTCACCAGCAAGATTGTTTCAACAACACCCCTGGGGATATACTTTGCTCCAAATCAAACAGCACCCTCTGGCAGCGAAAGCGTTTTCACAATTCTCTTCAACTACTGAGCTGATGCAACTAGGGTTGAGGGTGGTATAAGAGCAGTTTTAGTTTTAGCAGGCTAAAACACCACAGAGTACAACTGTTTTTATATGAAGTTCAGTAGTTTTTCTTGAATTAAAGCTTCCAATTTGTTGTACGCCTTTGGTTGATTTTCAGAGAACTGAATTGTTGTTTTTGACAATTGTCACATTTTTATCATTACTTTTTGAGGCAGAATTTGCTGAGCTTCTCACTCCACTATTCTTGGAGTCCTACCTCTTTTTCCTTTTTATCAGAAAAAGCAAGCTTTCCCCAGCAGCCCATAGTAACTTCTAATTATACATCATTGGGGGGAAAAAGGTGTTGTGTGGCTCCTCCTTGGTACAGGGGAAACTAGGGGGAAAAAGTAATTACCTTTGGTAGCCCCTAGAGTGAAAGCTGACAAGTGAGAAAATGTGTATCTGAAATGGGGTTGGGCTTAGACAATAATATTAGTCTGTCACCCAAGTCTAACTGCTGTTACCCTAGTAGGAAGTACAATTATTCTTAACACTTTTATAGCAAAGGCAATTGGACATTAATTTCATTACGAATCAAGTTTAGAGGTTTAGAGAAAAAGGAACTACATGGGTTTTACATTGAACTTACCATGTACTAGTGTCTTAACCTTGGGCAAGCTACTTAACACTTTCTATTCTCCAGTTTCTCCATATGTCAAATGTGAGTAATGATTATTCTTTCTTCAAGAGTTGTAGTAAGAATTAAGTGCCTATACAGTACTTTGCCCAGTGTCCAACTCACAGCTAGTGTTTAGCAAGTGTTAGTGCCCTGTGAGCATGGGAAACTTTTTAGGAAACCAAATCCAACTTAATATGGAATTGTTTCTTTGTTCCAGAATATTTTCCAATGATGATAAAATTGGAAGGGTAAATGCTTTAATTCTATGTCAGCCATGGAATTCTCTAAGGACTGGTTATATAGGCCATTCCATGTAGATCAATACTTGGCTTATATATGACACTGAAACTGGGCAAGTTACCAACTGATGTTTTAGCTAAGCTCTTTCCTTCTGGGATTGAGTCATGGAACCAACAAATATGGATCGGAAATGAAGGACAGCATTGTATGAAGGCTGGAGAAATCATAACAGACTCTTTACTATTTAAAGTAGAAAAGAACAGAAATGTACTGATAAAAAAGAATAGAAATGTAGTCATAAGAAAACATTAATTAAAAAACATTGGCCGCTTTAGTCACTATATGTATATATACATATGTGGTATATATTTCTCACGGTGATCAAATACTAAATAGATTTCTGATATTACAAAATGACAGTTCACTTATGGATAATTGGAAAGAAAATGAAAAAATCAATGAGATTTCATGAATATACTGAATAACTTGCAGTCAGAAAAATAAATCAGCATGTAGATATATATGCCATAATGCAATTTCATCAGCCAAAGTGATAAAATTAGTTATAGCGAAAATAAGTCTTAACGATAATACTCTTTGTGTTTGCGATGAATTAATGATCACTGGAGATATCTACAAGTAATTCTAAAGATTTTCATAATAAGATATAACAAAGTTTTGGTCATGTTTTAGAAATGGAAAAAAAAAAAGTGGCAGAAAATTTCACAAGGAGCCAAAGCTTTTGTGATGAATCAGGAATAGAGAGTTCCTTCCAGTACAGTTTCATTTAAACAGGAAGCAATGGGAACCGTCTTCTGTTATGAATACTGCAATTACCATAGTTCTTGCCAAATTTTTCACCCACCGCTTATTATCTCATTTCTCCAGAGAAGCAATGGCTGAATGTATCATTGTTGATGATCCAGACTGTGTGAATAAATTTGCTCTTGTAAGGGGGGAGGAAGTGCTGGGGCAGATGTACTTTGTGCACGCCGACTAGCTCTTAGGCGGGATGAGGTGATGGTGTTCTTATAAGTAGTCTCCTCTGAAATGTAGGTCATTGTTAATGCTCTGTATCTTTCATTCCTCCGCTCTCGTGTCTGAAAACTGCTGACCACCTTTCCATTGCTTCGTTCCTACCTCATAATAGCTGAACTATAACTGCTCTGTTTCCTGATTACCTGAAACTGAGATCAGGATTGGTACCTAATAAATCCTCAAGCTCTGTACCAGCATTGTGTAGCCATATGGCAATTTCAGAAAAGCTAGTCAAAACCTATGAGAGGTAAAAAGGTACAGACTTTTCAGCAAAATTCGTTACAAGGAAAAAGTCTTTAGTAAGACACATATAAATTGTGTCATGTTGCTGCCATTCCATTGTGTAGGTATGGCAGAGGTATAATTCTGTCTTAGACATGTTGAGCGGGGAATTGAGAAAGGTCCTAGTCACTCTTAGGTGACCCTTTAAGACTTAAAAGGGGTACACAGAGACTATAAAGAAAAAGCCAAGAGAGGACAACTGAGGCTGAAGTTACAGAAGGGAATAGAAATGAAGAAAATGATAAAGTCTGAGGAAAATAATTTCTAGATGTATAGATTAGTATTCTACTTCAAGCATAAAATGTATCCTTCAGTAAATGCCTTATTTCAGAGCGTCTTGAAGTGCTATAAAATCGAATTTAATATTAAGGCCTTTGGATGTAGGGACACTCGGGGGTTCGAAAATTCATTTGCAAATTCCGCCATCCTGTGAATTCTGTGTAAGTGTATATTTCATGATTTGACCCAAGGTAGCGGAATGAATTAAAGATTCTTTGTTCTCTGCATACATAGACTACACACGTACACTAGGGCCACAATACACTAGGGCTCGCAGAATATGGTAGTAAAGCGACAGATTCTGAAGCCAAACTATGCTTGAATTCCAGCTCCAACACTTACCAGGTGTGTGATCCCTGGGCTATTCACTTTGCCTCTTTCTGCTTCAGTGACCCCATCGTCAATTTAGGAATAACAATATGTGGCAAGTTTGTCCTAGGATGTGCCAGGTCTCTTGTCCCAAATTTTAAAAACTGCAAATAAACCTAGGAAGGGGTTCTATTATGTTCAGAAGGCAGGAAATAAATTTGTCAGGAATGTGAAATACTATGATAGATTCAATTTGGATCCAGTGCCTACGTCTAGATTCATCAACAGGGCAATGGTATGGTCTATAAATGCATGGTGGCTCTAAGTCAAATTCCAAGGTTAAGATGGGAGAATAGTCTCCATAAGGACTGCAGTGCTGATCCCCTGGTTGAACAGACAACATGAGCTGCTACTCCAAGGCTTTGGTATGATTAGTTTGAATGTTTTGAAGGAAAGGACATTCTCTCTGCATCAAATTCCTGAGGTGAGCCTGGGCACTTGGATGGCAGAAGAGCTGATCAGTGATCTTCCTCCTCTTAAGATTGATATTCTCTTTATCAGGCACCGTTTGTTTCCTCCTCTTTTGCTTATCAAACATACAATTATAAAATGAATTTGGGAATGAAATAATCACTTTTTTCAAGTAAGTTCTTCTGTTAGCTCTCTCAATACAATAGGTGCAGATCTGTGTTCACAAAAAATTACTATTTTCAAAGAATTGAATATATGTTTGGCTTTACAGATTCAACCTAAATAATAGTTTCCACAAAGTTTCATAATGTTTTTTAATAAATTACACTTCCAAGTGCATCATTGTAAAGTTGATTGTATTTACCTGTAGATCTAGCATGTCATAATAAGTGATTGATTGAGGACTTAGCAAAAATATCCACAAAAATATAGCTAATTATTTGAATATAGCAGTTCATTGCCTTTCAAATCAATTTTTATGAAGTGGGCCTTTTTGATGTGTTCATTGGCTGTTAGAGACTATAATATGTGTGTGCATACACTCAACCACAACTATACCAAATTACATCACAGTTGTGACCTAAAACCAACATAATCTGTAACATATATGTAAACCTACCCTTAAATTGTAATTTTGTTTTATCTTAAATTTAATACATTTATTCATTTTTGAGACCTTTATAGGGTGACTTCTACATGTCAGACACTTAATTTTAGGGGACCTGAAATAATAAAATGAAAAATATCATTCCCTGTACGATAGGAACTCAGAGAAAAATACGTAAGCAGAAGTAAAATTCAAAGACCAGGTATCAGCCATAATCAAAGACTTTATAAATGTGTGTGTGTATATTATATGTAATGTATGTAATATATATGATATGTAATATGTAATATATATAAAATGTAACATATATTTTGGCTGGGGGAAGATAAAGTAGTGTCTTTAAGCAAGGTTGTCAATGAATGTTCAGCTAATTTTTTACTTAATATTCTCATAGTAAACGCATTTATCTTGTTGGTTTAAGATATATGGCAGGTTTGTAACTTTGTCATTTTGTTCACTTTTCATGGCTCTTAATACTCAGTGAAAACTCATAAAAATACTTGTTCTGTCATTAGCATGGACATATAATATGAAAGCTCCAGAACATGTTCAATAGCCTAGCTAGTACAAACAAAACATAGAATACTTCTAGCCTTTGTGAGCAAGGGAATTAAAAGATAAGCAGAAAGATTAAAAAAGGACATCTGAGATACTGATAGTAATAAAAAAAAAACCCCGATATAAATGGAACAGAGAATTTGAGTCTCTATTTTTAACTGTAAAAGGATTAATTTGTAAATAATTTCTAGAGAGAATTTTATATCCATGGCTCACTGCAATATCATGTCTGGGTTTTTTATAATTAGATCAAAACATAAATGCCCATGGATGGGCCTTGTAGGAGGAAATGAAGATTATAATTACTGTATTACTAGCCTATTCTGCTATAATGCATCACTTTGAATTAGGAGAAATGCAATATTGATATTAGCTAATTTTTAAATTGTATTTAAAAAAATTACAAATCTCAGCATTATCATGTTTTCAATAATCAAATTACACAGGTGGTTTTATGCACGGATAGACACATATCAGATAATTGAACACAATCGAATGTATGCGGAAGGCTGTAGGTGTAAGTGACCACTCAGTACGTAGGCCAGCCTTTCTATGTAGGCACTTGAGGGCAGTTATGTTTCCAGTTTGCCATTTGGTGTTTAAAAACAAACACAGCATTGCCAGGAGTGATGTTGAATGAGAATCTTTAAAGGAGTAATGAGTAATTCAATTAAGCAGGACATAATGTGTAGATTTTTAAAAGCAATATTCAAATTTGCTAACAGATTATCATCTCTACAGAAACATTTTTTGCAGCTAAAATTTGCTAGATTTTTCTACCAGCATGAATCAAAAAAATTTTCTTACCATTCATTGAATAAGCTTTTATTGAATGCTTATTATGTTCCTGGCACGTAAATGGCTCCTCTTTGGAGATGGAAAGAAAAGACATTGTTCTTATCTTTAAAGACTTTACATTCATTATAGTGAAGTAGACTAAAAAACATATAGATACTTATTGTCCTCTTTCATGAATTCCCCTAGGTAATTTGTTCTGTGGACGTTTTCGGTACCACTCAATGCTATTTCCTTATCTGACTCTTTCTTCCTATCACTCCTTTCTTTCACACTACTGGCAAGCTGTTGACAAGTAGTTCTAACAAAGTTATAGTAAACATTTATAAAAAAAAATATTTTTTTCTTCCAAGAAAAAGGTATGTGAGTATAGTGAGCTGGTTGCTCCCATATTCCACTGTATGTGCCTGGACAAAGCTTTGGAGATGGCCAGGCAGGCACTTTCAGCTCTACCTTGGGCTAATAGCTCTCTTACTTCTCTGTTGGCAGTGTTCCCACCTCCAGCAGCTCAGGCTGAAATTGTTTTATTTTCTCTTTTCCCGAAGAACAGAGGCCTCCCAGCAACCTGCTTGGCATACTCTGCACTCAATGTGCACACACAGCAGGAATCCGCTCTGATTTTGTCAGGGAGCGAGGAACTGAGTCACATCGTGTACATCAGCCTTATTATTTCCTTCTCTGTATAACTTTTTATTTCTTGGCTAGAGAGTAGCTCTCCCACCGGGTCCTCCAAAGGCCACTCTTGTCTTTTAGATTATCTTACTATCATACTTCCACCTGTCACATTAAATCTCTAGTTTTTAGACCTCTAGCACCAAATTTACAGAGCAGTGCATCTCAAACTTTAGTGAACACGGGAAAGATCCGGAGAACTTGTTAAAACACTAAGTCCTCAGTTCCTCCCCAGAGACTCTGATTCAGTATATCAGAATGGGATCAGGGGTTGAACTGGATTTCTAACAACCTCCCAGGTCATGCTTGCCCATGAACCGTTTATTCAGCACTGTCTGGAGTGAGAGAGATGTTATAATAGAAATATTTAGTGAGGCCCAAAAAGAAGTAATGAGTTTTATCTAGTGCTTTTAGAATGCAGTCAAAGAATAACCATTTAAGCTGAGTCATGAACAATGATGAGTTATTTTTCAGACATAACACAGAAAAGTGGACGTGTCCAGGAGAAGGGCATTCCAGTAGGTTGAGCAGGTAAGCATGGGTATAAAAGGGTAAATTAAGGCAGTGAAAAGAACTTTGCATGGCTGGAGGCTAGAACATATGTAAATAGAGGTGGGGCTGGATCATCAATGATATTCGGTTATATTTTAAATAGTTGTTTAGATAAGGTGTAGGCAACAAAATAAGTATTACCTGTCAGAGTATTTAGCAGGAGTACGTAAGATAGATCTAGATGATACAATACTGGAAGCAGAAGGAACAGAAAAGAATGATTGCAGTAATCCACATAGGAGAGGATGAGGACTTGACCTAGAGCAGTAAGCAGCAGCGGGGGAAGAGTTGATAAACCAGAGAGGAGAACCATTAAGGTGACAGTCGGTTTGGTAGAGAATGTCTTCCTGATCTTAAAGAATACTGGCACAATTAATTGAAATGACAAGGTAATGATTGTAGGAGAAATCACTGGTTTGATGGCACAGGGGGAAGGGAAGCTGAATTGATCGACTTCTGGTTTGGAGATAGGCCCAGGAAGCTTAGACTCCATATCTATATAGGTCTAGACCTCAACAAAGTAGTTGGATCTGAAGATACAAATTTTGAGGTTATCATTTAATCATCGTATAGCTGTCTTTGGAATAATGGTATTAAGTGGGATAGTGGGATTAAGTGAGGAGAACATGGAAAATTGGGCAGGTTCTTAGGAGAGAAGATCTACAGCACATTCATAGTTATTAAAAGGGGGGAGGGTGCTGAGAAAAGGGATTTTGCCATGGATACTGAGAAAGTTTAATTGGAGAGATAAAAGGAGAACTGGGGAGATGGTAACACATTTGACTCAGACACCAAATACAATGGGTGTTGAAAGGAGTCGTTCAGATTTTGCACTTAGGAGATCATTGGTGACTCTAGTGAAGGTTCTGTCAGGGAAGTGATAAACCTGGAAATCTTACCTGAGTAACCAAAAGACATAATAAAAGGTGAAGAATTTGACAGAGTACAAACTCTTCTTTGCAGATGAGGGCTTGAGTTTAATTACAAAGCAAAGAAAGCAGAGGATGTATTTCCTTGAACAAATACTTTGAATCAGTACCTCGAATCAGTACAATAACCTATAGGTTGAATCTAGTAGATAACCAAGGTTGGTGACCACTCAGAGGTCAACAGAAGGACACCATGCCTCAGATGTAGAGGGCTCACAGGAAGATCTAAATCATGAAGGAGGAGGGGATGGCTGTCAGGGAGATGGAGAGGAACCCCCAGTAAGCAATGACTACTTCCCAAGCCATTCCAAACACTTCCAGCTAACAATATGTGATCAAAGCTTCTGAGAACCCTGTCTCAGAAGCCTGATTTTGCAACCAAAACTTGGCGATTAGTAGTTGAAAACCACATTCATTGTCTAAAAGCCACCCACGAGCACTTTGACATTTATTATACATAGGAGAATACACAACCTTGATCTGAACCGAAATGAAAAGGAAACAAAGCCATTTGCAACAATTCCAATCAAGTTTCTCCAAACATCAGACTACTGAGTGATATTGCCAAGTCCAATAAATAATGTCTTGGGTAACAGTTTGTTGCATTTTTAAAACTCTGTTCCTGATTTTATACACATGTACATGTTTTACTGTGATGGAGCCAGTGTTCCTAACTGCTTAAAAATGGCTTTCCTCCACTATACTTCCCACGTTAAGAATACTTAGACTAATTTTTTTATAATTGCTTCTTAGAAATTATCCTTTACAAAATAAAGTGGATAAGAAAGTGACATTAGAGTGCCTTGACATATTGAATGCTGGTCTGAGAAATGCGTGATGGCAAGTCATCAAGAGAAATAGCCTGAAGGACATAGTAAGAAAAATAAAGAGGAAGAAAATATCAGATCTATATTGAGAAATACTACATTCTTATTGAGGATATAAATATTATATCCTTACTGAAGGGGAAAAAGCGAATATGGAGAAACTTGCCTAACTTGCTTTGATCGTGTCATCTATACGCAGTTCAATCAACTCTATTTCCCACAATTGTTCTTAAACTGGGTTCCTCAGATTACAAGTAGTCTTTCACGTGTTAATAGAGGGTCCTTAAAAAAGGAGATTCTGCATATTTTAATCCCTGTGTATTAGTCTGCTAGGGCTGCCGTAACAAAGTACCACAGACCAGGTGGTTTAAACAACAGAAATATACTTTCTCCCAGTTCTGGATGCTGGCAGTCTGAGATCAAGGTTTTGGCTCCTTCTGAGGCCTCTTCTCATCTTCCCTCCTTTTGTACTTCTGCCCAAATTTCCTGTTCTTATTAGGACACCAGTCATATTGCATCATGGCCTATCCTAATGACCTCATTGTAACTTAATTACCCCTGTAAAGACTCTACCTCTAAATATTGAATTTTGAGGTACTGCATGTTAGGACTTCAACATATGTACTTTTGGGGGGAGCATCTCATCCCATAACATACTTTATTAACTATTGCTACATAACAATATTATGACAAATTTTGAGACCTAACACATTATCTCATAGTTTGTGTAGATGAGAAATCTTGGCATAGTTTAGCTGGGTCTCCTACAGACTGCAATCCAGTTGCGACTCAGGGATGGGTCTTATCTTAAGGCTCTCCTGGGGAAGGATCATGTAGTGTTTGGCAGAATTCAGTTCCGTGTGGCCTATTGGACTGAAGGCCTCCATTTCTTGCTTTCTCCAGTGACAACTTTAATTTGTCACATGAGTATACATGAAGTGGTCAACTGACTTCATCAAAACCAAGAGAATATCCCGTAGCAAGACAGATGTTACAATCTTATTATGTAAAGTAACCATGGAAGTGGCATCCCATCACCTTTGCCAAATTATATTGTTTAAAAGGAAGGCACTTGTTCTGCCTACTCTTAACAGAACAGAGTTACATGGGGATTTGAATGCCAGGAGGTGGGAATCATGGAAGCCACCTTAGATTCTTTATAACACAACCCTTCCTGAGAGAGTTAAAATGTTTCAAATACATCGAAGTCTCTGGGGACACCACATGGGAATGCTCTATTAGGCTACTAAGACAAAGTGTACTCCTTATCTCAGCACATAAGACCTTCAGTGATTTGTTTCCAACCTACTCCTCTAGGATGCTATCATTTTATATGCCTTATACAGGCATACCTCATTTTATTGCTTTGCTTTATTACATTTTGTAGATATCACTTTTTTTTTTTAACAAATTAAACATTTATGGTCACCCTGTATCAAACAAATCTATGGGCACCATTTTTCTAACAGCATTTGTTCACTTTATGTGTCTCATTTTGGTAATTCTTGCAATATTTCAAGCTTTTTTATATTTGTTATGGTGATCTATGATCAGTGATCATGATTTGCTGAAATCTTGGATGATGGTATATACATTGGTTCTTTTAGATATACTGTTATCACACACTTAATAGACTACAATATAGTATAAGCATAACTTTTATATGCACTGAGAAACCAAAAAATTCATTTGCCTTGCTTTATTGCAATATTTGCTTTATTGCAGTGGTCTGGAACCAAATCCGTAGTATCTCTGAAGTATGCCTGTAGACCATATAACTCAGTACACTAATACACCTCACTATATATATATCACTATATATATATATATATATATATACATATATATATCACTATATATATATATATACATATATATATATCACTATATATATATACATATATATATCACTATATATATCACATATATATATATATCACATATATATACATGCCCTAGATTTCCCATTTGAACTTCATTTTCCTTTTTTTTTTTTTTTTACATTCTTCAAGCCTTATTTCAAAATTCACTAGCTCTGTGAACATTTTTTTGAATATTTCCTGGGTTTATATATTCATTCATATATTCCTTCAAATAATTATTTTCAACTATGGGAAGATGTTAGGCATGGGATTTATAGCAATGAAGAAATCAGATATGGTCCCTGTTCTCTTGGAATTTTACTTCTAAAAGAGGAGACAGACATACAAATGTAAAGAAACAAGAATGTAACTGCTGATAGCAGTATGTTATGCAGGGAGATAGTCATGTGCTCTTGGAAAAATAGTAGGAGCCTAATTTTATCGGGATGATCAGAAAAGACCCAGAAGAAGTGGCTATGTGCCTCCAAGGATGGAGGGAAAGCATGATGATTTCTGGCAGAGAAGAACCTATGTAAACTTCCTGAGCTGGGACAGAGCTTGTCATTCAGGGAAATGAAGTAAGGCTGCTGCAGCCGGAATGTAATGAGCATGCAGCAGATGTGAAGAGGTCAGCATGCCCAGATGGTTGCCGGCCTTGAAGGCCACGTAACAGTTTTGTTTTAATGCTAAATGCCGTAAGCAACCAGTAAAGGACTTTAAGCAGGAAAGCGACACGATCAAATTTGTTTTCAAAATATCGCTCATGTTCTTCTTTGTGAATGGATTGACTATGGATGAAGAAGCAGAGAGATCATATAAAGCTTTTAGTGTCTGTCTAGAAATCAGTTGATGGTAGCCTGGTCTAGACCCAAAGTCAGTAAACTACAAACAGCCTGTGGATCGAACCCTATCCATGGCCTGCTTTGTATGGCCCCTAAGTTAGAATTTTTTTTTTTTTTAACATTTTTAAATGTTAAAAAAAAAAAAAAAAAAAAACGTGTGGAAGACTGCATGTGGTCCACAAAGCCTAAAGTACTTACTTAATGAAATCTTAGATGACAGCTTGCTGACTCCTGATCTAAATAGTGCTAGTGGGAATGCAGAGAAGGGGAGTTGAAATATGTTTGGATGGGCAGAATTTGGTAATGGATTAGATGTGGTTGAAAAGAAGGGGATTTAAAGGAAAGTGTTCAAGTCCTGACCTGAAATGCCATGTAATGTATATGAAATGTAAAAGACCAAAACATAGAGTGAGTTGTAGGGAGGTGAAATGAAGAACTCTGTTTCAAGTACTGTCGTGTACAGTATGTCCTGTCTCTGTGTGCTCAGTACCTTTCACCAGTATTGCTATATTCAGGGAAGCATTCTGATTTATACATCCTGTCTTCCCAAGATAGAAGCCAAAAAAAAAAAAACAAAAAAACCTCTTTCCAGCTTTCCTTGCAACTTGATGTTGTGCTGTCCATGAATTACATAAGCTCATACAAGAAGTTGATTGGCTCGTGAGGATCCATTCTGCTAATGGACTCCATTAGCTCCAGCTGTCAGGGTTTCGGGACAGTGGCTGCAAGACCATCTTGAGTTAGAATGTCCGTGCTGGTGGTCAGTTGTGGAAAACTTAAGTTCATAGCAGTCATGTAAACAGTAGCTTCCAGAGTTTGATAACAGCAGCAGCTGTGGTGGTTTTCTCAATGGGCTACTCCTCTTGTGGGTACTGATTATTTCCCCTGGAAATGTAGCCTTGAACCTGGTTTTCTAGCCCTCCCAACAATTCTGTGAGTGTCTCAATATCCTTTAAAAATTCCTTTTAGATTTCTCAGCCAGAGTCCATTTCTATTGCTTGTAACTAAGAACTATGACTGATAAAGACATTTAATTTGTTATGCCTGTGAGACATTCAAGTGAAGACATTAAATAGAGAGTTAACTATACAAGTCTGAAGCTCAGAGGAGAAGTCTTGGCTGGAAACAGAAATTTGGGAATTGTTGGACTATAAATGTTATTTAAAACTACAGGAATGGATAAGATTGTTTAGGAATAGAGTGTAAAGTGAGGACTTAGGACTGAACATGGAAGAAATTCAATATATAGATGTTCGGTTGAGAAAGAAGTTTAATTTTTCTTCTTTCTGAGCTCCCTTAGCATTTTATGCCGCCATACCTAATATATTCTGCCTCATCTTATAGCTATTTGTTTACCTCTATGAAAATAATTTACCTGATTTTTGGTTCCTTGAGGGAAATGACTATAGTTCATGTTTCCTCCAGGAGAAGCTATAATGCTTTATGTGAAATAGACATTCTATATTTTTTCTACTTGAATTAATTTTTCAATCTTAATTGATCCCACCTTGGGTTTTTTAAAAATATATATATATTTAGGAACAAACTAATTTTGAAAAATTGCTCTCTGTTTTCTTTGAGTTGTCTTTGGTATGTTGGCAAGAAACTATGAAAACCCTTTTCTTTTTTTGTTTTTTCCTCTCTTGGGGCATTTTGTAGACCACAGGATGGACAATTATTGGACTATTTATTTTCAGAGTGCTCTTTGGAAGGCTTAATTGGGAAATCTTTGACACACCTTTTGAAATCTTCTATCATATACATATAATGGCCTCTTGTTTCTTCTAGAAAAATGCCAGATATGGGACAGTATTCCAAGGTATGAAATATCTTAAACTGCTGATTGGTTAGATAGTTCAATTACCCTTACCTCCGTTTTAAACAGGCACGTTAAGTTTAATGTCACTCATGTTTATTTAAAATTCCTATTGAAAATGTTATACTTTTTGCTGGTTATTAGGTTCATGTTCTTAGATATATTGGAAAAATTAGATTCTTTTTAGTTTATTTAGTATTTGTAATACTTTTAAGCATATGTCAGAAAATTGTCTTAAATATTATTTAAAATCAATTACATAACCTGAGCAGGGCATGGGACAGTTTTAGGAATACAAAGATAAATAAATTTTTAAAAAGGCCCACACAGAATTCAGTCAATGTAAGTAGCACTGGAAATTATTTAATTTCTGACCTAACCTGTTGTCACCGCTAGTCTTATTTATGAAATATATTTTTTAAAGGCTCAATTGTGTAGCCTTTGTTTGATATGAATTTGTATGTGGAGACCTAACATTTTCTAACTCATGAAACTCCATCACATTGTTCTGGAGAGTAATGGTCAGCTGAGCTTCAGAAGGACACTGTAAAATAGGCATTCACTCTAGACACACAAAATTTGTTGCCATTCATAGAGCCCGATATCCTTTACAATTTTCTGTACCTTTGGCTCTTGATGGCTTCTCTCCAGTCAAACCAGAAAGTCGAGTTAAGTCCTTTTTAGGTAAAACTTTTTGTCCCTCTGTGCTTACATTTTGTCAAATAACTTTCATATTTATGGTCTCACGTGGTACTGGCAAAATCTATACAAGTTAGGCCAGATAGATTCTATTATCCTAACTAACAATCTTAAGGTAACATGGCTAGCAACTTGCTTTGCTGGGAATAGAAATATCATCTTCAGGTTCTCATTCTTTTTTCCCCTCTACATTCCATAAACTAAATATGTAAAAGAAAATAAATGTGTTAAGGGATTAATAGCTATTCATGGCTTTAGCTGTGAGTGAAAAGCAGATTATGGGCTGGGTAATTCCTTTGAAATCTTACAATTTCTGGACATGAAATTTGGATCATTTGCTAATGTATATTTACTATGGTTGTTTTTTTCAAATGGTACACAGGTAGCAAACTTACTAGATCGAGCATATAGGGGAAATAAACAATACATGTAGAAGTTTGGAAAAGCACTGGGACTGCTTCAAATCACATTTGTAAAGGGATGCCCTCTTGCAGTTGGAGAGCGTTAACTATGCCAACAGTATTTTGTATCTCTAATTATAGAGTCGTGTAGGGTGAAACACAGGTCTGACAAGTGATTTGTCTGTTTAAAATCCTTAAATGGCTCCTATTGCCTTTTTAGATTTCCCTAATATACTTAAAGATATTAGAAAAGATTCGGATCAGTACTTGTGGCTGACTGCAGGGGAGACGCATGCAGGAGGAAGGGAGAGGGTGACCTGGGCTCTGCTTGTCATGTCACATCCTCTATTGAGAAGCACTGGTCTGTCAGGGAGTAGTTAATTGCCTCAAGAGAGTTGTCTTGACTGATATCACCTGGCCCATCCTGTTACTTAAGCCTCATGTCCTGCCTTTCTCCTTTAAGGTTTTTATGCTTTAGCCACCCCTATTTGTTCTCTCCTGAATTTATGGCTCAAATGAACTTCACTTGTATTCCATCAGGGCTCACTGCTACCACCTGCGTGAGGTCTTGCCAAACTTCTCTTTCCCGGAACCTTGAAAATTTATATCTCCTTCTCCTGGATCCCTAAAATCTTGCATGATGCCTAATAGTAGGTATATAAATATCCTATAAATGAATGAACAGATGTATTTGACTCAAGTCAGAATGCTAGTTAATATCTACTAGAAAGAAAACCTGTTAGGGAATTCACTGCTTTTGTATACCCTTATACCCAGCCTTGCTTGCGTGAGAGATTCTGGCTTGATGGCAGACCGTGAAAGCTGTATGAATATTAAAAGTCTTATTTAAAAAATCTTGCATTTCATACCAGCTAGCCAAGGCCACGAAATGCCCTAATGATAGGGGGTCAAGGAACCTGCTTGTTAAACACTCTTCTTTCTGAGAGAATGGACGTTTCCTAATCTTTATACACTGTTGAGAAGATAACAATTCATTGCTTGAAAGTTTCCCTTGCTTGTGTATTCAAACTCCCAACATTCTACCCCACAGAATAGGATGGGCCACATTGTCACTGTCTATTCAGTAGCTGCTCGAGTGAACCATTCACCATGTCTAAGTCAAAATCTTGTCTTCTAGGTTCAAAATGCAATTAACTTCTGGCTCTTTAGGGAGAGCAGATAAATAAATAAATAAACCTGTTCCCTGTGTAATTATGCTACCTAACGAGTCAAACCACTTTCTACCCTTTGCACATAGGTCAACTGGAATAATTATTAGTAATAATGCTTGATATTATGTGCTTTCATGCCTTTCCCTCAGGAGATCAGATTGCTTTACACACATTATCTCATTAATCCCTAGTCCCATTTTGTGAAATAGAAAGAAGTGGGCTCTTCTTTATGCTCATATTAAAGTCTTTTTCCTGCTCGTGCAGTTTTAGCAACTCAGACCCAAGGAGGTTAAGCAACTTGCCCAAGGTCATACACTGTGTCAACTGCTGATTTAGATCTTTTTATTCTTAACTCCTGCATTTTCTCCTCTAAACTACAGTGCCTTCAGAAATGGTCGCTTCAGGCTTCATTGCATAGTATACTGACCCATATCAGCATTGAAGTTTATTAAGTAGCACAAGGTTAAGCCCATTACAGAAGAGGTCCTGAGTCAACAGGGAGTGTGTGGCATCTCTGTTTTGTCTGAGGTCTTTTCCATGTGAATAAACTGTCAGAATAATTTCATAATTCATTGTTCTTTCAGATTTGCAAATAGCATTCCCCTATTTACTGGTGACTGAAGAACACAGGAATTTTGCTAAACTATAGCAATGAAAAAAAACAAGATCCTACTGTCAGCAGAATTGATTCCCCCCCCCCCCCCCAACTGCATTACTATACTCCCCTAACAATGTGTGACTTTGATGCTAAGAATGAAAGGGAACAAAATCTAAGCCATTTGAATCTTCCAAATCAATAGCAAACATTATTTGAATATTACACTGAACAGCTGTAATACTAGTGTAACTTTCCAGCCCTGGGGCTGCAGCCATTAAGCCTAAAGAATGACAGTTCTAAGCCAAAACAGTATTTTGAAAGACATTTCACTGTCAGTTTGTTTCAAAAAGTATTTCTTAGTCTGATGAAATTTAATATAAATTGATGAAAGAATTAAACTCTCATCTGTAATGGAGAAGCCAAGGACAGGCATACTGTAGGGATATTTTTGTTTTCTTTTGAACCGAAAAATTGATATTTAGCTGGGGGCTAGTTAAAAAAAAATAAAATAAAAAACAAAAACAAAAACATGATTCCAGAACATTTTAGGGATAATAAGGCAAGCTTCTTGAATATGGCGTCAGCCAAAGGTTGGGTAAAATATAATAGGGACGAGATTCTCAACATGGAGTCTGTTTCTCAGCATTGTAACTCTACAGGAAAGCTTCCCGAGATCTCTCATTCTGCTCCAAGCAATCTTTGACTCCTTGGGTAATTAATTCTTTTCACTGAAATATGCTGTTCAAGCCCTGCTATATATTTTGCCTACGTCTAGATCTCCTGGAGAGTAACAGAGAATAAGGCGCTGTCCCAATGGTGAGAGCCACTCTTCAAAGATAAATATCTCCTCTGTTTTATGTTTTGTTTAAATTGGAAAAGAACGGTCCAACAAAGCCTGCACAGTGTCAGTGTTTAAGATCGAGTTGTTATGCTATTTACAAAAAAAAAAAAAGGTAGAGGAAGAAAAAACCATGCACAGCAGAAACCATGAACCTTATTATATGACTGCCTCCTATTTTACCAACTGATTTAAAATCTTTTGAAAAGCATGTATTTTTAGAACTTGGAAGCTCAATACAAATTGTAAGTAGATTGTAATGAACTTCTGAAATACAAAGCCTTTAATGAAAATATCATCTGACTCTAAAATTCTACATCATAAGTTTTTAAGTTTAAGCTTAACACATGGTATGTTTTCAAAAAAATATCAGAATCGTAGGAAAAGAACATGAGGGTACAGATTACAACATTAAAAAAAAATGATCGGTACGCTGTTTTCATTTATAGTCTCCTGATATTTTTGATTCTTCCCTACCTTTTTCCTATAATGATATTTCATAACTTCCTTAAAAGTTCAATCAGGTATTCTTTCTTTGCTTTTTAAAATTCCATCTTTATACTACCTAATGCTTTTTAAGATAACTTTATATAGTTTTATTTTAATAATGGAAATTATTTCTAGATTAGATATAGCTATCTCTTAGAGGTTTTCATAAGTTATACTGGTTAAGGGCACCGCCAGCTTTTAGGACACAACTAAGCTATAAAACCACTCTGTGCCTCAGTTTTTTCATCTGTACAATGGGGATAATAACCATACTTCTGCAGCTGTATTGGAAATAAAATGAATTCATCTGGGGCAAATGCTCTGTTCTTTGACACATTATAAGCACTATGTAAGTGTTAGCTTTTGCTTATGGTATTATCACCATTTTTCAAGCTTTATCTTTTATAAGCCTCTTTCTGTTTACTTTGTTTAAAAAAAAAATCTACCTCTCTCCTTAAATGTAGGTTAGTAGTGGAACAAGCACTTGTCTTGAGTCAGGAAAATTTTATGTTCTGTGTACTGGTTCCGAATATGTTGCTTACTTGTTAAGATTGCTTGGGAATTTCATGTTGTCACTTCCGGTTTTTATATTTCCTTATTTAAAATGAAAGTATTAAAAAACAAATGAAGATACTAAATTAGATTAATATTTTCAAGGATTTTGGAAATTGTAAATACAGTAAATGATCAACATGGTCAGTGGTCAAGTCTTTATCAAGGAAGTATATATATATATATATATATATATTTTTTTTTAAGATTTTTTGCTTATTTGACAGAGTGTGATAGTGCACAAGCAGGGGGGAGCTGCAGAGGAAGAGGGAGAAATGGGCTCCCCACTGCAAAAGGAGCCGGAGGTGGGGCTCTATCCCAGGACCCTGGGATCATGACCTAAGCTGAAGGCAGGTGCTTAACTGACTGAGCCACCCAAATGCCCCTACCCAGTAAGCATATGATGAAAAGAATGGTAGTACATTATCACTGGGTTTTCATTTAAAAAAACTTCTCACGGTTTTCACACCAGAAGAAGGGACAAAAGATGTAATCTTAAAATGAGAAGTCCTTTATATTAAATAAATTTAACTTTATGAAAAACTCATGTGATAGAATAATATATGGAAATATTTTAGTATCAGTTTCAGCTGAGGACTCAAGACAGTTGATGCCACATTGCAAGTTGAGTTATGAGACCACCATGAAGGATTTGCAAAAGAAATTATGGAGACCAATTTTGTGAATCTAAACATTCTCAGCCATTTTGCGAATATGAAAGTATTAAAAGTGGAGATAAGAAGGGGATTTTTGGAAAAAGCTATGCTGTTAAGTCCCATTCCACTTCCTTGTGGGAGTTTTTGAGTGTGAGGTGTCTGACCCCCCATTTCAAACATAGGGAAAAACATTCAACTGAACCACTTAGAGTTTAAAATGTGTACCTTTGGGCTTGGGAAACATAGTGTACTGCCAACTATGGATGCCTGAGACATCAAAAGAATAGCAGAACAAGAAAGAAACGGCCTCACTGGGCAATATGCATTCCCCCATAGGATAAATGAAGTATAAAGGCTTTCCATGGACCAGACACAGGCAAGATAAGTATACCAGCACTGATATGAATGGGAACCAACGTAGGGCTTTCATAAGTCTTATATAGGGGCTGCCTGGGATCCCGGAATCACACAGGAAGGTAGGTAAGAAGCTGAAGAAAGAACTAAAGGAGCCGGAAGTCATGGGTTTGCCTTGCCTTGAGGGAACGGCAGGTAAACATTTGTTAGGATAGGAAGTTCTCTGCTATTTGTGCCTGTTCCCCGTTAGATAAAACGGTCAATTTAGACATCTGACTTGTCCACAGAGCATGACTCCAATACGGATCGTGGCAGATTTAACAAAACTTTTCTTCCCTTTCTTCTTTTCTTCCTCCCTGTAAGAGTTAGAAATTATCAGTGAGCAAAATGGAGGAAGACGGGTAAAATCACAAATTGGGGATGGAAGAAGGGTATAGCAATTCCACTCTGTTCCCTCAGTGCAGGTGCTTAACATGAGTCTGGTCCAAGATAGCAGGGGATGAAGACCTCTTTGAATAACATGTCAAGTTTTTATTAAAAATATAGATAAAATTATTGAACAAGGACTGTTTTCACTATCTGAGACTAAGCAAAAAATCATGGGACTTACCCCAAATTTCACTGATGGACAGGGAAAGAACAAGCCCCAGAACAAATCTTAAAAGAATCAAGGGCTGAAAAGAAAATGGTTAAATACATCTCACAAATCTTGCATTTCAATGTGACTTTTCTACTTCAATGCCCTCATTAGTTCATATTTATTTATTTAAGATTTTATTTATTTGAAAGAGCACGTGTGGGGGCGGGGAGGGGCAGAGGGAGAGGGACAAGCAGACTCTCCACTGAGCAGGGAGCCAGATGTGGAACTGGGTCCCGGGATGCTGAGATCATGACCTGAGCCCAAGGCAGACACTTAACCAACTGAGCCACCCAGGTGCCCATAATTTTTTTTTTTTTTATTGCCAGCTCTCCCAGTTGAATATTAGTGAACTAGGGAGTCCGTAGATTAGATGTGATTTGTGATCATTTTACCAGACAGATAGGAGAAGATGTCAAACTACCCACTTTTAAATTCTAATTCACCTTCTGAAACAAAGCCACCACAATTTGTCCTTTTATTAGAATAGCAATAAATACTTTTTATTGAGGAACATTAATAAAATATTTATTTCAACACACACATACACACACACACGCACACACACACTTAGCTAGAGCTTAGGAAACATTTCATAAAACTTACTTGGCTGTTTATCTGTAAGTTCTCCTGAAAACTAGGACTTCAGAAATACAATTTGAATTTTGCACGTCAAGAGAGAAGATAAGAGTAAGGAATCTGTGTTTTCCCCTGATGGGTTCTAGACTTAGGTTAGCCTGAGGAGAAATAGCAAAGGAAACAAATATTAAATGATTTCTGTGTCCCAGGAGGTATGTTAAGTGCTTTACATATGAAACTGTAGGTAACCCTCACAAGGAACTCTGGGAATGGGAATTATTAACCTGATTATAAAACGAGGAAGTTGATACTAATATATTTAAGTTAACATTCCCAAGATCCTAGAGCTTCTGAGTGGCAGAACTAGAATTTTAAATTCAGTATCACGTACTCGGAAATCCACTCCTTTTCCACTATACCCAGTGAAAACTCCTATGTATTTATTTATAAAAGTTCAAATTGGATACATTACGTCCAATTATACAAAACATTTCATCCACTAGAAGCACTGGTTTCATGACATTTTTACCAAGTCTTCTGACTTCTAGTTTCAAGCCTTATAGAGCTCCTGAGTTCCTTATGCCTGCTGGCAGGCATTTAAAAGGTACTTTTACATACCTATGTTTCTATTAAACTAAGGCAGTGACTGCCTCATTCACTTTGTGTCCCATGGCCTCTCAGAGTGCCTGGAATCTAGTAGGTCCTCTGTAAATATTTCTCCATTTTATAAATAAATGATAGTGAACAATCTTCATTTACTTAATACCTATTAAGTGCCTCCTACATTCCAAACACAGGCAATTCCATCAATGGAGAGCAAGATAGAGATGGTTCCTGCCGAATGGATTTTTGTGGTCTAGTGGGGAAGATCGAGTTAAGCCAGAACAGTGAAGGACGTTAAGTGCTCCCAGTGGAGTAATTTTGAATGCTCTGGGTGCACATAACAGGAGTCTCTACCATGCTCTGGGTGCTTGTGAGTAGGGAGAGTGGGATGTGGTCTGGGTTGTTTTGTTCTTGATACTTTGCACTTAATGTTTAAATATGGTTATGGGGAGGCACCATTATCGTTTGGCTCTTTCTTAAATGGAGATGCAAAACATGTGTGTGTATATATATATATATACGTATATATACATATATATATACGTATATATACGTATATATATATATATATACATATATATACGTATATATATGTATATATACGTATATATATATGTATATATACATATATATATATATATATATACACAATTCACTGTAAATGGGACCAGTACCCCTCATAGTTCATCTAGAGCCAGAACAACAACAAAAAAGATTGTTGTAGAAATAGTTATAATTTAGGTGGTTGGACCAGGAAGGAAACTCTCACTAACAAGGTCTACCCAGTTGCAGAGAACATCGTGTAGTCCCGACGATTTACCTGCCTTTCCTCATACCATCTTCTCCATGCCTTTGCTGGCCTGCTTCCTTTGTCTAGAAGGACACCCTACTTCCATGTCTTCACTTGAGCATTACGTCCTGTGTGAAAGCCATCTTCTCTGATGTCTCCAGAAAGAGTTCTTGTTTCCTTTTTTATGAACTAGCTGCGTCTCGTACCTTCCTTTTACACCTACTACATTGAGCTGAAGTTGCCGATTTGCATTCCTCTTTTTGCTGTAAGAATCTTGCTTCTTGAAAGTAGCAATCATTTTCTTTTCTATATTTGTGTCCCCAATACCTAGCACATACTTATTTTGCAGTAATTTGTATATTAAATGTCAAATGTTTTCAATTCCTATGGAAGTTAAAAATTTGTATTGCTTATCCAAATGTCTTACCTACATGGAATCAGATGTAGGGATATTTGAGTTCTGGAATTTTCCACACTTTTATCTGGCTATTTGGGACCATGTATCAAAAAGTTACTTTTTATCTATTTTTAAAGAATCCTAGCATTTTGAAAAACTAACAACATGGATTCTTCAGTTAGACTGCTGGGATCTGAGTCTAAGCTTTGTCCCTTGTGGACTTCACAGTTGTAACTTTCTCTGATATGGTTTCTTCATCTGCAAAATGGACATAAATTATACCTAATAGGGTGGTGGGGTTTAAAAGATAGGGAGGTAATAGAAAGTATTCTGCACAGTCCTTTAAATAAAGTACAGTGAATATTTGAAAACAGTATGAAATTATAATTCCTATTTCATATTTTAGTGTTTCTAAAATCAGGATAACCACTTTCATGGGTTGGGTTCTTTGAATGCGAACGCTAAAATGGAGGTTGAGTGGGGAAGATGTTTATTAGATTCCCATCTGTAGAGAGCAGGAGGAAGAAGCAGTTTGGGGCAGAGGAAGAAAACGAGCTATCCCACAGGCCAACAAAGTCTCTACCATACTGGAGGGAAGCTCGGAAGTGAATATTGTGAGGGCGGTGTCCAACTTTCGGCAGAACTGGTGGGTCATCACGCCCTAGCTCGCTCAGTACCAGATTCAGGCCTTGGCAAGAAGGGCAGAACCTTAGGCAGGCTGGCTTTCTGCAGTAGATACTGAAGTTGCTGACAGCCAGAGGCTATGTGCTGCCTTCATTCCCTGCAGCCCATCTTGAAGGATCTGAGAAACTAGTAGCTCTCTCTACATCTGTTACCCCACCCTATGTGCTGTACTATGTATGAACGGACACACATTGCATTTGAATTTCCAAATTCTTTCAACTCGTTGAAACAAATTCCAATCCTTTGTTTATGCCACTACCCTGTCTTCCCTCTGATATTTCTAGTTGTATCTATACAGACAAGTCTCCCTAAAATTGTTTTCCTTTCCTTTACTAAAATAATCACAGTTAAGAATCTAAAAAATATAATAAAAAATTTAAAAAAAATTTTAAAAAAAGAGTCTAAAAAAGATTGTTTGTTTGTCCCTACCTGTGATGATACATGAAGTATGTTCAAGAACAAATTTTCAAACAAAATTAACATTTTATTTCACATATTTCTTTTTCATTTTTCCTAGTTCTCTGTACATTCGTTTCCTTCCCTTCCCTTTTATTTTTTTTCTTCTTTCCTTCTTCCCTCCCCTGCTCCCTTCATTGTAATTCTATTTTAACTAGTTTCCAAAATCTATATATTTTTACAGTTTATTTTCTCACAGAAACAAATATCAGAATGCTTCATTCTTGTTTCTGAGTCATGTTACTTCTCAGTAAAATTGTGTTTCAATTTTCTTCATTTACTATTAAAGTTTGTCATGGTCCTGCTTCAAGTGACCTTGGGGCTTCTAGTAACTGAATTTGTTGCAAGGTTCCTTTCAACAGCAGCAGTGAATTCTTTTTTTCCCCCCAAACAAGAAAAACTAGATACCCAGAAATTAACAGACAGATTTTTGGAGACCAAATCTTTTTCTATTTGTTACTGGTGTTTTGGAAAGTTCAGGGTAAATTATTCAAGGTTGCTTTCTACTTGGATCTTTTTTTTTTTTTTTTAATGTAGTCAAGGTTTTAGTGAATTTTTCTATGAACAGTGTCCAAAGAATGTATTTTTAAAGGCTCTACGTGGATGTGTGGTTTTGATTGGATTGCATAGATTAAATCTAGAAACTATTTTTTAGGGTAGAAATATGAAAGCGATTGCATTACCCCCAGAGGCTATACACACGCACACACACACACATTTAATACTTGGAAGCAAAAAGTAAATTGCAAGCACAACCTTACCCTTATTTTAACGCTCTTCTCTGAAAACATAGTAGTATTTAGTGTATTTCTTCTGCAGACCAGACAGATGAGCCTCAATTTATAAACAGTTTTCTTTAAAAAACTGAAATCATGGAGGTAAAAAAAAAAAAAAAGCCCACAACTCGAAATGTATAAAACCCCCCTTTCTCCCAAAAGACCTGCAAAAAAATTGCCCCTTGAAACATTGGGCTACAAGAAACATTTGCATTTAGTAAGCTGCATTATTTATAGATGGAGAATGGCAACCTCTCATCCCTGTCTAGTAGTTTATTTTAAATCTATAAGATTTACAAAACAAAAGTAAGAGAAACATGTGTTGAGCAATAAATAAATACTAGTGAGCTTCTGTATTCTTTTAGCATTACACTGTTTTCATCATTTTTGACACAAAGATGTGTTTTGCAGGGAGAGAAAAGCACATTTTGAAATAACTAGTTAAGCAGGGGATGAAAAACTGGTAACAAAAAAGAAGGGAAATGGTTTTGATTTTCATTATGCTTAAGGTCATATACAGGTCATGTTTAACACAGATTCCATTTTCATATATTTTAATAAAATCTGTATATGAAATTTAACAGCTGTGGAAAGAATTTGATCTAAAGGAGCAAAAACTAAGTGTCACTTTAATATTAACCTTCTAGTGATGAATAAGCAAACAGAAGAAAAAGAGAATGTCTTCTTCAAATCAGAAGGCAGAACTATTTGCTCCCTAGCTACTGATGTGAAAGAAATATTTGATGGTGGTGGCCTTGTAACAAGATGTCCTGGGCTTGGCATTACACCAAGGGAAGTAAATTAAATACCAATACATGTATTTTACTTAGGAGCGTTCAGCCTAATTGGGGAGAAAGAGTTAAATGTCAGATTGTCTTGTCCTTGAAGTTTTTTTTAAATAGTGTGGCAGGAATGGAAGTACTGATCACTACCTATTTCTTTTCTTTTCATACTTTCCCAGAGAGATGGAGTCTCTATTCCTTTATAACTTTGCTGTCATTCACAGAATAGAATGCTAGTCTTGGCCTTCCTTACAATGCTGTCTCCTGTCCTTGTGCTTTTTAAAAGACACAACATTGCGTCTCTTTCTGTAATATCTTAGCATGCCAGCGAGAGTATAATTGCAACTTCGAGCCCAATTTCAGCCTTCAAAGATGAGATTGCTCACATTTTACTTAGACATAGCATTAAGAATCAGCTGTTTTGTCCCCCATGGGTGGTATTCTGCTTATTTCTCTAATTAACACAACTATTTTCTTTTGCGTCGTGTGAAATGTAGAATAATTCAAAAAAAAAAAAAAGGTTTTGAGCGAACAGCAGAATGTCTGCAGCCCAACTGCATGAGTCAGTATGTAATAATTGGCCCGAATATATAGATAGGCCATTATGGGACTTGTTAAGGTTTGTGTCAGGTCCCTGCAATAATTATTGAAGGCCTAATTCAGACCAGCTTTCCTCCACAAAATTAAATAAAAGAGGTACTGGATACACCATGCATCGAAGGGATTAGTCAATTCTCTTTGCACAGCAGTGACCTTTGTATCCCCTCTATTAACGAGTGGGAAAGATTTAACTGCACTGCACGTGCCCTTGTATTTTCCGGCCATTATTTAAAACATGTCAAAATGAGTTCAGTTACTCTTCAGTCATTTTGAACCTCACCTGTTCCTCAATCAAGCATTTCAAGCCCCACCTTTTTCTTTCTTTCTTTTGTGTTTTAATCAAGCCCGGGGCTTATTTGGAGTTTTTATCGTACATAATTCTGCAGCAGTCTTGGAACTGCGTACCACTTGAAGTTCTATAAAATAACTGTACTGCTTGTCAACTAGGAAGTGAATATATACACTGCTACTTGCCATGGAGGTCACACCGTGTCTAGTATTTTGTGATTTAATTGCACACTGAACATAGGCTTGAATCTGTTAGAAAAAAGACGGATACAGACTTGATGAGGTAATCTTTTACCCTCCACATCATATTTCACTTAAGTGGTAGTCAACATGCAGCCCTAATTGGCAGTCAAATCAGAACTCTGTTGACTGTAGCTAAATGCATATTGCCTAATTGTATAATTCACATAACTTCATGCAAAATTCAAGGTATGAATGCACTTCCTGAAGATGGAATTGCTAAGCACAAATCAATGATTTTTTCTTTCAATGTTGAAAAGTTCATTTATTCATTGGCTTGTGACTTCATGGGTCAGTTAATTACTAGATTTCAGAGTTAATTAGGTTAATGGACATGTAAGCAGTATAGCAGATATGGAACCAGTTATTTCACTGTTTCATAAATGTGGCTGCTTTGGGTTTGTTTTCCAGAGTTACAAATCACTTAAAAATGACTTGCTTGCATAAATCTAAGGTTTTTTCTTCTTGTCTTTACATTAATTTGTTAACCTCATTTGCACTAAGGGACAATTAGTAAATACTTTTAAAATATATTTATTTTTGAAATTTTTAATTGAGTATTTAATACAATAAGTTCTTAAACACTAATTGAAACTTAGTGTTCAAAGAATTATTGCACATTATCTAACTGAATGTCTTACTCAAAAGGAAAATTCTCCCTTTATAACACTCTTAGTAGATACATAATCCAAACCTCCCAGTTCATAGGAACTCACTGTTTTTCTGGGCAAGTCTATTGTTGTTTCTTAAAAGTTCTCATATGAAGTTCTTCACACTAAGTCAACGTCTGCATCTCTGCATTTTCTCTCCATTGGTGTAATTCTGTCATTGAGAATCTCAGAGACTAAATCCTAATATCTTTCAAATGACAATCATTCAAATACTTGTCGTCAGATGTCATGTTCTGTCTTTTTGTTCTTCAAACTAAAGCCGAGCTACAGAATATATACGTCTGTAGAGCCCTCATGGTACTGGATGCCCTTCCTTGGAAAATTCTAGTTCTGTTTAGAGGCTTTCAAGACAGAACAACATGCTTCAAGTGCAGTATGGAGAAAATAAAGTACGCTGAATTTGTAATATTGTAGGCTTAACTCAATTAGGCTACTTATTAGTGATTTAGCAACTTAATGTATAATTGGTCAATTCTAATGTAAAAATTAATTATTTTTAAGATATTTCTCCTAGAATTCCCTGACAATACTGTTCAAAATTTAGGACTAAGTCATGAAAATGTCAAACTCTAATTTCAACACATTCAGATATTTTGAATCTTGATCCTGCCATATGACTTAGAGCCATTTCTTCATTATATTTACAGATTTGATACATTTCAAGTTAATCACACATCGTGTGTGTGTGTGTGTGTGTGTGTATTAGTTTGTATGAGTAAATGTGCTATGTGAAATGCTATAAGGAAATAAGGGCTAATATCTAATAAAACTGTCTCCCCTTCCTATCTAATCCCCTAAATTACTAATCGAGAATTTAAGTCCTGTACACAAGAATTCTTGTGAAACACAGATAGAAATATAGTCTATGACAAGAATTCTAAGCATGGTGAAAATTCACAGGAGGAAAGAGGGACAGGTTTTCTAATGCTTTTGAAGTGTATTTAATACAAACAACTTATAAAAGAGGGGTTGTTTCTAGTTCACAAATATGGAAAGAAAAAAAAAAAACAATAAGGCCCAGAAAGTTAAAGAGCTTGCCAGTAATTGTATATTTTTAAAAATGATGAGTATGGAGTTAAAGCATCACTGTACAAAGGGCGGGCATAATCTACCACACTAAGGCTTTATGGATAAGTGTGTTAATGATCAGTAAGATTTTGATAAATGATTTAGAAGACACTTGAGACAAAGGAGATGGTGGAACCACAAAAGAAGCAAAGTGTATATTCTAGCAAGTGTTTGAATATAAGAGGAAGTAGTGGGTAATAAGATTAGAAAGAGAGGTGGTTTGCTTTCATCTAGAATGAGGGTCATCAATTAACACATAGAAGTGTCTCTGAGGAATATCTTAGAAGTTGAGGCCCAAAAGAACTAGGTTAGAAACTGCTGGTATTAACTAATTGTTAAACAGATTCACAAATGGGAACTTAGTCTGGTACTGTCTACTAGAGACATCCTTCAAACTGGTACCAAAGATGTAGCTTCATCAACCAGCTCTGTATATACTTCACACAGTAGCTAGCATGGAAGAGTCACTGAGTTTCTCTTGCATGTCCTGTTTCATGCTTTTCTCTGGTAATGAAAAAGAGCGATCACCAGGTCACGTCCTAATGAAAAGGGACAGAGATGGAGGAAGCTTACTAATTTGAATACAGTGTGGTATCCATTACAAAATGTTTATGTACGTGGCACCTGGGTGGCTCAGTCGTTAAGCGTCTGCCTTCGGCTCAGGGCGTGATCCCGGCGTTATGGGATTGAGCCCCACATTGGGCTCCTCCGCTAGGAGCCTGCTTCTTCCTCTCCCACTCCCCCTGCTTGTGTTCCCTCTCTCGCTGGCTGTCTCTCTCTCTGTCAAATAAATAAAATCTTTATAAAAAAAAACCCAACAAAATGTTTATGTACAGATGGTAGGAAAGGGCTAAATTCAGTTACACATGAACAGTGTTTCGAACATGAAGAAAATCGTCTGGAAGAGAAAATTGAACAATCCATTCATAGTGAACAACAGTGGCAAAAGTACACTGTGGTGAAAGCACATGTTGTAACGTGGCATTGCCTGAGTGTGAATTATGAAGGGAAAAGGAGGAAGGAGTGGCAGGAGTTTGGAGAGCCACACAGAGGTCAGATCTCAGAAGATATGTGTAGTAACTTAGACTGCCTTTGGCTGATATGGGGCGGGAATAGAATAAAACAGGGGAACAACTTATCTCATAATAGAAATATTGCTTAATACACTATCCGTGTTAGATATTGGGAGTGAGAGACCAGAGAATGCCCAACAAGTGAATATACTCTGGGTAGATATATTTGGTTGTCAGAAACAAAGTCCAGTTTCGATAATGGGAGTTTTTGTTTCGTTTTGTTTTGTTTTTTTACCTGGGTTCCTGTGTAAGAACAGGAACCATAATAGATTCTATAGTAAACCTTTGTGTCAAGAGTTCACAGAAATGTGTGATGATGATGTAACTCAACTTTTCTGTAGTGTTTTATTCTGGATGTATCTCAGTATGTCTAATCTTGCCTCCAGAGATTTTTTATCACCTTCTACTTTATCCTCTGCCTCATGCTTTCTCTGTACTTGAAACATTGGTCTGCTCATCACTTTAGCTTAATAATGGTCCACTATGTCCTCTTAGGTGGTTTCCACATTGGTAATCTTTTATTTTCTGCCCCTCTAGTTCATTAGCTGATTTTCTTCATATTCTACAGTTCTTTACATTGGCATTCTGGATAGCACAGCTGAAACATAGCTTTTCCCATCAGACCCATAAGGTGCTATTTGTCCTTAGGTAGTGTACTCCCACCATGCCCAGTCATAGGCAGAGGAAACAGGGTTACATACGTCACTACATGGAGCTGCCCCTTTTATACAGACAGTTTCCCTTAGGAAAAGTGATGGATAGGGCAAATATTATAATTAACTTCTAGGGAATATATTGTGATATTGTTAAGTAACAGAGTAAGGACAATATCAGGGAAATGGTAATGGAGATGTAGTTGAGAACTATTTAGAAGATAAATATCTAAGTCTCTATATTTAATTAGTTTGAAAGGAAAAGAAGAATCAAAAATTCCAGTGCTTCTGACTGGGTCAACTTATGATGGGAGGCAAACGATTAAGATGGGAAAGGATAGTGGAGAAAAACGATTTTATGAGAGAGCATGGGGAAAATCATGAATGCAGTTTTGAGCATATTAAACTTTTATTGCCTGTGGGTCATACAGCTAGATGAATGAAGTTAAAATCCGTCTATGCAGTCCGTTCTAGGAAGATTTGGGTGCATAAATAGATCTGAAAGACTATTGCTCAAACTAGGAGTGTGAATGATATTGCCACTGGAGAAGAAAAGCTGTACAGATTTAAGGGTAACAACATTGCAAAGGCAGGCAGAGAAGGAACACGAGACCCGCAAAGAGACTGTTAAGGATATTAAAAACAACAAAACTGACAAGGAGAGCATGGTGTCAGCAAAACCTAAACAGAATCTTACGAAGATTGCTCAACACTATCAACCAAAAATCCACGAATAAAACTGCCAGGTATCTATTTTACTTAGCAATTACATGTCCCTGATGGTGTTAGCAGGAAGAGTTTTAGAGATATGTTGTGGGCAGAGTAAGATTGTTGTTGTGGAGTAGTGGACGGTGAGGGTATGGGAACTCAAATGTGGGCAACTCTTGAGATCCTTGATAAGAAGGGAAGAGGATGATAATGAGATAGGAATGGGCTGCAAAGACATAATATTTCTTGTTTTGTGTATTTTTCTTTTGGATGAGGGAAATTTGGACATAGCATGAGATCTGTTTTTCATAGGAAAGATCCAGATGCTGAGAACAATTCAAGTGATCAAACTAGGATAGGAAAGGAAAAACTGTGAGGCCTAGAAAGGCTTGGGGGAAAAAAGGGTCACAGAACAGAGAAGGAGGGAGAACTGATAGGAGGCTGTATTTTTAGGTTGGCTGTACTATGGGTGAATAACTCCTCAATTCTGTGGAAGAGTGTGAGAAGGTGTTTGAAGCGCATCTTAGGATCAGTTATGATGTTTGTTTAATCCCCTGAAATTCTGGGTTGTGCCTGTGGGAGTGCCAAGTGAATTTTCAAGACCTCCCACAAGGTGGAGTGCAGAGAAAAATCCCATTGTGGGAGGTGAGAATGCAAGCCACAGACCCAAGTGAAGGTGCACATGCATGAAGCTCACGTGAGCCCATGTGGTGCTGGTCATTGCAGCCATTGCTGGAAGGAGAAACAGTTGAAGTCGAGAGCATCCAAAGTATAGGATGAAGCGTCGTACAGCATACAAGTATAGGATGAAATATGAGGAAGACAGTAAAGTTTTAGCCGTCAAAGTCCTTGATGACATTTGTCATACAGCTTCAAAACTTCCCATTTTATCTCTAAGGATAATGTAAGAAATGACAATAGATTGCTTGTTGAAGGCAAAATGAAGATTCTCCAGTATTCACTGGACTACCTTCTAGTAATCCTATCCAAAAGGAAATGGTGTTTAACTTAGTTTGACTTAATCCTCCGGATGTCCTGATTCTTCTTAATCCCTTCTTTATATTGTTAGTGTATGCAAACCATTTGCTTAATAACTACATCACACTGTTTTTCCACAGACATATAGTAAGTGCCCATAGTTTTAAGAATCTTCCATTTTTCTCCTCGTTCTGAAGAATTGGACCTCTGCTTTTCTATATTGTCTGTAATACTATTTTCATTGTCTAGGATTCCAAGATTCTCTGCAGTAGTTCTGAGATAACTCTTCCTAATTCTAAGTCTTCTGGAAGTTTTTCTGGATCTGAAAAGTAAACTAATTTAAAATCATTAGGTACTTCCTTCCTATCTTCCTGTGTGTTCTGGGGTCCAGTGGTTCCTTAAGCATCTTTGTGGGCTATGTATTACCAAGTAAATGATAGTAGCTGAATTAAACATAACATGTCTTCATTTTAATTTTTGTTCTAAATTAGGGTTTTTTTGTTTTGTTTTAGTGCTTATGAAAAATGTATTAATTTTCTTGGACTACAATACATGCTTTCAAACTAAACTTAAACCCTTGAAGGTTAATTCATACATATTAGTCATATGTTAGTACAAATTTATTACTAAAAAAAGGAATAATGTTAAAACAGTTCAACATAATTTTAGTTTTATCATCAAAATTGTCTTGTCCTGATAAGTCTTCCTGAGACTCTTCCAAGAGCCATACTTCAAAGGACTATCTTGCAATGGTGACTTGAATAGACTAAACGAGCTAAGCTGTCTATGTGGGATCTACTTTATTTTCAGAGGCAGTAAGCAGAGATTTTCTTTCAAGCTCAGTTATATTTTGAGGGAGTGGATTTACCCAAGCTCACTGTCGAAGAAGCCACTCAGTGCAGATCAAATGAAGGGAAATTAAATGGGCTACGATAAAATTATAATCCAACTGGCGTCGTCCGACCAAATCCACGGTGGGTGTTGAAGGACATCCATCCGTCCATTCTTCGAGAAGAGACTGTGACCACTTTGGGACCAGTGGATTGCTGAGGAGCCAATTTTAAAAAGCACATCTTGGTTCACAGAGGACTGCAAATTAGAATACGTTGGTAAATGATGTCTTAAGTTTAAATTCATATTTGAGAGCAGAGTCAGCAGTCAGCATTTTTTATAATAGAAGCGTTTAGGTACCAGGCAGTTGAGATTTATAACTCATCCCATTGTCTGCTGCGAAGACTGAATTGACGAAGCTATTTTATTAGCAGTGCCACATATTGAGTGCTCTTCCGAAGCCTCCTTTTATCACGCTTTAAAAATCATTCTCTAATTTAACAACGATATTAAGAGGGCTCTTTTATTCAGTCCAATTATGTGGAAGCACACTCATTTTTTTTTAAGGGGTTAATCTTTAGGGATGAAACAGATTATCAGCTTTTGAACCAATTTAAGTAGAATCTCCAGAAACAAAGCCAGGACAAATAATTATTGGCAGTTCACAGAAGGCATTCTGTGCCCACTGCGCTGCTGGATTCCGTTAAAGTCAGCGTGCTTGTCTTAATGGGAAACACCTGTGGTCCGGACGTAAGAAGACAAATCAAACTAACTGTGCTTTGAGACACTCAAACTAAATTATGGAAATAAAAATCTCCTCGTCTCAGCATCACCAGTGTCCCTCTTTCCCTTGAAACAGATATTAAAGAGAGGCTGTTTTGAAAGTATTTATTTCCCTGAGGCATTCCAGAACTCTAAACATTGTCAATGAACACATCAGCCTGAAGACAAGTCCCCCAGACTCCATGGCCATTATTTCAGTGGCCCATTAAATAATTTAAAAAGAGCAAGCTTGTAGAAGTAAATGCAAATTCTTTTCATCTCAAACTTGGAAAATTATTAGTATGTCCAAGAGGCATAGAAGGTATTTTCTTTTCTACTTATCTCAGGTAAGATGTCTTAGATAACATGACTTTTTTTTTTTCTTTTTTTAAAGGACAAGTTTACTTATTTTTGGAGGGGCCAGGGAAGTGGTCAAGTTGGGAGTATGATCTGATGGATGAAGAAAGGTGATGTCTGCACAATACCTGACAAGAAATATGACCAAAATGAAAAGTTTTTGCATTAATAGGTGCTCACAGGGGAAGTCCAAGGAGAAAAAGATCTTTGAAAAACTACAGGTAGAATCACAAGGCAAAAAGAGGTTTACTTGTTGGGGTAGAAGTGATGTTATCATTAGCCAGAATGTAAAGTTGCTATTCTGTTTTCATCTTTCCCTGGAAGAATAACCCTCAAATTGGAGCTAGTACAATATAATTTTTTCAGAGCAGGAACATTTTATTGAGGCTGTAAAATTTGCAGGATACTGGAAAGGAATAGTAGACATCACAACTTGATTATCTTTCTGAGTAGGAATGAGGAAAAGGAAAGAGAAGGACACAGCATACATAGAGCAAGGTTTATGAACTCCGATGCCCAGGGAGGAAGGTAGAGTGGGTGGTTGATATGTAATATAAATGAAATCATCCTGGTGTTTGAAAAGTACTTTCTCCCAGTTTCTTAAGTCAGAGTACCATACTGTCCTATTCTCCTTCTCTTTTGGTAGGTATATTTTTTCTTTGCAATATGGAAAACAACAGATGATAAATGCAATGAATATGTAGTCTCCATGTTAAAAAAAAAAAAGCAAACTGGAGAATTATGTGCTTTGTCTAATATGGGAATTCAGATAATTATCACCGTTTAGGGCAACACTGGGTCACATACTTATCTTCTAGCTTTGCAGAAGAAACTGGAAATCTACATTTAATGAGGAATCTCATTATTTTTAAACACTATCAATTTATTGTTTTTGGTTTATTTAAGTCCATATTTTGATGAAGATGAATCTTTAGGTATATTTGTTTCTTTATATGTTTGTTTATAGCACTGAGTGGGTCAACAGAGAGCAAACCACATAACATCTCTGTGACCCAGATAGCATCTGTTGGCCTTTGTTTTGACACCACTGGGTTTGTGACCGAATGGGCAGAATTCAGAAATAAAAGTGGTCCATAGACCTGGCTCCAAAGACCTGGCAAGTATCCACTTTGGAGATTTCTAGAAGGCCTAGATAGTGAAGACTTGCTCCTTAAGAATACAGTAGTTGGAATAAGAACAAAGCTTAATTTCTCCCCCCTTTCCTGAATCTGTTCAGCTCTTAAGGAATTACTTAAAACTCTTCAGTAAAGAACAATGTAAATATTATCAGAGATCTAGCCTCTTTTTCACTTCGGAGAAAAGGCAAATGAGACTGGATGTAGAACAGGTAAAATAGGGTACAACCTCTGTCTTTGGTGATAAAAGGTCAGTAGCAACAACCGTTTTGTAATGGACTTCTGAGCTCTAAGGTGTACGTGCACGCTGGCTCAACTGAAGGTGTGCTTTTCAGATTTTTTACTCTCCGGAATATATTTGGAGAGAAATAGAATACCACAAGGTAGAATTGCTCTCAAGGACACTTTGGATTCCACTGTTCATACTTCTTTTCAAAATGCCTCTGGGTATCTCTCTTGGTCCTCTGAAGAGCCAAAGGCTCAGATTTTTAGTACTACTGATAGCAAAAATATTTCTGGTAAAGATAATACACTTGTAAAATTGTAATGGGTAATACAAAATAGCAACAAAAGAGATAGTGACACTCCTGTCTACTGTGACCCACACTAGATATTATCCATACTGTAGATGTTTCCCAAGCAAAAGTATTAAAAATGAAATTTTAGTTTTTTGACTTCCAGTGAGGTTGAACATAATTTCCAGGTAATATTGACTATCACAGGCAGTTTGTGGAGAATTAAGAAAATAATATAGTGACCACCAGGAACAAGTGAATCTTCACTAAACTTTTGTGATAAGATTACTAACTTGTAAAATCAAGAAAATGTGAAATACATTTCCAAGTGTTTAATAATTTTTTTTTACAGCATCTATGTTGAATTCAATGCTAATGGTGTGTGATTTGAATGATAACATATTTCACTGGATAGGCAGCTGCTGGTGCAAAAACAACACATTTTGGTGGTTATGAAAGCTGAGCAAAATAGCAGTACTGGTAATAGTAGTTCGTCATTTATTTTACACAGTACCAAAAAAGGGTATTTAAGGTTTATTACTGAAAGTATTTTAAAAACATTACATAAGAGTTAAAACATAAAGTAAAGCAATAGATATTAAATGACGCATTCTCCTTTAAAACAATTTTAACAGACAATACATACTAATGTATTAAAGAAACTAATTACTTCATAACAAAATTCATAGACAAAGTTTAACTTTGAAAAAATTGAAAAGTACTTAACCTTATTTTAAAAGACTCTTTCATTACACACTGTGTATTCGTGGTATTGTCACTGATTTCCCAAATACACCTTTGTGTAAATTTTTCATGGTGCTGTCAAACTGTTTCTAAGTCTATACTTGCTTGGGGAATGTGAAGGGTTATTTATGAGGTAACTCCAAATATTTTCTTCTGACTTCTTCATCTTCAAATAATCCTATCTCTTATTTGATAATGTTGAGAAATCTTTTTGAAAAAGCTTTTTTTTTTTTTTTTTGGTAGGGAGAGTGAACTATAGATTTGGTTTTGAAGAAACCGTTTCTAGTTTGTCCGAATCTTCTCTAGTGTCCTGATGTAGATGTGAAATATCTGATGCGGTTACCTCTCTCACTCTCGGTCGTGCTCATACCCCACTTGTTTAGGAAGCCTTTGAAACCTAGGAAGAACTATACTTGGCACATAAGCTTTGCCTTGTTTATTGTTATTTTCTTCCTCTTTTTAAGGATTTTGAACTATAGAATGGATCTATTACAAAAAAAGAACACATCTCAAAAATATCTCGGGACATAAGTGATTCAGTGTTCCGATTTTAAAAATCAAAAATTGAATGTTTTCCACCTATTAGTCCCTGTAAATATCTTCTTCACTCGTGAGTAGCTGGATTCTCTCTAGGTGGATGGCTGTAACACTGGACAGCAGGCTTAAATAGTTGTGGCCCATAAGGTCGTGTCCTGCCATGGAAAACATTAAAAGAAAATCAGGCTTTTATATAAGGACATTGAAATCTGCTTGTTAAAATTGCAATGACCCATATCTAGGAAAAAGAATAAATACATATAATGTTTCTGAATTGATTTTATTTATTTATTTATTTATTTATTTATTTATTTATTTATTTTAAAGATTTTATTTATTTATTCGACAGAGATAGAGACAGCCAGCGAGAGAGGGAACACAAGCAGGGGGAGTGGGAGAGGAAGAAGCAGGCTCCTAGCGGAGGAGCCCGATGTGGGACTCGATCCAGTAACGCAGGGATCACGCCCTGAGCCGAAGGCAGATGCTTAACGACTGCACCACCCAGGCGCCCCTCTGAATTGATTTTAAATGTAATCCCTCTGGGTTAGGGTTTAAGTCCCAAACTAAAAGGAAGAAGAAGTTGTAGATATAAATGATCAGGTACTTGAGTTTAGAAATCTGTTTCACAAGCGCTTAATGGTGTCAGCAGTCGACATAAAAAATACCGAGCAAGCTACATAGGGATAAAACTAATCCAACAACCATTTAATTATTGGAATATCACGGCCAATTGTAACATACAGAATCCCATTGTATTCTTTACCGATCAGATTACATCATTTTGTTTAACGTTGTCATTGCTGACACCAAGATAGACCAGACTGGCAACTTCCTAGACAGCCAGTCTATGAGAGGTGTTAAAAATCCATTCTTTGGAAATAGTCAGAAACATGGTTCTCATTAACTCTGGTTTGCACCAGCAACTGCTAACATAACTGTCAAAAGGAAAATGATCCAGCACCAGAGCATGTAAGAAATCTCTTATTTGAATCTGAACATGTGACAGAAAAAAGGTTATTTATAACTCCCCATTTCTTCCTAAGACTGGTGAGTTGTACTAACTATAGGCTCTTTTGTTTGCTGAGCACTCGCACACAAAATCGTCATCTTCATCGTAATGGTCTCTGGCACTCTTAAAAACAGTAGTGTGGGGGTGGGGCGGGCATGGAGGGTGTTGCAGATTGAAACAAGGCAGTACTAAATTACTCTAAAAATGGGAGAGGGATTTTGGGAGTAGGAGTTATGAATGAAAAATCAGAGGTAGAGAAAAAGAAGCACTAGCTGAGAAAGTGAGTGAAGGGGGGGTGGGGGGGAGGAGAGGAAAACTGGTGTCAGCAAGGCCAAGAGAAGACCTGTCTAATTGGGGAACTGTGCAAGGGAAATGGTGTGCTATATTCAACTTATATCCTCTTTCATTTCAACAAATCTTTGGGAAATTAAACACCACTCTAAATGGAGTTGATTTGGGGGACAGCTCAAAGAAAAAGACAAGGGGACAACTGACATTTCTAAATTTCAAGAAAAAAAGATCATTTATAGTAATTGATAATAAGTGTCTCTTCATCTCACTATAAACAAAGGTTGAACAGTACTTAAAGAGAAAAAACAAATTAAACAAATGCTAGGTGTGCCTAGAAGAACAGGTTCTGATGGTCACATGGCAATAGGTAAAAAATTAATAAACTAGAATACTCTCAAAAGAAGCCTGCCCCAGTAGTAGGGTGTCTTAAAATCATGATAGATGAGAAAATATTGAGACAAAACACTTCCTAGGCCTGAGATTAAGAAATGGAAGTTTATATGCAGGGGAAGCTGGTCCATGCTGGCTTTGTAACACCTTGTGTTGCTGTAAAAGACACACTAGGGACTAATAGAGGTTAGAGGTAGGAAAGTGAGACGGGATTTAATGTGAGAAAGAATTTTCTAACAACTGACTATGGCCAACAATAGAAGTTACTTTGGGAGGTTTCTGAAACCAGGTAAATGTTGGGTATTTGTTTCTTGATTGCTGTATTAGACCTATCTGGACCGCATAGCCTCAGAGTACAATTAGAGGTCTATGGTTATACCTCTGGTTGTCCTTTCATCGTGTAGTGCATTGAAGCCGTTCTTTCAATCCGTGCTTTAATTTAGAGAAAATAAATCATGTATCATTGGGTTCTGTAAAAGAAAAAAATTTTTTCACATTTCAACCAGTTATTTTAGCATCGTTTTGCTAATTATAAATTTCCAAAATTTAACCCCTTGCTTACATGATTTATACAAAGAATTCACAATCAAATATAAACGAAATTGACTTACTTAACCATTGACCAGCACAACTAAGAGGAAGGGCTCAAAAATTTTATTTTGAAATAGGACTTTGGAGTTTTCCAATCAAGTTTATTCTTAAAAATGTATGTGAGGGAGAAAAACATGAGAGAAAGGAAGAGAAAAAGGAAGAAAAGAGAGGAAGGTGGGGAGGGGGAGAAAGGGGAGAAGAGGGAAAGAGAGGAAGGAAGAGGATGGGGCAGGTTCAAGTGTGAATGTGTGTGTGTTCAATTTCCCATTCCATTGCCTTTCAGCAGGAGGACTGGAAGAGCAGTGAGCAAAAAGATTTATTTTTTAAACATGTACTATTATGGAGAAAAGGCCATGACATGCCAAAATGTTGAAAAAAAGCAGCCCCTGAACTCTGGCTAGGAGGATTATGGAACTCCAAAAATACACCAGACTGTGAGAACTACCACCTACATTTGCAATGTTTTACAAGTTAAAAATGTCACAGCGCATAAAAATAGTTTTTTTTCACCCCTATGGACTGGTGGTTGGTGGTTTAAGTTGAGAACCAGATTGCTGTGGTAGTATGAATAGCCTGAATATTCATTCACAGCATGGAAATAAAATGAAAAATGGCTTTCATCAGACTTTCCTTGTGTCCAGGAAACATATTTAGTCTTCCATTTCCCTCAAAGTCTTTTTAAGGAGAGAAAAAAAGGGAAATAGCTCTGTTTTCAGAAATGCTTGTAATCAGTCTTCTCAAATCCAGAATGATTGTGTCAGTTTTTGTCATGATTACATAAAGGTCTTTTTGTGATTTTATTATATATTTTTTTAAAACTACGCTGGCTAGGGAAAGTAAAATATGAAACAATGCCATACGATTTCCTAAGAATAGGCTGATTCCTGAAAATACGCTGTGAAACCTGAACGGGCTTACTTGAAAGGGGTTCGCTTTCTGTGTTCAGCACAGTAGCTCACTGTTGAAAAGCTTCCAGCCTTGATCACTTATCCACAAACAAAAGGGGCTCTCTTCCAATCTCCTTGCATTCTCGGTTCAGAGTGCTGGCGTTTTCTCTTGTGGGTCTTCTGCTTCACAGTCCTGGGGCATTAGTAAACACCAAAGGTGTCCCAAACATATGGCCAGCCACAAGGTTTCCATGTGGGGTCTGGCTTTGAGTGTATCTGATGATTGCACATTTCAAATAGAAACCCAGCTGGTGATTCCCTGAGCCTTGCTGGTCTCCATTTGGCTCCAAATGATCTGGGAGTGGATTTTCCTGTTTGAGGATTACCCGTTTCTGTAATGGCCCAGCTTCTGTTCCTTTGACCCTTTGGTCCCCTCTGCATCCTAGGGATCAAACTGCAATGATATTTCATTACGTTGTTCGGGAGCTGGAGCAGCCAGCCAAGGCCAGTTGGGCCTGCAGGAGCAGGTGAAAATGACCTATTAGTAGAAACAGAAACATATTTTTAAATAGGCTCATATGTTCAATTCACCCCTGAAGGTTTTTATTTCCTCCTTGAACTTTTTTTTTTTTTAACTTGTGGTTTTCCTTTAACCCTGACGTTTGGTCGCATAATCACAAAATTATTGATAATGGAGAGTTGAAGGAGTCATTTTTTATATTGTATTTTATCAGAGGGAAAAGCTAAGAAACTCTTTGAAGTCTTTAAAACATCTGGGGTAGTGTAAATGTTTCCACATAGCGTAACTTAGTAACAAGTTATCTTTCTTTATCCCTCTCTTCCTCTCTTTTTTTCCTTCCCCTCACTTTGTCTTTGAAGATAACTGTTCCTTCTGCCAGGAACATTCTTCTGTGCCTTCTTTTGCTAAATCATTTGGAAAAACCTATCAAAACTGATAGGTAACAGTTGATTGTGTCCCTTTTATATGCTTTTGTAGACCCTTGTGCTTTTAATACATAGATTCTATTATAATTGTAGCTTATTATTTGAGGGTATAATAATGAAGCTGGGGTTATCTGTTTACCATGTATCTTCTCCACTAAGCAGTACTTTGAGTGGGCTGAAATGGGGTCAATTTTTCTTTTCCACGTGAATTAGTGGTTAGCACAGTCCCTGGACCATGTTGGAGACACTCAGTAAATATTTGTTGAATTAAAAAAAAATGTTGACTATATGAAAAGAGTGAATGAAAGAAAACCCTGGTAACATTTTCCTCAACTTTCCAGATTATTTTTTTTAAGTGACTTTCTGGGTTAATTCAGTAAACTTTCTTTTCCTTACTGGCTTGTGTAATCTACACATCAGATCAAGAGATATCTGGTCTTATTCCTCTCAGAGTTTCTTCTTTTCCCCCACACGTCAATACTCACTGTGTCCCTAACTTCTACACTGGGAGCTCCGAGTGAGCAGGAAAGAGAGGAAAATCAAAGGAGATGGCGGCGGCGATTAGGAGAGGAGCTTCCGGGCTAGAAGGGAGTGGGAAGTGGACAGGGGTGGCTTTCAAGGTCGAACAGCCAGGCTTGGCTTTAAAGAAGTTGGAACTAGTTGAAGTAGACCTTTAGCTCTCCCCATTTTCAACAAATGTCTCCTCTCTGTGGGACTTTTCCTTTCTGTAAGGCTCTCTATGTAAACTTCCAGTTCCAAGGCTTGCCTGGGTACCTTCCTAAAGTAATTCATCCTCTGTGTTATTGTTCCCTCCATCAAAACATCTCTATGTGTTTGAATACCAAAGGGTCTGCTCTTTCTGGAGGGCATGGTGAAAAGAACTCGGGCTCTAGAATCTGAGCATCCAGAGTTGAGTGCCATCTTATTTGATAAATTACTGCTGCTCATGACTCCATTTTCCCTTGTCTTATCTGAATTCCCACCCCATCGTGTGTGTGTGTGTGTGTGTGTGTGTGTGTGTGTGTGTGTGTGTGTTGGAGGGGGGGTGAGGTAGGTATTGAAACACTTTAAAAATCTCTCTACCCATCGCTTTCCCTTCTTCTAATAACTCACTTGATGAATAAATATGTTCTAAAGTATTACTGGGTGGTTATGTTTTATGCCATCCACAGTCTTCTGCAGGCAAATCTTTAAAGCTAAATTACTTTTTAACAATAAAACAACAAAAGCTACTGTTTACTAAGTGCCTGCTGTGGCCAGGTGACTTAAATAGCATTAATTAAATTGAAATAATTGAATATAATTCTTATTTATAGATTTGGAAACTGAGACTCAAAGGCCATGTGGCTGCATTTCAAATCCAGATCCTAGTATAAATGCCATCTTCTTACATCTCTATCCAAGATAAAAATCCCACTGTTAAAAAAAAAAAAAATCATTGCTTTGTTAAAAATTTAGGCACTTTAACCATCTTGTCGGGGGGGGGAAATATCAAAAGACATGTGAGTCTTGTGGACAAGCTTCCAAAAAGGTTTTTTTTTTTTTTTTTTAACTTTAGACCCTTGTTTTTAAAAATCCACATATGAACAAAATTTGCATATAATTTCATGGGTTTTATGAACTGCCTTAAGCCAAGCCATGCAACTTCGGCTTAATAACCCCTGCATTCAGGTATTATGAGCCCCATGATGTAAAATTCCTCTCCACTACCCAGCTAGCTCGGGGCTCCCTGGTCAGACAAAAGGCAGCTGGATGGGCTCATGTGTAGCTGACCAGGGATTTTCATCACCAGCATTTGTTGACGTTTTGAAGTCACATCATTCTTTGTCGTTGGGGCTGTCCTATACATTGTAGGTTGCCAGCATCCATGGTCCCTCTCCCCACTGGACGCTAGTAATTATGGCCCCTCTCCCCACTGGACGCTAGTAATTATGGCCCCTCTCTTGTGCAACTATAAATGTCTCCAGAACTGCTAATGTTCCCCTGGGGGGCAAAGCCCCCCCCCCAACTTGAGAACAACTGAACTAAACTCACCTGGTTACTAAGGCAGTATGATTAAACAGGAGTCCACAGTATTGATGTTTGGAGTTTCTGGATTTATGAATGCTTGCGTTTGTTGACCCTTTAAAACTTTTCTTGTTAGAGACATGGGTCCTTGGCAGCTGCCAAGCTGATTAGTTTTGTCTGTTTCTCCCCAGTGGCAGGGGAGTTAAGGATGAGTAGGAGGTGGGGGACACTGTGCTCACAAATGCTGCCAGCTCACATCTCACCACTTAGAGGTCCATTTTTGTTAGCAGAATCCTCTTTTAGAATGTAACTCCCTTACCAGGGGAAGATTAAACCACATTCATACCTAATGGTGATTTTAATGAGGCCTTGGAAAAGAAAACGGTCTTCGAAAGTACTAGGTTTTGATTTAAACCATGGACACAAGAAGTTAGGGGTGCTGAATTCTAGAATCTCTAAGGTCATCAGGTGTCTCAGAGTTGGGGATCTGGAAGGCCACTGAGGTAGACATCACTTGTTTCGCAGTTGAGGGTGGTGTCCTGCCCAAAGAAATAGTAATGATTAGTTCCACCATCTCCCTTCCCCTGCACCTCTCAGCTTTCTATTCTTTTTTCCTTTTTAAAGATCATTTATTTATTAGTTTTTGAGAGAGGGAGAGAGAAGAGAGAGACTGAGTATGCACAAGTGGGGGGAGGGGCAGAGGGAGAAGCAGACTCCCCGCTGAGCAGGGAGCCCTATGTGGGACTCCATCCCAGCACCCCAGGATCATGACTGAGCCACCCAGGTGCCCCTCTATTCCTTTAAAGTAGGGAATAAGGGGCTGGGAGGGGAGAAGGGAGAAACAGGAGTGTGTGTAGTGGAAATAACTAAGCACATCACATGAATTCATCTCATTTACTGCTCAGCTTAGCCCTTGGAGTGAAATTCTCATTTTAGGATTGAAAATAGTCTCAGATGTTACAGAATTTGTCTAATTTCAAACATTCATTAATCGTTAGACTCAGAACTTGAACCAGGGTCTGATTCCATAGCTCCTGCTTTTCCTCCTTGTCCCCTTTCTCTCCTGTCCCCTCATCTTGCTCCTTTTTTCCTTCCTTCTCTCCTCTTCCACCTCTTCTTCTTACTCTTTTATGTCTTCCTTGACAAGGTTTTTAAAAGAAATATTTAATGAATAAAAAATATAAATATATATGTAAAATATAAAATGTAATAATTAACTAAATCTCTGTGATCCACTAAATAATTAAGGTATTACGAAGGCATTGTAGCTACTTTTATGGTCCCTCCCTTTTCCTCCTTCTCCTCTAGAGATACTATTATTGTAATTTAGTGCTTTATCATTGCCTTGCCTTTAATATATATAATATATACACCTAAATAACCTATAATCAAACACAGCTAGAAATCTTGGGCAGAGACCATTCAGATACATGGGTGGAATAAATAGAATCACCAACCCCCTTTAAGTGAAATTTGCTCAGCCCTAAGTACATTTCCCATCCCCAAGCAAGTATCAGAACATAACATGCAAGGTGATACTTTTTTTTTTTTTTTTTTTTTAGCTCACAATCAAGAAAACCCAATGTGTTTGTAGGAGTCACTCAGATTTAACGTGCAGCTAAGGGACGTTTATTATTACTGTTCTGAAATATGCTATCTTTTGAGGGATGCCTGGGTGGCTCAGTTGGTTAAGCATCTGCCTTCTGGTCACTTCATAATCCCAGGACCCTGGGATCCAGCCCTGTGTTGGGCTCCCGGCTCAGTGGGGAGCCTGCTTCTCCCTCTTCCTCTGCAGCTCCCCCTCCTCGTGCTCTCTCTCTGTCAACTACATAAATTAAAAATCTTTTAAAAAATAAAAATACTAGCCTTTGAATATGCCATATTGTTCACTTTTCCCACAATGGTGTCCTTTTCACTTTTTTTTTTCTCTGTTATGAATCATGCTGGTACATTGTGTGTACATGTTTCTTGGTTCAAGAAATACACACCCAGATATATGTTCTGGTATACAGAGCATCTACCTGGACATAGTATTGCTGGGTCATAGAGTACAAGAATGTACAACTCTACAAGGTGATGCCAACTGCTTTCCCCAAGGACTTTTCCAGTTTCTACCCCCACCAAGAATATATGTCTGTATGGACGTTCATCCTCTCCTACACTTAGTATTTCAGACACTTTGCCAATCTAGGGGTGTAAAGTGGTATCTCATTATACTCTTAGTTTGGATTTTTCTGATTACTAATGAATAAAGCTGAACATTTATCCATACATTTATTTGCCATTTGAGTTCCCTTTTCTGTGAAATGACTCCCTGTATTTTCAGCTGTTTCTAGTTCTATTATTGATTTATAGGAGTTTTAATATGTTGGACTGTAATACTTCGTCTAGTTTGTTTTACAAGTATCTTGTCCCAGTTTGTGGATTGTCTTTAGTTTTAACTAGTGCCAACAACTTCTGCTTTTCACACGACAGCTTACTTTCTCAGGAAGAGTAACATCTTTGTTTAAACTCGTCTTGTCTTTTTATCTCCGTCTTTAACCATAGAACACTGATTAGCTCATTCCTCTTGTGGATTTTTCTAATTTTCGCTGGTGCTCAGCTATAATCTATAGTAAGTATAGAAACGATTTTACTTGGTCAAGGAGTTGGAAATAAAGATGTGCTGAAAATATGAACATTTCAGAGAAAGCAAAGTGGAGGGTGGGGCGAGAATCCCTGCTTTCTACAGCCAGGTGGCAGCGACTGGGCAATTAACTTTTGGAGGCAGAGCCAGATGTATGAGGTAGAAAATTGGTCTCTTTTGAGATTGAGACTTAACAATTGGTAAGTTGTTTGCCCCTGGTTCTACAACTCCTTCTTTCAGAGAGCAACTCAACTAGATTTATCTCCCCCAAATCGGTTCTCTCCCCCACAGCGCTGGAATTCTAATAATTCAAAATTGATTAGCGTTAGTAAACAAAACCCCCAGGTACCAGTTTTTGTGGCTTTGCTTACTTCCAAGCACCAAGTCTCAGGGAAAGAGTCTGTTTCAATTAATTTACACCTTAGGGATCGGGCTTTATTTGGGCCATGGGGAATTCCACTTAAATGTTTGAGAGGGGCTTCTGGGAAGGAAAGTAGCAACATTTTGTAATCCCAACCAGAGAGAAAACCCACTGCTTATTGAAGGGATGGAGGTGCCTGGGTCTTCTTGAAATTTGAAAAACTGCCAGTTCTGTCCACCTTCTCCTGTTTTCCTTCCGGCTGGGCTAGGAATATTTTGACTGGTAGAATAAATGTGATTACAGTCATTTATATGCCTGTTCAACATTCATCTAATAACCATGTAGCAGAAAAGTGACGCAGATATTGTTAAGCATGTATCAAATTATCTTGCTGTCTGTTTCATTCGGTTGTGATATTACTGTGTGAACAGTGTGTATGATCTTTAGTTGAGCCAGGTGGTTTGGGTGAATGTTCACAGGCAGGGTAGCAGAGGTATAAAAAACACCCCCCCCAAAAAAAAACCCCAAAAAAACAGATTCAGGGGGAAAAAATGTTAACTGCAAGGTCAGGAAAAATTGTGTTCAAAACTGGGCTGAAACAATCTCCAGGTTTGTGACTAGGGGCAAATTCTTTTGAGAGTCCATTCTGTTTTAAAATGGGTATCGTGTCTAACTTCCAGTGGTGCTGTAAGAATAAGCACAGGTTTGTGGATAAAGTCCGATATACAGTTGATGCTCAAAATGGTAATTAAAATTAATCTATCACTGATATCCTTATTTTTTATCAAAAATATTTAATTTTTTTGTTTTGTTTTTCCCTTCATTAAATAAAGCTGTAACCATCTAATCCTCCTGCCCTGATTATGAGATGAGACAATTTTCAGGTGAATTTGTGGATCATTTTAAAGCTAGGATGGGATTATAGGTCTTTAAAATATGAAATAACTTTTTTTTCCTTTATTAATCTCGGTGGGAAACATTAGAGTATGTGCTGAGGAAAAAGAAAGCATTGTTTAATAGAACCTTTTAGGTTTACAGAGATGACTGATGATTGTTTAATTGCTTAATCTTAGAGAATTAGCTAGAATAGATTGCAATAAATCATTTAACCAACATTTATTGAAATACAATGGAAAGAACATTAGGTTTTGGACTCAGGACTGGGTTTGAATCCCGGCTCTGTTATTTTCTGTTTGTTCCAACTGGAACATATTTTACCCTTTGAGTCCCATTTTCCTAGCCTATGACATGGAATCTACTGAGAATTATTTTTTTAAATAATGCGCATGAAATTCATAGTATAAAACTTGGAGGAATGGGAGAAAAACTTGGAAAAATATAGGTTCTTTCTTTGTAATAGATGCCACGAGAATACTAATGATGATTGGTTAAATGTGAAAGCATAGCATTAGGACAAAGACAAACAAAATACAACAGTTTTCCTCAGGCAATTTGAGATATTACTACAGCAAGGAAATAAAGTATGATTGAACATGTGCTGGAATAAGCCTATGTGTCTATGTGCAGAATGTTATAAAATCATGGAGGAGAACATTATAAACCAGTGAACTGAAAGAATAGAAAGAACAGTAATTTGGGCAGAAAGCGGGAAGGATATTATTGACAGTAGGATTGAACTTTTAAAGTTGGTAAGGCAAGTAAGTTCAGAGAAGAGCAAGCTGCTTAATATGACTTAGCAAACTCTAGAATTTTACCTTTCAAAATTTAGTATTAAGATTACCTGGAAAAATTCTAAAGAATGCAATTTTCTGGGTATCTCCTGAGAATTAATTCAGTGCTTGTGTGAAGTAACCTCAAATCTACATTAAAAAAAAAAAAAAAAAGGAGGCACCCAAGTGGTTTTGATGTAAAACCTAACAAAATGTAAGGTACAGATAGGAGACATTTGAGTCAGGGAGTCAAATGAGGACATTATGAGCAATGTCCCAGTGAGAGAATCAGTACTAACTAGAAAAGCTTTTATAAGCTCTTAAGAACATAGAAGACAAAATCTGGTGGCATGTTGGCTGTGGAGAATGAGGGAGCATTCAGCCGTGAGGAAAAAAACCTCTTCATTCCTGTCAAACCTCCCATTCTCAAGGGAGAGCCTGATCCTAGTTATCCATCCACACATCCAACCATCCATCCATTTGTAGTCTTCTAAACTGGTGTTTACTCCTTTGGTCCAATATGAAAAAAATTTGTAATTCTAATTCTATATATTAACTAAGAAAGGAGTAAAGTAAATTTTATTTTATCAGAGGTAGTATTAATTCCTTACAGAGAAACCATAATCATCATTTTGAATAATTTTTTTAATCTGCTGTTACATGCAAGGATATTGAGACAAGTAGAAGTCCTCATGGTTAGTCCTTCTTTCCTATTTGTTTTTAATGTAGGACTCATCACTTATATTTCTTCTCTACCTCTTACTCTCTTATTAAGGAAGGTTTACATTTACTACACTGGTGCTCCCACATGGAGAAATGCTTTTGCTAGCGATTCATTTCTGTGGGTCATTCCCTTTTGAAATGCAAATACAACTGCAAATGGTGATACATTAAAGATTCATTACCCATTCATACCTAGGTTTGATGAATTTATAAAATCCTTTCCTGTAGGCTATCTAGGTAAAGCAGCTCCCTACGTATGGTATGGTAAGGACTTATTTGGGGTGGGGACGGCAGGGGAGAAGTAAAAGAGGGTCTAGAGTTGTTCTTTGCCAAGTCAGGGGGGAGTGGAAATTCCGCGAGTCTTCTGTATAGGATTCAGATATCATTACCACTAGAGACTTGGTGGCCATTAAACATATTAAAATATATACTAATGTTTCTAGTTAGAGAAAAGCAAACTGATGCAATAGCGTACCATTTTATAAAAATAAAGCAAATGCATCAGATATGCAAAAGTAAGCAGTATTGATATATTTTCATTGCTGTTAAGAGGAGCATGAAAACTGCTTAAACAGAGCTGGCGGGAACGTGGAACATACAACCATTTTAGAAAGTACTTCACCAGCATCCATTACAATTTAAATATGGGCCTAGTTGTGAAACAGCATTCTTACTTCTAGGAATTGTTAACAAAATGTAAAGTCTCCAACATGGAAGATTCTGTGGAAATAGATATTTAATACGTTGTTTCTAGTGGCTCTCAAACTGGAACCATCTGGAATACCTATTGATAGGAGAATGGCTAAAAGTTACAATGCCTGTTCATGAAGAAATATTACTTTGCTATTAAAAGAATGAGTTGGATCTATGTGTATCGACCCAAAGGAATGTCCATGATCCATTATAACTGAAAAGAGCAAGATGCAGAGTTCAGGAGATAGAATGTTATGATCTTCGTGATAAACAAGGTTTGGAAAGACAGGGCCAAGCTCTTATAACTTTGGTTACCTTAGAGTGGAGAGATTGAATGTGTACGTGCACTATTTGTATAATTATTATTTTTAGACAAGTGTGCATTGCCAGGTGTAATATGAAAAAGTACAACTTAGTGTAACATAGAGGATGAGTTTTGGTAAAGAAGGTAGAAACTACTTGATGATAGAGTTCAGTATGGACAGCCTGTTACAGATGACCCACATAGGCGAAATTAAGACTCAACTTTACATATTAAAAGCTGGCAATTTTGACATGAACAATATTTGGTGCCAAGAACTAGAATTCTATTTTGATCAATTTCTTGCAATATTTGTTTTTCTTTAAAATTAAAGCCCTTCTTATAAAAACAGGGGATTATTGCCAGGGGATTTGAAATTTTGAACAGAAATTCCGGGAAGCCCTAAGTCTCTGGGTAATGTATGAGTCACAGGGAAGGAATCTATCACTATCTGGACAAAGCTTTTCTCTAAAAACATAAGCAGGGCAATAGGTCATGGACGGTCGATTACTTTATTTGTAATGACATAAGTAAATATTAACAGGACTACTCTCTTCAGAATAATTGATGACTACTTAAAAAGAAATAATTATACATTTATTATTCAGAATTTTAAGGGGTTGATTTTACCTTCCTCTCTTATTCTTTCACCATTTCTTTCTCAGAGGTAGATCTTTACAGAAAATTTTATGGGAAGTCGAGAAAGCCAGAGGCTTTCTGATGAAGCATTATTTTTACTTGGGAGAGGGAAAAAGATACCCGGGAAAGGGAGAGCTACTATGCACTGATCAATTCTCATTTTTATCATTTAATTTTGTAATAACTCAATGCTTAGGCTCTTTTCTCACAAAATCCCAATGATAAAACTTTAATCACATTACTTTTGCTGGATCATCATGTCCTACTTCTTCTGCTCATTTATATATTCAGCACATATTTATAGATCATAGTCAGGAAAAGAATTTGAGGGTACAGTAAAGAACAAAGCAAAGTCCTGCCCTCGTGGAACTTGGCTTTTATCAAAATGATGACCCAGCTGAGTGTTCTATGTCACGTGACCTCCGCATGCTGACTCAAGGACATGAGTTCAGAACTTCCGCCCTCTGTCAATTCACCGTATTGCTTCCATCTAGGCGACATTTTAGAGTTTATATCACGTAATAATTATTTGTAATCTGGAATTTTCACATACTTTATAATGACTCATCATTTCATCTGCTCATTTACTTTTTAAATTCCTGTTTGCTTATAAAGAAACTAAAGCTTAGATGAGTTAAGTATTAATTCATGTATTCACTCAGTCAAATAATGCGTGCTTCCTGAGTCAGACACTGTGCTGGGTATTGGGATGGTAGCAGAACAAGAAAGCAAAGCAGTGGTCACGTGCTCTGCTGGAGACAGGGCCGGCTTCAGCTCCATGGGAAGGCAAACTGTGCAGTCACGCGGGGGCCTGCACTTAGAGGCTCCCACACTCGGTTTGACGCTGTGCTCTCACTGTCTAGAAATTCTCAGTTTTATTCTTGAACTTCTATTTTGTGCGTGAAGTGCATTGGAACAGTGGAGGATGCCTGTGAACGTAGCGTGTCAGTGGTCATTCCTTTGCCTCCATGTTGGGAGACAGCGTTTGTAATGCCACCTGAGCACTGAATTCTGATGGGTCCTTCATGCTCAAGACTATTTGGAGTGAAAGATGTGACTGTGTTACATCACCACTCCGGGAGGATACCTGGAGTCCTGCATGGTCACATTTTCTGTTCAAACCAGAACTTGCTTCAAACACAGAAGGCAATGATGTTCTAAAAAACCACAAATAATCAAGGAACCCTATCATATTTTTTTTTCTCATGTTACTTCCCTGTGTTAGCCAATCACCTGCATGAATATGAGGACACAAAAATAAAGGGAGAGACAGGGCAACCTGTTGTTCCTTCTCCTGTCAGTCCTTCCTTACTCATCCATAAATGGAGGTAGAGAATATTAGAATTGGTGTGTACCAAAAAAGCATAGTGAAAAACTGAAATAGTTTTGTGTGGTATTTCCATTGTTTTGTTAAGAACAAAATCCATAAGCATGTATGGGTTGGGAAATACAACAGGCGTCATTTCAGTAATTCTGAATGAGTTAAGTGCTCCCATATTGTACAACATGAAGAATGGTATAATTCATACTAACTACTTAAATATTGATATTTTTAAAATGAGAATATCAAGTGGCAAATGGTGTTTTTGTACCATTAGTGGCAATGTTTTCCTGTTTTTTTGAACAAGTGGCCCCACATTTTTATATTTTCCTGGGCTCCACAGATTATGTGACTAGACTTGGATAGAGGAAGTGTTTGGTTAAAAATTTTCCTGATGACACTCAGCCAGAGTGGTAAAGGTGGTATTTAAGTCTAGATTGAGTTAATTTTCATGCCTTTCACCACTGTAATATGTTATACAACAGCTTAGCCATGCACTTACAGTGACGACGGGGACAGGTCAAAGTAAGGGAGAGAAGGAAGTGGGTCATACATTGTGAAGGAGGAAGCCTGTTTTTCTTCTTTGACAACACTGGTACAAAGCTCACACTAGACACATGGCATTAGGTCATCTGACTGTGGCGTTCACTTTACTGTCACTACCTTGCATGTGACGGCTGCAGCTGGTCCTGTAGCAGGAGAGAGAGTTTGGGATATTAAACCACTTGTTTCTCAAACCACATCTCTCAGGCCATCACCTCATTCTGTTTGCAAATAAAACAAGTTCTAAAAGATAATCATGGTTTATACTCGGGGTCGATCATCCAGTGATAATCCTCTTATATACTATTCCATAGATATTAGAGGAAGTGAGTCTATAGATATTAACAAAGGAAACTTCAGGATACTTTGATTTTATTTCCTTTACCTCCCATTGAAGGAATTATGAATTTGATTTACATTTTTTTTTTTTTTTTACCACTACACTTTTGCCAACAGCATTAAGAGAAAAGATGCATGCCGTTGTACCCATGTGATATACACAAAAGTAGACCTAGGGAAAACAGGGGCTTGAAATCTGGAATTTATATGAAAAGTCAGAGAACAAAGAAAATGTATTACAATGTGACTTGAGGAAAAGGTAAAGCATGAGGCATATAGTTTGCTGAAGTGCAATGAAATCGGTATAGAGGGTTTAAGTCTCAGGTATGTGTTTAATAACCACATTGTTTTCTTTGAACCTCCCCAAATTGTAGCCTGTTGAAAAAGACAACAGCCCCCATGAAGTCCTAGATCACATGGGTGTACAATTTTCAGATAGTAAGGTTCTATAGCTTTTCACAACTCTAATTGCATTTTACTAGTTTTATATAAGGTGATACAGAACATGAAATACTCAAACCATACCTGAATTATTTTCATGTTAACTGTTTTTCCAAGAAGAATACCAACTGTCTCAGGTAAAGAATAAAAAGAAATAATATACAGTTAGGAATGAAAATAGAACATTTATAGAATATTATTTTACCTCTAGAATGACCAAAGCACTTAAGAATGATTTGTCTTCTGAATTAGGAAACAAAACACCAAAACCCAAAACTTTGCTTTCTAAAGGCATTTATTTTGATAGGTGTGTCAAATTGGAAGGTCAGAGAGAGGCTAGAGATTTAACAGTGTCTCTCATGTGTTGTTTTCTAAACATGACAGAAGTATGAGTGTATTGCTAAAACAAACAATTGAATTAGCAACTGGTTAAACTGTACTCCCAGGAGCCTCATGAATACATGGATGTCATCCTTCAGGATGCTAGTGGTATGCCAAGACCCTTGTCTGCAGGCTCCGGTGATTCGCTACTGAGGAGCTAACATAGGACCGTCGAAGCTGAAAGAGCTCTCAACAGGCTGAAAGAATGGCTTGAAATGGAGATAAAATCCTTGGGGGATATTTGTAAAGTCCAGTGACTTGGTTCAAAATATTTATTGTGTCGGTATAAGATACAAAAGAAATGTTCCACATGGTCATACCTTGTGGCTTCATTGAATGAGTTTAATATTTGTCACTGGCGTGTCGTTATGACAGAAAAGACAATCCAATTGTAGGCTGCATTAATCAAAGTAGAGAACCTAAAACAAGGGAGGGGATTATTCCAGGATATCAGAGAACAGTGGGCTGATGACCGTAGTCACATTATGTGGGAAACATCTTTAAAAATGCATCAAGTAAATATTTGAAGAAAATTAGAATATTTCGTCTGTAGAACGGTATTAGGGGTACGTGATAGCTACCTTAGCTCTTTAAAGGGATCATCCATGGAAGATGGATGAAATGTATCTTTTGTGACCCAAGTAGTAGTATGATTTCTGAAAGGAAGTCAGGGAGAGGCCACTTCTGATCCAATAAAAGGAACACATTAATTGGAACTCCTAAGAGGCAAGCTGTATGCTTTTCCAGGCAGTGAATTCACTTGTACTGAAAGTGTATAAGAAGATACTGGAAATTCGAATTATAGTTGTCAAAGAGTCCTTCACCGAGTGACAGGTTGCATGAGATAACCTCTCAGTTTCTTTCCAAGTCAGGACATATTTGAAGAATCAGATTAAGACCAGGAATTGTGCATCATGTGAATAATGACTACACAACTAATAAGGCAATATCTTTGCCATAATTCAAGCTTTATTACTTAAGTTCACCATTGGAATAGGCCTCTTCATCTGCTGTGGGATCTATAGACTATTACTCATTGTTTACCATCTATTTTAATCATGGGATACTGATTTGGGGAATATTTTACTATGCTGAATTCATAATAAAAAATCTTTCTGGTTATGGAATAATTGAAACATAAATGTAGATGTTACGTTTAAACAGTTCCCTTCCCAGATATTAGTATCCATTATTTGTCTTTATTTGTAGTCCTGACATAATTTTATGCTATAAAAATATACTTTTAGATTAATTAAATCTGAAGTACAACTGTTTAATTGGGAAAATAATAACAAAATAAAAACGTGTTTCCCCACTTTTTTTTTTTTTCCTCTTTATCATTTGCTAGTATGCTGCAATATTAGACTCTGGAATAAATGCTAAAGCTGGCTGGATTTGATCAAAGCCCTTTTTGTCATTTTCATCTCTTAAACTCAGGAAACAGATACGGTCAAAGATGAGGCAGTTGAGTTTATCTCTTCTGTTCCAGCATCTTTTGTACAGCAAGCTTTATGCTTTAAAAGTCAAATCGAATAGAAAACAAGAATCTGATTCATTGTAGTGTAAATGTAATTTTGATTTGTAGTATCTAATATGAGAAACTATAAATCACAGACATAGTCAGTTTGGACCAAATTATAAAGTAAACTTTAATTTTAAACGGGATGCTAAATTCATCCTCTCTCTGAAGCTTATGCACCAGCTCTGGGCAGATATTCGAATGTTGGCGCTAATCCAGGAACAAAAGAGCAAAGCAAAACAAACAAACAAAAACCCAAGAAAAACTTCCCGGAGTGGAGTCTGTGCTACCCTATACTTGGTGCTTCATAATTGTAAACCACAGTAATGCTTGTGCCTATGTGTGATTACTAAGTTTTATTTTTCTCAAATGACGAGTTATAAGAAATATGTATGCAAGGCAGTTAACTCTTTCCAACAGAGGCGGGATATGGAGGCAGCTAGTGGAGTGAAAGCATTTGGCTTGAGGCCTAGTGCTATTGGTAAACCACAATTTCTTGCACTGCCACTATAATTTAAATTAAGTAGAAGGCAGGCTTATAAACTCACATTATGACCCAAACTTTATGGCCTTTTTATATCTCCTGGGTTCTGATCACAATGAAACTTTCTCCATCTGAAGCAATTTAATGCAAACATTCCTTTGGCAGACTATAAAATGTGATTTTTCAGTCAACCTTTTATAGGTATGTTGGGTGCATATTGTGTGCCCAGTTGGAAAAGGAAAAAAAGGAAAAAAAAAAAAAGAAACAATGACAGTGTGAACATTGAAACATATGTGTTGTGCTCCTATAAAACAGATTTGCACATGAAAAACTATCCTAAGATCTTGCGAGCCCAATTTTTGTTTTTCTCTGCAGAAGGCAGATGAACAAATTTTCAGCTGAACATACTAGTCTGTTAAAGAGCAACACTTAAGAGCTCGACAATTAGAAATTTTCCAGCACTCAAATTCATTTTATATATTATCTCCCTCCCAGCCCCAACAAAACTGTTACTCTTTGCAGGTAGAAAATCCTCTTTTGCCTGTGAGCTTAATTTTAAACAATAACCCATGAACATTTAAGTTGAATAAAAAAACAAGAAAATAGCAAAGTTATCACCTCATAATTTTATTATAATAGGTAAGCTGCAAATAATGCCAGATGTTTTAAGAGACTTCTGCCCTTAAGAATATACTGGGCAAATAGTATTGAAAATAAGTTGTTAAAAATACGGTGGAGACAGGTGCAGGACTTGAGCAGGGAGAATTTAACTAGAGAAATGTTATGGGTTCCATATTAACAGTGTGAAGACCCAGAAATTTGCATTAATGATGAAATTCTTAGAAATCTAAGGTATTAAATGTGATGGCTGTCTAGATTTAGAGTGGTCATATAATAACGCCACTGTTAATGGTCTTTCAAACGACGTATTTCAAATAATTTGTAATGGCTACAGAGAGAATGAAATCGCCAGTCAATTCAACTTTCTGTCACCAGTTCTTCCCTCACTCTTCTCAAAGATCAGAATGTAAGGAAACAGACTGTATTTGCACATACGATAATGAATTATTTTGAAACTAAAATTGGGAGGAAGAGGCGCCAATTACAGTGATTGGAGCACTCGTTGGAATCTCAGTGCTTGGGATATTTTTAAAGTGAGGAGTCAGTTACTACAGAAAGAAAATGTTTAAAAATGAGACCTTTAATATTGGGGGTGGGGAGCACAAAGGAAACCAACTAAGGTGGTGAAAAACTTTGATGAGTAACATATGAAGAAGGTGTCCGTTGCCCAGGGCAAGAGAAGGCTGACCGATGGTGTAGCTACAGAGTTCCACCCCACACTTGGCCTGCTAAGTACATTCATCATTTCTTTGTTCCATTTGTCTTCCCCCATAGGTGCTCTGTCACTAGTGGGTTTTCTACACGTAGAGTGGTTACAGCATGTGTTCATAATTATACTCGGTGATACTAGACCCGAACTGGAGGAGATAGTTGGAGGGCCCCTTGCAGAATGGCATTTAATGGAGTGCCCCCACTGAGGACCCACTCAGGACTGAGTTGTGGTGCCTAAGCATTGCCACTATAGTAGTGTTGCTTTGATGTTTGTAAATGTCAGCTGTGCTTCAATCAAAATCTTTTTCATTTCTTTCAAGTAGAAAAACCAAAACCAAAACAAAAACCCAAAAAGCAAGACACAAAACCTCACACCCTTTTTTCCCCCCTCAAATTTCTAGAAGAAGAACATGAGAGGAGGAAAGACAGTAGGGATAGCTAGAATGAAAAGCTCCATGACTAAGGTTTCATGAGCATTTGGCCACAGGATTTGAGCTCATTTATGATATTGTCACTTTAATAATCAAAGTTTTTATATTCTAACATTGTTAGTGTATGATTTACTTGAGCCTCTTTCCTTAGTTCATCAAATCTTTCTATTTAAGTTATCTTCCACGTCCTGTCATTGAACATTGACAGGCTGGTAGCCACGTATTGGAAATGCATCCTGATGTTTTAACAACATTGCATATGTATACTAATTTCCTTTTTAACAAGAAATACTTCAGTTTTCAGTTTCTTTTACTAAGAAATTATCCCAAATGCTACTAAGTCCAAGTAATTAGCCTTTGCTTTTTCCAGAAAAACAACTGTGATGAAAAATTATAATTTTTCTCATAATGGTTCTCCTAAAACTACTTCTCTACAGTGCTCCCTACTGATGCTTAATGTTGTGTTTTATGATTGAAAAGTTTGAATTGTTGCAATTCCATAAAATAATTAGGTTGAAAGATACCCACAGCACTCAAAATTGATTTACAAGAAAATGTCTACTCTCTCCATCTTCAAGTTAGACAAGAAAGAAATATCTTAGCACTGGAATTCAATTTGGAAACAAAATGGAAAAGCAAAATAAAATTGAAAAATAACAGTCAATAGACTTTCTTTCCCCCTCCCAGTACATGTGTATTTCCAAAAAGTACCATTTGGGGAACTTCGTAATTTCAAACGTGTTTTCCAGAGGGAGTGACAGATTCTTTTGCCTTCCAGGTTGGCACAACTACTTTTAGTTTTATAAGTTACTGAAAAAGTGTCAGGCATTCAATATTACCTCTTGAAACTTAATTCAATTTGCACCAAATTAATGCCTTAATGATGTTGATGTTAGCACGGCAGATGTTAATAAAATGACATCCATAGTAGTAAACTTAAACATAAAAACATAGATTATCTTGAAGAAATGGCCATCATAAGGACAGCTATCGATCTGATGTAATCTTGAGAACATGGCATGTGCATCACAGGATTCAATATTTGCCGTATTTTCATCCACATGGGTGCCCATTGGCCAGTATTTAATTGGACGTTTTAAAGTGGCCAAATGGACGACAATTTACATAGTATAAGGTAATATTCTAATTAAACTTGTGGGGCTGTTTCTTTTTTCATGCTCCATTTTCTTCCAAACTGTTTCTAAAAGGAAAGAGAAAAGAAAAAAAAAAAAATAGGGGATTTAGGGAGGACGTTCCAGAGAAACTTGACTTCTGTAGGAGACAGAGTAGGTTATAAGATCATTGCTTTCCAGATAGGTTTTCTTTGTCATATTTGTAGCATTTGGTTGTTGGTGTTGAGTACTTTTTAAAGAATTTGTTCATAATTAAAATATTTACTATTTTCTTCTAGCAATATTCTAGAAAATTTAGAATGGAGAAAAGTGTAAAGATGGAAATCAATGACAGCTTATAAAGATATTTTGTTTCTAATAAAAAACAAATTTAGATCTAGTTCACTTTATGCAGAGCATTGTGCTAAACACCTTAAAAGCTGTATGTTTTTCTTAGGAATGCTTTTAGGCTGGTACTATTTTTATTCCCAAAAGGCAAAAAATGTTACTGTTTTGAAATATAACTTCACAGATTTTTCTCAGCGCATGTCAATTTATACACATATAGAAGCACACTCAGATTTTATTTTATCACAATTAGCATACTTTCCATCATGGTTTGTAACTTTTCAAAACAAATATTTTGTAAATATTTCCCCACGTTATTAGATAGGTTTACCACATACCTTTTAGTGTTTGGCCTTCTCTTGAATGCCATATTTTTTAAAACTAATCCTTATTATTTGACACCTAATTTTTTCCCTATGATAGATCAGACAGTAAATTATGTAATTATATCTGGATTCATAAATACACGCATTTCAATATTAAACTCTCCCCTTTCTACGATAAGGAACACTTGAAATTGTGTAGAAGATTACTTGTTCTTTGAAATACTGAAAAATTTTTTCATGCATATATTTGACTCCCAACTTTTTTCATCAGATGGTTGTTCTTTTATTAGTTTATAAATTGTTTTTGTTTCTTTTGGGCTCTTTGACCATATTTCTAAAATTTTTTAGTCAATTTTTGAAAAATATGTTTCTAGAGAACTATTTCATTTAAATTAAAAAAAATTTATCTTGAATTATATAGTAAGATACTCTATTTCTGAAAAACCTCTAAGTCTGGACCCTTATCTTGTGAATAGCCATCTTCTTCAGATTTAGTGAAGTGGTATTTATAATAACGAAGTAAAAAAAAGTTATTTTATTCCGCTAGCAATTTTGTTTTTCTGATTTCTAGTAGCCTTGGGCAAATGCAAAGAACAGATTGACTGTCACTGAACAGTGGGAACCATTACCTGTTTATAGTAATGGAGGGAAACCATTAGTTGTGTGACCAACGGTTGTTATCACAGAGGTGGTTCAGATCAATATCACCACCCAGGTCCTGATCCATTGAGAGAAACAGAGAATATGGCTGTGCCTGGAGATCTTAGCTCATTCACCCCATTGTGAGAGGAAGAGAATCCACTTCCTCCCATACTTAATATCTTTGGGAAGGTTGAAGATTAGGCTGTTGTTCTTTACTATACACTTTATTGAGAATTTTATTAACTGTTTCTAACCAGGAAATCCAATGAAACCTTAGCTAAGTGAATTTAGCTTAGCTAACTAATTAACTTATGCATCACACATTTTTTGAGTATCTTTTACATACCACATATTGAGGTATTTGTTGGGAACATTAAAGTGAGGACAATGTAGTTTGTGCTTTCAAGAAGCGTATAGTCCAATGGGGAGGATGGACATTAGATTGTAACTCTTATCACATGGCATTGTGACTGTTGGAATATGCACAAAATGCCATGGAAGCACCAAAAGTCCACTCCTTAAGAGAGGTCATAGAGGAGTATATTATAGAAGTAGTGAAGCAAATTAGATGAGGAGCTATTCACCAGGTGTGAGCTTGAAATGTGGCACTTCAAGGAGGGACAAAATGACAGAGACTCCAAAGATCTGCGCGTGTTTGCAGACTGTACTGGGAGATACAATAGAAGTTATTCTTGGAATGACATGCAACAGGCCAGATTCCCATATTTGTACTTCATCACATGGGTAAAGGCAAGACTGAAGGACAGAAGCTTCAGGTTCTTGTCCAGCATGATGAATCTAAGGTCAGGAACTTTGCCTTCTTCACTGTCTCCTCACCAGCAGAAATAGAGTAACTGGCATACATTAGGCATGTAATACAGAAATGTGGTCCTAATGAATGAAATTCTGTTTCAATTAAGGACAATTATCTAAAGACAAAATATTACAATGTGTGTGAGAGCAGTTTGCAATATCTGGTTCAGTGTTCAAACAGATACACTGAGAGGAACCAGCGGCCTTTGGTTTTAGAATAATTCCCATAAATTATATTCACAATCCACATCACATAATAAATTATTCTTTTCTCAAGTGAATCAATAAAAGCCTTTGAAGAATTTATTACACTACACATTACTATGGCCTTATAAAGGGCTTTTAAAGTATGGACTAATGCTTCAATATTTCCATGAATTAGTAAGTTACATTCAGTGCTCCCACTACACAGATAAATAGCAACATGTTGATGAAGATCTTGGGAGTCAAAGTTAACAAAGATTAGATTTTATGTATGGGGTTACTAATTCTCCTTTTTGGTTGTGGAATCCCAGAATGAAAAACAATGTGACCGTCTTTATCTTGCGTATCTGTTTCCATGCTCCTATGAGAGAGATTAAAAAAATAGATTTATATCATTTATTTAGGTAATCAAACTTTTAGCAGATGTGTATGGGTTAATCCTCTTCATTGATGATACAGTAAAATAATAGGGTACTTCAGGTTTATGATGGGACTGAAAAAAAAAGTCTGAAATCTCAGCTGAATCATAAAAATAGGGAAGCTACCATTTGGGGTTGTATGTATGTTTCTTATAATCAAATTCTTTGAAAAATAATGCTGAATATATGTTAAATATAATCGCATGTATTTAAATATTCTATTACAGAGACCTCATCATTGTATAGGTAAAAACCTATCTCGTGTCTGAGCGTATTTTTACATGTTTTTTTATGAGGCAGGGAGTAAGTGCAGAGACACAGGGGTGGCATGAAAGAATACAATGGCCTACAATGGAGAACGGTTTGTTTATTTTAATTAGGTGGTGGGGAGAGTTATTTTATTTTAAATTTAATAAGGAGTTAGGAGGTTGTTTTGAAATTTATCCTTACCCCACCCCCCAGATCATTAGTCTTCATTTTTCTTTACAAAACCACACAGGTTTGAAGCTCATAAATTATATTTTCTCTCAGATTTATTGTAAAATGCTTTTTTTAATCCTAAAGAGAAAAGTAAGGTGATATGCGTTTTAAATAAAATAAAAATTTGTCTTTAGGCTAACTTGCAGGTTAGTAATTCAGGAGACTATAAAAAGACATAGCTGCGGTTTACATGAGCAAACGAATCTGCTTCCTGAGTGGATATGCAACTGTTCGAACTGTAGCTCAGTGTATTAAATAATGTTTGGAAAAGGCCCCCTGGTTATTTGCAAACCATGTTTAGATTTAAACTTAATATTTTGAGCCCAAGAGAAGGGGATCACCATAAACTGGTCTCATCTGTCACACAGACAATACACAAGAGGATTCTGGTAGGATAGGATTTGGAACTGGCTGCCAAAGGTGATAAGAACTAAAGCAGATTTGGAGAAATTTAAATATGGCTCAATTTAACATTTAAAGTCATTAGTGAAGTGCAAACGTCACTGATAGGCTATAAAAATAGAGACGAAGTTTCTGAATACTTTATGTGGTTTGCTGTAGGTAACTTCTGAAAGAAGCTGGTACTACATTTTTATATGTAGTACTACAAATTTGCAAATAGCAATACCAGTACAAATGGGATTTTGCCAATGTTTTGACTTCTAAAAATCCCAATTAAGATAACTAATTAAATAAGAGTATCCTATCTCAAGCACATCTGTAGTAGTGACTTGAGTCATTGGCACAAGAGAATATATATGGTAACTCAAAGTAATATTAGACCCGAGGTAAGAAATATTAACCAAAATCCAACAAATACGATTAAATACATAATCAGATGCCAGCGTGAGATGTAATAAATCATGATACTTTTTAATATTTTAATATAAGTATATGCTGCATTTACACGAACCCAAGGCAAAGGCATTGATGTGAGTTCATTCTGAGTTATTTGAATCACAGAATCTTAGAGTTAAGAATTGCCACCAGGGATCACCTAATCTAATATCCTGGCTGTTTTAAGAGATAGATTGTTGCCAATTCTTTTCTTGCAGTTCTGTTGGGATTAAGACTCAAGAAATCGGCATATTTATTGCTTTATCATCCTTATGGCTTCAAATAACTCATTATTTCCAAATCACACTTTTCTTAAATTTGTTAACCAGTTTAAAAAATGAATAGGCACTGGGGGCCTGTGTGGCTCAGTCAGTTAAGCATCTGCCTTTGGCTCAGGTCATGATCTCAGGGTCTTGGGATCAAGTCCCACATCGGGCTCTCTGCTCAGCGGGGAGTCTGCTTCTCTCTCTCCCTCTCCTTCCCCCAAATAAAGAAAATCTTAACAAACATGAATATGAACTTTCAGTAATAAGTGTCACTATGGAGGTATTTCAATGACCAGGAGAATAAATATAACTCCAGGAAAAGAAAATGAAAGAAAAAAAAATCCCTTCACTCTGGAACTTAAGCATCAAACAGCTCTTAATTTGCACACACTAGATTTAGGTATGTTAATAAAAATTTCATGTATGGCAAAAGGGAATAGAAAAATAATGTAGCCTAATAATAGCTAATATTTATTAAAACAATATTCCAGACACTGTTTTATGCTCCTTAGATAAACTCATTTCACCTTTAGAAACCCCTAGGAGAAAGACACTTCTACTTCCTATTGGTGAAGATATTGTAGTCCAGAGATTTAAATTGTTCAAATCACCACTGTAGCAAGCAGTAGAGCCAAGATTCTAATCCAGTGTCTGAGTCCAGAGCTCCTGCCTTGACCACCTAATCTGCCTCTAACATACCACCCTCAAGGGGTCTGGGAAGAAATCAGTTAGGTTGTCTCTATTAAATCCACAGGGAAAAGCCTCCTGTATAATGAATGTTCCAAAAATATTAATTTATAAAATTGATAATGATGTGATGATTAGAGCTTGTGATCCCGTGCACATTCTATTTTTAGAAAGTGTGACTTATAAACACAGATCTCAGGAGTATATATTTGGCAATATGTTTGGCCACATTTGGCAATACATTTTGGTTCAATTTTTTTTTCTTCCATCACTGTAAGACTCTCATATATTAATAAATCAGCATTTACGGAGCATCTATATTATGTGTAAAGTATTCCCACACAAAATGCTTTGCCTTAAAGAAACTTATATTTGACTCGATAAGTCAGAGTATTCTACTTGCATAAAAGATCGAGTACTTCAAAATCAACATAAAACAATTGCAAATTAATTTAGTGCCAACTGCAGATATGTAATAATTCACATTGTATTGCTTGCCTGAATACATAGAACTCACATTTGCATGATGCTTTAGTCTCCAAAATACCCTCACATTCATAATCTCATTTGATCCCTAACCATCTTTAGCTCCTTAAATCTCTGTTGAATTGTAGACACACATTTTCAACTGCTTCTAGACATCTCTACTTGAAAACTTCACATGCTACTACCTCTCAATCTTTCCAGAATCAGGTGGCTTACTTCCCTGTTGAGACTCAGCCCTTTTTCCTTTACTTTCTGTCTCCTTAATTGCAAAATGATGGGTTGACAGCACTTTACTATGACCTTATAAAGTTTACGTACGTATTCCATTTTGTTTGGAAGACCAGTAATATCTTTAATATGCCTCTGTGTCCTCACACCTAGTCAAGTGTCTAGCCCATAGTAGATACTTGAAATTTACTGGTAAAATAAACACATCCTAATTTTATAGAAGACACGGAGGAAAATTAACTAGTGTGTGGAAACAAAGTGATTTAAAACCGAACAGAGAAAGTAAGGACAAGAGCAGAGTATCAGTTTTACCCTGAAGATGTATCTGAAACACAAGCCAATATAGGACATATTCTCCATCTCTGCCACACCTTCTCCATTTTGCCAAGATGCCCAATGGGTAGCTCAGGGTCCTTATAGAGAAATAAAAGTACAGCTACTTTTTAATACTTCAAGATTGCTGTTCTAAATGGAAAGAGAAATAGTCAAGTAACCCATCTTCCAGTATTTACCCACATCTCTACTTAAAAATATGGTACTGGATTATTGGTTATAAGCACCACAGAAGATACCCCTCAGTAAGTTTTGAGTAAAACACTGACATTTACTTTGGCATTGACCCTGCAACATTTTATAGAGAATGTCAAATTCCTGTCTTGCTAAAGGCAGATCAGGGGAATTTTTCCTGAAACTCTTTGCTGAGCTTTATTTCCAAATGGGAATATGAATTACACTTAAGAGTTTCTATAACTAGGTTTAATCCCTCACTGGAGGGCTGTGTGTGTGTGTGTGTGTGTGTGTGTGTGTGTGTGTGTGTGTTTCCACCACGAGCCGGGGATCTATTATTCCCTCCCCTAATGAGGCAGATTTCATCCTGTCCTGGGTTGCATACAAAACAGAAGCATTGGCATAAAACTTTCCATAGCTCTATCCACATTTTGATGAGAGAAGATGTATTTCTAGGTAATAAAGGTTTTCCTAACAAAGAGCAAACCTGATGTCCTGTTTCAATGTACTTTCTGGATGTTTTAGAAGACCCCAGTGTCTCCCTAGAAAGCTCACAAAATCTTTCCAACTTTTGGCTTCGTGCCCATAATCTGCAACTTGGGCTTTTGAGCTGTTCTATCAAGTGATATACACTGACCTTTGGGACTGAAAAACAAAAATAGGGGCGCCTGGGTGGCTCAGTCGTTAAGCGTCTGCCTTTGGCTCAGGGCGTGATCCCGGAGTCCTGGGATCGAGCCCCACATTGGGCTCCTCCGCTGGGAGTCTGCTTCTTCCTCTCCTACTCTCCCTGCTTGTATTCCCTCTCTCGCTGGCTGTCTCTCTCTCTGTCAAATAAATAAATAAAATCTTTAAAAAAAATTAGCTTAAATCCCATTCCATATACATGGGAACTTTGTGCCATTACTAATATCTCTGAGCATTCTGGTGGAGAGGGTTATCTCCTATTTTTCCAGGTATATTCTTACTCTGTTTATCTGCTGAAATACTGTAGTTATAGATCAACCAGTCCTAGAGAATGTTTTATGCTGGGTTTTTTTTTTTTTTTTTTTCATTCTTTGTCCTGAACTAGAATATGGTTACTTAATTTCTTCCCTAAATATCATTCATACAAAAAATGTGTGTATCTAGGGGCGCCTGGGTGGCTCAGTTGGTTAAGCATCTGCCTTCGGCTCAGGTCATGATCCCAGGGTCCTGGGTTTGAGCCCCACATCGGGCTCCCTGCTCAGTGGGGAGCCTGCCTCTCCCTCTCCCTCTGCCTGCTGCTCCCCTGTTTGTGTTCTCTCTCTCCCTCTTTCTCTCTGCCAAATAAATAAATAAAATCTTAAAAAAAAAGTGTGTATCTCACATACAAAGACTTGAGGTGATAGAATTTAGAGCATAGTAGTAACTAGCATAAAAGTATATACTGAATATTAGATAATCTCTTTCATAAAGCTGTGTCTTGTTTCCAGTAAGCCTCTGGACATTGCTACCTTTCTGTTTCTCAGAATATGTGATGGTTAATTTTATGTGCCAACATGGCTGGTGCTGTTTTTTGGTCAAACACTAGTCCACATGTAGCTGTGATGGTATTTTGTAAATATGGTTAACATTTATACAAAATCTGTTGATTTTTTGGAGTGCCTGGATGGCTCAGTCGATTAAGCATCTGCCTTGGCCAGGTCATGATCCCAGGGTTCTGGGATGGAGCCCTGTGTTAGGCTTTCTGCTCAGCAGGAAGTTGGCTTCTCCCTCTTCTGTCCCTCCACCCTTGACAACTTTTCATTTAAATAATATTTTTACCTCTATGACAGATATTACATATAGCTTCCTACAAACATTTTTATAAGGCAACTAAGCCCAGTATTTTGTCCTGCCCTAGTCCTATTCCTTTTTTGTCACTTCTTCAAAACAAGATTGTTACAATTAAAAAAAAAATCCTATATTTTTTAAAAAAGCATAGGTTTTGGAATTAGGACTGAAAATGTAATTCTCTCATTTGAAATCTTGGTAATATTCCTTAACCTCTATATACTTTTATCCTGCATTAGCCAAATGGGGATAATAATGCTTCATTTGCCAAATGAGGATAATAATGCTGGGCTTATAGAATTTTTCGGAGCATTAGGTAAATAACATAAAGTATCTTGCCTGTTTTCTAACACTAAGTAAATACTTAACAGATTTCTGTTGTTTTAAGAAAAGATTGCAATATGGGGTGTGAGTTCTAGAAAAAGATTTTTCTTTCCTGGGTACAATTTTTTTAATTATGAAAATTTTATACATAGGCAAAGTAAACAGAATAGTATAATGAAACACTGTATCCCTCACATAGCTTCCACAGTTACCAACATTCTGTCTTTCTTGTTTTATTTCTACCTCTCTGCACTTACTCTCCACCAAACACATGCTGGTGGTGATGGTGATGGTGGTGATGACAGATGGTGGTGATCTGAGTAAAATTTATATCCTTTGCAATGCACAAGTCGTAGCTGTACAATTTTGACACATGGACAAACCCATATGATCCATACCCCTGCTTTGATGTAGAACATTTCCCAGAGTTCTTTCCTGTCTCTTATTAACCAGTCTCTATTCTTTACACCCTATGTATCCAGCCTCATAACTACTATTCTCTTTCTCACATTCTTTTTTAAAACTTGGACTACTTTGCCTGTTCTAGAATTTCCTGTATGAACGTTCATGTACAAGTTACTTTTTAGCCAACTTGACCATTCATATCTCTTTCTTTGTGGAATGCCTTCTCAAATTTTTTGCCTATTTTTTTAAAAATAATGTTATTGGTCTTTTAAAATTGAGTATTAAGAATTCTTTACATAATTTCAATCTAGGCCCTTTTTAAAATATACATATTATGGATATTTTATCCCTGTACCTTGCCTATTTGTATCCATAATGACTTCTTTGAGCAGGATATTTCAATTTTGATGGAATATATTTTATATTCTTTTTCTGTGGTAAGAACATTTAACACGAGATCTACCCTCTTAAAAATTTTAAGTATACAACATAATATTATTAACTGTAGGCACTATGGTTCACAGCAGATCTCTAGAATTTATTTATCTTGGATAAGTAAAACTTTACATCCATTGGATACCAATTTCCCATTTCACCTTTCCCTCAGCCCCTGTGAAGCACCATTCTACTCTCTCCTTCTGTGGGTTTAATTATTTTAAATACCTTGTGTGAGTGAATTCCTTCAGTATTTGTTCTTTTGTGACTTATTAAACTTAGTATAATGTCCTTAAAGTTCCATCCATGTTGTTGCCCATTATAGGATTCCATTCTCTCTTTAAGGCTGAATAGTATCCACTATATTTATATACCACATTTACTTTTTTCATCCTTTGATGAACATTTAGATTTGTTGCACATCTTGGCTATCGTCAATAGCGTTACAATGAACATGGGAATGCTAATACCTCTTTGAGATCCAAATTTCAGTCGTTGGCTAAACACACAGAAGTGTGATTGCTGGATCATATGGTAGTTCTATTTTTATTTTTTTGAGCAACCTCTAAATTATTTTCCATATTGGCTGTGCCATTTTGCATTTTGCATTCCCACCAACAATGTACAAGCATTCCAGTGTCTGTACATCCTTACCAACACTTGTCTTTCTTTCTTTCTTTTTTTTTTTTTTCTTGGTAACTGCCATTCCTAATAGATGGGAGATGATACCTCATCGTGGTTTTGATTTGTATTTCCCCGATGATTAGTGAGCTTGAACATCTCTTCCGATACCGGCTGGCCACTTCTGGGTCTTCTTTAAAGAAATGTCGGAGTCCTTCGCCCATTTTTTAATCACTGTTGTTTGTTTCTGCTATTGAGTATTGAGTTGTAGGGATTTCTTAGGTACTTTGGAAATTAACCCTTTATCAGTTACCAGAGTTTTTCACTCGGTCTCCACTGGACCTGTAGAAGGGATTGCAGTATGTGCTTATGTGCTAATTCAAACCATCATCTTTGCTTTTAGTAGACTTCAGCCTTCTAGGATATGCCAAGGCCTCTCAGTGCATCAAGACAGGTGACACAGAAGCTAGTCAGTCCCTCAAGCAGTCCTCAGATAAGTTAGAACATTTGACCTGTGTCATCCAACTCTTTCCTCTCCCGAGAAAGAGAAGGTGAACTGGGTGTTTTTATCCCAATTGTATGATACGTGGTTGGGATTGTGACGAGAGGGTGTCTGAAATTTACCAACCAATTTTGTGTGGCTGGTTCTGCACTTCGGCACAGAATCTTCTCAACTTGTTTCTGGATTTCTCACAGAGGGAATTGATTTGTGTATGGTGAATCAATGTCTCCATGGGGAGGAGGACATTCCAAGCATTACTCTTACACCATTTTGCTGACATCAGCCTATCCAACTCTTTCTCTTTATGGTCATTGCTTTTTGTGTCCTAAGAAGTCTTTGCCTACCCTCAGATTGCAAAGAAATTCTATGCTTTTTGCTAAAATCGGTTTGGCTTTAGATTTTATACTTAAATTTATGATATAGCTCACATAAATTTTTGATTGTCGTGTTGAAGTAGGTTTAGATGTTTGTTTTTTCTTCTAGGTATCCAGTTGTAGTAGCTTCATTATTGCAAAAGTTTCTTCTCTAAATTGATTGTTCACCACTTTGAAAATAAAGTGACTATACATCAGACAACTTTTGATTGATATTTTTTGGTCTATCCTACCCCACACTGTCTTAATTATGGTCTTGGGGGTAGGTCATTAAATCAGTGTATTAGTTTTCTGTTGCTGCATAGCAAATTATCACAGACTTAGCCATTTAAAACAACAGCCATGATTCTGTCATAGGTTAGAAGGTTAGAAGTGCAGGTACTTCATGGATGGGTTCTCTACTCAGGTTCCCACAAGCTGAAATCAAAGGATCAGTTGGCTGTATTCTCATCTGGAGCTTGGATCCTCTTCCAAGTTTACTGAGTTTGTTGGCAGATTTCAGTTGCTCATTTTCTTAGAGAGGATTCATTTTCTTGCTTGCTTTCAGGGACCAATCTCTATTCCTAGATGCTACCCACATTCCTTGCCATAGGCCCTTCCATCTTCAAAGCTAGCAATGGAAATTTCCCTTTATTTGAATTCTCTTATGTTTCAAATATCTGATCTCTTCTGTCTCTGACTTCTACACTTAGATTTATAGGACTCATGTCTGTAGGACAGAACCACTCAGATAATCTCTCTTTCCATAAAGCCAACTGTACCATATGATATATTTTACTAGAGTAAAATCCATATGTCAGGAGGAGGCAATCTTGGGGGCCATTTTAGACTTCTGCCTAACAGAGGTATTGGAAGTCCTTCCTGAAGATTTGTCCTTTTTTTTTTTTTAAATTATTTTGACTATTCTAGGACCTTTGCATTTTCATAAATGTTTTAGAAACAGCTTGTTGATTTCTATGCAATGAAAAACTGATAAGCTGATATTGTCCAATTGAGACTATAGATCAGCTTGGGGAGACTTGATATCTGAATGTTTAGTTTTCCGATTTGTGAACTTGACATACAGATGTTGCAGCAATTTTTTTTTTTTTTTTGGTTTTCAGTGTAGACATTTTAAATGACTTTTATTAATTTTATTCCTAAATATTAGCTTCTCTTATAACATTTTTCAATATTCTACTGCTAGTAGTTAAAAATAGATTTCTGTATATTATAGTTTTTGGAGAGATTGCTATTCTCTTTTGTTATTTTTAGGAGCATTATTTGGTTCTTTAGGAATTTATACATAATTCTGTTGTCTGTAAATAAGGACAACTGCACATTTTCCTTTAAAATTTTAATGTCTTATTTATTTTAGAAAGTCATTGTCATTTGTATTGTTCTCCATATTTAATTTGTGTGTGTGTGTATGTATATATATAGATATATATGTTTTTACCTTGCTACTTTAAAGATCATCATTTATCTTTGGATTTTAGCAGTAGAGATATGATTTACTTAGATACGATTTTCTGTTTATCCTGTTCGGATTTTGTTCTGTGTTTAGATACAATACTTGATGCTTTCCCAAATTTGGGATAATTTTAACAATTATGTTTTTTCTCTTCCTATTTCCTCCTTTCTTACTAAGCACTCTGTTTGCACAGATATTAAATAGTAGTTATTGTCTCACAGATCCCACTAATTCTATTCATTTTCTCTACTTATTATTATTATTTTTTAATCTCCATTCTTAAGACTGAATAATTGCTTCTGATAGATTTTCAAATGCACTCTTTTGGCTCTTTCTAATCTTCTATTAAGCCCATAGAGTAACTTTTAAAATTTTTCAGGTATTGTATTTTCTAGTTCTAGAATTTTTTTTTTCTCTGAGGTATAACATATTAGTTTCTGGTGTACAACATAATGTTTCAGTATTTGTATATGTAGCAAAATGATCACCACAATAAGTCTAGTTAACATCCATCACCATTGTTACAATTTTTTTTCTTGTGATGAGAACTTTTAAGATCGACTCTTCTAGCAACTTTCAAATATACAGTACAGTAATAACTAAAGGATTTCTGTTTTCTTTTTTATGATTTTTATTTTTCTGGGGTGATTCTCCTTATTCGTTGTATATAATTTTCCTTTGAGTTTGTGGCACGTTTATCACAACTGCTTTGTAATCTTTGCTAGTTGCAGTATGCAGGGCCTCGTAGGGAGATAGTCTATTGACTCTTTGTAAAGGATGTGGCTATTATTCTTTTTTCTTATTTCTTTTTTGGGGGGCATATCTAATGTCTAATTCTAGACCTCATGAATGAATCATTGTAGAGCCTCTGGATTCTGTTATGTTTCTTTGAAGAAATGCTTCTCTACCATGTTAACTTGCCTGGACTCAAACTCTATAATCGTTCTCCCCTGAATATGCAACAGCTTAAATCAATACTAATTTATTGTAGCTTTCATTGATGCTTTAATTTTTTTTTTTTTTTTGGCCATGACCTTGAGATCTTTATTATGAAAAAATAGTTTTAGTGACCTGACCAAGATTTGTGTAGATTTTACATGCAGATGTTGAGGCTTATCCCTTCTGCTGATTTCTTCCTTCCTGGATTTACTCCTACCTTTCCGGCTTTTCTGCCATTCCAACCTCTCTTTTATGACTCCTCAGCTCATTAAGGCTGCAGTCTTCCACTTTTGGAGTCAAGTGACAAACGGCTGAAAACTCTCACATCTTCCAGTTGCCGATTATCTTTCAATAGTCAAATCCTTTCCAGGTTCTGAATGTTTTTAGTCAGTCTCTGGTGCCATCTGATAAGTATCTTTTAATTTGTTCAGATTTTATAAAGCAGGATGAGGGTCACTCTGACTAACCTACTTAAACATAACGGGAAGCAGGAAGCTTATATGAAGTGTTTTTGAAAGCTATTTCACAAAATGACCTCAAAAAGCAAATATTTTACTGCCATTTTATACATAAAACTAAGGCTTAGAAATACTACAGTAGGTTTCTTTAATGTTGCTACACTGGGTAATTCAAAGAGTGCAATAGACCAAAAAACTTGGATTCAGGATGTAAAGCTGGAAAGAGAGGGTGACTTGCTCAGAACATGGCTGTCACATAACCCAAGTGCAAGTGTCTGTAGTCCCTAGTGCCTCCGCTTTTTCAGATAAGTGGCCAAGCCTGCAAAAATGTGCTTTCGTTTCATTCAGGCAGAAGTGAGCTCTTTTTTTTGGTTAAAACATTCACAAAGTTTGTTAGGAAGGAAAGTGATGTTCATCTACTCCCAGGTTATGGGATAGGCTCTCCCAGGATCCGAATGGAAGTTGAGGATCCCAAGAATCTGGGGTTGCCACCAGGGGAAATGTGTCAGGGAAACAGTCACTGTGTCAACATTTGAGTATCACTGCATGGTACCCAGAATGTGGTAGGTCTGGGAATGAAGAAATAGATTCTGCACACTCCCAAAGTATGTGTAATCTAGTGAGGATAGGCAGACACATAAATAAGTGGTTACTATACAGTGTGATGAATGCTGTAGGGGACTGTTAGCTGGGTGCTATGTGAGAACAGAAAATGGACATCTCACCTAGGATATGTGGCCAATAAAGGATTTGCAGTGATATCTGTACTGTGTCTTGAAGGAAGTAGGAGATATTTTGTGTGATAAAATAGGAAATGCAACATTCTAAATTGTGGAAGAGTCCTGTGGGAAGGTTTAGAGGTTGAAAACCTCTGGAGAATGGAAAGAATTTCTGGATAGTAGAAGATAATGCAGGAAGAGGGTAGTGATAAGAGATAAGGAAGTAGAGACCTTAGAGGGCTTGTCATGCCAAACTAAGGAGTTTGAACTTTTCTTAAGAATCCTGTGGATTTATCAAAGTGACTTGATCGGATTTGACTTTTATAAAGATCACTCTGCTTGCTGAGTAGGGCATAGATTAGAGGGTGAAAAGATTGCAGAAAAGGAGATTGGTTTATAGGTGTTTTCAGTAATTTAGGCAAGCAATGATGGGAACTGGTCTCAGTTAAGTTGTGTTGGGACTGGATTGGAGACGGATTTTGGAGAGATGGCATACAAATCAGATGTGTGGAAGCTCAGGGAGAGAGAGGAGACAAAGTATTCAAACAAGGCAATGGGAGGAATGAAATTAACTATATTGCTCAACTTAAGCTTTGCATTTAAATTATCTTTTATATGAAAAATTGAATCTCTTTAGTTTTCTTCATCCCTAGCTACTATACACTGACAGTACCTGACCACTTATTTGTGTTCTGTTCTGAGAATTCTGTATATGAGTATACACGTGTGCTTGTGTGTACACATACATACATACATATGTGCAAAGTATTGTGGTAAGTGTGATAGATTCAGCAGTAGGAGTTACAAACTAGAATTTGGCTCCAGTATAGCGTGCAGTTATTACAGCAAACACTTTTGAGAAATACAAAGCAAACACAAAATTTAAATAATTGAATACCAAGGAAATGTATGCAAGGAAGAATTAGTGCACACTGTTTTGCTGATCCTTTGTAAAGCAGACTCAGTGGAATGGGTAAGGAAATGGAAGCATAGAGAGGCAAATCCTAGTCCAAGTTTTGCTGATGCTAAGTTGTGTAATATTAAGCAGGTGACATTAATTTATAGAGCCTCTACCCATGAAGTAATGACATTAGACTAGATAGTTTTTTTAAGGCTAATTCCTGCTTTAAAAGTTCCTGTAAGGTTTTCCTGAATAAATGGATTTACCGGTGCCACCATCAACCTAAATACCAGAAAAGGGGGAGAGATTTCTGGCATTAACACGTACAAAAATCATCATTACATGTCATTATAAAAATATTATATATAATTATATACAAAATGAACATAATTTAGATAAAGAAGGGTTTTCATAGTTAAGCCTGAATTACAGAACAACCTTTTAGTACACATTGATCTGTCCATCCATTCTTTAGCATTCATTGAGAACTATTTTAGAAGGTAATTTGAAGCACTCAATTTTAAGTTTAAAAATTCTTGCATTCTTGACTTTAAACAATAACAGACATGAGCACACGAAGCCTACATAAATTAGAAACATATGTCAAGTGACAACAAAATTCAGATAAATAATGTACTCATTAAATGACATAAATAGTAATACTGTATATGACCTCTTGCATAATTTTATGAGGGGAAAATCAATAATATATAATCAAATATAGAGTACTATATTTAGGTAATTTTATTAGCTTTCAAAATCTGAAATCTTAGTCCTACATCCATGTACACAGGCATAGGATTAAATTAGATGCAAACATATGTGCTATACCCATAACATATAGAAATTATTCACCATAATTCACATTGAAACAGGAAAAAAATAGACATTTACAGAAAAGCTTAAAAAAAACCACTTCAAGCTATATAACAGATTGATGGCAGTGGAATTTCAATTAAGAAAGTAGAAATTTGGGGAGCCTGGGTGGCTTAGTCGTTAAGCATCTCCCTTCAGCTCAGGAAGTGATCCCGGGGTCCTGGGATCAAGTCCTGCATTGGGCTCCCTGCTCCGCTAGGAAGCCTGCTTCTTCCTCTCCCTCTCCCCCTGCTTGTGTTCCTTCTCTCGCTGGCTGTCTCTCTCTCTCTGTCAAATAATAAATAAAATCTTCAAAAAAAAAAAAAAAAGAAATTTGGGTCCTAGTTCAGTATCTTACTAGTTTAGATAACCTTTGACAAATCACTTCATCTTTATGGTCTTATTTCCACCTGTAAAATGAGGATAATGATATCTATTTCTAGTAAAGATTTAATTATATAATTTACAGAAAATGTTGTATTGCAGAACTCTTTATTGCAATTAAAAGAAAACCCATTCAAATTGACTTAAAATTTATAATTTCAAATAAATAGAAGGTACAATAAGGATAACTGATTCTGGTAGACTCAGTTCAATCTATACAACCTAGAATCTGTCTTTGATCTCATGCTTTTTTTTTTTTTTTTTCTTCTCTTTCTTCCTCTTTTGCCTTCATTCTCTGTCAGTCTCTCTCCATGAGGTGGCAGAAGATAATATCCATGACCAGTTCTGGACTTGATTTTTATAGCTCACAATCCTAATGAAAATAAATTTCTATTTTCCCCAATCGTTTCAGCAGATTCTTGAAGCTAATTTGATTGTTTGAGCAAGGGCTAAATACCAATTACTGGCTCATGTGATTGGTTGCACAGATAGATTCATGTGTTGAGAATGAGTGGGAGTGGTCTGTTGGTAATAATACACTTTGTAGACTTTCTTCCTATTACAGGGAGTATAATTAATCAGTTTCTTCAGCTGTTATGCTTTGAAACCCATCGCTGAATTTGCACAAAGGCTCTACCTCTCATGGGCTGCCCCTGGTCAGTGACTGAATGTGGTAGGGATACCAAGACAAATCCATGTCTCTTACATTGGCTGTGGATGGTGCAGGGACTCTCCCACAGCTTTGTTGAATCTGCCATTATATAACCGACTATGACACTTGTACTCTACATGTTTTCCCTCTTCACTCTGTGTTCAGACTTGCATAGCAATCCAATGACTCATTCAGTCATTCCTTACTCTTATTATTTGCTTTCACACAGGTATTTCCCCTAATAAAATCTTACACACTTACTTCTGTTTTGGCATCTGTTTCTCAGAGTAGCCAGACTTACATAGATGGTTACAGAATGGAAAAGAGTGGGGTTCCATTTCATGCTTAAGTAGTATATATTCTGGGAAGACAAATCAATACATGTATTGCCGATAAGTGTACTCTAATCTGTATACTAGCCAATGATAAAGATTTTCATTTTTGAGTTTTACTCTATATATTTACATAAGAGTAAACCAATTGAAAATTCTGATCAGAAGTATGTGGAGGGACGCCTCAGTGGCTCAGTTGGTTAAGCGTCTGCCTCCAGCTCAGGTCATGATCCCGGAGTCCTGGGATCAAGTCCTGCATCAGGCTTCTTGCTCAGTGAGGAGCATGCTTCCCCCTCTGCCTGCTGCTCCCCCTGCTTTTGCGTGTGCACATGTTCTCTTTCTCTTTCTGTCAAATAAATAAAAATCTAAAAAAAAAAAAAAAGTATGGGAAACCAAAAATTTTAAATACTAAATTTCACACACACACAAACACACACACACATACACACACACATATTGACTGAATTAGTAGTAGAATTCAGTAGAATGATTTTAATTAGCATTTATGAATGCCTTTGTTCCACCATTGAATAAGAACTATCATCATTCCATCTCTGAATTCATCTAATATTATTGTAAATATCTTCAGTGATCAGTGAGTAGAGTAGTTCTCAAACCAGCAGGTACCTATGAGCTACCTGAGAATTTTCCATAATGCAGATCATATCTAGACCTACCAAGTCAGATTTCGCAGAGATGATACACCTCCAGGAGGTGGGGCAGCTCTGTGGTGCCCCCAGGCTGCTGTGGCCACACACAGGCCCACCCAGAATGTGCTGCTGCTGAGCTGAGGGCACCCGTCTGTAGGACACGGAGACCCTGTGGGCGTGCGGGCCACTGCTGCTGCCCCTGTCCTGGCCCAGCTTGCCTACATGCAGACTTTTAAAATAAATATATGTACAGCACTTTAAACATCTTTTCCTTAAGATTTTCTTAACTTTTTCTTTTCACTGGCTTTATTACAAAAATACAGGATCTAATATCTATAATGTACACAATATGTTATATGTTAATTGTTTATATTAGTGGTCAGGCTTCCGGTCAACAGGAGGCTATGAGTGATTAAGATCTGGGGGAGTCAAGAGCTATACATGGGGGTCAGCACCCCAACCTCCAAGATGTTCAAGGGTCAACTGTCTATCTCAAAGGGGCAAAGAAAGCATTTAAAATTGTGAGCTTCCTAAATGACCTTTTTTAAGAGGAGGTTTGAGGGCCTTATGTCAGGTTTTGGCTGGGGAAGGAAGATTCCTTTGGTAAGTTAAGTGGTCTCCGATGTTTTTCAAGGGGCTGGGTTTATCTTAGGGACAAAGCCTTGAGCTCGCAGAAAACGTGCTCCTGTTTGAACAAGTCCTTGAGTGGGGGTCAGTGATGAACAAAATCACTGGCTCTGAGAGTTGTAGTTCTTATAAGATGAGCATGAGGCCCATTTGCAAAGAGGGCTTAGAGGAGCCTGACTGGAATTTGGTAAAGGACAGAGTCTTTGTCACCTGGATTGGTTTGGGGGATCCATAATTTAAATAATTTAAATAGCTGAAGGTGGGGGGCGCCTGGGTGGTGCAGTCCTTAAGCGTCTGCCTTCGGCTCAGGGCGTGATCCCGGTGTTATGGGATGGAGCCCCACATCAGGCTCCTCCGCTATGAGCCTGCTTCTTCCTCTCCCACTCCCTCTGCTTGTGTTCCCTCTCTCGCTGGCTGTCTCTATCTCTGTCAATTAAATAAATAAAATCTTTTAAAATAAATAAATAAATAGCTGAAGGTGGATGCCTCAGTAACAAAAGTTGAATTAAATGCTAAAGTTTCCAGAATTACGCTTGACAATTAAAACATTATTAGCCTGTTAATAGTATTAAGCCTCTCAAAAGTTAATTAAAAAATATTTGCCCTGTATATGAGGCAAAGTTTACTTTAAAAGATCTGCTTCCTCTACCATTAGTAACATAATGAGAGATAGTTAAAATTAAAGAGTTAGGTAAGTAGTAAGTCACTTTAGCAAATAAATAATTCTTATGAGTTATTGATATTTAATATTTCTATATATTGTGTAGAAATTGCTTTATGGAGGAAAGACACTTACTATAATATGCCAAACTCGAATACTTCTGGAATGCCTAAAAATAAGGGCAAAGCAAATCTCTACAGTATTAATATCTCTAACCATAGAAAGGGAGGATGCTTATGAATCCATTATGTGTCCTCAAATTTGTTGAGGAAAATATTAAAATATTTTTAGATTTTTATTGAATTGATAAATAAGATATTTGTAATGCTCCCTGTTGTCATAAAAAGCAAATGTCACATGAAAAAATGTAAACATAGGTAAAGATTTATAATCAAAGATGATGCATACAGATATTTACAAAGATTTAATGTATTCCTCTTTAAAACAAAATTCCAATAATTTCACTGGAACTCCCGATCCACTTCCATCCCATTATTAAAAGTTGTGCATCTTATTATTCCATCTTTTGTCAACTTTCTACGATTTGGGATCTTCTACATGGAATTCAAGTATATTTTCATACTTTTGGGGTATGTTAGAGCTATTGGTAAATTCTAGCAAGTCTTTTCCCTTTCATGATCTTTTTACTTGTTCCTCAAACTTGGCCAATATAAACATTTAACATAATTTGGCCTATTTCTTTTGATTATTGTTTGCCAGATTATGATTAATTGGCTTTTATGAACAACTAGTTTTTTCTCCTCTTTGAGTCTGTGTGCTCAGTGGATACAACAGAGCTACTCTTCTCCTTCCCCAAATACCCCGTTCAGGAAAATACAAAGTATTATAAATTCTAATCTATCCCTCTGGCAATTTTCATTAAATTTTCTGGTAATTCCTTCTAGACATAGATTGTCCTTTTCTACATTTTTGAGCAGTATAATTTCTGTGCTTCAAAAATATTCTCAATTCCTGGTGCTCTTCTTGAAGCCTTCCATCTCTTTTAGAAAACTTCAAGTATTTCGAGGGGTATTTCAGAATTAACGAAATAGTCTCAAGTAGAGCTTTTATTCAACTAAACCATTAGTTTCTAGAGTTGTGTCTTACTCATTTTCCGGACATACATTAGGTTAGTATTTGTTAATAAATGAATAAATGAAAGAAACATATTTGAATAGTGGTCATGAAATCAAATATATAAAGTGTAATGATTCTTTAAATGTTAAAACTGATCTGAACGTAAACTTCTATTCATTCCCTACATGCCGCTCTAAACAATTTTCCTTTCTTTCTCTGTTCTCTCATTCTGCTCATAGCTACTATCCATGAGCATCCGGTTTGGTTTTTTTATTTTTTCGAGGAGATTTATGGGATTTGCAAAGCCATATTGCTTATAGAACCACATCTATTACTCATTCTAGTGTCTAATTTAGATAATAAAATTACTCATTAGAGTTATACCGAATCCCACAGTTCAGAGACCAAGCACGATTAACTTAATCATCAGAACACCTGGATTGGAGCCCCAGTTCTGAAAATTACTAGCCATGGGATTTTTGAGTAAATCCTTTAAACTCTCTGAACACTAGTTTCTAAATCTCTAAAATGGGAATAATCCTATTCCGTCTTGGATCTCCAAGTGAGGACGTGCATGCCAGTCACAGAAACAAATATCAAGTTGCCTTCTGAAACTTGGGAGTCCTCCCACAGCCACTAAATCGTATCGGTTTCCTTCTGCCCCTATCTTTCCTCATATCTCTTGCTCTCTTCCCTTTCTTCTCATCCCTATTACCTCAATTACAGTGATCCTTTATTTCAGGCCTTCTGTCATATCTTACTTGCATCACTACAATATACAACCCATATTACTCCATTTACAGAATGGTCTCCCCTACTAAAATGTTACCCTGTGTCTCACGTCCTCTAAATCCTTTAGTAACTTTGTGGGCAGTATACATTAGGGTACTCGAACCCTCAGTCTGATCTTCATTCTACCTTGCTTGCCTCCACCATAAATACTGTATGACTTTAGTACACACGGTAGAACCATACTGGGTGAATGTTGGGAATGTTTTTGCTTTCCCCACAAAAGGAAAATGAGATGACATGAAAGAAAGAGGCCTGGCAGTGCTGCCCTTTTCTCTCTTCCTGCTTCTTTCTCTGTTAAACTGATATATGGAGGCTCCACAGACCTCATATGGTCATGAGGAAAACCAAGAGAAGGCAGGGGTGTGATCTCTGATATGGGTAAATTGTTGAACCAGTGCCAGCAACCATACTACCTCTGGTACTCGTTACGTAGAAATAATAAGCTCCTGTTTGTTGCACTTTGGCATTTGAGTGTTCCTTCCAGTTTTAATTGGTAATGTTCTCTACTATCTTCGGGATACAACTCACACTTTATTGTTTAATGTTCAAAATCTTTTGTGGATATCTCTAGTATATATTTTCCAGCATCTTGAACTATGTCATCCATGCTAGAATCCTTGCATCTCTCCAGGTTCTTGAACAGACCTGTGCCTTTGAAAATTCTGGCAAATGGGCTTTCTTTCAGCAGATTGTCTTTTTTTTTCCCCAGTTTTTGTTTGTTTGTTTTTTTCCCAGGTACCACTTACTCACTTTCAAGCTTTTGATCATCTATTGTCATCTCTTTTGTTCTTTGAGAACTAGTCACACACAGAAGCCTTAGGTGAGTGTCTTTTCATAAAATACACTGAAAGGAAATGAGACAGCAAGTTGGGTGGAAAGAGAAGCTGTCCCTCAAAACAGTTGCAGCTAAGCCCTCAGGCAATCCCATGAGGAATTATGAATCTGAGATGACCCTTCGGAGTTTCCCAGATGGAAACCAGAAGGTCATACTTTTGATCCCATGTAACCTTTGGCTTAATAGTTCCATTCATCTGTCATCAAGGCAGGTAGGAGTGAGTCGGAGTGATTCTCCAGCTACCACATATCCTAGCAACTAGGAGTTGGTTGGGGGTGGTATTCAAGGCATCTGGGTGGAGCAGCAAGTTACCCATTACCCTGCTTTTCTGTGCTCCCACTGGGGGTCATGTGCTGGTCAGTGCAGAAGCTCACTTACTGGTTTCTCTTCACTCTTCATGGGTTCCTTGAAGTAAGAGGTCATTTCTCATTCTCAATACACTTTCTGATTTCAAAACAAAGCCAGGTGTGTGGAAAGCATGTCAATTGAATGAAAATATTGTCTTATAGAAGTACATAGGATTACTATTTTGTGGAAGAAATTTTAATGTTTTTTTAAAGATGAAAGAAGAATAAATAACAATGGTGAATAAAGATGAAATAGTTCTCAGTATTATCTTCAAATGTGAAGTAAATATCATTTTCATAAAAATAATGAAAGGTACAACAGATACCTTTCATGCATACATCATCAATATGGTTAAAAGAGATTATTAGTACTTTGTTATGTGGTAACTATGATTTTAGGGAAGCAATTTCATCATACGTCTAAGATGGTAACCATCTTAAACCAAATGAAATTGCAGTATTAATGCTCTATACTTTCCCTTTTCTGTTTGGAAAATACAGTTTTAAAAGGAAATATTCTGTTAATCAGAAAAGTCCTGATATATTTGTGGATTTGATTTATTTTTATTTAATTGACATATTCATTGCTTTTTGTTCACAAACAATAAATTATCGAAGAATGGATTAAACAAATAAAGGCTTATTTCAGTCCAGTACGAGGTCACATGAAGGCACAGTAGGACTGCAGAGAAGCTCAACAGTAGGACAACACTACTGGCTGCTTTCTGTCCTGTACCTTGCCAGTCTTAACGATTTTTTTTCTTTGCCTCATGCTGCTGTAACTCCCAGTATCATGTTCACATTCAAGGTTGGAAGATGGGAGATTGAGATGTTTTTTTGCTCTTTTATGAGAAAAGTGAAGTCTGTCCCACAGCTCCCTAACATGCGTCAACCATCACTTTTACCTGGTTTCTGCTTACATGTCACTGGCTGCCTCTAGCTGTAAGGGAAACTGACAAGATGAGGGGTATTTTTTCCCAGCATTTGCGTAGAGACTTAAATAACAATGAAAGAGGGGGTTGGTGATGGGCATTGGTCTACTCAATAAACAGGATATACAATACTTGAAAAACTGCTGTTTGCAGAACTCAATTGATGAGCTTTTCTGAGGGCAGTGGAGGGAAGAGGTGGGATTAGAAAATAAGACTGAAAGTGCCTAGAAGGCTGGAATATTTTGTGTTCATCTTTACAGTCCCATTGTCTATCAGTGTGCCTTGAATTGAAGAGACACTTAATAAATGCTCGATGAGTTAATTATCAGTGATCATATCATCCTTGTAAATGTTGATTATAGATGTTATAGGCACGTATGTTCCTGATAACTTTTATATAGTCATGTTTTATATGAGAGCCTAGATACAAGTATAAAATCACTTCAACTGTAGGGTTATTGAGATTCAATTTAATGCTCCAAAGAGAAACTCAGCAGCACATATTTAAGAAAGTCGATATTTAGAACTTTAAAAAAAAAAGAATGAAATAAATGTTGAAGACTAGTAATCTGCTTTACGAATGTCATAGTATTTGTTAAAATTCCACATAAGTATTTCAGTAGTGGAGTGACAGTTCACCAAATGAATTAGAGCACCATATAATTATCCTTAAGTAATGCAAACTAAGATTCCATATGACTAGTGATAGTGGCATATAATGATAGTGTCATCTCTCCATTTAGGGTACAACATGCCATCAGAGAAGATGAGATGAATCCTAAATGGGTGGGTAATGCTCCATATTACAAATTGAACAGATTATGATATCAGGCTGATACCCAATCCATCTGGTAGCTGTGAAGGACAGAGGACGTATTGTTAGGGTGATCAGGCCAGGTGGTACTTCATTTGATATCACAGCTGTGCTAAACTTCCACTCAGAAACCTAAAACCATGTGAAACTTTCCTTGTTTGGGGTCACACCGAAAATAAAGAGCAGCAGCTGGGGTATATTCTTAATAAGTTCCGTGCGGAGATTCTTTAGTTGAAATTAAAAATAAAAACCTTTGCGATATGTCATGAGGAATAAAGATTTAAAGCCTAGGCTCTGCTGTTTGCTTTTGGATTATTATATGGTGTAATTTTTGAATTTCTGATCAATTCATTCAGTCATGCAGCGCCAACGGCAGTCGTGACATATGTAGACTCTGTTATTCAACAAAATATTGAAATGATTCATATAAAGAACGTATTTTAGTTCCTGGGATGCAGTACGCTCTTAATAAACATTAGCTATGAATTTTGTCATTTCTGAGTGTTGTGAATTTCTCATTTCTGACTCTCCTGTCCATACCCTGTTTCATCCTTAATTATTTAATTTAGCCTTTCTGAAAATAGCCGTATGTCCTGTATTTTCATATGTATGCATTTTCATATATATGACTATATATGAACATATGAAATCAAGAAACCTCTTCAGCCAGATTTGCCTTCTGATTCAGAGGAGGAATGTGGCTGCCTTTGCTTTGAAAAGGTGTACCACATTAATGGAAACTGCGGTTTATCCACAAGGTGCCTTTGTGTGACTTTTTAATTGAAGTATAATTGGTGCACAATGTTATCTTAGTTTCAGGTGTACAACATAGTGATTTGACAAGTTTATACAGTATGTTATGCTCACCACCAGTGTAGCTCCCATCAGTCACCATAGAACTCTATTAAACACCATTGACTGTATTCCCTATGCTGTACCTTTCATCCCTATGACTTACTGATTCCATACCTGGAAGCTTGTCCCCCCACCACCCTTCACCTATTTTGCCCATCCCCTACCCCATTCCCCTCTGGCAACCATCAGTTTGTTCTCTGTACTTATGGGTCTATTTCTGCTTTTCTGTTTGTTTGTTCATTTGTTTTCTCTTTAGGTTCCACATATAAGTGAAATCATATGGTATTTGTCTTTCTCTCTGATTTTTCACTTGGCAGGATACCCTCTAGCTCCATCCATGTTGTCACAAGTGGCATGATCTCATTTTTTTTAAGACTAATATCCCCTTGGGTGGGTGGGTGTGTACACACACATACCACACCTTCTTCATCCATTCACCTACTGATGGGCACTTAGGTTGCTTCCATTTTTTGGCTACTGTAAATAATACTGTAATAAACATAGGGGCACATATATCTTTTTGAGTTGGTATTTTCATTTTCTGTGGGTAAATCCCCAGTAGGGCAATTACTGGATTATATGGTATTTCTATTTTTAAATTTTAAGGAACCTTAATACTGTTTTCCACAGTGGCTGGACCAATTGTATAAATTTTTAACAGGATACTCCCTGCAGAGGTATGAAGCCTCATGGATCCCAGGCTTGAAGAGGGGTATTTGGGTTCAAGTTCAGCATCCCCTCAGCCTTGTGGAAGACTGTTTTAGATGAGGCCTAAACTGTATTTCCTTACTCGATGCTACTTGTTAATGGAATGAACTGCTTGCCTGCAGCATATATGCCAACATGAAAGCCAGAAGTCAGTGGTAAATTTCTCATAGTAAAGGAATATGGGGATTAGAAGTGCCAAATCCTTGAAACTTGAAGAGTTGGACTTGTTTATTTACATAGATGTGTTAAATATGAAGGCATGTGACGGCCACTTCCACTTCCTAAGAGAGATGTCGTCTTCAACCATATCTTATTTAATAGAGAACATCTTTTAAATTATTTTAAAGATGAAAGAGAAGAACAAGATGCCTTACAGAGTGGTATGGCCTACCCCATAATTTTTTATAAGACTTTCTTTGCACAACTTACGAGTAATCCTGAAGATTCAAAACTTGAATGTAATTCTGCTGGGCTACTTCAGAACTGGTGGCCGAGTCCAATCAAGAATCCTTATCCTCACGTGGCTTCTTGCTATGTCACTTTCCTGTTGGTGGAAAAATTCTCGTAGGATGATGAAAACAAGCAAAAAGAGCTCTTGCTCTCTCGCTCTCTCACTCTCATTCTCTCTGTGTATCTGTGTGTGTGTGTGTGTGTGTGTGTGTGTGTGTGTAAGAGAGAGATTTTGTTCTAATAAAAAGCAAATTCAAAATGCTGGTGGTATAAAAAAAATGAAGTAACTTACAAAAAAAATGTTTCTTCGTGTTAAGAAAAATTATCCAAAACTTTAAAATGAGGTGTAAGCTTGGCTGTGTATCTTTCAATGTCATACTAGCACACTGTCTAACAGGGCTTTTCAATGACTATTTATTTTATTCCTTAGGAGAGTGTGCCTTTGTTTGATGTTCTGTTGATGAGGAGCTAAATGTTGTTATATTTTATTCAAACTTGTGGATTTTGTCCGGTAGAAATGCAAATCATTTGTGGCATGTATAGAAATAGACGCATGCTTACTGTTGCCTTGTCCTTTAGGACAGTAACCAGTTTTATCTTCAACTTAGCAAACTTATTACAGCATGACTTTCCTCGTTAGCTATATACCTGTTTCTCGAGTACTCTTTGAATTGGTCTTATCATCTTGATGTTCCACATTAATAAATAAGTCTTTGGCATGTATTCATTCACTATATGTATAAGAGTCATGTTTTAAACTTTTTGAAAATTAGGCTAAGATTATAGACACTAAGACTATCCTTTGTGGGGGGAAAAAAGATGAATGCCTCTCTCTGTTGCATGATTACTTATCTTACTGTTAAACATAATATGATAAAATTTAATACATTGAATTTCACATCATCAATGCTTTATTTTTTTTAAGATTTTATTTATTTGAGAGAGAGTGAGAGAGAGAGAGAGAGTGCGCATGCGCAAGTTGTATGCAAGAGCAGAGGGCAGGGAGAGGGAGAAACAGGCTCCCAGCTGAGCAGGGAGCCTGACACAGGGCTCAATCCCAAGACTCCAGGATTGTGACCTAAGCCGAAAGCAGACGCTTAAGCAACTGAGCCACCCAGGCACTCCATTTAACTATAAAATAGTGAAATTCCATCATTTTACTAAACAGTCTTAAATCCACTAATTAGTATTTCAAATATGTGAACTATGCAAATTCTTAATATTTGAGTTCCTCCTCCCCCTCCCCCTCCGGGTTTTGAAAGTCTTCTTGAAATAAACTTTATTTCTACTCTCTATTGGATTAACTGGCAGTATGATCCCTTTACAATGTACGCAATAATGTATTTTTTAGAATTAATTTAGAGTAAACAAATCTCCACCAAACTTGTAAAGCAAGCTTGTAGTCTTCATGCTCCAAACCAGGAGAATTAAGAGGATGTTGGTCACTGGCAAGCAGCAGAATCAATTTCATTATAAAATTTGTAAAGTAACATTTCTAACTTGATTTGAATGTTAAATCCAATTGGAATATATTTTACTACACGACAAGTGATATTTTTAAAAATGAAGTTCTGAAATGTCATCTGCACTTTTATAATTCTCATGAATAGTTTTTGAAATCCTGTTCCAGTGCATGCTCCTTTTAAAAAAAAATAATAAAAGGAATTCGTTCTTTGCTAGAAAAAAAATAATAGCTCCAATAATGTCTTTTAACCTGCACTTAAAATCATTAAAAAACCCGAATCACTAATTATTGCCAGTAAGTCTTTGTTCTCTTGAGCATGTTCTGTGTGATGGTGGTATTCATAAGTTAGATAATTAACGAAGTCCTGATAATGTCAGCTCCCTACTATGTGTGAAAAATACTGAAGGAAGCCTTCTGACGAGGAGTTGGTGGCCATTGAAGGGCTTCATGAAGCAAGTGAGATATAAGCTGGACCTTGAAAGATGGGGATGATTTGAATGGACACGATGTAGAAAGAGCGCATTTTAAAGGTGGAAAAAGGGAACAAAGGCATATGCACAGGAATATGTGATTGCATTGGGGAAAAAAGTGAGCAAGAAAAATGGTTAAAATGAAATGTTTATGTCGGGCAGAATTGGCCAATACTTCACTGTTTGTGAACTCCAAATAATTGTTGGTGACTACCTGAACTTGTACTAAGAAGGGGGCTGGGATTGGACTTGGGCTGAGAAGTACAGGTGTGATTTCCCAGAACATCTGACATTAACCCAAGAACTGGGTTCCAGAGTGAGAGAGGTGGGGGTGGGGATGGACAGAGCTATGGCTTCAAGTTTACATGTTTTGGTTAGGTTTGTGTCCGGCAAACTGGCAGGTTCCATCTGTAGGGAAAGTTAAAGACAGCAGTTCTGGGATAACCTCAAACTCAGCTTCCCAAATTCTATTAGTTCTATATGTGATAATAGCAGATTATTGGCAAAACTGTTGATTCAAAGTCTATTCTGTCTTTTCAGCTTACTACAGATTTTCCTCTTGCTTTTTGAAAAGTGAGTAATTTTAAATACTGTGCATAAGACTTTTCCTCTCAAGCTCTAAGTTAGATTGTTAATGTGACAACACTGAAGTTAAGTAGAAACATCCTAAGGGCTTTTCATTTGTAGAAACAAGTATCCACAACAAGGATTGGTACCTTAAGAGATCAAAGAGAAAGTCATATCAAGAGCAGTGACTTTTATAATTCAACAAAAAATAATTGTATAAAATGATCAACCTTTTAATGGACAAATTCTGAGACTCTGACTTGAGACAGTCATAATCATATTGTAGGCCAAATTTTCCTAAAATAATTTTACATGCTTCCCTAGTAATTGAATGATCGATCCAGTAAATGTATCAAAATGACCATTTCTTAGAATGAGTTTAAATAAGCATATTTATTTAACCGGTGTCTCAGTCTCATAGGTTATCATTAGTGTTGCTAATACTGTTCATCAGATTTCAAATAAAAACACTATATATTCTCATTATAATGAATTTGAAGTGTTCTAAAGAACACGGGAAAGAAATTTCTGCCTTCTGCTTTTGCCACGGTAGAAAGCATTGGCTCTGTTTTAACTGATGAAAGGGGATAAAATGTATCAATATAAAAATTAATATCTAATTTAGATCTTTAGGTAGAAATATTTTTAGTAATTGAATTTATACTGCACGCAGAAAATGTAATGCTCATTCAAAAAATAATCTCAGCAGTTCTCACGGAACCAGGCTTACTACAGATTTGGCTTTTAAAATAATCCCTTCTCTTTGCAATTAAGAAATGTTGGGAATAAAATTTAACAGAGAATATGAAATAAATGTTCTCTAGTACTCGAATGTCACCATAGTAAGGGTGTACACACTCTCATATACACATACACACTACATACACTCCTCTACGTATTTCATCATTAAGAAATGGGCCACGCGTTGCGTATTTGTCTGCAACTTGCTTTTTACAGTTAGCAATATATCAAAGACACGTTTCAAGGTTAGTATTTGTATATCAATCTCATTAATTTTAATGACCACATACTGTTTATTTATTGATGTACCTTTATTTATTTAAACATTCCCCAAATGATAGGCATTTGCTTGTTTCTCATTCTTTGGCATGGCTATCAGTGCTGCGATGAACATTTTTCTCTGTGTGTCTTTGCGGAAACATGTAATTGGTTATCTGTAATAGGAACTAGAACGGGAATTTCTGGATCCAGCAATTACAACCAAATTTCTCTCGATGGAAAAGCCATTTTAACCAAAACTACATGACAGAGCTTATTTCCCCCACACATTTGCCAGCACTAGATATTTTTAAATTTTGCAAGTCTGGTGAAAAAATATTGCTTAAAAGGACTTTCACTGAATATTAGAAAGGTAGAAATATATATAGAAAGTATTTACCTACATTTTCTTAAACTTTTTAACAATATGTCTGTGGTCATACAGCAGTATTAAAATAGTCAGTGGGTGTATCTATGAATTCCTTCATATATTTGTAGTTTTTCCTTTTATATCTCTTAAGATCTTTTCAAAAATTATAAATATATTTCAATTTTATATTAGGTATTTAGAGCATAATTTTGTACATTTAGTTCAAATACCTCTGAGGAAAATTTCTATGTATTTTGTGTGTATTTCACAATCGGATAGTCACTGTCACAAAAGAGGTTGATCCCCAGTAAATGGTTTTTGAAATGACAACTTCATCATTTGTAAGTTCAGCAGGACATTTTCCCTCAATTCTATTCTACTCTGTTCCATTTTGTTCCATTTCACCAGTACCAAATGATTTTATGCCATGTTTTTTAACAGAGAACAAGGAAATCTTCCGCATATTCTTCTTTTTAAATAATTTTCTTGGCATTCTCATCATTTCATATTCCAGACAATTTTACCATCATTTTGTCAAACATGGAAAGTACTTTTTTAGAGTTTTGTTTGGGATTGCACTGAATTAGTAGATAATTTTGATAATCTGTTCTCTCTCTAAAATCGTATCTTTCCTTCCAAGACTGTTTCTCTTTTTATCTAGGTTTCATAGATTTCTTCATTTAGTCTTATACAACTTTAATTACTTTAAATTCTGGATATCTTGTATTTTTGTTTTGATTTTGAATTAAATTATTTTCATGTGTGTAGTTTTTTTTTTTTTTTAATAGTAGCTATAGCAGGTGGCTTACTTGTCTTAGAAGAATGCTTGTTAATGGTTTATTCTTGGCAATTGATTTTACTTCATGTTCTACCAAATTCCTTTTAAAAATAAGTTTTCTTGGGATGCCTGGTGACTCAGTCAGTTAAGTGTCTGCCTTCAGCTCAGGTCATGATCCCAGGGTCCTGGGATCAAGTCCCGCATTGGGCTCCTTGCTCAGCGGGGAGCCTGCTTCTCCCTCTGCCTGCTGCTCTCTTGTGCGCTCTCTATCTCTGTCTCTGACAAATAAATAAATACAATCTTTTAAAAAAATAAATAAGTTTTCTTCTTTGTCCCTTTATGTGTGTGCATGTGTGTACGCAGGCATCTGTGTATATGGAAAAGGCATGTGTTCATTTTTAATTTAAAATAACATTTTAATTTTATCAATGCATTTTTTTAAAGAACACTGAGTTTTGATTGAACAATTTTTAAAAACATTTATTTAAATGGTCATGTCATGTTACACATTTAAACTGTGAATCAAAACTTAATGTTGAGCAATGTTGAGCCCTCTTGTATTTGGTCATGATCTGTTAACTTCTTAGTATACTACTGTAGTTAATTTTTTAATATTTAAAAATTTTATACATATGATTATATGTGAGGTTTATTTATATTTTGTGCTTGTTATAATAATTTCTAAATCCAGTTTGATGGGGCACCCGGGTAGCTCAGTCAGTTAAGCGGCCAACTCTGTATTTCAGCTCAGGTCGTGATCTCAGGGTCATACGCTTGAGCCCTGTGTTAGGCTCCATGAGCAGTGTGGAGTCTGCTTGTCCCTCTCCCTCTGCTCTTCCCTCTGCTTGCATGCTCTAGATCTCTCTCTCTGAAGTAAATAGATAAAATCTTTAAAATCCAGTTTGATGTTAGTATTATGCTATCTTTGAAGCAAGCATTGGAAATCTTTGCTTTTTTTCCCGTACTCCTAATGAGCGTTTGATATATTTGAGTCCATTTAGTGAATTTACATTTTCCTATTACCTTCCATTTAATTTGGATTTTTCAAATTTGTACGTATTAAGCAGTATATAATATAGCTTTAATTTTATGATCAAGCCCACTTTTGTCCCATGTTTCAATTTCTGTCTTATGTCTTCATTAATTTCTTTCTTCTTATTTGAGTTAATTTGGCTATTGTCATAGTTTCTTGAATTAACAGCTTATTTTGATTCTTTTTCAGTGTTTCATGTTTCCTAAACAATGCATTTATGATTACACAGTTGCCTCTGAGAAACGTTCTGGTTGCCTTGATGGGTTTTGATGAGTTCTCTCATTTTCGGTTATTTCTAAATAGGGTATAACTTCCATTTATATTTTATCTTTGATCTAAGAGTTATTTAAGCAGTTTTTTTTTTCTTGGTTTCCAAATGTACTGTTGTTATTTTACATGCTTTCCTTTTTTGTCAACATTCATTACATTCACATTGTTTAAAGAATGTGGCCTCTATGATTTATAGGTTTCAGAATTTACTGAGGTTTTTTCCCTGTAACATGGTTAAATTCATGTTTATAATTTTTGTTGAAAAAATGTGTACACTCTCTTAGCTATATGACATAAACTAAGTTATATATTTTAAATCCTTGGTATTCTTACATCTTTCAATCTAATACTTTATTCTGGTCAGATGTTTGTTAGTCTTTCGCTATGACTGTGGATTTGTCAGTTCCCTCTAAAGTGTATATTTTTATTGTGATCCCTTCCTTCTTGGATTAGTTTTACACTTTTACACTCTTTACCTTTGGCCTTGTGCTTCGTCAGGTAGATGAAGTATACACCCCTAGTCACGTGACTTGTTTTGGCAGTGGACTGTTAGGGGGTGGGCATACACAGAAGAAGTAAAAATACTTGTATGATTTGGCTTGGAATCCTGTGCGTCTGGTCTCTGAGACCATCTTGGTCTAGATGACTGTCAGACCCATTATCAAGACACATGAAAAATAGTTGTTGAAGTTCCCTGATATTTGGGGGATTTATTTTATGCAGCATTTTTGCAGCAGAAATATGACTAAAACCAAAACTAATTATAGGATTGGGTTGCTAATCTAATGAAAACTGAAAATACCTGGCATCAGCTTTGGGTAAGTGTGACAGGCAGTGATGAAACTATTATGGAAGGACTGTGAATGCTGTGATACAATGGTGAAACATGTAAATTTATCACCACTGGTGATCTGGAAGGCAAAAAATGAACCTAATGACCTTATAGTGTTGGACAAAGAGGTTTCATGGCAAAATGTTGATGTTGTTATGAAATACATTTTAAAAAGTGTTTCAAAAAAAGCAATGGGTATAGGTGATGGCATATGGAGTTCATTGGAAACAAACGCATATTTTCCAAAACATCTAAAACTTTTTCCAGAGCTCTTTTACTATTCTGGATTAAGACTCTATGACTTTTGAAGATTGAAAAAATCACCTGCCCCCACCTTTAGCTAGGCAGAAAGCAGACTAGGAAAACCCTCTATTGGAAGGACATAGTCTCCCTTATCCTTTTCAGATGTGGCTAAGGAAGGTTGATGATAAAGGATGTTGCAAAGAGAACAGAATGGAGAGCTACACCCAGGGAAGAGAAGTAGGCCTATTAAAGGGACATCCTTTACCCCAGAGTAGGAGAATCTGGTAGTTATTGCACAGCAAGATTACTGAATTGTTATGAACTAGTTACTTTTGTTTGCCTTCCATTTTCTTCTCCTTTTAAATTTCTTGTCTTTTTAGGTTGGTCTGATCTCATCATTGGATAGTGAATATATAGAGGGCAGGTTCATACTCGTCTGTATCAAGAGGCGCCACATTTGGACTTGACTTGGATCATATGAGGTCTTGGATTTTGAGCCAGTTGTCATAATTCGATACTTTTGCAGTGTCCCAGGGCAAAGGGGGCATATTATGTGAGTGAGAGATAAGTGAATAATTATGGGGAAATGACTTACTGATCATAGTTCCATAATTTTATGGTAATTTTATCTATAGACCTAGAAAATTCCATTTGACAGCAAAGGCCATTGACCTATTAAATAAAGTACATTTGATTTTTCTTAAACCCAGCTCCTATTTCTGTGCACATTAATGTATTTGCAAATAAATGTGCAGAAATATTAGCCAAAGATAATTTTTAAATGATAAACATTAGTGAAGTGAAAGAATTTTGTTAATATTATCTTCATATAAAGAAGATGATTGCATTATAAAAACAAAAGATCACCACTTTGTTACCTGCTAATGGAGGCTGGTAACCAGACAAATTAGAGAGTAAAAGGATTTTTTTTTTAATCTAAATAATCTTGAAGATTGAGAATGGTTGTTACCATTTCACGTTATGAAAAACTACTTTCTTTAGGCCTAAAGATTATTATTTACAAAGGGTGGTGTGTACTTCCACCACTTTATTTCTTTGTCATAGTTTTCTTTCCATATAAGTACTTACTTGTGTACTGACATTTATTTAAAAGTGAATTCTCAAAGACTTGTAGAATAATCACAATGAGAAAAGTGCCGAACAATTTTACGAGGCAATAATCCAGTTCTCTTATTGCAAAACGCTCTAACCAGCCTTCAGCCTTATAGTGTATCCACGCGGGAACCAGATTATTGCCTCATAAAACAGCTCGGTGCTCCTATTATGGCTTAAATATAATTGTGTTTAAAGACCTTGTTGATTCCATTTAGCAAAATTAGTTTTTATCTTATTTCATGATAACAATGGTTTCTAATAACCTTGATGATATTTTGATATGTGCCCAATTATGTTTCCAAGAATAGTTTTTTTAAAGTAAGATTTCTACTGAAAAAAATTTCTAATCTTTCTTAGTTTATTGTTTTAATTCATGATCTTTTTTCCCTGAGATAATTTATTTAACTTAATAAGTTAATTATTTCCTGATTTTGACCCATATAAAAAAATATCAAAGCCAATTTTTCTCTTGCACATTCATCAACTATGAAAAGTTGGGTTTCAGTGATGCACATTTACCGTTACACATTCTAATGCTAGACAGTTTTGGATCTGAATCCAGGTTTTAGCACTTTTAAGATGTGTGGTCATGGTCAAGTTGCTTAATACTCTAAGCCCCAGTTTCTTCACTTAATTTAAAAATGGAGATATTGTAACAAAGATAGAGCTATCTCATAGGAAAATTAATGAGAATTAGATGGCCTTAGTGTTCAATTACTTTTCCCCCTTATGTTTATGTATATTAGTTTTATCTTATTTTTATATATAAAAAAGTATGCTAGAGTTCATACATGCATATGAAATAAAGATTGTAAATAAAGGAAAATACAAAAGAAATCTGGTCAAAAGATATTTTTGTAGCAATTAAGGATCACGGGCTACAGAACAGGAATACAAAAAATAGATCATCTTCATAGGATAAATTTCAACAATTTTTTTCTAACAAGAAAAGAGATAATTTGAGACTGAGTCAAAAATCACCACAGAGTATAGAAAGGATGATTGGATGTCTTCCAATATCCCTTAGCCAAATTGTAGATAATCTAATTCTTGAGGCCCAGGAAATTTAGTTTTCTTTAGATATTACTATTCTAAAGCATCATTTTTATTTGTGAAGGTTATTTTATTACAATATTAGCAATGGCTTTGGATTTTATGAATGACTGTTTGGATCATTTTTTCTTTCCTGTGAACTGTAAAATATTCTCTGGGCACCAACTCAGCAATTGCCTGTCCCTTTCTTTACCTGGTAATCACAACTGTTAACTCGTATGATTCAGATTTCTTTTGTACTCAAGAGTGTATTTTTCTTTTTCTTTTTTTTTTTTTTAAGATTTTTTATTTATTTATTCGACAGAGATAGAGACAGCCAGCGAGAGAGGGAACACAAGCAGGGGCAGTGGGAGAGGAAGAAGCAGGCTCATAGCGGAGGAGCCTGATGTGGGGCTCGATCCCATAACGCCAGGATCACGCCCTGAGCTGAAGGCAGACGCTTAACCGCTGTGCAACCCAGGCGCCCCAAGAGTGTATTTTTCTTAAGTCAAATTTAAATATAGAAAATCATATAAGTTCTGTTTTCCACAAGAGCCTATGTATCATTCAGGAACCAATCTTAAACATTTTCTTTTAAGTGAAAATTGTAGATTCTGCTAACTTAACAAATATTATTCACCCAATACTCAGTATGAAGTAACCATTTGAATTCTAGAAGAAACATTAATTATCAAGTTACCTTATTTATCAAAAGTATGTTGAATGCCTGGAGTGTTGTGTAGTCTAATAAATTTAGTGCAATTTATAAATACTTCAAAAAATTCCCAGCACATGGTAGGTATTAAGTTAGGAACACCAAGTATGAAAGGTCTTGCTGTTATTGTCATTTTCACTAACGTTAATATTTTAGTTATATTCAGTAACTTAGTCACTAGGTATCTATTCAGTTTAGTTTTTTCCCCAAACTTTTTAAAGAAGCAGATACTCCTGAGAGATATTTACAAAGGAAGATTATTATCTACTTCTTAATCTGGAAAGTTGGGAGAAAACAAAGATTTGTGGTCATGATTATCAATAGTGAAGCAAAGAGAGAAGAAAATAGGAAGTGGATTATCTTACCCACCACGAAACATATGGTAGTATCTCTAATCAATTTTGTACCATTTTTAGAAAATCATTTTGATTCATAAACAAAGACGAAACCAGAGGGAAATCTGTTTACTTAATAATGTTAGACATTCCTTTTAGGGCCAAGCACTGCTAAGACTCTGAGGTTTTACATGTTAACATTTTCTTGGTCCCTTGAAAAATGACATCAGTGAAATTCACAGAACTCATTGCCATCTCCTTCATTGGGGTATTGTGAAAATGCCCATTAACATTTATAGAGTGCTTTGAGCTCCTGAAAAGAAAGACATTACCTAAGAACAAAATAAATAATTTTAAAAGCAGCATTTGAATAATTTAATTGTAAATGAATCAAACACACTTATTAAACTTATGTAAATACAAGTGTGAAATTAAGCAATGGAGTACTTGGCCAAACCTGCTCTAGGTTTTATGAAATGGAAACATCTTAAACATGGTTTGATGGATTTCATAAACCTAATATGTAGACAAGTTTGCCAGTCCTTGATACTACAAATAAATATTTCATTGAGTATTCAAAAGAACTCATATTTCTAATAATCTGACAAATTCTCAAGAGAAACTCATAATGTTAAAGGGATATTTATTTCAAATAAAAAATTATTGCTTTGTCTTATTAAATGTTGATTGCAAAGATAAGTCTCATGTTCTATCCGTTCAACTGATATTTGATTACAGATAATGGTAGACTTTATTACACCTCTTAGACATGCAACAAATATCTATTAAGTTTTAGGAGTATGAATGCTGAAATTATAGGTTGGCTCAAATATCAATGGAGTTGATGTCTAGCCTTGGAACCTCAAACATAACATTTAATGGGCCTCAGAAGACTGAGGACATATATGAAAACATAGTGATTATGAAGCCTTGGCAGAATCCGTCGTTAATGAACCTATGTAGAAACTCAATTTATGTTACCAGACAATTATGCCTTTTAAGTGGAAATCATTTTTTCTTATCTACATTTACAAAAGCTGGAGTAAGACTATAAATAAAAGATAATATAGACTAGAGCAAGACTATAAATAAAAGATAAATTGCATTGTATTCTTTGCTTCTCCTCTTCACACTGCTCAAAATTATGAGTATATTTGAGAAATACAGCTTTGAAAATTCAGATTCCTGCTCTGAATTCACAAAAGTCCGTTTGATTCTAAATAATGTATGTCATTTTGACTACTTCAAAGTTGTTGGATTTTTATTCCTAAGGTCATTAAATTGTCAAGTTAGTACCTTGTCTTTGAAGGCATTCGCATAAAAGAGATGGTTCTGTAAGTAATAATTATCAGAGCTTAAGACGAAGGTGAAAAGTAAGAAAAATGATTAAGTACTAACCATGTGCCAAGCCCTATGCTTTATGGATATTATCTTATTAAATCACAGAAACCTTCTAGTGAAGATATCACTACCATTTCACAAAAAGGGAAATTAAGTCTCTGACAGTTTGAATAACTTAAGATTACAGCAAATAGGAGACATATGTAGAATTCACACCCAGGTCTGTGTTACTCCAAATCTAACGCTATTCTCCTTATATTCTACTTCCCACCATGATAATCCATTTTCCTGGCTTTTCATGGTAGTTATCACAGCTCAGAGATTGTCCTAGAAGTTATTACTTTGGCAGTAGCTGAAGAAATTGTGGATTTCTTCACAAAAACAAAACAAAACAAAAACACATTTCTTTATGTTAACCGATACTTGTTGGAAGGTGGGAGTGGTTTAATTGTTGTTTGATGGGGGTAGGTTACTTGGGCCCAATTGTTGTAGAGATTTTCCTGATTTACAGGGAGACCAAGTCTTTATATTAGGCTTGTTTATTTCTTTGGAATGTATTAGAAAAAATTAGAAAGAATGAGAGACAACACATAATAAATCCACAAAATATTTACATCCATGATATATAACACCAATAAAACAAAATAGTTCTCAGAACGGAAAAAGCCAAAAATGCAGCTTTTCTAGTAGACCTTGGAAATACATGCATGTTCATCGCACTCCATCTTCAAGATGAAATCAAAGATGAAGTCTTCCACAATACATACAACCGAGTCAGTCTTTAGGTGCAGGTGTTGTAGGGCGAAGAGCAAAGAGATACACATAAAACTGGATTGGCTAAGTCCTCTGTTCACCTGTGGGTCACTTTCACGTGAAATGTTCCCATTTAATCATCTCATTCCATTTTCTCCCCTATCGTTGAGATAAAGGGCCAAAGATGAGATTGCTTGATTAAAAGAGCTTTTTCCTTTCATTATACACAGTATATTTCATTACTTTGATAAATACTTATATGCTATTGTATTTTCTGTTTCAACAATCCAGTGAACTACATTGCATCCTCATTTTACTGAAGAGGAAATAGGCTCTGACCTTAATAGGCCTAAGGTTAATCAACTAGAGAGTGGCAGATCCTGGATTTCAGCCCTGTTAGTTTTCATTTCCGAGCTATGCTCTTGACTTCTGTGGCAATTCTAATTTAAATAAAAGTTTCTAACCTAGGATTTAATTTAAAGTGGTAAAAGCAGTGCTGCAGTCAAGCCAAATAGGAATTTAGAAGGCAATGCCAACAAAACAGTATTGTATGTCCTCTGGTGGGCATCTCTTGGAATTTGTGAAATGGTAAATAGCAGGGTAGAGTTCACAGACTCCCACAAACTGACTTTTTGTGTTATGATAGTAGTGACTATCATTATTATTTTCATTATAAGTATCATTATTCCTAAAGTAAATGAGGGAACTGAGGCCCAAAAAATTCTCATCACCCCTATGCTATAATTTGGGGCTTCAACAACTTTTATTTTCTTTGATCATGACACTGAATATTTATTACTCGATATTTATCCTAATAAATATCTCACTTCTTAATGGAAAGAGTGTTAGCTGTCCTCTTCCCTTTCCTTCTGTCTTTGTAAACAAGCAAGAAGTCAATTATCAAATGCTAGGTTATTAAGACAAATGAAAGGGAGTTAGAAGTTTCTACTAAAACTTCATCTTTCAAAGTAAGACTCTAACCTTCTTTACTCTGGTCTTTTTGTTTTATCTCGGCTATAGGTGCTAATTGAATAAAAAAGAACAAATAGATGAGCATGTATCTATATACCATTTATAGACTGTTGTATGTTGGAAAAGAGTAGACCTAGGGTGGAAATTATTTTAAAATTATCCCAGATAGTCTTCAGGTATGAATGGGGATTTCAGAAGCTATTTAAAATGTCAAAGATATCATAAATGATATACAACAGATGTTCCATTTTAAATATAAATATCCAAGGAAAATTAGAAAAATCTGTATATTAAAATATATATCTAGGCAAGAGTAAATGTTAAAAGAACAAAAAAGATTGAGAGAGAAAATTTTGGTGTTAGAGGAATCCTTGGTGTAGAACGTTAAAACGGTGGCTTGTAATATAATGGACAAACCTCAATAGGAATGATATAGTTATACCATAATAGCCAACAAAGACCTAAATGGTGTCACTTACTATTACTCAGTTGTTAGGTGGATTGGAATAAACAATCACCTTGGTTAAAGGGACATTGTACTCATTCAGAAATTGGAGATTAGCAGGAAAAACTCTTCTATTCATTCATTAGACAATGTTTGAGTGTTTCTCTGGGTCAGGTATTGTTTTAGGTGCTGGAGATATAGTAGTGAACAAAACAGATGAAAATCTTGTCCTTAAGGAAGAAGACGTATATTAAGTATGAGGCCCATGGAAAGGTGGAATTGCTATCAAAGCATATTGGTTGAATCATTTATTGGTTCTTAATAAAATGTGTCCTTAGTAATTAAATCTATTCCTCTAAAGTCAGTTATTCTCATCTTCTCTCCTCAAATCAAGTTTGTTGTTTTTTGAGATTTCTCAAGCAATAGCACGTCTGTTCTAGGTCTATTTATACTATTTAATATAATCAGTCCACATCCATAATACCTGACCTGAATCCTAGAGATCAGAACAAATGACCATTATAGAAGGAAAATAAAACCACTGAATAGTAAAGTTGCAATTATCCATAAGCCATCAATTCTCATAATTTTCTCACATTTTGAGACCATGTTTTTTGAAAAATAATAACAGGTATCATCTGCAGATTTTTGTTTTTATTTTTTGTTTTTTAAAGGCATTGAGTCTTCTGTGAAATGTTATGTTTTATGAACCTGCTTTGAATGTAGCTTTTGAAAAGGCCAACGAGAAATTCTAAACCCCTTTTTGTGATATATTCTTGTTCCCATCAGTGACCTCTTCATTGAGGAGAGAAAGAGGAAGGAAGAAAGAAAATGAGGTTTTCTCTGATGACAAGTCAATTTAAGAGAACCCTCTGATCAATGACTGTGCTTGGCTAAGGCAAGAGGTTTCTGGTTTCTTTTAAGGGAAAAAAAATGCCAACACATCATTGATAGCTTGTAGTCTTTGAAAGTGGGAATACATGTTCTCAATAAGGCATAGAAAAGTTAAGCTTGATTTTGCATAAGGACTTCATTTGCAGAGTATAAAAATATCCTCAGTTAATGGCCAGGAGAGAGGAAGTAAAGCTGAAAAGTTATATTTGAAAAAAACTCGTTAGAAAAGACATAATAATGAACTTTGTCTTACTAAACAAATGCTGACTTCAATTAATAGCTAAGCATTTTTTAAAATATGCATGATGCTATTTATTTCTTCAATGAGCCAATAGGAGTACTGACATTGAAATTACACTAAATTATGAGACTTATAAACCTGTTGCCTCTCCCGGATTTAGAAGCCACAACATGTAGGATATTTGAATATGAATTGATTATAAGACACAAAGTACTAAGAAAAGTGAATGTAATTTTTTATTTCATGCAGGAAACCAAATTGCCTGTTAGATTCAACATACGGGTGTGCAGGCACAAGTAGGGACTGTCATGTCTCTATCAGTGACAACTGCTCATAGAACTGAAATTGTTTACTCTGAGAAATTTGACTAGTGATTTCCTATATCCCTTCTCTAGCTTGTGATGAGCTCATACTTTTCTTTGTTCACAGTGTCTTACAATCAGCTAAATGAATAACAGTAATAATTTGCTTTAATATAGTACTTCTCATCAAAGTATTTTAAAGTGCTTTTGCAAAGAATTAAACCGTACAGGATCCAGTAATGCATATGCTGTGTTGTTATTCACATTGTAAAGTGAAGATATAAAGAGCTTAAGTGGCTCTTCCCAGATCTATGGAAAAATCAGTCAAAGATTCATGAATTAATTGTAGGAATCCTGGCTCCTACTTCATTGATCCAAAGCTGGACCTCATATTTATTAGATAGACATATTTGTCTTTAAAGGCTAACCAGAAGCATGCATTTCTTACAGCTCTAATTTTCTCAGCTTAGTAATGAATAATAAAAAAGAGTTGCCAGGATAGGACGAGGTTGAAATGATAGATTTGTAGCAAGTTTGACTATTATTTTTAAATATAATATACTTGAAGAAACAAGATCTTTGTGTCTGTATCCCCTTTCTCAATTTGTTCCTAATCTTTGTTCATAAAATAATTTGCCTGTGAGTGAACAAAAGAGAGGTCATTCTTTTGCCTATCTAAAAATTTAAATTAAAAAATAATTTAAATTTAGAGTTAAAAAAAATTCTTTGTGCAAAACAGAATTTTTATTTATTTTTATTTTTTAATTTTTTAAAAATTTTTTTGGCCACTGCACTATTTAAGAATAACACAATCGGTGATGGGTATAAGAGGGCAGTTGTTGGGATGAGCTCTGGGTGTTGTATGTGAGTAATGAATCGCTAAATTCTATTCCTGAAACCAATATTACACTATATGTTAACTAACTTGATTTTAAATAAAATAAAGTTAAATTTAAAAAGAAAAAAAACTAAGGGTTTGCCTGTGAACACTTCTCTTGGAAAAAAATAGTCATTAAGGACCTCATATAAATATATGTAGATCTCTTTATGGAATTTTTATATATACATATATAAGTACAAACCAGTTTTCATTGGTTGGCTTTTATCAAAATGGCTTCTTGGAATATAATCGACTCAGGTACTTTAGCTGCATATTAATCTTTACTTACAAGATGGATAGACCATTATATATATATACTTTTAAGCTAGAAAGCTTAAAAAAATACAAGATTGCAATTTCTGAGAGTAATCTATCAGGCTTAAACATGCTGTGCTGAAGATCTATTCAGAACATACCCTTGTTGGTATAAATGTTGAAAACTCGGAGGCCATGAATCGGCAATCAGACTCCGTTGTATTTACTCAAGGAGTTGAAACCTTACGTCCACATAGAAACCTGCACACGAATGTGCATAACAGAGTTATCCATAATTGTCCCAAATGGGAAGCAATCCAGATGTCCTTCAGTAGGCGAATGGATAGGTAAACTATGGTACATCCAGATAATGGAATATTACTCAGCATTAAAAAGAAATCCTCTGTCAAGCTGTAAAAAGACATGGAAGAACCTTAAATGCATATTACTAGGTGAAGTCAATCTGAAAAGACTAGATCCTATATAATTGGAACTACATGATGCCATGGAAAAGACAAACTATGGAGACAAAATGCTCATTGTTTGCCAGTGGTGGGTGGGGAAGGATGACTAGGCAGAGTACAGAGGATTTGCAGAGTAGTAAAAACACTCAACACTATTACAGCGATGGCTATATTTCATTACACATTTATCCAAAGTCATAACATATGTGACACCAGGAGCAAACCCTCATGTGAACTCTGGACTCTGGGTTTGACGTAGGATGTGTCAACGTAGGCTCATCCTGGGTAACCAATACATCATCCTGTTAAGTGATGTTGACAATATAGGAGGCTGTGCATGTCTTGGGGCAGGGAGTATATGTGAAATCTCTACTCTCCTCTCAATTTTGCTGTAAACCTAAAACTGCTCTAAAATTCTCTAAAAAAGGAAAACCTCTCTGAGGGGAGTCCAAGTGTACTTCTTTGGGGATATTTTTCTTCCTATGCTGAACGCTGTTCAGGATATTTGTGTTTCTAAAATAGGCCTAAGAGAAGAGTCTTCCTTCTAAACAAATTGTAGTCAATAGCTCAATCATTTGGTAAATCGCTTGTAATTATTTCTAAAGAACAGGGAATTTGGTGGAAATGCCTGGATTCTACATAAATTTTGAGGCCATTAGACTATGATAAACTTTCCTTCTATACCATTTCCTAATTTAATCTAAGTGTTTCTTGTAGCGCCTGGGTGACTCCGTTGGTTAAGCATCTACCTTGGGCTCAGGTCATGATTCCGGTCCCGGGATCAGCCGTGTCAGACTCCCTGCTCAGCGGGGAGCCTGCGTCTCCCTTTTCCTCTGCCGCTCCCCCTGCTTGTGCGCGCTCTCTCTCTCTGGGTGAAATAAAATTTTTAAGTGTTTCTTGTTCGCCTATTATGGGAGCTAAGGGGATGGGGTGGGGTATAAAGATAAATAGCACCCAGTTCCTGCTTGGACTCTGAAGACTCTAAAGCTTGGGCATAAAGATCATCTATGATTCAAGGTGGAAATTTGCATGCCGTGAGATCCAGTGTCCACTGTATTTAGGCTGGAGAGTCAAGTATAAAATCATAAAGCAATGTCATCTAGCAGGACTCTATGGGTATATAATACAGTTTGAAAAAGTAAACAAATGCATAAGTAAGGCAAACAAAGACATGCAACTAAAATTTAATTAAGACCTGTTTAAAATTATTCATTCAAAAATACTTATTGGGTGACTATAATGTCTCAGATGCTATTCTAGGACACTAGATGGAATGAAAGGCTTGCCCCTTAGGATGCATGTAGTTTGGAGAAGGTGGGGAGATAGATGTTATAAAAGTTCCTCTTCAATTTCAGTGATCAGTGAGATGAAGGTCATGTATAGGGTACTGAGATCGTGTACGACAAGGTTATCTAAGCTAGTGTGGAGAAATACGGAAAGCTGCTCAGAATGCCACATTTAGGCTGAGATGAGAAATGTGGAGAGGAGTTTGAAGGCCTAGAGGAGATGAAGAGATGATGAGACCAAGGATGGGAATAAGGAGCCAGACCATGCACGCCTTACTAAACTCGCACACAGTTCTTTCTGCAAAGAACAGTGAGAAACAAGTGACAAGTTGAAAGCAAAAGAACAAGATGATCAAATTCCAGTTTTTAAAAAGATGACTCTGGCTCCTCTTTGAGAATGGATTCAAAATGACTAAGAATGGATGTGGGAGGGACATTTAAGAGAGCCTCTCAGCAGTTCAGAAGAGAGGATGGCGGCTTGCATTAGATTCTCAGTGACATGGTTTCTGGGCTATCATTGATCTCTTCTGTTTTCACTATTAGCTTCTAAAACAAAGTAAAATATACTTGTTCAATAGCAAATGAAGTTTCCCGAAGAGATATAAATGGAAGCCTCTGCTGATCCAAATGTGCTCAGTATGTATTGATTGTGGGTGGGCAGAGCGTCCTGCCTGTCTGGGGTTTTTATAATGGTCCAGGTAGTGCCTAAAGATCTCATGAATGGACTCCTAAGGAGTCAGATAATGATCTTATGCCCTAAAAAGGAAGATGATATTAACCTATCATCACGACCTGTGAACATTTTCAGTAAGATGAATCTTTCAAAGTTTTTTAAATTAAATAATGTGTCTATTTTATATTTCTAATGTTGAGAATAAAGCTTTGACTTTAAATCTAGAATGTGCATATGTGGGTGAACTGAGGAAAAAAACAACACATCTTTTATTTTACACCTCAAAGCATACATAAAATATAATTGGAAGCATATTACATACATTTTAATTGTATAAGATCACAATATAACTTCTAGAAAATTATTTAACAATATAAGAGAATATCTTTCAAAGAAAAAATGCTATTTTTTAGGAGAACTTCTTGCATTTAAAACAACCAATGTTACAAATATCTCACTCTTAGTTTATCAAGCAACATTACGATTGATTAGAGAATAGTTTAACTATGGCAACAATATGAATCAGCTTAACACTTCTCCTCCCCTTCATTCATCTTGGAATGAGATAATGCGGCAAGACTACTCTAGTAAAGATATCACTTTTAGCCGAATAATTCATCTGTGAATAGCCCCAGATTGCAAAAATTACAGCATCATTTAAGCATTATTTATGGTTAGTATGAGGTTAAAACTTGGGCAATATTTCACAGTGCAAGGAAGAAAACTATTCATGGCAGTGTATTTACACATTTTATAGAAATGGATCAGGATGATTCTTCTTTATAAAGTTAATGGAACCTATTGAATAATATTACTAAATTAGTTTTTAGGTCAATGAATATTTTTTTTTTAAATTAGGCAAACACTATCTATTAAATTAAATAATTTCTAAAGGCCTCTAATCCATCCCCCATCTGCTAACAGAGTGTTCCTATATAGCCCTGGCACCTAAATTCCATTTTAAAATATAAACATAATTACTAAAGAGCATAAATAAAGTTTACAATGCAAGCTTTCCAGTTCCAATTGTCATCCTATCTGGGACACCTTCATGCAAATAATCTGCTGTGCTTGATAGTAATTCATATAATGTAGCAACAACAATGGAGATTAAAAAACAAAGTGCTTAGTTAAATACGAAAGACACAGACTTTAGACACATGAAACATTCGTGTAAATTAAAAACAAATGCACAGACTCCTGTAAGGTTGAATTAAATTGCAGCACATACAGAAAAATTCTGGAAATGTCTTCTTTCATTCAACTGTCTCCCTAGAGTCCTGTTCATCACAGTATTGGTAACTGCCCTTGGTCATTCTTCCTCTCTCCACTGATTAAAACAGAAACAGAAACCATACATGCTCACAAAACAACAATGGTGATGTATCATCCACTGAAGAAATTAGACAAGCCATAAACAAACAGCAGATAAATGCTTATTGCCACCTAGGATTTAGAATAAAAACATCTTGGGAATCATTTGTTTGCAAGGAAACCTAATCAAATTAAAAAGAAAAATATTTATTCCTACCTATTGACAGCCTCGACATTCTGTATCAAGAGTTTAGTCTTTTTCAGAAGGTTAAAATAGTCAAGTAGTGTAGGTGGAGAATTGTGATATGGGATCGATGTTTCAGTTTCTAAGTTTAAAAAGTAGGTATAATTTGTTTTGTAACCACACAAATCATGAATATTCCCTGTAGATAAATTTGAAAATACAATTCAGAAAAAAAAGTTGAAAAATATAAGAAGAAAAACATAACCTCATGGTTAGCCATTGTCTCCCTTCTTGCTCTGAGACCCTTGGGTAGGTTCATTGCAGTACTGGGAAAAAATAGAGTGTGTCCTATGCATTGTCACCCAGCAAGAATTTCCTCAGAGGGCCTATCATGGATGCCTGAGTGCCGACACTGTCCCTAATCCTCCAGCCTGGCCAGCTGCTCCAACCATCGCTTCAGTACAGGATGAAGGGAAAGGCTAAGGGCCATGTCCGTGCTCTTACACTCTTGGTCTTGAAGATAGCCTTTGAACCACTTTTCTGCTACTTTGGAAATGAGGCATAGTGACAGCAACTTGAGGAGTCCTCATCCCTGTGAGTTTTGATCGAATGGTCAGCTGAGCTCAAGTACTCAAAGTCCAACTCCTCGCTTAGGTGCACTCGAAGAATTATGCTCTGGATCCTAGTCGTATTAGTTGGAGTTCTCCAGGGAAACAGAGCTAATAGTGTATGTGTGCATATACATATGTATGAAATATTTATATACTTACATATAGATGTGTATATAAAGAAATTTATTATAAGGAATTGGCTCATAGGATTATGGAGGCTGTCAAGTCCCAAGATCTGTGGCTGGAGACCCAGGAGACCTAATGGTATAGTTCCAGTCCAGTTTGAAGGCTGAGAACTGGAAGAACTAATGGTCTAGTTCCAGTTGTAAAGTCTACAGGCTTGAGACCCAGAAAGAGCTAAGAGCTGATGTTTTAGTTTGAGTCCCAAGGCAAACAAAAACTGATGGCCCAGTTCAAAGACAGTGTAGCAGGAGGAATTTTCTCACTCAGGGGAATGTCAGTTCTTTGTTCTAGTCAGGCCTTCAACTGATTGGATGAGGCCCACCTACATTAGAAAGAATAATCTGCCTTATTAAGTTTATTGATTAACTGTTACTCTCATCCAAAACACCCAGAATAATGTTTGGCTATATATCTGGGCACCCCATGCCCCAGTCCACTTGAAACATAAAGTTAACTATCCTACTGGTTTTCTTGTGTGAGTATAGACATTTCCCCTGATATCTCCTCTTATCTCCCACACGGTCAATTATATATTCTCCTCTGATCTTTCTCATTGGCATATAAACATATTTTAACGCTCCCCGCCTTCTAGAAATCCTGACTTGACCCCAACATCTTGCTCATGCTGTTGTACTATTTCTTTGCTCCTGTAAAAGTTTAGAAAGAATCGTCGTTATGTATGATCTCACTCCCATTTTTGTCTTTGCCCTCCATAGTCTGTTTTTCCTTTGGCATTCTACTCGAATAATGACTATCAATTTGCAGCCAATCTTTTATAATTCTTCATCCTTTCATGACTTCTCAGGAGTACTTGATGTGGTTGGTGTCTCTCTCTTCTTGGAATCACATTCTTCTCTTGGCTTCCTTGGCACCTCCCCCTCCTTGTTTTCTTCCTCTCCAGTGTGGCTTGCTACCTCGCAGGTATTTTGTTGCCTTTTCTTCCTCTGTCAGACTTTCAGTTTTTAAAGTGATTAAGGGTTCAGTTCTCAGTCCTGAGTTTTCTATCTATATACTTTCTTGAGTTCTTGAGTGATCTTATTCAGAGCACTGGTTTTTAAATACCGTTTGAACAGATAATTAGCACCACTGCTTTATAAATGCTTTTACCTTAAGACATTTGCAAAATTTCTCTATGCTTCAGTGTATTGGTCTATATATCCAAAATAATAGTAACTAACAGGAGTTTTGTAAGGATTCAGTAGATTAATATGTGCAAATATTTAAAACTATGCCTGGTACAAAGTAGGCATAAAGTAATAGTAAATGTTGTATATGAATGTCTATGTGTCTGTGTTTTCATTCACTTCTAGGCAACTAAACTTTGGTTGCTTGTTTGTTCTGCCTTCCTAATTCTTCAGTGGATCTTTCCTCCTTTCCTTCTCAGTGGATATATTTATATATTGACATTGAAACTGACCAGTAGTGCACTGTCACGGAAAGGAACACAATCTGGAGTCAAACATCAAAAGTTCCAAGCAGATATTCACAATCAGTAAACTGTGAGACCTTGGGCAAGTTTCTTCCTCTTTCTGGGCCTCAGTTATATCATCTGTGTAGAGGGCATTAAAATAATAGTAATACCTATTTTATGGAGTGATGGGAATTCGATTGTTTAATACATATAAAGCATTTAGAACAGTGTCCATATGGAGGAAACACTCTTCAGATAGAATTATTTTATCATTATATGCAGTGAATTATATATGCTTATATTTTCATTACTAAAGGAATTTGTTGTTATTCTCATTTCCCACTGGATTATAACCTCATTGAATACCAAGCCACATCAACAACACAGCTGTGTGTGTGTGTGTGTGTGTGTGTGTATTTGATATAAATAAACTTAGTAATTTTTCCTGATGTATATGTAAGATCTTACCGCAGATTATCCATCTTTTATGTTTGTAAACAAATGTATGATCTGTTATTATAGAAGTATCTTATAAATAGAAGGTTATATTTGAAAAGATAACTAATGCCTAGGAGTACAATGACTAAGTTCATGAATTAGAATTCTCCTTAAATTTGTATATAGCAAACATTTATCATATAAAACATAATTGTATGAAGATAGGTTATACAATTAGGACAAAAATTTGATGAGTGTGTTTGTCAGAAATGGAAAAATAAACAACCCAAGATTATGAAATCAGTGTGTCCTAAATGCTTTCAAGCGCTTATGCTGACTATTTTAATGAATGTGAACCCTAAGTAGCAATTACTGTGGGCATGCAAACCAGATTCTTTCTCATGTCATTTCTAATTTTTCTTTGCTGCCATAGAGATTAATTCTAGCTTGTTTTAAAGCCATGGCCTAAGTTCAACAGTAATTAATGTCCAAAGAGATATTAGAAATTTTGCAATTAGAGGAGTGCTTCTGTTTCTACTTCTCCAATAAAAGCCTGTGTTGTTTTAACTCAGAGGCTCTGAGTTAAAAAAAGAAAAAAGAAAAAAGAAAAAATATTGCTTCCATGTACTCTGTCAATATTTATGTAAATAATAAAAGAGGATATGTTACGATATCATTGTCTTAACTATGTTATACACATAATGTGTGTTGTAACATTTTAGTAGATTTTTTGTGATTAATAATATGAAACATAGTAAATCTAGCTTATTTCTTTCAACTGTATATAGAAATACATAGAGTTCTTAAAATTTGCTCTGTATATAACTGTCTATGATAAATATGACTAGAGTCTAAACGTAGACTTAAAACGATAGTAAATAACTGGGATAAAATATATTAACATATTACATATGTGTAATATTATATTTTACATATGAATATCAGAACAAATATTTATTGGGACACCTGGGAGATGCAGTCAGTTAAGCATCTTGCTCTTGGTTTCAGGTCAGGTCATGATCTCAGGGTCCTGAGATCGAGACCCGTGTCTGGCTCTACGCTCAGTGCAGAGTCTGCTTAAATTCCTCTCTCCCATTACCCCTCCCCCCTTAAATAAATAAATAAATCTTTAAAAAATATTTCTTCATCAGCTACTATGTGCAAGACACTTAATTCAGGTCTTGTGTGTTCTAACATCACTTTTAAGATGACCAACAGATATTTTCAGAATATCAAATATATTTCTGTCCTGGGATTATTGAAGATATGATATCTATTCCCAGGTTGTTTGTGTACCAGGAGTGGGACAGGTTGACAAGTCCATATATACAGAAAACAAAGAATCAAATGACTCAGGTACTATAAACAATATGAAGAGGGTGAAATGGTTTTATGTACTTCAGAGGGACTGTGTGTCTACAGAAGAATTCTTTACATTAGGCAGTCAGGAGGGCCCCACTGCCTTGGAGCTTTTTGAACATCTCTGCGAAGACTATTCCAAGAAAAAGCATAGGTACAAATGCTCTGGGACTGGAATGCCACAGGGTGTATTCCACAGACCAAAAGGGCAATGTGCCTGGGCAAGGAAGGAAGGAGAAGAATAGGGGGAGATGACATTGAATAAAGATCAGATCATGTAGGGTCTTGTGTGCCTTGGCAGAAAGTCAGATTTTATTTTCTTTCAGTGAGAACCTATTGGTAGTAATTTAATTGCTATTTGATTGCTTTTCTTTCTTTCTTTCTTTCTTTCTTTCTTTCTTTCTTTCTTTCTTTCTTTCTTTCTTTCTTTCTTTTTCTTTTCTTTCTTTCTTTCTTTCTTTCTTTCTTTCTTTCTTTCTTTCTTTCTTTCTTTCTTTCTTTCTTTCTCTTTCTTTCCCCCTTTCATTTTCTTTTCTTTTTCCTCTCCTCTCCTCTCCTCTCCTCTCCTCTCCTCTCCTCTCCTCTCCTCTCCTCTCCTCTCCTCTCCTCTCCTCTCCTCTCCTCTCCTCTCCTCTCCTCTCCTCTCCTCCCTTCTGAAGATTTTATTTATTAGAAATAACAAATAGGGGAAGCACCAGGCAGAGGGAGAGGGAGAAGCAGGCTTCCCACTGAGCAGGGAGCCCGATGCGATGCGGGGCTCAATCCCAGGACCCTGGGATCATGACCTGAGCCAAAGGCAGATGCTTAACTGACTGAGCCACCCAGGTGCCCCTGATTGCATTTAAAAAACTAGAAATACCATTCTGGCTGCTGGAGATGGGTGATAGGAGAGCAAGAGTGGGAAGCAGGGGGATAGCGAGTTATTTGGCAGTTGATGTAAATTGGGTACAGATGATGGTGAATTAGACTAAGTTACTAAGAGGCGGTCAGATTGAGAAAATATATTGAGGGACCTTCAAAGAGATAGGAGAGAGTGAAGGGGATGTGTCAAGTATGACTATTTGATTTTGTTGGTTTCCCTTGAAGAAACTGAGCTGATGTTGCTGCCATTTGTGAAGTTGGGGAGGACTTAGAAGTAGAAAATGTAAATATCTATGCAGGATGTAATAAATTGTTCTGTTTGGGCTGAGATGCCTATAGATACCACTGTAAAGATATCAAAAAGGAAATTAAATACATGCATTAGGAGGTAAAGGAAGAATGCAAAACTGGAGAGTTAAATTTATGAGTTGTTAACACATCCAAAAAAAAAAGTCATGGGAGTCTATAAGAAAACCTAGGGAGGAAGTACAGCTAGACAAGAGAAGAAAACTAAAAAGAAGACCTCAGGCGGCCACAATTTGGGTCTAGAAAAGAGGAAAAATCAGCAAAAAGCACTCAGAAGAAGAGGCTAGAGGGAAAAGGAGGTAAGCCAGGAGACTGAGCAATTCGACACATCTAGAAATACTATTTTGCGAAGGAACGGGCGGTAAATCATGCCAAGTGGTGTAAGAGGTTGACTGGGTCTGGGATGACCCAGTCTGTGCTGGCCTCACTTAGAACATTGGGGAGAAAAAAATCTTACTGGAAATAATTAAGGTATTGAAGGTTAGGTTATAGAAACAGAGGCAAATCTTCTGAGAAGTTTGGGTCTGAAAGCGAGCAAAGAAATGGCTAACAAGGGGACATCGTTCATCTCATTCAAAACCTAAAACAAGAAAGTTCTTTGGCTGCAGCAGCTGTAAGAGTATTTATCCTCAGGACTGGTTCAGGTAATCTGGATAGTTAGGTAAATACCATTTTCTGCATATGCATTATTCTGTTCTAGACTCCTTGAAACTATGAGCTTGGTGAAGGACGGAGAGTAAATCCTTTTTGCCGTCCAAGGATTTGAATAGCTGCATTTTCTTCCTCGGACTTGTAGTCAAGCACAGAGTTCATACTATCTAACAGTAACTACCCTATGTTTTGGAGATTCTAAAGCAAAAAGATACAGCCTCTGTCATTAACAAGCTGGTGGCCTAGTTACTCCTCATTAAGTTCTGAGTTTGTCTTATTTTTGAGGGGTCGTGAAATTTAGTGCCACATCAGTTGTGTTACTACCTTTTGGGGAAAAAATATGTCATTTGTTCCAGATAGATGAAAATGAATTTGCTGTCATAGTTACTTTGGAATTAAAAGTCCATCAAAAATAACTTTCACATTCAACTTTTCTGGAGGAAAGTATAAAGAACAAAAGCATCTGCACTGTGTATAAATTGGCAAGTATCCTTGTCTGGCACTTTCCAAATTGTTTTAGCAACGTTTGGCAAGAATCTATCACAAATTATGGATGATTATAATTTTGCAGTATGTGAAAGCAGATGGAGAAGATGAATTGACAGAGAGAATGTTTCTTCCTAGGAAACTGATTGGTAATAATAATTATCTTTGAAGAAGACAAAAAGTAAGAATTACCCACTGACTTTTATATATATATTTGAGAACTTATCCTATTCAAAAAAAGCCCTTAGCTTACGCAAAATTTGAAATTGATAGATCTACCAAAAATTACTCTATGCACACAGTGTACAAACTGAAAAATATTCTATTATAATTAATTAAATTGGAAATTAATTGAAGAAAGAGCATATAATTGATAGTGGCTTATTTTTCTTAGAGGTAACATTTTTATGTTCCTAACAAATGAGATCATTTTTCAATTTTTCTTTTTTAGCTCATGAGTAATCATATGGATAATCATGGTAACTTTATAAAATGGCCACATTTTAGAGGAAGGAAACTGAGAATAAGCAAGTTGTTACTGAATAATTTGTAATGGTAATTTGTGGTTTAGAACACTATGTTTCCGAGGAGGGCTGAGCTTTAAAGTCAGGATATCTGGGTTCAAATCAGACCCTTTAATCTTTGTGGATGGCTTAACGCTTTCACTACCTCAGCTCCTCTACCATCAGGATCCAACCACTCCTCACTGCCACCTCCACTAGGGTCCTGCCACGCGCTGTGGTTCTCACCAGGATTATTCAAATAACCTCCTGTCTGGTTTCCCTGATTTGAATATTGCTTTCTTCTAACAGTTCTGAAAATGGCGGTCAGAGAGAAACTGTTAAATATCAGATCATGATGTCCTTCTGTTCAGACCCTCTATGGCTTTAGGACCCATTTGCATTCTGTTCCCATGTCTTTCTTATCTCTCTGATCACAGCTCTTCCCCTTGCTCCTGTTTCTCTACACAGGCTGGTTTCTTTGCTGTTCTTTGAACATACCAGCCATGCTCCAGTCTCTAGTACTTTCTATTGTGCTGCTTCATCTGTGGGACTCTCTGGTCTTCTATCTCTTCATGACCTGTTCCCTCACTTCTTTGGGACCTTTCTTCAGGGAAGCTTCCCTAACTGACTGCTGTCATACTGAAACCCTCCCTGGACACACCCACATCACCCTTCCCTAATTTCTTCTTCTTCTTCTTCTTTTTTTTTTTTCTACAGGACTATTTGTCATCTATGTACTTTAGTTATTTGTATTGTTTATGGTTTGTCGTGCCTCACTAGAATCTAAGATCCATGATAACCCGGATTTTCACTTCTGTTGTTTAGTGACCTGACACAAAATAGGAACAACAAATATTTTTAAGTGAATTAAAAAATTACAGTTATTATTATCATCATTGGGAATACATTTTCTAAGTTGTTGCCTCAAACATTTACTGGCGGGAATATTGCCTTACCTAAAATGAGGCTAAAAACTGACTTCACTAGGCTGTTTTGGGGATTACACAAAATAAAAATATCTACCTTACAGGCTGCTATGAGGGTTAAATAGAACATTTACATGTAAGTACCTAGCACACTGCTTGGCAGATAAAAGGTGATGAATTAATGTTAATAGAATTTGCATCTGAATGAAGAGATAATGGTATGCAAATCCAGGCATCATTTATTTGGGCCCTGATTTTGTATTTAGGAAAAGAAAATTGTATGGATTATTTTTCATGGGAGATTTGGTAGAGCACAAAATCTTATCCAATTATGTATTTGTTCCTAAACTCCTTATTCATACATACTTACATGGATCTATTTTTCACTCATAAGATGTGTATCTTAGAGTATGCACACCCATCTTGCCAGGGTCTCATGCCTGTAGACCATCAGGAGCGCTCCTGTGGTCAGAGGTGGATTTACTGCATATTGCTTTGAGGGACGTGGAGACCACACTCCATGGGAACCATGGCATATCCCGGGAAGGGGGTATTAAAAGGAACTCACAGATTGTGGGCTTGCATTTGGTTACTTTAAAAGGGCGTTTACGAAAGTGGTCCGTGGGGTTGGGTGCGTTTTGGAAGCAGAGTCAATTCTGTGACCGAGCATCTTGTTTCCTCCCACTCTCTAGAAGAAAACTAAGTGGAACTGAAATTGTAATTGCAAAAGTAGCAGTCATCGCTTGTGTTAGTCGAGGGTGGTGGATGTTTGGTCACAGTTGTGTGTGTGGTTTGCACAGCAAGCTTGCCACTGTTTGTGCTCAGCATGACTACTAAGTGACCTTGTCTTTGTCTCACTTCATCGTGATCACGTAGTGAACTTGTCAGTTGTTGGCGACGTGTGAGATTATGATCCACAGAAGAACACTATGACCTCGCACTAAGTACTGAGGTCAGCGCCTAGCAACCCCAAGGGCTAGCTCCCAAATGGCATGGGCTACTTGTCCCTTCCTCAGGCTTTGTACACATATGCACATGTATTGGGACTTGCTTTTGATGATTTCAACACCATCTTTTTTTTTTTTTTTTTTTTTAAGTTAAGTGCTAAGCGACCAAAATTTAGGTGACTCATTCTTAAAAAATAATTCTTGGGAAAACCTGTCACTATAATTTTATATCCAAATTAATCCTAATTGATTTGTAATAGTTTTAGTTGAAATTGATACTTGCCTATCATAGGTTAGATAGTTATAAATATCCAAATATAGCTTAACTAAGTAATATTTTGGAACAAATGAGTTTTGTTAGACATATCTGTAATATATGTGTCATTTCCTAAGAACACACTGTCACAATTAAAAATAGCATTTGTAATAAAAGTAAACAGAAATAAAAATTGCAATGCAAAAACATTCTTGTAATTTAATCATGAAGAAACATCCAATTTCCTCAAGTGCCCTTTAAATATTGTAGCTTGCATAAATTCACACCACTCATTTTTTTGGTTCTCCGTTAGGAAATTTGCATTTAAAAGTTTATTTATTATTTATGAATATCCCACTTATTAAAAAAAAAACTTATGCCAGTTCATTTAAATGTTAGTCAGCTGTTGATGCCTAAGATAGTAGCTATTACACTAAAGTAAAATCTTTCAGCATTGTGTTTTTAAGTCCTCCTGGATTAGGTCATTATCATCATAAGTGGCTCTTAAATTACACACACACACACACACACACACACGCACATATACATATAGATAAATAGGTGAAAAGATTATAGGTAACTTCGTGGACTTACAGACTTCTAGCTCTGAATGATCATCTAGTCAAATCCCTTTTTTGTAAGGAAAATGGGACCTGTGGACAGATGTTAAATTCCATACTAAGATACACAGAGCAGAAATAAAGAATTAGTTTCTTGACTTCAGAGTCAAGCCTTTTCCACTACGACACTTGTCTTTATCTCTTTGGGTTAAGTCGAAAATCTGTGGATTTATTTTTCTTATATGGCAATCCATATAAAGTCGACATTTATTATTTGAGGGACCGAAGAAGAACAGTGAATAAAATTGTTTGGCTCCTTCTTATTTCACCACATTTTGTTAGTCTGGAAACAACAACAACAACAACAACACTTGATCACAAAATGCCCCAATAAAGGCAGACGGAGATGACTTTCTCTTGCATGGTATGGAGCAGGAGCTTAAAAAATAATCAACTCTTCTGTTGACAAGTCCCCAACAGTCTATGGTTTTTTGGAAAATTATTATTTAATTCTTACTCAAATTGACACGTAAGTGAAGAATTTTTGAGCCTCACCCACCTTTGATTAAAAATCTTGGCTGTTTTAAGTTAAGGCACTCTAAATGAGTATTATTTAGTTTATTGCTTACTCTTGGAGAAACATGGATATGCTTACCAGTTAAGGAACCCTTATTCTATGAAATAGAATTCCACAGCATGTTTCATTGTTTTATAAGGTGCGAGTGGGGGGAATAATTGAAAGTGGATTTAGAGTAGAAATCACCACCTTTAAAGTTCTATTTTATGCTCCAAATTACTTCTTAACAAGAATTCTTCCAACAAATCAGAAAACAAACCACAAAATTCTGATGGATTTCACCGTAATTTTACGTTTTGCCATCTCTTTTCCTTTTAACAATTTTTTTTACAAGAGCTTTTAGACTCATAAATTTAGTTAGCGATTTCACGTGTTCTCCCCAAATCCCATTTTTAAAATCCCACAAACTAGTTCCATGTGCATGTGTGATACAGTTTGCTAAATGAAACACTCAATTATAGGACTGTGTTTGCTGTATGCCAATTTAGTCAATGTTTTTGCATTGGTGAGGCCATCCTTACTTAACGCCTCATAAAAAGAGAAGCCAGCCTCTTCCAAAAGAACTAATTTATTGTACACCAAGGATCTGTGCTTTGAAACATTCTCCTACTGTATGCAAGGTAGGTCTAACGCTTGTAGAGTACCTAAATACCACAGATTCCATATACCTTGGAAATAAAGATGCAAATCACAAAACAATAAATTCCAGGCTTGTAACAAACACCCTGAAGAAAACGTGAACAAATCATAACTGTCAGTGAAGATAGATGACCAAAGTTTGTGTCATGCAAAAGAATGCAAAGCCTTGTGCTGTTGCAAGCATTTCTTTCTTTCCCTCTCTTCTCTTCCTGTCTCTCTCTCTCTCTCTGGTTGCAGGCATATCATCAACCTTAATGATAAAAGCCTTCCACAAAAATAATTCTTAAGCCTCAAGAACAAACATCTCTTTGGCACCCTGAGAGAATATTCCACAAACATCATCAATCTCCTTTGGATCATGATTTACAACCTTTCCTTTTGGCCGACTTGAGCCATTTGTGAGCCTGCCCCAGCAGCGTCACGCTGGGATTTTCCTCCACTTTGCCCTCTAAACACACAGCAACATTACCGTGTGCTACTGCCAGTTTGGAAGCCCGGGCTTGAGAGAGGATTCCAGTACACACTACAGATACGAGGCTGTGAAAGCACTTACCCAGGCAGCTGCCTGTCAGCTGGACTCTCCAGAAAAATGGAGGAAGGGGATAGATCTTTCTATGCAGGTTCTGGAGCCAATTTGTTGTGTTTCATATGCTACTTGTCAGTGGCATTCAGAAAGCCAAGTAATGATAACTTTAGGGCATGAAATTTGGGTTTTTCAGAAGAAAAAAAAATCAAAGTTGGTGAAATACTTTGCATGGGTGTATATTTCTCTGAACAAAACTTGTGTCTTTAGTTAACAGTTGTCTGATAAATGCCATCTTTCTGGATGTTTTCCTTGAAACTCAGGCTAGGAGTCTGTACCGCAGCTGAATTCATTTAGTATGTGCCTAAACCCGCTCTCGCTGTGTGCTCACTAAAACAGATGCACATACATTATTAATTGTTGACTAACTTGCAATCATCATCAAGGGCAGAAGAACTACGCCCATCAGGAAAGCACACAAACATTATGATTACTTGAAAACATAGGCAGATCTTTAAGCTGTCTATATTGAGTGAAATAGTAGCTACTGACATATCTAGCAATATTTATAGAGGAAGCTTTGCAAAGCAATATGTTTACCATAACCAAGTGGTGCAAACCAGAGGAGTTTGTGAAGCCGGGTACTTGACAGAGAAGTCAGGATTCTTACTCTCCCTCTTTACCTGCGCCCCCACCTTCCCAATAATGTGTGTGTGTTGTGCTCGCTTCTGCTGCACATATACTAAAATTGGAACCAAATTGTGTGTGTGTGTGTGTGAGAGAGAGAGAGAGAGAGAATGCAATTGTGATGCATAAATTTAGTCTTAATTGTAAGGCTTAGATTTTTTTTTTTTTTTGTAATAGTTGGATTACGTTATAGGGAGTGATGGTTCTCAAACCTAATCACTCAGGTGGTCTGACAAAGAGCAATCAGATCATAGGAGAGCATATATATTAGGAAAATCAAATTCATGTTTATTACACAGAGTGGTTCATGTTTTTGTTTTCCTCTTGCCTTGGCTTTTTACCCGTTCTGTGGTGTGGGCTAGGATGTTTTCAGCTTTCAGCAGCAAGTTGCTGAATCAGAAGCAGCTACAGGTTTGGAAGATGCACTCTTTCCTACACTGTGAGTAAGATTATAAATTGAAAAATTTTGGAAGGCAGTATTTATAAATAGTGTTACACTGCTTTAAAAATATCCATATACTTTGACAGAGTAATTTCACCTTTCTGAATTTATCCCAAGAACATAACCTGGAATTCATGTAAAGATTTTTATAGAGATTCAGTGTGTTTTAACTAAACATTTGAGGCAAATACTCAATGATAAGAACAGTTAGCTAAATTATGGTATATACATATGCTGGGATGATATGAAGCCACTAAATTATATACATAACATTCAGTTATATATTATATAATGAGATATGCACATTATAATGCTAAGTAATAAAAACTACCCCAAACTTTTCATATAATGTGGTCTTTATTAGAAAAAGGTGTATGTAGAAAAATATGGAAAGAAAACATTGAAATGCTGATAGTGATTTCTCTCAGGGTGAGATTAGAGGTGATCCTAAGTTATATACTAATTTTTTTACTGTTCCGTATGTTTTACTTACAGAACTACAAAGACTCCTTTAGAATTGGTGGTGATGGAGGAGAAAATACAGTGTTTTAGCCAAACTATTTTATTTTCCTGGGCTCAGAATGAAACTACATTTCTCTGATGCATCAAGTGGAGGCTATGTTTTTGGTTCTCCTCAATGGCAGGTAGACAGAAGTGATGTATCATTTCCAGTCCAAGGCTGTCAAGTGTGGGTGTGCCTTTTTTAAGTGCGTGCTCTTTCGACTTCTAGACTGGAAGCGAAAGATTCCAGAATAGTAAAGCAGCCTAGATTCCTTAGTCACCACTTGGGTGAGAACTCAGAGAGTGGGCCGTGTCATCCTCATCAACATGTTTGCGATTATTGAGATTTTCACATTATTTGTTAAATGAGCATAGCTTCGCAATTATCAGCTACTTTACCGTGATACGAGTCCCTTGCTAGTTTTCTTAATGATAAAAGGCACAGATGTGTGAGCAATGCAGAAATAGGAGAATGTAAGCTACTGCTGCTTTTATGTGCCCTGCTTATTTTATATAGGTCTGCTTAAAGCTGTTAAAAAATTTTAAGTTATGATCTGGGGATTTTTAGCCTGGTTATTCATCTGCTTATACTGGGAGTGGTGGGTTTCCAGATTTTATATTATTGGCAAAAATATGTATAGAAAGATGATAAATATGTAGGTGTTACTGCTGTCGGGCGCTTTCTTCAATTTGGAAAATTGTTTCACGCTTACATGTTCTTTTAGAGACTGTTCCTTCAGCCTGTAATTTCTCCTTCTCTACATGACAAACGCCTCCTTTACAACGAAACCCAAATACTATGCCTCCATAAGGTCTTGTTCAACCCAGTCCTCCATGTGTATGGACATCACTCTGCATAAGCTCTAGGTACAGAGACAATGATTAAAAAATAGTTACGTCCCCATGTCTTAGTAAAGAGACTGGAATAGCAAACATGGGAAATACTCCTCTTTCCGTCACTTGTGACAGTATGATAAACACAGGATACTACAAATAAATCATATTTGGAAACCATATCAAATTTAATGATTATGTTTACATGGGAAATACTAGATGGAGACCCAAGCTCCTACCTAACTTAGCCATCATAAAGATCCTTTACCTTAAGATACTTTGATTCTGCAATTTTAATTGCAATTATTTTCTTTCAGTAACTGAACTTTTAAAAGAACCATCCTTACTCTTCACCTTTTCTAATGGTTTAAAGTTGACTTTAATGTCATGTTTATAAACGTTACTAAATACAACTTCTCTAATTCATTTTTTTAACTAGGTAAATATGCTAGTATATAAATCTTAGCTTCCTTGTGTGATTTATGAACTACTATGCAGTCATTAAAAAGAATGTAGTAAATCTAGTTATATTTACCTATAAAACTTTTCATTATATGTTTGAGAGTCAAAAAATAATGAGTGGCAATGTTCTCTGTAGGTTATGGACTTTTGCTTCCATTTAGGATGTAGAAAACCTCAGGAATAGGTTGTTCTTACCCTAATGACACAAAAGCTAGATAATCTAAAAAAAATTGTAGCTTTTATTTATCTTACTTAGAATGCTGAGTTCACAAGGCAGTCAGGCAAAGCAAATTCCAAGGCCCTCTCAGGAGACAGAATACATAGACTCTTTGGCAGAACATGAGTGGAAGAGGTAACAACAGTAAAACTGGGAAAGAAGAAAATATTATAATGTGAACATATATTTCTAAAGGCCAAGTGAAGGTTAGTGTTGAAAACTTGGAATCTAGGAGCCTCTGACACAAGAAAAGTCTGCTCTTACCCCTACGCCCTTTTTCATGGGTCTCCATCTAGTAATTATGATAAAGGACAGGGGAAAGCAGGGGGAGTTAAGAAAGTGCCCCCTGGTGGAGGACAGTCATGAAACCCTTCTCACTTCTCCAGACCTTCCTTAGATGAAACAAAACAGTTTGCCTCCCAGAGAGGGGAAGGGAACTCTTCTGTCCCCACCACTAACCCTTCTGTCAATATCTTAGATCGAGCTGCTGTAACAAAATACCATTGACTAAGTGGCTGAACACCATTTCTCGCAATTGTATAGGCTGGGAAGTCTGAGATCAACACATTTATTTCTTGCAATTGTATAGGCTGGGAAGTCTGAGATCAACACATTTATTTCTTGCAATTGTATAGGCTGGGAAGTCTGAGATCGACACATTTATTTCTTGCAATTGTATAGGCTGGCAAGTCAAATCAAGGCTCCAGCACAGAGTTCTGCTGAAGGCCTTTCCTAACTTTCCAGTGACTGCGTTCTTTGTTCTTTCTTCACCTGGTGCAGAGAAGCAGCTTGGGTATCTCTTCCTCTTCTTTATAAGGGCACTAAAACCATCATAGAGGTTCTACTTTCATGACCTCATCTAAATCTAGTTACCTTCCAAAGGTTCCTCTTCCTAATACCATCACATGGGGTTAGGGCTTCAACATATGGGTTTGGGGCAGGGAGAGCACAAACATTGCCTACAACACCATGTAACAAAGACAATAGTCTACTGTGAAAGAGCAGGAAACCCTTTTGCTGCTGGCTGTAGGTAAAAGGTATTCTGCTCTGCCAGGATGAGTGGAAGCCAAAGCCATCAATTCCTAATGAAGGGGCAGGAAACCCACTTGGGTACATGATCTTAAACTGATACAAAGCAGTTGTCTGCTGCTACTAAGGGAGGGGCAAGAAATTCTCTATCACCCAAGATCATCCACAGATCTAAGGCAAAATTCAGCTGCTAAGTTTGAGAGAGAAACAAGAGTGCTGAGATAGTCACACACTTGAACCCCAGGTTCCTAGAAGGTTAGAACCTGCCTAAGACTGTGATCAGGCCAAGATCACCAAGAACCCCCCACGCACCCCTCCCCCCACCCAAGCCTCACACAGAGAATCACGCAGTAGTGCTTTACTGTAGAAATAGGACCGCATGGAGAGGGACCCCGCTCAGGGCCTTCTGAAGCAGCAGAGCAGAGATCCTGAGAAAACGCTCCAGCACATTAGTTCCCACACCAAGCACAAAAGAGTGGCGGCTTGTCAATACGTTAATAAATAGACTGGTTACCTTGCCTTCACTCCCTACTGCACACACCCACACACCTGACAAGAGGGTTGCCCGTCTCCAGGCATGAATGCTACTTACCTCAGTCTCTACTATTCTATAAAACGTCCAGCATTGAGAAAATGAGACACACAACATAAGAGAAAACAACACATTGTCAGGAGATTAAGCTGCCAAGGATTAAGACTGAGACGATCCAAATGTTGGCTTAGAAACTTTAAAATAACTATAATCAATACTTAAAGGATGTAACACTTGTAAGGTGCAACATAACACCACTGTAGTTTGAGTCTTAAAAAATGAACGATCTATACCTGGATGTATAAAGGGATGGGGTAAGCGGTTAAAAAGCGTTCTTTTACATTTGTCATCCAGTTTACTCTTAGACAACTATTTTAGAAATTATTTCTGTGATGTAATTGAGATTGGGTAAGATTTTCATGTCTTGAGTTAGCAGAAGAAAGACATCAAAAGAGGTAAAGTGTTCTGAGTTTAAAACAATCAATATTTATTTAGGCGTAGGAGATACCTAAAAGGCAAGAGAAACAAAGGATTGTCCAGAGACATGTCAGGTCTAAAGAATGAATGTTGAGTATTTAAATGTAAGTAGAATTAGTTCTATGATAATATGACACCTTCCACACTATCCCTTTTTGAACTTCTAATAAAGTCGACTCCATATGCAATGGCTTTGTATAGTGTTTGGAGTGACATAAGGGGAGAAATAAAGAACTAGTAGAAGGAGGCATCTTTGAGGGAAAAAATTGAGTAGAATTGGAAAGACGTCTTTAACAATCACCAAGGGATTCATGGAGTTCTGGAGTATAGCTTTGTATACTCTACAACACCTTTTTGATGTGAAGGCCAGGGAGACCCCCCCACCTAATACCTAAGTTAAATGGCTATGCTTAGAAAAAGGACAAACATTCATTCATGAGCAATATATTTGCATTGTGTTATTTTTCAATATATACTGAAAGAATTTTTACCCAGTCCCATAATCAGTTGTTTGCCCTCATGGGAAGAAACAAAACTTGACCACGAAGCCACACTGTGAAAGTGGACCTCACCCCTCCTCTGGCAGGTGGCGGCTCAGGAAGGCATTCAGCAAAGCTCAGAAAACAAAGAAAAAGAATGTGGAGAATAGTGGTGAGGGTCTCCATGCCTCCATTTCCTGTATGTTTTCAGGGCTGAGGAGAATATAACTTTAGGGTGGATTTCACTGGAAAAAAATACACTTTAATGTTTTCCTCCAGAATATTTAGCTATAGAAAGAGGACTTTTTAATGGCTTCTTTTTACCATAAACTCTCTTTTTGTGAAAGGAATTAAGGGTCTTTTTACTTTTTGAAGATTTTAATTATTTATTTGAGAGAGAGCTTAGGCGTGCATGAGCAGGGGGAGGGGCAGAGGAAGAGGGAGAAGCAGACTCCCTGCTGAGCAGGAAGCCCAACCTGGGCTCTACCCCAAGATCCCAGAGATCTTGACCTGAGCCTGAGCTGACTGAGCCATCCAAGCGCCCCAGGAATCAAGGGTCTTAAGTATGATATGTGTTTACAGTAAATTCACTCTGGGATAAATAAGTGTGAAGCCTTCACCTTTTACTTGCATATTCCTATTTTATTGTTATAAAAAGCATGTATTATTTTCATATTAAATCACAAAATAGTAGATATTTAAATATAAATGGAAGTTTTTAAAGTCTTATTACAAATTAAGGAAAAACCTTAACTTTTTTTTTATCTTCTTCCAAATAATTCCTACCAACACTTGATTTCCTTTCCTCTACGTAGACTGTAAAATAATTATCATTGTATTATAGAAATATTTTTAGTCTTCTAGTTTTCATATGCCTATCATGTTTTTCTGAAAATTATATGTTCTTCAGAGACATGTTTAATAACTTTAAAATATTTTGATTAGCAAATATAATATGTGTAAGTATTCTATTGTAAGTTCATTAAGTTTTTTTTTCTTATAGATTTTGCCCATAATGAACAATGTATTTTTAATGAAGTTACTTTGGTTACACATAACAGAAACCAAATTAACTTACGTAAAATTAAAAAAATAAAAAAAGAAAGAAAAAAAATGGTAGATGCCCCTTACTATGGAAGCAAAAGGTGATAGAAAGTTTTCAGTTGGGTTTGAGACTGGGACAGCTCTGAGGCTCTTCATTGGAAAGGTTTTCATGTTCTCTCCTCCACTCAGCTATTGACATAAAATCTCCCAGCTCGCAACCTCTGTGTTCTTCAGTTCAAACTGCAAGAAGGAAAAAAATCTGATCGACTTGATTTGTGTCGGTTGTCTGCTGACTCTACTCAGCAGTATGCAAACATGGCAGCTAGTGAGAGACCCCTCCCCCTTCTTAACTTCGAGGAATAGTTCACAGGAAAGGGCTGTGCAGCTATCCCAATAACTGTCTCTGAGAGTGTGATGAACATTTTTGGGCATCGAGCTCTTTCTGGATTTAGGATTATTTCCTTTAAATAAATTTTCAGCTATAGATTTTCTCAGTAAAAGGGTGTAAATCTTTGAAAAAATTCCTTTAAAGACTGATATCTTTATTTCCCTTTGTATTGCGTGTTATAAACAATCTCCTTTGCTGACTTCATCTAAACCAATGCCTTTAAAAACTACTTACAAGTAAATAATTTTCCAACCAATACCTGGAGATCCAATCCTACTCCTGAGCTCCAGATTCATATATCCAAGCTGCTTGTTTATGATCTCCCACAGAAAATGTCACTGGCATTTCCAAATCACCAGACTTAAAATTAAACTCATAATTTCTCAGCCCAAACCGACTTCTTCTGTTACCTGAATTAAAATAATACTTCATTAAAATTGCCAATGGTCCTCCAAAAATTTAGGGGAAATTCCTTCTCCCTACCTGGAGTGTCTTCACGGTCAGACTCCAGTCTGGTTTTATCCCCACAATGTATGTTATCATCACTGCCAACACCACCTGCATCCGCGTGTGTCTGCCTGTGCCACCAACTCTCATTTCTCTTCTGTTCTCTCTGCAAAGCCATGCTTTACCTCTCTGACTAAACAACTGCAACTCGGCTCACTGTTATTTTCTCAAGTTTTTTTTTTTCCTAACTCATTAATTGACCCAGGATCAGCTCTGGTAGCACCTTGTCTGTAATTTTGTCATAGTCTTTGTTGAGTGAACGGTCATTTTTGGTTCACATGGATTTATTCCCACGTAAGAGATCACCATTTGGGTAGGACTGTGTCTGTCTCATTACATTTTTGATGCTTACTGCCCAGGAAGAGCTTGATGTACAGAAGTCACTCACTGCGTGTTGTCTGATATATTTGGGTTCATAGTCTGAACTTCTTCCAGAAAGTGCTATGTCTTCTAGTTATACTGTTCCCTACTGCCCTCTTCTGAAAAGTGCCATGCCTACAGAGAGAAATAAATTCTCCTAATAGGGACCAGAGTTTGAATGAGAGACTAAGCAATATAGATAATCCAGCAATGTTTAGCCAGCACAAAAATATCACCTTGACTTAGAGTTTGAGGAAGAGAGAAAGACAGAAACAGGTGGTGAGGGAATGGCTGAAACCGCAACACTCTGGCAAAATGGGATGGATGGATGGAGATAGATACATATATAGAATTTCAAATACATTCAAATACCTGAAAATAATGCCAAAGTGAAAGCATTATTTTCAAGTATTTGAAATATCAATATAGTCGTTTTCTCCTTTGAGAAATTAAGGGGGGAGGGCTCTACCTCTGCACCGTAGCTAGACTCCCTCTGATATTACTGTATTTATGGACATGAGATTGGTCAACCATCTCAGAGTTTAACAATTTCTAGAGCAAGTAAATGTGGATTCTAAAATAAGCCTCACCATTTTTCTTAAGCTTGCATAACAATTTGAGTAGTTGACAATAAAAATGGACTCTGGTCAATTTGAACAAAAAACGAATAGGTTGAAAGGGTACCAGGGATTCAGAAAAATTATAGGAGATAAAAGGTCCACATTCGAGACCTAAGTGAACTCTAGAAGCCTAGTAAGATCTCTAACCCTAGCAAGCTAAGAAGGCCATTAAGGAACCCTAGAAGGCTAATAAGCAGAATGAGTAGATATTGAGTACCTACTCTGTGTTAGGTATGATGGAGTATTCAAGGGGAAGAGGATGTAAACTGTACCCACAATGACTTTCTAGCCCAGCAAAAATCTTAGGTGGTACCTCAACGGGGACAGGTAGGCTCCCCTTTCACCTAAATCTAAATTTAGGAAAATAATTTGCTGTCAGTGGTCAACTAGTAAAATCTATACACAATAAATGTAGAGTGAAGGAAATTAATTCCTTTTTAATGAATGATTGAAGACCCTGTAAGACTAATCATTTCTATACTGCTCTGATTATTAAATGATTGCATATACAACCAGAGGGAGCGAGAGAGTATGTGAGTTTTGTAGTAGCTCAGAGTGATGAGAAATAAGTTATTAATTCCACTTTCAAGGGGGAGAAGTCAAGGGAGGCTTCAGTTTTGAGGTTGAGACTTGTAGTTTGAAGAAAGAATTGGACTTTGCTACAAGGCGGGGAAGAGAAATGGCATTCAGGGCAGAGATAACAACATGTACAAAAGCATGTGGATACACAAGTTCCAAGCACACTAAAGAGCCTTAGGGTAGTGCATTGTATTTCTGTTGAATAGACGGCATCAGGGAGAAATGGCCCTAGCTCAGGCCAGAAAAATGCTAGGGCCACTTAGGAAAGCTGTGAATGCTTAGGAAAGCTGTGAATGCTAAGGAATTGGACTTGATCCTGTAGTTCATGAGTTATTGTGGAAATCTTTCAAGGAAGAGTTACATGATCAAATTTGCAATTCAGGAAGGTTCCTCTGCCATCAACGAAGCAAATAGGGACAAGGAGTGGATAATGGGAGGGAACTGAAATGAAAGTAACTGGCAGGATGTTTTTGGAAAAACAACTAAAAATAATTTCAAATACTGTAATGTAAAAAGTACTAGAATGCAGACATGTAAAATATATAAGCAAAGAGTGTCAGTCATCATTTTTCAATATTTATGAGTCAGCCTGTAAATATTTTCAGGTAGACTTATTTTTTTTAAGTTCTGTCCTTTATTAAACCATTTAAGAAAGTTTAAACAACCATGTATATAAAACATTCTTGAATCATGTTATGCTTCATTAATGCTAGCTTGGAGTGTATTCGCAGCATAATAATACTTAATTTGTCTTTAGAAATTAAACCAATTCTTCTTCTGCATTGGAGTAATAATTCTAGGTATTATTAATATCATAACAAGCTCAGAGCTAGTCAGTTCCCCAGTTTAACAGACTACCTAGGGTCAAATTTTGATAAACACAATATTTTAAGGTAATAAAGAACTATAAACATTTCATTTTCTTCAGCAAATATAAGCACCCCTAATTAATATGTTACAGTATAATTCTGCAACATACATTATATCCCAGGAACTGCTATTGTAGTTCAGATGCTGCCTGATTTATTAAAAATGTCAACTGTGGGAATTTGATGCGACGCAAACCTGATGTCTAAATGTTGAATTTGTCGAATGTTTATCTAGTGCAAGATGGTTCCTACCCTTGATTCTAAAGATGTTAATACTTTCGAAATTCCAGAATAAACTTTACTAACTTGCTCAAAGTGGACTACTAAATTATTAAATAGCTTGTTTTCATGAAGCCAGGGTGACAGTTTAACCTATAAACATTTTGGAAAATCACAATCCACTTGGGTCTTCTCCCTCTTTCAACCAGTGCTGGGCATGTATTTTATTTGAAAACTCCATATAGTTTTCAATGTTCTTTTACATCACATCTTCCTCTGCATCAATAATGAAATGATTCATTGGTTGCCTTTTCATCTCCCTTTTCTTTCTCACATACACTAAAAATAAGTGTTTCCTCACTTCTTGAGAAAGTGGATATAGTAGCCACAAGGGTGTTTACCAGGACTGTTAATGGTACCGGTTCCTCAGTGAGATTGTGGCTAACAGTGCCTGGAAATACAGCATGAGGTGATAGATAATTCCACCTTCCTGTAGTCCAATAGGAAAGATAAATGTTTTATTATGATAGACACATCCAATCAAGCAGGAAATCTGTATTTACTATCTATTCTGAGTCTACAACTTTTTAGTTTTGTCTAGAAATCTTTAGTTAAGAGTCTACAAAGGCATAATCCTTATTCCTAGAGAGGTTCTGAAATGGATGAGCGGGAAACCTGCACACACAAGTAGCTAAAACATATTTGTAGTGAATCTTAAAGTGAATGGACATAAAAACACAACAAGAATTTGAAGAGATCAGAGTTTACAAGCAATGAGGAATAAATTATTCAAAGAATAGCATGTGAATACCAGGAAAAATAATATCAAAGATTTCCTATCAAACTCAGTATCACTATATCATGCAAGAGATAACTGGATGACAGTATCAGGAAATCTGGAAGATCTAGCATATGTGGAACTGTAATTTCAGCCCAGTATTTGTTTTTCATAATATACTATTCAAAAACTTGGGGAGAGAGGGGTATAATCAGATCTAGTAACTAGCTAAACAAAATATCTATAAAATACTAATAATGAATTAACATCAGCGTAGAAAGTTTCTAGTGATTTACCATGGGTATTATTTGACTTGTCTGGGTCACCATTTTTCATTAATGTAGTTGATGAGTATTCAGGGGGCATTCTCACCAACTTTGTAACTGACACAGATATCAGACGGATGCTACAACCAGGACCTAAAAAACAAATCATAGCAGGTTCTATTATTTTTTTTTTTTTGCAAGCCCCAACTTTTTGTTATTACATTCAACTTACAAATTACATATTGGATTAGACATAATATACATGTTAAATTTTTATAAACATTTCTAAACACTTGCTATTTCTGCATTCATCTTGTTGTGGTCAAATAGCACATGGTCCAAGGACCAACATTGTTCTAGGGAATTATATTGCTATTTCTATTTTCCATGAGTAATATAGCACCTGGTAGGTCTTAGTAGATTATTAGTTATTAGACTAGATTACTGTATGTGGTACCAAGTCCTTTTTTTTTTTTTTTTTTAGCCTATATTTTTTTAGGTGGAATTTACCAAGAGTGAATCAAATATCCTGCAAAGGGATCATAAAGCCAATTATACAAATACAGGATGAAAGACCTATCATAGCAGCTTCAGTAAAAATATGTAAGGGTTTAGCTTATAATGAGATCAGTGTAAGTCACCGCGAGTTAAGAGGAAACAATAATGAAATGGAAGTTAGGTTTCTTCAGATTATTTTCATGTAGTATTGTGTTTAGTTTTGTGTACTTTATTTTTTTTAAGTAATTTTTTTAAAGATTTGTTTTAGAGAGAGAGAGAGGGCACGCAAGCAGGGGGAGTGGCAAAGAGAAAGAATCCTGAAGCCAACGCCATACTGAGTGCGGAGCCCAATACAGGGCTCCATTCCAGGACGCTGAGGTCATGACCTGAGCTGAAATCAAGAATAGGGGTGCCTGGGTGGCTCAGTTAGTTAGGTGTCTGCCTTCAGCTCAGGTCATGGTCTTAGGGTCCTGGGATCTAGTCTCGCATTGGGCTTCCTGCTTAGCGTGGAGCCTGCTTCTCTCTCTGCCTCTGCTCCTCTCCCTGCTTGTTCCTTTCTCTCTCTCTCTCCCTCTCTCTCAAAATTAAATAAAATCTTTAAACAAACAAGCAAAAAAAGAATAGGCCACTTAACTGACTGAGCCACCCAGGTGCCCCATGGTTCTGTGTACTTAAAAAAAAAAAAAAAAAGAAAAAAGAAAGAAAGACCCATAGAGGGGAAAGAAAAACTGGCCTCTTACAGAACTAAATAGGGTTTGAGAATTTTGTAGCATAAAATGCATGGGTGGCTCTGGGGGCAAAATGAGGCTAGTGACTAGAAGCCAGAGCAGAATAGGAAAGTCACAGGGAGCCAACAATGTGTTTAAAATAAAAGGAAAACATGATCAGTTTAATTCCTGTGGCAGCCGTAGGCAGCAACCTCACAAGCAATGAGACGAGCCTGCAGTCTGGGCGAGATGGGGAGGAAGTAACACTGGGGACTGGCACGAGGAGACAGGTCTGAGAATAAGAAAAAGGTAAAATCCACAGGACTTGGGGACTAACTAGATTTCAAGTGAGAATTTTACTTAATTGTTCTTTCTTCCCAGGAAGAAAAACAGGAAAAGATGTCAATGGGCAACTCCCAGAGGAGGAAATACAAATGGCTATTAATTAAATTTACTTAATATAACTTAACCTTACTTTTAGTAGTAAGATGTGCGAATTAAAACAAGGTACCCGTTTTGTCAGCTGTGCGAGTTCAGCCAAATCCTGGGTCCTGGTCAAAATGCAGGCTTGGAATGAGAATGGAAAGGGAGGACTTGGGAAATGTCTGTGCTGACCAGTAAACATGACCCCCTTAAATTACTTAGAAGAGGTACATACCAACCACGGCTTTCTTTGTTTCTTCCTCTTTAAAGCAGTGCCCGGGATTTGTTCAGTACATGATAAGCTTGAGATGAACCGCTGGACTAAGGCTGGGGAGCCTGCCTGCAAGTATAATGCTATGGAAGAGAAATAAATTTTGTATCGTTAGGAGCGTCTGGGGGAAATTTCAAGCTTATCTTCTGATGGATTTTAGATGGCCAGTGTGGGACGTGGGTCCATGATGTGTTACTCCTGGGGACAGACAGCCTTCAGTGGTAGAGTACTCCTGCCCTCAGACTGACGAAACTTTTCAGATGCTGACTCTTTGACCCCATGTGCTAAAAATGGTAATAACCCACGCACGCCGATGAAGCGAGTAAAGATTCAAACCACCTTTCTAGGAAGCATTGTTGAAATATATGGGACTTAAGAACAATGTCCATTCTCTTCGTGTCAGGAATTCATCTTCTAACAATCTATCTTATGGAAATAGGAATGCAGTGATCGACATTTAGAGACATTCATTGGAATTTTACTTAAAATTACAGCCAAATATAAGAAATAGTCTAAAGAACCAGCAATCAAGGAATAGTAACTATGCTTACAATAGAGGAATGATCACAATAAAATGCCAAGCAGCTAAAATGTCATGTATACAAAAAGCAAGTTGCCAAACAATATATATAACTATGCACCTATTTTTTAAGACTTGAATATAATACATTAAAATAGTAACGTTTATTCCTTGGCTATAGGATATTAATGTTCTTAAATATTTAAGTTTTTTTTCTTTTCTTTCTTTTTTTTTTACTGTTTTGTAGCAATGAGAATTAGTGGTTTATATAATCGAGGAAAACATTTTAAAAACCCAGATAGACCACTTTATTATTTTAGACTCTGATTCCCTGTTTAACAAAGAAAGCTTATCCTTTCCAATTTAAAATCTTTTTTTTTTGCATAGAGAAAGTAGGAACAGAAGGATTTGATAAATTTAGCCTTAACTTTGTTATTTGTTAATATTGCAGAATCTGTCCACAGGAAGGCTTCTCTGTAGTAGTTGCACTGGTGGCTGGTGAGAAAGAGAAAAATCGCTGGGGAAAAAATCAACCTGATTTGTGTCATTTGCCGATCTCCATGTTATAAATGACTGATCTCAAACTAACACTTTTGCGTCCATCTTTTGAATTACCTGATATTTAACAGCTGGCCCTCCCCCAGCAGCCCAAACCAGCTTCAACTTCAACTTTTCACTGACAGATTCTCCACCAAGTTTGTTGAGCTAAATGAATAAGGTTTTAGTTGCCTTCTTTCTATATTAAAACCTTTGTTCCTTGTGGGGTTAGCTTTCTTCATGGTATCGTTAGTACTTTATGTGATTTTTAAAATTTGTCTTTGATTAATGTGCCCTTTCTCTCAATCTTTTGGACATACACTTTTATCTTCACCCATATGAGGTGGATTATTTAAGGAGACTAACTGTTTTTCCATAGGTTTATTTAGGGATGAACTACTAAAATTTTAATAACCTTCTTTCCTCCTTTTAAGTCATTGGTTGTGAGATCATGCTTAAGCATTTTATAATTTAAACTCCAGCAGAGGGGCGCCTGGGTGGCACAGCGGTTAAGCGTCTGCCTTCGGCTCAGGGCGTGATCCCGGCGTTATGGGATCCAGCCCCAGATCAGGCTCCTCCACTATGAGCCTGCTTCTTCCTCTCCCACTCCCCCTGCTTGTGTTCCCTCTCTCGCTGGCTGTCTCTATCTCTGTCTAATAAATAAATAAAATCTTTAAAAAAATAAAAATAAAAAAAATAAACTCCAGCAGAAGTTTAAGGTATATTCGGCCTGTGCCAATATTCATTTATTATTTTTCATTAAAAAATATTAATTTATATTTGGGGCTATTTCAGACTCCCTGTTGAGTGGTCACTTTCTCCAGTTTACTTCTCTGTCATCAAACATTACTTTCTTTTTGGTCAGTTCTACACGAAAGGAAAGTTCACTTGTCCTTTTAATTGTTCACCTCCCTTTTGAATGTTTTCTACTGTATAAACTATCCTTCCTGATCATTTGATGCCTATTAAGTTTTTCATGATTATTTAAAAGACAGTAGTTCATTAAGCATGCTTATCACTGCTCAGTGCTCATAGATTCAAGCGTTGCAAGTCTGCTTATTATAAATGATTTTCGAATTTCCCCGTATCTGCTTGGTAAGGGAAAGAGCAATGGCATTTTTTTACATTCTTCATTATCTCTTAACTGTTTACATTTCTTTTCTTCATTTATTTTTCTGTTGAAGTCTGATAAAAGGAAGAAATTCAATAACTCAATTGTGCTACATCATTAATTTTATTCCTCTACTTATTATTAGAGAATCTATTTCTCACTTTCTTATTTGTCTTTCACTTTATGTACTTGTGAAAGCCACTTAATTTTAATTAACTTCTTTAGTTATAATTATTTCATTTTTTGTTTTTGCTTGTCATCTTTTCTCTGTAAAGGTTAACTGAAAAATTACTTATTTTCTCTTCATTTCAAAACCCAATTTTCTTATATTCTTAAAGGAAGTCACTCTAGCTATATTAAAATTGGCATCTTTCAAAGGTGATTGTTTTAAGGAAGAATAGCCAAGAGTAATCAGCCCATGATATCTGTGCCAAAATTTACATGCAAAGTGGTTTTTATTGTCTATATAAAGGGAAGAGAGGATGAACAGAGGAGGAGTGGAGTTTGCTTAAAAATTCAGCTTCTTCACTTCTCATCTTGAGAACAGTTGCCTTGAGTACCATTCCTTGAAAGAATACATGACACTTTGGATTTTCTTCAGAAAGATTGCCAATCCCTTATTAAAATCACATTTTACTATAGTTAATAAAAATAATCTCTACATCTAATGGATACAAGTGGTATTTCTCTGGGAGAAGTCTCCCAGTTTCCATAGCATTGGAAAGTAATTCTTCAAAAGTATCTCTTGTGCCTGCACACCTTTGAAGGAGAGGAACTGATGGCCCTCTTAGATGACAGAGATAGTACTTTCCTCTGGAGCAAATGAAGGGAAGGCATTCTTTCTGTCCAGTACAAAACATTTGGGTTCCCTACACCTAGTGTTCTTCTCCTATAATGAAACCCACTATATGTACAGGTACCATCTATCCCTCCTTTTATCTCCCTGGAAGAACTGGAGCTCAGATAACCAACCCAAAAATGCTGCCAATCTTGTTCCTGCTATTGCCATGAATAATGAAAGGTCTTTTGTCTCTGACCTAGGAATCTTGTGTCTTTTACCAGCATCTATGAAACTATGACAGGTTAACTTTTGAACTTACAAGTAGGGTGAAATATCGGACCTTTTAACTCTTCGCACAAATAATAAACCATCGCTTTATAATTAAACAATTTGTCCTATCAAAAGTCCAAACTTCTCAAAGTCCTATGATCACATCTTGATCACTTTGTCCCCGTCCCATGAATACCCAGATTTTATTGTAACCATGAAGAGTGAAGAAAAGATAGAGACATTAAAAACTAATTGCAGAGCGAGGTGATCAAGCAAATGCTAGATTGATAACCACAAAAATAATGATTTAAGGGGAAACTAAAGGCTCAGCTCTGTTATTCTAGGAAATAAAAGCAGTACACAGACACCGGTGGTAATTCATAAATCAGTAATGGGGTGACTCCTATGACCTATGATGCAGACGTATGTATAAGGCTAAGAAGCTTTATTGTACTTCCGTGGGTGGGAAGGATATATGGTCAGAGCTGAGAAAATATGGAGCTTCTGCACGAATTTTAAAAATGCTACACATCTATGCATATGCAGCCCACTAGTTTGGAGACCTGATTATGCCTCTGCGCAGGGAAAGAGCCCAGTTCCAGGGCCCAAGATTTGGTAGCTCTGTGAGTAGAACTTGGTGATTTCAGAACTTAGGCAATTCCCCCATAGAATGCCTTAAGGAAGATCACACAGACCGCACAGTCTCTAGCAGCAGCCGTGCAGTCTTCAATTTTATGTGTGCCTGTGACGTATTAAAATCAGAATAGTCTCTATTCTATATGTGCGATGGGCCAGGTACTGTGCTAACTACTTTAAATGAACCATCTAATATTAGCCTCAAAACAATTGCATGAAATCAGTATTTTTAACTTCAATTTCCAAGTGAGATTTAGAATGACCATTTAGAGTGTAAGTAGCAAAGGCAGGACTCAAACTCCGCTCCTTGACCAAACCCACACACTTACCTGTAACACTATTGCCCTTACTATTGTCATCATCCAGGTGGAAAGGAAAAGATGGTGTTCAGGTTGCAGCTTTTTCATGATCTTTATTGCCCTCTCCCCTTTCTTCACATCCCATGCTTCTCTTCAGTTGATTTATACTCATTAAGTAGTTCTGCTTCTTGTTATCAACGTAATAATGTTAGAAACTAAATGCCAGTTTGACTTCAGTGTTAATCCCTTTGTATTGTGCTGTTTGCTTTCTTATGCCTTTATTCTGCTTGAAATAAAAACTTGGCTGTTTCTGAAATTTAACAGGTTTACAATTTTTCCTACTTTTCATTTTATGTGCTATTATAACCACCTGGTATTTTGAAAATAACAAAATTCTCCCACATATACAGTTTAATATTCTAAATTATATAGTATATATTGCTGATCTTTTTCTGTTGAAAGCATCCCTGACTTTTTATAATCAAACCAAATTGACTCAATTAATTCTTTTGATTTTCTATTCTCATGTCTAGAGCAACATATCTTTTTGAATTCTCTGCTTCCCAGAATTCAGCAAAAGCTCATTAATTTTTTGGTCTCTTGAATAAGAAATTAATAATAACTTGGAAATTAAATAGGCTCAAATGATCTATATTTTAAAGTTAGGGCATGTGTCATGGGTGCAACTTGGTTCCCCTAAATCCACTGAGTTTTTCTTTATCTTCTCTTTTTTTCATCCACTTGTTTCTGTGAAAGAGAATAAGGACATCTTTTGAGAGAGTTTGCCCAAAGTAGCTCCTTCTGCAGTTAAGGAGAATTCAACTGCTGAGGAACAATCCAAGCCTAGACAGATGGTAGAGCTGAAACCCTACTTTGGGCATCTCAAGGCACACACCCTTTTATGTTTGTCAATAGTCCTGCTGTATTTGGTGTTATTTATTCATTTTTTCTTTTTTTGGAAGAAGAATTATCTTTTCTTTCATCACTAAGTTTTGCCTGCTCCAAAAGAAAAATGATGTGTATAAGTTATTAGGACATTTTGATGAATAAAGTTACTTTCACTTAAAAATGCATTTGAAAAATTTTTTTTTCAAATAATGAGCTCCTAACTGAAATTTTGTATCTCTAGTGATTAATTCGTATTCCAAATAATACCTTTTTTTATTCTTCTCATTAATTTCTGGCTCATTATTATTAATAGACTGTGGGAAAATTCGGGAATGAAATGCTATGGGCAAATTTTTATAATCAAACAACAGAAGTCAAGCTATAATATCTATTACTGTCATAGCATTAAGTGTAATGATGAAATAACCCATGGTTTTTATTATTTGCATTTAGATTCTTGTTATTCTTGACTGCGTAAGTTTTATTTACAGTGACAGCTTTCAGTACTGTTACATCAATATCTGAGTATTGTCTCATTCAGTGCTACTTGGTATGATAGACAAAAAAATAGGTTATTCTATGACTACTTTACAGAGCTGAAGTTCTAAAAGTTAGCGGTACAATTATGAAGTCCTCATACTGAAGATATTTACTCCTGTATCAAATTCCATTGGCTAGATATCTTAATAAGATTACTCTGTGTTGTGAGAAAGATACGTAGAAAATAAACCTCACAAGATTTTCGTGTGTACACGATGCCAAAATTTGATTCCCATTTATTAATTTTATGAGGCATAATCATCTCTAATGGTACAGGACACTGAAAATATGCAATATTGCCATGGAGTTCAAGAATCCTCCAGTTGTGACAGCAACTGACTTAACGAGCCGATTCTAGCCATAATTGAGTTTCTGTGCTTTTCTTTTAATTTCACTACCTGATGATACCTGAGAGCAGTAGACTTTATTTCAGAATCCCATTAGGTACCATTATGAGATCCTATTTCCTGGGGTTTTAAAATCTAATTGTCAGTCAACGTGTTACAGTAAGCCTAGCTTCCTTTGATTCTCATGGCTCTACACGGTGGGAAAAAAACAAAAGAACTATGTTCCATCATCCTGTCAAGGAGGTTTCTTAACAAATTACCTTTCCCCTCAAAAGAAAACACAGAGAGACTTTTTCGTTGCTTTAACAATTCTCATAGTTCATATCTTCTTTTCTAAGCTATTAAAGGGAGCAAAAACTGAAAACCCACAGAGCACAGACACCCTGACAACCGATGTCCTTAAGATTTATGGAGAGATTTAAGTATTTAATAACCACACAAGAGTAAGCTGTGTTTAAGGATATTTCAGATCTGATCAGAAACCTCTGCCTTATATAAGGAAAAAAAAGTATCCAACATATATTTCATTCGACCTCCAAGAACATTTGACTTTGTTTGAAAATTATTTCCTTTAGCTATTTGGGGATGAAAGATGTCCTCTACATCAAATTTATTATTTTTTTTTTCCGTAAGACTTCATAACTATTTTTTAGTTCTAACGTATTGCTGAATTTTTAAATATATATTTTTAAACCTCACATTTTCAGCACATTCAAATTAAGGTTGGATGTCCTTAAGTCTCATCATTGCTACAACTCCAGAGCGAACCACCCAGAGCTAGGGAAAGATTAGGTTACATATTGAATTACCTGGATTTTTTGTAAACTCTAGGTAGATGTACTCAGACTAGAATGACTTCACATCAAAATCATTTTGTCAAAAATAGAAATTTACCAGTGTTCATAGATTTCTTCCTATTTTTTCATTATATGTAGGAACACTTCTTCAATCATTTTAAATAAATGCAGAGCAAAGATCACAGAAAGACCAAACTGCTGCTTAAACTTTATGACAGTGTGGTTGCTTATATGTCCCATTTCCTGTTGGACTAAGCAAGAGGAGCCGAAAAGGCATGCCCATCTTCTTTCAAAATTGTTAAGATCGCGGTCATTTGCTTTTACTCTGAATTGTGGGAGCAAATGTATAAATGGCCTCAAATTGCTCCATCAAAACACCCTGAAGTAGCCCTCTTCCTGGTCTAGGACAGCGCATGTCTATTTCTGCCTGCCATGCATGCAGCAGCCTTGTGGTGATTTTTCTAGGTTTCACTAAATGCATTAGGTTATATAACTATGAGCTCAGCACTCAGTTCCCCTCAGACAGTCTGTCATACACTGTCCTGCTCTACAGTTACATCCGTCCCCTCTAGCAACAGTGCAGCAAGAGCAGCACGTGAAAGCAAGATATGATGTGCACTCTGGTCAAGAGCTAGCCGTAACAGAGGACCTTCGCCCCCTCCCTTGCTGCGCTTCCCATTCAGCCATACAGACTTCTAAGACCATGAAACAACTTCGACCAGGGAATTTTTTTTTTCTGTCTTAATGAAAATAGAAATAAATGCAAAGTTCTCTTTTTTTTTAATGAAAAATAAATAAAAAGTTACATCATCAGCAGAGCAGCCCATTGGAGAGGGGAAGTCTGGAGTGAAAGCGCCACAAGAGAAACTCTTAAAATAACTGTGCAGCCTTTCAATAATTCTTAGAAATGGGAGATGAGATTTAGTCATTGAAAAAAGTGTTGATTCTTATCAATAATACATCTTCCAACAATCATTTCTGTCAAGCACTGTGTTTAATATTATGCATTTTTTATTAACTACTCACAGTAGTCTAATAAAGAGGACATGACCTTCTCCACTTTACAAATTAAAAAATGACATTGCAGGGATTTTCAAGGTCACCTGGTTAGTAAATAGCAGAAGTGGCTTTTTTTTTTTTAACTTAAGTCTTCATGACTCCAAACTCTATGCTAGCTCGATACAATGGTGCATTAAAACCATAGTCTTAAGTCAATGAAAAGCATAAGTAAAAGAAACTCTAGGGAAAGAAAATCCGAAATTTTGGTTTTATTACATGGTTTCTTTTGATTTTTCAAAAGAAAAATCAAAATGCTTACAGTACTTTTCATTGACTTGTTTGACTCCAAAGGCATTGATGAGTGCTTAGCCACAAGCATTTCATTTTTGTATACTTGCCGAACTGACTCTATCTTGGGCCGATGCCTTTGAAATATTAATAAAATATAAATAGAATCAAAATATGTCATGAATTCCTGCTATACAAACAAAGATTTAGAGCATCAGCATATCATGTTATAAGGAAAAAAACAGACACAAATGCCAGATCAGACACTGTCCTTTAAAAGGCAGAAGGCAAATTGATGTTAGCCATCACTTTTCTTCAGTTATTTGGCCAAAAATAAAAAGTCATGATAAGATGGTACATTTTCATTAACACTTGTTGATTTATGTCTACAAATTTAATTTCATTTTGATGGCAGATAGTACACACATAACTTTAAGGTGCAGTTTTGTCATTCAGCTGTTATTTATTAATAGGTTGTCCAGGAAATTCATTGTGAGCTGGGATCCTTTAAGAATGAATAGGGCAAATAATAGTATTCTGGAACAAAACACATAATTGGGAATGTGCCAGGAAAATTGTGGTATAGAGTTCCTCTGTTTATGAAATGCCTACTTTGAGCTTAAGATTGTATTAGGTACTATGGAAGGACATACTGAAATGAGAAGATGGCCTCAAAAGGTGACAATATAGTTAGGGGAATGAAGCTTACCCATAGTATTACAGGAAGAGAAGAGGTTATATGATTAATTACTAAACATAAAGGACTTTCTAAATGTGCTGTTGTAATTTTGATGAAGGAAAGTTCTTTGTGGGAAGGCTTCATGCAAAAGAAACAAATTTTGCTGAGTGTAGGAATCTGGGTCAATCCCAGAAGGAAAGCTGAAATCTAAATAGATTTGTTGGTGACTTTCAAGCTCATTTTTACCCACACTACCCAGTGAATAATTCCTCTAGTCAGCAAAAGGGTAATGGACAGATTAAAAAAAGGTGAAGATTTTGGAGAAGTCTGGATGATTATCCATGGTTGAAAATACCTGTACTTAAATTAGAAAAAAGATTGATGTCTTTTCCCATTATATCATGATGACTCCGAGTACAAACAAAAAGAAATATTTGATAAATTTATTTAATATACCCTAGAGGAATTGTATGAAAAACCCATTGCCACAATGTGCTGCTAACAAATTACCCCAAAACTCAGTTCTTGCAAAGGGTATATGTTCTCAGTGACACAAGTCTGTAGGTTGACAGTGGATCAGCTGATCTAGATAAGCCTTCGCAGGGCAATTCTGCTTCAGGCTGTGTGTTAGCTGTGCTCACATCTAGGCTATGGTGCAGTTCCGTTTTCTTCCATTTTCACTTGTTCTGGAACCCGAGTATAAGGATGCAGCAGCTACCTCAGGCAAAGCTAAGGATTGAAACACAAGCATGAACAAAACACGTATGCATGTTTAAAGCTTTTATATGTGTCACGTCCACTACAAGTGTACCGGCAAAAGGCAGTTACATAGTCAAGTCCAGCATCTCTAGGGTGGGGAAATACGTTCCACCTTTTGAGGAGTGTGGATGTGGTTTTGAAAAATCATTTACACTGTCACAGAAATTATCCACAAAGAAATTCTTTCCATCCAAGTTCTCTTTAAATGGAGTTTCCATGTTGCTCTTCCTGATTCTGCCGTTCTTTAGACTTGTTCTGCCTACCTCATGGTTATGTAAAGGTACGAAGGGTATCAACATGCCCTTACATCTTTGAACAGTTTTTAGCTTTGGAGAAAAATTTTTAAAAAAATAATGCACGCGATATTCATCATATTGGAGGTTCCCCTTAAGATCCGCAGAAATAAATTTCTAGTGAAATAAACAAATATTCAGAATTTTTTCTTTAAGCATCTACTTTATGCTAGGCACTGCTACAAGTACAGCTGTAAGAACAAAGATGTACACCTTACCCTGGAGCAGCCTGCAGTCTACACCAGGAGACAGTGTGTACACAAGAACAACATTGTGATACACATTTACCTTAGCTATGGTACTACTGATAATCCTCTGCATAAGCGCAGATCTACAGAGGGATTACTGGAGAACCTGGTGTTTTCTGGAACGGAAGTGGTTAGATAATAGTGACTTGGGATGCAAGTTGGTATAAGGCAGGCTCCTGGACGGTATCTAAAGGCCCTCCTCTTTCCTGCCTGCTTTTCAGGCACAGTGTTCTAAACTTAAATGAACTGTTTAATTGTTTAATAATCCAGTTCAATCTGCAGTGTTACTTACCAAGTATGCTTTTATTGTTCTTGTTTAAATCTGCCCAGTATCCAATGGTTATTTAGGATAGAAGTGATAGATTTCACGTTGGTATTTTTACATAAAGGGGTTGAATCATTTAGGATAGTGGTTGTCAAAGTCGAGGGGGCTTAGAAATCACTCAGGTAGCTTGTTAAAGGAAAGCTCTTGGCCTGTGTGCCAAATATTTTACATTCCAAGCATTATGGGATAAGGCCCAGGAGATAGTATTATTAACATTCAGCCTCACTGTACTCAATCCCCAGGTAATTCTGAGGGAAAAAGAACTTGTTTAGAATGTGAATACATTACTTTATTCCAAATCATCAATGTTAACACTGGCAATGGACTTTGCAAAATTCTGGCTTATGACTATCCAACTTAATGCTTCAGACTCAGATACCCGGTATTGTTAACGGAGATTTAGTTTCATGGGGCCAGGGGTGCCCATTAAAGATTAAATAAAAGGAGAAAAAAAAAAAACAATGACCGAGTTTACCCAAAGCAAGTAGTCTCTTTAACTGAATAGCATTTGTGTAACTTCTGCAGTTCAAATTAAAAGAAAGTAATTAAAAGAAACCTAATACAAATACATAATCACAAGGTAAGAAAATATGACTTTGCTTTAAACATAAAGTGTTAAAAAAAAAGTAAAGGCAAGTAATATAAATTTTAATAAAATAGTTAAGAATAAGAGACTGTAAAGCAACTAAAAATAAAACTAAATATCGTAAGACTTAAACTGGTAAAATTTTTAGGACGATAATTAGAAGTTATGTGTGAATCTAAGAATAAGGAAAGAAAAGACAACAGGAAGACTCTATTGCCCAGGAAAGACAAACTAAACAAAGAATTGTTAGATACGGTGAAACAGATAAAACAATCAAGTAATCAAACAAAAACCCCATAAACAGAATTACTAAGAGATTACAAGGGCATAATAGCAAAAGGAACTAAAATAATAAAAGGGAATATTATAAAAATCTAATGCAACAGAGAAAAAACTAAAGGAGGTGCTGGCACTACGTATAAGAACTAAACACATCTTTTATCCATTCGTTTCTTGAACGGCATCTCAGCTCCTTCCAGTCTGGCTATTGTGGACATTGCCGTTATGAACATTAGGGTGCACGTGCCCCTTCTTTTCACTATGTCTGTATCTTTAGGGTAAATAACCAGTAGTGCAATTGCCGGGTCATAGGGAAGCTCTATTTTTAACTTTTTGAGGAAACTCCATACTGTTTTCGAGTGGCTGTACCAACTTGCATTCCCACCAGTGGTGTAAGAGGATTCCCTTTTCTCCACATACTCTCCAACATTTGTTGTTTCCTGCCTTGTTAATTTTTGCCATTCTAACTGGTGTGAGTTGGTATCTCAATGTGGTTTTGATTTGAATTTTCCTCATGTCTAATGATGTTGAACACTTTTTCATGTGTCTGTTAGCCATTTGTGTGTAATCTTTGGAGGAGTGTCTGTTCATGTCTTCTGCCATTTTTTGACTTGATTATTATTATTATTATTATTATTATTATTGGGGTGTTGAGTTTGAGAAGTTCTTTATAGATCTTGGATTCCAGCCCTTTATCTGTAATGTCATTTGCAAATATCTCCTCCCATTCCGTGGGTTGCCTCTTAGTTTTGTTGACTGTTTCCTTTGCTGTGTGGGAGATTTTTATCTTGATGAAATCCCAAAAGTTCATTTTTTACTTTTGTTTCCCTTCCTTTGAAGACGTATCATGAAAGAAGTTGCTGTGGCCGGTGTCAAAGAGGTTACTGTCTGTGTTCTCCTCTAGGATTTTAATGGATTCCTGTCTCATATTGAGGTCTCATCCATTTAGAGTTTATCTGTGTATGGTGTAAGAGAATGGTCAAGTTTCATTCTTCTGTATATAGCTGTCCAAATTTCCCAGCACCGTTTATTGAAGAGACTGTCTTTTTTCCATTGGATGTTTTTTTCCGGATTTGTCGAAGATCGGTTGACCATTGAGTTGAGGTCCATATCTGCGTTTTCTATTCTGTTCCATTATCTATGTGTCTGTTTTTGTGCCAATACCATGCTGTCTTGGTGATCACAGCTTTGTAATATAGCTTGAAATCAAGCAACGTGATGCCCCCAGCTTTGTTTTTCTTTTTCAACATTTCCTTGGCGATTTGGGGTCTTTTCTGGTTCCATACAAATTTTAGGATTGTTTGTTCCAGCTCTTTAAAAATGCCATTATTATTTTGATAGGGACGGCGTTGAAAGTATAGATTGCTCTGGGTGGCATATTTTAGCAATGTTTATACTTCCAATCCATGAGCATGGACTGTTTTTCCATATTTTTGTGTTTTCTTCAATTTCTTTCATAGGTGTTCTGTAGTTTCTAGAGTACAGATCCTTTATCTCTTTGGTTAGGTTTATTCCTAGCATCAGCAAAGAGAGAGATTTTGACTTCTTCTTTGCCAATTTGGATGCCTTTTATTTCTTTTTATTGTCTGCTTATGCTAGGACTTCTAGCACTATGTTGCATTTGCGTTGACATGGATGGAACTGGAGGGGATTATGCTAAGCGAAATAAGTCAAGCAGAGAAAGACAATTATCATATGGTTTCACTCATATGTGGAACATAAGGAATAGCTGGGAGGACATTAGGAGAAGGAAGGGAAAATTGAAAGGGGGGGGGAAATCAGAGGGGAGACAAACCACGAGAGACTATGGACTCTGGGAAACTGAGGGTTTCAGAGTGGAGGGTTTGGGGGGATGGGTTAGCCCAGTGATGGACATTAAGGGGAGCACTATTGCAATGAGCACTGGGTGTTATATGCAAATAATAAATCATGAAATACTACATCAAAAATCATGGTGACATAACATTAAAAAAACCCAAAACTCGTACAACTCAATAGCAAAAGAATAAACAATCCTCTTTAAAAAAAAAATAAAAACAAAAAGTATAAGACCTAACATTTCCATGAAGCAGCAACACGGCCTTGGTAGCAGCTGAAGCTCAGATTTTGAGCCAGTGTGTGGAATCTGTAGAAACATGTTGTCAGGGGCAGGAGGTCAGCAAGCAAAATTCTTGGCTTTTTGTCTTTTCCCTCACGCTGCTGGCAACTAGTCGACTAAATCATCTGTGGGGTGAGGACAAAACTAAACATTGTGAGGCCACAGTTTTTAACTCCCTGAGACAGCACCACACATACCCTCACCCAGCAAACAACATGCTTACTGGAGAAAGTTATTTTGCTTTGTGTTCAGGCTGCCCCCAATCCCTACGTTTCTTAAGAAAAATGGGAGAATAGTACTTTCCTTGGCTAAATTGATGACTTCTACTCTACTTACTACTACATAGGGTTTGTATGCATCTGGAAAAAGAAGTGCCTTTTTGATTATCAGGTAATATTCCTAAAGTTTTGGGCAAAAATTCTAAATATTAATTGAAAATGCAATATTTATTAAGAGCCTGTGTGTATCTCAGATAATCTCGGCAAGAATATGAGTATAGAGATTGCCTTGCACTTTTGTCACCCAGAGTTATTTAGCTACCTAGACATTGCTACTAATACGTATTAGGGGTTTCATTTCCCCTTCCCTTCCTTTGTTTATTGATTGACTTGACAAATATTTACGGAGCACCAGCATTATGTCAGGAGATACACTGGGTGCTGGGATCAGTGGTAAACAGGATGAACCATATGATTGTTTTGATGAAGCTTATGTCTTGACAGATGATTCAGAGAAGAATAAAAAGTAGTCAAAATATCACATGAGGATATGTGCTACCGGGAGATTTTGTTGTGTTAATATGCTAGCATGTAACTATTCTACTAGAAGTTTCAGGGTAGACGTCTCTGAAGATATGATTTTGAAGCTGAGAATCTCAAAGATATGCTATCCATTCATAGATAATAATAATTAAATCATTGCAGGAAAAGTCCTAAAAAAGGGAATGTGAGCTTGGCATGTTCTGGAAAGCAAGGGACAGTCAATGTGTCAGGAGCAGAGTGAAAAATGAGAGTAGTATGTGATGAAATTGGCAAAGTATGAGAGAGGAGGCCAGATTAGAAAGAAATTCTTGAATGTGGTGAGAAGGTTGTTTTTTATTCTAGGTACAACAGGAAGTTATGGGAGGGTTTTAAATAGGGGATTGACATGACCTGATTCACATTTTTAAAAGATTTCTCATGCTGTTGTGTGGGAATGGGTTAGATAAGGCAAGAAAAGAAGCAGGTCAGTTCAGTTCAGACTAAAGTTCAGCCACAGAGGTCATGTGTGGTGGAAATCGATGAGGTACAAGGAGAAGTAGAAGGATCTGGATATGGTTCAGATGGCAACCTCAGTAGAGTTTGCTGATGTAGAAAAAGAGAAAGTAAAGTATATTTTTAAGCAACCAGATGGAGGATTGCTGTTCTTGACTAGGGGTAACTGGGGAAGAGAGGACTTGGCGAAGAGAACACAGTGGACTATAGAAGAAACCTCTCTTAGATTATGTCTAACATATCGATGCAGTTATACCCAGGTAGTAATTTGGAGGTTCTGAGAATGGAGAAATTAGCTCTTGATTTCAAGATTTGGGACTTCTGAATTTGCTGATTCTTTAAAAGCTGCAGTTACTTTTTCAGTAACTTTGTGGTTATTATTGTTGTTAGTGTTTTCTGAATCATTTGTTTGCAGTGATCTTTACCAAGAGGCCAGACCTATATGTCTACACTATAATGACCTAACTTCTTTAGTCATCATTGTTTGCTCAACCCTCTGACCCTCAAGTACCTATCCAACTGCTATCCATGACTTGTGATCCCAGAAAGTTGGTTCTTTTATTCTTTAATGAGTATTCTCTGGCTTGCCTCTTCAGAGCAATGGGGGTCAATGCTTGTGTGTCCCTTCTCTGGGAAGGCATCTGGTTCTCTGAAAGCTTCTGTCCTTGGTGATGGGTCCCCTTTCTGGAATCTAAATCCAACAGTAAATTTTCTATCACTCTTTTTCCATTTCCAAAAAGGAAATACAGTTATTATTGGTCTCTTAGGATTCTTATGAGATTGAGATATTTAAATGAGCCTTCAATATATGCAGATTATTATATTCAATATTGTTGCTGTCAAAACAGATTTTGCTGTCCATTTTTTTTCAAAATAAGGCAATTAAAACATAAACAATGTTGTTAAGAGCTTCACTTAGAAGGAAGTAATCATGTATTTGTATTTACCTTGATGTAAGATTACTTTGGTTAGCTCATCTTAGCAAAAGGGAATTTAATGAAAGAATATTTAGGACTCCTAAAGAATTGACAGCAACCTGGCAGACAGGTCTCATGGAAGAAGACAGAAAGTAGGAAGCTCAGTTACAGTCGAGAAGCACATTAGGCCTCTCCCAAGACTGCCCGCTGCTGCGCCATAATGAGCGTTTCAAGGGTATTTGTTTGTCCTGTTTTGGCTAGGCCAACTTCCAGAATTCTGGAAGAGAGTACTTCTTAGCTGAGTTCCTCTAAGGTGTAGGGCAGAGAGATCTAATTCCTTTGGTCACCTTCAACAGTATGGGCAAAGAGCAAGTCATTGCTACTGGGAAAGAGTGTTACTGAAGAGGGTGGAACAGATACTAGCTTACTAAAAATGTAAGTACTACTGCAACTTTTTAGAGATAAGTGACTTCTCCCCTAATAAATGAATAGTCCTTTGGAAATTTGCATATATATTTAAATGTATACATATATAAGTATATATTTACATATATATGTTTTATATAGTATATATGTTACATTTATATGTCTTATATATAAATTCTGGACTTTGAAATTTTGAAAGACAAGGGTTTGAGTCTTAAGTCTTATACTTATTACTAATAAACATTATTGCATTACTGCAAGATTTTAATGAAATCACACCAGTAAAATACTAATACAATGTTTGGAAAATGTTCAATAAACATACATAATGTTTATCAGTGTTATCATCAATATAAATATGACACAAGCTGTTTTTCTCCTCAATCTAAGGAAAGTGAAATATACAGAATTTGTTTTAGATCACATAACAGCTTGGCCCCAATATTAAAAAAAAAAAAAAAAAGACAACTCATGACCGTTCATTATGAATCTACTATCCTTCCTGTACACATTTGTTCAAATATGTAGAATTCACTTTTTAATAAATACATTTATTTTTTTTAAAGAAACAAATATCTGGAATATAATTCAAAACATGGCTTATACTGCAATAGTTCATTTCACTATAGTAACTCCTTCTCCTCTAACACACTGTCAGTATTATAAAATACTGTTCTCACAGTCTCCCAAGCTAATCAATGTTCAGAAAGATGCACCCACCATTATTAATCAACAAAAGTTTCTGTCAATCTCAGCCCTCAAATGTTAAATTGTATTCTCCCCAGCAAGCCACAAAGCCCTTTTTGATATTAAAATATCTTTAATCTCATCATGGTCTATTGCACAGTCCATTCCTCTGAGCTATTAATCTCATTATATAACCTCCCCGGCCAAGTCAGTCACTTTAAAAGGACTTCCCTTTTGCCATCATTGTAAAGACCAAAGGAAAAGAAGATAGCTCTTTCCAAGCCTCAAAAGGGAAGGAAGTGATCTATTCTTTATTACACTTTATTATGTCCTTTTGAAAATCTTATCATGTATTAGCAGTAATATTCATGACGCTGGAGTACACTTACAATAGTCAGCTCTCACGGTTATCAAAAAGCTTCACTTTAGCATTTAATCAACTCTAAAAGCCATTCATTGCTTTGGATATTCCCAGTGCAACGAACATTATCCATAAGCAATTTTTTTTTTCCCACAGAGAAGCAAGATGGCATAGAGGATGGAATATAGCTCTAGTAGGGACTTATCCAATTTTTAGAAGGGCATTTTAATTTCCATAATACCTTCTCCAAGGAGTCTGCTGAGTGGTTATTTAATGTACTAACTTCAGAAAAAACTTAAAAGCATTGTCTTGCTTTCTGTTTGAGGGTTCCTTTCAGGAAATGAGCAGGTATACCGGGGTAGCTTCAAGAAAAGCAGCATGCGAAGGTTGGAATCAGAGAGTTGTATTGGAAGCTTCTTCCTCATGTGGTGGATATTGGGACATGAAAAGTACTGTCAAATCCAAACGACTTCTTTCTACGGCAGTAGCACCACTGTTCTTTCTAATGGGATCGCTTCTTGGAAGCATGCTCATTAAATCTAGGTTAAGAGATTTGAATTTCTGAAAGAGAATGAAGCCCTTGAACTTCTACTTCCATCCCTCTTATCTTGAAAAATATTATCTCTGAGGGCCTTGAGGAGCAATTAAGCTATTACCGTCATCTCATTATTATTACTGTATTATTATTATCCTGGTATAAGTAGGGGCTCAATCAATGTTTCTGATAAAATACAAGCTGTTTGTCAGCTTGGAGCTAACAACACTGAAGGAAAAGGATCCTCTGTTCTCTAAGCAACTCAGGCAAAATCCAGAGAGCTGTATTTTTTTTTTTTTTGTATTTATCATATGTGATACCTAGGGTGCATTTGACACTTGATTAAATCTGTGCTTAACTCTTGTATTTCCTATGTTTTACTACATTTGTGACCACTCATTACCTACTTTACTAATTCCTTTTAGTCCTTCTGAAATTTTTTTATGGATGCTTACCAACGTCACAGCCTCAAAAACAACAAAAATGAGGAAAACTGTTTTTCTCTACATACTTCGAATACAGCTTTTATGCCTGAGCTCCAGTCTGATATCCTAACATTATTTTGAACTTTATGCTGGGAATTCCTACAAGAACACCCTATTATCCCTTCACATGCGACATTACACGTGCACATACATAGCCATTTTTTTCCATGTATGTATGTTTATCTCGTTTTTATCCTAAGATCCTTGAGAGAAGGGACAACGTCTCTTACTCCACTTATTCCGTTACTGTTTCTTATTATTTTAACATTGTCGATGTTGTTTAAAGACACAGTATAGGGGTGCCTGGGTGGCTCAGTTGGTTAGGCAGCTGACTCTCGATTTCGTCTCAGGTCATGATCTCAGAGTCCTGGGATTGAGCCCTTCGTTGGGCTCCATGCTGAGTGGGGAGTCTGCTTGAGGATTCTCTCTCTTCCTCTCCCTTTGCCCCTTCCTCTCTTGTGTGCATGCATGCTCTCTCTCTCTCTCTCTCAAATAAGTAAATAAATCTTAAAAAAAAGATATGAAGACTCATGATGAGCAAAGTCACTCAGTATAAAATAAATTTCTGTGGGTATGCCTTGTGTGTGTGGTGTTTTTTTTTTTTTTTAATTTTCTTTTACAGTAATCTCTAGCAGTGTCTTCTAAGAGCTAATACAGATACACGTAGCTGCCAGAGAGTTAAAGTTCATTACAACGTGCCTGATTATCTTATTCAGTACCACAACAGAGTGACAGTATGGTCACTCGGGCAATTTTTTATTACCTATATTAGAGCTGAAGAAATTGAGGCTCAAAACTATTAAGTTACTTGCCTAAGATTGCTCAGCTAATGAGCAGCAGGGTCAAGGGTCAAAGCCAGGTCTGGCTGACTCCAGAATTTTACAACCTGGCAACGTCTCAGGGAGACAGACAGCAAGGCTTCACCCGGAAGAGGCTCATTAGTGTGGGATGATAAGTGCACAGACTCAGACCTGAAGGGAACACATCAAATGGAGTAATAATATTCATGGAATATGGACAGTGTGTTCATCAGAACTGGTAACAGATGCGAAAGAGGGGCTTCCTTGATAGGTTGACATTGGATGTGGTCCAAATGCCTGCCTTCAGGCTGACTTTCTCCAGCACTATGGAATGTGTATTCGGCATCAAAATTACTATTTAGAGAAAATAAAGGCATGCTTTATTTTTTATGTATATGGTTCGATTTGGAAGGATGAAGTTTTTATATTTTCCCCTTTATTATAGCCTTAAATCATAAAAGTTAATTTTCATATAGTCTCTAAATTTGCAGCAGTATTGCAATTAATTTGTCATTTGTGTTAAAATTCGCAAACTCGAAGTCTTAATTTAAAATAAAAGATTAAAAACTTTCTTCTCCTTGTCTTCACCATTTTGTCTAGGATAGGGGCTGACAAGCACAAATCAGGAGCTGTGTTCTCTAAAGAAGATAGACATGCAAACATTAACCTCATTTAAATTTCTGAGTGGTTTGATGGTTGAATTTCCCAACAGGAAAGTTGCCCCTAAAATTGATCACCTTCAGTGTCATCAACAGATGTCCCTAAAACCGTTAGCAACTAATGGATTGTTTAAAGGACCTTAATAGCTCATTTGTCTAGTCAAAACCCCATCAACTCAACCTTTGAAAACTGTGCTTTGCTGTCATTAGAAAATTGAGTCCATTGTCCTTTAATTTTGAAATGACATGTATTTCAAATCAATTAAAGGGAGAAAGACCAATTATCTGGTGAATCTGTGACAACCAGAGTGTTTTGAATAGCTGATGAAAAAGATAGCTAACTGTAGTTACAGCAGGCTGTGTACTGATGAGTCAGGTAGAGGGACCAAAAAAAAAAAAAAAAGAAAAAAAAAAAAGATGTATGTAAGCTTAATATAATATGTTAGTTCCCAAAGGGCTATTAAGTAAGATGTGTGTCTTCTTCCAACGGCTCCCAGCGGTTTTAAATAATGAAATCTTATATTTAAAGGCTTCTGTCTTTTCTAGACCTCTTTGAAATGTTTGGAAATATTCATGGCTTAGAAGTTCTCCATGTATTTTCCTATTAAATGCTTTTATCTCTTTTTTTTTTTCATCTTCCAACAGCCATGGTAATAATCTACAATTTGTTGTGTAATTGAAACATAACAAATTTCATTTATAAAAATTGTTCTTAGAGGAAAAAATGAGGTGTTTTCCCCTCATGTTTCTATATTATCTATAATGATAACATCTGATCCAAATTATGGTCAGATAAATGCACACAGTCATGCAGATTTTTGGCATGCAATTTTTCAAAAGGCTATAGTCACGGGTTGTTAATGTATTTTTAATTGTCATAGCATTGCTGAAAACATAGCCAAAATTAGTGAGTTACAAATAATGGCTTTGCTATCACTCATGAAAACAGTTACATAAATGAAAAATATGTGGTGAGGAATAGCTGGACATGTACGATACTCCAATGATTAGATAGTCTTAATTTTTACTCTTTAATAAACATTCCTTTATTTTCATTCATATTGACTTCGTTTAACATATTCTATTGGAGCAAAAAACCACAAACATTTTGCTTAGAAATTAATTGCCTTGCGTATCATAGAGATAAGAATGTTTTAGGTTTGATTTAATATAGCCAAGTTGTTAACTTTAAATTTAATTGGGCTGTTATTTAGAGGGGACCAATTTAAACGGCAGTCTATAAGGGAATGCCTTACTGAATAAAGGATTTTTCCCCATTTTTAAAAATTATTATTTTTTAAATTTTTTAAATATTAAAAGGATGGTTTAGAAATGGTAATTTTTTTTTTTTTTTTAGTGTAGAGTTACGCAGGTTTTGGCAAATGCATATGGTTGTGTAACATCATTAAGATAAAAGAGAACGCTTTCATTACACCACAAATTTTCTTCAAGTCACTTTGTAGTTAATCCCCACTCTCACCCTCAGTCCCAAGCAGCGCAGATCTGTGATCTGTTAGTTCAGTTTTTCCAGCTGGCATTATCAATGGAATTATTCAGTATATAGCATCTGGAGTCTGACTTCTCTCACAACACGTAATGCACTTTAGAATCGGCCCTGTTGTGTGTACAGGGGTTCATTCCTCTTTATTGCTGGGTAGCTTTCCATCTTATGGATGCTTGTTCAACCGTTCCTCAGTGGAGGGACAGCTAGGTTGTTCCCAGGTAGGGGCAGTTATGAATTCACCTGCTCTAAATATTCGAATAGAGGTTTTTGTGGGGCCATCGGTTTTAATTTTTCTAGGGCCTGTCTACCTAGAAGGAAGATTGTTGGGTCATATGGTAAGTGTATGTTTAATTTTATAGGAGACTGCCAAGCTGTTTCCAAAGTGGCTGTACAATCCGTTATTTCATACGAGCAGTGTGTAAGGGTTCCGGTGCTCTGCCTCTTTGCCACGTCTTGGTATCGTCAGGGAGGTCTGTTGTGGTATCTCGTTGCAGTTTCAACTTACGTTGCAGTTTCAACTTACATTTCCCTGATGGCTAATGATGTTGGACATCTCTTCGTGTGCTGATTTGTTATTCTTTTGTGGGGTGTGGTTAAGTCTTTCTTTTTTCTTTTTCTTCCTTTTTCTGTTTTGGTTGTTAGTTTTCTTACGGAGTTTAAGACTATCTATATAGTATGTATATGTATATAGTATGACTCTATACTATATAGAGAGTATATATATGTATATGTATGTGTATGTATATATACTCTACATATACGTGCTTTACGATATGTACTTTGAATGTCTTTCTCTCAGTCTGTTGTTTTCCCTTTTTCTTAACAGTGTCTTTCAAAGAGCAAATACCCTTAATTTTGATGAAGTCCAATTTGTTACTTTTTTTTTTCTTTTATGATTCATCCTTTTGATGTTATAGCCAATAAATTTCACCTAACCCAGGCTCATGATGATTTTCTCTTGTGTTTTCTTCTGGGTGTTTTATAGTTTTAGGAATTGCATTTAGGTCTGTGATTGATTCTGAATGAATTTTTTGTGTGGTATAAGAGTAACAATTCATATGGATACACACTTGTTCCATCATCATTTATTGAAAAGACTGTCCCTTCTCCATTGAGTTGCCATTGTACCTTTGTAAAAACTCAATTGCCCATATATGTGCTGGTTTAGTGTAGATCCTCAGCTCTGTTCCATGATCTCTGTGTCCATCATTTCTCCAATAACATACTATTTTGATTTCTGCTGCTTCACAGGAAGGCCTGAATTCACGCAGTGAGTTCTTAAACTTTGCTCTTCTCTTTTGGTTATTCTAGATCCTTTGCATTTGCATATACATTTTAGAATCACCTTATTAATTTCTACACAAAAAAACTTTGAATTTGGTTGGAATTTTATTGAGTCTTTAGAACGGTTTACAGAGAATTGACAACAATATTGAGTCTTCTAACCCATAAGCATAGTAAATCTTTCCATTTTTTAAAATCTTTTCTTTCTCAGTAGTATTTTATAGTTTCCAGCAGATAGATCTTACATATATTTTATTCGATTTATGTACAAGTATTCCTTATATTTTTGTTTCTACTATAAATAGCACTTTAACATTTTGAATTCCTGGGGTCCCTGGGGTGCTCAGTTGCTTAAGTGTCTGCCTTTGTCTCAGGTCGTGATCCCAAGGGTCCTGGGATCAAGTCCCACATCGGTCTCCTTGCTCAGCAGGGAGTCTGCTTCTCCCTCTGCCTGCCGCTCCCCCCCACTTGTGCTCTCTCTCTGACAAATAAATAAAAAAAATCTTAAAAAAATAAATTATCAACTTTATGGATATACAATTACTGTGGAATTTCATTGTACTCTTTTTCATGTTTGTAGGGTCTGTACTGAATTGACAATTCTTCTATCCTTTCTAAAATTGGTACTTTGTGTCTCTTTCCTTTCTTTCTCTTTCATTTCTCTCTCTCTCACACACACACACACTGTATCTTTTTGGTCAGTATGGCTAGAACCTTATCAGTTTTATCAATCTCCTCCAAAAACCATGTTTTCATTTTGTTAATTTTATTGATTATTTCCCTGTTCATCATTTTACTATTTTTTTTTAAAGATTTTATTTATTTATTCGACAGAGATAGAGACAGACAGCTAGAGAGGGAACACAAGCAGGGGGAGTGGGAGAGGAAGAAGCAGGCTCATAGTGAAGGAGCCTGATGTGGGGCTCGATCCTGAGCCGAAGGCAGACGCTTAACCGCTGTGCCACCCAGGTGCCCCAATTTTACTAATATTTGGTTGCTTTTTCTTCTTGCTTTGGGTTTAATTTGCTCTCCTTTTTCTAATTCTATAAGCTTACATAATTCCCTTGCAATCCACCTTCTTTTTGAATATAAGCATATAATACTATAAATTTTCTTCTTAATACTGTTTGAGCATAAGCCCTAAGTTTTTCATATATATTTAGTTATTCAATTAAACCTATTCTCTGATTTCATTTTTTCCTCTCCAACCCTGAGTTATTTAGAAATGTATTGCTTAATTTCCAAGAGTATGGAGACTTTGCAGATATCTTTTTCGTATTGATACTGGGTTTATTTTGTTATGGGCTAAGAACATGTATAATTCTTTTAAATTTGTTAAAGTTTGCTTTATGGTTCCAGATATGACCTATCTTGGTAAAAGTTACACGCATGATTGAAAGAATGTGTGTGTTTTGCAGTTTGGTGGAATGTTTCATAAATCACAATTAGGTCAAATTATTTATATTGTTTTCAGGTTCGTTTAACCCATAGTGATTTTCACCCACAGTTTTGTCATTCACTGAAATAGGTATGATAAATTCTTCAACTATAATTGTGGATTTGCCTGTTTTTCCTTTTAGCTCTATCAATTTTCCTTTGTCTGATCTGATGTTCATTTGTTACCTACATAACCATTTGAGATTAACAAGTCCTGTGAACTGAAGCCTTTGTCATTTCAGTTTCCCTGTGTATCGTTTGCAATAGTCCCTGTTCTGAAGTCTGCATTTTCTGATTTCAGTGTCGCCACTCCACCTTAATTTTGGAAAGAATATCTTTTTCCTCTCCTTTCCTTTAACCTATTAATGTCTTTCTATTTTACATGTTTTGTACTTTAGACAGCTTGTAGGTGAGCCTTACTTTGTTATTTAGTCGGGTAATCTGTTTTTTTTTTTTTTTTTTTTAATGTCAGCTCTGACAGCCTGCACGCCACACCACGGAGCTCTTTTTTTTTTTTTTTTTTTTGTAAGATTTTATTTATTTATTCGACAGAGACAGAGACAGCCAGCGAGAGAGGGAACACAGGCAGGGGGAGTGGGAGAGGAAGAAGCAGGCTCATAGCGGAGGAGGCTGATGTGGGGCTCGATCCCATAACGCCGGGATCATGCCCTGAGCCGAAGGCAGACGCTTAACCGCTGTGCCACCCAGGCGCCCCGGGTAATCTGTTTTTTAAAATAAATGTGTTTTTAGATCATTTACACTTATTGATGCTGATATGATTAAAGTCTATATCTTGTTTATTTCTAATTGTGCCATATATTTTTGCTTCATTTTTAGTCTTGCCATTCACTGAATATTTATGGATGGAGTATTTTTTACAAATCCATTTTATTTCAACTTAGGACTCATTATGTATACTTACTGTCAAAAAAAAAATTGGGTTGTTTTCCTAGACTTCACCATACACATCTTTTTTTTTTTTTTTTAAGTTTCTTTTTCTTCTTAGTTTAGTTTTTAGTAATCTCCACACCCAGTGTGGAGCTTGAACTCAGACCCTGAGATCAAGAGTCTCACATTCTTCTCACAGAGCCAGCCAGGCACCCCCATCATGTGCCTCTTTAATCACAATTTCCCTTCAGACAATATTGTACCACTTCATGTGCAGTGAATGTATCATACAACAGTTTCTCTCTACCACCCATTGTGCTATTTTATCATGTATTTTACTTTTTTAAAAAAGATTTTATTTATTTGAGAGAGAGCGAGCAAGCCCGTGCGTGCAGGAATAGGGGAGGGACAGGGGGGAGAGGGAGAAGCAGACTCCCTGCTAAGCAGGGCTCATCCCAGGACCGTGGGATCCTGACCTGAGGTGAAAGCAGACGCTTAACCAACTGAGCCACTCAGGCACCCCCATACATTTTACTTTTATGTGTGCTATTAACACATGGTACATTGCTACTGTTTTTATTTTAAGTAGTCAGTTACCTGTTAGAGCAATTACATGAAAAAATTATGTGTTTATTCTATTTTCGGTATACTTAATTTCTTTGCATAGATACAAGTTTTTGCCTGGTATTCTTTATGGCTGAAAAACTTTCTTTAAAATGTATTGTATTTAGGTCTTTAAGTAAGGTCTCCCCTTTGTGTGTCTAAAAAAAAGTCCTTATTTCTCCTTTATTTTTGAAAGTATCTTCACAGAGTATAGAATTCTGGGTTGACTTTTTTTTTTTAAAGCATTATCAAAATGTCACTTTATTATATTTTCACTGACAAGAAATCTGATGGAAATTTTACCTTTGTTCCCTCTGTGTATAATTTGTTATGTTTTCTGGTTGCCTTCAAGAGTTTCTCTTTATCTTAGATTTTTAGTTCTCTATTTATTTGAGAGAGACAGAGCATGAGCTGGAGGAGGGGCAGAGGGAGAGTGAGAAGCAGACTCCCCGCTGAGCAGGGAGCCCAACTCAGGGCTTGATTGCAGGACCCTGGGATCATGACCTGAACTGAAGGTAGCTGCTTAACTGACTGAGACACTCAGGTGCCCATCTATATATATGTTTTTTTTATAGCTTACCATCCGATCATGACGGTTGTCCGCTATTTCCACTACAATCTTCAACTTATTAACTATATTTAAAATTCCATGTCTGATAGTTCTGACATCTTTGTCATGTCTGAATCTATTTTTATGGATTGCTTTGTCTCCTGGTCATGTATTATTTGTCTTGCTTCCTTTTGCATCTTATAATTTGGGGATGAAATCCAGTATCTTATGTAGAATTGTAAAAAATTAAGTAAATAATGACGCCTGGGTGGCCCAGTTGGTTAAGTGTCTGCCTTTGGCTCAGGTCGGTCATGATCCCTGGGTTTTGGGATGGAGCCCCACGTCAGGCTCCCCGCTCAGCAGGCAGTCGGCTTCTCTCTCTCCCTCTGCCTCTCCCTCCTCTATGCTCTCTCGCTCTCTCTCTCTCAGATAAATAAATAAAATCTTTAAAAAATTAGGTAAATAATAGTCATGCTTGGAAATATACACATTCTCTTTTTCTAAAATTTTTTGTGTTGGAGGTTGAATAGGTCTAGCAGGGAGTCGAGCTAGTTGCTGTGGCTTCCCTCAGTGCACCGCAGGCTACACACACGCCTCTTAGTTACCTTCGTGTGTAGGCTAGGGACTGATCTTCTGGAGGCTTTTCCCATTGGTTTTTCCACCCTTAGCTTTAGGTCTTCACATTGCACTTATTTTCAGAGAAGGTTTCTCACTCTCTTAAGATTAATATATAATATATATATTTTTTTTCCATATATATATATATACACACACACATATATATTTCACTCTCTTCAGATTAATATATAATATATATATATTTTCCAGATAGATAGATAGATAGATATGTATATATATGTATGTATATATTTTCCAGGTGTGTGTGTGTGTGTGTGTGTATAAACCAGGATTAGACTGTCATGACTTTTTACAGAACACTTGCTAGGCTGGTGGACGTGAAAACATCAGAGGGAATCTCTGCTGTTCTGGTCTGACCCCAATCTTAGGGAAGTGTTTGATGCCTCAGGTTTTCAGGAATGAAGATTTTTCAGTGATACTACCCTTCTTCCAGCAGTAGGGATATCATGGTCTGGGCTCCTGATGTATTTCTGCCCCTACTCCAGGAGTAGAGAGATTTGTTGTTGTTGTTGTCTTTTTTTTTTTTTTTAAAGATTTTATTTATTTATTCGACAGCGATAGAGACAGCCAGCGAGAGAGGGAACACAAGCAGGGGGAGTGGGAGAGGAAGAAGCAGGCTCATAGCTGAAGAGCCTGATGTGGGGCTCGATCCCATAACGCCAAGATCATGCCCTGAGCCGAAGGCAGGCGCCCAACCGCTGTGCCACCCAGGCGCCCCTGTTGTTGTTGTCTTTAAATTAAATTAAATTTTATTTTTTATTCCTCTTCCCTTAGCTGTAATGGGTTTTTGTATATGTCCTGAGGGTGATGGTGTTTGTTATGGTTCCCTTAGAAGCTTTAGGCTTTTGTTCCGTGGGAGATGCAAGAGATAAGAGAGAAGGATCCCAGTGGGAATTTCTATCTTTCCCACAGTAGCTATTTTTCCCCTTCCCAGGCTTGCATTGTAAACAAGGGTTTCTCTGTTTTCTAGTCCTCTAACCAGTCTTTCTTGTGAGCATATAGGCAAGTCTGTAGAAAAGAACCTCAAGTGGTTGTGAATTCCTCTTGTGTCTGTTGCATCCCAAATTTCTATACTTTCTTGTGAACTGTCACACTCAGCCTTTAGCCATTTGTTTAAAATTTCAACTGAATTCTTATTACTGGCATGTCTGGCATTTGGCCTCTGCTACAGGTAAGCAAGTGCTCCCATTCATTTTCTCCTTGGAGATTCCTATCTTTCAAATTTTGGGTTGATTGTCATGTAGCTTCAAGTGCCTGGTAGAGTCAATAAAAGACACAATCTTTAAAATTAACCAGCTTTTTGGGGTTAATATTGTAATAGAAATTATGCTTTTTCCAGCTTTCTACAGCCAAGCCAAAGCCAGTAGTGACAATTGAATGTAATTATGAGTAAGATCTAAGTTGGAAATGTGAATGAAGTAACAAATATGTTAAGACAATCGGAAGAATTGTCGTTTTATTTAGCTATTTTATTTCGGGTTATTGTGTGTGTGTACTCGTGTGTGTATCTGTTTCTGAGTGTCCATGTGAATGGTACATGAGTATCTATGTGTAAAATGTAGAAAACATTTGGACTTACAAAACAAGACAATAATGATATCCTTTTATTATAAAAGAGAGGCAACCCAATGATTATCTTTCATCTAACTTGGCAAAGCTCCAGTTTACACACCAGAGGATTTCAGTATATGAAACAGGGAACATTTGTAGTCAGTGGGAACATGAGCTTCTGGGAATTTTAAACGAAAATCACTATGAAAATCCCAATCTCATTATTCATAATGCACCATGTACTGATATGTTTAGATGGCTTCTGTGTTTTGAGTATTGTGTGTTTTTACCCGCCTACTTTTTTCAAAAGGAGGTCTACTCAGTTGTTCTGGGAAATTCAGTATGAAATTTCTATTACAGAATTTGTAGCATTTTCCAAGATGGGTCTTTGTTTTAAATATTTAACAATATTTTTAAAGACTGCAAAATTGGAAAAATTAAAGCACTTCTATCATAATAATGAAAGATTATATGTTCTGATTATGTTGAAAAGACTGATGACAGGAATGATTTGGGGCACACATGTTGGGCCTGTTTTCTTGACATGGGTGGTTCTAATAAAAAATATTTAAATCTGAACCTTTTCATTTTTATTCCAGAAATGGAAATATCAGAATTAAATAGCTTGTACTCCCTCCCTCTGTTATATAATACAAGATGTTTATAATGGAGCACAGCTTGGATTGGAATTTTGTCTATTAATAAAAGCACAACCTCATTATTCAAAGAGAAAATATATATAATAGGATAAAAGTGAGCTATGTTATACAATGAAAATATGGACACTGATGAAAAAAATAAAGCCTCTTTCTCTTTACTCTTAAAAAAAAAAAAACCTTTTTATTGAAGTATAATCAACATCCAGAAAGGATCACGTGAGCATAGAGCTTGATGATTTTTCGTAGCTGAATAGCTTAGTCTAATCAGCTCTGAGGTGAAATCCCAAAACAAACAAATATATACCCAGGTCTTTACCAACACTACAGAAGCTTCTTTCTCTTCCTTCCAGCCTCTACCTCTGTGAGAGTAGCTGCTACCCTGAGTTCTAACAGCATAAATTAATTTTGTCTGTTTTTGTACTTCATACGAATGGAATATTGGTGTATGTATTCCTTCTGACCTCTTTTGCTCAACATTATATGTTAGATTTATCCATATTGTTCTATGTAGTTGAAAATCATCCATCCTCCTTGGTGTAGTATGGCATTTCATTTTGTGACTATAGCATACCATACCCAATAATAGGAATTTGGGTAATCAGCAGTTTTGGGGGATTATGGTAATGCTGCTATGAATATCCTAATATATATAGTTGGCAAACATGCTCAATGTGTTAAGTATAAACCTAGGAGTGTAATTATTGGGTCATCAGTATGCATGTTTTTTTAGCTTTGGTAGATTCTTCCATGCAGACTTATGAAGTGGTTTTTATCAATTGGTACTCCCAGTGGCAGGTTATGAGAGTCCCAGGTACTCCATATCTTTACTAACATTTGATATTTTCTATCACTTTTACTTCATTCTGCTATATTCTACTTTATGGTATCATGGTGTGCTTTCAATTTATACTTCCCTGATACACAGTGAAGATAAATATCTTTACATGTATTTATTGATAATTTGGATATCCACTCTTGTTAAATGTCCTCTTAAATCTTTTGTCCATCTGTTGGATAACTATATTTTTTTCTTACTGATTTGTTAGATAACTTGATATATTCCAGAAACTAGTCCTTTGTCAGTTATGTGTAGTGAATATCTTCTCTCATTCTAAGAACTTCTTTCCATGGTATAAAGGGTGACTTCTGATAAACAGAAGTTCTTAAGTTTAAGATCATCTAATTTATTAATATCTTTTTCTTTTGTGATTATCTTTTATTGTGTCCCACTTGAGAATCTTTGCTTACCTCATAATTTCTTTTCTATTTATTTCCCTAAAAGTTTTATTGATTTACCTTTTACATTTAGATGTGCTATTGATCTGTAGTTAATTTTTAGTTAGGTATGAGGTAGAAATCCAGGTTTATATCACATCTTCTTGATCCGTTCATCTGTCGATGGACATTTGGGCCCTTTCCGTAGTTTGGCCTCTGTGGACATTGCTGCTATAAACACTGGTGAGCATATGCCCCTTAGAATCACTACGTGTGTATCCTTTGGATAAATACTTAGTAGTAGTGCAATTGCTGGGTCACAGGTTAGTTCTGTTTTTTAACTTTTTAAGGAACCTCCATACTGTTTTCTGAAGTGGCTGCACCAGTTTGCATTTCCACCAGCAATGTAAGAGGGTTCCCCTTTGTCCTCATCCTTGGCAACCACTGTTGTTTCTGGATTTGTGACTTTTAGCCATTCTAACCCATGTAAGATGGTGTCTTATTGTGGTTTTTATTTGTATTTCCCTGATGCCGAGTGATGTTGAACACTTTTTCATATGTCTGTTGGCCATTTGTATGTCTTCTTTGGAGAAATGTCTGTTCATCATGTCCTCACCAACAAATTGCTAGAACTGATACAGGAATTCAGCAACTTTTATATCACAGGATATAAAATCAATGCACAGAAGTCAGTTGCATTTCTATACACCAATAATGAAGGAGCAGAAAATCAAGGAATTGATCCCATTTACAATTGCATCAAAAGCCATAAGATACCTAGGAATAAACCTAATCAAAGAGGTAAATGATCTGTACTCTGAAAACTATAGAACACTTATGAAAGAAATTGAGGAAGACACAGAGAAATGGAAAAACATTTCATGTTAATGGGTTGGAAGAACAAATATTGTTAAAATGTCTATACTACCCAAAGCAAGCTACGCATTCAATGCAATCCCTATCAAAAGAACACCAGCATTTTTTGCAGAGCTGGAACAAACATATCTTCTTTAATTTCTTTTATGCTCTGGCGTTTTTAGTTTAGAGCTATTTTGTTCACACCTTTTGTTAGATGTATTTAAATATTTGATACATTTTGTTGCTAAGGTTATTAACCTTTTTAAATTTCAATTTTACCCGTGCTGCTAATACATAAAAATACAATTTATTTGTGTGTTGTCTCTATACACAGTCTCCTTGCTGAAGTCATTTATTAATTCTAAAGATTTTTAGAGTCTTCTGAATTTTCAATATAAACAATTATCTTGTCTTCAGATGATGCCAGTCTCATTTCTTTTATCTAAAAATTAATGTTATTTCTTTGTCCATTTCTCTGCCTTATTGTATTGGTTGGTTACAGAGTGAATAAAATGTTGAATAGAAGTGAGGATAGTTGCATCTTTGTCTCATTCCCACTTCGAGGGATAGAGTTTACAGTAATTGAGTGTGATGACTGCATTTATATTTTCTGTAACCTCCCTTTCTTTTGCTTAATATTTTTATTCAATCAGGATATATTTAAATGTTCAGTGGATCCATTAGTTTAAAAGTGAAAAGAGGAAAGAAATAATTAGGAGAAAATGGACAAAGGGAGCCTAAGTGTTTATTTCACTAGTTCTTATCCTGCCAGTCTAGAGAATAAGAATGTTTGATGAAAACAAGAAGGCAGAGATAGGATTCAAAGGGAAGAATTCTGAGTAGTCATTGACATCCTTTTAGAACTGTTGTGTTAGGAAGTATAAAAAGAGATAACAAGACTTGATTCTGTGACTTCCCCATATCTAAAATACTTCCCTTTTGGAATAGCTTCTATAACTGTTAAAAATTATAATCAAGAAATTTAATATATTCTAAAGAGATGCCGTATTTTAAATGGTCTGTGTCTGTTATGATGTGAGATCATTCTCTAAATCCCGTATTTTTCTTAAGATTTTTATATATTTATTTATTTGAGAGAGAGAAAGAGTGGGGGGGAGCAAAAGGAGAGAGAATCTCAAGTAAACTCCACGCTGAGTGCAGAGCCTGACTTGGGGCTTGATCCCATGACCTGATCATGACCTGAGCTGAAATGAAGAGTCCAATGTTCAACCAACTGAGCCACCCAAATGCCCCCCAAGTCCCATAATTTATTTACAGTCTTACTTTGATATATATCATCATTGAAACTTTAAGGCACGTTTTAATATCTGGAGATTTCTGTTTATCTTCTCAAGGCTTAATTAATTAAACCAAAATTTTAATGCTATATATTCATTAGAGAACTACAGAATTCTTTGGTTGTTATGGTATGACCCATGGATTATATGATGGGGTAACCCAAAGCTGCATATTTATTCTTTAATATAAAATATTTATTGAAATACATTTGGTCCAAAAAATGTAATGGTAGATATGAATGCAAAGATAAAGAAAGCTTATCAGGTGCCTATCTGGAGTTTACTTTGTGGCATAGACATCATAACCCAATCAGGTTATCAAGGCATTGTCACAAAGCATTCAAGCAATGCAGTGCTAGTAAATATTTAACAAGGGGCTTTCTGAGGACAAAACCCCAAATTTGTAGCATCCACCAATTACCATAGTGTAAATATGCTTTCTGTAGCCCAATTAAAATATGCCGAGGGTTTAACAACTTGCTCACAAAATTTGTGAAAATTTAAGAATTGGTTCTTTCAAGTCATATAAGTTGGCTTCAGCACATAACTTGATTTAAGGAGTAACAAAAAGCTACAAGGGAAGAAAAAGCAGTAACTGAGGTTGAGGCCTAAGAATAGTACACGGGATTATGTCCCTAGATCTTATTATAAATTGTATTTTAGAAATGTCATGTGATGGAGTAGGAAGTGGTATGGCAGATCTTAAAGAAAGAGCCACGTTAGATTATAAGTAGTTAATGTATCCTTACCTGAACTGGATCTTTTTTCACGGATTAGATGATACTGAAGATATTTGGAATATAAAGTTGATGATATTGAAAAAAGTTTCAGATAGAGTTTTTTTCATTATGTCAAGTTTCATTAATTAATAAAACTTCTTTGGGCAGAATTAAGACACGATCTAGGCTTCTGACCTATAACAACTCTAAAATATAACCTGACCAAAGATTTTTCTGAAACAGGTTTATAGTAAGAAATATTTGCTAGTTGCCTAAGAGAGAAGTTTTGAAACACACACTTTCATTTAATAACTACCTGCTCTGGGTATAGTATGTATGCAGCAAAATGACAGGCTTTACCTGTAACACAGGCAATCAGATTTTTTTTTCATGATGTTCTTAGTTATGTAATTGCCATAAAGTATAATGCCAACTAGTCGAAAAATAGAGTAATAATGGAGATCATAATAGGGGAACCTAACACAGTCAGTGGTGGGTGTGGGAATCAGTTATCCAGATAATACATTTTTTCTTCTTTCTAATCTACATTGTGGGCCTAGTATATGCCAGGCAAAATGAAAACAGTAATGAAAAAGAGGAGATTGTTCTTAGGGTCATAAAATCTACAGTCCGGTCTTTTAAGGGAGGGAAAAATTAAGGCAAGAAAATTACATAAACATACACTTTCAAAATGTATAAAATATTATTTAAAAATGTGAAAGGTGTTTTAGTTGAATGTAACATGGGACCTTACATATTCTGTGGATCGGAAAAGACTTTTCTAAGACTTTTGAGTTGATGTCAGAAGGACGTGTAGGAATTAACTAAATAAAGAATGGTAGTGGGGGCATGCGCGGCATAGACAACAGCACTTGAAGGCCATGAAGGCAAAAAGGAACATGATGCTGTTTCAGAAGGTCATTGTGGTAGGAGCAAAAGAAACCAGGGAGAAAGAAGCAAGAGATGAGGCTGGAAAGGTGGACAAGGGTTTGGTTTTTGGTTTTTTGTTTGTTTTGCAAGGCATGTCAATACACTCGAACCTTATCCTGAAAGCTAGTTCTTTAAGGGTTCGGCAATGGAAATGATGAGGAAAAAATATTAATCTATGTTCCAGATTCCCAACACAACCTACTGATAACGTTAGGAAAATAAAGTTTTTTACATTAGTCAGTGGTTGAATGCTCCGTTGGAATTTGCTATTTAATGCAGATTCTGTAGATTGACCTTAAAGAGAATCATTGTACATTACTCTCCCATTTAGAAATGGTTTACACTACTATTTGTGGTCAAAAAACAGATAACAAAAAAGATCTATTTACCTGAAGTTTGGTTCTGCCTTCAAGACCAGTTTGTAAGGACACCTACCGCTCTCAATTTTGTCCCTTTTGTTGGTTTTCCCCTTCTTTCTAAGAGCTCATGGCTAAGTAAAACAAGAATTAATGTTGCAGATTTAATCATAGCATTTTGTTGAAATGACCAATTTAAGAGGATTTTGGACTTAGAGAACTTTCTTCGGCCGTATTAGGTGCTTCTGTAAGGCAGACACAGTCTGCCAGATGGATGTTACATACGGTGGCATGAGGTGGAAGGAGGGACCTGTGTCTAGAGCTGGTATCTCCTGTTATTCACACTAGTGTTGTTTGAACTCTAAATCTTTTAAACTAGTCACTCATTCAGTATTTATTGAGTTCCTACTGTGTGCTCGATGCTTAGGATATATGTATCAGTGAGCAAACCAGAACAAAACATCTCAGTCCTCACTGAGTTCAAATATTAAGAGAGGGAGATGTATAATAAACAAGAAGCATCCTAAGTAAATACAAACATATTAAAAATGATAAATAACACACACTTTATAGTATGATGGAAGATGGTAAGTGTTATGGAATAAAAAGAGAAAGAACAGAGTGAGGTAAATTGAAAGTATTAGGAAAGAAGGGTGGGGAAGGATGGAGTATTAAATAAAGTGGTTAGGATAAACCTTTTTGAAAAGAAGAGATCTGATCCAGGACTTGAGTGAGGTGGGAATGAGCAAAAATATTGTCTGGAGAACGAGCACCCTGGGGGAAGGAACAACTAAAACAAATTTCCTAAGGCAAAAGCATACTTGGTATATTCTAGGGCCTTTTAAGCTATTATAGTGAATTTTGGCTTTACTCTCAGTGAAAGGAGGGTCTAATAAAGGGAGGGTTTTTGTTGTTGTTGATTTGGTTTTTCTTTGTTTTTGTTTTTTGTTTTTTAATACAATATCCTGGCTGTCCTACTGATAAGACTTTAGAAAGGTAAGGATAAAGTCAGGGAGAACATTGCAGTAACCAAGGTAAGACATGATCATACGAGATGGTAGCCCAGATCCAATGATATAATGATTGATGAAGAAATAGAATCTGGATATATTTTGAAAGAAGAGCTGAAAGTATTTGTGTTTTGGATGTGACACCAAGAGAGATGTCATGGATGACATGTTATTTTTCTTTGAACAACTGGAAAGTTGCCCTGAACTCAGATGAGAAAGCCTATTAGAGGAACAGATTTTAAGAAAAGATTATCAGGACATGAAACCTCCCAGTAGAGGTATGAAGGCAGTTAGATACATAAGTTTGGGATTTAGAAGAAAGATCTGAATTGGTGATATTATTTTGGAAGTCCTTAACATAAACATTATTTAAAGCCATTAAAATAAATACGGGAACTAAGGGAGTGAGTATAGATAGAAGAGGACAAAATACTGAACTTGGGGGCAATTCAATAGTAAGAGTTTTGGGAGAAAATGAGAAAGCAGTAAAGGATACTGAGAAGGAGTGACCATAGAGGAAGTTAGAAAACCAACAGCGTGCAGTATCCTGGTATCAAAGTTAATTATTTAAGAAGTTGGTAACCAACTACATCAACTATTGCTGATGGAACAGTTAAAACGACTGAAATATAACCATTGGATTTAACAATCTGGGTCATTATCGACCCTAAGAAGGGCAGCTTCAGGGTAAAAGCCAGACTTCAGTGGGTTTTGGGGATAATAGCAGAGTTTTTGGAAACAGTATTAGAATCACATGGTGTTTTCATATAACAAGAAAACAGTAACTGTGGTAGCAACTAGAAGGGGAAGGGAGAGCAATAAAGTATATTTTATGACAGGAAAATAATAGTATATTAATGTGTTGAGAGCAGCAATACAATAAAAAAGGAAACGATGATGCGGAGGAATGGGGGAGAATACAGTTGGGGAGACATGCTTGGAAGGTGAATGGCATTTACTGTAGGAGTTATAGAAAGACTGGTTTAGATAGAAACATGGAAATCGATCTACAGGTAACAGAAATGGAGGCGTATGATGTGGGTACAAATGCCGCAAAGGGTGTTGATAGGGTGTTGGCAATCTGTGAACATTCTCTCCTGATTGCTTTGGTTTTCTCTGAAATCAAAGGTCAACTGCTGAAAGAGGAAAAGGGAGAGAATGCGTGTGGAGTATGAGGAGAGCATGTCATAAAAATAATTATCAAGAATAGTGAGAAAAGGTATGGACTGTGTTCTTACAATATGCTTGCTCTCAGCCAATGAAAGTCCCCAGTAGGAGATGAGTGGAGGGATAAAGAGGTCAGAAATTTTAGTCCCTCAGCTTCCTGCTGCCAGGCGGAAGGTTGGCAGGGATCATGTTCCCATTGGGAAGCCTTTCCTATAGCTACAGGTTTGTCCAGAATTCAGTAATTGCTCCTTCATCTTACCACTTCCAACCTAAAGATGGTGGTAACTTACCACTGCCTGCCAACCCTGGAGCGCTTCATAATCCCCTGTTGGTTTATTTAAAGAAAAAAATGTTCCCTACATTAAGTTTTTTTTTGTTTATTTTATTTTTTTTAAAGATTTTATTTATTTGAGAGAAGGAGGGAGAAAGAAGGGGGGAAAGGGCAGAAGCAGACTCCCAGCTGAGCAAGGAGCTCCATGTGAAGCTCGGGATCCTGGGACTCCTCCGTGACCATGACTGAGCTGAAGGCAGACACTTAACCGACTGAGCCACCCAGGCGCCCACATTAAGATTTTCTTAATTACTCCAGTAGGGTGTGCCATCTGTTTTCTGACTAAAAAAAGGAATTGGTCCCAAGAGTAGCCCCAGGAAGGAAGCCTTAAAATTAAGGTTCTGAGATTTGGTGGTTTACATATTTTAGAAGCATATGGATATCCTTCTTACAGGGTGGGGATGATAATGGGCAAGTGTTGGCATCTCAGTTCCAACAAATGATCATGAGCAAAGAAACTTCGAGGAAGTACCAGCGGAGGGTGACGTTTGGTGATCAAGTGTCTGTGCCACTTAGTAGCTATGGTGGCAATAGGTGTTACAAAGATTATAACATGGGATAAGCTCCTCTGAAAGTCCTAGAGACCCAAAAAGAGAAAACGAAAAGCTGATGGTCTTGGATGCTAATTGCAGGGTTCAGATGGAAATTTTTAAAAAGCTGAGAAATTTGAATTTCTGAACATACCTAGAACTGTCTTGTTAATGAAGCAGCTCCTGTCTACATAAACCGGAGCAGTTGCCTCTCAGTGGAATGCCAGTCATCTCAGGTCTAACTCCCAGTCCTCTCATGGCCTGCAGGTGCCAACATCATTTAAACGGAGAAGTACAAGAACTAACCTGCAAGGAAGTAGCCTATTCACTGAAAGCATTGTAGGCTCTTGCCACTTTGTATCATGAAGAGTCTGAAGAGCATAAGTGGGATACATGCTAAGGTTGTTAAGCCAAGTATCATGCAATATAGGACAAGTATGAGTTGAATTTATTGAAATGACCTTACTTAGCATTCATGATTTGTTAGTTTAAGCACGGGAGTAAACATTAATAGTATGCTAGGATGTTGAATTAAAGGCAGGCCTAAAATCAGTGAAATTGAGCTGCTAGAATTTGCAGGGCATATTGAACAGAAAAGGTGCCCAGAGGTTCAAAGAATGCATGTGGAATCTGATTAACCAATTTCTAGCTTCAACTCTAGGGGAGCCTACATTGAAAAGTGGGAACTGCTTTTCTCCAGAACTTAGACACTTTGTAGTGACTGAAGATGGTGGTGGGAGGTGATGTTATGGAATTGGGCTCTCCAATGTCCAGGGCAGTAGTGGAGTTCTGATGTCCTGGAGTAACAGAGTCTTACCTGTTAGTAGGACTATAGGGACAGAGTGCTGTCCAAGCAGAAGTTTATAGATAATTGATTATAGGATCTCTAGGAATAAAATAGGTGGGGAGGCTATTAAGATGCTTTTGTAGGTGGGAAAATTCTAGATCAGGTAAGCAGAAACCAATTTCAAATTGCTATAGGAGATGTATGGTCTCATAAGTTCTAGATCTAAGCCATTTCACAGAATTCAAGATGCTTGTTTATGCAAGATGAAATCAGAGAGGGAGACAAACCATAAGAGACTCTTAATCATAGGAAACAAACTGAGGGTTGCTGGAGGGGAAAAGGGTGGTGCGATGGGGTAATTGGGTGATGTCATGAGCATTGGGTATTATATAAGACTGATGAATCTCTGACCTCTACCTCTGAAACCAATAATACATTACATGTTAATTAATTGAATTTAAATTAAAAAATTAAAAAGATACTTGTTTATGGAGAAAGCCAGGTCTCTTGGACACAACATTCTTCAGTGCAGCCACAAGTTAATTTTCTCCGCAGTTTCTCCCTGAGAGACATACAGCAGTTGATTAGAGTATGTACAGGGAAAGAGTAGAACTCAACCCTGGAGTTTTGTGGACATGGGCTCTAAATCCATGCTAACCCCCAGTTACTTGAAACACACTAGACAGATTTGGAATTTAGAGAGATTATAAAACAGAGTCTTAGTCCAAGTCAAATTCATGCTTATTGTTTTCCTAGTCCCAGAATAAATAGTGAAAATTGTTATATTTAAAACATAACAAAATAACCACTTCAGTTCCTTGACTGGTGAAATGTGTGCTATCATGCTAGAAATTGCCTAGCAGAAGTTACTGGAACATCCCACATCTCCATAATATACTAAAAACAATAGTGCATTCCTAGGAAATTTTCAGAGATTAGCACAACTATTTAAAAAGTTGAAAAAAAAAAAAAAACAGGAGTAACAGTTCCTGTCATATCCCCCACTTACTTCTCCTGTTTGATCAGTGTGAAAACAAAGAATGCTTCAGTGGGTCTTGAAGCATGACTGGATTTTGCAAATTTAAGAAGGAATCTTGCCAAAAAGAACTGCAGCTCAGATGCTATATCCAGTCATTGGCCCTAGCATGCAACTTTAGATACAGAATTTATTTTTTCTAATTTCTACCAGTTAATATAATACGAGTCATTTGCCTTTACTTGAAAAGGAGAGCAATACACTTTCACTGCCTTATCTGAAGATTATTTCTGATCTCTTGCCCTCTATCATTATAGACCAGACATACCTTGATTTTCTGGCTATCCTACGTACCATCACATTTGGCTATTATATTGACAATATTATTTATTCTAACTAAATGTACCAGGCAGGAAGTAGCAAGAACTTTAATTGCCTCAATGAGACACTTGATTGCCAGAGGATAGAACACGAACTCCAAAAACCACCTGCCAAATCAGGTATCAATTCTATCTCAATAAAACTGGGGGGAAAAGTTAAAAATAAAGAATAAGGCACCAGTTGACACTCTCAAAAACAAACAAACAAAACACCTCTGCAAGGAGAGAGAGAAATTGCAGGGGCATTTAGAGCTCACAAAGAACATGATGCTTGATGAAACTCCGGCTGTGGGAGATAATACACACCACATCTGTATGTGCAACTCCAACTCATTTGCTACATAATTCAGAAGGTAGTTTTAAATTGGGAGCAAAGAAATAAAGGTTCTGCACCACCTCAAAGCTGTAATATAAGCAGCCCTGCATTTGGACTTCGTACCCAGCAAATCCAGCATTGTAAAAAATGTCTGTGCCAAGTGGAAATATTGGGCAGAGCTCCTGGCACACTTCAGTGGAAGATTCTGTTATGGAATCAACTATTCTCCATTAGAAAAGTAGATTTTAGATTTCTACTACCCTGATAGTCTTTAAATACTTGACCATAGGACATATTGTAAGTATGTAATTTAAATTCCCATTATGAAGTGGATGCTCTTTAATGAAAAGATGTACCACAGCATCCCATAAAGTGGATGTACCACATAAAGTGGATGTACCATAAAGTGGATGTACCACAGCATCCCATGCTGCTTCAAGCATGTCTGAAAGTATAATTGCATAGCCACCTGGCTCAGACTCTCATGATACGTGCTTCTGTCAAGTGCTATAGCCTTACTCAGGAGTGACCCTAAATATCAACGATAAAGAAAAATGCTTCCACTTGAGAAGGGAGAGAATATCTGTTTGTCCAGGCCAAATTGAAGGAGACAGGTCCAAGGTACACTGAGTTATCTGTAAGAGCTAATGTGTTGACTAGAAAGAACAAGACTGGAAGAATAATGACAAGAAGGTCTGATGATAGATGTGCGAATGAAACTTTCCAAATGGGCAAAGTGTGAAGATATTGCCATGGAAATATCCTCATTCAGTTTCTACTGTGGAGCAACTTCTCAATAATTTGATAAACAATAGGACCCTTCCTCTAAATGCCAATCAGCTTTCTCCTCCTACTCTCCAACCCCATGCTTGTTCACTCGGTCCATATACAAAGTGACAAACATTGTTAGACATTAGTTCAACAGTGTGAACAGTGTAGACATCTTCCTACAATGGCTGACCTGACCACCACCACTTCTTGTTACTTAGTCTGCCAACAGCACAGGCTGACGCTGAGGCTCTGATATAGCCTCTTTCCCCTGGCATGTCAGCCAGCCACCTGATGGAAGGGTGGAGGCTTTCTATCATGGAGGAGACAGTAATTTGTCTTCGTAAAAATAGATATATTGTCATATGTGATATGCTTTAACAACAGAATTCTTGTCAGTGCCACCTTCTGTGATCTTAGAGAATGATTTTGCAATTGCCATGGTATATACACATCACTGCCTTCATCACAAAACAAAAATAAAAACACACCTCATTTTGTAGCACAGTGAGTACAGCAGTAGCTCATGCCTGCGGATTTACAGCTTCTACCACAGGTCCTACTACAAGTAGCATTTCCTGTACAGAACATCGGAATGGTCTGCCGAAGGCTCAGATAAAGTACCCGTGGAGAGAGGATGCTCTGCAAAGTTTGGGAGCTTTCCCATAGGATGTATCATATGTATGAAACCAGACGCAAGACATGGGGCCTCCTCCCTCATACTCAGAAGTCACTATGAGTAGAGGTAAAACGGGCCTTATCTTGCTATTAGACCTACTGACTGGATTAAAGTGTGCTAGTACTGAATTGTCTCCCTTCCCCAAGTTAATACGTTGAAACCCAAACCCCAAATATGATTGTGTTTGGAGATAGGACATTTAGGAGGTAATTAAAGCTAAATTAAATCATAATGGTGGGATTCTAATCTGATAGGATTGGTGCACTTCTAAGAAGAGGAAGAGCTGCTTTTCCCTCCCTCTTCCCCATACCCCTATATCTCACTTTCCTTCTCTCTGTCCTTCTCTCTCCGTGTGCATGTATCAAGGTCATGCGTGCACTCAGCTAGAAGGCAGCCATCTGCAAAGGAGGAAGAGAGTCCTCACTGGAACCTGATTACGCTGGCACCCTGATCTCAGATTTCTAGCCTTCATAACGGAGAAAATAAATGTCTGTTAAGACACCCCATCTATGGTACTTTGTTACAGTAGCATAGGCAAATTAAGACATGGGTTTTTTGCTTCTATCCCATAATCTTATACTATGTGTGCTTGGAAGTACTAGTGCTCATGGTAGAACACAGCCTTTTGTTTAATTAAAGTGGAAGCAGAAACTTCCCCTTTACCATTTTGAATGTCACAGTCTACTGAAAAACAAGCAGAGAAAGGGTTCATTATACTTTTAGGATAGTTGAAAATGGGATTGCTTCTACACAGTGTAAGCCAGGAGAGCACAGAACCCAAAGGATTCACTGGGGTGCTTCTTAGTACATTTATTATAATCACATCAATGGGAAAAAGAGGCAAAAATAAGTCAGGACCATGTAAATACTTGGATTCTTCATGGGTCAGGAGTTGGGTCATCTCACCATGTAAATAACTCTTGAAATTGAGGTGTTGGCAGAGAGCAAAAGGGAATATGGAATTTGAGGGGGACAAAAGCAGGAGTGATACCAACTTAGGCTTGCTTAATGGCTAGCTACTGTGACAGGGACTGGAACAATTAAATATGTTATTTAATGATTTCCTTTCATCTTGTATATTAAAAAAGAAAGAATACAAATATTAGCTAATGTTTTAGGTTTCAGGTGCCAGTATGACTAAATTGGTAACATGTCCTGCCAACCTGATAAGATAGCTGAGAGAATTTTGTGCATTCCTTATTTGTGAGACATGAGGAATAAAGAGAAGGGTGGGGGCTGATGGAAAAAGTGGTAGACTCTCTCATTTATCTTCAATTTTAACCTCCATATCCATTATGCACCCCCTCCTTACTTACTGTTCAACCTGGAAGGCTCACCCATATGGGCTTCCATAAGCTTTGGCTATTGATTGGGATTGATAATGAGCCTTGGCAGAATATCAGAGGGAGGGAGAAAAGTGATGTCAGAAATTTCAAGTTTTGAGCTCCACCACCTCCTATTTCCACTTTTGTGAGTGCCTAGCACCCTTGCACACCAAGCCATGTAATCCCTATGCCTATTCATGTAATGTCCCCTGAAATTCCCTTCTTTCCCCCCGCCTTGGAAAATGGTATTATTCAGAATAGACCCAGGTGTAGCGTTTTCTATACAACTTTCCCTGATTCTTCAGGTTACTCTTGCTGCTCTTCTTTGCACTCTTATTTTTTGTGCATATCATGATTATTTTCATTACATTGTAACCACCAGTCTTTAAAGCTTTCTCTTCCCTGAGACTGCTAACCATATTTTATTCATATTTTTATTCTAAGATATAAAAACAGTACCTGCCAGTTGGTAGGTTCTAATAATACTTGTTAAATCAAAGTGGCAGTAAGTGAGCAGAAGGAAAAGGGTTGAAGTGTGGCATTCGGAAGAATGGCTGTTGGAAGGCAGGGACAATTGAGATTCCTGGTCTCAGGGGCTCTCAGCATATTTGGATGATGCTGGTAGGAGTGAGGACAGCTGTGCAGTGAAAGATGGTAGAAGCGAACCTCATAAATTCTGTTCTGTCTGTAGAGGAGTTCTAATGCAAAAGCTTTGACGCAGAGGAAGTTTCAGTATATTCACCAGCAGAAGGTTAGTAGAAGGGAGAGAATGAGACCATGTTATAAGAAACAACATCCTAGAAATGCCAGTACAGATTCAATACCCATTTCCCAGCTGTGCCTGTTCCTAAGTATTTCTAAGCCTAGAGCAAAACAGTTTTTCAAGGCCTACTCCCAGTTTTAAGTGCCCCAGCTAAATGCTGAAGGCAATTTAAAATTGAGCAATTAAGGACTCAAGAGAAATCCTCATAAACACTTTTACTCTGACTGGCTGAAATGTCCCTGTTTCTGTTAAACTCCTGATCTGGTCTGTTCCTATGGATAGCGATGAGTGTAACTCTAGTAGTCCCCCACATATTTTGGGGGAAACAGACACAATTAGTTATCTTGACTTGTCATTATGTAACAATTTAAATTTGGCTATACAAATGTCTCTGAAAAACTGAAAGACATTTGTAGGGCAGCTTTCTTCCCCCTCAAAATGGTTTGACTGATAATCTAATCTAATAAAAACTCATAACATAGTAAATTTAGAGAAAAAAACTAGAATAGAACATATGCATTCTAAAACAAATGCAAATCTTAAAACCTAGTATATAGAATATTTAATAAATATTTGTTGAATGTATAAACCTTGGGTTGAATTCAGTGAAATTGAAAAGGAGTGGAGCTATCCCTACTAACAGAAATCAGAGGCTTGCTTCTTCTGCTTTCCGTAGCCGTGCATGGTGATACTAACGTGCCACAGCTAAACGTGTGGTATGAGTCGCTGCCTGCAATCAGCTCTGAAGAGGTCATTCGTATATACCTCAAGTGTGTGTATGTATGTATGTATGTATTTAAAAGATTTATTTATTCATTTGACAGTGAGAGGGTGTAGGGTTCGGGGGTGGGGGAGCAGAAAGAGAGGGAGAGAGAGAATCTCAAGCAGACTCCTTGCTTGGTGCAGAGCCTGTCCTGGGGCTCGATCTCATGACCCTGAGATCATGACCTGAACTGAAAGAGTTGATCACTTAACCAACTGAGCCATCCAGGTGCCTCACCACAAGTGTTTTTAGACACATCCTTTCTAGGTCTGTATTTGGGCCTGGCAGCTTTTTCAGCTAATGTGCTGAATTGGCTTTGTCCTTGGATCGGCATCTTCTCGAGAATTTTTCCTATTCTCTGCTTCGAAGTAAATATACTGTTGTGAGAAATATGGCGAGAAGTGTGTCTTGGGAAACATCATCCACTTATCTTTTCCCAAAGGATAATGAGTCATTCCTTGTCTTTAATTTTGACAACCATCCATGACTGGGCAAGCAAAATCATACCTGCAGACACCTCAGCATGCCCATATAACATTTTTTTTCTTTTAAGTTACAAAGCACCGAGAATTCACAATGCCCCATTAGATCTACCTCCACTTTAACTCTTAGATTAACTCTTAGACATACACGGCAAATCATAGCCTCATTTTACAAATGACAAAACCCAAACTGCAGAGGATAAAGGACCTTTCCGGGGCCACCCCCTTTAAAAGGGGCAAGGTCAGGTTATAACTCAGATTATGCTCAGATCTTGCTCTGGTTTTAGGACTGTATCATGGACATTTTAATTAGTGTTCTGGTTAAAGTGGCCAATTGGTAGTTTGTACAGTTACAAATCCAGGGTTTTTTTCTTTCCATCTCACACTAAAAACAACATCTAAATTAAATTTGATAATATTTAATATGTTATTTTTGAATTAGAAAGGCAGAATTCTTTTCTCAGAACATGAAAACTGTGGTCTCACTTAGAGGTTTGCCAGAAAGAAAAAAAAAAAAAAAAAAGAAAAGACGTTAACGACTTATGACTAGAGATGTAAACCCCTATCTGATAAAGTTTGAAAAAGCTTTAAAATAACCTTGATAGTAATAAAAATCATAGTATTTTGGAGCAACTCTATTGCAGAAAAATTTCCTGGAAGAAATCCCCTTAACATGTGACAAATATAGCCTAAGGTCAGCGATACAAACCGGAGACAATGGAAGGAGTAATGAGATACCCTAGAAGAAGCTTTTTTTACTTATTAGTTCAAGAACATAGGCTTTCAATTGGGTTCTTGGCAGGGAGTAAGAGAGATAAATCCTCTTTAATTCCCATGATGCTATTGTGACACTGGATACTGTTTTTGAGTCACAACAAAATGCAACATGCCAAAGCTACGTGGTGCATGGTTTGAAATAGATAGGAGAATTGTCAAACACAGAAAAAAAAATCTGTTTAAAAATTCTTCTTGCTACTTTCTCCCTCCCCCCATTATATCTTCACACAGTAACAGGTGCTGAGTTACACAGTAGTTACAATTTCATCTGAGGTCGGATTATCATTTGGGGACACTAGTTACAAATAACAGCCATGTTTTAGGTGGCATGAAGCAAACACAGTGTGGCCCTTTATCAGTTTCAGCCCAACCAGAAGTTTCCCCCTTTTCCCTTGACCAGTACCTGGTTGAAACACTGTCTGGCACATGGTTAACACCCAACAAATGGTAGCAGTTACTGTCATTACCAGCTCTTCCTAAATGAGAGTTTTTTGTCAGTTCAGCACTTCACACAGTTTCTGTCACTAATCTGCAGTCCCCTACTTTGTGAAACCTTCAATTTTATCTACCCTGAAAAAGACTCCTTTCAGAACTAGACCAAGGCTCATGGCCACTAGAAAAATGTCATTTTTCCAGCAGTTAAGTGGAAAGATTTGTAATGTAGTTCACCTATAAAGGTTAGGCACAACTGACAGAAGATTTGCTAGCTTAGAAAGGATAACTAGCCAAATCTTAAATCTCTGACATTATTTTTCTAAATACTTTAGATATTTTATTATTTAATGTTATTTACTTTTTAGCACAGGCCTTTATATCACATTACAAAAATACTTAAAACTACACATTTTCTGCTAAAAAACACAATATCGTTTAAAATAATTTCCCTAAAGGGCACCTGGGTGGCTCAGTCAATTAAGAGTCTGCTGTCGGCTCGAGTCATGATCCCAGGGTCCTGGGATTGAGTCCCGCATTGGGCTCCCTGCTCAGTGGGGGAGCCTGCTTCTCCCTCTCCTGCTCCCCCTGCTTGTGCTCTCTCTCTGTCAAATAAATAAATAAAATCTTAAAAAATAATTTCCCTGAAAATAAGCTTTCTCTAGTTCACATGACATGCATGCAGGAAAAGAGGTATCTAGGTTCTCAATGCCTTCTGTCTGATGGCTTCTTAGTTCAGCACGTCCCATCGCAGTGGCCTGCTATAGTGTTAAAACACTGATCCATTTTCATATTACTTTGAGAGGGGCTTCTTGAAGCAAAACAAGTTTCTTTACTCCGGAATTTCTTGGAGCCCTGGCTAGACAACTAGGTATTATAAGTCTAGAGGGAGCCATAGATCATGCAGTATAGATCACACATTTAGCTGTGGAATATATTTTTTAGGTCCATTTAGTACCATCTCCTGAAAAAAACAACAGTTGAGGACCTACTGCCATAGCGAATAGTAATATTTTTTGTGAATTTTTGTGAGTGAATCTTAGTTCAAATATAGAAATAGCTCAATCAATGAAACACTATTAATAAGGATACAACCCAGAGGAAAATGCATTTCATTCTTAATTATTACATTACATTATTAGATCAAAAATGATCTATAAAAGCTTGTGAATAATTTTATTAGATTTTAGTTTCTCATAGAAAGATTATAAAATTGCTGTCAAATACTTCATATTATCTAATATATTTAATGATTTACTAAATATAAGTCATATATTGTTTTTAAAATTATTAAATAATTGAGGTTTGATATATTTAAATATCTTTTAATATAGAAAAAATCCTGAATTGTGGATGAAATGCAGAATAAAGAAATGAGAATAATACATCGGGATACATAATGATACATTATAGCACATTCAACATTCACTGTTTCTTGCTCACCTGTAAGAGTTCCTTAAAATGAACAATGAGGAGTTCAATTACTATATCATTCCCCACAAAAATGAAAAATAAAATATAATAAAATGAAAAGAGGTCTTTGTGACCTAAAAGTGAATATGTGTCAATGTGAGCTGGGTTATAAAATATGTAAGGTGACATATAATCATATTTTCCACTGAAATATTAGAATTAAGGGACTGGTTTTAATGAAATATTTCAGAGTTTAAAAAGATATAGAAAGATTGATAGTGAAGAATTCATAGATTAAAAATTTGAAAATATAATCTAACAACAAAGACTTATGTCAGTTAATTAACTTTGGGAACAGTAAATGAGGGTAGACATGACTATCTTCAGGATGATTCTAACATATTCTGAATGGCAGGGAACTATCAATATACCTATCATCAACACTAGAAGAACAATAATACAGTTTGGGAACATTTTTTGTTTTTTAGATAGAAAAGAGGACCATGAACTGTTATTTAATATAAAGTTTAGGGTGTAGATGCTAACTTATTTCTTACGGTGATATTCTATACTATCTTTTTTTGAAGGTGTATAAATAAATCCACATGCATACCTTATATATATATTATATATACACACATAATACTATTCAAAAGAAAACTAAAAATCTATGTGAGGTGTTACTTTAAAATTTTTTATGAGTCTATCTATACAAGTGAGAATGTTCAATCTTACTAACAATTCAATCAACCCAAGTTTTAAATGATCAATTTGACAGTGAAAAATTCAGTGAAGCAGAGTAGGGAAAGAATTATAAAGGAGGACAAGAGTAGCAGTGACTGTATGAATGTGTATGGGTTTAGCATTATACAGATTTGGTTTCTAATCCAGCTTTATTCACTTATTCATGGTCATTTTATTTTTTTTCTTAAGTTTTTATTCAAATTTCAGTTAATATATAGTATAATATTAGTTTCAGGTGTATAATTTAGTGATTCATCAATATCCAGTTGTCATCATAGCAAGTGCCCTCGTTAATACCCATCAACCATTTAACCCACCCACCGACCCACCTCCCCTCCAGCAATCTTCAGTTTGTTCTCTATAGTTAAGAGTCTGTTTTATGGTTTGCCTATCTCTTTCCCCCCCATTTTCATCTGTTTCATTCTTTAAATTCCACATGTGAGTGAAATTATATGGTATTTGTTTTTCTCTGACTTGTTTCATTTGGCATAATACACTCTAGTTCCATCCACGTCATTGCAAATGACAAGATTTCACTCCATTTGATGGCCAAGTAATATTCCATCTCTCTCTCTCTCTCTCTCTCTCACACACACACACACACACACACACACACACACACACATACACACACACCTTCTTTATCCATTCATCAGTTGATGGACATTTGGGCTCTTTCCATAATTTGGCTGTTGTTGGCAATGCTGCTATAAACATTAGGGTGAACTAGTCCCTTCAAATTAGTATTTTTGTATCCTTTGGGTAAATACCTAATAGTACAGTTGTTGGATTGTAGGGTAGCTCTATTTTTAACTTTTTGAGGAATCTCCATAGTCTTCTCCAGAGTGGCTGCATCAGCTTGCATTCCCACCAACAGTGTAAGAGAGTTCCCCTTTCTATGCGTCCTCGCCAATACCTGTTGTTTCCTGTCTTGTTCATTCTAGCCATTCTGACAGGTGTGAGGCGATATCTCATTGCAGTTTTGATTTGTATTTCCCCTATGATGAGTTCTGTTCATCATTTTTTCCTGTGTCTGTTAGACATCTATTTGTCGTCTTTGGGAAAATGTCTACTCATGTCTTCTGCCCATTTCTTAATTGGATTATTTGGGGGTTTGGGGGTGTTGCATTTGATGGGTTCTTTATAGATTTTGGATACTAACCTTTTATCACATATGTCATTTGCAGCCATCTTCTCCCATTCCCAAGGTTGCCTAATTTTAGTTTTGTTGATTGTTTCCTCTGCTGTGCAGAAACTTTTTTATCTTGATGCAATCCCAGTAGTTCATTTTTGCTTTTGTTTCCCTTGCCTCAGGAGATGTACCTAGTAAGTTGCTACACTAATGTCAAAGAGGTTGTTGCCTGTGTTCTTCTTCAGGATTTTGATAACTTCCGGTCTCACATTTAGGTCTTTCATCCATTTTGAATTTATTTTTCTGTATGGTGTAGGAAAGTGGTCCAGTTTCATTCTTTTGCATGTTGCTGTCCAGTTTTCTCAACACTGTTTGTTGAAGAGATTGTCTTTTTTTTCCTTGGATATTCTTTCCTGCTTTGTCAAAGATTAGTTGACCACATTCACTTATTCATTTTAAAGGATACATCATCTCTAAGAGCTACAGCTTCTTCATGTACAAAACGTGCATAGTAATGTATTTTCTTAGAATTATTAGAAGTAAAATACACTGTAGGTGAAGTATCTGGCTACTAATAGCACTGTTTATTGATAATCTATGTTTTAAAATTAATTTTGGAGATAATGGAGACTTAGAAAAAGCAAGGTGTACAAATAGCAAGAGAAATGTCAGATCTGAATCCAGCTCTCCTGACTTATAACCTCCCTAACTACTATACAAGAGCAACTTCTCCCCATCTTTTATAATTCATCACAATTTCATATTTCCTTTGTTGAGAATTTATCATTCTTTAACCTGTCGTCTTATATTTTCATGTACTACCTTTATTCATAAATTATAAGCTTTTTAAAATCTCATGCATATTTATATCTCTCATTTTATTGCTAAAATGATTTAAATATCATGGATATTCCAAAATGCCTATTGAATGAATAAATTAATGAATTAGAAAAGAATGGCTGCAGTAATTAGATTCCCTTTGAATGGATCCAAGAGCTCACCTAATTCTAAATTCTTTAGTAAATGCTACATTGATACGAGGTTGCAGTGTTTAAAAATTATTATAAATATCCCAACTTTACCTGCTGGCAAACCCTACTGAGATGTATAATCATAATGCTAATTTGAACTTTACACTTAATGCTTCTCAATAATTTTATTGCCATTGATACTAGCACTAATTTTCTACACTATTTGAAAGTTTGAAACTATTGTGCTTATAGAAAAAAAAGTAATAAAAAATTCAGTTCCAGATTTTTAGCAAGAGCTCATGCGGTTAGTTAATAAAATGCTGAAAACCACACTAAGTGCCATTTTGAAGCAAAAATCAAAGGAATTCCAAAAAACAAAGGAATGTACATTTAAAGGCCTAATTGAGATATGTGAAGTTTATCATTAAATTGCAATAGGAAAACAGTCTTCTTCAGTTAATAAATTGATTACTTTTCTCAGGCGGTTTGATATCATAATGCGGTCTTGTGCTAGAAAAGATAGAGTATATGTTTCAAATAATAATGTTTAAGAAACGAACATTAGAATCATGGAGAACTGTTTTAAATAAAAGAAAGAAAACAAGAAGTTTGCTTCTGATTTTTTTCAAAGTTGCAAAATGCAAGGAGAGGAATCAGGCTGAATCATTTGTCTAACCTGCAATCAAAGGCTGATGGGAAGCAGCTGAGTGATTATTACTGTGAAGAGATGACACCAGATGAAATGGAGACATCTGAAAGTACTCAAGCTCACACCACTAAACGGTGGCATATGTAAATTCTACTGGAGTCTTTGAAAGCTTATGATTAAGTGCTCAAACAGCACAGTAGCAAATGTTCTCCTCTCCTATAGTCCATGTTGAAATCCTCATGTTAATTAGTGTTAGGGGCAAATGTCACATATGGATTTAAGTGGAAATTTCTAAAGGATAGAAAATACAGATCCTGTGTTTGAAAATAGTTGAATAGAAGCACAAGGGAAGAAATCACCCTGTAGGTAGATTGTTAAGACAAAATCAGTAGCTCTTTGGGGGACCTTATTAATTTAATTTTACCCAGATTCATATATAACACCTGGCATTTTTGTGAAACTGCCGTCCTAGCAATATAGAACCAATCAGAGTACACAGGTGATACATCCTGTTGGGGAGACCAAAGAATGTTAACAGATATGGTCATAACCAAACTCTTGCTAAGGGAGCAAACCAATGTACATATAATCTGTTTTTCCTTTAGCCGTCTACACTATTCATATATATCCCTATGCATTTTTAAGTCTTCTGTTATAGAATGTGTTTAGTAATTGTTCTGTTTTTAACTAGTACTTTTCATTTTTGGCAGTAATATCAACTTGTAGGTGCTTATGAAAGGTATTGGTAAGAACCCATGACCATCAGAATCAACGAGATTTATTTAATTTATGTACAAGTTGTATATTCAACAAAACACTCTATATTAGGAATTGTGTGGATCTGAAAGATGTGTAATATGAGGTCTGTAAGCATAAAGTGCTTGCAATTTAGTTCAGTATATAAGATAATATGAGTCTTCGTCTACCAGCTCTAGTGAATTATCTTATATACCTACTCCTTTCATTCATTCTATCAGGAATTACTCTTGGCATGACCTCCAAAATCTATTTCAAATCTTTTCATATCTTTGCAAACACTCCGCTCTAAGTTTCCATCATTCTCTCCAGGAATAATGCCAAAGTTTTCTAAAAGATATCTATGTCCACTTCCCTCTCTTCCTTGTTCCCCTCCTCCACCTAATCCAGCCCCTGAAAACAGCATGAGTAAATTTTTAAGCTAAATTCTTTCTCTGCTGAAAACCCCATCACTGACTTTCCACCAAACTTGGAATAAATACAAACTCATAGCCATGATCTTCATAGCTTTAAATAAATTGGTCTCTTTCTATCTATTCAACCTCACTTCATACCACTTTTACTTTCTCTTAGTGTATGAACCATATAAACCTCCTCTCTGGTTCTGCTTCTAATGAATTTGTAATTCTTCTAGGATCTTTATATTATATGCTTTATCTAGTTATCTAGAATGTTCTTGATGTGTACTTATATGTCTCCTTCATATAATATATATCTCACCTTAAACATTTTCTCCTTAAGTAAACTATATTATTTAAATATTTCTGTATAACAAATTATACAATAACTTAGTCACTTAAAACAACAAATGTTTATTATACCAGTTTCTGTGGGTCACAAATGGCTTAGAGTGGCTTAGTTGAGTGCCTCTGGCTCAGGGTCTCTCCCAAGCGATCAGCCAAGGCTACAGTTCAATTCAAAGCTCAACTAGTGGAAGATTCACTTCCAAGCTCACAAGTGGCTGTTGGCAGGACTCAGGTGCTCACTAGATACTGGCAAGAGACATTAGTTTTTCATTACATGGGCTTTTTCACAGGGCTTCTTAAAACATGGAAGCTGATTTCCCTCAGAGTGAGCCAACAAGAGGGGGAGAGCCCCTCTTCCAGCTCAAGGTGGAAGCCATTGTTTTTTTTATTTTTTTTAACCTAATCTTGGAGAAATGACCTCTTATTTCTTCTGCTGTATTCTGTTCATTAGAATCTAGTCAATAATAAGTCTAACTTCTGTATTCTGGTCATTAAAATCTAGTCAATAAGTCTAACCCACACTGAAGGAGAAGGTTTTATAGAAGAGTGTGAGAACACCAGAAAGTGATGTTCATTTGGGGCCATTGGAGAAGCTGCCTGCATCATTCCGTTGTAAGGCCCTTGATGATTCATATCCCACCCACATACAAAACACAGCCCATCCCAAGGTTTCCAAAAGTCTATCAAAGCAAGAGTTCACAATCCAGAATCCACAGTCTGAGCTCCTGGTTCTATTCTGTGAGTATGCATTCTTTTTCATAGAAGGTAGCAAGTATTTGCAGTTTAGTTGCTTTCTGAGCCTACCTCCCACCAGTAGAATTGAGGGGGTGCTCCACATTTTATCCTATCTCCTTCACTCCATGCTAATATATTTCTGCTCATTTAATTCTCTTTTGGGGGGGATCATATTTTAAAACATTTTAATTCCAGTATAATTAACATACAGTCTTTTATTAGTTTCAGGTGTATAATATAGTGATCCAACATTTCTGTACATTACTCAGTGCTCGTCAAGATAAGTGTGCTCTTAATCCCCTTTACCTATTTCACCTACCCTCCCCCCCAGCTCCCCTCTGGGAACCATCAGTCTGTTCTCTATAGTTAAGAGTCTTTTTTTTTTTTTTTTTTTTTTGGTTTGTCTCTTTTTTCTTTGTTCATGTGTTTCTTTTTTTTTTTTTTTAAGATTTTATTTATTTATTTGACAGAGATAGAGACAGCCAGCGAGAGAGGGAACACAAGCAGGGGGAGTGGGAGAGGAAGAAGCAGGCTCATAGCGGAGGAGCCTGATGTGGGGCTTGATCCCATAACGCCAGGATCACGCACTGCGCTGAAGGCACACGCTTAACCGCTGTGCCACCCAGGCGCCCCTGTTCATGTGTTTCTTAAATTCTACATATGAGTGAAATCATATGGTATTTGTCTTTCTCTGACTTTTTTCACTTAGCATATACCTCGTAGATCCATCCATGTTTTTGCAAATGGCAAGAGTTCATTCCTTTTTCTGGCTAAGTAATATCCCAGGTATATACATACCACATTTTTTACCCATTCATCTATTGATGAACACTTGGGTAGCATCCGTAACTTGGCTATTGTAAATAGTTCTACCATAAACCTAGGGGTGCACGTATCTTTTTAAATTAGTGTTTTTGTAGTCTTCGAGTAAATATCCAGTAGAAGAATTACTGGATCATATGGTAATTCTATTTTTAAGTTTTTGAGGAACCTCCGTACTGTTTTCCACAGTGACTGCGCCAGTTTGCGTTCCTGCCAATAGTACATGAGGGTTCCATTTTCTCTACATCCTTGCCAACACTTGTTTCTTGTGTTTTTTGTTTTAGCCATTTTGACAGATGCAAGGCATCTCATTGTGGTTTTGATTTGCATTTCCGTGATGATGAGTGATGTTGAGCATCATTTCATGTGTTTGTTGGCCATCTGTATGTCTTCTTTGGAGAAATATCCATGTCTTCTGCCCATTTTTAATTGGATTATTTGGATTCTTTTGTGTGGAGTTTCATAAGTTCTTTATATAATTTTAATACTAACCCTTTATCAGATATGTCATTTGCAAATATCTTCTCCCATTCAATAGGTTGGTTTTTGGTTTTGTTGATATCCTTATTTGTGCAGATGATTTTATTTTGATGTAGGCCCACTAGTTAGTGTTTGCTTTTGTTTCCCTTGCCTCAGGAGACATATCTAGAAAAATGTTGCCACACTCGATACCAGAGAATTTACTGTCTTTGTTCTCTTTCAGGGTTTTTATGGTTTGAAGTCTCACATTTAGGTCTTCAATTCATTTTGAGTTCATTTTTGTGTATGGTGTAAGTAAATGTTCCAGTTTTATTCTTTTGCATGTAGCTGTACAGTTTTCCCAGCACCATTTGTTGAAGAGACTATCTTTTTCCCATTGCATATTCTTGCTTTTTTTTTTTTTTTTTGCCTAAGATTAATTGACCATATAATTGTGTGTTTATTTCTAGGCTTTCCATTCTGTTCTGTTGATGTGTGTGTCGATTTTTGTGCCACTACCATACTTTTTTAATTACTACAGTTTTTTAGTATATCTTGAAATGTGGGCTTGTGATACCTCTAGCTTATTTTTCTTTTTAATATTGCTTTGAATATTTGGGGTCTTTTGTGGTTCCATACAGATTTTAGGATTACTTGTTTGAGTATGGTATAAATGTTGGTATTTTGATAGAGATTGCATTAAATCTATAGATTCCTTTGCATAGTATGGACATTTTAACAATATTAATTCTTCCAATCCATGAACATGGAATAGCTTTCCTTTTATTTGTGTCAACTTTTCTTTCTTTCATCAGTGTTTTATACTTTTCAGGGTACATGTCTTTCACCTCCTTGGTTAAGTGTATTCCTCAGTATTTTATTATTGTCGGTGCAATTGTAAATGAGGCAGTTTTCTTAATTCCTCTTTCTGCTACATCATTATTAGTGTCTAGAAAAGGAAAGTATTTCTGTATAGTGGTTTTGTGTTCTGTGATCTTACTGAATTCATTTATCAGTTCTAGTAGTTTTTTGGTGGTCTTTAGGTTTTTCTATAAATACTATTACATCATCTGCAAATAGTGAAAGTTTTACTTCATCCTTGCCAATTTGGAGGCCTTTTATTTCTTATCTGATTGCTGTGGCTGGGACTTATAATACTATGTTTAATACAGGTGATGAGAGTGGACATCCTTGTCTTATTCCTGATTTTAGAAACAAACTCTGTTTTCACCATTAAGTATGCTGCTAGCTGTAAGTTATTCATATATGGTCTTTATTATGTAGAGGTATGTTACCTCTAAACCTACTTTGTTGATGGTTTTTATCATAAATGGATGTTGTACTTTATCAAATGCTTTTTCTGCATCTGTTAAAATGATATGATTTTTATCCTTTCTCTGGTTGATGTGGTGTATCACATTGATTTGTGAATATTGAACCACCCTTGCATCACAGGAATAGATTCTGCTTGACCATTGTGGATGATTTTTTTTAAAGTATTGTTGGATTCAGTGTTAATATTTTGTTGAGAATTTTTGTGTCTGTGTTCATCAGGGATATTGGCTTGTAGTTCTCTTATTGTGTAGTGTTGGTATCTGCTTTTGGTATCAGGGTAATTCTAGCCTCATAGAATAAATTTGGAAGCTTTCATTTTTCTATTTTTGGAACAGTTTGAGAAGAATTCATATTAACTCTTAACTGTTTGGTAGAATTCAGCTGTGAAGCTCTCTGGTCCTGGACTTTTGTTTGTTGAGAGTTTTTTGATTACTGATTCAATTTTGTTCCTGTTCAGTCTGTTCAAATTTTCTGTTTTTTCCTGATTCAGTTTTGGGGGTTATATTTCTAGAAATTTATCCATTTCTTCTAGGTGGTCTATTTGTTGGCATATAATTTTTTATAATATTCTCTTATAATCCTTTGTATTTCTTTGGTGTCAGTTATTTCTACTGGTTCATTTCTGATTTTGTTTATTTGAATCCTCTCTTTCACTCATTTTTTTATGACTTTGGCTAAAGATTTATCAGTTTCATTGCTCTTTTTAAAGAACCACCTCCTGGTTTCATTGATCTGTTCTATTATTTTTTAGTTCCTATTTGATTTGTTTCTGCTCTGATCTTTATTGTTTACTTCCTTGTACTGGTTTTGGGGTTTTGTTTGTTCTTCTTTTTCTAGTTCCTTTAGGTGTAAGTTCAGGTTGTTTATTTGAGATACTTCTTCTTGAGATGAGTTTATATTGCTATTAACTTCCATCTTAGTACAGTTTTTGTTTCAAACTGAAGAGTTTAGACTGTTGCATTTTCATTTTCTTTTGTCTCCATGTATTTTTAATTTCTTCTTTGATGTCTTGGTTGACCCATTCATTGTTTACTGGCATGTTATTTAACTTCCGTGTGTTGTGTTCTTGTCAGATTTTTCCTTGCGGTTGATTTCACAGTGTTATGGTTAGGAAAAAAAAATGCATGGTAGGACTTTAATCTATTTGAGGTTATTGAGACTTGTTTTGTGGACTAACATGTGATCTCTTCTGGAGAATGTTCCATGTGCACTAGAATGTGTATTTTGCTGTTTTAGGATGAAATGTTCTGAATATATGTTAGAGTCAACTGATCCAATGTGTCATTCAAAGCCGCTGTTTCCTTGTTGAATCTCTATTTGGTTGATTTACCCATTGATGTAAGTGAAGTGTTAAAGTCCTTTACTATTACCATACTACTATTGATTATTTTGTGTTTGTTATTAGCTGCTTTATGTATTTGGGTGCTCCCATGTTGGGTACATAAATATTTACAATTGTAAATTGTTCCCTTTATGATTATGTAGTATCCTTTATTTCTTGTTACAGTCTTTGTTTTAAAGTCTATTTTGTCTAATATAAGTAGGTGCTACCTCAGCTTTCTTTTCACTTCCATTTACATGGTAAATACTTTTCCATCCTTTACTTTCAATCTGTATGTGTCTTTAGGTCTGAAATGAGTCTGTTATAAGCAGTGTGTAGGTGGGTCTTGCTTTTTTATCCATTCTGCCACCCTGTGTCTTTTGATTGGAGTGTTCAGTACATTTACATTCAAAGTAATTATTGATAGGTATGACTTTTATTGCCATTTTGTTATTTGTTTTATGGTTGCTTTTGTAGTCCTTCTCTGTTCCTTTCTTCTCTTCATCTCTTCTTTCACAGTTTCCTGGCTTTCTTTAGTGAGATACTTGGATTCCTTTCTCTTTATTTTTGCATAGCTATTACCAGTTTTTGATTTGTGGTTACCATTAGGCATGTAAATAACATCTTCTTCATATAGCAGTCTATATTAAGTTGATGGCCCCTTAAGTTTGAACCCATTCTAAAAGCAAAAACTTTTTACTCCTCTCCCTACCATGTTTTAAGTATATGGTATCACGCTATACATCCTTGTATTTTGTGAATCCCTTGACTGATTTTTATAGGTATACTTAATTATACAGCTTTTCTCCTTCCTACTTTTCTTACTTCTGCTTATGGTCTTTTCTTTCCACTCAGAGTCCCCTTTGCCATTTATTATAGGGCTGGTTTAGTGGTGATGAACTTCTTTAACTTTGTTTGTCTAGGAAACTCTTTATCTCTCTTTCTATTCTGAATAATAGCTTTGCTGGGTAGAGTATTCTTGGTTGCAGGGTTTTGTTTTGTTTTGTTTTTCTTTCAGCACTTTGTCTGCTGATTTAATTCTTTCAAAAACTGTGGGCCACCTCTTAATCTCATTGGAGTTTACTCTGAAGCCACATCTGCAGAACTCTTCTGGACACCCCTTCCCTATCTTGGGATCCTCCTGAGATGACTGCTGGGCAACACTCTTTGGTTTCTTAAAGAACCTATTGCTTAATTGAATCTATGGGGCACATCTTTAATCTTTTGTGACTGACTAGATGTTGTGACAAAACCTTTGATTTTTCGCCATTCTTGATGACAACAACAACAAGAAGTTTCACAGTCACACCATCAGCTCCTTCTCTAGACCATGGTTTTCAGGCAAAGCCTGGATTTGTTCTTTTTGGGGGCATTTATTTCTTTTTATTATTATTTGCCATGTGGAGAGGCTGAGAATTCTCAGACCAGTAAGGCCTGACTTTTTTTGTTTACTAGTCCTTTCTTCTGTTTATTCTCTCATCTTGCATTTTACTATAAGCAGCAAGAAGAAACACATTACTTAGCATCTAAGGACAAGAAACAGTGATTACGTCTAGTTTCCGTGGATCAGGAGTTCAGGTACAGCTAACAGGGTACATGTCTCAGTGTCTCTTCATGGCACCAATCCCACTGTCAGCCAGGACTGCAGTCATCTCTCAGTGTTTGACCAGAGTAAGATAATCTCACAAGCACACTCATGTGACTGTTATCAGGGGTTAGGTCCTCACAGATTGTTGGCCAGAAACATTACATCCTTGCCATGTGCACTCTCCAGAGAGTGAGCCCTAGACAGAGCCATCATCTTTGTAAACTAATCTCAGAAGTGATATTCCATAACTTTTGCTGTATTTTTTTTTTTTTTTTACTGCAAGTGAGTCAATAAGTCCAGTCCACATATCGGCAGGGATATTTATATATGAAGGGTATGAACACCAGGAGGGTATGGTGTATGAAGGGTATGGTCACTGGAAGACATCTGAGCAGCTATTCACTGCAGGGGTAAAAATGACAATCCTATGTGAAGTAATCACTCAGTCATTTCTTGTATTATTTTATGCTAGTTCTCCCCATCGTACTTTCTGTCTGATATCCTTGATTTTTTAAAATATGTCTGCACTCATCTCATTGTCACAAATTAGAGTTATAGCACAGACTAAGACTGCAAAAATAGACAAAAGCAAGTTAATGCAAAACTAGAAAGTATGTCAAGGAAATGATACAATGAGATCTGCATTTTGGACTCAAAAGTAGGTCTGATAACAAGCCCAATGGAACTTAGAGCCAAAGACCCATTTAAAGATAAGGAAGGTTTGGCATTGAAGATAGGACTTAATTCATCCTTCATGAATTGGGTTATCTAGAATTTGGAAGGCATAGAGGTAGAAGAAAATTTTAGATGGAGCAAATGTGACAGAAGTTTGGAGAAGAAAATGTCTATTCTAGGAATTGTAGAGAGTTTGATAGGAGTAAGGAGAATATTGAGAGAGAAGATGCTTAAATATAAAATTGAGGCAATGAGTCTTAATTGATACTTAAGATGAATTTTTGACAAAAATGGTTAGCTCATCTGTTCTCCTTAAAGCCCCCCTACCAAGTTGACTAATTATTTGAACTGGAACTTTATTATCTTGGATTGTAGATCCTCCTTAATATTCTCAAGGGCAAAGGCCCAAGACAGGTCCTGGAATTGAAGCAGCCTATGGGGTTTATCTAGTGTGGTCTACTTTGTGAAGTGTATCCTGGAGAGTTTGGAGGTATTCGGACAAGACTCTCAAACAAAATAAGAGAAGAAAGTAGATTATTTCAAGTAACTCTAGAACACTTTGTGAATATGGCCAAATAATAATGTTTAAAACCATGGGAAAGGAGCAAATCTTTATGCAGGGCTCCATTTCCCACCCAAGAGGAGTTGTCTACAGTATGTTATCAACAATGCAATGGTCCCTTCATTGGTTAATACTAATATCTCAACACACATTTTTTTTTTTTAATGTAATGATGTTGTGCTTCTAGTTTTGTAATTACTCCTCAGTGTGACTGAAACAATCCCATTCGGTACTTACGATTTAGTCTGGCATGTGATGTGGCGTGTGGCATTAATGATAGCATTTGTGCTCTATGTCTAGGGCGGGGGGCGGAGGGGAAGCTGCCCATTGCCCATTATCCTATAGGCTGCTCTGTACTCACACCGCTAGACTAAATGATAGCTTCCTCTTCTATGACCCACAGCACTTTGTCATTATAATAATTTTGCATGAGAAATTGAGATTATAAAATTTATGCTTTTATACTCTCTTAAATTGTTTTAGACTTAACTGAACTTTTAAATCTATAGATTAAAAAAGAAATCAAAATACTGTGTGTGCAATATTGCCACATATCATTTATAATATGGTAAAATTCAAAATTCATTCAAGTCCTGTATTCAGTTGACTGAAGAATATGTGCAATAAATGAATGAAGCATGTATCCATTTTTACTGTTGTTATTTTGGGACAGAAAATAAAATTAATATTTCATTTAGGCCTTAAAGGTATTGACATTTTAAATACTGATTAAAATTTATATGTATATATTTATAACAAGTATTCCATTGAGGGAGCGTAGTCTACCTTCCAAGTCTAGTACTTTTTAGGAAATTAAAAAAAATTCATATATGCTGTATTTTTAAAATGTTATTTAAGTAGGCTAAAATAAGCTTACAAATGATTTAAAATTAAGACTCCATGGGAAGTATAGTTAACTAAGATAAAAATAAAAGGAAATAATATCCCTAAAACACATGTGTTAAAAGTCTGAAGAAGAAACAAAAGCTAATTATAAAAGTAGATGTTTTTCGGACCTAGGTATTTTATAGAGATGAGAGGGTGGTTTTTTTTGTTTTGTAGTTGTGGTGGTTGTTGTTTTAGTGAAATTATGGAAAATAATTTGTCTGATATCATTTTTCTAACATTATTAAAATTAAGGATTTTTTAAAGATATTTTTAATGTGACAGTTATCTATTCATTACTTCAGGATAGCTTTTCCTAAGCGTAAGAGAAGATAGATATGTACTTTAGTACATTTCAATATAGCAGAAATAATTGTAATTATATCAACACAGGTCAATATTATGTAACTGAGTTGCCAATACTTTCTTTATTAGTGCATCATTGCTAAAAGTAACAATAATTATTTTTTAAAGCACGATATATTGGTCAAGGACATGTCATATTGACACATCCCACTTATTTTCCCCAAACTGTGTTCTGAATTGTGTTAACATCGTGTTGCTCACAGAAAATTTTCTTATTGTATAGAAGCTTCAAACTCAGTTACAATACATCTAAAGAAATAACATAAACCAAAAATATTTCATGCTGCTTTTCTATGTAATTCATTTTTTGAGTTTCAAATACAACTTGAACATTGTAAATATCACTCACAAGATTTGGGAAAAGACCCCAATGGGTCCTATTCTCTCACAGCTAAAGGCATCATCAGTGATCTTTGCTGACACTTCAGTATTCTGGCTTTCTCCTCTCCGAACTACCTGTGAATCCCACTCCATTTGATGCCCCTTCCCCTTCTGAAACTTTAGCTGGTGGGCTCTGTCCATTTTTATAATGAATTTATAAACGACGTGATGGTATGGTCCTAACAAAAACTCTGTTGTTGCAAAGGAGAAAGTAGGAAGAAAAAAATGAGTTTCTTTGTTCAAAACAGAACAAATCTGATGGTTTTACAAACTACAGTAGGTAAATAATATGTCATTGATTCCAATGTGAATAATAAAGGTATTCAGGGACTGCTCTCATAGATGAGGTTTCAGTTTCCATATCTAGCAGTCTGGATACTTGCCATGGTAATAATTATTTCATGTAGGTCACAAACCACTTCAAAGTAAAGAAATAGTATAATGGAAAATACTTTCAAGAGCAGTTCATGAAACTGAATAAATGGAGCATAAATTCATATTTTATTACATCAAAGATCATGTTTGTTCTTAACATTACAATTGCAGTGGACTGAACATTTCTGGTTTAGACATGTCTTCTTAAATTTATAGTGACTATTACAACGATGTATTAGTCTCTACCATAATCAATTGTTGGGTTGTCACTCAAGGGAAGTGGAAGTTTTTGAAATTGCCCATGAAATAGATTTTGATAGTTTATATAAAAATAAATCATATTGTTTACTACAAATATCTTAAGCCAAAAGCTTTAAAGCATTAATTTAATATTTTCTTTCTCTGGAAACCATTTTTCAGTTTAGAGTCTATCCTCATTTGAAATACTCCAGAAAAAAAATGCTATCATTGACTTTATAGAACTCTTTCAGTGCTTTTAGTGTCAAGAAAATTAAAACTTTGCCAATATCCAACTGGGTATTTCATTAGTTTGATCACCTATCCCGTACTCCACAGTGGCACAATCATACAGGTTACTTAAATGAGAGGAACAGGCTAAGCATGTTGGAGCATAGAAATTCAAACAATACATGCCTTACTAAAGGAAATTCAATTTAGTATTCAAACAAACAAATAAAAACCCTGGGTACTCAAACAGAATCAGTCCAGAAATGGAGTTGGGGGAGGGGAGTGGTCACCAAATTTTAACCCCTTGTTTACATGGCAACCATTTATCCTTCATTTGAAAGTGGAGGAAACCATGAATAACTATTCCTTATTTATCATACACTTGAAGAAATGATATATTTTCCAATAGACTTATTTTCTAATATTTTAATTGAAATGTGCACTGCTATTATTTTTATATAATATTCTTGGCCTTCTTTTCTCAATTCTCTGCCTGGAATTTATTGTACTATCACCACAAAGTGGACAGTTGTGAAGATCACCTCTATTCTGCTTTTTGTCATAGGGGAGAAAACCAAGGTGTTGCGAGATTAAATGCTTTACTCAGTATCCCAAAGCCAGTTAGACAAGATTCAAAGCTTCTTAGTGATGGCCGAGTTCATGAATATATGCAAAGAATGGACACAGAACTGCCACGTGGTGTATATTCATGTATCACATTAATCAGTATAAATCTCTTTCAATTGAAATTGTGCTTTTCTTGTTTTAACTGCATTTTACATGAAGCCTGGGTGATATCTATCAAGTAAACTGCAATACATTTTGATTGATTTTTTTTTTTTAAGTAATGGTCTTTTTAAAAAAAATTTGGAAGCATTATTGGTAAAAATTCTAGAAGGTCAAGATTGTGCTAACCTGTGATATATATTGGTCTCTACAATCTATCTTAGACCATATAGTTCAGTTTTTCTTCTTCCCTTTTTATATCAAACTTTGTTTAAATATTCAGAACATAAACGATGTTTTCAAAACAAACAAAAAACAGGTGTTATGAAAAGGGAATTATTCATTTTTCACAGAATTAGTCCAGCATAAAGTAGATACAGCAGGGACAGGCATAGTAATGGGGCATGTCTCTTTTAAAAGTAGTTCAGTGACTCTGGAAGCAAAAAAGAAAGGAAGTCATGAATGTTTAGAGCCCCATTGGACAAACAAGATGGTCTGAGAGCTGATACTATCTCTTGGTGTTCAGAACAGCAGAGAGGTGTTAAGGTGGAAAATAACACATTTAGCCGGGGTAACAGGCTGTTCACTCCAACAGGTACTCCAGAAATCCCAAAAATGACCTTTGGAATCTTGTATGTAGGAATATAAATCAAGTTTTATAGAAGTAGGACTTAAATACTGAAATCAAACCATGATTTAATTGAAAAAGCATGAGGCATTATTTAGGTATTCAAGTTCTCTGACTTTGCCTTGTGCCTCAGTTTCCTCATCTGAAAAGTAGTAACAATAGCAGAACTTATCTGAGTTAGGCAGAATTCTACAAATGATCCTTGAAAACTTGCATCCTTATAAAATCTCCTCTCCTTTGAGTATGGTTGGAATCCGTGAATACGATGAGATATTACTCTTGCGGTTATGTTAAATTACATGGCAAAAGGAGACTATTTGGATAGGCCTAATCTCATTGCATGAGACCTTGTAAAAGCAGAGAGTTCTCTTCAGCTGGTGGCAGAAGAGGAAATCAGAGATTCTAGGCAGGAGAGGATTTGACATACCATTGCTGGCTTTGAAGGTAGAGAAAGCCATATGCCTGGGACTATTGACCTTTAGGAGCTGAGAGCAGCCACAGCTGCTAGCCAGCAAGAAAGGGGAACTTCAGTTATACAAGCACGAGAACAAAGTTTGCCCAACCTGAATGAGCTTGGAAGTGAATTCTTCCCCCAGAGTCTCTAGATAAGAGGAACCCTTGATTTTGGCCACGTGAAACAGTAGCAGAGAATCCCATTGAACCACCCTGCACTTCTGATCTTCAGGACGGTGAGATAATAAATGAATATTGTTTTAAGCCACTAAATGTGTGGTAATTTGTTATGCAGTAATAGGAAATTAATGTACCATATCATAGGGTTGATATGTGGATTAAACGTAATCTTATCTAAAGCATGATTAGGAAATGTCAAGGTGTAAGTACTCAGTATCTATTTTATCTTTTTGTTGTTACATGTGTTAGAATTCTGAGTGAACCATGGACTCTGGGAATCTCAGGTTCCTATCTTTGAGACAACACTAGACCTAACCCATTCAATTCTTATGAATACTAAGTGACAATGCATAATTCTCCATGTGCTAGACTAGTCCCCAGAAAATGTTATTTCCCTAAGGAACTGAAGATTTAAGGTCAGAACCAAGACATGGATATGGCAAGTAAGAGGGAAGGACAAAGAAAAGCACTTGGGGGAGAATACGTGAGGAATTCGGTGAATCAAGGCCTGAGAACAAGATGGGCAAAGAAGATGGCGGCATTGAGCAAAAGGGCTCTCTATTGCTGTTGTTGTCATTTAGCACAGGACTTCTCAGACACTGATTGCCACAGGCCGAGCAACATCGTTAATCTCCAGTTGGAAGTGGAGGCAGTTTGTGAAACTGCTTGATTATAGTGTGCACTCTCTCGCCTTTTATTTTTTAAAAGATTTTTATTCATTTATTTGAGAAGGAGAAAGAGAGTGGGAGGGAGAAGAAGAGAGAATCTGAGGCAGATTCCACATAGAGCGCAGAGCCCAAACAGGCTCAATCCCGTGACCCCAGGATCATGACCCAAGCCAAAACCAAGTCAAGCGCTCAACCAACTGAGCCACCCAGGCGCCCCATCTCTCTCCTTTTGAAAACATCTCTCCTGGTTTTTAGTTCTGTGTGAAAGAAGTATGGAAGTCATCACTCCATCCTAACAATAAGTAGAAAGCTAAACAAACTGAGAAATCAACTTTTTAGATTCATAAGAGAAGTGAGGTTAACAGACCAAATGACTGTTCCAAATTTAGATAGATAGGCAGATTCAGATATTCACAACATACAGGAACAGAAAGCTCCATGACAATCAGTTCTAGGATAGGAAAACCTGAACTCTAATTGGTGAATGGCTGGAGGCTAGATGTGGACCAGTCTGAGTTAAAAACTGCAAGGGGACCCAGTCATTGGGTCTGGGGAGGGTGGCGGGGGACACTTTTGTGAGTTTCACCTGAAAGAGCTTGACTAGGTTCTCACAGTAAATATCAGAGAAAATCCACTTACTCATCTGACAAAGGTAGGAGAAAAAGAAACATTTTGAATGTGCAGGAACACTCAGTTTTTCTTAGCAAGGTCTGTCTTTAGGAGAAGATAGTTAACCAGAACCTAACATACTAGGTTTTATTAGAGCCTAACTGGCCTCAGGGAAAGGAAATACCCAGCTCTAGCCCACTCTAACTTTCCACGTGAGGGAAGGTACCTACCTAACTATAGGCCACTCTGGCCATCCTATCTCCCCCATCCCCCCCCCCCAAGTGGTGGGGTGGACAGGTTCTGAGAAACATTTGTAAATTTCAAGTCCAGAGGCAGAGGCTCACTACTCATAGGACTTTAGACTGCTTCCTCAGTCCCCACCCTTTACCACCACATTACTACAGCCCTAGTTAGAGTAATTTCTTCTGCTCAGCCCATCATGTCTGGCTATCAAAACAAATTACAAGGCACACCAAAATGAAAAAAACAAAAAAAAAACCCCACAATTTGAAGAGACAGAGCAAGCATCAGTCCTAGACAGGACAGAGATGTTGCAATTATCAGGCCAGGAATTTAAAAATCCTGGGAGTAGTATGTTAAGAATGCTGACGGATAAGTGGACAGCATGCAAGATCAAATGGGCAATGTAAGTTGGGAGGTGAGAATCTTAAGAAAGAACACAAAAGAAATGCTAGTGATCAAGAATACTGTAATAAAACTGGAAAACACCTTTGATGGGCTTATTAGTAGACTGGACTCAGCTGAGGAAAGACTCTCTGAGCTAGAGGATATTTTAATAGAAACCTCCAAAACTGCAAAGCAGAGAGAACAAAGACTGAAATAAAAAATATCCATAGAAAGTGGCATAACTACAAAAGATTTAACACATGCAGTGGGAACCAGAAGAAAAAAAAAGCAAAAGGGAGAGGAGAAATATTTGAAACAATAACACCTGAGAATTTTTCCAAATTTATGTCAGACGCCAAACCACAGATCCAGGAATCTAAGAGAACACCAAGCAGGATAAATGCCAAAAACAAGCAAACAGACAAAGACTACACCTAGGTGTATCATTTTCAAATTACAAAAAATGAAAGATAAAAAAAAATATGAAAGAAACCAGAGGACAAAAACACCTCACTTACAGAAGAGTAAGTGTGAGCATTATAGCTGACTTCTCAGAAAACATGCAAGCAAATAGCAGGAAGATTTAAAGTGTTGAGGAAAAAAAGTAAGTAAACACTGACCTAGAATTCTTACCCTGTGAAATTCTCCTTGAAAAGTGAAAAAGGAAGCCTTTCTCAGACAAACAGAAATGGAAAGAATTTGTTACCAATAGACTTGCCTTGCAAAAAAAAGTTAAAAGAAGTTCTTTATAGAGAAGGAAAATAACTTATGTCAAAAACTCAGATCTACATAAACAAAGGAAGATTATTGAAAAAACAACATGTAGTTAAAATAAAAACTTTATTCCATATTTTAATCTAACAGATAACAGTGTATTCAAAATAATGGTAACAGTGTATTAGACTATGCTTCTATATAAGTGAATTGTAAGCAATTTAACAAGGGACAGGAAAGAACAGTTAGGATTATTTTGTTGTTATAAGGTACTCACACTACATGTGAAATGATACAGTGTTATTTGAAAGTGGACTTGGATTAGTGTAGATGTATTTTGCAAACTCTTAGGGCAATCACTAAAAGTAAAAAAAAAAAAGATAAGCAATATACTAAGAAATCAGAAAAACAAAGAATCATATAAAATGCTCACAACCATGAAAGAAAAATGTGTAAAACAAAAATAGGAACAAAAAAAAGAGAAGCAATTAGAATAGTAACAAATATGGTATGTATTAATCCCAACTGTATCAGTAGTCATTTCAAATGTCACTTGTCTAAGTGCACTGATTAAAAGAGATCGATAGAGTCACTCAAAAGAAAAAAAAAACAAAAACAGGTCCAAGTATATGTTGTCTACAGGAAACCCTTTTTTAAATATAAAAATACATATAGATTAAAACTAAGTAGATGAGAAATATATACTGTGATATACTAATCAAAAGAAAGCAGGAGTACCTGCTTTTTCAGACAGAGCAGACTTCAAACCAACAAAAGTTATCAGAGATAAAGAGGGGCATTACATAACGATAAAGGGATCAGTTCCCCAAAAAGACATGAGGATCCTTAATGTGTATGTGCCTAATAAGAGAACATCAAATACATGAGGCAAAACCTGATAGAACTGAAAGGAGAACTAGAGGGATCTATTCTCATCTGGCCCCTTCAACACTCCTCTATCAGAAATTGATATATCCACCAGGCGGAAAATCAGGGAAGATATAGTTTAGCTCAACCACCCCATCAATCAACTAAATATAATGAATATATATGGAATACTTCATCCAACGAGAGAGTATACTTTCTTGGAAGCTCACAGGGAACATGCACCAAAATAGACCACATCATGGGCTGTAAAGCAGACCTTAACAAATTTAATAATAGAAATTATGCAAGACTGTTCTAACATTACAATGGATTTAAACTAGAAATCAGCAGAAAAGTCAACAACTGGAAAATCCTTAAAATACATGGAGTTTAAACAATACTTCTAAGTGATACATGAGTGAAAGACGAAATGTTGAGAGAAATGTTAAAAATATCTTAAACACAATGAGAGTGAAAACACAAGTTACTAAAGTTTGTGAGATGCAGCAAAAGCAGTGCTTAAGGGGAAATTTATAGCATTAAATGTATTTATTAAAAAAGAGCTAAACTCATTAAACTCTAGGAAAATAGAAAAAGAAGAATAAAAATAAAAATCTGAAGTATTAAATCCAATTTAAATCCAAGTAAACAAAAGAAAAGAAGTAAAGATCTGAACATAAATCAGTGAAATTGAAAACAGGAAATCAGCAGAGAAAATCAATGAAATTGAAAACTGGTTCTTTGAAACAATCCATAAAATTGATGTGTTTAGCCTAACTAAAAAAAAAAAAGAGAGAGAGAGAGAGAGAAAGGACACAAATTACTAATATCGGAAGTGAAAGGGACATCACTACAGAACCCTAAAGGAATAATATGAACAACCTATCTGAAATGGACCAATTACTTGAAAGATACTCTGCCACAGCACACACAAGGAGAAGAAGACAAGCTGAATAGACTTATATCTATTAAAGAAGTTGAATAACCTTCCGAAAGAGAAAGCACATGTCCCAGATGAGATCACTGATGACTTCCTTCAAACATTAAAGGAAGATTTTATACCAATTATCTAAAATTTCTTTCAGAGTATAGATGCTGAGGGAATAATTTCTAACTCATTTTATGAGGCCACTCTCACCTTATTACCAAAACCAGACAAAGACATTACAAGAAAATAAAACTTCAGACCAATATCTCTCATGAATATAAACGCAGGTGTCCCCAACAAAATATTAGTAAATCGAATCCAACAATATGTAAAAAGAATTATACACCACAGTCAAGTGGGATTTATTCCAGATGTGCAAGGTTAGTTCAACATTTGAAAATCAGGGTAATCCATCACATCAATAGGCTAAAAAAAGAAAATCACATAATCATATCAATAGGTGCAGAAAAAGCATTTGAGAAAATTCAACACCCCTTCATGATAAAAAAAAAATATTCTCAATAAATTGGGAATAGAAGGAAAATTCCTCAACTTGATAAAAAAAATATCTTTATAGAAAAAATCTACTTTTAACATCATACTTAACAGGAAACTACTAGTCTTCCCACTAAGATCAGGAAAAGGGAAGGATGTCCCCTCTTATCACTGCTTTTCAACATTGTAGTGGAAGTCCTAGCTAAAAGCAATAAGAAAAGAAAAGGAAATTTAAAAAATATACTAATTGGGAAGGAGGAAATAAAACTGACCTGTTCACATGTGACATGATTGTTTGCATAGATGCTTCAAAGAATTGATATACATACACACATACAAACATATAAGCAACTCTCCTGGAACTAAAGTGATTACAGAAAGACTGCAAGATGCAAGGTTAATATGTAAGAGTCAGTTGCTTTCCTACATACCAGTAATAAACAAATGAAATTTGAAATTAAAATCACAATATTTATATTAGTAGCCTCTAAAAGTAAAATATTAAAGTATAAATCCAACAAGGTATGTACAAGATATATATGAGAAAAACACAAGCCTACAATGAATGAAATCAAGAAGAATTAAATAAATGGAGATTTCACATTTATAGATGGGAATACTCAAGGTTGTCAAAATGTTGGTTTTTCCCAATTTGTTCTATAGATTCAATGTAATCCCCATCAAGTTACACTAAAGATATTGACAGACTGATTCTAAAATCTGCCTGAGGAGGAAAAAGACTCAGAATAGCTATCAAAATATTGGAGAGAAACAAGGTTGAAAGACTGATACCATCTGACGTCAAGGTGTAGTGTAAATCAACGGTACTGAAGATAGTATGGTATTGGCAAAAGAATAGACAAACAGATCAGTGAAACAGGTTAGACAGCCCAGAAATAGACCCACATATACATATAGTCAACTCATCTGTAACAAAGGAGCGAAAAAGCATTTACAATGGAGGAAAGATAATCTTTTCAACAAATACTGGAAAAATTGGACATCTACATGTAAAAAAAAATCTAGGCACACAACTTACTCCTATTACAGAAATTAACTCAAAATGAATCAGACCTAAATGCAAAACACCAAACTATAAACTCCCTGAAGATAACATAGAATATCTAAATGACTTTTTAGGTACAACACCAAGGACACTACCCATGAAAGAAAAAATTGATAAGCGTCATTAAAATTAAAAATTTCTTCTCTGGGAAAGATACTGTCAAGAGACTGGAAAGACAAACCACAGACTGGGAGAAAATATTTGCAAACGACACATCTGATAAAGGATTGTTATTCAAAGTATACAAAGAACTCTTAAAGCTCAGTAAGAAAACAAACAACCCAATTAAAAAATGGTCCAAAGACCTGAACTGACATATCACCAAAGAAGAAATACAGATGGCAAATAATCCTATGAAAAGATGCTGTACATCATATGTCATCAGAGAAATGCAAATTAAAATGACAGTTAACTACCATTACACGCCTATGAGAATGGCCCCAATCCAGAATACTGACAACACCAAAATGCTGGTGAAAGTGTTTAATAACAGAAATTCTCATTCATTTCTGGTATGAATGGAAAACAGTACAGTCACTGTAGAAGACAGTGTGGTGTTTTCTTACAAAACTAAACATGCTTTTACCATATGATTCGGCAATCACGCTCTTTAGTATTTACCCGAATGAGTTGAAAATAAAAACCTGCACACGGATGTTTATAGCGCCTTTGCTCACAATTGCTAAAACTTGAAAGCAACCTAGCTGTCCTTCAGAGGGGGAATGGATAAATTGGGTTACATTCAGACAATGGATGTTTTTCCATGCCAAAAAGAAATAAGCTATCAAGTCATAAAAAACACAGTGAAATTAAATGCATATTACTAAGCAAAAGAAATCTGAAATATGTATACACTGTGTGATTTCTTTATATGACATTCCGTAAAAGGTTAACTATGGAGACAATAAAAGATCAGTAGTTGTCCAGGATTAGTGGGGAGAGAGGGATGAATAGACAGAACATGGGATTTATAGGATAGTGAAAATATTCTCTATGACACTATAATTTCTTGCATAATTTCTATTATTAAATTTGTTAAGGTCTGCTTTACAGCCCATGATGTGGTCTATTTTGGTGCATGTTCCCTGTGAGCTTCCACGAAAGTATACTCTCATTGTTGGATGAAGTATTCCATATATATTCATCATATTTAGTTGATTGATGGGGTGGTTGAGCTAAACTAATGGTGGGTGTATTCCATTATAAATTTATTCAAATTCACAAAATGTACTGTACCAAGGGTGAACCCTAATATGAACTATGGAATTTGAGTAATAAATAGTGTCAATGTAAGTTTATAAATTGTAACAAATGTATCACTTTGGTGGAGATGTCGATAATGGGAGTTGTATGCATGTATGAGGGCGAAAGTATATTGAGATCCCTGCATCATCCTCCCAATTTTACTATGAACCTAAAACTGTTCTAAAAGTAGTCTATAAAATCTCATTGGTTTAATTCATTCAATTAGCAAACATTTATATTTATATTATTTATATTTATATTTAAATCCATGATGTTTTAGGCTCTGTGCCAGAGCTGGAGACAGAGTAGCAGGCAAGATAGCTATAACTCCAGCCTCAATGGGAACATAGACGTTATTTCTGTTCTGATGAGTAGAAATGGATCCGTGGTCTCTATGTTGTTGTTTTTTTCTCAGCTCTTCAAGTTTATTTTCTTCTTGTTTTAAAACTCTATGTTAGACTTATTCTTTGTTTTAAGCTTTTAGCAGCATTAGAATATTTAATGAGGCTAACATTTCTTACAAGTAGTCATGACACTGCTAGCATTAATGAGATAGAGAGACTATTTTTTCTGGCTTTAGAAAAGTATTCTCAATAATCATATCCATGTAGAACACCTTAATATTCTGAATCTAAGTAATGAGTTTTACAGTCAGCATTGTGTGTTTTCTAGAACACAACTGTAGATGGATATCCTTTGGTGGTTGTATGAGGCACATATTTCTGGTACGAGTTTCAATGGCTAGAAGTAATAGCAATTGAAAGAAGAAGTAGCTATTTTTCTCCTGTCCAGTTGCAAATTTATCAGTTATGAGCTTTATCAATAAAAGAATTCATTGGAGAAAATTATTTTTCTTGCAGTGTGAGCATATACTCTGAACTAAGAATTGTTCCTAAGTGATCCTAAAAGAAATTACCTTTTTATTTTGACTTTTTGATAAAAGTAATTTTGCATATCCCTTTTAGCAATATTTGTGCTGCACAATAGTATAATACTTGAAGTCTTAGTTACAGAAAAATGTTGAACATATGAAATAATTTCTGGACAAAATAATAAAAAAGGCCTCTGGCCTGGATTCTCTTTCTATGTGACTATTTATAATTCCTGACAGACATAAGTGATTGTGAATGATAGTACCCCTAAGATGTGTTTATGGTCTCTTAATTTCAATGATATGTCACCATAATAACAACATTGGTTGCAGTTGGATAATAAAATTTCTTTGAAAAATTAGGGAGGGTATCATTAAACATGTTAGCAGTAGGATAATTCTAGGATTAAAAAAAGTAAATAAAAAATTCCTTATAACATTCATTTATGTAAGAAGAAATTAATTTTTATTGAAAATATTTCTTAAAACATTTCTTTCAAGAACTTACTGGCAAATTTATTATTTTTCAAGTTACAAATTTTTACTAAGGATAAGACTAAAGATTTTTACTACATTCTGTGGTTCCTAACAGTCATTGAGCATTGGTCATAACGCAGACATAGAGTAAGAATCAATGGGAAGTAGAGGAACAAGATTCTGAATGTATAATTAGGAAAATAAATCTTCTAAATATCACTACTAACTAAATGAAAGCAAAGGTGATCTGTGCTTAGTTATACCAAGTAAAGGCTAAAGTGAAAGTAAATATTTAAGAAAACAATGTCACAACCCAGGTGAGTCTTTAAGAGGATATCAATTATAAAATGTGATGTTTTATAATTTTAAAAGGTAATATATTACCTGATGCATTTGATAAGAATCAATGAACTACCAATTTATAGCTTCTCATGGAGTTGAAATTTTCATTAAGATTGTTGTGACTTGGAATGTATCCCTCAGATCTAGTTGATTTCTGCCTGTGATATTTCTTTGGGTTCTGTTCATTAATGTTTACTGTCTCTGCCAACTATCTGTATGACACCCATCTCATCCGGAATTTTGCAATAGCCTTCTATTGAATTTTCACTTCCCTTGCATGCCAAGTCAAGGAAAGCTATATGTTATAGTGTTAAATTGTGGCCTTTGGGTTAGGAAAGCCTGGTTTTATACTGTTTCTCTTATTAGTTAGTTTTATGATATTGGGCAAATTACTTAGTGTCTCTGCAAGTTTAGGATTAAAGATATCACATACTTCATATCATTATGAATATCAAATGCAACAATGCATGTAATAACCAATGATTTATTCACTATTATTACTACATTGTATAAATATGAGAAGATATTAGACACATTTGAGCAGAAAATGACAGAGTTGTTGCTGTTCCTTGGAATATCTGATCACAGAATCCTTAATCAATTGATATGAAGAAGAGGCTTAGTTATAATCCCAGTAAAAGAGTTGATGTAATATTCCAGGCAGAAGGTGATTGTCTTAGCTCTGGCTGCCATAACAAAATACCAGAGGTGTGTGGCTTAAACAGTAGACATTTGTCTTCCCACAATTCTGGAGTCTGGAAGTCTGAGATTCCAGTGCTAATATGGTCAGTTTCTGGTCAGGACACTCTTCCTGGCTTGCAGGTGACTGCCATCTTGCTGCCTGCTCACGTGACCTCTTCTTTTTTCACCGAGAGAAGGTTGGAGAGGGAGGGAGGAGGGGAGGGAGGGAGGGGCAGTATGCTCTGGTGTCTCTTCTTTAATCGGGGCCCATACTTATGACCCCATTTAATCCCCTTACAAGCTCTATCTCCAAATACCGTCACACTGGGGTTAAGGCTTCAACATACACATTTGGGTCAGTGGGGGGCGGTGGACACAATTTAGTCCACAGCATTAATGAAGGCCTAAAATAGAGTGGCAGTGGTAATGAGATAAGATAAATGAGAGCCATGATTTGGTTTTGTTAAAGAGCGACACAGTTTGACATGTGTCTGGCAAAGGGAAGTACGATAACCATCCAACTAGAGATGACTTCAAGATGGCTAACACAGGTGACTGGAAGAAAGTGGTTCACTAACAAAAATTCAGATGGAAGGGAAGCAATTTGGTGTTGGAAGGTGATGGTTTTAGTTGTCACTTCCCAGAAGGCAGTTAAAAATTCCATCACTAATATTGTGTGTACTGAGCCCTGACCCTGAGTGTTCTACTGGGGCCTTAAAAATGAGCAGTGAAGAGAAGGGCCATATGCACCCCAATGTTCATCGCAGCATTGTCCACAATAGCTAAATCGTGGAAGGAACCGAGATGCCCTTCAACAGATGACTGGATTAAGAAGCTGTGGTCCATATATACAATGGAATATTACTCAGCTAAAGAACGAGTTCTCAACATTTGCTGCAACATGGACGGCACTGGAGGAGATAATGCTAAGTGAAATAAGTCAAGCAGAGAAAGACAACTATCATATGATTTCTCTCATCTATGGAACATAAGAACTAGGAAGATCGGTAGGGGAAGAAAGGGATAAAGAAAAGGGGGTAATCAGAGGGGGGAATGAAGCATGAGAGACTATGGACTTGGGGAAACAAACTGGGGGCTTCAGAGGGGAAGGGGTGGGGGAATGGGATAGGCTGGTGATGGGTAGTAAGGAGGGCACGTATTGCATGGCGCACTGGGTGTTATACGCAACTAATGAATCATCAAACTTTGCATCGGAAGCCAGGGATGTACTGTATGGTGACTAACATAATATAATAAAAAAACATTAAAAAAAATGAGCAGTGAATAGAGATGGTTCTATCTTCAAGGGATTCATAGTCCAGTGAAACGTTGGACTAGAACTTAGTGGAAAAGTCAAGGCTAGAGTTTGGGGACTCACACACATTGAGGTGTTAGTGGAAATCATATGTTTGGCAAAGAACCAGGATGATATATGGAGAATGCTTTGTTTAATTGTTCCAAATTATTCCAAATATTACTGTTCCATAGTAATTGTTGCCTAAAAACTGTATGGGGTATAAATGAAACATTAAAAAAAATTTTGTTTAAGAGAAAACTTGAAAACCAACTGTATTTGGAAGTCAGTGCAGACATTTCGTGCCCAGTGAAATGAAACAAAAATTGAATCCTGATTAACATTTGTTTGTAAAGGGTGATGGTGACTGTCACGTGCCTCAGTATGTTGTGCAGCTACTTGATATCTGGTGAAGCATAAATCCAGTAAATATTCTGTTACCTCTTTTCTACACATAGTTTATATGTTCCTTATCTTTACCCCATAAAGGTGAAATTCCCAAAAGGAGCTCTCGCGACAGATGTGAAACAACTAAGTTTTCCAGAGTGGTCCCAGGAAACCTTGGTTAGTTCTTTACACAAAGTGGCAGACATTCACAGCAGTTCATGGAGACTTTAGGTTTCACTTAGCTTTCCAATAAAAATTCTTCATGACCCAGGGTGAAAGTGGGAGGTAGGCTGGGATTTAACAGCAAAGGGCTTAGGGAGCGCAGGTCATAACTTTTGTTTAAAATGAACTTGTCAATGGGAGGGGGGGGCAGTTTGTACAGCTGGAGTAGAGACTGTGAGAACGTGTCCAGCAACTTCATAAACACAGTCTTCATTCAGAATTTAAAACAGGAATATGGTTAGAAACATTCCTTCCCTCATTCTCTTCATCTTAAGGTGAATGGGTTAAGAGAAGAAAGGAAGAACCTATCACCATTCATGTGAGAATTTTCTCTTTTTGTCAAGAAAGAAAATTATAGACAGTCCTTGTCATCCTCTTCATACAAGCAATGAAGGGAAAAGATATTAGGCATATGTTGTTTGGCTCAAATGCTTTATAACTTAGGAGTTTTGACAGTTTAATGATTTTATTAATGGCACTATTTTGCACTAAAAAATGTATGATTTCCATTTCAGTAGGTTCTTGTGGATACCAAAGAGTATTTTTGTTAATAGGAAATTCAAGCAAAACCTTTGGGAAAATTAAAAAAATCTTTTCCAGGTGTCTTGCCCATAAATAGGCATAGCCAATTCTAAAAGGTCTCAATCCTGCTTTATATGTGTGTGTGTTTCAAATAATAAAAAAGGTTTACTGACAATTTAAAATATGTATATTGCACACTACGAGATAAAAGGATCCTATTACTCTGAATATTGTAGATCTGTGCTGTCCCATACGTTAACCACTAGTCATATGTGAATATTTATTTATAAAATAACATTCTTAAATATTAAAAATGTAGTTCTTCATTTGCACTAGGTGCTTTCATGTCCTCACTAGCCAAACCGTCTTGTGGCTACTGTGTGGGACAGCACAGAATTTACAGAACATTTTCCTCATCACAGAGAATTATATTGAATGCTGTAGCGATTGTCTAAACCTTATTTTAGACAAAGGCCCTACCTTCAATGAGTAGACTGTTTAACGGGGACAACTGAGATTAATTGATTAAAATGTTTATTGAAAACTTCAGGACAAGGCTAGGTTCTAGAAATATATTAGACGACGAGAAAAGTTCGGTTGTCTGCTATGGCAGAGTTTACAGTTCTCAGAATTAGTATGTTTCTAAATATCAGACTCTTCTAGGCGTCGTTTCTTCCTTAGGAGTCCGGCTGGCACGTTAATTTTCACCTCGTTCAACTATGAGCTTGGTACAGAGGACTCTACATAATCACATTAGCCCCTTTGGGCGGGGGGCGGGGGGTGGTGCTCTAAACATAACCAAAACATCAAGCAACAAGTCTCGCGATAGACATTGTCTTCTGTTTCCAAACTGCCGTATCGAATGCATTCACACGCCATATATGAAACCAACGAGCAAGAGGAAATTATTCCCAAGTCGTGAGCACCGGGGCACTCTGCACTCTGCAGCTTGTTTATGACGCCACTAGTAAAGTATTATCCGGATTGGATACTGTAGATTTTCAAGTAATTGAGGGCAGAGGAGTGGCTCTGAAGTGAACCTCACCTGGCTGGACAGGAGAAACGGTCGCGGGCTGCAGCGCGGCGCTGCCCTGACTTTGCCAGCAGCAGACAGACTCAGCTGGCACGGAGCACGGCAACATCAGGCGGCTCTGCGTGCGGCAGGGCTCCATGCAGCCCGAGAGATGAAGAGACTTAGCCACAGAATGTGACGCGTCTTAAATATGAGTGTCCCCGGCCAAGCTCGTATTTGTTGGCACCGGGATTACCTGTCACACCCGGAAACTCGAGTTCCACCTTTACATATGCATCGTGATGCCGTCAATGACATTTAGAGACAAATTATGAGCACTCAGAAAAGAGTGTACTTCATTAACGGTTTGATGGAGCCGTTTTCCTTGTCCTTTAGTATTTATTTTACAGATTGCAGAAGTAATGTGGAACATTATAAAAGGTTACAATTGAGTTTTAATTCTATTCATTTGCTTCTTTTCTTTTGGTTCAGAATCTGTGGGAATGGAATTTACCCGGTTATCTCAATCTTTATTATTTCCCCACAGAGAACTATTAACTGTTTGTGAATGTCCCATGGTGTTTATACCTCCGGGCTTTTACTCACCATACATTTCTGGAATGCCCTTTACCTGGGCAATATTTTTATTCATCCTTCCTGATCAAACTCAAATTCTTTCATTCATGCACTCCTACCTAAAATGTCTGTTGTGTAGTCACTATATACCAAGCACATTTCTCAACTTAGGGAAACAGCAATGAGAATAAGAAACAAGTCTTGACCTTCATGAAGCTTACGGTCTTTGGGAAAGGTAATAAAAATAAATAGATAATTTTAAAGGCAAGACTGTGTTACATGAAGAAAGCTGATACAGTGTAGAGAAAATGAGTGAGTTACTAGATGAGTGTCTTGGAGGAAGGGAGAGTCAGAACGTTTCAAAGTGGAAAACTAGAGTGAGCCACAGCAAAAGTAAAGCTGCCAAGTTAGCACAAAGAGATAAAAGTAAAAGCGGAAGTGGTGAGGCAGGCAGCAGTGACAGAGGAGCTCAGAGAGTGAGGCAGAAGCCGGATGAAGTAGGGCATCGTGAGATCATGGCATTGGGTTTATATGCCTGGAAGCCATTGGAAATTTTGAGACAGGAAGTGATATGATCTGTTTTAAGATTTAGAAGGGTCACTTGGCTGCCAAGTGGGGGATAGCTTAAGGGTCAGAAATGGAAGCCAGGACACCAGCTGGGAGATTATTGAAGTTTGAAAGATGATAGAGGCTTAGTTATAGAAACTAATCAAATTCAGGACAAATTTGAAAGTTAGAGGTTACAGTACTTACTGATATATTGGGTATGGCATGTAAGGAGAAGAGAGGAGCCAAAGAGAAATTTCTGTCATGAGTGACTGGATGAATGTGTTCAACTAAGGTAGGAGAAGGTTGTGTGTAGAGGGGTCCTATGTGGAGAGTTCCACTTTAGCCATGATAACTTTCAGATGCTTACTAGGCCTGTAGGTGGAAATGTCACATAGATAGTTGGATACACGTATTTGGAGGTTGGGAGTCATCAGTGTGTTGATGACCCTTAAAAGCCAAAAGATTGATTGAGATTACCTAGGGAGAGTGTAAATAGAGAAGAGGGGAAGTTTCAAGGACTAAGTTCATAGACCCTATATCATATACAAATTGGCAGGAAAAAGAGCTGACAAAGAACAAATTACTTCCTCCAGTGAACTACCAAAAAACTCAGTAATTCTATTATATATATCCTATATATATAGGTCCTATAATATAGGAGCCAGTCACATTACACTGTGGTTATTTCATTTTTTTTCTTTATGTCTTCCTAATAGGTTTTGAATTTATTTTTATATCAGGAACATCCTTTCCTGAGCTTACCACATAGTAAATACTCAATAAACGTTTGCAGAATAAAAGTATGCCTAAATACATTTTGTGTGACTTGTCCAAGAAAATTTTCATAATATATTTATGGACAAAAATGATACAAGGTAACACTTAAATCTGTTACTGAAAGACAGTGATAATGTATTTCTCTGTAAAATACATTGCCCTCTTCTGAATTCCCTGTTTATCATTGACACGTCAACAACTTTCATTTTGTTATCTCATTTCTTCCATATTTATAACTCATTCTTTTACTTCTTTCCTTTAGAGACCAAGCACCTTTTCCACCCTGCAATTTACTTCTATCACTGGCCATGCCCTCACCACCCATTCCAAATGCAGATCAGTTTCCACAAGGATGTGCAGTCACTGTTGGCTCAATGGGTCAGACTTTCAGTTACATACAACATGTGAGGCTGTATGTAACTATAAACTTAAGAGCGTAGAGTCTCTTGGGGCGCCTGGGTGGCTCAGTTGGTTAAGCATCTGCCTTCAGCTCAGGTCGTGATCCCGGGGTCCTGGGATCCAGCCTCGCGTTGGGCTCGCTGCTCCGCAGGAAGTCTGCTTCTCCTTCTGCCTCTGCCGCTTCCGCTTGCTTATACTCTCCCTCTCTGTCAAAATAAATAAATAAAATCTTAAAAAAAAAAGTATAGAGGCTCTCTGATAGCACACCTACGCCTGTGGGCAGGCATCCGCAGATGACTGGCTTTGGGTGTTTGCCTGCAGGAGCTCATTGAAAGTCAATGCAAATGAGGCCATTTTGCCTAGCAGAAGACATTAACCTGCAGGAACCTTGTAGGCACAGGTGTATTTTAGGACCATAATGGCATACTTCTTAAACATACGTATAACATTATACATTAATCAGAAATACTAGGTCAACAAAGTGAGGGATACCCAATAAAGTAGGTGAAAGAGGAGATGTGTCCAAAAGCAGAATCGCACAATTACAGAGAAGGCGTTTGTCTACCTCCCCATTCTGGAACTCATTCAACCATGATTGTAAGAAAAGATAATTTGAAAAATAATCTTAAGGCATGTTGATAAATGGAAAATATACCTAAACCAAAAACAACCTACTTGAAATTTTGTTGTGTTTTTAATATAAGAAAGTAATTATGTTTTTAAATAGCCACATAGGGTTCAAAAGCATTTTTCTACTTCTGAATTACACCGAGTGTTCAATGCTAACTTTTAACAATTCGAGGTCATATTGAGCTGCAAATCTGGATACTGACTGAAAGGCTGTTCGGCATTTTCTGCTTTTTAAAATAGTTAGCACTTTTAGTTATATTTGATCAGTGAACGTATTAAAATAAAAAATTCCTCACTTCCTTCCCTAACTAACCACCTCATGGTGATCCTTTCCTAACCGAGAATCCCTTCAGGGTTTTTATAGCATACACTTCGTTGTCATACTCAGGCCTAAATGTAGCCTCAGGAACCAACCATTTCAATTCTGTAAGTTTGCACCCCCCCCCACATCCTTACTTACATTATAACTATCCTCAAACTGGTAAATGTGTTCTCTACTTTTTATACATCTTTTCACCCCGACTTCCACAAAATGAGTTTTTATTGAATTGAATTGTATAGAAAATTCTTAAAAATAAAACGTGGCTTTGAACATACAGTGGACGTTGATGCAGTGATATTCTTGAGCTGCAAGACCATATTGGAGAGGGTCAGAAAAGAGTTCTACTGCTTTATGCGTATTATGCAGCGCACAAATTAAAACATATATTTGACATTTGCAAGGGATTTAGACTCTGCTATAATTTCATATGCAGGTGGGTGCTTAATAAATAATTTTTGGTGATAAGCCAAGAATATGCTGTATATAGGATTTGAGCATATGCTCCATGATATTAATGATAAAACATATGTTTAAAAACATTTCCATCCAAGCCTGGGACATATTGCCTCCATCTTTTACTGAACATCTCCTCCAAAAAGGCCTTCTCATCTTGAAATAAAAACGTTTGAAAATCTAGGAACGTTCCCCTGGTCTGAATCTTTTTCCTCCTTGCCAAGAGCATAACCTTCAAAAATCTAAGTCTGCTAGTGCCTGTTTTGCTTTAAAACTTTTCAAGTCTATAGCACGGCACCTGGGACCCTCCACACATTTACAATCTGATTCTAATCTACTATGCTTTTCCTGTCTTGTTTTTCACTCTGTTTCTCCACCCTCCCTATTGTACAGCTGTATTGTTCACTGTTCTCTGAGCACAGGATGAAGTTTCACACCTCCATGCTCTTTTTAGTACTATTTAATCAGGCTGGAATGTGTTTGCCAACCTTCTCTGCTTGGTGAGCTCTACTCAGACTAATCCCCTTTTAAAAAGTTGTCTCTTCTGAGAGCTCTGCCCCGCTTTCTGGACCCTTCTCTGCCCTGTCCTACTTCATCTGCCAGCCTAACTGTTCCAAGCTGGCTACTCTCTTGCATTGCACGCTCTCCTTGGCTAGTCTTTATGGAGTGTGGGATATGGCGCAGGTGACGGGCGTGATCACGGGTGGGCGACATTCTTTAGAAGCTTCTTCACATTTACTCTTCCTATTTTGGATGCTTCATTTATTTTATTTGTAAAATAGATTTTAAATATTTGAAATAACATATTTTGGGGCGCCTGGGTGGCTCAGTCGTTAAGCGTCTGCCTTCGGCTCAGGGCGTGATCCCAGTGTTCTGGGATCGAGCCCCGCATCAGGCTCCTCCGCTAGGAGCCTGCTTCTTCCTCTCCCACTCCCCCTGCTGTGTTCCCTCTCTCGCTGGCTGTCTCTCTCTGTCAAATAAATAAATAAAATCTTAAAAAAAAAAAAAAGAAATAACATGTTTCGTGGGAAGAATGTAAGCATTCAAGTTGTACACGATTAAGAAATGGGGAAAATATGTAGAGAAAGCAGAAAATTATTCAATTCCTTCAGTTACCAGAGTCTGAGATAAACATTTTAAACAGCCTGATGTATATTCTTTCAGTGTTTTTTTTTTTACATACCTTCTCTATCTAGAAAGCCAGATAGATTTTTTAAGAAAAATTGTGTCTTTTTAATATACAGCTTGATTTTATTGAATTGTCCTTTTTGCACATCTTAACAGCCAGGTCTACCTTATACCTTTATGTCTTATTTTATACCCTACACCTTAAAGCCTTAGTGTCTGCATGGGTGGCAGCAAATTACTTATGCATTTTTTGGGGGGGTATTTAGTCTGTTTCCAGTTGTTTCATATAGTCAATAGTGCTGTGGTTTATTTCCTAGAATATATGTCTTTTCCCATTTGGGACACCAAAAACTAAGATTCACCTTGCTCAGTGTTCTATCCATAAGAATAACAAGACATTCATTAATCCAGAAAAAAAAAAGTGTGAAAAAGGGAATAGTAGAGATTGATTAAATACATACTATGAAACACAAAACGCATATATAGCTTCCTTATTCAAGTATGATTATATGTAGCAAACTATAAATATTAAGCAGCAGATGCTCATATGTTACAACCCCTACCCCCACCCCCATTTAATTTTTGAAGCCCTTAGTGTGTGGCTAAAGAAACTGCCTCTGACCTAATCTGCTCTGGAATATTTCTTTTCCTTAACAGTCAATGTTCTCCCCCCCCCCCTTTTTTCTTTTCTTTTTTCTTTTCTTTTCTTTTCTGTTCTGTTCTTTCTTTTCTTTCTTTTCTTTCTTTCTTTTTTAATTCTGTGAAGTTCTTTGTTCACACTCATCTATTTTTTGTGTTTGGGTTCTTAATACTAATTAAAGTTTGTTTCCATTCACTGAGCTCCAATCACTATTGTTCAGGGGTTAAATACAGAGTTTCCAGTCTCTGTATAATACAGGAGTTACTTTCCTTTAATATGTTGTGAAATGTCTATTTTTTTCATCAGACTGTTAAGGTCATTACCACTTGTAGGGCTCTGAGGAATTCTGCTATCTATTCTTTTAGCTATATTTGTGTCTCTGATCAGTTGTATCTTTGGATGGGCAGCTACTTTTAATTTCTTTGCATGCTACTGTTTGCTAGCTTTCAGGCAGAGAAAATAGGGCTCCTTTTCGGAAAGAAGAACTGCCAGAGTCAGGATGGTCTATTAGGCAGATTCCTGTGGAGACGTACTATTCTGTACCTGTCTGGCCGCAGCAGCCTCTGCTTTTACCATTTAACCACTTCCCACGTCCATGTTGTAGGCTGTAATGACATCTGTGTTCACGTGATATTGCATCTATCTGTATACATGTCTTTCCAGCAGGAACGTGAACTACTTGTAGGAAGGGCATATTTGTCTTATTCCCTTGTGCACGGCAGGATACCTGACTCAAATTAATTGCTCAATCAATTTTTGATGAAAGAATTGCTGTATATATAAATAACTTTTCTCTTTATTAAATGTGGAGTTATAAAGACAGTGCATCTTTAATACCGATACAGTGCATTTTGATACTGATCAGATTGATTCAGTGGAAATTTTATGTGTTGTTTGAAAAGAGAAAGGTAGCCATAGCTCAGTATTTTTATTCCCAAGTAAACTTTAAAAATTTCAAAAGGGCTGAACAACCTCTTCTTTTGGATGGGAAGAAAGTTCTGGAAAGCCTTTTTGCAGGATGCCTGGGTGGCCCAGTTGGTTAAGTTGGCCTTCAGCGCAGGTCATGATCCCAGGGTCCTGGGATCAAGTCCTGGTTTGGGCTCTCTGCTTAGCAGGGAGCCTGCTTCTCCCTCTGCTTGTGTTTGTTCTCTCTTTCTCTTTCTCTGACAAATAAATAAAATCTTTTAAAAAAGATAACATTAAAAAAAATCTTTTTTGTTACGAAGCATTGAAATCCAAGGGCCATTTTTAACATCTTGCACAAGATATTTTTTCTGGGGGGAAAAGAAAACAACACTGGCTGAAAGAAAAGTTACAGGGCAACTAATATTTAGAGAAAATAATGCTTATTTGAATAAGCAGTCTCCTTATGCTTCAACTTGAGGGATAATTTTCCCTCATCATAATTAGAGCTTATTCTTTACAGTTATTTTCTTCATCTTTTTCTTAGAAGACAAATTAGAAGGTAGCTAGAAAGGGCACTCTACAATTTTGTCACAAGCAACTCTGTCCATTCATGTTCTCTGTGAATATGTTGACCATCTGATGATAGAATGAACATAAAATGGAGGCAGCAAACTACCAGGGCTGTTTAAACCCTTCATTTTCATTTATGCTAGTTGCCTCCACCATTCTTCTGCAAATAATTATATTCCTTTGTAGGAACAATTTTGACTGTCATTGCTCCTAGCAGATTTCTTTAAATGTGCTTTTTGAAAAATCTGGCTAGAAATGTTTTCTAAAACCATATATGCAGTGCCTTAACCTCAGATCCTGAATGTATTCTGCCTCTCCTGAATGAGAGTAGAAACTAGGGATGCAGTTTTCCCTGAATTCAGTCTCCTGTGTAACACGGGGTGATCCATGTTTTGCTTTCTAGAATATACTGCCTGGCCACTGGTACTAGCTTCTACTGTAAAAGAATTCTTTACATACCTACTGACCTTTGCAGCTCTACTCTGATCATTTTTTATATTCTGACAATTTCTGTTAAGTGCGTATGTGCCTAGTCTGGTTGTGTGCAACCGCTGATTGAATTTTTCTCACCGTCACCTCCTGTTTGCTTTCTCAGTCTCATTCTCCAGGTAAGTGAACTGTAGAAATAGAAACATCAGCCTCCAAATCATTTGAAAATATTACATGTGAAGTTCTATTTATGATTTATTTGTGCAGAGGACTACCTACATTTTTCGTTTTGTATTTTGAATTCTTTCCTCACCATGGCAATTGTCAGGGCAGCCAGAATCTTCCAGGCCTGCTTAAAGACATATAGCCCGCTGAAGTCCATGATCCTATGTGTTGGGCATTTTATATTGATCTGTGTATTTATAGTGTTTGGCTTCCACTGTCTCCTTCCATACTGGAAAATGAGCAAATGTAGGAGTATAATATATTCACTACATAATAATAACTTTAAAAATATCCAAATAACACATGGGGGTAATACCACATGTGTTTAGCCTTTCACATAAGCATTTTATCAGTATGCAAGAATCTTTAAAATACAAGGCAATTATGTACCTTTACTAAGAGTTTTTTTTTTTCCTGACTAAAAATATCCACCCTGAAGTCTCAACTCCTCATAGAATTATACCAAACTAGTACCAGACATCCAATTGTCAATTCTGGTTGACATATTAATCCATCTCTCCCTTGGCTATGCTTTGGTAAGTCAACTGCATTGTGTTAATCAGAAGGCTAGTGGATGAAATTGGATAACAATTTTGTACAAGGGGAAGAATGTGGGGAAAATACATAAATTCATATCTGGCTTAGCATCGAAGGAGAAAATTCTAAATCTACGAGTTAGCTGTCAATTTACATGCACTAAAATCAGGAAGCAGCAACCGCCAGAGATACTAGCTGATTTAAATGAATATAATTTTCAAAATTTGGAGATATAGTGGAACTTATTTCTTATGAGCAGACATTTCAAAGTATGGGCAGTCTTATGCACACCACAAAACAAAAATAAGACCACGCTACACCTTGGTCCACTAAGGTGGCCATTCTACCCTGTTCAGTAATTCTAAGTTAACCCCAAACTCCACTTGATATTTACTATTAAATGACATTTGGAAATCTAATTCCTAGCCAGTTTTTATTTCTGGTTTATGGTGTATGTGAAGAGGATGAAGAACACTTTTCAGGTCATTATTAATTCAAAATGTATTTATTATTCCTATCAGGAATTTAGTAGTGCTGTCATTAGCGCTGCCTCTCTAACTCCCCAAAGAGTTGCATTGTGCGGATTTATCAAGTTAGAGTATTTTTTATGCCTTAGTTGATTAGAAGTGATAGAACATTCAAATTATATGACCAGAGTGAGAAATAGTTTTCCTACTTCTCTAGTTCTGATATTTTTGGGGAAGTAAAAGGAAGCTTCCTTCTTATTTGTCCTCCAAGTAGCTTTACAGTATTTGGCCAAGTTAAAATAATAAATGAAAATTTACACAATGTTTTTTCTCCACTAATAAGCTAGAGTCAGAAATGAATAGGGGATAAACATAAAAAGATATATGATTAGGAAAATTTGGCACACTAGTAGAAATTCACAATTGTAATTGTTCCTCATAAAGCTTTTCTTATTTTGTAGGTTTGAGATCTAAATTTTACCACCTAAGTATTTTTATTCAGATGACAGAAAACAGTTTAACTTATAATTATAACTAATTAAGAGACATTTAGTCATTTTTATTTTATAGGTGAGTTTTCCAGGATGGTTGTATAGAATCTCTTCATATGTCTATAAATATTTAAGATTAAAAAAAAAAAAAAGGAAGAAGAAGAAGAAGAAAAAAGTGCAATCAGTTCCCTGGTGACTTATAAGCTATATTTGTCACCATGTAATAAAACACTTCTCATCTATGTTTCAGTCTCAAATGTCACTTCCAGTCTCTCTCTCTCACTCACTTTTTGTAAATTGTTAATAACAAAATATCTGAATTTTAGGCAGGGAAAGAAAAGGAAAATATTGTGTAAATAGAATGGAATGTCTCTCTAAGCCGTGTCCACTAAAATGCACATATAATGCTCAAATTCTATGAATGCTTCCTTGAATGTTATGGTCCAGTAAAATTATGGATAAATTTTAGAATCAAGTTTTAAAAATAGCAAGCTTGTACTTGTAGCATCTGAAAGCTCTGTGTTTGCAGATACAGGGTTTGTGGATTTCACTGTGACAGTAGGAAAAAGCTTCTCAGCAACAAAGTAGTGGTGGATGGAAACAGTCTATTTCATTAACAGCGGCTCTTCAAGACCCCAGGGAGGGGATAGTTAGAACCAATTCTGCATGGTATCTCTTTAAGACATAGCTATAAAATTAATGCACACTTAGAAATGGATGCCAAAGTCTGTACTATCATCTTATAAATCTTACACATCTTCAGGACACTGATATTTTAGAGTGAACAAACAATTCACAATTTAGATAGATAAAAAGAGATATACCTAAGCTGCTTTCATACTTGAAGGGGAATTAAAAAAAATTTTGTTGGTAAATTCTTTGTATCTATCTACAGGACTATAATATACTCCCTTGCTTGGGATGAAGCAGTAACATCAATCCATGTCACTAAAGAAAATCCAATTTTCAACAGGAGTTTTGGATAATTTTAGATCATCGTAAAGTAAGCCCGTATTTAACAGTGCACCTGAAGTGTTTGGAGTGATTGCCTTGGATGCTTGCATAGTAGCTGTGCCCTAACTTCTGAATATGAAATATTTTGCAATATGTAGATTCTGAGAATTTACCCAATCCAAAATAAAATTGTACTCAGTTCTTTTGTTCTTCCTATCATATAACTTTAAATCGTTTCTTAGAAATGATTGGCAGCTTGATTTCCAATTTCACAGATTTTAGAGGGAAATCAAATTCCTTGTTGAACCATGCATTTTGCATGAACTTATGCATTTAATTTGTTATACCATTTTCTTGTTGCTGGAACATGTATTCAGCAGGATTTTGTCTGCTTGTTTGTTTATTTTTAGTGTTGCCTTGATTTTTTTTGTTTATTTGTCTCAAGCACTGACATAAAATGATAAGACAACTAACACCATGGACAAGAGCTGAGGAATTTGTTACAACGTCAGACAGTGCTTTTTTAAAGACAAAATCAGAACAGAGAAAGCTGGGCTGGGGGTACGTCCAAAAATCACCCACAAATCACAGTGAGTGACATTAGACATTTGTAGCACATAATATACAAACCTTAAAACTTTGCCTTTCAAATGTCCATAATTCATTTCTTAGGAAGGAAAAGAAAATAGATGCCATGCAGTTAGAAAGGTAAGTCATGTGATTATAGAAGTGAAACTGTTTTTAAATTTTAAGGCGGCTCAGTTCTTGTTCTACTTGTGATTGCCAGTCTCATTATTAAAAAAAAAAAAAAAAAAAGACCAAGAACCAAGACTTTGCTTTCTATGCGTGCTGATCTCAGAGGACTTCTGGGTTTTCTTTGCACCTTTCCCCTTGCTACTCTCAGAACATTGGCTGTCTAAGCGCTGTTCAGTTACAATCCTAATTTATAAGTCAACTCTGTAAAGAGAAAATCGGTGCTAAATAAGAGTTTTTATTAATTACCTGTGAGCTTACCTGAATCAGGTAACTCATGGTTTATAAAACCCTACTTTAAATTAAATTTGCATTAATTCACAAAGATGTTCTATAAGGTTTTTACCTTTTAGCTACTTCAGCACAGCAATTAAATTAGATAACACACACACACACACAAATAAAAAGAAGTGTTTTCAGAAAGCCATCCAACTAAAAAGCTAGCTCTCATTATGTTACGAAAATCAAATCATATTCCTGCTAATTTCCTTTGTTCTTATTTATTCAATGGCCATATAGCCATATCCAGGCCTCTTTATTGTGTCATTAATTATTTATAAATGAATACTGTTACAGTAACCTTTTTGCAACACCCAACTTAAATGTCTAAGGAAAGATGTATTCTGGGACTAAATTGACAAAGAGATGGTAAAGGTATTGCTGAATCAGCTAAACATACCATACTGCTTAGAGTAAGCATTTAGGTCTCACACACACACAAATCTAGTTTTCTTTTCCCAAGTTACTGTCAGTTTTGTAAAATGGCAGGTTAAACTGATGTTTCTGCTCTTTCATAAATGTTTATCTGAAAATGATTGGGTACTGTCAATTGAAGTCATGCAGAAAGGGCATACCAATGAAAGAGTCTATCTTGTTACGTTAATTACTACCTACCATTTGAAGGTCTTATATAACCATATATGTTTAAAGATTTGCTGCTGACAGATGATCATTGTAATGAATGTGCCTGGGACTGTATAGACTTTAGGAGAGTAAATTTACAGTGGTCATAAAAATGGGCTTTGATTTCTGCCTGCTTTGACCTCTTTCACTGAGATAACCACTAGATAAGGCATTTATTTATTTATTATATCGGATTTCAATGTAGCTCCAAAGTGAGTGCTGTTTCCTACTGTGTTCCACTGACTTCCTCTCCAGCTTTTCTTCTTCCAATCTCAGTCTCTCTCAGTTTTAATTTTTAGGCAAATCCAATGGATTCTCCTTTTCCTCTTGCCTATTTCCATCCCTTCTTTATGCCCCCGAATTTCCAAAGTTGTATTCTGCACATTAAGTCATTCAGCAAATCAGGTACTCATGAAAAGAAAACCATCCCACTTGTTTCTGTCCCTCCAACTCTGTTGAATTTAGTAATAAACATGAAACATGCTAAATGTTCTATCATGACTTCTATTGCAATGCTTAATAATTTAATACTGCATCTAAAGGTTCTGACATTTTAATTCCATTTGTTTCACAAAGTTCATATTAAGTGTGCTTGAAGAGATTTGATTAGTATATCACATCTATAGATAATGTAGGATTAGAACAATCGAAAATTTGAGAAACCGCTGACCTTGAGATATGACCTATATACCTCTAGCACAAAGCAATATGAGCAGTTCAATTAAGATAGTTATATCAGGCTCATATTTTGCTGTCATTTTAGGGTATAAATAGGCTTCTAAAATATTAAAAATATTCACAAGAGTTATTTTAAAAACTGGGGAAAATAGAAAAGACATAAAAAAAGTGATCCTTCTTAGTAAACTAATACCCAATTGTACAATTATTCTCAGTTGTTCCATTATGTATTTGTTTGTATCACAAGGTGATCCTGGACATGCAAGTTAGTATCTTGCCTTTAAAAATTCTACTCCTATAGTTTCATATCACAAGGACTTTCTAATGACATTTACATAGTGATAAGAACATAGACTCTGGAGTCCATCATCCTAGGTTTTACTCCTGGCTTTGCCTCTTATTAAGTACATGTCAAGTATCCAATGCCTCTTGTATAATTTGTGCTGTAGAAGGGTAAGCTATTCTTTATAAATATTTCAGACTCTTTAGTATTCCATTATAACTTGTAGTATATTTTATTAATGCTTTTCATACTATTTGATGGGTTATATTTAGTTTTTGCTATTATAAATAAATTCAGCAAGGAACATCTTTAAAAAGTATCTTTCTCTTTTTCCCCAAATTCTTCCTCGCTTCCCAGAGGAGAAATTCATAGATGGAGAATATTGTTTCTGCTTCTGTTTCAATAGGGGTTGCTATTTAAATGTTCCTGCTACATATTGGCAAATTAATTTCCATGAATGTTACCACATTATTTTCAAGCCATTTATGAAGTAGCCACACTCGCTACATCCATGTCACATGCTAGCCTTTTGAAGTGATGCTCCTTTTAGTCTCTTTATTGACATAAATATTTCTTCTCAAATTTAGGGAAGGTTTTCAGTTCTGGAAATGTCTATGTGTTAGCATATCACGTACTGGGGTTGCATCTGAAACTTCTCTGGTAAACCGAAGTCATTTTCCAGAGTATAAAAAAGATTTTGACATTTTCGTCTGTAGGAGATTGTTTGCATAGATAAAGAATCCCTATTTCTGCATCAGAGCTACTCTAAGGTATGCTGGCTAATGGTTCTGCCCAAAGACCCATTTTACAGTTACACATGTAATGGTTAATGGTTCTTCTTACTTGGCAAACTTGATTCATCTCCCTATATATCATCAGTAAACTTTACTAAACACTTGGCTCAGGATTCTTTGATTGCACTCTGTGTGTGTGTGTGTGTGTGTGTGTGTGTGTGTGTGTGTGTGTGTGAACTTATTTTGGGTTGGTCACCCCCTATGATCTAACCTGTAGCCTCTCTACCAGAAAGTGAACTCCTCAAAGGCAGGTATAGGGTCACTTTTGTTTTACATTAGGAAAAAAAAAAGAAAAAGAAGAAGAAGAAGAAGAAAAGGAGAAAAAATATATATATGTTAAGGGGAAAAAAAAGTACAGATGTTTACAAGTGAGTATGGAGTAATGTAAATACTTTCAAATTCTCAATATGCACTGAAATGTGCTAATAGGTAAATTGTTTCAAAGTTTATCTGAATTGGCAGACATTTGAAACTAAAGAAAGATTAAGGACTATAAAATACGCTTTGACCTCAGGTAAAAATGTTCCTTTCTTGAATTTATGCCTCTGATTTCCACCTCCAAGGTTTTAGAGACTGTCTCTTCTTTGAGCATTAAAATAAACAAACAAAAACCTTGCAAGAAGCGTAGACAAAAGGATGGATTTGAGAGTTCTAAAAATTAACTTGGGGCTAATTTCTTTGTTTTAGCTTGTAAAATATTTTTCTAGAAATAAGTTGTTGCTAATGAAGTTTCGTATTCCTTCCAAATTGTTGGTGTTGTCAATAAAACCTCATCGTAGAAAAGTCATGTTTTAAAGGAGCCTTAAAGTCGTAAGCCGAATGCTATCAGCTTTAGAAATTCTCAAAGTTCAGCAAGTTTATTTTTTTCATAGAAGATTATAAAAAGTCCCAAAGGAGAATTCACTCTTTAAAATAAATTAATTCGATAGTTTGGATTATCCGAGATCACTGAATAACATGAGCTGCATAATCTAGCTTTATAGAGAAAGTTAACAAAATGTTTGGAAGGAACTGCTCTAAGGGGAAGCTACCCATGTGTTTTCACAGCTCATTTTGCCTAATTTTGCTAGTTTCTACTGCAGATGTCTTACTTTGCTGCTCTGCCACTTGAAAGTTAACCTCAGTTTTCTCATCTGTATCCTCAACAAGGGGCCTCATGGTGGTGTTGAGGGACAATTTTTAAAAATCTAGATAGAGTGTTTAATATTGTGTTTGAAACTTAAAAATCACTAAATAATATTAGCTGCTTATCATTATTATTCATAGTGATAGGTTTCCTATAAAATAATGATGTACACTATGAACACTATAAGAAATTACCAAGGTTCTTTTACTCAATTAAATTTGTTTCATTTGATTCAATTCACATTTCCTTAGAAGTCAAAACCCTGGTACTGTTCTTGGGATTAAGGGAGCCAGACTAATAAACGTAATATTCCCTGATATAAATAAACCCAAGATAGACATAACCAACTCCATTCTTCCCTCAAATAGGTCCTGCTATGTTTTGCCCCCCGTGCCCGGGCTCCATTACACAGCCACTACTATTGTGAAGCTACACCTTATAGCTTAGAGTTTTCTTAGTGTTGAGTAATCTGACTTTCTTCTGCTCTGTACTCCGTCGTAGAAGGTTTGCTTTCAGGTCCCCAACTTCAATTGTGGATGGACACTTGATCTGCTCATATTAGAGGGGAATGGAACCTGTGTTCTCAAACTTTCTAGGTTGATGACACTGTTGGTGTTTCAATAATTATTTCAGGGCATTCTGAAGCCAAAATAAATACATAAGAGTAACACTTATTAAGTAGTTAGGACCAAAGTCTTCAATAAGCATCTGAAAAACATAACACACAGGAATTCAAAGAAAAGCTTAGTTTCACATACAGTTACATAAATGTCTGAGCCTGCTGAGAACTGTACACTTGGACAGTAGAAGCTGATCTGATATCACTGTCTTAATTTCCTGTTACATAGTGCTTTTTGCCTGGGACTTGATTTTTATCACAGGAATTGCCAAAATCCCAACTCTGCAAAAAATACATCATGGAAGAAAAGTAAAAATCTAACATTGGAACTGTGAACTACCAGAGGCTGGCAGTTTGCATGGTATTCAACAGATATTGGGCCGAGGAATATTTCAAAATTCTTATATATTTCACAGTGGTTCTGTGAGTTTCTTATGGTGCACCAGGGCATCTTAGTGCAGTTTAGATTCCGAGGAACTAATCTTTATGGGCTGGTCTTCAAGGCACATTATTCGTGTCGGAGTTACCTTCTCTCATTCTGGAAAAGAATTTTCTGGAATTATTTAGGAACTTCCAATTGTAGCTGAGAAAAAAAAAGAGTCGTATAGATTTGTCACTAAAATTGGACTCTAGCATAAATTTCTGACTCTGTTTCTTATCTGATTAAGAGAAAGGAAGAAGCAATAGTATTGACCTATATGGGTTATTGTAAGTTCTCAAATGGTAGATTCATTCTTACTCTTATCTGACATTAATAGCCATAAAACCATGGGCAATCACTTTGCTTCTGTGGCCTTAAACTTCCTCATGGATGAAATGAGGGTATTGAGCTAGGTAGTGTCTGAGTAAAGTTCCAATCTAAATTTTTTTGTTTCCATGAAACTAAGTAGATAGAAGATTTCTTTGGCTCTGTTTCCTCAGCACAAAGTACCTTGCTAGCTAGTATTCTGTAGAGATTGGCATTTACTAGTAATTAAAATCACACATGAAGCTGATTTGTATTATCATATCTTATTTCTAGATATGCTTGTTTTCAATTATTTTCCTTTGCAATTTCTTTGATTGAAATTAAATCACAGGCAGCAGATTTTTTCTTTTTTTATCTTCTGAACTGCTATACACACAAAAATCTATCAAAATCTTCAATAATGGAAAAGTCAGCAGTTTGAAAGTATGATTTTCTTTCACAGTAAGTTATGTAGGTCAAATTTCTTTTAGAGCAAAAGGATTTCAGCATCTAGTGTTAATTCATATGTGAGTATATCATCAGATATAATTTAGTCATCAAAATTTTCTTCTTTTTGGACTATATTTTCCTTGGAATACTTAAAAAGGAACAAATGAAAAATAGAATCTCAATCTATTTCATCTAACAAAGGAAGAGAAGGAGTGGATATCTCTAAGGAGGCTGAGTTACAACACATCATAATCTAATCCAACCAAAATTGATAGAAGAGAGTTTAATTTATATATTCATGAGTGTCTGTTACCCATTGAAAAATACTACAAACTTTGGAAATTTGCCAGAACCTGTTGATCAATTAAGAATGAACATGAGGAACATGTTCAAAAGGGAAATTTGCTCATATATAATTAATTAAATATTCTTAAAGATATGCCTTGGGTTTTCCAAACATTATCAGGTAGTGGGTAAAAAGAAGTCTAAATTAACAAAAGTAATTCAAGTGGTTCTGACTTTCTTCAGAATCTCACCTAGTATTGTGTAAAAGTCCTCAAGAGCATCTCAATGACCTAAAGTACTTTTATCATCTTTATTAACTTCTATTCTCTCCATTACTTTTCAATATTTAGAAGCTACTTATATGTGGTTCCTAACTGTTGCAAAAATTGTTGGTGCTATATGAAGTCTACTGTGACAAATGGTAATGAGGAGACTGGAATTGCTCAAAATGCCAGAAAGGCAGCATCTCCAATTTTTAAATATCTGACTGTGAAATACGCGTTTATAACCGTGGCTTCAATTTTGATCTCAAGATTGTGAAAATCTATGGGGCATCTTTGGCTAGATCTTATATATGTTCTTCCAGTGAAGCAAATTAGAACTCAATAAATGTCCTATCTGATCTGCTTGGCCCCTGTACTTCCCATTGTAGCTACTGGCATCATCATGCCGCCAATAATTCAATTTGGAAAATATGAAGCCATTTTCAAGTCCAACTTTTTCATCAACTTCTACATTCAACAGGAAATTAAGCCCTGTTGAGTTTTTCTGTATGGTATGTATGAATCTATCTGCTACTCTTGGGAATATTCCCTCCTATGTTGCTAATCTCATTAGTCATCTTCATAGTCTTCTCCTTCTTATATTTATTTTATTTGATATACTAGCTCTGCAATATTCTTTTCATAATTGAAATCTGTCATTCTTTGTTGCCTCCAAAAAAAAAAAAAAAGAACAACTATAGAAGAAACTAAAGAAATCCTTCAAATTCCCTTTGTACTTAGTTATCAATACAGTCTGATCTACATACTACTTTTCTGGACTTATTTCCTGAGATCTCCTTTTCACAGTCTAGGTTTTCTAGTTATGAACAAACTCACCATTCATCATATTTGTTGACACCCCTTTGCCTGACATAAAAGCCTCATATTTCAACCTGAAATGCTAAGAAACTCTTCCTTTCCATTCTTAAATTCTCAAATTTTGCTCAGTGTTTTTTCCTATTTAAGACTCGATGTTTATGGAATATTACCCAATAACAAATAGAATTAATTAATTTTAAGTTCTTGTAGCATTTAATATTTAGTTCCATTATATTAGAGTCTGACATATCATAGTGACCACCTCTCCTGTAAGGTTGTGAGTTCCTCAAACCAAGGACTCACAGCATTCTCATCTTTGTATTAATGTACAGTTTTGCATGGGATGCATGCAGAATAAATAGTTGTTACACTGAAGTATACTGTAAATTGAGCAAACAGAATTATTATAAGGACTGAGTGATTTGGTCAAGCTCAGAACGGAGAAATAAATTCCCTAGTTCCCCAAATAACAGTGCCTCTGATATTAGCAGCAAAGGTGCCACTGTCATTTTAAGACACCACCGAATCTGGAAGCTGCAGACTGTGGAACCTCACTGTCTTTGATCCAATGGGGAATGCTGCCCACGCCATTGCAGGGAGTCATCTACTTAGGATCCTTGGTGCTTCTGCTATGAACCTTATCATCAAAATGGATGCATCATCTTCAGCGTCTCTTGCCACATAACTCAGTTCCAAATCTAAGACACAAAATGCATTTGGCAGAAACTAAATTATAGCAGAACTCTAGATATGAGGAGACTGGGAAATGGAATTTTTCATTTTTCCAGCTTCTGTAGTATAAGATAGTACAGTAAAGAGTATTTGAAGCTAAGGTTGCATGCCAATGCATGGATCCTTAAAGTCCTCCCCTAGAAGTGCTTGTATCCATATTACTGTTCCTCCTAAATCGAAGTTTCAAAGCAAGAACGACTGGAACTACAACATGGTCCTGGCTAACATGATGCAATGATCCCTCTATAAATGACAATTACTCTTATCAAGCTCCATTCCATCTCTATGTGATCATTTCTCTTCTAGAGAAATCTTAATATCTTAATATCTATAAACCAGGGGTACAAGTGTAAAGTTAACCACTACCCACACTGAATATAAAATTATGGGAGAAAGGAAGAGATGGAGGAAAATGCAGTTAATATGAAAATAGACATCACAGAACAAGGAAGAATATGTGGCTATCTACTGAAGACCTCATTCGTCCAGCTGTAGTGATGCCATAGTTGTTATTTACAATCTTCTTCCTTCTCTTTCAAGTCCATGTTTCCTTTGCTTCTCATCCAGAGCCTCATAGGATTCTTGATTTGGTTGAGTGACTCAAGCATTCATACCTGGAGGGTCTGAGCTCTCAGAAGTCCTCCCTATGGTGAGGTGCTAGTTTTTCCATTGACTCTTTAGCAAAAGATATGGCAGTTCTGTCAGACGCACCAGATGATTCACTGGGTTCCAAATCTTTTCTATGTCCTAATGTCCAACAGCCACCCTCTTTCCATGATTAATGAAGATTGATCACCGTAGCCCACTCAGTAGTCTTCTCCTGTGCATGTTGATTAAATGTCATGAGAATCTAGAATGGCTGGGTGGCAGGCTCAACTCTGAGTCCAATAGAGGTATCGGTATGTTCCCTTGTGGAAGAATTTCTTCCTTGGGGACTAAAATCTATAAACTAGGAGAGGCCGAGATGACAGAGATCAGAAGAAACATTTTGTAAATGTCCACTTTATGGAATAAAGTGGAATAGTGAGAGATGTAACTCCTCTTCTCCCAGGTGCTTCCCACACCCATGGATTCCAGCCGTGGTAAAAACATATTATACCAGAGTTTGTTAAGAAGAGTATAAGGTTATAAGTTTATTTTTCAGTTGGTACCATTACTGAGTAGTAAATATGGTCTTCCATCCTTTTGTAAGGCTCACTGTCTCTGGATGATGAAGCACATGGGATGACTATTGAATCGTGGGGTAACTATCCCCTTGCTCTACTTCTTTTGCTATAAAGTGAGATTCTTGGTCAGAAGCAATCATGTGTGGGATATATTAGAGTGAAGAAGGCATTCAGTAAGTTTATGGATATTGTTTGCAGAATCATTGTGGGCAGGAAAGACAAATTTGTATGCAGAATAAATGTGCGTTCCAATGTCGGCAAATTGCTACTTATTCTATTATCAAAGGGGTGCAACATAAGGAACATTTTGCCAGGTAGTAGGAGGTTTTTCCCAGTTATGGTGCCATACTAGAGGTTCAGCGTTACTTTTTTCTCTGCCAATAAGCAGAGTACTGAGGTTAGGAAATACAACATCTATTCCAGATATCTATGTGGCCAGCTAGAAATCAAGAATTCTAAGGAAGATGTCAGAAAGCAAGTTGTAGGCTCTGCCACAATACTTATTCAATGATGCAGATGTAAATCTTGTCTCGGCTTAAATTCAAATTATTTTAACAATAGATAGAAGTGAAATTTATAAAGCATTATAAATTAAAATGCTTATATAACTTTATTGAGCAGTGGTCTTAGGTCATTGAACACACTATCTCACTGGATTTTCAAAGTAGTCCATAAAGCTAGTTTTAACGTAGGCATCTAAATATTTGTTTTACTGTAGTTGTTTAATATAGGCATTTAAAAGGCGAAGGGATTTTAAAGATTCTGCCTATGATCAGAGAGTCACAACTAGAAGACAAGCTCAGTGTCTTTCAAATTCTACCACTATTTTTTTTTAAAGATTTTATTTATTTGACAGAGAGACAGCCAGCGAAAGAGGGAACACAAGCAGGGGGAGTGGGAGAGGAAGAAGCAGGCTCCCAGCGGAAGAGCCCGATGTGGGGCTCGATCCCAGAACTCCCGGATCACGCCCTGAGCCGAAGGCAGACGTTTAACGACTGAGCCACCCAGGCGCCCCTCTACCACTATTTCTTAAGCAGAGATACAGTTTAACTTATTATGTGGTTGGATCAAGTGGCTAAAATTTATTTACAGTATTTACTATGTACCAAGCACTAGGTTAGCATATTATAAAGTTTCTCATTTAATCCTCTTATTGACCACATGAAATACATATGTTATCTCCATTTTGTAGTTGATAAAATTGAGGCTTAAAGAGTTTAAACGATTTACCCAAGATCATAGAGCTAATAAACAGGATTCAGCCCAAGGCCATAAGACATCAAGGCACACACTGCTAAAAACACACAATGCTGTGTTTGGAAGTAAAATTAGATGAGAACCAGGTTAACGGCTTAGATGCTAGCATAATTTGTTTTAAGACTTAGGAAAATGTACATCACAGGTGCTACCATAAAGAAATACCCATTTTAACATGAGAGTTGTATGCACAGTATAAAAAATAGTCTAAATAAAAATTCCCAGTATAATTTATAGCCTATACAAATATTAAAGTATGAATGTCAATAAATTCCTTTAGAATCTAATTTATTATGGAAAATGAGCATTGCACACATGTGTATTGTCACCCTAAAGATGAAGTTATCCAACTTTATATAAATATATCTTCATAAAAGTCTTCCTTTTAATAGTCAATTTATGATCTAGATTATTCTCCATAAATAATCGACAATGGACATTTAATCAGGCATTTGTGTTGAGAATTTATTTTTAAGAATAATTCGACACTTCTATGAAATGAAAGTTTAAATATTCTGACATATTTTAGGAGTTTTTAAGTTAAGGAAATCTTCAAGTATCTTACTGTGCTCTAAATGTAGAAAGGCTCATGTACAGTATAGATCAGAGCAAATACTTTATCCAAAAGAAAAAAAAAAAAGCAGCACTCTGAGAATAGTAAAATGCTTAGTTTCCATGGAATGTGTTTGACAGTAAGATTTTTAAAAGATCTAAGAGGCTGACCTTTCTCCCCCCCAAACTAAGTAGACTTTTTAAAAATGAGCACATCTGGTTTATGTTCCTAAACCTCTGGCCTTTAAAAGCTTTGTTCCCAATTCACACAAAATACCATTCAGGATTGCTTGACATAGTGACCCTTCCCTGTAGGTGGTTAGGTGAATAAAGTGATTAAATAGAATCAGGAATTCAGTATATGTGTGTGTGTGTGTGTGTGTGTGTGTGTGTGTGTGTGTGTGTAGCAAGTCAACATTTGCATCCAGAAATGATTTAAACAGTTGCTGCTCATGGGCATATCTTAAGCAATTTTACTTTTTTGAAGTTCTAATTATAAAATATTGTTTTTTCAGGAGCAAATTTGTCTTTTTTTGTAAATAGTTACACTGGAACTATTATCTGGTAATTTAGAACAAAGCCCACAGTGTTAAAAACTGAAGGGTTTTTTGTTTTATTTCAAAGCTCCAGTGCTGTCACTAGGGGGAAAAAAATGCCACTGAAAGGGTAGTCAGGTTGGATCCATAAATCCAGATGGCCGCTCAACATTTAACAAACTCTTTGGTACTCAATTGAGTCAAACGTTAAATGGTGCATTGCCAAGGACGATTTCATTTCTATGAGGCCCACTAATAAAATGCTCAGAGTTATTTGTGTAGAGTGTAATTCCTTGTGACTTTGCCTTCCATTTGCCTTGAGGACATACCAGTTTAAAAGTGTTCAGCACAGTACACCATGCATAACAGGTAACCTGCCTAATTAAGTCCTATAAGGATGTTCTAAGTAGAATGCTGAAGAGCTCCCATAACCTCCGCTTCACCCTCCCCATGCACCAGGGCTTCTGAGACTGAGAAACCCCAGCCATTAACTCAAGTGTTTACACTTGGAGCTCAAATTCTACTTTGCCAGAATGGCTCATTTCACATTTTACAAATCTGTTTTCTCATTTGTAGGCAGAAAGAATCTGTCAATTTTTTATATTATAATTCTTAACTTGTTCTGATAGTGAATGACCTAACATATAACTGCAATTCATATTGCAAAAATCACACTGTGACTGGGACTGCCATATTCAGAGACCTAATAAGATTTACATCCATATTTTGAGTGCATTCATTTGGTATATTTCAATGAATTATTAATTATGACCAACAATAAAATATTATTTTACTCAGATGCACAGCAATAGGAAAGATGCCCAAGAGAAATTTATCTGACAGCTCAGAACCGAATGGCCAAAATCCACTCATAGGTTCCTCATTCAACGCAGCGTGAAGCATATTTGCCCATCAAATGCACTCAGTGAATGTTTTTCTCAACTTGTCAATGTTTTATCAAGAGAATAAAAGTCAAACTTTATGATTCAGATAAGAAACCTCAATTTAATGATTAAAAATAAAATATGATAGGTGAATAATAAGCCTCTTGGAAAGCTGAATTATACTAGAAATTGATAACAATGATTTTTATTCAACTAACATCAGTATAGCTAGAATCATTATACTACATAATCAAACTGCGTATTATATATTATTTAATCTGCTTCTATTGACACAAAATACTTGCTACCTTTTATCACACTACCTTATAATCATCCTTTCCATTCTACTCAGTAAAAAACCTGCAAGAGAAACATTGTATTAATCACTGACTCATCTTATTTGCTTTTACTCCACACAGTAGACTGATTACCAAATCAGTCCTATTTACTCATTCTACGTACATCTTTTAAGTTTTTTCCTTCAAACTGGGCTTTGGGCAGCATTTTTCCCCTCAACTGTACACATGGCTCTGTAATAAATCCTCCAGTCTGTTACCTGGAGCCGTCTTAGCAGTATCTCAGAGGGGTCAACTAGGATACCGGCTAGTTACTGATAGACTTCCTCGGGCCACTTCAGGTGAGTAGTCAGTGTCTAATGACTAGTCACTAGTTTCTCAGTCCCAGAAAGAGGTTAATTGTAAACCCTAAGAGACAATGAGCCCCATGAAGAGCTGAGCTTAGTCAGCTAAACACACACATACCTAATTTTAACCCAAACAATTGGAGGCAGACTTTGTAGTCCAGAATTGGATTTGATTCCTTACTATGTGAGGACATTGGGGAAAGTTATCTAATTCCTATGCCTCAGTTTCCTTATCTGAAATAGTAACACCATGTAGACCCATTCGGAAGATTAAAAAAATACTGCGGAATGTTTACAATGCCAGGCACATAGACACAGTGCTCACAAAGAGTAGTTAATATAATTGGATTAACCCTCACAGTTCTAAAATCAACCTTTTGTGTCAAAATAGTAATTTTTTGTCATTGCTTGAACTATATCTGCCATTATTCCTTCTGTAAATTTCCATAAACCACTCATGATCTTCAAGCCTGTGCTTCAAAACAGGTCCAGTTGGATTTTGTTCATATCTGTAGCTGTGGCTCTTAATTTTACTCGCCCCCCATTTCAGTAATCTTTTACAAAAGCTTTAGAATAGAAATCAGAGACTACCAGTGGACACTGGGATTTTTTTTTAACTGTAAGTGTTTTTTGGAATTATTTGCTATTTTAAAAGAAAATGAGGTTTCACATGAAAATCTGGATTTTACCTCCTCTTAAAAAATCCGGAGTTAGCTATTAGTGGGCTTATGTTAGCTCATAGCAGAACCATTTGGGCCTGGCTGGTGGCTTCCCTCTTTCAGCAGTTTATCCATCATAAATCAACCTGCTTCCCACATATCTGTTACCTGTGTGTTCCTTACCGGCATTTAACCTTGTGTTCTCTGCCTCAGAATCTTGTCCTAAGGCTAAATTATGAGTCTAAAATGCTTGTGTGTGATGTTTTACTTTTCTGTTTTCCTCCTTATTTCGAAAAGATATTTTGGCATCGCTTAACTCAGTCCTGTCTAGACATGAAACTTTTACGACAAACCTGTCTTAACTTTCGATTCAGTACTTTATTTTAGCCTCTATGTTTCTAATCGCATTATATATATATTTTTTTCTAAAATTCAATTAAAATCAACAGGCATTAAGTGCCAGCTATGAAATACAGGACTATTATGAGTTTATAAAAAGTGATACAATGTAAAAGAAAGACAAATGCAACACAAGACTTCGTCTTAATGGGGGAGAGAAGCAAATACAATTCTAATACAGGGCTAAGTATAATGTGATATATTAGTGTTGCAAACAAAATAAAAGCACAGAGGAAAATCCTCATGGTAGCATGAGAGCAGGTACCTGGAGACAGTGACATTTGAGCCAGGCCTTGAAAAGTGGCATTGATTTAAAGAAGAGGAAACAAAGATGCAGGGCAAGAGGAAAGACAGGATAAACGCATGGCAAGGCACACATGTAAGATGGGATTGCTATTTTGGAGATCAAGGTGCAATGAGGAAGCAGGTGGAGTATAGTGGAGGTTAACTATATTAAGATTACTGCCACAAAGATGACCATTTGCTTGACTCCTAGGCCAAAGAGTTAGGACTTTATTTTGAAGGTAATAGGTAACCACTTAAGAAAGTTTTTAAACAAAATAGTCATAACACGTGAGTTTCATTCTAGTTCATCATAATAAGATCCAATAAGATCCCACAAGCAAAAGGTATCAATGAACAGAATGAAGGTAATTGAACATTGTCCAGTACAAATTTCCACTGATTTAGGGATAAACCTATACCACCCTTATTGACAGGATGGGCATTGTTCTATAGCTATGAGGGACTGAAAAAGGTGGAAACTGGAATGTCGTGCACAGGCAGGATATGAAAGCTCGGTTCGGTTTTTTGTTCTGTCCTTTGGAAGATGGATAACGAGAATCCATTTTCATGTTCATTCTGGACATGAGTGCCCCACGGTCCAGTTCCGGATCAAGGGCCAGTCGTCCTGTGCTGCACAAGAGCTGCTGTGGCCCTTCAGCAAGCGCTTTCCATGACTGATCATTTGTCTTCTATTTTTTACTTTTAATTATCTGACTTCCAATTCATCCTGTTTACAAAAACTTTTAAAACGCTGTGATAATATATTAATGTGCATTTTTTATTATGTTAAAACCATCTCCTTTTTCAAGATCACAGAAAATATTATTATTCATACATTTTTATCTCTCTGGGATTAAAATTTGCAGGATCAATGTTACTAATGAATATTCCACTAAAAATAAACAGACTTCCTTTACTTTCAAGGTTACTCTAAGAGGTGTTTTCCAACTTGCGGTGAACAAATAATATTGGCACAACTGGGTTTTGTTGCTTTTTTATTCTAAGTGAAAAAGACTAAAGAGAAAAACTGGGAAGTGAGATTTTGTAAAAGTAGTTTGTATGTATGGTTCTCGATGTCTTTATTATCCTTGACTTACATTTGGTTTTTGTGGGTTTTTTTTTTTTACTTCTAATAACAGAATGTAAAACAATTTTTATTTTTGATATTACTTAAAAAATAATCAGAGGCACTTGATAATCTTTGTTTAATGTCAACTTTATAATCCATGTATTAGTTCTGCATTCTATGTGGGATTATTTTATAATAAATCTTTATGATTAGATCTTGAAGAGATTCACCTTATATCAACACTTTAGAGAAAAAGGGATGATGATTCCTTTATAATTCAAAATGTTAAGAGAATTTTGTCTTTTCATTCTAATCCCCACTATCAACCAACTATGGTTAACACAAACTTGTCCGCAGGAAAATGTATAGCATAGTTACAAAACCTATTGTAATTTTGGAACAGTTAATTAGCATAAATTCATCAGAAATCAGGATAAAACAATAATCAGTATACCTCAATAATTATACAGTTGTGGGGGACCCCTGAAAGTCATACTTGTCTTATGTTACATAAAATACTCCATAAAACAGACACGCTCCCCGGGACACAATAAAATTCTATCTGGAAAGTAGTCACCATTTTTTATCAAGATATGTGGACACCTCTATGTCATCTGAGTTGCTTTAGTTTACAGTCCTTGTCTGTTGCCTTATTCTTTCATCTTGGCACATGAGTTTTTGTTGAGTTCTCTGCTCAGGCTGTTCTGCACTGTCTTTGACTCGTAATTTGTAGCAAGGCACAGTCATTGCTTAACCTACAGCACCTCAATATCACATGATTTTAAATATCACAAACATTTAGGTCCAGATCTTCACTAGAATATTAGCTTCAGGAATGAGAGCCATGATCTCTCTTGTTCACTACTGTTATCGTCAGCATTTTAGCTGGCTTTCTTTCATACCACTCCAGCAAGAGAAGTGGCCATGTTGCTTCATTTCTCCATGGTGTATAAAGGTCCAGATTCCTCAGTCATCTTCCAGTGAAACCTGAGACCATTCATGATACCACACTGGAGGAGGGATTGGGGTGCCTTGTTATAACATGGAGCGGGTGGAAGTCTCAGCTCGCCATTCAGTCTTTGCTGTCATGGGTGAGGGCAGGACACTATCTCTTCTGCAGTGTTTGAATGGAATAGAATGGTTAAAGTGTATCTTCTTAGGCTGTCCATTTCTTGGTCATTTGGTTAGAGAGGACATACTTTGATTGTTGCTGGTTTTTTTGCTTTGTTTTGTTTTTTATCTTCACTCTGGTGTGGCTAGTTTGCTAACCTCTTCTGCTCTAAGTCTGGAATATATGAAGTGAGAAGAAAACAGAACAAACTCACCACTGTATTGTTCCTTGGGTCCCAAAGTCCCTATCTAGTCTTCTACCTTTTATGTACCTTTCAGAATCTTCTCAGGTTCGTTTTATGTAATGCTCAGAACTTACAGTTGTACTTAGGAGGAGGAACAGAAGAAAGTATATCTTCTCCATTTTTCAAACACTTGGGAACTCAAGAACATACTTTTAAACAATCCATAGGACAAAGAAGAAATTTTGAAGACAAAAAATACATTAAGACAGAAATCATCATGGAAAATTGTGAGTTGAATACAGAATGGAAGGAGATACAGTAATTTATTCCTTAAAGAACGTTTCTATTGTCTCCTGGAGAGCCACAATAGATTTGCTATTGATGATTTTTTTGGTCTGTTTTAGTATGCTTTTTGCTGAAGGGAAACATACTCTTGGAAGTGTTTCAGGCTCCATGTGAAATAGAACACTGAAGTGTATGTGTGTGTATATATATATAGATACATGTATACATGTATATAAATGTGTATATATGTGTGTGTATATATATATGTGTGTGTGTGTGTATCACTTGGTAATATTGAAGGCCCAGAATTCATTCAGTCTTCTGAATGTCTATACATTGAAAGATTAATATACAATTAATACTGAAGTTGCATATTAACCAAATATATCTAAAATATAATTCTTTTACACCTCCAGAACTTTTAGGCAAGAAATTATAAATTAAAATTGTATTTTTGCTTTATATATTTCAGTTTTATATTTTGCTTTAAAGTTAATTCATGAGTTCTAAGTCCCCTCTGTAATGTATAGAATATTAGAGAAAATAATTTCTTACTCAATTAATATACCTTTGTGTTTCTTTTCCTGTAGATTCACACACTACAAAGTAGTCTATTGTACTCGAGGTTTCAGAAAGGTACTGAACTGCTTTGGAGGAAAACTGCCTTGCCCCAGGTTCTGCAGCACTGCAGCAAGTCTAGATAGCTCTTTATATACTTTCTGTTCCAAATCATTCTTCCCCCAGCCATTACTCTTTGGACTAAGAATAGAAATTGATTGACTGAAATAGGAAATTTGATGGTTTGTGACTTCTAAACTAGCAGGAGATAAGGTTTAATTGCTTGAGAATATAATTTTCTGGATGATATAGTAACAGAAAATTGTCAATATATTAAGCTGCTATTGGATTTCAAGAACCATCACTGTGCCCTGATGGCACTACTCACTATTCAACTTTCTCTGCTGAAGTCTAAACCTCTGAGCTGATGGTCAGGAAAGAGCAATGACTATTTCGATCACTGCCATCCCAGGACGTAGGGAAGAAAAACCTCTGCCTATTCTCCCTGTCTGTAGTTTCTTCCATTCAAATGTATTGACCTGTCCAGGGCCAGCCATTGGGAAAGACTTGCAGTATCTCCATGGTTGTCAAGTACGTCTGTTTGGATTTGGTCATTGATGCAAATACAAGGCTGTGTCTCTATATCCCCTTGTTAACTATACCTATCTTTCCTCTTAGCATTTCTCTTGAGGAGGTCAGTACTACCACTGGGTCACCTATAGTGCTGATTACTTCCATACCTGAATTCGGCTTGTACTTGTATAAGCATGGCATCGAAATAGAGGGGATAGAGAGATGTCCTGGGTCATCTTGTTTTGCTCTTACTATTTTGCTACTTGCTTGTGCTAACCCTAAAGCTCCTTGACTTTATTTTCAAATATGTGCAAATCCTATCGTATTGTTTATGTAAAGAAACAGGTTTTCACTTTCTGTTGTATTTTATGGAGAGCAGTGAAGTTAAATTGACTGATTTTTGTCTTTCATTGTGTTTGTGCTGTTGGTTTTATTTCAGTTTTACACCTGTTTTCTTCAAAAAGTCACTCATTTTTCAAATGCTGTTTATGTGTCAACATACTAGTATATTTTACTATCAACTTTATTACCTATCAGTGGGATTATGGAGTTCATACAATGCAAATAAAAGCTCTGTGTACATTATGAAAGGTAAATCTAAGAACACTTGCTTAGCTCTCCTTTCTGACCAGATATCCTGTTGAAAACTCCTGATATAAGGAAATTCTGAAGATCTTTGCAGTAAAACCTCATTACTTGAGGTAACCTAAGGGAGGCCTTTGTTTCTTGCCTCTGAAAATGATTAACGCATGTAATTCTTAATTCTGTAAAGATACACCTAACAGGAAAGGATAGGTGTATCTTTACCTCAAGTAATGAGGATTTACTAGTTCATCAATGAAACTAGCAGACTTTCTATGAAAGATTTTAGTAGTAAAATTCTTCCTTTAATTACTCATAGTGCCTACATCTTTGTAAGTATAACTCTAATGTCTGTCTTTAGAATTTCTAGAACTTAACTGATACAGAATATTTCACATTGTTTTTGACTGAATTAGATAATCAAAACTTTTAAAGTAGTCTATTTTTTTCTAAACTTCACAGTATTTATTCTCTATGTATGACTGGGTGATAGTTTGGAGTATTAATTTATGTTTTGTTCTTCTGTCTGCATTTTTCTTTGTCCCTTCTCTCTACCAAGGTAGTTGGCCCTGTGCTTCATTGCCTCAGAATGGGTATATAGAGACATTGAATGCAGTGGTCACCTAGAAAATACCCTGGAATTTGTTTTCTAATAATCTTAGTATAAGGTAAAAGATAAGGCCTGGGGGAAAAACAGGTCTCAGAGAAGCAGGAAAGATCAAAGTGTTTCCAGAAGGCTTAAGAGACGCTCTTAGCTGTTGAGAGGAGAGAGATGTATAGGTTCTGGAATGTTTAAAACCAGGGCCCTATTTTCTGACAGTGTCTTGGTGGAGGCAGTGAGACCTCAGAAAGGTAAAGCTCCAGAAGGTATCTCTGGATATAGTAACAAGGGCATCAGCAACTTTCTTTCATCTATGATCACCATATACCAACTGACACCATATGAGATCAACAAATCTCCCAGACCTGATGGTCAACCACAAAGAGGCAAGTGGCATATCTCTGCAGTCAACATTATCGAATGTGGCTGATGAACAGAGAGATTGCTCCACCCACCCAACTGCATAGACCCAGTCTAAGAATCAGGAGTCTTGACCATGATGTCAGCTTGAGGATTGGGTAGAAGTTCCAACAGTGACAAAGTTTAAATTTGTTTTAATTTTATGGGATGTAGATTAGATAATGGAACTCAAGTTAATTTAGAAAATAAAATGCATTTTTCATATATCTTAGTGTTTATTAACTGAGAGTTTTACTTTTTATGAAAATTATCAGAAATCAGTCACATTCATACCATAAAGTATTACTCTACTTTAAAGTATATTGTACTATTTAGATTTTTTGATATATAAGTTAATCTTATTTTTTGAAAGGTTAGTAGCAAGTATTTAAAGCCATATTCACGTATTGTCTTTTATCGCTGTTTGCCGAGATTATCACGATGTCAAAGATGACAAACTTATATCTTGAGCCAAGAGTATTGTTTTGTTACCTAGTACGTGCTAGCGCCAAACCTGAAATTAAGGCCTAAAGGCATGAATTAATTTTAGAAAAAAGCAATCTTAAGAAAGACCTCATTATACTTAGAATGTCTAAAGATTTCAAGGAGCATCTTAGATTCTACAGTGTTTCCTAGATTTCAAAGCTTCAACAGTTTACAGTCTCCTGTATTCCTTTCCTCTCATGAGACCACAAGCTTCGGAGAAATGACCTTCTAATGTGGTAAATTGAGATCTAACTACTAATTACTAATTGTTATTGCAATTCTTGACCTGATCTCCAGAGCTGGAAATCAAATCCTTGTCTCTGGAGTGTAACCAGATCTAATAGGCAGCTTCTGAGTTGACACCGAGAGAGCGTATTAGCAAATGAGTGACTTCTAAAGCATTACCTTAATGAACGGCGGCATTGGATGTAATGTGTTTTGAAGCTCAAACTAGGTGAATGTACCTTCCTTTTCACTGATAGTAGTTGAGTACAAAATTTCTCTATTCGTTTATTTAGAGCGAAGAAGCATATTAGTGGGAAAAGTATAAGGAAGTTCCCTATTGGTACATTTTTAATAGCTTCAAGCTGTTAACAGTTACATTGTCCCTAGGCATGGGGTGGCACATGTTATGGTTAACTGATTAGCACAGAGCCTCTTTTGACATCCAGACATTTTTCTGTTACTGGTATCGGCCATGAAAATGTATTTCCAAGCAATTAAGCCTTAACTCCTGCTGGTTTGGAAGCCATGAACCTTCAAATTCCCATTCAAATTATTCAACACCTACCACTGGTGGAAAAAAAAAAAATACAACTTCATTAGTAAAAGCCACAAAGAAATCTATTGATAAGTTTTTAAAGTTTCTTTAAAATAGGAAAAATGCAAAAGTGTTCAGGTTGTAAATTAGCCACACAACTCCAAAATGACCTCACTTTCTCTTTTTTCATAACTGCAAGGATTTACTTTATGAGGTCCTAGGTTTAACAACATACTTCAAGAAGAATGTGGACACCAAAATAAATGCATGAAAGGTTATATGTGGGGGAGCAGAGGGAAACAGAGGGCAAGGGAAGTAGGATTGTTTCAAAACTGTGTAGTTTCAACTTTTTTCAAAGTTCTATATGAACTAGGTATTTACTTGGCAATTCTAAAATTAGAACAATAGGATATTGGAATTTGCCTAGTGATCCTCATTATGTTTATGGACAACTTATTTTTCCCCTTCTCATTCTCCCAGAAGTGTTGTGGAGACATTTATACATGAATCTGTTTTCTGCTCTCCAAAGAGAAGAGAGTGAGGGGGTGATATGAGGTGGAAATGGAAAGGAACTCTCAATCAGTAACAGTTTGGCAGAGTATCGCGGGATATTAGAAGGATGTATTTTTATTCTAGAGAATTCTATAATCATTTTCAGGGCCTTACAAATCAATTTGTTCCAATACTGCATAAGCAGATTCTCTTCTAGAAAGGTAGCATTATATTTTGAAAACATATGTGATAATGTTCTATGAACTAGACTTCACAACATATTAGTGAGAACTAGCGTGTGTGACTTTACTGAATTATTAATAGTGAAATGCTCTGTTAGTGCTTTCCATTATATTATCTTTTTATATTAGACTCCTTGATGGTAGTTTGATAGTTTCATTTCATATGTAAATCTAAAAAGTTCTATTTTTTTAAAAAAGTTAAATCATTATAATGTAAAGCTCTGCATAGGTAGATGACCTATTTTTTTCTTTTTCTTTCTTTTTTTTTTTTTTTTTTTAATGCTTTAAAAACCGCAGTAGAGTTGCTAGATGATCTAGGGCCATTGTGTTAAACATTCTCTCATTTAGGTTTTAACTTTGGACTTTGAGTTGTTAGTCTTTCCTTCTCACAATAATGGCATGTTATCTTGTTTTTAGCTTTTCAGGTGGAAGTTATTATAGATATACTACCAAATTATCTTGATAACTTCCAGGGTAAATCTTTCAAGGGTAAGAAAGGAGAACGAACCAAGTAGCATATCTATGACAAAGCTACACCACTGGAATAAATATCTATTGTAAGTGCATTTTCTCAACTCCCAGGAATTATGTTTTTGACATCAGCATGGAAACAATCCTCACTAGTGAGTTAACTGATGTTTATCAGGGTTGATCATAGCAGATTTAGAAAGAAGCAAAAGTTTGTCATCTGTTGCCACTTTAATCATTGTTGCTTTTAACCTACCAAAAGTCCTCTGTAGAACTGAAAAATAACTAAGAAGTGATGATTTCTCTTCAGAAACTTTGAGTCTTCTCACAGAGATAAAACAAGCATAGTAAATTTTAAGCAGCAACCTGCCAAAGAGTAAAATGTGTCAAATAAGTGGTAGGGGGACAGTACAGACTTAAGAGAGACTTCATTTATACATCAGTTGTTGGAGTAAAACTTCATAGAAGAAGTGGGATTTATTTTTTATAATTTTTTTTAGGTTTTATTATTTGAAATAGAGTGAGAGAGAGAGAGAAAGAGCACAAAAAGGGTAGAGAGGCAGAGGGAGAGGGAGAAGCGGACTCCCCACGGAGCAAGGAGCCTGTGGGACTGATCCTTGGACCCTGAGATCTTGACCAGAGCCAAAGGCAGATGCTTAACTAACTGAGCCACCCAGGTACCCAAGAAGTGGGATTTAAATTGAGCATTGGATGATGGTTGGAATTCTCCCTGGGAATGACTACTTCTAAGTACCAGTGGGGAAGGTAGTAAAGGGCAGGGCAATTATTCAAGATTGTTATGGTAATAAAGGAGAAGTTCACTGAAGCCTGATGGCAAGGGGCACTGAACATCAGTTTAAAGTTTTGGTTTTATTTTTTCCCTATAAAACGAAGTAGAATATTTGATTATTTTGAGCCTGGAGAGTGACAGGACAAATATTTTTGCCCCACTTCTTCCAGGGGAGAAATTTGAAGGCAAGATGGCGGAAGTAGGAAAGTCTGTGAGAGCATTCTAGGTATGAGATGATAAGGCTCTGGATGAGCACAATGGCAGGGAGAATGGAAGAGGAGGTGCTTAGAAGGGTGCTTATCTGAGAAGAGTGTGTAAGACTTGGTTATTGATTGTATAGACAAGTTAGAGAAACTCGCCAGCATGATTCTTTGCAACTGAGAGAACAATAATACCCTCAGAGACATTGTATGTGATAGGGTGTTATGTTAAAATTGAGGTACAAACTAAGTACAAAGATGCAATAGATGATATGTACAACATCATCGGTGACTCATACACGTAATGATAAATGGAAGAAGTCAGACACAAAAGAGTAGCTACTATATCACTCCATTTACATGAAGTTGGAAAGCAGTCAAAACTAAGATGTCATGGAAAAAGAATATGTGTTGATCTTGGTGAGTACTGACTGAAAGGAGCAACAGGGAACCTTCCCAGGTGCTGAAAGTGAACATTTTGATCTGGGTTGTGGCTATGTAGGTATATATCTAAGTAAAAATTTATCAAGCTGTACCTTGAAGGTTTGTGCATTTTATTGTATGGAAGTATTCAGGCAAAATATACAGAGAAAAATTTTAAAGGCATGTCAGGAAATTAAAAAAATATTATTTTTCTGAATTTTATGATCTTTGAAATATTTGCCATCAACTTTTTAAACTTTTACAATTTGGATTTTTTTCCTCATTTATATTAAATATTCACTTTTGAACCTAAATTAAGGATATAGAATAGATATAAAATTCCAAAGGGAAGTGTCAAAACTTCACTTGCAGATATTCAAATGAAATCTGTGAAAACCATTTCCACGACCCTCGGACCCATCAGCTAAAGTAAGGATATAGAAAGGAAGGATATATAAATGATAAAAACACTTTTGAAAATAATTTTTTATACAGAGCTATTGCTATTCTCTGAATGTCTATTCCTCACTCCAAACTTGCGGGGGGGGGGGGCGGTTGGAGAAGGCAGCTACCTTCTTTATGCAAACTTAATTAGAAAACTGGCAAAGGAAATGAGCAGGCATTTCACTGAAGAGGATAGATAGTTAGCGGATAAGGACGTGGAAAGATGCTCAACGTCATTAGCCATTAAGTAAACGCAAATTAAAACCAAATGAGATTTTACTACAAACCTGTAAGAAATACGAAACAAAAGAAGAAACCACCAAAGAATACCAAGAAAGAGCAACTAGTAAGAAGAGTGTTGTGTAGCCAGATGAAGAAAGTGCATTGATAGTGTTAAGTGTAAGGAATGCTGCTGAGGGGTCAAGAACTGAGAGTTAATCAATGAATATGACCTGCTTCTGTATCACATTGCCCAGAAATGCCATAACACATTACTGCAGGGGGCAGCAGGTAGAATCTAGAAATACAGGCTTATTGGGAGGTGGAAATTGTGGTGCTCCAATATAATATTTTGATTTATAATAATATAGATTTTATCTTAGTCTCCATTTCTGGCAGAGTTCCTAAAACCTTTGGCATTTCCTAAATGATAAGATTGATAAAATGTCTTTTGTTATGTTAATGAGACGACTTCTGGAAGGCACCTAAAGACTGGGATGTTGAGTGTTTCAATCCCACCCGGACGTCTGGGGAGGGGAAAGGGGCTAGAGATTGAGTTCGATCACTAATGGCTAATGGTTTAGACAATCATGCTAATGTAATGCAGCCTTCATAAAAACACACAAGGGTGGGTTTTGAGGGCTTCCAGATTGGTGAATACCAGGTGGAGGTGTTGAGAGAGTGCGTACCTGGAGAAGGCATTGAAGCTCCATGCGAAGCTCCGTGCCCTTTCCCTATACCTTGTTTTAAGCATCTCTTTCATTTGGCTATTCCTGAATGATATCATTTTATAATAAACCAATAATCTAGTAAGTAGTGTGTTTCTCTGGGTTTTGTGAGCTGTTTTAGCAAATTAATTGAACCCAACAAGGGGGATCATGGAAACCTTCCATCTATAGACAGTTGATCAGAAGCACAGATGACAACCTGGGCTTGTGGCTGTTATCTGATAGACAGGCTGGAGGCTAGTCTTGTGGGACTGAGCCCTGAACCTATGGAATCTGAGGCTGTATCTGGGTAGATAGTATAAACATTGAGTTGAATTGGAGGATCTGCAGCTGCTGTCCAAGAATTCCTTGATGCTATAGGGAAACTCACCCACCAACACATTGGAATTGGGACCCACGATTTTTACTCAGTATCCCAGGAAGTGCATCCTAACAACTGACGTTATGGGGGGGAAAGTCCACTTAGTTTCTTGGTGTATACCATTGCCATGACCTGTTTCAAGTTACCAAGATGATTTCACTGAACACAGAATTAGGAAGAGATGTGCACGGGCTCCGGCACCCTAACTTACCCAACTCACAATGTAGAAAGGTGTGAAAACATCAGTCATTGAGTATGCTATTAAAAACAGCACATCAGTTTAAGCAAAAGTCCAAGGTAATGCTTTCCTATGGTCCTCTCAAGGAGTAGGTATATGTCAAAACTATTGACATATTTCCATTTCATAATGAAAGGAACATTAGCCCTATTCATTTGCTAGATGTGATATTAAACAATGCTGTTTGTTTCTCAAATTGTGGTAAACTTTCATTTGCATATGTTAATCTTAAAATTGTCAGTTATTTACCAGCAAAAATGGGTTTATTTGGGAATAGCACAGAATTACAATTTGGGACATGCAAGCTATTGTAAAACCATAGGCAAGTCCAGAGAAAAATGGAGAGGAATGCAATTTTATAGGGAAATGGGGGAGTTGGGAGTGGTTTTTACAAATAAGTTCACTGGAGTAAACAGAGTTCAAAGAGGAGTGGCTTTTCATTGGCTGAGTTGTGGCATTCTGTCATTGGTGGAGTATTGTCAGGCAAGACCTTTCTTCCTCCTGCTGGGGTAGTACACTATAGGTTTCTTCCTGTTGAGAATTTAGGGTGTGTCCCTCCCTGTTGGCACCTGCAATTGATGGCCAGTGATAGGGGTGAGAGCTCCCATTTCTGGCCCCCAGTCCTGATTCCATTTTATTTTAATTTTTATTCCAATATAATTAACACGCAGTGTTATATTGGTTTCAGGTGTACAATATAGTGATTCAACAATTCTGTGCATTACTCAGAGCTCATCATAATAAGTGTACTCTTAATCCCCTTTACCTATTGCAACCACCCCCCCACCCATCCCCCACTGATATTGATCAATTTGTTCTCTGTAGTTAAGAGTCTGTTTTTTTGGTATGTATCTTTTTTTTCTTTGTTTTGTTTCATAAATTCCACGTATGAATGAAATCATATGGTATTTGTCTTGCTCTGACTTATTTCACTTAGCGTACCCTGTAGATCCATCCATGTTGTTGCAAATGACAAGATTTCATTCTTTTTTATGCTTGAGTAATATTCTGTGTATACGTACTACATCTTTTTTATCCATTCATCTACTGATGGATATGATTGCTTCCGTATTTTGGCTACTGCAAATAATGCTGCCATAAACATAGACATGCATATATCTTTTTGAATTAGTGCTTTCATATTCTTTGGGTAAATACCCAATAGTAGAATTACTGGATCATATGGTAATTCTATTTTTAATTTTTTGAGGGACTTCCATACTATTTTCCACAGTGGCTACACCATTTTGCAGTCCCACCAACAGTGCATGAGGGTTTCTTTTTCTCCACATCCTGGCCAACAGTTGTTGTTTGTGTTTTTTATTTTAGCCTTCTTGACAAGTGTAAAGGGCTATCTCACTGTAGTTTTGACTTACATTTCCCTGGTGATGAGTGATGTTGAGCATCTTTTCATGTGTCTGTTGGCCATTTGTATGTCTTCTTTGGATAAATGTCTGTTCATATCTTCCGCCCATTTTTTAATTGGATTATTTGGGGGTTTTTTTGTGTTGAGTTGCGTAAGTTCTTTATATATTTTGGATACTAACCCTTTATGAGATATGTCATTTTTAAATATCTTCTCCCATTTAGTAGGTTTTCTTTTAGCTTTGGTGATTGTTCTGTTCTCTATGCAGAAGTTTTTTTATCTTGATGCAGTCCCAATAGTTTATTTTTGCTTTTGTTTCCCTTGCCTGAGGAGACATACCTAAAAAAAAAAAAAAATGTTGCAGTGACCAGAATCACAGAAACTACTGTCTGTGCTCTCTTCTAGGATTTTTATGGTTTCAGGTCTCACATCTAAGTCTTTAATCCATTTGGGGTTTATTTTTGTGGATAGTATAAGAAAGTGGTCCAGTTTCATTCTATTGCACGTAGCCATCCAATTTTCCCAGCACCGTTTGTTGAAGAGGCTTTTTCCTATTGGATATCCTTGTCTCCTACGTCTGTTAATTGACTAGAGAATTGTGGGTTTATTTCTGGGCTCTCTATTCTGTTCCACTGATCTATGTGTTTATTTTTGTGTCAGTACCATAATGTTTTGATTATTAGAAGTTTGTAGTATATCTTGAAATCTAGGATTGTAATACCTTCAGTTTGTTCTTTTTCAAGAATTGTTTGGGGTATTTGGGGTTTTTTGTGGTTCCATACAAATTTTAGCATTGTTTGTGCTGTGTGAAAAATGCTGCTGGTATTTTGATAGGGATTGCATTAAATCTGTAGATTGCTTTGCATAGTATGGATATTTTCACAATATTAATTCTTCCAATTCATGAGCATGGAATATCTTTCCATTTGTTTGTCATCTTCAACTTTAACTTCTTTCATCAAGGTTTTATAATTTTCAGAGTACAGATCTTTCACCTTCTTTGTTAATATTATTCCTAGATATATTATTATTATTGGTACAATTGTAAATGGGGCTGTTATCTTAAATTCTCTTTCTGCTACTTCATTATTAGTGTATAGAAATGGAATATATTTCTGTATATTGTCTTTGTATCCTGTGACCTTACTGAATTCATTTATTTTCATAGTTTTGATGGTCTTTGGATTTTCTGCATGAAGTATCATATCATCTGCAAATAGTGAAAGTTTTATTTCTTCCTTACCAATTCGGATTTTTGTTATCTAATATCTGTGGCTAGGACTTCTAATACTATGTTGAATATAAGTGATGAGGGCGGATATTCTTATTCCTGACCTTATGGGAAAAGCTCTCAGTTTTTCACTGCTGAGCATGATGTTCACTGTGCGTTTTTCGTATATGGCCTTTATTATGTAGAAATATGTTACCTCTAAACCTACTGTGCTGAGGATTTTTATCATGAATGGATGTCGTACTTTGTCAAATGCTTTTTCTGCATCTATTGAAATGATACGGGTTTTATCCCTTTTCTTATTGATGTGATGTCTCACATTGATTTGTGAATATGAATCACTGTTGCATCACGCAATGGATCCCACTTGATCGTGGTGAATGACTTTTTAAATGTATTATTGGATTAGGTTTGCTAATATTTTGAGTATCTTTGCATCTATATCATCAGAGATATTCATCTTTAGTTCTCTTACTTTGTGGTGTCATTATCTGGTTTTGGTATCAGGGTAATGCTGGCCTCATAGAATGAATTTGGAAGCTTTCCTTCTATTTTTTGGAACAATTTGAGAAGAACAGATATTACCTATTTTGCAATGTTTTATATGATTCACCTGTGAAGTTATCTGGTCCTGAACTTTTTGTCTGTTGGGAGTTTTTTGATTACTGATTTAATTTCATTGCTGGTAATTGGTCTGTTCAAGTGTTCTGTTTTTTTCCTGATTCAGTTTTAGGAAGTTATAGGTTTGCAGGAATTTATCAAGTTCTCCTAGGTTGTCCAATTTGTTGGCATATAGTTTTTCATAATATTCTTTTATAATCAATAGTTTGGCTCCTAACCACATGTCTGTCATTCCTACCCTTTTCAATGTGTCCTCTTTTTTACACTTAGCTATAGAGAGTCTGTTCTGCCAGTTGTCAGATCATTTTCTGGGCTATTTACACTGATGAAGGTATTAACTAGATGTATCTGTGGAACAAGGTGAGGGTAGGACCCTTCTACTCTGCCATCTTCTCTGGAAGTCTTTCCCTCCTGACTTCATTTTAAATTAGATTTCCTTTTATTAAGGTTTGCTGTACACACACACATACACATATATATTATATATATAATATTAGTATATATCATATGTATTACCATCATATATTATATATATTTACATTACTTATATAAAACATTCATAATAAATAGTATATATATTTAATGTATTATATATAAGCAATTATATATAATTAATTTGGAGCTGCTATTTTCAAATGTACATCTGCAGGAAGAAAACATTTTGTGTTGGTGAGCCTTGTCTTTTAACCTGCCTTATTACGTCTTTTAGAAAGCAAACTCCTACCATCTTTACTACAACAATGAAAGCAGAAAAGTACAAAAAGGTACCCTTTTATCTTAGGAAGGCCATCACCAAGTTGCATTTGGTATCTCAGGGGAAAGTAATCTATAAGAACAATTTTACAACCTCTTTTTATAGGTCATGTATCTTTGGGAAATTGATCACAATATTATAAAGTGTCATATGGAAATAGATTTAAAAATGTTGAGCATACAACAAAATGTTGTACAAGTGATTTTGTATGCCTTGCTCAATTTCTGTACATTCCTTGGAAGTTCCTTATAGTATCAATCATCCGTAACCTCTTACAAAAACTGAAAACTAAAACTTGGTTAAGAAATAGAGAAAGTGTGACATAAGCATCCTTGACTCAACTATCTAAAACCGTCGCAGGTTACAATTTGTAGGCACAAATAATCATCTGGTTTCCTATGTGGTTTTCAGTTAAAACATCGAAAACCGGGGATGTACTGTATGGTGACTAACATAATATAATAAAAAATCATTATTAAAAAGAAAAATAAATAAATAAAAAAAATAAAATTTGAAATTTCAAAAAAAATAAAATAAAATAAAAAAAAAAGAAATTAGTGTCATTGGTAACACAGTAATCTCAATTAAATTTTAAAAATCCAAGTCAAAAACTACTTATTTTTTTAAATTATATCTTTTCAAGATTTTACTATAACTAGGTTAAACATTTGTCTAGAGAGAATAATTTATCATGTACTAAGTAGTTTTTCAGGGAAAAAACAAAAGAAAAACACTCTGTAAGACTATATGACATAAAAGGAATATATGTTCAATCACTCGCTCATGGTTCTGGGAGGAAATAGAAAAAAAAAAAAAAAAAGGAAAGTTTTCCCAGTATTTATTCCTACAATGATTCCATCTTCACATTTCATTAGCAAGAGTCACTTTTGGTACTCAGAATTTAGAAATGAAATATTTGGTCATAAAATTGATCATTTCTTGCTTCTTTATATTCTTGCTGAGAAGTTTCTGAGCTTCCTGGAATTTCTATTAAGAATTTTAGATATTCCCGTAAAATTCTGAAATGCTGAAACTTCTGACGAGAAAGCGAGCTTGATTTAAATAGGTAGTAGCTAAACCATTTCAAAATTTCTACTTGGTTCATAGGCTTTGTTTTCAAGTGTCATGCATCCACTGCCTCTCTTCTGTGAATACTTTAATTTCCTTTCTTCTCTAAAATGGGCTATGTAACCAAATTTTCCTAATAGGCTTTGGTGAGAAACAGCTAATGAAATAAGAGAGTACAGTACCGTGCAATTGCTTAATCGTGGTATTTTTGTTATTAAGACATCAATATTGAATTCTCTTTAATGTTCAAGGATCCTTGCCTCATTCTGTCAAACTACTCCCCACTAGTCTTATTATTTCTCACAGCAACCCAGTGAGATTTTGAAGTGGCAACCATTACTGTTTTATTTCAGTAATAGGAGAAACTGAGGAAAAAAAAAGTATAAATGCATCACACAGCATGCCAGTGGAAGTCCTGGGAACAAAATGAGTTTTTCTAATTTTCCTGCCAAAAGCATACTCCAGGAAACTGAAGAAATTGCTTTGTCTCAAAAATTTAAAAAAAAGGAAAAAAATAATACAGTAGTAAATATCACAATTGCTAGGTGTTATGAGGCATAATTAGCATTTCTGAAAAATGTCTATAAGGTTTATTAATTCTAATACTACATTTATTATTTAACAGCTGTGTAGAGAATTTCTAATGATTAGATGTAGAATAACTACAAAACAACAGATTATAAGAAAAAGCACATATAGAATGAACACATTAGTTTGAGTTACTTAATCTTTGTATCTCAACCTATAAATTATCACTTTGCAAAATGGTTCTATTATTTTCCCCAACCCCTCTGACATACCCACCTACAGACCCCTAATCATGTTGCTCAAAAGGACTTTAAAATACAATTTTAATTATTAATTAATTCTTATGAATAAGCAGAAAGACGTTTTCATAAACTGATCAACAGACAGTAATGCTTAAGCTTAATACAGTTTCTAGTTATGTGTGAAATAAAATGTAAATGTCTACAGTGCAGAATTCGGGTATATTGCTGTCTTTGATGGCCTTTCTGCAGAGTCATCTTGATTAATGAGATATGAACAAAGCTTTGTGGACTCTGAGTAGAAGTTACCTTATCCTGCTGGGCGTTAATAACATGCATGATTTAAAAGCTCCCTTCAATCCCCTTTTCAGGACAGTTAAATCACCTGTATTTTCCATATTTTCCAGGGGTGAAAGTCCCATAACTGAGAAGCGTAGAGACTATAGAAATTTATTGTAGAAACTCTCTGACAATAAACATATTCAGTCTTTTCCAATTTAATTCTACTTTATTTATGCAAAACTCAATATTGTTATTTCAAAACCTCCTGGTTTCATTTCCTCCTTCTTGAAAAGCAGTTATACTTTATTTAATCAGCATTACTGAAGCATTGTTAATTCTCTTACTCTTGTTATTTTGCTGTGGGATTCTGTTTTTAGCATATCAAATAATTGTGTTTCTTATAAGCTTGGCATTTTAAATCTTATCAAATATTTTATTATCTACTGATTTGGGAACATGATAGAATACATTATTTTTAGCAGAAATTTTATATTTCTACAAATGGGGGTTGCATTTCTTTAGTTTTTATGATATCTTCAGATAGAAATTCTTGTTGAGATTTCACATTCACTTTTAATTTTTGTTTACTTGTTTAAAAATTGGAACCAATTTCACTTATTTGCACATCTTTATTTCACGGACTTTTTCATTGCACAGTAATTTTTTAAGGTGGTTTTAAAAAACCCACACATAACGTAAGGTCTACCCTCTCAACATTTTTCAAAAGATTTATTTATTTATCTTTAGAGAGAGAGAAGGGAGGGAGGGACAGAGGGAAAGCGAGAGAGAATCTCAGGCAGACTCCTCACTGAGTGTGGAGCCCAACACAGGGCTCTATATCATAACCCTGAGATCATGACCTGAGCTGAAATCAAGAGTCAGTCACTCAACCCACTGTGCTACTCAGGTGCCACCTCTTAACATATTAAGTGTACAATACAAAATTATTAGCTATTTGCACAATATTATGCAATACACCTCTATAAACTTTTCATCTTGTATGACTGAAATTTTTTGTCCATTGAACAGCAATTCCTTATTCCCCTTGTCCCTTAGTGGTCACCATCTTATCTCCTCTTTGTTTCCTTTATTTCATTTCTTTTATTTTTTTTTAAATCTGTTTATTTCTTTTATGTCAGCCTCCCAGTGGCTTTTATATCCTTCAGTCTTCCAATGCTTGTACACCATTTTATTTATTTAACATAATTAAACAATTTGGCATGTAGTAAAATATCCATAAATATCAACGCATAAATAGCCACAGTGTCTTCTCATGTACCAGGCACCCCCTCTTCTCCTCCAACTTTAATCCCTCCTACCACCATCAGCATTCTAAGAAGGTCTATTTCTCTTGGATATTATCATGAAGATCAAGATTAATGAGTGAGAACAAGAACCAGAAAAGCTGAAAATCTGACTTTGCACTGTAAAGAGAAATTGAGGCATGTAGATCTAGAAACAGTGGGAAAATGAATCATGAGCATTAAGAGCCAATGTGTATTTGATGAAAGGGAGAGCTACTAAGAGTTTTAGATCTTTGAATGGGGAGTTGGAAATATTTTGCAATGCAGAATGAATCCACTCCTCTTTGAAATTTTTCAAGAAAGATAAGATTAAAATTGCTTCTACTTAGTTTTGGTTGATAAATGATTATTTATTAAATTTGAATAGCTATGTATATTGGGGGGGCAGTTGCATGTGGTTTTATACATAAGGTAATTTACTATAAATCCTACGTGTTTACATGAACCAAAAACTTGACCACCAATGACCACCAAACACTTACTAAAAAATGAGTGCAAATTTATGAAAAATGACCATGTTTCTTGGAATGTGACAGCCTTGTGAGAGGAAATTTCAGAAAATTTTCTGAATTATATTTTTGGAGGACAAAGATAGAAACAGGAATGGGATGGCCCAAAAAGAGAACTAAACATACTAAGTTAAAGAAACCTAATACAGTCCCTTACAAAGTTGCAAAATGAGCATTAGTTTTATTCCATTCTTAATGGACTCTCAATTGACTCCTACTGGACGAAACTAGATCAAACTTAGTTGCTTCCATCCAACATCCCTACACAGAGCTGATATCTTGAGTTTTTAGGTGCTGTTTCTGGATTAACTAATTTCAAGAAAAAAAGGGTGATGCTGTCAGAGATTATAAAGAAAAGAATTGATGGGAAGAAAAAAATACTAAGGTGGGGGACGTTTATACATGTTTCACCTTTCTTATAAACACACACACACATGTTTGGTAGAATTCATTAAGTTGCCCTGTTTATGAACTTTTATCCCATCTGTATCTTTCACCACAGTTCTTGAATTACCTTTATTGTTATACGTGGCAAGCCTTGTAAATCACCTACCCTTTAATCTATGAACAGCTTCTTCATTCCTAAGAAGATTTCACTATTGTTTTACTGTTAAATACCGTATGCCCATGCTATGTAAAATGGTCTATACCAAATAGGACAATCATGTTTCCAATTCCTCAACTTCCCTGGCTATTTGACCACGTATCTCCAAAAGGGGGTGAGGACAGTTTTCTGGGAAGCTTTTACTTTGCTAATAAAAAGGGATAGTTGCTGCTGGCACTGCCCCTCTCCATGTATTCCTGTATTAAGTACAGATTTGATGATTTGATGTCTGGAACTGTAACACTCATCTTGCAGCCACAAGGTGACAACGTGAGGAAAGCCAATGAGTTAATTATCATTCAGCGGAAAGTTAGAACCTGTTTCCCTTACTGTGACTCCACTGCGTATGTAACCTCTATCTCAGCCACTGTGTGGCCCCTGTGGGACTGGGGTGTGGGAAATAGGTATGAACATGAAGGTCATGCTGCTTGCTTTATCATGACTAACAAATTCTTTCTCCCTAAACTGCTAGCATTCAGAAAACTGTGGCAGATTATTTTCTTAACTTGAAAGTAGGGTAAAATGTCAGACAATTCAGAGTTGTTGACAGTAAGTACCACACCTTGAAGTTTTCTTCCAGGTTACTCTATGTATATTTAATCCATTAGTTCTAAATGTAATATCGTATGAGCAAATTTCTATTTGTCCCTTTGTAGACTTGTGAGAGATTACTTGTTTATTTGGGAGACTGTTAGAAATCCAAGAGCAGGACAGCTATTAGCATATATTTCCTTAATGTATGTATTAGGGCCAGATTGCTTTCCAGAAGGGCTGCCCAATCTATACTCCCGCCATCAATTCATGTACCTATCATCTTCCACTGTTAGCATTATTCAGTATTCTGTTTTTTGAAAATATAACAATCATAAAGTTATATCATTTTAGTTCTAATTTGCATTTCTCTTACTAATAATAATTTTCAGCCCCTCTCCATCTGTTTTTTAGCTTTGGGATTTCCTCGGTAAATTGCCTGGACATGTCTTTTCTTTGTTTATGTGTTTATTTTTGCAAACCCTAAAACAACCACACTTTCATTCTCTGCTAGAAACTAACCTAAAGATCATCCTTCCCTTAATGTGTTCTTCGAATAATATCTCCAATAATGTTAAGTAGAATGTATTTGACCCATTACACCTTTTCTCCCTAATTTAAATGTCACCCTTCACCTAGGCAAATTAATAGTAGTAATAGTAGTAGTAGTAGTAGTAGTAGTAGTAGTAGTAGTAGTAGTAGTAGTGGTGGTGGTGTTAATACTGCAATATTGGTTGTACAAATCTATGTTTTGATGTAATTATTAGCCCCTAATAATAGAAACCATTCCTTCTTCATAGAAAAAAAGTTAAGTTAGCTTGAAGCTGATTAAGGAGAGAGAATCTGTAACAACTTCTCAAGTTGGATCTCAATTCTCCTTCAGTTTAGGAGACTCCTGTAGGAGCAGCCGTTACCTCTTGAAAAAGTAACTTGGTGCAGTCAGAAATATAATTCCCTTAAGCCACCCCTTTTTACTAACATGTAGAATACCCTTGCCATTGGCAGAGACCCTGGCTCTTTAATAGAAATAAATTAATAGGTAATGGGGACTTACCTAGCAATAATTGTTGGAGCCAGCTTAGCTTTGAGAACTTCTCAGGCAAGGATATGCCTTGATCACTCTTGTCTAGTCAAATGCCACATCATTGGGCCTCAGAATGAATGAGTAAACAAATCAAAGAATCTGTTATTCTCAAGATTTTTACTTCTTAGGTGCAACCTTAAAACAGTTCTACTCTCAAAAGTAATGAGGCGCGCTTAGGTAGTTGAATTGAAAGATTTAAGGTGAGGGCAGGAAAAAGAGAGGAGAATTGCAGATTGACCCATATACAGAAGATTGCCTGGAGAGATGCAGGATATTCTAGTTGGAGCTGAAGAGGAGAATGAAGGGAATAGGGTATGTATAATAATTTACGTATTTTGACCAGAGTTTAGGGTATGTGTGGTAGAAAATCAATTTAGAATATTCTCTTCTAGAAATATTATAGGCAACTAAAAATAATGTAAGACCTGGGGAATAAAAGCAAGGTTTTGAGCAGGAGAGGAGAGAAATTTAATATGAATTATATTGAGAAGTTTGTTTTGGCAGTTTCCTGCAACATGAGTTTACATAGAAAAAATGGGAAGCCAGGCAGATCATGGCAGATGTCCAGCTGGGAGGGCAGAAGTAGTGATCATATTGAGAATGGAAAAAAGGGGTGACAGATGCTTTAGAATTTGGAAATTATCAGATGCAGGCAAAAGAAGAGAGATAGGAGAATTTATGATGGCTTCTAGGTTTGAAGTTTGGGTTGTTGAGAATAAACACCTTTATTTAAAAACATCAGAAAGAAGTATTTTTGTAAGTCAGTGGTTAAGTCTGATTTAGTATCGACAGTGTTTATTGTGGTGATAAAATATCTGAGTGTAGGTGTTTATCTGGCCTTTAAAAACAAAGATCATGAGTAAATAGAATGGTTCGGCTAGGTTTACCAATTAGATATACATTAGATTAAAATTGATAATTAATCTTTAATTGCTAATTTGTTGAGGAAAAGCATAGGAAGAAAAGAAATTCTGTGGGAAATGCCCTTATTAAGGGAGGAAAACGTCTCTTTATCCCATCTTTTGATAGAGACATGGTCTTATAAAACCCTATGTCACTGAACACTGAAAGGAAGTTGTATTTACCAGTGAGAAAATATTTCACTGGCCAAATTCAGTGAGATTTCATTGGATGATACTTTAGTCATGAAAACTAAATGTAATACTGAAATTGTTTTAGAGTGAAGGATGTTGCACATAATTGTTTTTGCATGAGAAAAGGAAATCAAATTATTGGCTTAAATTTAAACCAGATTTGAAGCATCATAAAAATTTGTATAATCAGAACTATAAATTAATCTCTCCCTTTATTTTTGGAAACTTGATAGACTCTGTTATGTAGGGCAGTCGTTGTGTATGTGTGTGTGGGTGGCAGCAAGTGGATTACTTAGCCGTTACAGCAGAATATATTATTCAGCAATCTGATGTCTTTTTATCTAGAGCTAGTCATATGAATTGCAGCTTCACAGAAAAAAAAAAAAAAAAAAAAAAGGCCATTTGGCACTCAGAGTGAATATCCTAAGGCCTGTTGCAGAGGTTGGTTTTACTAATTTAATCAACACATATACTCTAATTAAATACTTACTATATCCCTTAGAGGCAATAGACATTAATTCTTAGGCTTTTGTTGCTGGAAATATCACCTGCTTAACTTGTTGAAAATTCAGATTTACAGTCTAGATATTATTCTTAGACCAGAAACTTTTAGTTGTAAATCAGAGTGGTACCCATAATTCTACATTTTTAGTGGTATTCTTGGGCGATTCCAATACAGGGTTACTAGAAAAGGTGCTGACTTAAGTACGTGAAAGGAAGAGAAGGCTCAGGCCCTGCCTCCAGTACCTAATAATGGGAAGCAAAGATGCAGACTAGTAAGGGTTCTAGAATGGGATTCTTTAAATATATATTTACAGAGAGGAATGTGAATGGTGTGAGTAGAAATATTTACGATCTGTAGCAGTCGAGGCAAAGAGAGGGTGTTACCAATTATATTCATTATAAGCATAGAAGTGACTCATGTTTGTCTCTTATGTGCACGACTACCATGGTGGTTAAAGCGAAAGGTAACTCTAAGCACAGTGAGCAGAACAACAGCTCCCGGCAGGAGACCGGAAGAAGATGGGCTGGAAGGCAGGGAAGTGACTTGGGTGAGCATTGAGGTCATGTGGACAAGAAGCTGTTACAGTTTGAAAATATTTGACTATATTCAGTCCTTGCTGAGAACCAACGCATGGTCCTTAGAACGCCCTTATGTATTAACAGTGCCTTTATAAAAAAAAAAAGGTAAATAATAAACAGGTAAGTTACTTTAGCTATTTTGATTAGGACAATGCTTTTCAAAGTTATTCGAAATTTGTTCTCAAGCAGCAGCTTCTTTCCCAATGAAACCTTAGGTAGAACCATAAAAATTAAAAGAGAGCAGTAGAGATGCTCTCCTTCCAGTGGGTGCGGTAGGAGGTAGAGGAAACATTCAGCATGGTGTTCTCTTTATATCGCCTCCTGACATGGCTTTTTAGGAAACTTTGTAAAATCTTAGGGTTGTGAAACTGTTTGAAAATGACTAGCATTCTGTAGGCATTTTAAAGTTGTTTTTTTTTTAAATTTAGATTATTAATTAGATCATACATTAAGGTGACCAAGCCACATTGTGTTAAGGATGAAGTCGTAAAGCCGCATGCAGGGGAAACCTGTTTCTACAGGCTTTGTTTGTATATATGGAATGTGTGCATATATGCCACATAAGAGGTGAGATACAGGTTGATTTTTTTTTTTTAAGGCAAAGGTAGGATATTGCTAAATAACTTTCATGGGTTTAGACGTTACAGTTTTTAGTCCAGCTCATTTTTACACTTAAAATGGACGGATTTGTGAGTCAAATATTCTGTGCATTCCCATGTCTTTATGTATTTGATAAATATGGATTCCCCTAGCTACGGTCTCAGAAACAAATCACTACTATTTTCTTTTAAGCCTTCATCTTTTTGCCTTTCTGTGTAACACTTTACAATAATAGCCTAATCATTTTCAACTCCTTTGGTATTTATTGCAAGGACATTAATTCTGATGGGCTCATTTAGTATTAATGTGGATGTCATAAGTACTTCAGTAGGAATAGGATTTCTACTGGAATGCAGCATTAATTAGCCAGGTCATTACTTCAAAGTGTTACTCTTTTCCTTTTAGAACAGCTGCACTTCAGTGTACTCCTTCCTGCAAAGTACATCAAGGCGCTTTCTCTTATGAGGGGGCACTTCCAGGTACTTGAATCCATTGAGAGAAAGTTGCAGAAGCAAACAGGATACAATAGACAAGGTGTGGTAATTACTAGACACCTGATTAATAGAAAGCTCATGTTTTAATTGAGCTTCTATAGGCCCTACAATAGCCTGAATTGAATAAGGGACTTGATTGCATTTTAAATTTCTGTAGAGGATAGAGAAGCACTAGTATTAAATAAGAGGTTCAAATAACTTCTTCAGTTTTTCATGGGAAGTTACACACACACACACACACACGCACACACACACCAAAAACCATAGCAATAGGTTCATTAATCAGGGACTAGAAATACTTGTGTGTTCATAACCAATATTTTTTAATGCTAAAATATGGTTTTGAAATTTGTGGTATTTGTGTGAGGAAATGTAAATTTCTTATGTTACTGTGATTTTATTATATTATTCTAAATGTTTCTTGGTATCTTAGAATAGTTACTTTTATGTGCATTTACGATGCCAAGATTAGCCCAGTATTCATTAAAATAACCAGGCAGTTTACTGTCTTAGCTCTATTGCTGGAATATCTACTGTATCATATACCTCTATGAGATGGATTCATTTGATAAAAAGGAAAATTATCTTAGACTCATGTAAATGGGAGGGTGAATTCACTTTTTCCTCCAGTGACTTTCCAGTAATTAATTCTCTAAGCATTTTGGCATTGTAGCAAATGCCTTTTGAAAAATTCTGAGTTTTATTCAAAACAAGGGACACTTTCCACCACCTCCCAAGAATGACATTTTGACTTCTAGTTTTAGAGATTAAAACTTGATTTCAAAATAATTCCAGGTATTTTCTTTATAAAATCATTTATATCAGACCTACCTTCAGGTTTTTTATGACCTATCAATAACCAGAATTAAAGTAACTCATTAAATGTAACAAGTGCTACTTATTCCTCTTATGTTACAAGGTTACCAAATTTCTAAATCAAATAAAGGCAGAATTTGTAAACTTTCTAGCAAATTTCCTAATAGGTAAACTAACAAAAAGATTTTTGATGTTATTTAACACAGAGTAAATGTCTTAATTTTGAAATACTTTCAGTTTAGAAACAGATGTTGGATGGTATCGTAAACAAACAAACAAAAAACTAGACTGAGCGCCAGAATTGCTAAATTCTAATTCTCAATCTACCACTAATTGCTTAAACTTGAGGGTCATCATTAACCGTGATTAAGCCCCATGTCTCCTCTTGGTAACAGAGGACCAAGATCATAGGATTTATTCAGCTCTAAAATGTTGAAACAAGTATTACCAATGACAGCTTCATTTTGATACATTGGTATTTCAAAATATCATGAAACCTTTAACGAAATGTGTTCCCCATATTTGGAATTGGACTGTCTCATTTGCATCTTTAAAATGTGGAAGGACTTGCCTATAAAACCACTACAATCCAAAGCTTTTGAAGAGGTAATTCTTTGACAGTATTTTTGCTTTCATTCAGTCATTGATTTCTTCAGGTTTTTAATTAGATCATTTTTTCTTTTCTACCTCTAAATAAGTGTCTCAGTTCTCTCTCCTAGGTTGTGATCTCTTTTCTCTTTACCGTTCCTTCTCAGGTAATATCGTCATTATCTCAGACCTCAAACTTTTCTAGAGCTTGCTTCACATCCAGCAGCCTTCTTTACTTCTCTAGTTCAGTTGCTTTAATAGGCATCCCAAATTGACATGACTCAAACCAAACTCATAATTACCCTTGCCCTAACCAAACTAGTTCCACTCCCATTTCCCTGTCTCATAAAGTGACAGTTCCATTCATACCACTAGACCCTTGCTCTCATACCACACTTCCAATCCATCATAAGACACTAAGAGGAGGTAATAGCTGGGAAGAGATCCACACCAAAACTCAAAATAACTAAAAAACTGAGATAAGTTTTTATTTTTAAAAAATATTTTACTTTTTTGTTTTATTTAAATTCAATTTAATAAACATATATTATTAGTTTTGGAGGTAGAATTTTGCGATTCATCAGTTGCATATAACACCAAGTCCTCATTACTTTAGGTGCCCTCCAAAATGCCCATCACCCGGTTATCCTGTCCTCTCCCACCTCCCCTTTAGCAACCCTCAGTTTGCTCCCTATAGTTAAAAGTGTCTTATGGTTTGCCTCCCCCTCTGTTTTCATCTTATTTTATTTTTCCTTCTCTTCCCCTATGTTCATCTGTTTTGTTTCTTAAATTCTACATATGAGTAAAATCTTATGGTATTTGTCTTTCTCTGACTTATTTCACTTAGCATAATAACCTCTAGTTCCATCCACATCATTGCAAATGGAAAGATTTCATTCTTTTTGATGTCTGAGTAATATTCCATTGTGTGTGTGTGTGTGTGTGTGTGTGTGTGTGTGTGTGTGTGCGCGCGTGTATACCACATCTACTTTATCCATTTATCTATCAATGGACATTTAGGTTCTTTCTATGGTTTGGCTATTGTGGACATTGCTGTTATAAACATTGGGGTGCAGGTGCCCCTTCGGATCACTACGCTTGTATCTTTTGGGTAAATAACTAGTAATGCAACTGCCGGGTCCTAGGGTAGTTCTAATTTTAAATTTTTGAGGAATCTCCATACTGTTTTCCAGAGTGTCTACACCAGTTTGCATCCCCACTAACAGTGTAAGAGGGTTCCCCTTTCTCCACATCATTGCCAACATCTGTTGTTTCCCGGGTTGTTAAAAGTGAGGTGGTATCTCATTGTGGTTTTGATTTATACTCCCCTGACGACAAGTGATATTGAACATATTTTCATGTGTCTGTTGGCCATTTGTATGTCTTCTTTGGAGAAATGTCTGTTCATGTCTTCTGCTGATTTCTTGACTGGATTTTTTGGTTTTTTGGGTATTGAGTTTAATAAGTTCTTTATAGATTTTGGATACTAGCCCTTTATCTGATAAGACATTTTCAGATATCTTAAAGGCATACTTTCAAATTCTTTCGATAGCTTTTGAAGAAAGAATTGGATAGATCACTTTCTGGACAAGGAAGAGCTATTACAAGATATGTGGATGATTGTGTTTGGATCTTTTTACTCTGGGGTCATTTGCTTGATTCTAAGGACAGGGCTTGGCCCAAGCAGACTATTACTATGTTATGTGTGGGGGTGGAGCAAGGATGATAGTGGGGAATATGGGGAAGCCAGAAGGGCTTTTATCAGTCCTTCAAGACTGGTAAAACAAGGTTGGAGAACTGAAAGGGCCTTGGACATATGGCTAATATTTCCTGTAGAACATTTGCTGAAATCTGAAACTGTGCAGGGAGTGTAGAGTCAGACTGAAAATGTCTAAAAGTCAGAAAAATGTACCTGGGAGTCTGGTGATGTTCAGGAAGAATATTCCCGTCACGGAGAGGTGATTTTGTAAATGAACCAGACAATAAATGGAAGATACAAGATTTGTATCCACTTTTTACCAGGGGCATCTATGGCATCTGGGACAACTAAAGATGAGTGTCTGTGCTTGACTCTTGTAGAAAACCTTCTAGGAACAGAAACCAAGAATGACTGTCATTCACATGAGGCTGGAGTAACCCGGAAAGAGCTGAAATCATATGACTTGTCTGCCATCAGTAAATCTGCAAATTTTCAAATTTTGTGGGGCAGAAAGATAAACAGCTGGGGCTAAAGCCTCTAAAAGACCAAACTAAATATCCTATAAACATTTGGGACTAAAGGAAAAGAGCCGCACAATGAAAAGGTCAAGCTCTAGGTCGGGGTGGGGGGAAGGGGGCAAGTAAATTAGAAATAGACTGAGTTTTAGGCAATCTCCACAAAATCCAACTCACCTCCGTCACCAACTAGACTGTGGGAAGAGGACTTCTACTCTGTAAATCCTACTAGAGAGACAAGCGACCCTCTGTTGTGGAAGATACATCATGTGAAAGATCTACAGCCTTTTATTACATAGTATCTAAGATTAATTGATTAGTAGATTGGATTAATGATTCAATCATTAATAGTTTGTTTTATAGTGAACTATTTTAAGAGAATTAAATAAAAAGAAACCAAATATACGATAGAGAATAATCAATAGATCCGATAGATTGTTTTTTAAAAAGATAAATAAAACTGATTAACCCCAAGTAAGACTAAATAATAAAAAGAAGTAAAAACATAAATTTTCAATATTAAGAGTGAAAGGAGAATATCATCACAGAGCCTCTAGACATTAAAAAGATAATGTGGCACTATGAACAACTTTAGAAATTTAGACATTCATAAGATGAATAAATTCACATTAGTAAATTTGGTAATTTATATAAAATGGGTAAATTCTTTGATAATACATTTTAACAAAAACTAAAAGAATAAGTACACGTTAGAATAGTTTATCTGTTAAAAAATGTGAACCTTTTATTAAAACTTTCCCACAAATACAGCAGGGACTGGTAGTCTTCACTAATAGTCTTTCAAAAAGGAAAGGAATAAATGATCAGCTTTACACATGTGTTTCTGTATAGCAGGAAAAAGAGTGAAGACTTTTCAGCTCGCATTGGGAGACAAATGCAAGGCCAACATAAGAATATTATAGAAGTAGAAAATTATAGATCAATCTCTGATGCAAAATTCTAAACAAAACATTAGCAAATTGAGTCCAATAATATAGAAAAAATATACATAAAAACAAATGGAGGTTAATCCAAGAATATGAGTAGTTTAGCATTAAATGTAATTAATGTAACCACATTAATGGAATGAAAGAGAAAATTATTTAATCGTTTAATATAACAGATTTAATAAAATCAAAAGCCATTTATGAATATATCTCTTAGGAAACTTGGAACAGAATGGAACTTGTTAACCTGATGAAGGATATCAACATACACCTACACTTAACTTTCTGGGTAAATGTTTCCTCTTGAATCTGGATATCTGCTATCACCATTCCTACTCAACATTTACTCACAGTCCTAGCTAGTACAATTAGGTAAAAAAATGAAATACAAAACAAAGCTTTTAATGAGAAAAAAATTTCATTGTTCAGTGATGATATGATTGTGTAGAAAATAACAAAATACAGAGAAACTACTGGATGTATTAAGTTTATTAAGTGCATTGGTCAATATAAAAATAAAATAGCATATTTATGTAACTTCATTAGATAGAAAATAAAAATTTCAAAACATAACTTACAGTAGAATTAAAATCCTTCAAATACCAAGAAATAAATCTAACAAAAATACATGCAAGACCTCTACATTGAAAACTGAACATTATTTAAAGAAATTAAATAACTAAAAATATGTAGAAATACACCATACATGTGGATTAAAAAGACTCAATACAGAAATGGTGTCTAGTAAAATTTCCCTACATTAATTACAGATTCTGTGCAATCACAGAGGGTGGAGTCACAAAGCAAAGATTTTTCTCCAAGCGTTGAAGTCTAATGTATGGCTGGATTCTGAAATTGCTCAGAACCAATGACTTTTTCCCCCCTTCCTTTTTCTTTCCTCTTAAATGGAAAATATAAGTAAGCAATCCTATGCATATTTCACCATCATGCTTTGGGGGTCAGATAGCTTATTTCTTGAGTTTCACAGGTCCATAGATGGAAAAGAACAGTTTTCCAGTTTCTTGTATCAGACACCAATACCTGACTTATATGATGAAATTTGGGACTCTTGAGCTAATGAGACTTAAGTGAAATTTGGTGCTGTAATACCTTATGACAGTGAGTGGGTTACGGTGGGGTGGATGTATTTTGTATGTGAGACATGCAAATATTTGTGGGCCGTAAGGTAGATTACGGTGAGCAGAATAATGCACCTGACTCCAAAGCAGTCTATATCCTAAACACTATGCTACCCTACATGGCAGAAGAGACTTTGCAAATGTGATTAAATTAAGGATTTTAAGGTGGGAAGATTATGTGTGGGTAGACCCAAAATAGTCAAGGGTTCTCATAATAGAGAAGCAGTGGTATCAGAGTCAGAGACCTGAAAATACTATCTTGAAGGCTCTGAAGACAGAATAAAGGCCTATGAGCCAAGGCATGTAGCCTCTAGAAAAGACAAGGAAATAGATTCTTTAACAAGGAAAAGACAAGAAAATAGATTCTTTAACAAGTGCTTCCAGAAGGAACACAGCCCTGCTGACATGTTGATTTTTGCTCGGTAAGACCCACTCCAGATTTCTGATCTCCAGAGCTATAAGATAATAAATTTATTATTTTATTTTTTGTTGTGGTAAAAAACACATAAGATCTTCTCTGAACTATTGTTTAAGTATATAGCACTATATTGTTAACGGCCAGGTCGATACTGTGCAGCATATCGCTATGACATCATTTCGTTAATTGAATCTTTAGAACCGCTGAAGAGCAGTACCCTACTTCCCCAGGATCTAGAAACCGCATTGTACATTCTGCGTTTACGATTTTGACTACTTTGGATACCTCATGTAAGTGGAATCATGTAGTATCTGTCTTTATGTGACTTATTTCACTTAGCATAATGTCCTCAAGATATATCTATGGTGTCACAGATGACAGTGTTTCTTTTCAAAGGCTAAATAATTTTCCATTGTATGACACCTGCTTAAAAACTATTCTTTGTTTGCTGTAGTTCTGTGGGACTTGCGAATCAAGTGTTGTTGGCTACCAAAGTGAGGTGATTTGAGGGACTGTGGCTTAGGTGGCATTTGCAAAGCTGGGGCACGAGCCATGCGTATGAGCTCTTTCCAGGAGATACTGGCGACTTGGGACTCCCCTTACATGTACGTTGGATCATCTGATGTCATCTCATGAGCCCCTGAGCTTTCTTCATGCTTTATTATTTTTTCTTTTAGCTCCCATAGATGATATCAAATAACCTAAGTTTAAGTTCACTGTTTTTTCTTCTGCTTGATCAAATCTATATTGAATCCATGTAGTAAATTTTTCAGGTATATTCCTCGGCTCCAAAATGTGTCTTTCTTAATAATTTTCTGTTAAAGTTTTCATTTTGCTAATACATCATTTTCCTGAGCTTGTTGAGCATCTTTATGATGGTTATTTTGAAGTTTTTTGACCTATAATTCATTTGCCTCCATTTCTTTAGGATAGGCTTCTTGATATTTATTTTTTACTTTTATTGGGTCATGTTTTGTTTTGTTTTGCTTTGTTTTGTTTCTTTGTGTTCTGTATAGTTTATCATTGATATCTGTGCATTTGAAGAAACACCCACCTCCCCCAGGCTTTATGGACTAGATTTGGCAGGGTAAGACCCTCTCCAGTTAGCTCAACTGAAAATTCTGTTCTCTTAAACCTTTTCTGTTGATGTATGTTCTCTCAGCTTATATATAGATAGATTCCTGATGAGAGAATTTGCTCTCTCTTTGGGGGGCTTGGGAGTGGGGTTAGAAGCTTTTAATCTCTTGCTCCCTCTACTGTCTGTCTGCTGTACTGCAGTTCCTCTGAAAGAGGAGCGTGCCACCCAGCTCTTTTTTGTTCTCAACAGCCCCTCAGTATCTAGAGTATGTCACACCTTATCAGCATACCAAGTCAGACGTGACAGAAACCAGTCCTTTGGGTAGCACCCCTCCCCCCAAAAAATGTTGCATGTACGCGCCACTTCTGTCCCTCCTTCTTGGAGGAGAATTCTCAAGCTGTGTGCCTTTTCCAGTTGCACAGAGCCATGCCAGGTACAGCAATCTACCTTCTGCTTTCCTTTGTTCTCAGCAACTCCCATGCAACCAAGCGATGTCAATTTAGTCACTGCTCCAAGTGAGGCAATACAAAAATCTGTCCCTTGGACAGCTTTAAATGACCAGGAGGTTGAACTCATGCTCCACTCTCTCTTTCCCTCTGAGGAAGAAGTCACAGGCCAGGCAGGACATTCTCTCTTGGCACTGAGCTTTGCCGGCTTGGGTCGGGACTGATGCAAGGAAATTGAAATTGCTCTTCTTACTTAATTCCAAGTGGCTGTTCTCAACTTTGTATTTGTCCAGGGTCCTGTAACTTCCTAACTAGATTCTGGAATTCACATATAGATATTGTGGTCCATATATCATTGTTAAATCTGTGTTTCTGTGAGGAAACAAGGGCTGCTGGGACTACTATTCTGCCATCTTGATGATGTCATTCTTAAATTTATGTTGTTTTAAGCAATTAACTTTGCGGTACTTTGTTACAGCAGCAATAGGAATTAATACTTGGAAGATATAATATATTAAATATGAAGACATATCATAAATATTTATGATTAGGAAGACAGTATAGAATCAATACAATAAATATGAAAATAGATCACTAAAACAAACACAGAATCCAAACTCAGACCATATATGGTCACCTGACATATGAGAAAAGCACTGCTGTAATGCAGCGGGGAAAAGAATGATCTTTTCAATAAATTGTACAGGATAAATTAAAGATCCATCTGGAAAAATGTCTTGACCCCTACTTCACACCATAAACAAAAATCAATTCCAGATATATTACAGATATAAACATGAATGGTAGAACAATTAATATTATAGAAGGAAACATTGAAAAGTATCTTTGTGATCTAAGAATAGGCAAATATTTCTTGATCAGACATGAAATTGTTAAGTAAAACTGAAAATTGATAGTGAGACTATATTAAAATAGAAACCTAAAGTTCATTAAATCATCAAGGGAATTAAAGGCCAACTTACCAAATGGGAGAAGATATTTTCAACATATATATCCAACAAAGGTTGGATAATCTATTAGAGCTTTTATAAATCAGTAAGAAAAAGGCAACCAACACAGTTTTTAAAATAGGTAAAATATTTGAATAGACATTTTACAAAAGATAATATATAAAAGGCCACTAAATATGTGAAAAGTTGTCCCACTTAAGAATTTTCAAAGAAATACAAATTAAAACCAGAATGTGATATTATACTTTCATAACATGGTTGAAATGCAAAAAATGAAAACTATCAAGTATAAGCATGAATATGGCAGCTCATGCAATGCTAGTTGGATATGAAATGTTACAACCACTTTAGAAAAGTATTTGGCAGTATCTATTAAGACTGAACCTGTAGGGGCTCTAGGTGGCTCAGTTGGTTGAGCATCCAACTCTTGATTTCGGCATGAGTCATGATCTCAGGGTCACGGGATCGAGCCCTGCACCCATGGTGTATACCCCCGCAAACTGCATTCATATGTTCTCCCAAAGACATGTATTTAGAATCTTCATGCCAACACTAGTCTCAGAAAATGCTTCCTTTCCTTAATCCTGAAATGGCCTGTCCTAGATAAGACCCACTCTTTCCTGTAAGACTCACGATTAATAAAAAGTAAACACCAGCAGCCAAACATGGTGAATTGAACACAGCAAAGACTTTGTTGTTCTAAGACATGGATATTTGTAGTTTGGTTATTATCACAGTCTAATCGGATAAAGATGTTATTAGTAATAATAGTAGCAATATTACTATTTGTTACTGTTATAATTATTATTGCATTGGGAGTATTTGTAATTATGAGTTGTCTAAAAGTGCAATTATTGTGTTCTGTTCAAAAGGAAGTAGTAAGAGGTGTTTTCATTACTTGAAAAAGCTCATTTGTTTACTAGGACAATCAATAATCAGAAAGCATCTACTAAAGGAAACTGTTGAGGCTTGACCTTAGTAAAATTCAAGCTTTGGTTATAATCTCTTGTTAAATTTAAAGCAGAAATCAAATCCAAATGTAATCTTAACTATTGTGATCATGCATATCTGGAGAACTCATTGAGTCCTTGAAATGTGTTTTTCTATTATAGAACTTTACATTTGAATTTTCAGGTATCACTAAAATGACTTTTATTTATGAACACAATTAGATGGGGATTAATGCTGCTTAGTAACATCTCTATCAGGAGTCTTTAGTACTTGGGGTTTAGCAAAAAGTTTTTAAAATTATATATTTAATTAGAAATAATAATCATTGTTGGATAATTTAAGTAAGTCTTACAAATTCTGTAGAACTTTCAGTATAAGCTTCAGGCAGCTCTAAAGAAAGAGCTTTTATAAATGAGCTCTTGATGAGAGTTTGATGAAAGGGGGCAGGATATGCAACCCCAAAATGTGCCACTTTGGCATGTGGCTTATTTTGAGCTGAAGTCAAGCAACACCTAGCTGACTCCAGAAAAACGTTTACTTCTCCCCTAACTACCTAAAAAAAAAAAAAAAAAAAAAAGATATGGGACCTGGCCAGAAAGAGAGTTAGTACCAGAGGTAACATGTTATCTGAAAGACCTATCTGTATGTCAGGGCAAACATCTAATTAGCAAAACACTCTCTGCTCTTTGTATAATTCTGTAAATTACCCTCCTCCCCTATGAAGCCCTAGCCCCCATCCTATTCCTTAGTCCAGGATGGCAAAGAAGTCTCACCTGCCTAACTTGCCCTTGGGTCTCATAACTTCAGGGCTCCTGTACATAGGAAGCAAATTTGTTTTTACCCTGTCAATCTGTCTTACGCCGATTTGATTATTAGACCAGTCAAAAAACTCTAGAAGGTAAGAAGGGGCAAGTTTTCTGCCTTCACAGTAACTTATAATCACACAAAACTCACTTATTTTAAAAGATTTCTAATAGGTATTATCCAAGGAGGCAAAGTCATAAATTATTAGTGTTAAACTTGCCACATTATGCATTCCAGGTATTTGCGGGGAGGGAGTGTTTGTTTGTTTGTTTGTTTGTTTTTTGCAATTTTACCTGCATTTGTCTTTTCATTTTTGGACTTCTGCCTAGCCTTTTAACATATGGAACTGTTTAAGAGGGTAGAATATTCATGGGATTAGCTTGTTAAATAGTACAATGTTATTTTTGTGTAGGCGTGTACTGGATTACCACTCATGACGTTCTTGAAATTTTGTAAACTGAAAAAAAATAAGGAATTTTATTTTTTTTGAGGAATTGGATGATGCCATTAAAACAACCAATGCTATATAATTTTCATACCAAATACCACATGTTTATATACATTAAATATCTGTATAATAAAATATATAATATTTTCTTAAATTATTTTAAGTCTGTAATTTTCCCTTTTGCTTTATTGGTCACAGTTAACGTTAATGGGGACATAAAAGGAGACTGAGGGAAACACTATGCAGAGTTATTGTTTATTTTTTCTAATTTATGCAAAATGTAAGTTGGTTGCAAAGGATTATGTGAGGGATTTCGGAGATAAGGATATATCCTAGCTTGGGGAATAAGCTAGAAGCTTCAACTTGAACTTGACACCTTTCTGCCACTCACCTCTGTTCTTCTCTCTCTCTCTCTCTCTCTTTCTTTTTTTTTTTTTTAACACATTTTCTTACAGCAGTTTTAGGTTCACAGCAAAATTAAGAGGAAGGTAAGAAACCCCCATTATCAACATCTGAAGAGTCAGAATGGTACATTTGTTACCAAGGAGGAACATACATTGACACATCATAATCACCCAGAGTCTTTAATTTGCATTAGGGTTCACTCTTGAAGTTGTATATTCTGTGGGTTTGGACAAATGGGTAATGACATGTATCTACCATTATAGTATGATACAGAGTACTCTAACTGCAGTACTAATCCTCTGTGCTCTATTTAATCCTCTCCACTCCCCTTTGTGCTAACTATTATCTTTCTATTGTCTCCATAGTTTTGTGTTTTCGAGGATGTCATATTGTTGGAATCATACAGTTTGTAGCTTTTTCAGATGGCTTTTTTTTTTTTTTTTTTTTTTTTTTTACCTAGTAGTATGCATTTAGGCTCTTTCATGTCTTTTCATGGCTTGATAGCTCATTTCTTTTCAGCACTGAATAATATTCTGTTGTTTGGATGAACCTCCTTTCATTCTCCATTCACTTTCTGAAGGACGTCTTGGTTGCCTTTAAGTTTTGGAAATCATAAATAAAGCTGCTATAATCATCCATGTGCATGTTGCTGTGTGGACGTACGTTTTCAACACCATTGGGTAAATCCCAAAATGTACAATTGCTGGATCATATGATGAGAGTATGTTCAGATGTATAAGAAACCACGAAATTGTTTTCCAAAGCGGCTGTGGCATTTGGCATTCCCACTAGCAATGGATGAGAGCACCTGTGGCTCACAAGTTCCCCAGCATTCACTAGTGTCAGTGTGCTGGGTTTTAGCCATTTAGCCATTCCTTCTTTTTTTTTTTTTTTTTTCTTTTGAGAGCCAATGCAGGGCTAGATCTCAAGACTCTGAGATCATGACCTGAGCCAAAATCAGGAGTCGGATGCTTAACCAACGGAGACACCCAGGCACCCCTGAATTTGGGCCATTCCAATAGATGTGTAATGGTATTTTGTTATTGACATGTGAAGTGGGGCATCATTTCATATGTGTATTTGCCATCCTTCTGTCGTCTTTGGAGGTGTCTCTTAAGGTCTTTGCCTCCCCCTTTTTAAAAATCATGTCATTTGTTTTCTTAATGTTGAATGTTAAGAGCTCTTTTATAGTTGGAATAACAGTCCTTTATCAGATCTGTCTTTTACAAATATTTCTTCCCTGTCTGTGGCTTGTCTTATTCTTTGACATTAGTTTTTGCAGGGAAGTTTTTAATTTTAATGAAGTCCAGCTTGTCAATTATTTATTTCATGTATCATGTCTTTGATGTTTTATATGAAGAGGCATCACCACACCCATGGCCATCTAGAATTTCTGCTATGTTGTCTTCCAGGAGTTTTACATTTTCATTTAAGCCTCATCCATTTTTGAGTTTATTTTTCTGAAGGACGTAAGGTCTGTGTTTAGTTTTTTTTTTTCATTTTTTTGTTTTTTTGCATGTGAATATCAGTTGTTCCAGAACCATTTGTTGGAAAAACTAGTTTTGCTTCACTATGTTCTCTTAGCTGCTTTGTCAAGGATCAGTTGATTGTACTTTTGAGGGTCTGTTTCTGGGCTCTCTATTCTGTTTTATTGATCTGTTTGTCTATTCTTTTTCTAATACCACCATCTTGGTTACTTGAGCTTCAGAGCGTGTCTTGAAGTTAGGTGGCATTGGTCCTCTAGCTTTGTTCTTTTCCTTCAATATCGTGTTGCGTATTTGTCTCCCCATATAAACTTTAGCATCAATTTGTTGATATCTACAAAGAGCTTGTAGGGATTTTCATTATATTACTTTCTAACTAAATGAGAACTCCATGGTGCTGTCCACTGAACATGCTGTTTTCAACTCCTCTCAGATTTGGGTTAATAAGAGGGACATTGCCTTAACTGAAAACTGCTGGTGGTCCACATTTGGTACTTCTCTTTTCTGAAACGAAAGTAATAGAGACTATGAGCATGTACTCCCTGATATCACCAACAGTAAGGAGTATGTATCATGATGAAAATAGCAGCAACATGTGGGATTTCTTTAAATTAACCATTTTTCAGAAAAAGAAAGGCAGCTGGTTTACATATTTGGCACCTTCATTAATAGATATTAAATTGTTTTGTTTTATTTATTAGGTTTAAAAAATTAAAATGACATTTCCAACAAGTACAGTATAAATAATTAAACCTAATTAAGAGCAATTTCAAGGGTTAGTATATCTGGCTTTTCAAAAGTTTAATAGAGTACCAGAGCAGTCTCACAATTTCTTATGAGACAAACGATGGCATTTTGGGATATTAATAACCATTGTCTACTTTCTGTAACTAACACTATGTAAAAATGACACCTAGAAAGCATTTTCTGAACTCCACAGAGAAGCATATGCTACATGTTGGACAGTATCTATCTGCCCATCTGTCTCTGCAAAATGGCATCTTTAGAGGCTTTGGCTTGCTCTAGAAGGCCCACTGTTCAGCTGCTGAATGTTCAACTGAGAACGTTTGTAGGGATGTTGACCTAAAATCCATTTATCAGAACAACTCCCTGAAGAATTATTTTCATGCATTTAGTTGTTACAATTTTTTTAATTGTAGAAAATAAAGAAAATAATATAACAAACACCTAGTTATCTCCCATCTAGAATGAACAAAGGCTAACATTTATGGTTTTGCTACAGAAGCACTAGTTGTTTTTTATTATTTTAAAGAATCATATAAAACTAAAGACCTTTTAAAAATCCACTCCCTTTTTCTTTCTTATTTCATCTTCTTCTTCATAGAGAAGTCTATTATGAATTCACTGTGTATTCTTCTTACCCATATTTTTATTTCACTGCGTATCTATTATCCATGAATAATATCTAACGTTGATGTGTTTTTAAACGTTATTGCAAATGCTATCATACTGAATTATCTAGGACAGATCCATGGACAATTCTCTTGTTTAATTGAGTGAATCTTTGTAACATGTATGGGAGATCTATAAATGTTCTTGAGAATTTTCTATCAGCAGAAACACTGCATGTTAGACTGGAAGAGAAAGAAAAGACAAAAAATAAATTAAAAAGTATTGGATTCTCCAGATTCTCATGGCAAGAAACAGGTTGGCATAACTACTCAGCTGCAAAGACCAACTACCATTTCTGAAAAAAGGATGATTCAGAAAACAGAACCTTGACCCAGAGGACAGAGATGCAAGGACAGAAAGGATTCTTCCTAGGCCTTAAACCTAATAGAATTTGTGTGACTGAATTTCAAAATTGCATGAGATTAGTGTCCATTTTCCTTCCATTTTCCTCAATTTTAAAGTGATATATTATTCTGTTCTTGTTCCACCGTTGGATATTGGCGGCATATAACATGCTTCTCTAGTTTAGCAAGTTCACAAGTGGAGAGAAATTGTGCTGGAGGATGGATTATACTGAGATTCACCCATACCTAGGTTAGATGATTTAGGTGATTGGGATGCCTGGGTGGCTCTGTAGGCTGAGTGTCAGACTCTTGATTTCGGCTCAGGTCATGATCTTGGGATTGTGAGATTGAGTTCCACGCCGGGCTCTGCAAATGGAGCCTGCTTGGGATTCTCTTTCTGTCTCCCTCTGCCCCTCACACCCATGTGCATGCTCTCTAAATTAATTAATTAATTAATTAATTAAGTTAGATGATGAGAATTTGGACTTCTGAGATGATGAAACTTCATTGAGATTATTGGACTTTTCGATGATGCCGAAATGGATTGGAGTTGTTGGAATGGGGATAATTACATTTTGGATGTATGTGAGCCTTTAGTTTCAGTGCTTGGATTATATTGTAGGCAGGATAATGGCTTCCCGTATGTCCAGGCTCTATTCCATGGAACCTGTGAATACACAGACATACAGAATTAAAGGGATTTTGCAGTTCTCATTAAGGTTAAGGACTTTGAGATAAGGAGATTATTCGTGATTATTCGGGTGGGTTATAATATAATAACATGAATTATTAAAGTTAAAGAGCATTTTCTGGCTTTGGTCAGAAAGATTGGATGACAGAAGGCAAAAGACTGAATCTTAAGATAGTTCTACAACTACATGGAAGTGAGTTTTGCCAATGCCTAAATACTTAAAAGATTCTCCCCTGGAGTCTACAGAAAGGAAAACAACCCTAACACCATATTGATCTTAGCCTGATGAAACCTATGTCAGATTCCTGACCTAAAGAGGTATAAGATAATGATTTTATCTTGTTTAAGCCACTATGTTTATGGTAATCTTTTATGGCAGCATGTAAAACCAAAAAAAAGTATGGCTAACTCAAAAGTATATTGAGTCTCCTGAGTAATAGTATATTGATCCTATCTAGGTCTACATTCCCAGGTAGAGTTTATTCATTTCAATTGCAGTATTATATTTTAACATACAAATAAGTCACACTTTACCCATTCCTGTCCAGATAGATACTTATATTATTTCCAGTTTCTCTCTGTAACAGACAATGCAGGAATAAACAAAAAATATACTTCTTTATGTCTTAGTGTGTAAGTTTCTAGACTACATCTAGAGATATAAAGGTCTTGGGTCATTAATTATGCATATTTGAAACATTATTTGATATTTCCAATGCATTCTAGAGTAGTTAAGGATTTTAACTTATGGTGACTACTGATATATTTGGTAACCTCCCCCACACCATTCTTTTCCAACTTTCTGTTGAATTGATCCGGTTTTCATTTCCCCCATTCCTCTCATCCAACTTTAGAAACTTTGCATTTCATTTTCAGTCGTTTAGAGTTACCCATACATTTCAACATACATGAATAGTTTAATAAAAATCTCCTATTTTCCCCAAACTTCTTTTAGAATAATACAAGAATATTAGCTCACTTTAAATCTGCTTTTCCTCATTCTATTTCCCGGTAATTAATTTTAGTTTCATATTGTTTTTAAGCACTCCATTGGTCAGTATTATAAATTTTTCAGTTAAATTTTATTTAAATATACTAGCATTTTCCAATTTATTAAAACCTAATTCTTACTGAAATCTTTTTTTTTTTTTTTTACTTCAATTACCTTCTTCCTATAGAATATCCTTTGATAATTTTCTAAGGGTTGGTCTGTGAATAGTTCATTTGAAATGGATGTTTCTTTAACCTCCGGACTTTGAAGTTATTATCTACCATTTCTGACATTTCCTTTTTTTTTTTTTTTAATTTTATTTATTAATTTAAAGAGAGAGAGCACAGAGAAGGATAGAAGGGGAGGGAGAGGGACAAGCAGACTATACGCTGAGTATAGAGCCTAGTGTGGGCTCTATACTGAGCCCTGAGATAATGACCTGAGCCAAAACCAAGTCAAATGCTCAACAGACTGAGCTATCCCGGTGCTCCCCCACCCTTTTTAAAAAAGATTTTATTTATTCATTTAGAGAGAGAGAGAGACATTTATTTTTCCTAATGTGAAGTCTGCTATAAACCTAATTACTGTTTTTTTTATAAGAAATCTTTCTTTTTGTAGATTTTTAAAGTTTCTGATGTTTTGCAAACTTGCTGCTATGTACTAAAGAGTGGAATATTTTGATCTTTTTAATTTTTTTAGGACTTGATGGGCTTATTCAACCTAAGAATTCATGTATTCCTCTAACTCTGAAGAGAAAATAACTACCATTATCACTTAAGACTCAGCCTCTTTATCATCGTCTCCACTTTCTCCTCCTGAAATGTCTATTAACATGCAGGATCTTCCCATTATATACATCATGTTCAATTTACCTTTTATATTTTGCAGCTCTTTATTTTTTCTTGTTGCCTTCCAGGTGATTTCCTCAGATCTATATTTAAATTCTTCAATCTTTTTCTCCATTGTATTCATTTTTTAAATGCAATTCTATTATTCTAAATGTAATTCTATTTGTTCCTAGAGGGATTTTTGTGTGTGTGAGGTTTTTATTTTTATTTTTTTATTTTTGATACTTTGTTAAATTTTTTTGTTTCATTTTTACACCAATCTTATTTTTAGTAAGTGACATCTGTCACCTAGTATCAGGAGTCTTAAACACTTCTGCCCACTGATCTTGGTCTCAGAGTCGCCAAGGAGAAGACATCAGTCAAGTGCTGGATGGAACAATGCTTTGCTCACATAGAAAAGGCAGAGCAAGATTTGTTTCAATAGTGTGTGCCAGTGGGTCCCGGGGCCTACAGATCACTCCTGGCAGCCAAAGCAGGGCAACTGGCCTACATGCACTCCTTTTGTGCTAAATCAGAAGAACCCCACCTCCCCTCTGCAGGGGACAAATATAGTAGTGGGATTAACAGGTGCCATATGCCACACATGCTTAAGCAGGACAAAAGAGTACACACTGAGTCTGAAACTGGGAAAGAGATTCCCACACAAGGCAGTAAGTCCAGTACTAGCTGTAAGAACTCTTTATCTCTTGGTAAGGAAATGTTCCAGGCCCAAGGCCCATTCTTATGGGGCTGAGTTGGGGTTAAAAAACTGCACATAATTCTACCTTTCTCAATATCTCATATTTTCTATTCTTTTTCTCTCTGATATTCTTAAGCACACTTTTCCCAAAGCTTTTTAGTAAGCCTGGTTTATTTCCTCTTATGGTTTATAAAATATCATATAAGTTTATTTACTATGGCATTTGTTTTCCATAGAGTTCTGAGTTGTAGAATTATCTCCATGAAATGTACTTGTAGGTGACCCTATCCAGGGCCCTGTGTTTTCTACTGGTTCCAAACTGGCTTTTAATTTAACTTCAGGTTTCTGCATCATGCTTGTAGAGTAATGTCTATTTCTCACGTATGAATAAAAATGGATTGAAGTTTTGTAATTTTTCTCATCAGGCCATAGGTGGATAGGAAATGTTCTCACTGCTTCCAAAGGCTTGTATCTAGAGCATGTATCCTGAACGCATTCTAGAAATGAATGTTAGAGCTTCAGACTCATCATGAAAGTTTATATTTCATTCATATATTACTGACTCTTTCAGATGCCTCCCCTACTTTTGTAATTTTGAATTTTCTTTTTATTTCTGGAATTTTGTATTTCTCTTCCTTTGATATGTTAACCTATGGATTTAATCTATTATTCGTATATATTGGGCTTGAAGTCAAGCCTTTCTAAGTCAGATTGGCCCATCATATTCTTTACCTTTAGTATATGTACCAGTGGTAAAATATAGGAAGCCATCAGTTGTGGGGTTGGTTTTCTGTATTTTCTTGCTTTTCTCTTATAGAGAATGCTAAAGGAGAAAATTTTTTTTTTTAATATCCTGCTATTTATTTATCCCTTTCAAATTGTTTATATAGAAGAGAAGCTGGGGGTGCCTGGTCTGCTCAGTCAGTTAAGCATCTGCCTTTGGCTTAGGTCATGATCTCAGGGTCCTAGGATCGAGCCCCATGTCGGACTCTGTGTTCAGCGGGGAGCCTGCTTCTCCCTCTCCCTCTGCCCTTCCCCCTGCTTGTGCTCTCTTGCTCTCTCTCAAATAAAGAAATAAAATCTTAAAAAAAAATGGAAAAAAAAAAAAAAGAGACGCTGATTCTGGCATTTCAACACCCTGACTTGCTGGTGCTTACCTAGATAGCTGTGCCACATGGCAGCAAGACGGAAACGTTGGTACCATTGCTGGTATTCATTAACGGTGTTGGGGTGTTTTGGTCTGGAATGTGTTCAACTATTCCCACATAGAACATCTCATGTGCATGATCATGGGGAAGAAATGACTAGTTTCAGGAACAAATATGAGATGACTGTAAGGTTTATGGAGGAGAAAGAGAGTGGAACAAAGAATAATTTTACAAAGCAATGCAGTAGGCTATTCCAGGGTTAAAATAAATACAAAACAGCATTTCTATGATGTTTGCGTAGTGTGCGTATTGCACAAATGGTTGCACTTCCAACCATTTCTTCCCAGCTAGTTTGTAGATTTTTTAGGGAGTGACCTACATGTACCATTGAGCTGTTCTCCTTGATCGCCACATGGTTTCTAGCATTTCCGTATGCTCCTTTTGGGGCTTGCTGTGATGCTGTCTCCTCATGCTGCTGGTGCTGAAATTACCAGTGCCAGCAAGGCCCACTAACGGCACAAGAGTAAGCAGGTGCAGAATGTCCCCTTCTGCTCTTCCTCTTTCCAGATGTAGGTGAGTCCAACTTCCAGCGAAGCCTGAATATATATATTTATTTATATATAGAATATATATATATGTGTGTGTGTGTGTGTGTGTGTGTGTGTGTGTGTGTAATCTTCTGGCAACAACAGGATTATTGACCTAACATTTGCTATAAACTTGACCTGTGCCAAGCATATGTGTGTAATTATATTATCACATCCAAACAGAGCTGATGTAGGTAGGCACTTTTTCTGTCTGTTTTTGCATTTGAGGAAAGGTAAGTATTGAAATTTTAAAAAGCCTTCCCAAGGTCTCAAGGCCAGTTAGAAGTAAATCCTAGACAGACAATCAAATATACCTGAAAGCAGACCTCAAGCTCTTAAATAACACACATAAAACATATTCTTGAAAACTTATTTGTAGCTGCCCCTGTGCTAATGTTTTATATGCTCTATTGCATTTTTCCTTGAAAGTAAACCAAAAAAATAATAATAATAACTATTATTATATTTTTAAAGAATTTTTTTATTCATTTGAGATGGAGAGAGCAAGAGCTAGTGGGTGGGAGAGGCAGAGGGAGAGGGAGAGGCAGACTCCCTGCTGAGAAGGGAGCCCAATATGACATGGGGCTTCATCCCAGCACCCTGGGATCATGACCTGAGCTGAAGGCAGGTGCTTAACTGACTGAGCCACCCAGGCGCCCCTAGACTATTATTGTTTTAATCCCAATTTAGAAGTTGACTAAGCTTCAGAGACACCAAGTAACTTACCCATGGTCACACACAGTAAGCAGCAAAAGGCAGTTTAAATCAAAATCTGTCTGGTGCTCACAGTCTTAGCTATGATTTTGTTACACATCCTCAAAATAATAGCGCATTAAATTCTCGGTGACTTGCTAAATTTTAAATAAATTCTTGGCACTATCATTTGTGTTCTAGTTTAGGCTCTTCTTCTAAGACTGAAGCTGAGAGAAAAACATTGGTGCTGTATTTAAAACCGATCTTTCTTATCTCTGCTTATCCTGAACCCTTAAACTAAAATGTTATTCTTGATAAATTTTCCAAAGAATAAGTTTTGAAATTAATGTGAAGTAAATCACCACTGCACGTAGCATCAAAATCCAGAGATGCCTACAGTTGGGGTTCAACTTGGACCCTTAGGGAAAAATAAAGTCTTTCTTCTGAGTGTAATACTTGAGCATAAAAACAGAAGTTGGATGTGTGCATTAAGAGATCTCTTGGGCACCTGGGTGGCTTAGTCCGTTAAGTATCTGCCTTCAGCTCAGTCATGATCCCAAGGGTCCTGGGATCGAGTTCCGCATTGGGCTCCCTGCTCAGTGGGGGGCCTGCTTCTCCCTCCCTCTGCTCCCCCTGCTTGTGCTCTCTCCCTCTCTCTCTCCCTTTCTCTGTCAAATAAATAAATAAATAAAATACTTAAAAAAAAAAAGATCTCTTAACTTCACAGCAAAAACATCAAAGGTATTTCATATGCTTTCTTTCTGAAGTGATAGAACTTAATGTCTATTCTAATGTCACTTTATATAACAGCTCAAACTGTTAATATCTTCTGTGCATTTTTATTTTAGGTGGCTTAATCTGTTTCTAAAAAAGGAAATTGGGAGAACCTAATTTCTATGATTTGATATAGGCATAGAAAACTAGGAAATGATTAATCGATCATTTGAAGAAACATTGATTTGAAATGGATTTTGTTATCGGTGCTATTTTTTGCCTTTATCAATGTATATGTTGTCCAAAAGATGCACAAAGAAGTTTACTAAGCCACAAGTATTCTGAGTAATACTTAGTCTAAAGTATTATTCCTCAAATTTAATTAAAAACAAATAACAGTTCAAGACATTTCCCTCCCCCCCACCCCCAACCACTACTCTACAATATAGCACTAAAAAATCCCTGGAGGAAGTTATAAATGTTTCCAACAAACAAAATGAAGAGAAACATTAGTCAGTTTCAAGCCTCATTTACTCAGTGATGGGAGGTAACAATGTCATAAATCACTGACTACCTTTTAAGTCATATGATCTTTTGTGCCATGGGCCTTTCGATAATCTTTTCCATTAACCAACATGAAAATATTTGGAAAATAAATATTTTTAAGAGCTCAAGACAATGGAATGTGAACAATATATGAGAGTAATGATGAGTTCTCAGAAATAATCCAAGGCAGTTGAAGGCAGCAGTTCATAAAAGTCATTATTAATGATATTTGGCAAAATCATCTTTATAAAGAAAATCTAGGTGAGAGAAATGCATATTTAATAACAAATGAAAATACAGACTGCAGTACCTTAAGAGATAATTTCAGTATTTCCAAGATGAAATACACCTTCATTTTGACAAAACAATGTTCCACTATGCCTTAGCTAATTAACTACATATGCTTCACATCGTATCTTAAGGATCTGTTTTAATATTTAGGATGGAAACAAGACATTTTAATGGAGGTTTAAGATTATGAACAATAGTTTATACTTCAAACCTAAACCATGTAATGTGAGAACATATTTTGAATAGTACAAGCCTATTTAAATGCCAGATTTGCAATTGTAAATCATATGCAATTTATTTCAAACTTAGATTCATTCCTCAATTTAAAATGTTACTTCCTTTTATTAATGGGAAACAATATTTAAAAGCCAAAGGCATTGCTCAAAGAAAATGGCATGTCTAGAAAAATCGTAAATAACTCTAAGCACCTTACATGTAAATCTACCAGAAATGCGAAATAATTACATTCAAGTACTGTTTAATGAACATTATACTTTTGAACAGTCTATTGACACTTTTGAAAACTTTGAAACAAATATATGAAAATTCTGTATCATTTTGTGCCTCAGTATCAATTGGAAATTAAAATAATGCTTGCATTTTAAAATGGAATTATTAAAATATATCAGCACATTCACATACTTTTTGGCTTAAACATAATATATACAAATATCTCATTTGTATGCAATTCTTGGCTACATTTTTTTTACCCTACACTTTAATAGTAAAGACTCTCATTTTCTTATTAGTTTTGTTGCCCAGAATATATCTTCCAGTGTGGGGTTTACAAGTGCAGAAAAGGATGAAAATTTGGCTCCTTTGAAGATGTTACAGAAGTAATATCTTTCATAGCAAAAGGAGGTTTTAGACTTTCTAAATGTCTTTGGCAGAGTCTACTGCAATGGGTTTCATACTTTGGTAGCATTGAATTCAGAGAACAAATGACTGTGCTTTTGTAGGAAATGTTCACTTGTCCTTTTCTTCTGCCTTCTGAGGATGGAATGAAAAAAAAAAAAAAGAAATGCTATAGAAACTAACCTCTCTGGTCTTTGTTAAATGTGGATACACACTTTTTCCCCCTTCTGTATAAGCAATTTACTCAATTCAAATTCTAAAAATATGGATTGCTTTAAAAGTGCTTCAATTCTTATTTTTTAAATTCTCAGAAAGCTTTACAAGTTCCTTTTTAAAGATAGTCACATAAGAGTCTCTAATATAGCAAGCCATTTATAATTTCCCTGATGCAATAAGAAAATATAAATTGGTGGATAAATGACCATTTTACAAAGACAAATATTTTTATATTGACATCATCTTCTTATTATACTTGTCAAGCATAATATTGCTAGCAGAATAAGTGTTTAGTGACAATTAGCATCAAGGACCAAATTCAAGTTTGAATTTGAAAAATAAAAAGTAGCTGCTTTATAGCATGCACTCAAAGGAGCAGTGCGTGCTCCAGAAACTGAAAGGAAGAAGATTTTTAAAAAATCAAATGAAAATAATTGCTTTTTCTACCTGCCTGCTCATAGTAGATAAGTTATAAGCGGGGTGAGCACATCATTTAAACAAACAAACAAAAAAAAAAAAGGTTGTTTATTTTAGAGAGAGAGAGAGAACAAGAGAGGGAGGGGCAGAGGGAGAGGGAAAGAGAATCTCAAGCAGACTCCGCCTGAGCATGGAGCCCAACATGGGGCTCAATCTCATAACCCAGAGATCAGGACCTGAGCTGAAACCAAGAGTCAGACCAACTGTGCCACACAGGTGCCCCTTGGGCATGTCCTTTTTATGCATTCATCATCATTAGCACCATCAGTGTTGTCATCACCATCCAAAACAAACCCAATTCCTTTTAGAGAGGTTATTTAGTTATATATAAGAGAACCGTTCCATTGCCTGTGGAAGTACATAATTTGGGGTTCAGATTCCTGCTCTGCCTTTTGAACTATTTGAGTACATTGGACAATCTGCTTCATTTCTCATTTCACATTGAATAAGATGGTCAAGACACTGCCTCATAGATGATGAACAATTAACAAATAATATCATTATTACTTTGACTATTATTAATGGTACTAGACTACAATATTATAATTATCTCCTTTTTATAGAAAGACTTTAAATTTTTTTCTTAGGTGATAAATCTAGAAAGAAATGTCAGAAATCTAAACATAGGCAGTCAGTTGAATCCAGAGCCTAAGCTACCTAAATGTACTACTTAAATGTAAAAATAATGGTATTTTTTTAAATTATTTTTTTAAGTAATCTCTACCCCCAACATGGGGATTGAATGTACAACCCCAAGATCAAGAATAATAAGCTGTACTGAGGCAGGTGCCCTAAAATAATGCTTATTTATCTCTAATTGGATAGTAAGCTCACGCAAGACCAGATTTATGTTTGAAAAATGATATACTGTCAAATAAATATGTATTGGATAAAAACTTCTTATAAAACATATGGTATGCTCAAGTGTAGTGCAAACATACAAGTATATCTGGTTAAAATGAAGAAGCAGATTTGGTTAAAACAAAATGAAATTAATTAAATTTACAAACAAATCTGATAAAAATATATTTTGAGAAAAAATGCTCTTGGCTCCAATATTAGTTTTTTTTTTCCCTAATAGCATTTAGATATGAACACATCTAACCACCAGTGAAAAACAGAGGGAGATGAACCACCTATCATCATCTGTGGTAGGAGAAACCAGTATAGCAATAGTTCCCATCAGATGATGAATAATAAACATTTCAGCCTGAGTTTTAGAGAAAACTAAATAAAGGAATAAGATTCAGGGGCATTCATTCTCAGAAAGAGTTGCAATCTAGTCCTGTGGAAGATTAAAACAAAATCCAGTTTAGAGGCAAACCTCCTGGTTAAGATTCTTCTAAAAAAAGAACAAAAGCATAACTGAGATTAAGTTAGTAATAGACAACAGATAAAATATGAAAATGTCCATGGCAAATTCTGGGAAAGGACTTGTCCACATGAATTGAGAATATAACATTAAGGCACAACAGGCTGATTTTATTGGTCCATTCATACATACCTAAGGTGTGATCTAAGGCAGAGGGCCACAGGCTCTTATCTAGAGTATTTTTAAATTGAATAATTTCACAGGACCTCCCCCCCCACTATGATTAGCTACATATATTGTGACCCAAAATGTAACTTAAAAAATGAAAATAAATTTAAATTTAAGTAGCTCTCCAATTGACAGTAGTAAAATTTCTCTAGGTGTACAAATTAATCCCTATGGAGTAAATCCATTATGATTAAGAAAGTAGCTGCACTGAGGATTAGAAGAGCATCTTGCTAAAATAGTGAAGAAATTTTGGTCTAACACATTTGCATTAAATGTCAATTTTATGGAAAATTCTTATTAAGGATCTAATTGCCTTAAAATTTAAAACGTTTAATTTTAAAGATATATAGAATATTTTAGTAAAGTTAAAAAAATAGTGAAGATAATAAACACGGCTTTATAGAATAGGAAAAATGGTAGTTACAAGTCTTAAGCATCCACATAAAATAAAGGATATAATAAAACCCTTTATGATTACTCTTTATACCATTGGAAAATATCTATCTAAACACGTTCCAAAAGTATGGGTAAATGTAGGGTAATGAGCATCTTTGTTGGATTGCACACTGGATGAAGTCAAGACAGTTTTGACTTAAATGATATTCTGCCCTGAAGACTTTGATTAAATTATGTGCTTCCCTACCTAATGTTCTAGATATTTCTTAGAAGTTCCTAGAGTAGTCTGGCCAGTCAGGATTTGACTTTTTTGTTACAGAGCATTGGTGAGTCTTCCTGACCAGCTGCATCTGATGATCACTGTACATAAGTTCAGATAGAATACAGATACAGATAGATAATTGAGTCAAATCCTAAAATAAAGTTTATTAACGGAATAAGAGCAAGACATACATGGGGGAGTGGGGTGGAGGAATGGGAGGAAAGATTGAGGAGGAGAGAAAGACCAAAAAGACTCCCAAAACAAAACAAAACAAAACAAAAAACCCCGAGGGGCTGGCTGCTGAGAAGAGGAAGGAGGGACTGTGTACAAATGGCTACATGAAGCCACTGCATTGCTTGCAGTCCATCTCCCATTTTTTGTCTGTGTGCTGGCGTTCACGAACACATAGCTTTAGTCAGAGTATGGAGTGCTTTATCTATAAATACGGTGTCGTTTGAGAACATTCCGATTCCAGTGCCTTTCTTAGAAGAAATACTCACCAAAGATTTCAGCCAAATTCCCTTTAGTCAATCATTTTGAAATATCCTCAACATACAATAAAGGAAAAATTAGAGTTTTACATGACCTGTTAACCCCTTGTTTCCTTCTGACTACTATGACAGTATACCAAGGCAAAAATTATTGCATATTTTACTGTATATTGCATCTCCCTCAAGACCAACATGTTCTGTATCATCTGACTCTCAAAGTTCTGTACCTAATAGTTTTATGGGAAGTTTCCCCCCCATTCTAAAATACAAATTCCTTTATTTCTATTATACAAATTTGCTTCTTTTTCATTATCCAAGTTTGTGATTTAATTACAAAGATTCATTAGTCTGCAGTCTCTGTATACTGAGACTATATATTTGGCTTTCCTCTCTAGGCAATGAAGAGCCATTGAGAGCTTTGGAGGCCTCAAGTGATATGATTAAGTATGTGTTTTGGTATGATTCGTTTGGGCTATTTACATAGAATAGATTCATTGAAGTGTGTTCAAAATATGACAGAGACATCTAAAAGACGTATTTGATGAGAGCAACAAACGTTACGTATGTTAATTGTTGTTCCTTCTGCTTTAAACACTCATTCTCCAGATCTTCACAAGACTGGCTCCTTAATTACATTCCAGTGTCCGAATAGAACGCTCCTCAGAGAGACTGTTACTGACTACCTGTCTCTTTCTCTTTCTGGGACACTCCCTCACTCACTCTCTTGCTTACCTTTATTCTTCTTAACACTGCTGCTTCGGCAGGTGTCTAACTTGCTTAATTTGTCTTTCATATTAGATTCCAACTCTAAGAGGACAGTGACTTTATCTTGTTTACCACAGTAACTCTAGCCTGGAAGAGTTTCTGACACATGGGAAACAATACATTTTTATTAAAATGAGTAAATGAAGATCAGATCTTCAAAATCTGAATGCTGATCAAAAACAGATCAAAATGATAGTGTCATTAACAGAAAACAGGACACTAAGAATCTCTCTTATACTAGAAAGTACAAAAAAATATATAATTTCTACCTGTCCTTACTCAGCCTAAAACATTTTAGGAGATTTACATAAATATATTCAAATGTGTTTGAAGATAATCTCAAAATTTAGAATACCTAGCTCCCAAACGTATCCTTACTTGATCCCAACTTATTTTCATCTTGGTTCACCAGCTTTGAATTTGTTAATTCCTTGGCTCCAAATTTAACCTGCCACCCTCCTCCTGGTTTGGTTTGCATCCTGACTTTTATTTGTCATTTAGGTCAAAGAGAGCATGAAAGTTCCTTGCTCCAAGTTTTGTTTCCCGGAAATCCAAACTTCTTTCTAACCTCTAGATAACCCTCTAAGAGGAGGGGTAATTTGGATTGAAAAATGAACTATTAACCTTCAGATTCAAGGAAGTGCATGGTGGTGGTGGTGTCATTCCCTCCCACTCCCCCAACGGAAATCCCAATGTTCATTCTTCTTTCAAAAAGTATTTAATTAGTACTTACCATCAGTAGAATCTGACCAACTTAGATTTCAGATGAAAATGCACCTTTCAAATTCAAATCAGATAAAAATTAGTACCACCCATTTTGATTTAAATGGTGGGTTCAGTCTAAGTAAGGAAGAAAAGTCTGTATCAGAAACCAGAAAGTTGTATTTCACGAAGCTCCCATGTGTTGAAGTGTTCATGTGTATACATTATGCCAATATAAATTTTATCAATACATTCAAAATATGTGCTTTGCACAGTTTTTTAGTGTCACTGCAGAAAAATTAAGAGCACTCTTTATTTTCTAATGTAGCTTTGAAGCAAATCCTTAGCTACATATTAATGATCAAAATTATATGCTTGCCCTAATAACTTTGTTTCATTCATAGTCTTAAATCAAAAGGTGGCTCTTCGTGCTTAAAGAAAATAAATGCAAGCTATTAGTTTCATAAAATGCATCTATTTTGACATAACAATAAAATAATTGTTAGCTAATATGTCAGTTTCCATGATACATGTTTGGATTAGAAACAGTAAGACCAAAATAATTACCTAGGTAAGGCATGTTGATTAACATGATGAAAGCATAATGCAACTTCTTTTCTATTGCTCAAAGTTGTATTTACTATAGATTTGAGATTCCAGTGCTGTAAACAACCCATGATATCTGGAAAACTTATTAAACATACAGGAAATTTGATCTAAGGAAAGCATCGTCATCTCTTTCATATACTGCAAATCCCAAAATAAGAGATGAGAAAGGGTTTAAGCAATAAGCCCAGATTTTGAAGCATTAATTATTATTATTATTATTATTATTATTATTATTATTATTATTTGCTATTTAAAAATACCTATGTATAAAAAAGGCAAGAAAGCTTTTAGCCTTAATAGCCTTTGCCTCTCATGAACAACTGAACCTCAAGGGAGCATTCCATTATTGGGCAGTATCTTCTTTTGAGATCTACCAAATACTTTAAGAGTGCAAAAGCTGATGTGTTCCTGACAAAAATCTTTTGGTAAAAAATGGACTTTGGCACCTGTGCTAATAGTTATGGGCTTTTAAAAACTTTTCTTCTTGAATCAAATAATTTTTTAGTTGGGTACTTTTATATTCTGAGTATAGCTAAATGTGGTCCTGCCTCTCATTTAATGTAATTATATAACCATCATATAGTTATCTTAAGATAACTAAGATAACATAGTATAATTATCTTAATATAATTATAGTATAGTTATCTTACTGATACCTAGCTTATTATGGTTTATTAGAGGAGTCAATTAGTTGTAGTCACTAGCTGATTTATATGGTGGAGCTTAGAACAGAATCAGAACAATTATTTTCTGTAAAAAGAAAAGTAACTAACTGCCACATTATACTGAAATTGCTTATTTGATGTCTTTCTTCCTAGGCTATAAGATTCCTGATAATGGCGTTATTTACTTTTTTTCAGCTTTATCTCCAGTGCGTAGCACTGAGCATGGCATATAATAGTTGCATGTTAAATGTGATTTAAACAAGCTTAGCAACCACACATCAGAGGAAAATTGTTTGGAAGTAGTAGAAAAGTTTAATATGAAGAAGTAAATCCTAAGGGTGTTCATGATTTCCTTTAAATGTTGCAAGTCCATTTATCACAATTGATATTGTCTCTATCATTCACCCTGTGGAACTGATATATATTTCTATTGTACGGATAAGGAAACTGAGGTTTAAACAGAGGATGGAATTTTCCCATTTCTATAAAGCTAGCAAGCAGGTGCTGATGGGCCTGGAATACATACTGAGGTCTAGCTTCAAAGCGCAAACTCTTTACTGCTGTGCTGCTTCTGCTGCTACGTAGTTGAGTAACTAATCCAGAGTTGCCCTGGGTTCAGTGTATCGAATAGGAAACCACCTAGTACCTCTGTCTCTATGAGCACAAAATCACCTTTTTGTCTACCAGATTTCTAGGCAAGTTTCTTTCTTTGTTTATGATCTATTTTTTACAGCTAGAATATAAGCTCTTCTAGAGTGACAACTGGTCACTTTAGCCATCATATGTCATACTTAGAAGTGGAATAAAAGTATTTGCCTTAGTCCATTCAGGCTTCTGTAACACCGTACCACACACTGGGTGGCTTATAAAACAACAAATTTTATGTCTCATAATTCTGGTGGCTGGGAAGTCCAAGAGGAAGGCACTGGCATGGTTGTGTTCTGGTGAACGCCCTCTTCCCTGTCGCAGACTACCAACGTGTGTGTCCGCATGTGGAGGCAACGCTAGGGAGCGCTGCGGGGTCTGTCTTCTCAGAGCAGTACTCCCAATCATCAGAGTTCTGCCCTCATGACCTGATCACTTCCCAAAGGCCCACCTCCTAACGCCATCACCTCGGGGGTTTCTTTGAATTTTGGAGAGACACAACATTCAAACCATGGCAATACTGCCCTGGAATTATACTCATAAGAGGTTAATCAATCTGTACTGAATTAATGAATTTGTGGCAATACAAGAAATGAATGTCAGTAATAACCAAGTTCGTTTTTGAATTGTAACCGAAATATTATTACAATAATGCTTCTCAGCACTAAGTGTCTAAGACAAAGGGTGATATTACAATATAGTTAAAACAGAGAACCACTACCAAAAAAAAATTACACTCTTTACATCTTTAATATTTAAAAGGCCAATCAAATGCTAGTGGCTTCGTTAGCAGGCAGTTATCTGTTGTATAATGGAGTCAAGAAGTTGAAGAACCTAGGTTCAAAATAGAGCTCTAACATGTATTAATTGTGTGCTTTTCAATAAATCACTTAATCCCATCTGCAAATGGCAATAATAATAGTATCTGACTTTTAGATCTGTTATGAGACTAATATGTTGTTAGAAAATGAAGCCCTTAACTCAGTGCTTAGCATATAATGATCATTTAAAAGAATTATTATTAGTGTTTGAAACTCTAGCTTTCAATTATATCCAATTACTTTATAAAACCCTGTTTGAGAAACAAAAGATAATTTATATACTCAGTCACTTGCTTTTAACCTTTTTTTATGGCTGAAAGAAGTTTTTTCTTGTTATTTCTAAGAGTGATTTGCATATTTTTGGCTAATTCCTCCGTATTGGGCACTGCTAAATTACTAAATGTAAACTGTTCCATTTATAACTTTAATTTTAGTAGTACTAATAGATATGAATAATTGCATAAAACTGCTAATCCAAGTAATAGAAAGCCACATTATTGCAGCCAGTTTTTAGGCACGTTTATTGTAACTTGTATTTTTTTAAGCTTTTAATGCAGCCTTCTGCTTATCTGAGCAGAATATAGCTATGCATAGTTACCTAGCATACCAAAGGAATCTTAGAAAGGGGAAAACAAACAAAACTTGATTTCTTTAAGCCATTTGTTTAATGTATTAACAGACTTATCAAAACTATCGGACCAAGATTAATTCTTAAAGAACCCAAGACAGTAACATTCATGACTTGTTTCAAGGATCTAGCAATTAGTCGATTCTATTAGTTCGTTAAGTATATTTATTCACTGAATTTTTTTATTGGATAATGAAGGAAAATTAGTCATTTAGTTTCTGAATCAGTATTTCCCAATTCTATCATGTTAGTTTTCAAATTTCAAAATAGCTTTTAATTTTTGTATACAGTTTTCTTTATAATTTTATTTTTTCATATATGGTTCTAAATGTGTTCAAACTTACTAATTAAAAAAAAAAGACTGTACTAATTCATCACCACTGCCACAGCTGGTCCTTCACTGGTAGTGTTCCTATCAAACTTACCAATAGCTCATTGAAGTCTTTAAAGGATTCAAGAATGTTAAAATCTAAATAGGTACATACCATTGGAAAGATTTCTTATCAAATACTTCTGGTAATTTTGTTTTCTCTACCATCTCATTATCAGTTCATTTGGAAGTGAAGAGGTCTTAAATGTTCTTATCACATTCTTGTCAATAGGAGAAAAAAGAAAGCTTCAGAGACCTTTGGTTCTATGTATTTCTGCCAATCAAGGTAATCCAGGAGATAAATGCAACAATAAGAAAAGACCCTATTCCTTTGTTCACCACTAATTCATCACACTTTTCACAGCTGGATCTCAACTGAAGCAACACAGATTTGACCTTTAAATCTTAGCTTGGCTGCATTTGATCCTACCTCCCACAGGTATAACTTCATGGAATTCAGCACTTCCGTTGCCCTTTTTCCATAATTTGACTTTGATTTATCTTTTAACCATCAGCAGCCAACATTAACACACTAAATGATAGGTGTGAAAATCAAGCAGTGTGCTTTATCAGGCCTGCAATCATATATATCTATCCAATGCCAATCTATTAACTTTAAAGCAAAAATACAATTTGATTGTATTGATTTAATAACAGAAGAAATTTGCACGATTAGTCATCTTGTTATAACTATTTTATCTGCCTTGGGATTTTGAGGTTGAGGTCCATTTACAGGCAAAACATATGAAGTCATTGATGAGATAAAAAATATAACAATAATTCAGGTACAGTATTCAGTTATTATGATTGCCCATAAAATAATTTTATTGATGTATTTCTTTTTTCCACCTCCCACACACACGTAGTGCATTCTAAAGCTGCACTGAAAGTTAATTCAAGAAGGTTTACTGAACAATAAAAACTTAAATCCGTAAAGACCACTTTTTCCTAATAATTGTTTCTTTTACACTGGTATAAACCTACCTGACCCTCCAGTAATTTTTTACTTCTAAGCAACTGAAAGTTAATGAACCACAAATTACACTGAGGAAGAGAATTGGCTTTTTACAAGGAGCTGGAATGTGTTGAATGTGGTGAAAGAACATTAACAAATCTGTCAATTAGCCTGGAAGGTATTTTGACTTTTATGTCTTCTGTTTGCTTGCTCCACATATCAAATGAATTCCCTTCATTTTGTTTAGTATTATTTCTAATAATAACAATATCCAAACAGCCTTTTTCTCAATCCAAAATTTATCTTTTATGACAGTATTCTCTCCAAATTTCAGAGACCTAAACCCAAACTTTTCAGGCTCACAGCGTAATTATTATAGCTGTAGTCCTACTTCATGACCCTTAGTCCAATAACCTGGGGAGAATATAGCTATTCTTCCATAAATTCTTTTATCAGTTTATACTAGTAAACTAATCCATATTTGAATCAGGGCCCTAACCATACCATGTATTAAAGGAAGAGTGAGACATTATAGCATTTCCTTGTACTTTCAAAGGCATTTTACTCATAAGTCTCTTCTAGTATCTAATAAGATTATCTCTTCATTAGTGACATGGTAGATTATTAATATTTATAGTCATTCATAGTCTTAATAATTTTTCCCAAGTGCAAACAGAAGAAAGTCTACTAGTGTTATCTACTACTTTTTAAGGCAGTGGATTTGAAAACTTGGTAAACCTGAAAGCCTAAATGCAAAACAAACATAACTAAGAGAGGCTTTAATTTTTTTTTTTTAGATGGAAAAGAAATCAAAGATACAATACTGAGATGGAAGAGAATCCTCATCTTCCTTTGTTTAACTTTCAGGGCTCAAGAACTAAAAACAAGCAAAAATAATCACAATATAAGCTATCATGAGCAAGCACATAAAAATTGATTGTCCCATCTTTGGAGAAGTAATTATAATTTGAAGTACCAATATTCTTGTTTTTTACTATAGGTAAAGAGGACTTTAAGGAGACTTATGATTATTAATTTTTTTATTCTAGAATTTCCTTAATTGCTTTCTACCAGGTTTCAGGTCTAAGAATAATATTTAAGAAAGTAAGAGTGTAGCTACTTTATAATATAAAAGAAAATAGTCCTGAGGATTAGAAATCTAGGGAACCAAGTTAAGGTGACTGTAAGGGTACTATATTATACTTGGTCTTAATGTTCCCAATATCCGGTATATGTTTTACTATTATAACACCCAGAGAATGACACTTTAGTGGTTTATAAATTCAGTTGGGAAAATTATACAGAAAACAATTTATTGGCCAAATTGAGACCTACGACAATTATGAAATCACAGAGATATGTGTGCTATATGTAGTAATAGATATTTTAGAAAAGGTAGTTTTTGTTTGTTTACTATAAAGTATTCCACTGATAAATAGAACAGAGAAAAATTAAGCTGCCAAATACTTCTGTTTTATAAATAATCCTTTAATGGCTATGCATTCTTCTAGTATTTTGAGAATTCTGTTTACTTGTAATATGGTAATTAAAAACATATTCTATAAAAATATGCTTCTCTTCATTGAAGACTTTAAAAATAATTGCCCAAGAGCGCAATGCTACTGCAGAGCTTAATGCTTAGATATTTTTTGAATTTGAATTGATATTGCTTGGGTTGATGAAGTATTTTATTTGCTACATAATTCATGCTATATGCAGTTTCAATTAATAATAATAATTTTTGGAAATGGAAACCAATTATGTTCCCTTTTCTATTCTATTTTTTCCCCACAAGTAGACAATAAGTCATCAAATAAAAAGCTATTGTCAAAAAAAAGATGTTTGTATGATAACAGATCACAACAGTTAAACTGAGTGAGCAAAATTCAGCCTTCAAATACTCAGAAATCCAACTTTGCTAATATAATTTTGAATTTTACATTGTAGAGATAATGAACAGTGGATTTCCATGCATGTCAGAAAATACTTATGGATGCACTAACTCAAAAAAATTATAAACAGCAAATATGCAAAACCTAATGTTAATCTTTGACTCTTTCCTCTCCTTTCAATGTAACAGTTATCTATTGATAAAATAATGCTGAAAACTATCCATAAAATTTCAGGAGCATACAACATCCTTATATTATATCCCAGAAGCCATTTGTCTAAATGGTTCTGTGCTCTGTGACAGGTTTGGTTACTCTTCTATGGGTTCAAACACGGGGCCGCAAGAAGGTGGTAGTTCAGTTAGGAATCAGCTAGTTTAAGATGACTTAAACTGGTACCACTCAGTTCTGCTCTAGGTATTTCTTACCCTCCTGTGAGCTAGCTTAGGCTTGGTCCCATGGCGGTAGTTGTGTTTCAATATAGAAAGTGAAAATGAGAAAGCACTTCTCAAGCTTGCATTTGTATCAGGTTTGCTACTCTCCTGGTGGGCAGAGAAAGTCATATGGCTAATCCCAGAGTTATTCTGTAAAAATAGACACCACCTCTTGATAGACATGGTTGCAATGTCAAGTTGTTAACGAGCTTAGATATTTGTCTAGATAGAATGCTGCTGGAGCTTTTGCCAACAATCCATTACATTCTACATCTAGTCGGTTATCAGCTCCTTCGGAATACAAAACCATATGGTCTCTGTGGTTCCTTTCTGACCTGTTTTTAATATTACCACCCTAATGTAAAATCTTGTTGACATTCACCTGAACTGTGGTACTGATCTTCTAACTAGATTTCATCTCTTCTAAGTGTTGCTTCTCAGTATTTCCTACAAACATTTCAGGTATTTCAGGGTTTTTTGTTTGTTTTTTGTTTTGCTTCTCTTTTCTGCTATATTTAATGACCCTAATTTGAACCTGGGATAGCGATGTGCTCTTCTTTATATCTTCCACAGTCTTTACACATATTGGACACAAACGAAACGTTTTTAATTAGGTAAATAGATAAATAAAAAGAAATCACAAAATAACCAAATCTAATATATCAACCTCAGATATTTTCAACTATAATTATTTCCTTGGGATTCCTATGAATTCAGGTCACCTTTACAAACCCTTATAAGTATGACTTTACTTGGGGTGCTGGATGGCTCTGTCAGTAGAGCATGTGACCCTTGATCTCAGGGTTGTGAATTTGAGCCCTGTGTGAGGTGTAGAGATTATTTAAAATGAAACATCTTAAAAATATATATATGACTTTACTTAAGTCCTACATTATTGACTGTTGGATACCAGTTGCCAATTTTGTGGCATTCTAAAACTTTCTAAATACAGTTATGCTCACTCCTTTCTGTATTGTCCCTTAAACTTATGAAATACAATGAGATATTTATACTAGAGGCAGTGGTATGTTTCCTGTTATATTTGAGTTTGTAGAATTTGCAGTCCTGAGAGAATTCTTATGGTAGCAAAGAAGTAACATTAAAACAAATGCTCAGTTCCCTCTTTGATTGATTGTTATCATAATTATTGTTCCAGATCCTCTCAGTATGTAAATCACCCTTGAGGAGTAAATTAGTCCTTTGGGAAGTTTCATCAACTCCTTAAAGTATATGCTTCATGCAATTATTTTTTTAAGAGACTGACTAATACCAATGTGGCTTAAAGATTTTTATGATGTTTCCCAAAGGCTTAACTACATCAGCTAATAATGCATTTGCTAGTATTTTACGACTCATCACAGGTTCTGAACGTATAGTTTGTCAGAGAATCCATGAAAGACCATCTTTTCTCAAAATGTATCTATATCATGATGTATCAGACACCAATAGTGTTAAAGTGATTAAGCCAAGAGGCCATTAGACAGGTGGCTCTAATGCCTCGGTACCCTACATAAGCAAATAAAAACCCAAGTCACAGTCAATTCTTGTAAATATCTCATGGGTAAGAAGAACAACCAATCACAAGCAGCTAACTAAGCTTTCTCAAATGAGGCAACCACTTAAGCTATAGCCAATCAAATAATTTACTTGCTTTGCTTCTATATCTTTTCTATAAAAATCTTGACCCTAGCTCATCAGTAGAGCATTCCTAACCACTTCTGGTTTAATGCTACCCAATTGGAATTGATTTTTGCTCATATAAACTCAAAATTTGTAATATGTCTCTGTCTATCTTTTAGCAGTAGGGTGACCATATAATTTGTCCAAACCAGGACACTATTGAGAGTGAAATGAGTGCAAATAATACCTGTAACAGAAAATATAAGACTCTTCCAGGCAAAATGAGACAGATGGCCACCATGGATATCAGCAACCCTTTAAAATAAGGTTCCCGCACTAAACTGGAGTGTGCAATGTGCATATGTGTAGGTGTGCTTATTTTGGAAGAGATCCTAAGACCATGTGTTATTAAAGGAAACCAGAATGAGATAGTAGAAGAACAGATTCCATTCAAGAACTATTACAATTGGAGAAAAGAGATCTCAGTATAGAACTGGGCTTAATTCTGAATACAGCAAGGGCAGGTGATTTATAGCCAAGGATCAGGATGAAGGATCAGAGGATGAAAAATTACTAAAAGGAGACATAAAAGGAAGGTTAGAAGAATTATTGTTCAACTCACCTAATGTTATTCTTGCTGAAGGTGGGCCAGAGTGATTAGATACCAGTGGTGGCAGATGAGAAATTTTTATCAAATACTGAAAGGGGTCAGATATCATGGGTGGGAAGTTCTCTCTTAAACTGCTAAAACTGGGCTATGAAAGCTAGCAGGAACTAGGTGACTAAGGTTGAGGCCTAACTGAGAAAAAGGCTCAGGGTAGCCAGATTAAAGTTTGGTCAAGGAGAGAGTCTTTGTCAGTGGGCACATTTTTCCATCCTCATGGAATATACTGGTAGATCTCAAAGACTAGGATATGGGCATAGATTGAAATAAGAGGAGGAGTGGAATATTTGTTGTCGCAGTGTAAGTGGCTGGTTGGCTAACAGATACAGCTCACTTCTAGTTTTCTTCCTCACTCCTTTCTTACAAAATTATTTATCAAGCAGACTATGAGGGGTATAATAATAATAATCAATATACAATGACTTTCTGTCCTCAAGGAATTCACATTTTGTTGGGTAGATGTTTGCCAAATAAAAATTACACAATTGAAATCTACTTACTTTTAATAAAAGTACCTTTATAGAGAACTATGGATGATGATAGATCTGATAGGAAACTGAACTCTTATGTTTGGGAAGGATCTAATCAGGAAATATTTTCTGAGGGAGTGAGGTTTACACTGTGACCTATCAGATACTTCGAATTCAGATACTCAAAAGAAGGGAGAAGAGATTTTCAGCCGAAGGACTCAGATAAAGCTACTGATATGAAAAACAAAAACAAATAATAAACATCAAAAAAAAAAATCAGAAGGACTAAGAATAATAGCCAAGAGGATATTGAGAAATGAGGGAAGAGTTCATATCACTGAGAGCAATTAGGCCATTTTAAGGATTTTAATTTGATAAAAAGATCATGGTAAGTTAGGGTAAGTGAGATAAGATAAATTCCAATATTTCAATAACTTAACACAAATAGTATTTTTCCCTGGTATCAGAACCCTATATGTGGTTGGTAGGTATTAGGCATTGTGTTGGGAGTAAGGAGGTAGTGGAGGTAGCAGATCTGCTCCCTGAGTCATTAAAGAACTCAGTCTCCTTCCATTCCATAACTCTGCCTCATTGCATTTGTAACTCCAAATGTTGCCATAGGCATCAGTTTCCGGTCAACAAATGAGGGACAAGAGAGTGCCTGGAGGTTTTTGCAGGACATTCTATAGGCCAGTGTATATTTTTGCCCAACTGTGTTTTCCAGAACTCAATTACTCAGCCCTTACCTAACTAAAGGCGAAACCGAGAATTTATAGGTTACTGTGTTCAGGGTATAGGAGAAATAAGTTTGGTGAACATATAGCTTTTCTTATGAGGACCAAAACCATCTATCCCTGCATTCAGTTTGGATGCTGAGAACAGAAACCATACCTGCTGTCTACATTAACATGACTTTGGTAGTCCACTATATTCACTAACATTATTTTTCCAGAAGTCCCTTGCTTAGCAAATGATTTGCTTTTTTATTATAGGAACTTTCTAAAAAATACATCAGTTCTTCAATGGAAAGCATTAAGAAAGTTGTGCCCTATAAGATTCTTTGAAACTCTCACCCCAAATCCTCACTTTGCTGTTTCCACCAATTTGGCACTATTTAAAAGTGATTCTTACCAATCCCCAATCTATTCTCTGCCTGAGAAATCCACCTTAAATCAAACTTGCAATTAATTAACTCTGACCTTACTTTTTGTCTTCTAGGATATTTCCATAACTCTAAAGAGGTAGTGTTCTCTCCCTTACTGCAGGAAGAATAAAGTCTGCCTTGTGTTATCAACAGTTTGTGTTGGTATTATTTGAAGAAGCTAGTATTCAGCATTTGTATGTATACGTGTATGTATTGATTTACAAATTTATTTATAATATAGAAGGATGTGGTCTAGCTTGTATTTGCTGTGAAACCCTTGTAGTTTATTTTTTTATAATTTTACTGATTTGCACATAATTATATAATCTATAATAACTATATATAAATAACCAAACTCTAGGAGATTATAACTAAATCTTGGGGAGTTACATTTATCAGGATGATTTACAGTGTTAAACAACAGGCACTGTATAGTCAAAACATTAAGTTGTAGGGGGAGAGAATGTATTTTCAGATTATGCTAAATCTGACAAATGCTCCCATTCATAAAAATTCTACATTGAATTTTATAACCGAAGTGAATTTCAGAACTGAGATAGAACTCAAAAACCAAACAAATAAAACCAAACAAGCAAAAGCCCAGAGATATACCATAAGTAGTTATAATATATTCCTTGAGAAAGGTTCCTGGGAAATTACACTTGAAGAAGGGCACCTACTGAAGAGCAATAAGCTATTTACAAGCTACATAGGTCTCGATAGTAGTTGTCTAGCAAGGACACCTAAAACTACAGAAACAACACTGTTGATGACTCTTGGTCAAATTCCCCACTTTGAGCATTGGTAGTGGTTGAAGTTTGGGATTACTTTACAGGTATTTCTTCGAAGGATTGACCATTCTATACAAACCATCAAAACCAAGCATGTTAGATATTATTTAGATCTAACTATATGCTGTCTATGAGAGATTCACTTTATTTTTATTATTATTACTGTCTTTTTTTGAGAGACTCACTTTAGGTCTAAGGATACACATAGGTCGAAAGTGAAATGGTGGGCAAAGATATCCCATGAGAATGGTAGCCAAAACAGAGCGGGAGTGGTTATACTAATATGAGACAAAGTAGACATTATATAAAGTCTTACAGGAGACAAAGAAGGACATTATATAATGGCAAAAGTGTCAATTTATCAAAAATTCATAAATTATATATGCTTATATATGTGCCAAATATCAGAGCTTCTAAATATATAAAGCAAATATTGAGAGAATTAAAGAAAAAATAGGCAGACCTATAATAACAGTAGGAGATTTCAATACCTGACTTTAAATAATAGAACAACCGGACAGAAGATCAATAAGGAAATAGAGGACTTAACACCATAGATCAATTGAACATAGCAAACCTATATAAAATACTATGCATAACAACAGCACGATACACATTCTTCTCAAAGGCACGTGGAGCATTCTATAGGCCAGGCCACATGTTATGCCACAAAAGAAATATTAATAAACTTATTAAAAATTTAAAAATCTTATTAGATTAAAATCACACATAGTATCTTTTCCAATCATATTGTAAAGAAACTAGGAATCAATAGCTAAAGGAAAACTGGAAAATCCACAAATATGTGGAAATTACAGAATGTGCTCTTATGCAATCAATGGGTCAAAGAGGAAATCACAAAGGAAATAAGAAAATATCATGAGACAAATAAAAGTAACAACATAACATATCGAAATTAACGGGATACAGTAAAAACCGTGCCAAAAGGGAAATTTATAGCTGTAAGTGCCCACATTAAAAAACAGGAAAGATTTCATATCAACAACCTAACTTTACACCTTAAGGAATTAGAAAAAGAACAAACTAAACCCAGAGCTAGCAGAAGGAAGGACATAATAAAGATTAGAGCAGAGATAAATGAAATGGAGAATAGAAAAATAAAGAAAATCAATGAAACCCAGAGTTGGTTCTTGGAAAAGATCAATAAAATCGACATAGTTAAGCTAATTGAACATTATATATATACCCTGTTGTTTGGGATATAGGATTTAGAAGTACTGCATTTCTCCAAAAAACACTCATTTGCAGTTGGATCTGAATTCAGTGGAATTGTTTATCATCTTTTCTCTTAACAATTATTAGATCTACAAATTTAAATATTTTTCTACCTTTTCTAAAAAAGGCTATTTGTACTCTGGTCTTTCTCAAATCACCAGTTAAAATGCAAAGATAATAAAATATTTCATTGAAATAAAAACAGTATCTAAGTTTGAATTCCACCTGAAACAGGACATGAAACAAAAACGTAGTGGTCAGTAGCTTTGCAGGAGCTGATTGACCTTAGGAAATAGAACTGGGGCATTGCAGTGAGACTGGAAAAGGCGGATCACCAGGAAAGGGTGCATTAATGAACCAGTTACTGCTGAGGGTAACTGGGGCTCAATCCTGCTGGAACCTTCTAAGGAAATGTGTAGAATGCACATCAGAATTTTCCCACTAGTTTATGGGAAGGCTGCAGTATTGTCCCAAAAAAAGAGGGTCGTCCTGAGGAACATTAACTCACTCACATTTTTGTTGCACTTATATATGATTAAGTGGCCTACTATTGTTTTTTGTTTGTTTGTTTTCCCAACTACTGTTTTAAGGAAAGCAAACTAAGGTATCCAGAGGTTTGCACTTGATTGCTTGAGGTGGACATTGGCAACAATGCACTGGAATTGTCCACTATAAGACTGCTGCAAATAGGTGACTACCAGAATATGGCATTGTGTGCCAGACGTTATCTGGTAGAGTCCATCCTTTGTACCCCTCAGGTCTAGTCTTGAGCTGTCCATAATTCTTCTCAATCGGTGCCTTTTCCAAGTGGTGGATGGTCACAATGTCAGAAAACTTAAATACTTAGTTACCTTTAACAAGAGAGTTCATCACTATACTTCAAATTAAAATCCATTTTGATATTGAAATTTTATTATTTACTAATTGATTGATTTATTCATTTATTTATAGCACAAGTAGGGAAGGAGCAGAGGGAGAGGCAGAAGCAGACTCCCTGCTGAGCTGGGAGCCCAGCACGGGTTCTATCCCAGGACCCTGAGATCATGACCTGAACCAAGGCAGATGCTTAACCAACTGAGCCACCCAGGCGCCCCTCTATTACAGTATTATATAAAGTATATGCTTCTTTAATAGAAGCTCAGAACGTGGCAATATAGCTTTGGCAACTTCAATTAAAGCTTTTAAGATGATTTAGAAAACTGACAGATTAAAAATAGATAATTTATCTCTTAAACATGTTTGTTGTGTGGATAGAATGAATTACAATAACTTTATTGAAAATATTTATCTCACTTTTTCTTTCCACATATTAAAAAACAAAACAAAACATGGTAGGCTAAAACTAACATAAAATTCCAAGTGACTCTCTTTTGAGGAATAAAGATTTCCTGGCACATAGAAACAGATTTTAAAACATTTCTGTAGTATGCATAAAATTGTTTTATTATTCAATATTAATTTGAGACTTGTTAACTTCTCATTTATACTTCACCTACATTACAAGCTGATGTGAAGCTATTATTACTGAAATGAGAGTTTTTAAAAATTACAAGAAGGACTTTTTCCATTGATGTTTTAATTTCAAGTATTTCACACCAACTAAATAATGCCATCTCAGTGTCACGTAAAGTGTTCTTTAAGACATCCCCTTTTTCTTTCACTATATATTATATTGTATCTGCAAATAAAATTCAGAAGAAAGATGTGATGGTTAAGAAGATATGTTTAGTTATGTAATAAATTAAAGGATTTGAGCAAAAGTTTTCCTTTCTTCACTCAGTAATTCTGTATCTTTTCAACAGAAAGCAGGTACAGCCAATATTGTCTGAATTAGAAGCCCAAGTCGATAAATGAGAAAACAACAATAGTAATCAAAGAGCAAAAAGAAAATCAAATCACTTGGAAAATATAAACAACTCTTCCAGGTATTATTGAGTGAGAGAAAAATCGAATTTTATTGTTATAGTCAAATAAAAGGTAGCAACAAAACACACTGAATGAAACCAAAGGTATATTAGAGAAAAAAATCTATAGCATTGAATGTTCAGGAAAAAATAAATTAATAATTGAATATATTTTCCTAAAAATAACTTAAAAAGAGAAATAACATGTAAAATATGAAATAATATGTTACAAAAAGCAAAAATTCTATTCAGTAAAAATGCAAAACGTGTATACTTGGCATTTGAAGATACAAATACAGAATGTAAGAATACATCAAAAGAAAAAATAAATATAGAATGTAATGAATGTTAAAGATGCTACCGTAAGAGACTATTATTAAATATATCACAATGAGAACATTCAATTCTTTACTAATAATTTTAAAATCTTGAAATAATTATTTTATTGATCAATGTCAATTGAACCAAGAGGTAGAAATAATTGAATAATATGTTCAAAAATTAACAATGTTACAAAAAGCTAACCTTTAAGTAGATTCTGGTCTCAGGTAGTTTCATAAGCAAATTTGTTGAGAAACAGATCACAAACCAGTAACTATCATTCTTCTCAGATTTGAAACTACTGAAAGAATCAAGCATGACAGCTAGTACTAATTTTTTTACATTCTCTATCTAGAAAAGAAATGATATAGGGGCGCCTGGGTGGCACAGCGGTTAAGCATCTGCCTTCGGCTCAGGGCATGATCCTGGAGTTCTGGGATCGAGCCCCACATCGGGCTCTTCCTCTGGGAGCCTGCTTCTTCCTCTCCCACTCTCCCTGCTTGTGTTCCCTCTCTCGCTGGCTGTCTCTCTGTGTCAAATAAATAAATAAAATCTTAAAAAAAAAAAAAAAGAAATGGTATAGAAGATATAAATAGGATTTTACGTGAGAACAAAAATAATTTTAAAATGTTTATAATTAAGAATATTCAGCACAGCATCTACTTATGAAAGAAAATGGTCAAAAGGATACTTTAATACATTGCTAGGGAGATGGTAAATTTAACACTATTCTTTAAACGAATTTTATAATACACATCAACAAACTTAACTTGCACATATCTTTTGAATTGTCGTAGTCTTCCAGGAACTTATGAAATAATGAGACAATTGTGCTAAAATTTATGCACCCATATGCTTATTAGAGCTTGGTGTATAATAGCAAAACATGAAAAATTTATTAAGTGTTTAACAATAATGCATTAATAACATGAAACATTACATAATTTCATATGCAGTCATTTCAATTTAGGCTTCAATAAATAATTGTAGAAGATGGAAATGTATATTTTTTTGCGTACCAAGCAGTACATGTTATATGCTTATGACACCATTCGGAAATATGTACACCAAAATTGTAGATGGCTGTCTTTTTTAGGACCATTTACTATTTTTCTTCCACCTTGTTAGTGTATTTAAGTAAAAGACAGATAGAAATGCTTTTTATTATGGAGTAGAGGAAAGCAAAAGCTGATGGAGATATAACCCACTCAACTGATGTAGTATGGAGTACGGTGGAGTGTAGGAATAATGATACAAAACTCGGTACTTCCTGACCGTAAATACCATTCATGGAATAAAAGCCACATCTGCCTGCCTTTTGTATAGAACAATAAAAGCAAACTGCTTCTTTGAAAATACAGTTATATTAATAGGTGACCTTTGAAAATTGCTAGATAGAAATACCAAATGTTTTCTGCAATTAGTATTAAGCAACTATATATGAAGACTATTTTATTATGATAATTATAATCATGAGACATAGACAAGGTCAATAAATCATAAATGAGAGCAGGAGAGACACTTTTCTCATAGTTTTACTTGTATAGTTGGTGAGCAGGATGTGGAAACTAATATTCTATTAATATTACAGTAGCACTATAGCTTTTTTTGTCTTTGTAGCTATTCTTAACTAGTTGTAAGAGTTTTCATATTTCCAATACAGTTTTCTGTATTAGGATTTTTATTCTCTCAATGTATTTGTTGCTATTATCAAGTTCCAAAAATAGATTTTTGCAGCCAAAATTATTTTATCAAGGCCAAGATAGAGGCTGCCCCATCCAGTTGAGTACTTGACATTAATTCAGAACTAACTCTAATGCACAGTTTTGAGCACCTACTATGTGCCATTTATGTCTCTGTAGCACTCAACATGCCCCCAAAATGAACTCATGATCTTCCCCCCATAAAGGGGGACCTATACCTGCATTGTGAAATCAAGAAACACTTTCAGGAACCTTGTACCATTGTACTAAACACCATGTTCTTGGATTTATTTGCCTTTCTCCAATGCCAGGGTCACTGTCATGGTCCCAGCCTAAGTCTCTGTCCTTTTATTTTTTAGACTACTTTTTTTTTTTTCTAGACTACTGATATGTCTTCCTACTGGTTTTCCCTTCTTTCCCTGTTGCTTTTCTCTCAGCTATTTCTTACATTGTCATTATATTCGAAAGAAGGATACAAGTATGCATCTCCACCTCTTGTCTCAAAATTCTAGAATGGTTCTCTCTTATCATACAAATACAAAAATCTTAACAGGGCCCTTTAGAGCCTGCCTGCATTCTCCAGACAGATCTCACTTCACTTGTTGTCTCATTCTCTGAGATCCAGGCCTTTTTTCTTAAGTTTTTTGAAGGCATCATGCCCCTTTCAGACATTCCTGATATCAGTCCCATAGTAAATTGTACCTTTACTTCCTAACACTTACCAAAATTTATATTGATACATTTTTAGTATATTTATCAAATGTCTATTTTTCACATTAGACAATAAGCTGCTCAAGGGTAAAACAACTGTATATTTTTACTCAGTGATACTCTACTCTAAGCACATACTCCATTCATAGCACTTACTAAGCATGCTATATTCGTTGTTATTTAATGACACTACACACACACACACACACACATTTTTATAGCGGTATTTTTTTTCCATTGGTATATAATTCACACACCACAAATTTCACCCCTTTATTTTATTTTATTTTTTTAATGATTTTTTATTATATTATGTTAGTCACCATACAGTACATTCCCAGTTTCTGATGTAAAGTCCAATGATTCACCCCTTTAAAGTGTACAATTCAGTGGTTTTTAATATATTCACAAAGTTCTGCCATTGTCATCACTATCTAATTTCAGGACATTTTACCACTCCCAGAAGTAACAGTCGCTAACAGTCAGTTCCCATTGTGTCTTCCCCTTAGCCCCTGGAAAATAATAATTCACTTTCTACCTCTATGGATTTGTCCACTTTGGACATTTCAGAGAGTAAAATAATATTGTATATGGCCTTTATGTTTGGCTTCTTTCACTTGGTATCATATTGCCAGTGTCCATTCACATTGCAACGTTATCAGTACTTCATTCCTGTTTATAGATAATATTTCATTGTATGGCTATACCACATTTTGTTTATTTTATCAGTGGGTGGGCAAAATGGGCTGTTTCTAGTCTTTGGCAATTATGAAAAATTCTATACAAACAGATGTGTGCATTTGTGTGGACAGAATTTTTCATTTCTTTTGGGTACATAGATAGGAGTATCATTTCTGGGTCATATGAAAATTGAACTTTTAATTTTTTGAGTAATTGCCAAACAGTTTTCCAAAGCAGCTGCACCATTTACATTCCCTCCAGCGATATATGTGGGTTCTGTTTCTCTACATCCTCGGCCACATCCTTGTCCTTTTTTTATTATAGTTGCCCTAGTGGGTGTGAGATGGTACCTCCTTGTGATTTTGATTTACATTTCCCTAAAGACTAATTATATTGAGATCATTCCAGATGTTTATTGGTCATTTGCTTTCTTGGGAAAAATGTCTATTCAAATCCTTTGTCAATTTTTTAATTGAGTGACTGGACTTTTTATTATTGAATTGTAATGGTTCTTCATATATTGTCAATGCAAGTCCCTTATCAGACATATGTTTCTTCTACGATCATTTTCTCATTTTTTTCATGATAGTATCCTCTGAAACACAGGTTTTAATATTGATGAAGTACAATTTGTTTGTTTGTTTTTTTTTTTTTTTGCTGTTGTGTGTGCTTTGGGTTACATTGCTTATCCTAAAATCACAGTTTTCTTCTAAAAGTTTTATGATTTTAGCTCTTACATTTAGATATTGAATCTACTTTGAGCTAATTTTTTTGTGTAAGTTTCCCCACTTCATTCTTTTGCATGTGGATATCCAGCTGCTCCGGGACTCCTTGTTGAAAAGACTAGTCCCCGTTGTCTTGGCAGTCTTGTTAAAAATCTGTTGACTAAAAATAAGGACTTATTTCTGGACTCTGAATTTTATTCCATTGGCATGTATGTCTATTCTTATGCCAGTAACTACAATGTCTTGATTACTATATGTTCGTAATAAATATAGAAATTAGAAAGTATGAATCCTTGAACTTTGTTTTTCTTCAAGTCTGTTTTGGCTAGCCTGGGTCCCTTGTATTTCCTTACAAGTGTTAGAATTAGTTTGCCAGGTCCTGCCAAACAGCAGTTGACATTTTGATAAAGATTGTCTTGAATCTATAGATCAATTTGAGGATTATTAATATTTTAATAATAGTAATTTTCTAATCCATGAACACAGAATATCTTTTTTTTTAGGTTTTCTTTATTTTTTTAAATAATGTTTTATAGCTTTCAGTATATAATACACTTCTTTTGTCAAACTTATTCCTAATTACTTTACTCTTTAATGAAATTGTAAGTAAAATTGTTTTTCTTAATCTGGATTTTGATTATTCATTGTTAACGTATTAGAAATACAACAGATTTTTTAAATATTTATGTTGTACCCTATAACCTTGTTGAACTAGTTCATTAGTTTTTATAACTTTTTGGTGGATTTATGAATATTTTAAATTCATAAGATCATGGCATCTATAAATCGAGATATTTTTTCTTTTCCGATCTGATGCCTTTTTTACATTTTGCTTGCCTGACCACCCCTGTTCGAGCCTGCAGCACAAGATTGAATATAAGTGACAAGAGTGTGTATCTTTGCTTTGTTCCTTACCTTAGGGAGAAAGTTTTAGTTTTTCACTATGGAATATGGTGTTAATTCTGAGTTTTTCATATATGCCTTTATAAGGTTGAAGAAGTTCCTTTCTATTGCTATTTTGGTGAGTGTTTTTATATATACTTGCATTGCTTCTACCCTTCTTTATACTGCTATTTTCATAAATTTCATCTTAAACATTATGTGTTGAGTCCATATTTGTAATTATTGTTTTATGCAGTTATCTTTTAAATCATATATTTAAAAAGTTTATATATAGATATATAGATATATACTGTTCTTTATGTATATCCACTAGTTACATTTACTGGTGCTCTTTAATTTTTTATGTGAATTAGATTACTGTCTAGTGGTCTTCTGTTTCATCCTGAGGGATTTCCTTCAATATTTTTTGTAGGGTAGGTCTGCTAGTGAAAAATACTCAGTTTTTATTTATCTAAAAACATTTTAATTCATCCTTCATTTTTGATAAATGGTTTTGTTGGATATAGTATTTTTGGTTGATAGTCTTTTTCTTTTAACTTTTTGGATATGCTGTCCTACTGCCCACTGGCCTACTTTGTTTCTGATTAGAAATCAGCTGTTAATTTACTGATGATCTCTTGTATATAATGAGTTGCTTTTCTCTTGCAGCTTCCAAGATGTAACATTTACCTTTGCTTTGGAAGTATGATTAGGATGTGCCTAGATGTGGATTTTTTTGTTTTTTTGTTTTTTTCTAGTTTATTCAGCTTCTTGGATTTGTAGATTGTTTTTCATCACATTTAGAAGTTTTTAACCAGTATTTCTTCAGATACATTTTATGTCCCTTTCTCTCTTTCCTTCTGAGACTCCCATTATATGTATCTTGGTATTCTTGATGTTGTTTTGCAGGTCTCTGAGGCTCTGTTCATTTTTTTTCTTTCTTTTTATTTCTGTTCCAATGCCTGGGTAATCATAATTGACCTATCTTCAAGTTTGTGCTTCTTTCTTCTGCCAGCTTAAATCTACTGAGACCCTCTAATAAATTTTCATTTTAATTTTTGTACTTGTCAACTCCAGAATGTTTACTTAGTTATTACATTTAAGATAAAACACACACAAAAAAACCTTCTTTTTTATTGATATTCTCTATGTGGTGAGATATTTCATATTTTTCTTTGGTTCTTTTTACATGGTTTACTTTAGTTCTTTTGACATCTTTAAAATAGATTATTTAAAACTTTTGTTTACTGTAACTATTGTCTGGACTTTCTCAGGGACATGTTTTACTGACTTTTTTTTCCTGTAATGTCTGTGCCCTACCGTGTGTGTGTGTGTGTGTGTGTGTGTGCATGTGTGTGTGTGCGTGTGTGTGTGTGTTTTAATCTGGACATTTTAAATAACGTGGCAACTCTGGAAATCAGATCCACCTCTTTACTCAGGGACTGTTGTGGCTGTTGTCACTTTTGCTTATTTAGTGACTTTACTGAAAACATTCTGTTGCAGCAGCCCCTGGCCAAGAGCTTATGCTAAGGATATAATAGGAAAACATGTTTGTGACCCTGGGGGCTTTAGTGTAAAGGTCAGAGCAGTTGGGAATGCCTGGCTTGCTCAGGGTGGAACCCTTCCTGAAATCCCCTTAGAGAATAAGCGTCCAGGAACGCCTGGTCTGCTAAAGGGCCAGACGCTGCCCCAACCAAAACCTAATTGCTCTTGACAATAAGTCCTTGGGGTCCATAGAAACATGTTTAAGAATAGGCCTTACTTGGGGCGCCTGGGTAGCGCAGTCGTTAAGTGTCTGCCTTCGGCTCAGGGCGTGATCCCGGCGTTCTGGGATCGAGCCCCACATCAGGATCCTCTGCTGAGAGCCTGCTTCTTCCTCTCCCACTCCCCCTGCTTGTGTTCCCTCTCTGCTGGCTGTCTCTCTCTGTCAAATAAATAAATAAAAAAAAAATCTTAAGAATAGGCCTCACTTGCTGAATGTTACATCATCTAATCCTGTGACCTTCCCTGTGATGTACTACTATTCACTAGGATCAGGAGACTCCCCTTGATTATATTTGATTGTTTACCGCCAATAAATATGTGAGGTTGTAGCTGTTCAGGGCAGTCGCACTCTTTGCAGTGGTCCCCTGCACCCAGGCTTTCTTTCACAGCTAACCTGTCTGTGGCTCGTCATTCTCTTGAATCAACACCGCGGCTCCGTGGGCGGTGACACGGCATTCTGTAAAGTCTGTATCCACTATAATGTATGGCCATTGAAGAATCTGTTTGATTAACTTAGTAGTCAGTTGATTATTAGAGAGATTTACTTAAGTGATTGAAACCAATATAGTCTCCTAGCTTTTGTCAGGGGTTCCATGCTCCAAGTGTGTGTTGGGCAATGCCTGCAACATTCAGGCAGGCGTTTACAACTCTGCCTTAATCTTCATTATCTGCTCTCATAGAGCCCTAAGGTCAGCCAGAGGTGAGAACACAGGATCTTCTCAGTTCTTTCCTGGGAACGTGCAGAGCTATATGAATAAATATGGTCTTTAAGATTCCCAGGAATATGTCAGACCTTTTCAAATCCCCCTATGGATATCTTACTCCCCAGATTTCCATTTTAAGTTTTTGGTCACCTTTTTGTTGGCCTTAATTCTAAGCCCAGCCTTGGGTGTGTGTGATGTTAAACAATTGCTGCTGATTGTCTTTGACAATTGCCCCCAAGGAAAAGTCTGATTTCACTGAGAAGGCTCTGAGTCAGGTCAAATAAAGGCAGCTCTTATGATTTAGGCTTTCCAGGGAATTTCCAGAGAGGTTGAAAATGACAATTTTCTGAGAATGATGCTTAGAGGGTAATATATCTGTTTTGTGTTCATCAGTGGCAGCTAGGCTAGTTAATAATTCTTTGGAGCTAGAAAGAGAGGGATAAAAATAGGACAAGTTAAATCACCACAAAACTCACTGTTTTAAACAAGGTTAAGCCACTTTTCTTAAATGCTCCCTGGAATGTTGCATGTCTAAACTTAATTTCTAGAGTTCTGAAAAGTTGATTTTGACAATTTTTGCCATTGCTTTCAATGCTTCTATGGAAGAAAGGTTTTTGGAGATCTTGGAGATTTTTATTCTACAATTCCCACTCATATCACTCATAACAGTAGTTCCTAATATTTGTTGAACCACCAGCTTTTGGGGGAATCTAATAGATACTATCTTCCTAATATGCCAAGTATTACATTTCCTATAGCAGTAAGTCAATTACTGGCTGATGATGCTGATGCTGATAAGCATTTATTATGCACTTACTATGTGCTAGTCATTGTTTAACACTTTTCATATATTAAGTAATTTAATTTCTTATCAGTCTTATTTTCAAGTTGACATAACTGAGGCACAAAGAGATTAAGCAACATAATGAAAGAAGATTGAAATATATATCCCAGTGTATCTCAAGAAATACATATTGAATGAATAAAATTTCAGAAAATTTACATAGACTATTCAAAGGGTTAAGGATTCTCTGAACCCTATTAAGGGACCAAAGAATGCGCAGCACTGAATTACAAATGCTATTTTACCAAAGATTTCTATCATTTGTGCTGGATATTAAACATTAGTAAAGTTAGGCAGCAGATGCATGATCTTAATGTGTACCAGAAAAAAAGTTTTAGTGAGGACTTACTGTGTCAGACACAAAACTATGTTCTAGACATCAAGCACTGAACAAAACTGACATGCTAATGAAAACATATTGCAAATTATTGAACTTTCAAGGTCACTCTGCATATTGATAGAGTGAAAATTTGAACCTAAAGTACATTTGATTCAACATGTCTTGTTGTTCTACTGTGCTGCACCTAAGGTCTTAACCATTTTTTGAATTAATGATTTTGTCAATAAAGCTACATGTCAACACCCATTTCTAGGTATAGAAATAGTCATGTTTATAATGACAGGATTAACTTAAATGCTTTTGATAAGTAAAATGTTGAGTACATATTTAAAGGTATTTTTTATTAATTTTTATTTTTTTTAAAGATTTTATTTATTTATTTGACAGAGAGAGACAGCCAGCGAGAGAGGGAACACAAGCAGGGGGAGTGGGAGAGGAAGAAGCAGGCTCCCAGCAGAGGAGCCTGATGTGGGGCTCGATCCCAGAACGCTGGGATCACGCCCTGAGCCAAAGACAGACACTTAACCACTGCGCTACCCAGGCGCCCCTTGTTTTTTATTTCTTTAAAGAGAAAAATTCAGTACTGATTTTAAGGTTTAATTCATCTAATTATAGCTCTAGGCCAGAGTCCAGGAAAGCCTGGACTGATTCCATCTGTCCCCTCACCACATTCTACACTATCCCTCATCTTTTCAGCTGCTTCAAACATACTCCAAGAATGTAAATCTAAAACCATATCATGGTTATGGGAAATAATTTAGGCAAGTTAATAATATTTCCTTATCCTGATAATTCAGACTATAACATGGGCAAAGAAAATACAAAAAAAAAAATAATACTTTTCAAACTTTGCACTTTCTTTTTTTATTATTTATAAAAGTTGCTTTTCCTATTACTTCAATTAGCTTGTTTTGTTGTATTATTTTTACTTTTTAAACATAAGTTGGGAAATACTCAAATTTTATATTAAGCCCCTCGACTCTGTAAATCTTGAATTTATCATATTTTATGGTGCTAGTCACAGAACATTGCAGTTAATTATGTTGCATTGCACTATCCTTGGCAAATTTTAACTTCAAAACTTCTGGCATTTATTTACAGGAAAAACAGGGTTATTATAGTTTAGAAACTACAATAGGCAATCACCTGTTTGGGTTCCACAGTACATTGAAATCACGTTGTACATATTACAGCTAGGAGCAACGTAATATATTTGTTATTTTTCAAATGCTAGAACATATTTATTTGTCTTTCCTAAAAAATGTAATTTATTTTAGCATTTTTTTAAAAATTCACAGAACTTATTTTAGGTTTTGATATTTTTTACAAATAATGTTTCTACACGGAGTTCCTATTAGTTATTCCAGTGGATGAACTGGGTAAATATGAACTTCTTGCACATTGTGCAATTTCACTTAAATTCCATTTCTAGAAATATATTAATAAATATTTATTTACAGTTCCCTTTCATGAAAATAGATTATTTTCAATTGCTTCACAGCATGGTAACAATTATTCATAGATGATGTGAGGTGCACTTTGTGCACAGTCCTTTGTTTTGATGAATATTAAAGCCTACGTTAATAATAGTTAACAACTATTTTTAGATAACTATTGTAATGACTTAGGATGGGTAATACCAAGATAACAAGTGCCTGAACTGAAAGAATTAATATTTGGTTTCATTATAAAGAGTGCAGTATTGAGCTCATAAGTACTTTTGTTTCATATCGTCTTCTCAACACAAGCTTAATTATGACATTACAGAATAAATTCGATTGCACACTGTTTATCACTATCTGTGGGTAGCAGAGAGGTTTTATTAGAAAAATGTCACCATTTTCCTAGACTGTTACTGATTTAATAATGAAGTTAAATTGCTACATCACAATAATCATACAACACATAAAAAGCTGTGCCACTATAATAACTTTGATGTCTTAATGAATTAGTCTGCCATCCATATCTCATACGGCACCATTATATTTCAATAATATTCTAGTTACATATTAGTAAAATGTATTTTACTGTAAGTAAATGTGGTCATAAAAACTTATTATGTTAGTGATTGAGACATCCAAGGTTTTTTTCCATGGTTAGTCCTCTAATAGGGATTAATTGACTGACACTGTTAACTTCCTATAGGGTTAATGATGACCAATGACTATCGCATTAATAAATCACAATTTAAATACCAAGGATAGCTTTCAAGTTCTCATAGATATGATGCAATAATATGGATACTCTCTGTGACTTAATCCTTTATAATTTGAGAACTGACAAACTCAACACTTGCTGATGTAACCCTCTGTGGTTCAAGTATTATTGAATTGCCAGATATTTGCCACCGATGCTCTCTCCATTTGCACATAATTAATTAGTAATAAGTGTGGAAATTGTATTATGACCTAGTTATATATCTCTGTGGACATCTGTGTATTTAGAGAAAATGATAGTTCTAGATGGAATGCATGAAACTAATTTAAAATGTCATTCAAATGGTGCTTTTCAGCTTATAAATGTACTTGTGGGTAAGATGTATCTCATTGGAACTTTTAAAAGCTGTTGCCCTTGCACGTGCTTTAAATATTATGGAACATATTGAAATTTTGAACTTGTAACTCAATATCTTTGGATAATCTCTGATGAGATTATTTTTGATCTAAACAGCTTCTAATATCGCTCAGACATTTGGAAAAATCATGGGTTTTTGTTTTTTTTTTATTTTTATTTTTTTTTTTGGTTTTGTTTTGGAGTTTTTTTTTTTTTTTTTTTTAAAGATTTTATTTATTTATGTGACAGAGAGACAGCCAGCGAGAGAGGGAACACAAGCAGGGGGAGTGGGAGAGGAAGAAGCAGGCTCCCAGCCGAGGAGCCCGATGTGGGACTCGATCCAGGAACGCCGGGATCCCGCCCTGAGCCGAAGGCAGACGCTTAACGACTGCGCTACCCAGGCGCCCCTGGAGTTTTTTTGTTTTGTTTTTACTTACATTTTCTACTTTAATATGTAGTCAGCCTACTGGAAGTCTAAACCATATGCCTTAAGTAAAATTCTCAGATTACGATAGATGATCCTCCCAGGTAAGCTAACTGACTAAATTTGTAAGCACAGGTGGTACCCTACATCATTATTTGTGGTTGATTTTTAGTAAATTTGTCTAATGGAATTTCATACATAGATATATTAGAAAACCAAAGCATTCATCACTGAAGTATTTTTCAAAGTGGTATTTTGTATAAAAGTGGTTAGGGATATGATTGTTTATATGTGCGTATTTTAATTGATTACATGTAAACTAATAAAGTACTGTGATTTTATTTGAAGATAATTTCACTGAGCTTCCTATGGAGAGGTAGCTTATGCCAAAATCCTTTGGAGAAGTAGGGACTGAAATAATGCTAGTTAATGAAATCATTTCCACTTTTGTATTAGCCAATGCCTGGATGTTCAGGCACTGAAAGTCTCATGCAATGTGTGAACTATATTCATTTTATTAAATACCTGTTCCTTGTCGGGAGTGTGCTTTCAGTTTCTTTTCCTCATACTCCTAAAAATATTTCAAGAACTACAACCTGTGATTGTTCGATTAATTCCAGCTCTGTAGTACTTGGTTCTTCAAGATACCCCAGTTTCCTGAGTCATTTTACGAAAAGTGTTCTGAGAGGGATTTACTTATTTTCATTAGTTTTTTTTTTTTTTTTTTTAAGAGAATTTTACTGAGGGGCGCCTGGGTGGCGCAGCGGTTAAGCGCCTGCCTTCGGCTCAGGGCGTGATCATGGCGTTCTGGAATCGAGCCCCGCATCAGGCTCCTCCGCGGAGAGCCTGCTTCTTCCTCTCCCACTCCCCCTGCTGTGTTCCCTCTCTCGCTGGCTGTCTCTATCTCTGTCAAATAAATAAATAAATAATTTTTAAAAAAAGAGAATTTTACTGAATGTCAACATAAAGAGCTTCTGAGAAAAAAAAAAAAAAAGAACTTATCCTTAATGAAATTCTTCTTTGGTAAATACCATCCGAAGGATGGTCAACACATTTAGTTTTTAACGCTACACTTACTTAAGCATTCATCATTGTCCATTTACTTAAAAGATATTTCTTGAGTGTTTACAAGTGCTAGTTCATATGCTTATTGCTGACAATATAGAGGAAAGAGGTCCCTGCTCTCTCAGAAGGCCAGTCTGTCAGGGCATTGCACATAAAACAAATCATAACCTTCCAAAATATTTAATTACAACTGTGATATGTGTTAGGAACCTGACATAGAAGGTGCTATAAAAACATACAAAAGGGAAACTTGCCAGATCTATGGAGAGGGTTCAGAAAGAGACTTCCCTGAAGAAGTTACATCTAAATTTAAATTTGACGGATAATAGTTATTCAGGCAAGAAGAATAAGGAGAGGAGTGTTCCAGGGAGTTGGAACAGTAAATGAAAGCCTTGTCAGAACCTTCTCCCACAACATATCAGGTATATTAAAAATAAACAAGTACTACTTTATTTATTTGTTTAACTTATACAAGAAGATTTTAACATTGTAATGGCATATAATTTATTCAGCTTTGAAATAACTGGATTCAAAGAGTATCTTCAAAGTAACATTTCCCATACAAACACATATTCAATTGTAGGACAATAAATATGCATTACTTGGTGTTCAGAATTCAGAACTTCGTTCCAAGTTCCAAGCTGTATGACTGATAAATACATCTATTAAAACAAAAACCAAAAACAAAAAAAAACCACCTTATTCCCTGAATCTTGGGATGTCATTTAAGATAGGGTAGGATGAATACTTGACAGCAAGTTAGAAAACTCAGGATAGTTGCAATTTATTTTATTTTATTTTATTTTATTTTATTTTATTTTATTTTATTTTATTTTATTTTATTTTATTTTATTTTATTATTTGTTTTTATTATGTTAGTCACCATACAGTACAATTTGTTTTTGATATAGTGTTTCAGGGGCGCCTGGGTGGCACAGCGGTTAAGCGTCTGCCTTCGACTCAGGGCGTGATCCTGGCGTTGTGGGATCGAGCCCCACATCAGGCTCCTCCGCTATGAGCCTGCTTCTTCCTCTCCCAGTCCCCCTGCTTGTGTTCCCTCTCTCGCTGGCTGTCTCTATCTCTTTCGAATAAATAAATAAAATCTTGATATAGTGTTTCACGATTCATTGTTTGTGTATAACATCTAGTGCTCCATGCGATACGTGCCCTCCTTAAAACCCATCACCAGGCTAGCACATCCCCCCACCCCCCTCCCCTCTAAAACCCTCAGTTTGTTTCCTGGAGTCCATAGTCTCTTGTGGTTCATTTCCCCTTCTGTTTACCCCCCCCCCTTTCATTTTCCCTTCCTTCTCCTACCAATCTCCCCAGTTTTCTTTATGTTCCACAAATGACTGAAACCATATGGTAATTGTCTTTCTCTACTTGACTTATTTCACTTAGCATAATCTCCTCCAGTCCCATCCATGTTGATGCAAATGTTGGATGATCATTCCGATGGCTGAGTAGTAGTCCATTGTATATGTGGACCACATCTTCTCTACCCATTCGTCTGTTGATGGGCATCTTGGATCCTTCCACAATTTGGCTATTGTGGACAATGTTTCTATGAACACTGGGGTGCATATGGCCCTTCTCTTCACTACGTCTGTGTCTTTGGGGTGAATACCCAGTAATGCAATTGTGGGGTCATAAGGTAGCTCTATTTTTAACTTTTTGTTAAACAGCCACACTGTTTTCCAAAGTGGCTGTACCAACGTGCATTCCCATGAATGGTGTAAGAGGATTCCCCTTTCTTCACATCCTCTCCAACATTTGTTGTTTCTTGCCTTGTCAATTTTTTTCCATTCTAACTCATGTAGGTGGTATCTCAGTGTAGTTTTGATTTGAATTTCCTTGATGGCTAATCTTACTGGGACCAGCCTGAACTTCAGTTTCCTTTTGTATAATAGGGAATAATATCTTATAGTGACATTGCGAGAGTCAAATTTGATACTATCTGTTACGCATTTTTTTAAAGATTTTATTTATTTGGGAGAAAGAGAGAGTGAGTACACATAAGCAGGGGGAAGGGGAGAGAGAGAAGTGGGCTCCCCCTGAGCAGGGAGCCCACACAGGGCTCCATCCTAGGACTCCAAGATCATGACATGAGCTGAAGGCAAATGCTTAACTGACTGAGCCACCCAGGCACCACTCTGTTATGCATTTCGAAAACTGATATAGACTATATAAATGCAATGTTTTATCATGATGATTTTTCTGAGCACTCCGTGCATATTTGGATTTCTCTTTTCTTTGATCAAATATGTTCCCTTTGCTGGAATGTTTTCAACGTGTTCTTTTCTTTTCCTCCCCAAAGGTGCAGTTCAAATCCCATTATTTCTTTGAGGCTTTTTCCCACTGTAGAAGAAGTTATTTGTTTCTCCAACGTCTCATCTCCCTTAGCACTTATGAGTTACTCGGTGACTGGCATTTATTGACTTGTATAGCTATTTTAATGTGCATTTCAAAAGCATACTATTTTGCTGTTGAAAGAGAAATTAAAGTTCATTTGGTTCACCAGATTTCAGAGGTTGGGATCTCCTTTGAATCACTTCAACCTACTTGTCAAATAAATTTTGCTTGAACAGCTCCACTGACAGATAGCTTGGTATCTTTTGATTAAGTACAGTTTATTTCTTGACATTTCTAAGAGAAAGTTATTCTGTAAATTTAGAATAAATATGTCAGCTTGCTTTCATACCTAGTAACTATACCTGATATTCTCTACCATCTTCTTCCTTTTTCCTGGCAAAGCAAGATTTTAGTTACCTTAGTTGTATCAATCACTCTTTTCTGAAGATATTTTAGTGTATATATATGCATATATTACATGCGTGTGTATAGTGTATATATGTATATATAGTGTGTATATATGTATAGAGAGCATATATGTGTGTATGTAGTGTATATGTGTGTATATATAATACATATGTGTACATACGTGTATGTATATTATGTATATATGTTTTAAAATGGAGCATACAGAACTAAATGTATTATTCAACTATAACAGGCAGCTGTATTATTTTAAATATTATAATTCTGACATTGCAGCCTAAAACCCCATTATACATTTGATAGTCATATCAAGTTGAGTTTACTGTATATTAAATCTTCGCGTCTTATTACATGTGATTCTGCTAAATCATATAATCTTATCTTCCCCATCGAACTACTGCAAAAATATTTTGCCCTTAGTTTTTAACCTTTCTCTCTTCCAAATCAGCAAACACATGACAGGTTAAAAAATGTAATGTCCCTTTATGTTATATAGAGTTGAACCAATCTAATATATTCCTGCTCTATAAAAAGCTGACTTTCTTCTATCTTGGTAGAGGGCTGGTTTAAATAACATAAGTACTCAATAATGTTTTCTGTGGCTGGCATATTCCATAAGTTGCAAATCATGTTGAGAACACAAAGATTAAACCATATTCTGGCAGATAACCAATGCAATCTTCTGTAATTTAAGAAAAAAAAAACCTAAAATTTATATCAACTGTTTCAGTCAGTGGTTGGTTACAGAGAACAAAATCTGCTCTAGTTTAAAGAGAAAGGCATTGGGGCACCTGGATGGCTCAGTTGGTTAAATGTCTGCGTTGGGCTCAGGTTATGATCTCAGGGTCCTGGGATAGATCCTTGCAAAGGGCCCCCTGCTCAGCAGAGGGTCTGCTTCTCCCTCTCCCTCTGAAACCCCCAGCCCCAGCTTGTGATCACATGCTCACTCGCTCTCAAATAAATAAATAAAATATTTTTTAAAAAATTTTTTAAAAGAGAAAGGGATTTATTACGGTCTATTCCAAACAAAGCCACACATCAGAACTTGACCACCAAGGAAACTGCTGCCTGAGCCACGATTAGCAAATTGTACAATCAGAAAGCTAAGCACAGAAGTTGGAAACAGCCACTCTGTATCTGCTACTCCAGAATCACGTACCTCTTTCATAATGCTATCAACAAAATGAACCCTTTGCCCTCTGCCTTTTGTCCCATGAAGCTCTAAATTGAAGTCTTGCCCCCAGGACCCTATTTGTAAAAATGAGCAATATTTATTGTCTTTTTTAAGTTTTCTAGCCTCTTCCGCACAAGAAAACACACTACAATGGAACTGGAGTGGAGTGGATGTTAAGCAGGCCCATCTCTCATATACATCATTCACACTAAACGCTTACCTTCAAATTCCCATGTTCACTGATAATGAAAATAGTATTCTATGTTAATAGAAGTCCATAATAACCTAAGTCTAGATTATTAAAATTAAGTGTTCACAACTCCCAAACTTATTTGTTTCCAGATTACCATTCCTGTTTGTCTTTCCTATAGTGAAAGAAAAAGTGAGTCTTGGGGGTGGGGAGAGGCATGTACAATTCAAAGGCACTGATAAGTCAATGGCACGGGATAGGAGTGAACAGTAGGAAATTCAGAGAGTGATGTCAGAGAAGTACTACCAACCTAGATTAGGTAACAGCTTGTCATTGGAAGAAATTTGCCTTCTACTCTAAAATCGGAAGCCATTGGGGTTTGAGCAAAAAGGGGCACAGTCTTCCTTAACTTTAACTTATCTTTTACTTATCTTTAATCTTTAACTTCACCTGACTTCCATGTTGAGAACAGACTGCAAGGAATGAATCGAGGGCAGAATAAGGCTACTATTTAGCAGACTATTGTAGTGATCTTGGGGTAGATCAGATTGGTATCAACAGAGGGGTTACTAAGTGTCAGAGGATTCTTGATATATTGTGAAGTTCGAGACAACAAGATTTGCTGATGAACTAGTCAAAGAGAAAGGGAAGATTCCAGTATTCTTGAGCAACTGGAAGAACGGTACTGTTATCAACTGAAGTTGACAAGTGCTCAGTCCACTTAAGCAACTATAACAAAGTACTATAGACTGAGTTACTTAAAAACAAGAGTTTATTTCTCACAGTTCTGGAAGTTGAAAGTTTGGTATCAGGGTGTCAGCATGGCCCATTTCTGGTGAGAACTCTCTTTTGGGTTTTAGACAAGCAACTTCTTATATCCCCCACATGGCAAAAAAAGATCTAGCTAGTTCTTTGTCCTCATCTTATAGGCACTAATTCTATTCTTAAGGGCTTCAGCATCATGATTTAATTACCTCCCAAAGGCCTCCACCTCTCATGATCACAATAGGATTAAGGTCTCAACATATGAATTTTGAAGAGACATAAACATTCCTTAACATCAAGGTAACAAAGATAGCAAGTTTTGATGATAAGAATAGCAAAAGCTAGGGGCACCTGGGTGGCACAGCGGTTAAGCGTCTGCCTTTGGCTCAGGGCGTGATCCCGGCGTTCCGGGATCGAGCCCCACATCAGGCTCCTCCGCTATGAGCCTGCTTCTTCCTCTCCCACTCCCCCTGCTTGTGTTTCCTCTCCCGCTGGCTGTCTCTATCTCTGTCAAATAAATAAATAAAATCTTTAAAAAAAAAAAAAAAGAATAGCAAAAGCTCAGTTTTGGATTGAACATCTAGGAAAGTCTAGAGGAAAAAAAAAATGTTTGGAGGTGAATAAGCCTGTCAAATGATATTGACAGGTAAAACAGATGAGAATTAGAAATAACCATTGGATTTACCATCATGGAGTACATTGATGACCTTGAGCATGATAACTTCAGTGGAGCATTTGGGAGTGAATACCTGACTGGAATAGGTTGAATAAAAAATGGGATGGGAGGAACTTAGGATGAACATAGATAACTGTTTTAAGGATTTTACTGTAAAGTTAATAAGATTAGTATGGCAAATTTTTGGAGAGGAAAGTGACATATAAGATAATTTGTTTTTGTTATGTTTTTATTTAGACTGGGGAAAAACCAGCCTTGTTGTTTGCCAATGTGAATTATTTTATTTTGCAAGTCACTTCCATGACATGTTTAGAGTGATTTACAAAACCTTTGTGATTCTTAGAAGTGAAAAAAAAAAAAAACAACTATACACATCCATAAATACCAATATCACTTAAGTCTTCTGCCATGCAGAAACAGGAGATTCCTATATGATGTCAAATGCAACTTGATTTACAGTTACTGAAAGAATAAAACTAATTAAAAAATAGGAAAAAAATAAATATCTTTACTCCATGAATCACATTTTACTTAAATTTGGCACTCTAAGAAATTGGATCAAACTACATAGGATTATAACTGTGTTAGATGTCAAGAAAGCAAGTTATTATGAATCAGAAAAAATGTCAGATAGAAATCCTATTACTAAAGAAGACAGGTATAGCCTGGCATAATCCTACTAATTAAAGCATAACAGATTACATTCCCTCTTAAAAAAAAATAAAAGAGGGATTTGAAGATGAAATAACTTTATGAGATACTGCTCAATAACTGGAGGTAATAGAAAGTCAGTGTAGAAAAAAAGATCTGTAGAAGAAACCAATTAAAAACAGGCAGCTAAAGTTTGCAAGGACAAGTCTGAAGGTTTCTAAAATAATCATAGCAAAAGAAATTCAAGAAAATAGTACAGGCGGTCCCTGATTTACGATGGTTCAACTTATAATTTTTCAATCTTCTGGTGATGTGAACATGATGACTTCCAGTAGAAACTGTACTTCGAATTTTGAATTTTGATCTTTTCCTGGGCTAACCACATGCTGTAGGATCCTCTCTCATGATGCTGGGCAGCGGCAGCTGGCCACAGGTCCTAGTCAGCCCCAGGATCTTGAGGGTAAACAACTGATACACTGACAACCATTCTGTACCCATACAACTGTTGTATTGGTCACTTTCAGTATAGTATTCAATAAACTACATGCGCTACTCAACACTTTAGTATAAAGTAGGCTTTGTATTAGACGATGTCGCCCAAGGCTAATGTAAGTGTCTGGAGGACATTTAAGGTAGGCTAGGCTAAGCTTTGACATAAGGTTAGGAATTCTAAATGCATTTTTGACTTATGATATTTTCAACTTATGGTAGGTTTCTCAGGACATAACCCCACTATAAGTCAGGGAAGATTCGTACGTATAATATATGCTTTTATCAATTTACATTAAGAGGAGAAGAGAAATAGGTTTTCTCTCTCTCTTTTTTTTTAAGTTTTATTTATTTATTTGAGAGCAAGCGAGGGAAAGCACAAGCAGGGGGAGAGGCAGACTCCCTGCTGAGCAGGGGCCTGATGTAGGGATCAATCCCAGGACCCTGGGATCATGACCTGGGCGGAAGGCAGACGCTTAACCAACTGAGCCACCCAGGCACCCCGAGAAATAGGTTTTCTTATGAACACATAAAGGCATTCGATTTGTAGTAACTTGAAAATGATTAAGATAGTTCATTTACATAAAGTATATTTTTCTAAAAGAAAATTAAGAAAAATATGGTATAATAAGGCACGATGAAGATCTTATAGAAATAACTATTACGTAAAAGATAGTGTAAAGAATGTAATATTTAGTAATTTAGACACATTGAACAATTCCTTTCAAATTGTCAGTGGCTTAAATTGGTAGTTAACATCAAGTAGCTCACTTCCGTCTCTTACGAGGTATTGGACTTAAAGCAATCTACTCAATTTGTAATTGCTGTTTTCTCATCTATAGAGTGGAGGTTGAAATAGCATTTACCTCTTGGAGTTGTGATATTTAAATGAGTATGCAAGTGTTTAGAATAGTCTGTGGCACTTAGGGAGGATTTGATAAATGTTAAATATCATCACAGTTATTATCAATCTTCTAAAGTATTACCTTACAAGTAAGCAGAGTGTAATACACCAGAGATTGCTTCTGCATTGTCCGTTCTGTACAGTCAGAATTAGTTTAATAACCTTATTGTTTACCTCTATTTGCAACTCTGTGCTAAACGTTGGGGTAACAGCAGTGAACAGGATAGATGCTGTCTTGCTGTCTTCAGGACAGTCTGGCTGGGGACATACACAATTAAGTGAGTTGAAGTGGAAAAAACAAATGTTCCAAGACAGTCGAGTGTGGATAAAAGTGCTTTAAGAACTAGGTCTTTTCAAGCAGTACTTTCAGAGATTTGGCCTGGTCTTTGTAAAGTCAGGAAGCTTTCATTAAGAGGTAGAAGTCTCAGTTGCTGCTCCTTTCTTAATCCAATTAAGTCTAAGAAAGCATAATTTGAAAACGTGGCTGGATGGGAATGAATTGTGATAGGAAGGAGAAGGTACTGTGGAAAAGCCTAATGGGAGTCAGAAGAGTGTTCTGGAAAGAGAGAAAGGGGTATGGGAGACCCCAGATAAAGAATAAGAAAACTATATTCCTTTAATTAAGTGTTTTTTACACTTATCATAATACTAAAATATACCCTTTAAGACCAATAATAAGGAAGTTGAAAGATTGATGAAGAAGACTGGGGAATGGAAGTATATAAGCACTAGGATGAGGTAACTGTTAAGTTGCATTTGACACAGGGAAAAAAAAGTTAGGAAAAATGATGGAGGGAAAAAAATGTCATTTTGGTATTAAGAATACCACAATCATGTTTAGCTCATTTTTTCCCCCATAAACTCCATTGTTAAGATTACTATTTGACATTCCCGTAAATGCATTTTTTTCCTCTTCAATCCCTCTCCCACCATTCTGTAAAAGGAAGTGTGTGATGATAATTGGAAGAAATGACAGCGAAAAGAAGATGAAATAAACTCACAGAATAAAGGTCTTAGACATAAGCACAGTAGAAACTGGAAAGGATACAGATCGCATTTTAGAGGAAACTCTTCACCTTGACTAGTCCTGTCAATAAACACATTTTCCATTCCTATTCCTCCCCCTACTGCATGAGGAGCGTGGCGAGTACTATCCTAGTAAACCTCCCACTCATCTGGGAGATAATTTCAATATTCAAAAAGCTATAGCAGATCTGTAGTCTATTTAAAGCCCACTCTTAAAAATAACTGGCAGAAAAATAAATAAATGAAAAAGAAAAAGAATAAATGGCAGAAAGCTAAATAGAATGTGTCAAGTATATGGGCACATAAGACATTATTGCTCCAGTCCTGCCCATTAACCTTTAACCTCCTGGTGTTTAGATAACTTATTCATTAAACCGTCAACTCTCTTTCCAGCGGGATTTGCCTATGAATTTTTAAATGGGGCCAAATCTCCAGATGTCTTCCTCCTCCAACTAAATTCTTACCATTTCTTTTCTACCAAGCTTAACTGCTCACTTCTTACTTCCCATGTTGAATTGGTTAACATCTAAGAGATCCCAGCCTGTATAACTCTGCAACTGAATATGATATCATTCTGGCAGTTTGGGAGTCTTCAGAAGTATAAAAATATGTGTATGATGTATCATCGGTTCATATTTACTATTTTTGCCTCCATTCTAATAATCCTGTATTTCAAGATACTGAAGTAGAGTGAAATGGTCTCTTAACACCCATCTGTAATTCTCTTTCCTTTTATGTTCAAATCCCCTAACTAGGCTCACACTGAACTTTTCATAACCTCTAAGAGAAGATCTAAGGGAGAGAACTGTGAAATCAAAGACCAATTACCGGACTCTTATGTGAGTCATTTTGCCTGATGTAGTGACTGTTTATGACTTAATTTTACCGTCTAGTGTCAGACTCTGCTTTTGAGTATTCTGTACAGTGTCTACCACATTTTGACACTTTTAAAATAATATTTGTGATTACCGTTATTACTATTAGTTTTCTGTGTATGTGAAACTAATTCTCAGCTTGATGATAGGGCAACTATTTTAGCTGTAACTTTTACCTCTTGGAGTCATGTAAATGGAATATTTTAAACACTTGTGACCATTAATAAAGCCAGGTGTGTGTGTGTGTGTGTGTAGAGCGAGAGTAAGAGTTTAATCTAGGTGTTAACCCTAGGCTCTTGGAAAAGTTCCCATTTGAGTAATTGAATTTTTATTAACTCACTTCCTCTTACAGGTATTCTTCATTTAATGCGGTACACTGTTCTATATTATTTCTAGCTGTTAAGCTGTTACTACGTTTCTCCCTGCGGTGACTACATTTCACCAATGAAAACAGCACTAATGGATAAATGAAATCATTTTACTTTCATAAGTGTGCTTTGGAATCATCCTTTGTTTTAAACCACATACTGGTGGGGATGGGGGAGGGAATGATAGCCACATAGGTAGAAGAAATCAAGATATTTAGGGAATTCTTACTGTTTAAAAAATACTGTATATCAATATCATCTTCTAATTTTGTAGATTTTTATTCTAGAAAATAATGGAAGTCAGTGGTTTCACTTTTTTTTTTTTTAAATAGTTGATCCATTTAGGGAATCTGTGGGAAACAACAGAATGGGCTAAAAAACTGAAATGTATTAAGAGATAGATACGGCTGTTTGTTTTTTGTCCTCTGAATAATGGCTGGTGACAACACAGATGTTAAACACGAAATATTACAGGGATTAATTCATAGTGCTCTAGTTTGCATCCAAGGTCATGTGCAGTGCAAACAATAAGTTACAGCCAGGCAGTCTGTAGTGGCAATTAAGGACCACCTAGGGTGGGGGTGAACCTGAAGGTGGCTCCAACCCTAGGAGGTCTGCAGTCACTTCAGTGCACCTCCTTGGAATGCCTTCTTGTTCATATAAATTAAACAAAAGTGAATTTTCTCTCCTTTAGGGAACAAACAATCCATGGCTCAGATCCTGCAGCCTAAGCATTTCCTCCTTTAGAACCGCAACTGCATCTCCGCTAAACAGCAATTTGCATTTTAATAGTATTAATAACATTCGTGATTTTAACAATCTGAAGCTTTCTGCTTTTTATTGATGTCTTTTGTTGCAATTTTGTCTAATAGTGTGCCCAGGGTAGCAAAACATAACCAATTAAAACATTTGCCAAACAGCAAGGAATCTGGATAGTTTCAGTGCTACTCAAGTCAACGTGGAAATGATTGCATGAAAATAACATTTCTGGCTAGTGACACTAGGAGATATACTGGAAATGTTAGTTGGGCAATCCCCTTACCTTATATTCTGCATCAAAACCAAAGTGTCAGAAAAATCAACACTGGCAATCTCATATAGAGCTCCTTGAAGCCTAAAATCCTTACTTTTTACAGGAAGCATCAATATACAGAAAACCGGATAGTTTTAGTTTAATACCAGCTTGCTATTTACCTAGGAATACTTCTTTAAATCTAATTTTAATTAGATTTCCTTATTATATATTCTCAACACCTACCATTTTTCTTTCAATTAACTCAGTATACCTTTTTATATAATAACAGAACTAACATTCACTGAGCACTTACTATATGCTAGGCATCAAGTCACACACAACATGATTCATCTTTGTTAATCTTCACAACAGTCCTTATTCTGGGGTCTGTTTTTATTTCATTTTATTATTATTATTATTTTTTAATACAGACACCAAACTTAGGTTATTCATCCAAAGTCAAAAGTTAGCAAATAATAGAGTTTCAAAACCAGTTCCCCTGCTTTCAGAGTCCATATCTGACATTATATTGCCTCCCTTGTATGTGATTTTGGGTGGGGGGTGGGCAGTAGGAAGGTGTTGTTTCATTTATTTTTGTAAAACATTTGCCTCAATGACTAGACTCTAAAATCTAGGAGAGTAATTGTTTCTATTTACGTCATTCCTTTCCCTCTAAATTGGCATGGTGCTTGTACATAGAAAGGGATTGATCTTTTTTGAATGAAAGAATGAATGAGTAAGGGTAGATATGCTTTGTCTAATCAGATTGTCATATGGCTTTTGTTTTCTTGCTTAGTGGGGTTTAGGACTTCTGTGTTTCTGATTCCTAAAGAAGCATACATACAGAAGTTTGAGTAATTACTGGTACTACGTCTTCTTGCTAATGCTCATTTTCCTCTAGGTTTGTGTGTTTATCCACGTGAATAATGTTGTATCCTGTATTGCTTTCAAAAAGGACTTTAAGTGATTATTCCTTTCGGTAGTGTTCTTGTGCTGGTGCATGCACATGGGGTTGCTGGCCAAGAAATAGGAGTCGGAGGAATGATTTTGGAGCACTTCAGTGTTGCTCTATTACCCCAAAATGACCTAATTCAGCTGAGGATACTATTTTATAAAGTCATTAGACTATTATAATGGTATTCTATGGCAAATGTGACAAACTATAAATACACACACAAACACACACGATGGGATAACCAGATGAGTAATAGAGGAGTCAGAATAATTTATCCAAAAAAATGTCAACAAAATTCAGGAAATAGGGGAATGGATGATTAATTGTAGAAAGCAAGGACTTTCCCAAATGGCAGAATAAATTCTTAGAACCTTATACCCTTCGACAGCCATGCTTCTCAAATTTAAGGATGAGTATCATCTGGAGATCTTGTTAAAACACAAATTCTAGGGCCCATATACCGAACATTCTGGTTCAGTCTGGGGCAGGAGTCAAGGATTTGCATTTCTAACAAATTCCCAGGTGATGCTGCAAGAGTCCACTTTAAGTAGTGCTGAACCAGAATGTATTAGAGTGACGAGATGAGAAATCGTATCACTGAAGAGTCCTAGTGATGCTTCTGATTCTCTGCCACATGGTGCCCCCCCCCCCCAGTAGATCAAACTAGTGCTACATGCCAGTCAAGCAGTGTGATACTCTTATATGGCTCTCCTGAAAGGAAATGTGGAACTGTTTTTTTTAAAAAAGAGCATCTCTCTTCTATTCTTTTGTCCGATTCCAGATTTGAATATTTATATTGGCCCTCTTGGAATTCAGTTCAATCATACTGCCATGGTTTTCTCCTGTACCAGTAGCACTGGTTTCCTTCTTAGATCGATAGTCCACAGTGGTAGTTAGGGGCAGGCTTGGAGAAGCCGACTGATATTGATATTGACATCTCTGTTTCCTCAATAATAAGATAGGGAGAATAATAATACCGATCTCATGGTAGTGTTGTTAATACACATTAAGCATGAAACAAATGTTTTTATTATTATCTCAGCAAATGGCTACTTAATCTTTTTATACAGTGTCCGATTCATGATGGTGGTTCTTGCTAAACCCTTGACTCAGCCAACCATGACCCCCTTTTCAATTTTCAAGCATTCTTTCTTTTTGCCTTTGTAAATTATGTTATCAGGAACTTGTGGCAGAAATGACATTTCAGTCCACGGCCACTTGTATTTGAGTTGTGAAAATTCTGATTTGGTTCCTCACTAGACCATAACTCATAGTCCAAAGATTAAAATGAAAATAAAACCAAACAAGAGTGATGGCACTCCATGTTGATTCAATCTGCATGGGAAAAAAAAAAGCGGGGGGGGTGGGCCTGGTTTCTATAACTTTCTCAGCATAACAACATCATAGCATTTACTTCGTACCATTGATACTTATTTGTTGAATCCTCCACTTGCCAGGAAGCACTTTGAGGGAGAAAAACTATGATTTCTTTATCACCGTTATCTCTGGTGCATAGCACAGAATTGAGCACATTATAGGAGCCAAAACTCTGTTTACTGAATCAAACCAAATTCTTTCCTTGAAAATTATTGTGAGAATCTCAATATTTTTTAAAAGCAATATGTCATTTAAGTTTTCACATAAAACGTGGGAAATTTGGATCTAAAAGAGAATCTATTATTTCTTTTCCACCAAGTCTTTACTTGGATTTGGGGGTTTCTCAAATCCCATGCCAAAAGAAGTATTAGAATACAAGTAATAGATTCTCCTTTAGATCCAAATTCCCCACGTTTTATGTGAAAACTTAAATGACATATTGCTTTTAAAAAATATTGAGATTCTCACAATAATTATCACGAATATGAAAGTCAAAAATAATTTTGTTGCCCATTCAGCTTTTGACACAAGCTTTCCTTTTTCTATTTTGATCAGCTAAGATCTCCTTAATGAACTTACGACATACATTTCTTCCTGTTGTTACATGAAGTACCAGGCATTCTGAGTTATACATACTTTACAAATCCAGCTTTTGCTAGCTAGGGAGCTCATTAGCAGTTATTTTTTGTGTGAATAAACTGTCCTGTGAGATATAAGAACTCCTCAATTCACGAGTTCACATTCTTCTAAGAGGTCACTTAACCTTCTAGGTCAATTATAGCATATTAACAATTCTCCGCTTCTGAGGAGGGTTTTTCTGGGTGTGGAGTTGTAACTGTTTAAAGCATGACCAGAAACGCAGGCTCTCTCACCCAGGTCTGTCTGAAAAGCCAGGGTTAAATTAATTTCAAATGAGATGCAAGGTATCAGGGGAAATACCTCATAGTTATTTTGACTGCTGTAGTATCAATATTCAATATTCAATATTCAATATTCAAAATAATATCTGGAAATGATAAAAAATAACAGTAATGAAATCATTCTTTTTTATTAAGTTAATGCAATCATTTTAAGAAGTGCAAGATTGACAGTCCAGGCATCTGAAGTATTCTTTTCAAGAAAAGATAACATATTCATAGCTAAGTTTCCTCTTTCTTTACATTATGTCTTAGGCCTTTTAAGAGTGAGGTGATGAGGACGGTGCTGATCTAGGGACAGTGTTGTTTTATATTAATATGAGTACCCATAAAATTACTGATAATAATAAATATGGTAATTATTGTGGAGATTCAGACCTAGGCATGGGCCAAACACATTAATACCTGCATTCTGAATTAATCCTTCACTTTTCCAGACGGTCATAATTGTAAGCCATTTCAACTATAGACTTACGAACAATATAAGCCTCAACAACTTCAGTGCTTATTATCATAGAGATGTGGGGGGCAGGAGAATCTTGATTACATTTATCTAGCAAAGTGGGGTGATAAAAGATTTGTATGAAGTTACCAATCCCCTCAGCTACCCAAGGTAGCATATTTTGACTAGTGTGATTCTAAAACTTCTAGTAATGTCGCAATTACACAAAATTTTTTTTCTTATGCATCAGAGAATATGATTCGTGTAACAAAATTCCATTTATAATGCAATTGAAATTTTGCTCTTTATTTCTTTATAAAGATTTTAATTTTTTATTTAAGATAGAGAGATACCAAGAGAGACCACTAGCCAGGGGGGTGGGACAGAGGGAGAGTGAGAAGCAGACTTCCCACTGAGCAGGGAACCCTACATGGCATTGGGCTCCATCCCAGGACCCTGAGATCATGACCTGAGCTGAAGGCAGGTGCTTAACTGACTGAGCCACCCAGGCACTCCTGAAATATTATCCTTAAAATTAAAAAAAAAAAAACAACACCAGTTAACACATGGCTATTATTTTTAATGTTATTCTTGGAATGTTAAATAATGCATCAGTAAAAACCATTTAAATCTTACAAAAGCACACCATACTTGATACTGTGTTGTCAGCCATATGTTCTAAAGTCAGTTGGTGTTCTACCTGAGATTTTATTAACTTTGAGCATTGCAATTTAATTACTTGATTTCAATTTGTAACGTTGGCAGAGTAGTGAGGAGTGTTTTGGAGACTGCTTACGAAATATTAATTATAAATTGACATGCCCACACCAAACATTTTTACTTGAAATTGTAACTTTATATTGCTCTATATTGCTGTATTAAGTAATTTTAGTTTATATTCTAAACAAAATAGAAAACAAGAACCTTGCCACTTTAAAAATGTACCTAGGGATAGGGACTCTATATATATAGCTGTAGTGACCAGGTCAGAGAACCAGGCTTAAGCAGTAAAACTGTTTCTTTGCAAGGGGAAAAACGATTGTATTATACTTTATACTTGTGATACTGTGAAAATTTATGCTCTATACTACCTTTATGGGTTATATGATTGTAAAGTCAATCAGGAGATAAGGCAATAATTCGGGGTATTTCTTTCTGGAAAAGAAATCATTCTCTCTGTTGCTTTCTGAATTTTTTTCCCCATAGTGAAACTTTCTCTTGGACTTTTTATTGGACAATCAAGGGACCCATAATTCCTTTATATATATTTCCCACCTACAGTTCTCAGTTTCTAGTTCAAGGAAGGTTCAAAACCTGCATGAATATGATATTCTTCTCTAAAAGCACCACTGTGGTAAAAGTCTGGTGTCTGTTCGAATTGGTTGGTCTCAGTGCTCAATTAGTTATGAAATATTTTGAAAATCATCCTTGTAATATAACCATGGGGATTCCTAGGCAGAACAAGGAGGCCATCGCATTGCTAAGGAGTACTACATTAAAAAAAAAAAAAAAAAGTTACTATCCCTAAGAGGAACTTGCACAGCCCTAGAATTGACATGAAACAGGGGTGACAGTAATTAGTGCTCCGCAAAGCCTGGACCCTGCTATGCGTTAATCTATATCACACACAAAATATGTGGTGTCTCTCCAGTGCAAAATCGACAAGGAACCCAAAGACTAAGAACTAGGAAAATGGAAATATCCTCTCATTTTTCCCATTGGTCAAAACCATTGCACTGGTGATAATGAAGCTGGCTTGTTGACTGACTGATCACATAATTACATCACCAGTGTACCATTTTTGTTATAAAAAATAAGGACAGATAATTAACTGAAAACTTCTTGAATAGTTTAAAATTCTTGAATATATACATTTGATATGAGCTCTATCAAAGCTCAAAATTTATATAATAAAATTGTGATTCTATTCATCTGAACACTCTTCTCAGTTAGCCTTTTTAAATTTTCAGAAATGAAGAGGTTATTAAAATATTTAGCTTTCTGTAAAATATATCCATTTTTGCTCATCAAAGTGTTTTAAAGCAGTGGATAAGCTCAATAGTGCTCAAAACTCAATATATTAAATAATGTATTATGTAAATTCATGAGTAAAATAAGCATTTTTCTTTCATGATTATAAAGATTATTGGAGATAATAATATTGATATCGTGTTTATCATTGGAAAGGAAATGATAATAAGCCATGTTCAGAAACATATCATGCAAGTTTCTACTGTCTCAGGTAAATATTACTCAGACATTATCAACTGAAGATGAAAATATTACTTTTCTTTCCATTTTTTTTAAAGAGTCAGTGTCTTGAAGTACAGTAACCATTGTTTTGGGGTGGAATAAGGATAAAAAAAATATTGGAATTCTAATCATCATTCTCCTACTCTTAATTTTTTAATCTCTTAATATTTTAGCTTCTTTGTTGACCAGGTAGGAATAAAACAAAAATACTATGCACATACTGACAACAAGTAAATTAATTATTTATTATTTAGAAAGAGCTTTGTATTATTATGAATCTCTTAGGTATTAAGACTTATTATTGAAATGTCATTCACCAAATTAATGCAAGAGATAAATGTCGAGTCACAATGGACTTAATATAAACTATTTCTTCAACATGAAAGAACATATTTCTCTATTATTTTGATCAAAGTATTCTTTTAATAATGGTCTCTTTTATTTATGCTTGTCTCATTTGAGCTTTGAAATAAAGGAATCTATTTTTAAAACTTTCAGTTCTTCAATTGGAATTATATTATTTTTCAAGTGAAAAAAAGATATTATTCACATATAGACATAATAATTAACGGCAATCTTAGTACTTATTTTGCCAGTATGATAGCTAAGAGCCAAAGTTCCTTAAATCAGAATGAGTCTTTCCAACCCATGTTCTCTGATGGTGATTAAAGAGTAGAATTTTTAGAAGCAGACAGATCACAGAAAGAAATATCAAAAGCCAAGGTTGATGTCAAATCAATGCCTAGGTTTAGTTGATTTTTGCTATATTTGGATTCAATATTGATCTGATCTAGAAAGTGCTGAGCTCACTATGAGCTCCTAACAATGTGCTTTTTATGTAGTGGTGTGTTTGATAATAAAATAGAACACAAACAAAATGCAAAATAAAATACCAGCAAAATAAATATAAACAAAAAGTATCTTCTTCATTATTTAAAAAGACGGTAGAAAAATCATTTTCCTGTTACTGTGTATAGTGCTTAACACTGAACACTAGTCAACATTTGCCTTCTTTATTTCAGAGAGTGATATCAAGATACATAAAAATTGAAGGTCATGTTTTTCCAAAGCACAACACTGATCTACTCTTAAGCCCAACATTGTAGCTGCCCATTTATGACTTATTATTGCCCTGAGCTATGTACTGCTGTCTTCCAGTGCTATATTTCTCGAAAATTTGACATAGAAATCTGTGACACAAACTGTCAGCTTGGTGTGGAAAAAATCTCAAGTTCTCTCATTAATATTAAACTTCCGAGGGAAAAATGTGTTGCTGAAACAAGCATTTCTTTTAAGGATGAAGGGATTCATATATTACTATTGACATGATAATTGAAATCATATTCAGCAAAATGAATGATGAAGAAATTATATCCATGCATTCTAAAAGAAGGGACAAAGATGGATCAGAAGAAGAAAAAAGCGTGTTATCACAAAATATGCAAGGACTCAGACATCCTTATCAAAATGATGCAACAATGAAAAGGAAAGTTATTGTGACCATCTATTACTGTTTCTAATGAGCATCAAAGAGGTTCTGATAAAAAAAAAATTATTGTCAGTCATTGCAACAGAATATAGCTGAATGGCTACATCTTTTTTATGAGAACGCAGGCAAGTATAATTTGGATGTAAATCATGCCTCTTGTCCCCGTGTTATAATGGACTTTCATTATACTTTACACAAAATTCGGGGATTCTCAAGACTCCTCCTTTATGCAGAATTCCTGGTGACTTCTGAGGACACTAAAAATTGTGGGTAGCATAAGATCTGCTCTTGGGAGCTATGGAGAAATGGGACTCCCCTTTCTGCCTCTTTTTCTTTTTTTTTCACGTAGCATAAAAACTAGAGGCAATTTTCATTTCTCTTTATACCTCAACTCCAAGATTTTCCTTTGAAGTCAAATATTGGTGTAGGTTTTTGTTTTTGTTTTAATGCGCTAGTTGTTTTGTTTTGTTTTTTCTTCTTCTTTTCCCCTTTGGTTATATTCTGTTCATTTGAAGTAAGAGGAGTTTTATTTTAGAAAAAAAATCATTGAGGTGCAAAAGAAAATGAAACCTTAGTCTCGTTAGGCAACTGAGTGAAGGAATTAAACTTTCCTGTGTTGCCATAGACCATCACTGCTATAAAAATACAGTCATGCGAGAGTCAAGGCAATCTTGGTGTTTTCAAAACCAACCCATTTAATAGTAACTATTATTTAAAATCACTTTAAAGTTAGCAAAACATATTAATGCATATTGCTTCCTATCATCATAATAGCACTGTGTTAAGAGTGATATTTTGTTGTCACTTTAAAGAAAATTGGATTTCTGAGGCATATGTTAACTTGCTTAGTTTCATGTACCTGTAGGAAGCCGAGCTGCATGTCTTAAACACAAGATTTCTGATTTAAATCCTGGATTCCATCTACTATATCACATAATCTCAACTAATTTTTTTATGTCAAAGTAGATTTTCTAAATAACCAAGTTAGACAATAATTAAAATTTTGTTGATTGACAATAATTTTATAGAGCCTGACAATTACCTAAAAAAGATGACTATTATATTTATTTATATATTATATATACATAGCTGGGGTCCTTATTAAGAATGTATAATCCTGGTCCTAACTCCCCAAAGATTCTGATTCAGTATATCTAAGTGAAATTCTATCATCTGAGGTTTAAATAAAAAACTATATTTTGGAAAAAACCCTGTTGTAGAGTACTGTTTGATAACTTAATGTCATAATTCTATACCCTATTTTTGAATCTACAGACAACACATTTTTCTTTTTATTTTCTCTTTTCCTTTAATTTCCTTTCTCTTCTTTTTTTCTCTTTTCTTCCCTCCCCCTTTTATTTTTTTATTTTCTGTATTCATTAAATTGATGTTCTTTAATTGTACTGACTCTCTTTCCTGCTAAGAAAATGATTTCAATGCTTACAGGTGCATAAGACGAATGTATAATATGTCCAAGATTTTTTAAGAAGTCAGCTATTTTATGGATTAATTACTTAGTTCCTGAGTGAAAATGGGTATACATTTTTTGGAATAATGGGGGTAGCTGGCAAGGGTCTAAAGTCAGAGAACCTGGTTCAAATATTCTCTGTTATTGACACCTGGCTGAACTTTTTATCTTGTCTTCCTCAATTTCCTCATCTGTAAAACTGGAATAATAGCACTTTCTGTCATAGAGATTTTAAGAACATTAAGGTCACTGTTAACCTTTGCCGAATGCACAGCACTGTGTCCAAAATATAGAGGCTCCATAAAAGTAGCTATTAATATTGTCATAGTTTTTCCTGAAGTTATTATTATTAGCCAATTTTATCATTAGGAGAAAAAAAAATGATGCTCCCACTGACCATCTGTTTCTGATTTTTGGAACATCTCCAAAGAACAATGAAATAAATTGATTTTCAGAATGGAGTTACTTGATATAACTATTGGTTTTTGGAGAATGATGGCCAAAAGCAAAGATTTTCCTTTCCTACAGTCACTATTGACACATTCCTCCTAGTTAGCTACCATGATTACTCATATATTGAACCATTCCTGGGCCACCATATATTTTTATATTACTTGATGATTTTTTTTATCTTTGTCATTATTGATTTTATTTAGCAAGTTATATAAACTCTTTGTGTGATATATGCCTGTATAATTTCAACATTTGAAGTGTGGTTAGTACTTAATGACAGGGAAGGAAATCTACTTAAAATATAATTATATATGAAATTCTCAGATACATTTTCTCAGAGCACCATTGGACTTTGCTTTTACATGGTAATCTTAATATATGTGCAGGTATTCAGTGGTTGCATAAAAATGTCATCCATTAATGTTAAAAAGTTGACATTTACATGTATCAGATGGGCAGGCAGGTGATAATTTTAAGAATTCTATGTCTTTCTGAGAATTTGCTTTCTTAATTTTTATAAAATTAAACTTTATATATACTACTAAACTTGTGATATCTATTTTAAGCTTAATAAAGAGCACACAATAAGAATTGTAACCTCCTCTGCAGAGTTACTAAGCCAATTCTCTTAGGCATTTAAAGCATGTATTTCTTTAAAAGTTTAAAAGTTCAAGAAGTATAAAACTGTCTGAATCAAGTGTATATATGAGAACCCTTAAAGGAAATGCAAATGAAGCATTAGAAAAATGGTTAAATGAAAGAAGACAGAGAACACTGAAGAAAGGAAAAAACTGTTAGAAATGAAAAACACCCATCACCGGCCTATCCCATTCCCCACTAGGGGTTATACGCAAGTAATGAATCATGGAACTTTACATCAAAAACTAGGGATGTACTGTATGGTGACTAACATAATATAATAAACAATTATTAAAAAAATAAAATTTCAAAAAAAAGAAATGAAAAATAATAAAACGCCATAAGAAAAAAGTGTAGTACATCGGGTTAAAGAAATCAGCTTATTTTATCCTTCAGACTACTTGCACTTGCCATTGCATCTTCTTATTGTTTTTGGCTAAATAAATTCATGATGTGCTTCTTCTTAATTACATATCTCAGCTCAGATGTTATCTATTAAAAAAGATTTTGCTTGACCATGTCACTAGTAGCAACACAAATTCCCTGTTGCTATCTCATTATTTTTCTCTTCTAAAAATATCTTCTTCATTAAATGTAAGTAACATAAGGACTGATTAGTTTACCACCAATTAACATGGAAGAACACAGCATACACACACACACACACACACACACACACACACACACACACACACTTACTGCTTGATGATTGCAAATCAGGATATTGGGCAGAAGTAGAAAACACCAAATAGATATCCTATATATTGACACCATATAATGAAAGGGCAGTTTCACTTGATTCATTCTCTAAAACACCTCCTCTATCATGAAAACTGCTGTTTACAAGAAACAGGCAATTGAGAACATACAGAAAGAATAAACTAGAAGTGGAACAAGGGGATTCTATTTTGATTCTTGGTCCACTAAATGTCTTTAAGAGGAATAGTATTTTTTTATTGTGGTTAAACTATATACATATATATTTATTACTTATTAAGTATTATTAGATTATATATAACATACAATTATATTTGATTATATATAGTTTTATAGGATTGTATTTCTATAATGTATATTATGTATAATCTGATATTTAATAATCTATAACAGTTGGGTACTGGTTTTTGTAGTTTACATGGAGTTTCTCATTAAATTTTCAAACCATCTTATGAAGGACACAGAATAATGTATCCTTTGTTATGTGTTGATGAGGCTGAATCCCAGAATTCCCTTCCTGGTATGTTTCCTGTCAGTGGAAGTCCACAGGAGAGATTCTTATGCAAGTTTTGGAAAAGAGAAATAAGGCAGAAGTCACTGAGCAACTCACACATGTTGTTTATCTGATCCCTTATCACTGCGCTATTAGGCAACAGAGGGTCTGCCTCTGTTCCGCTTTCCCTGGACCCTCCTGTAGTGTCTCTCCACCGAATCCATATGTGCTTCACTCTATCCTAAAAGGGCCAGATTCTCCTGTGAGCATGAATACAATCAGAATAAGAGGTGACAAGAACCGCCAGCTTGTGATTGTGGATTCACCCCCTATTTTATGTCCATCTAGCTTTCTTGACTGCCTGGTCTGAGGTTTGGAAGCTAGGGCACCAGATGCAAAAACAACCACCTTACAGAGACATTTTAACCAGTTCTCATAATTGAATAACGTCAAAACCCTGCAACAAATCTCTTTATCCATAATCAATTGATCTAAATATCTAAATTTATTTATTTATTTTAGAGAGACAGTGCAAGTGGGAGAGGGGCAGAGATGGCGGCAGAGGAGAGGGAGAGAATTTCCAGCAGACTCCCTGCTGAATGCAGAACTCCAGGCAGGGCTTTATCTCATGACTCTGAAATCATGAGTCAGAGGCTCAACCTACTGAGCCATCCAGGTGCCCCTATTGATCTATATATCTATCTACTATCTATCTATCTGTCGATCGATCAATCGATCATCTCACTATCCACCTTTCTATCTCACTATCATCTGTCTATATTATATACCACCTGGTAGTTCTGCTTCTCTCATTGGTCACTAATATAATCACCCTCGAACAGATAAGAAAACTGGCACAAGGTCATACAGTTAGTAAAGATCTTCTTCCCTGGCATATGGTAACCCATAAATGACTAGTATTTAAGTACTCAAAGGGTTTTAGTAATAAGTCTATCTGCAATGTTTTTTCTATTTTCGTTTCCCTATGATAAAAAGGGAAGAGGGCTATTAGCATGTATTTTGTAAATATTTCATGAAAAATGACTTATAGTTCTCAACAATTCCTATTTTAACTATCTATTGAATCTTCTAGTAAATACAGACACGGATCATGTCTTCAAAGACAGTGATTTTATTTGTTTACTTATTTTTTAAGATTTTATTTATTTATTTGACAGCACAAGCAGGGGGAGTAGCAGGCAGAGGGAGAGGGAGACACAGGCTCCCTGCTGATCAGGGAGCCAGACGTGGGGCTCAATTCCAGGACCCTGGGATCATGACCTGAGCTGATGGCAGACGCTTAACTGATTGAGCCACCCAGGCGCCCCTCAAAGACATAGATTTTAAAAGGTGTGAGCTCTTGGTCAGGATTATATAAGTAAAGGCTTAAGAAAAAAAATATTATTTCTTTAGACTAAATGTTTGATTTTATACCTTATCTACATTGTATGCTTAACTTTTTCTCACTAAGCACAGCTCTTATTATAACTTATTCTGCTTTCATTATGTATGCTATGTTTTTCTACTTCCAACTTCTTAATCTGAATATTTTTAAATTGATATTTATTTAATGAACACTTGTATAGTGCAAGGCACTACGTGCCAGACACTGTTCTAAGCACTTTGCAAATATGAATTTATAAAATCTTTTTAGCAATGCTACAAGGTAGGTACTATTGCTTTGTCTATTTTATGTGTCAGGAAACTGAGACACAGAAGAGTTAAGTAACTTGTCTGAGATCACTCAACTATAAGTTGCCAAACTGGGATTCGAACTTAGAGTGTCTGCTCCAGAGTTCATACCTTCTTCCTCCTATGAGCATTTAAGCTATAAAGTTTCTTTAAAGTTGTACTTTATTCACAGGGACAGGATACAATGACATTCAAACAGAAACCTAAGAAAGTAAGGAAGAGGCTATTTGGATATATGGGGGAAGAGTTTTCTAGACAGAGAATAGTAAGTGCAAATGTTTGAGCTCGACCTGCTTTGGATGTTTTAGAGATCAAGGAAAACATGTTATCAGAATAAAGGAAGTGGGACGCCTGGGTGGCTCAGTCCGTTAAGTGTCTGCCTTCAGCTCAGGTCATGATCCCAGGGTCCTGAGACTGAGCTCCACATCAGGCTCCCCACTCGGTGAGAAGCCTGCTTCTCCCTCTCCCTCTGTCTGCTGCTCTCCCTGCTTGTATTCTCTCTCATTGTTAAATAAAGAAATAAAATCTTAAGAAAAAAATAAAGGAAGTAATTGGAATGTTAGAAGATATGTTCATAGAGTTAGAAAGGGACCAGATCATATAGACCCTTATAAATAGGGTAATACAAATCCTAGTTTGCCCAGGATATCCCATTTCTAATCCTGTGTCCTGATATGATTATTAATAGTTCTCCCTTCACTAAAAAAAGAAAAAAAATTATCCGAGTTTGGATTATAAATCCTAGGGTCACCTTTTTTATAAGCCATTGAAAAGACTTTTTTTTAAATCTAATGAAATAGAAATTCACTCCTGTTGCTCTGTTCACAATGAAATATAGGAGAGTCATGGCAAAACATAGATACTAGTTAAAAAGCAGTATTTTGGGTGAAAGAATTAATGGCAGCTTAGACTAGAGTAGGGTAGTTGTGGTGAACATGTTAAGCAGTGGTAGGATTCTGTATATATTTTGAAGGTCAAAGCAGTAAATTTGTTGATGAAATGGATCCTGGGTGTAAGATAAATTGAAATCAGGAATGATTGCAGTGTTCAGGCTTAAGCAACTGAAAGTTTGAAGCTTTTATGTAATAGAAGAAGACAGAGGAGGGAGGAGCTGGATCAAGGAAAAGATTATGAATTCAGTTTTGCATGTGTAAAATTTGAGATATTTAATAGATACCCAAGTGGTGATGCTGAATTAGATCTAGAACTCCAGAGTTCCTGAGAGAGTTCTAGATTAGGGTTTATATTTGAAAGTTGGAGATAAAGAAGATAAGTCTTGATCTGCTTGACCTGCTTTGTCAAGCAGGTGGGATGACCTCACCTCAAGTGTATTAAGAGTATGAATTAACTCTCAAAGTTTCGGTTCTATTTTCTAAGCAAGTGATAGTTGATGGCAGAGACATCTAAACAGATAGCTCTGATATTTCCATTAATATTGGAGTCTAAGAGGTTAGAGAGAGCCTATCTGGTAGTGATGGGGAACGAGGGGAGTCCTGCTATAGCAACGTGGATATGTAGCGTCAGATCGATATGTTAAGTACTACAGGAAACTTTTGCAGATGCTCATACATTGTACTGCATGAAACGTGTTTCTCCCACACTTTGCCTATTTCCATCACTAGGTTGTCAGATTATAACTACGTGTCTCCCTTACCAGAATTTCAGTTACTTCAGGTCAAGAACTGTGACTTATTCTTGTTTGGAGACCCATGACTGCCATATAGTCATGCCCATTTAACATGGCAAATATTCAATTGTCGCTTAACCTATACAACAACAATTTCATATGGTTTGACCTACTAGATAGATACATGATCACTAGTAGTTCAATAATGAAATGAATGAATTGGAGGAAAAGAGAGAAGCTCAATTACTAAAGTAGAGCGGAAGATATTAAGACTTGTTGATATTATTACCAGGCCCTGAGACAAAGGAAGTGTCTACATACTGGGCAGGATTTATAGAACATTCATTTTGATAATGGTCCAGTTGAAAACTAAGATTCTGGAATCAAGTTTGGTTCAGAACTGGGTCCAGTTTAAGGATGGGGAGGAATTGACAGATTGAAGGGAATAGGTCCAATAACCAAGGAAGGAAAGAGCAATATATTAAACAGATGATATACCCTATATACTCTTTTAGGCTTTAATAATTTTGATATGAGGCAAATATTCAATAAATTACATTTAAAAGCAAATCTATAAAATTCATGCAATTATAAACAATTTATCAAAATACATTAGAAAATTTACTTTTGGTAGAAAGAGAACTGTTAAATAGCAAGCAAAACTAATGGCCTTGTCCACTATGAGAACGAAATCATTTTGACTTCAAATATCACTCATAGACCAATTATGTCAACACATAGTCTAAATTATAAGAGTTTAAAAACTGCACAGGTATTTTACAAAAAATGTGTATATATACTCAATATGTAAAGTAATTTTATGCAGGCATTTTATAAATATTTTACTGAAACCATCTTTCTTCTGTTTTATTATTTTTTTTAATTTATTGCCTAAAATATTTTGGGGGGGGTCTGCTATGGATTGAATGTGTGTGTCACCCCCAAAACTCATATGTGAAATCCTAAACCCCAAGAGGATGATTTTGGGGGTGGGGGCCTTTGGGAGGTGATTAGGTTGTGAGGGTGGAGCTTTAATGATTGGGATTTGTGCTCTTATAAAGAGACCCCAGAGAGACACCCCTTCGTGCCATATCAGATTATAACAAAAAGCAACTATTTAGGAAATGGGCTCTCACAGACATTGACTCAACTAGCACCATGGTCTTGGGCTTCCCAGCCTCCAGAACTGCGAGAAATACATTTCTCTTGTTTATAAGCTATCCAGTTTCTGGCATTTTGCTACAGCAGCCCAAAAAGACTAAGGCAAGTGTCTATCCTCCAATATTTCCAGATATTCCTTATAATAGATTGACTTTTCTAAGCTTTCACATGTTAACATAAAATAATATATCCTCTGCATTCAGAGCTAAAATGAGGAGATCTTTAAAAACTTATGTCAGTATTTCTAGGAAAACATACTGTATGTGTGCATAATAATGCTATTCAATAGTTATGTCTTTATACACACAGTTCGGATATTATAGCATGACACGCACGTTATTTTAAACACATGATAACCTTGAAAAATAACAGTAGCTTGGAAGAAATTACTTGACTTCATAAAGATCAAGCCCTGACTAAATTAATCTTCTACACAGTAAAAGAATCATCAGATTGAGTAAACTAAAGAGAAATAATGGACATAATCCATCTTGACTTTGATTTTTGTCTTGCATAACTTAATTTGCTTAACACTAAACAGAGAAATACAGGTTTTGATAAGTAAATATTAAGGAGTGATCACTTAATTGGTTTTCCATGTCCATTATAGTTATTAACATATTACAGTTAACCTAAAGGGGCATAATTCATACATTGATTCCTTTTACAAATATTTATTGAATACCTATGTAAGGGAACAGCATTCCTTATTAAAAAGAGAGTCCTTCAAGAATAGAGTGGAGAATTGTTTCAGAAAGACAATATCCAGCTTGGAAGGGGATGGAGATTCAACTAACCCTGTGCCATTTTTTGGCATGGTGTTCTCTCATACTGATTTCCACTGCCACAGAAGACAAAATACTCCCCCTGAACATACAGCCAAGAACAGAAAAGACAAAATCCATCATTTTATTCCCCCACCCCTTTCAACACACTCATAGGTATGGGATGAAAGCAAAAGTGAAAAAAGTTTCTGCCCTCAATAAGTGTATATTCTAGCCCTAAAGTTATCACATACACACACGAGCCATTGATATATGGGAGGAAATGGCAGTGCCATAATAGGAAAATACACAGAGCACACCGAAGTGCAGAAGAGACCACATTAGTACTATTTGGGAGCTATAGAATGATAAGGAAATGGACAGAGAAAATAGGTTGGGGGATGAGATAGTTTTGAATTGTTCTTAAGATATGGGTGGCACTTTCTAAAGGTAGCTAGAAGACGGCAGTCATTGAAGGCAGTGGAAATATCACGACCAAATACTGGGAGATGGGAATAGGTGGGCCATCCAGCGAGAACCACAGTCGATAGAAGTTCAGTAGAAGTTGCGGGTAGGGTACATGAAAGAGTGTAGCAGGAGGTAAGGATTACAGAAATCATCTGTGAATTTTAAATAGCACGCTAAGATAAAATGCATTTTTTTATGTAAAGATGAAGGGGGTACACTTGGTATTTTTCACATTAAAGGTTTTCATTGAAATTAAATGTATTTTCAGAGGAAGAAAGCAGATATGCCAGGCTTTTTAGATGAAAAGGAAAAACACATTTATTTATTGAATGTCTTACTCTGGATCTAGAATTTAACGTATGCTAATTCATTTAATCTTCACATTTGATGAGACAGGGAATGTAATGTCCATTTTATATGACTCCAGGAGATGTTATGGAACTTGCCTTATGTAACACAGTATCTGTGCTGGTATTTAAACCGAGTTCCTAACCCTGGCTGCTCATTACAATCATCTAGAGAACTTCTTAATCACTCTTTGAAAATGCTGATGCTTAGACCCATCTTGAGAGTTTGTAATTTAACTGACCAGCCGTCTAGACCACAGTTCCTCACAAAGATAAGGTTAAAACTCATTGATTTTCTTAATTGAAGGAGCGGTCATGAATAAAAATAGAGTTATTCAATAAAGTTGAGTAAAGAGTAATAGAGCTTAGAATTAAAAAGAAAAAGCAAAACTTTAGACAAAATAATTAGACTGTTTCTCATGATTCCCCAAATATAAATTGTGCATAAAAATAAAATTTCTATCTGAAAATATTTATATTGGAAAATATGTGCGCGCACACACACACCCACACCCACATACAGTTGATCCTCATTATTCATGGACTTTATATTTGCAAACATGTCTACCTGCTAAAACTTATTTGTAAACCCAAAATCAGTGCTCATGATGGTTTTGCAATCATTCACAGACATGCAGAGTCGGGGCAAAAATTTAAGTTGTCCAACACGTGCATTTCCAGTTTAGAGCCAGTCATACCTTAGAGGAAACAAGATCTTCTGCCTTCTTGTTTCAGCTCTCATACTGTAAACAAGTGTTCTTTTTTGCAATTTCTTTAATGCTATGTCTTTTCACCATTTTGTGGTCTTTGTTGGTGATTTCACTGTTTAAAATGACCCTCAAGCGTAGCGCTGAAGTGTTGTGTAGTGTTTCCAACCACTAGAAGGCTGTGATGTGTCTTACAGAGGAAGGTATGTGTGTTACCTAAACGTCCTTCAGGCATGGGTCATAGAGCTCTGGCTCCTGAGGTCGCTATTAATGAATCAGCAGTTCATTAATAATGCCTTTAAATAGGAACACACATACATGGCGTTTATGTACTGACTGGTTGACAAAAATGCTGTGACCAGAGGTTGGCAGGAACCTAACCCTGCATTTCCCCTAAGGGCGGTGGTTCAGTGTTTGCTAACTGAGTGTTTCCGGTGTAGAACAATCCTGAGAATAGCAAACACCAGCTGGATATATAGTCGTAAGTGACACAAATTTGTCAAAAAGGCAGTAAAAGAGATCATCTTAATCGTATTTGTTCAGTGAATGTTTCTTAAATATTTACCACATATTGGCGCTGCGCTGAGGATTCCGTGCTAGGTGAGAAAGAATCCGTTTCCACACACACAGCACATCCTTTCATTCAACTCTTACGAGTCGCCACCACCAACACCACAACTGGTGACGCACGGGCTCCTAAAGGCAGGAAGGAAAACATTCTGCCTACTTAGGGTAACACACATACGCGGTTTATGCACCTCTCTAGAATCTGCTTACTGACCCAGCCTCTTGCTAAGGAAGGAGCCACAGGCCATGCCTCTGTCAAGTCACCCAGTACCTCAGCCTTCCCCAGGGAAGGACTGGCCTCTTTGGCACATACATTGACGGTGCAAGTCCGACCTGACCTCAGAAGCTCTGCCCTGCACTCCCTGATTTTTGACTTGAAATGTGCCAGCAGGAAAAGGTCTGGCTGCTGCCACCTGGAGGGCACACCATGCAAGGTCCAGGGAATCAACGCAAACCGCCCAGTAAGAGTTAGAGGGCAGGGAGGAGGAGAGAGAATAAACTGCCTCCCTTCCCCTCTGACTCTAAAAAAAGAACTGATCCCAGATATAGCGCTTGTGCCAGGCTTTTCTTCACAGATCTTCTCCAGGACTGAGGACCGGTTATGTTTTCTTGCAAAGTTGTAGCCAGCTCAGTAATTACCATTTTGTATTCATGTTCTTTCCTTGTCAGTTCCTCTCCTTTCCCCTCATTGTATGTTGCTGGCATTGGCCTTCCTAATACAATCATAGTATGTAGGCTTTGTCTGTTTTCTAGAGAATCTAGACCAAGACCTGGTTATTTCAAATTATAACTTGATCCAGTTTACCCTGTATATAATGGATTTATTTCTCCTTTTCTTACTTTCTTCCTTCCACTTATTCACTAAATATTTATAGAAAATACTGGGACTAATACAAGAGGAAAAACAAACTTGACTATGCTCCCTGGAGGTTGTTTCCTGTAGCTGTGTTTCTTCCCACTTTAAATGAGGAAAACAGAATCCATCTCTTCGCATGGTTGTGAGGATGAAATGTGGTAATTCATGTCTGACGCTCAGCACAGTAGCATGAGCTCCTCTCAGTAGATGCGTATAGTACTTACTACTGTCATTATTATCATTATTAAGGTTTATTCAGCATATTGTTTGATCAACGGATGGATTGGCCAGGAAACAGCTAAGATTGTTTTCTCTGTAATACAAACCTGAGATCCAGACTGAAAAGCTATCTATAAGAGTAATAATATAAGGAATTTAGAATCATTCTATAGAAAAGGATATGGGTTACTTTTTAAAAAATAATTTCTAATTATTACATAGAGGTTAGTGATTACATAGAGTCTAGTCATAGTCTCTGTTTTCACTGAGTTTATAAATAATACAGGCAAAGAGGTTTATTTTTTTTTAAGATTTTATTTATTTATTTGAGAGTGAGTGAGAGAGAGAGCACAAGCAGGGGAAGAAGAGGAGCAGGCTCCCTCCCGAGCAGGGAGAGGGACACAGGGCTTGCATGACCCGAGCCAAAGGCAGACCCCCAGCTGACTGAGCCACCCAGGCACCCCCGGGCAAAGAGGTTTAAACAAGAACACCTTAGCTCACTCTAGAGAAAAAACAGAAATGTTAAATCTCTAAATTATAATTGAGACTTCAGTATTCACCTTAGGATGTCTTTTTAAAATAATTTCTTATTCTTGGTTGAGAATGTTTTGAATATGCATACTACTTGAAGACAGGACAGCACAATTGTTCCCAGAGGTTCCCACCCGAGCATTTGACTTTAGGGACTCCAAAATTTGTATTTATTGTATATGGAGATAAAGCAACTGAATATTTATGGAATAGCCAAATTATATCATACTCTGTTGAGATCCAGATCCTCAATGTAGAAGAAAGGAAGCACATGTAATATAAAATACATTAAGTAAAATTATATAGTCCAGAATTATAATTGGATATCAATAAGAACTTATAAGGTATTTTCTCTTCATAACCTTTCGGCTGAAAAAGATTGGAAACAATGACCAATCTAGTAACAATGACTGTACTTCAAACCCGATGGTGGTTTTACAATGCCAATTTTCTGCTAAAAGAATGAAATCAGGACCTCTTAGAGAATAACTGACTTCAGGACTCTGACAAGAAATGTACAAGGTCACCCTGGAACCAATCGTGTCATTATGATTAGCAAGACTATCAAAGACTAATACAGTCATGCACAAAAGTTCTTATTTTTCCCAAAAGGGACAATAAGAGCTTTAATAAAGTGAAGTATTTTAATAGATTGAAATCATTAACCAGTTTAAATCCAGGAGTTCAGATTTGGTTATTATATTTGTTATTTATTACTATGTAACAAATTACCCTAAAATTTAATAACTCAAATCAACATTTTTTATCTCATAGTTTCAAGACTCTATTGGAACAGGGACAGCTCTTAAATTCACTCAGATGACTATTGATAGGCATTAGATCTTTACTGGCTGCTGGCTGAAGACATCAGATCTTCACCACATTGTCTCTCCTTAGGCACTCACAACATGGCAGCTGGCTCCAGCCACAAATATTGAGGGAGAAAGCAAGACCATGTGAGAAAGACAGAAGATACAGTCTTTTTGAAACCTAATCTCACATATGTCATCCATATTGGGCCATATTCTGTTCATTAAAAGTGAGTCACTAGGTCCAGCCCACATTCAACATGAGAGTATTAAATAAAGGAGGAATCATTGGGGGCTATTTTAGAAGTTGCCTTCCATGAACAGAACCAATTCATCGTATTAGAGCTGGGCAAAGAAACCTTTGGCGAAGAATCCAGCTTTTCTTACATGGAACATATCACTGAGTAACTAGTAGATGAGGTTAAGTATCTTCTTATAAAATCATTCCAGCTAATGAAAATGAAAATGAAGTTATAAAATTAAAATATCAACATTTTCCAACCCGTATGAATAGAACCAGTGGATATAGGTATTAGATATCAATGTATCTTAATTTTTCTAAGAAAGAGCAATTAGGTAATCAAAGAACCCAATTTCTTCAGTAAATTAAACAAATAAAAAGATGGAAGGAGAGCCTACAGATTAAAAAGACTTAACTAATCAAGTTTAGAGAAACAGACGATATTAAACCATAGTGTCTAAGAATGGATACTAGAGATAAAAGCATACAGAAATGATAACATGATTACCATAAAGACAAGGAAGTAGTCAATTTAAGGGAGTCAATATGATAGAGTCGGGTGCATGAAGAGACTTGCCGGGAGGTGCTTTCAACATTGTTCACCTTATAATAAGTCACTAAGATGTTCATTTGTTTTCTCCATGTTTCTGTACCTGTATTATACAATTAAAAAAATTTAAATCTTCAATGTTTTATACACAAAAGGTCATATTAACACTCCTCACCAAATCAGGAAAACATAATCTCAGAATAAAAAGCCAATCTCTCTCAAGAAAGATTAGTTGGTAACTTTGCAATATAGCTTCCCTCCTGGTATGATCATTGGGTTTTGTTTCCTGGTATATAACGTTACATGCTATGTCTTAAATTTTCTGAGTCATTCTTTGAGAATTATGGCAGATTACATTGTTCAAAAATATTCTCCATGCTAACTTCTGTGCCACATGAACTTCTGCAATGAGATCATGTCCTCTCATCAAGAGACGGAGTCTAATCCTCTTCACTATCTTCCTCTTCTGAGTATTTTGGAATACTCACTATTGGGACACTTCTTGGAAGCCAACAGTCATGGTTTAAGAGGCTCAAGCCATACTGTGAGGCCACATGTAGGCACTTGGCAAAGTCCAGCTGAATTCTCAGCCAACAGCTTGCATCAGTTGCCAGTCATGTGAGTGAGCCATTTTGACATGCCAGACTAATTGAGCCCCCACTTGACTGCAGCCTCATGCAACATGATGTGAAATAGAGGAATCACCAACTTAAGCCCAGTCATCAAAAGAACAGTAAGAGATAATAAATAGTTATAAACCACTAAATTTTGCTATTATTTATTATGTAGCAATAGCTATAGGGCACAGGAATAATTGGGGGTAATTACTATTCAAGATCCTCTTTGTACTCAAATGAATCTGGTATCGCCTTGACTTTTTGTTTGTTTGGCACTCTTCGTTATAAAGAATATTATCATTTTTAAAAATGTGATCTATCACAGTTGTGTTACACATACCTTGAAAACAAAATTATCATCTTGTTTTTGCTATAATAATAGATCTATATGGTCCTTTCTGCAAGTGGCCTAATTCATGAAAGAGAGTTCACTCTTCTCTTTTTCTTGTGTTTTTAAAGAAACTCTTTAAATATTGCCCAAACATTTATAACCTTTTTACTGTTCCTTTTTTTTTTTTTCTGATTTGGAGTAGTGCTGGTCAGATATATAGCTAGGTGGATAGATAGACAGACACATAGAGAATTAACAGCATTTTCATTACCTCATTTCCCCTGAAAGATCTTTTTAGTTTCTGTATTTCACCAATATGTCCTGCTGCTACATGGCTACTTAATGCCTAGGTTATGCTTAAACCTTGTTTTGTCCCCAACAAAATGTGGACTTTGTACCAAACTTTAACTAGTTATCGATCAAATTATATCTAAGATTTTTTCTTTGTTTTAATCAGTCGTTGCCAAGACAATAGCATGTCAATGAACTGAAACACTTTAAACACCACAAAATTGAAAGAACTGATGAATTTGCAACTAAAAGTTCACATAAAAGAACTTTCCTGTGTTTACTTTGTGTCTACTTCTATCTCAAACTTTATTCTTTTAAATACATACCAAGCCAGTCAAATACCAGTATCTAAATTGCATTTGTTTATGATCAGTATAAACAAATGTATAGCCAAGTGAGGCATCTGGGGAAGTCTTCAAATGTTAACCTCAACATTTTCACAAAACACACTTTGGAATTTTTTTATTGTTGTTGCAATCTTTGCTGTAGAGATGGACTAAGGTTATGCCCTTTCTTTTTCTTATAATCTTTGACTCAAAAAAGAGGAAGGATAATTAATGCTCGGTATAGTCTGGGAAATGCTATCAGCTTTTAGCAGACTTATTAAAGTATGTTTGGTTTTTTAAAACATACTGTGTGTTTTAACTGGCTGTCTATTGAAACTCTCAGGAGTTCATGAGGTCATATAAACATAAGAGGATGTAAATACTCTGTGAGAATCAAAGTGAAGAAAATGAAGACGATCAAAGTGATCTAGTTTACAGCTTTCCTGGAATGTGAAGCCAGATTTTGAATTCTTTCCCTGATGATACTAACCATATACTTTGTAGACCAAGGCATGTGTGGTGGCACGTTGCTGAATATACTATTTAACTTATTGATGTATAGGCCTTACTTCATTTTTCCTAAACTGAAATGAAAAAATAAAACAAACAAATTAAGAATATTGGAATAAACTGGAAACTTCAAATAAAGTTTAAAAGATTTTGGGGGGAGGGGTGTTGAGAAATAACAGGTCAGATTCTTTTAACATCTCCTTCCCAATTGGGTATAGATGTATTTTTACCCCACAAAAATAGTAGACTGTAACTATTAAATCAATATTAACTATGGAACTGTAGGGGTACAGGATATTTAAAAGGTTATAAATTGTTTATAACAATCAGAAATATTTTAAAAAGAAATCCAAACTTTACCAAAGTCAAGATGTTGTCTTAAAAAACAAAGACTATTTTAGTCTCTATATAGGGACTTTCCACATGTACTTTTCACCACAGTGAACATAGTAGACTTGAGGACACATAGTGAACACAGTGGACAGGAAGACATGTGATTAGGTATTCCTATCATTTTTCCTTCACTTCCCCAGCTCCATGGTCTACCTTGTTTTCAGGGGGTTCAGGATATTAGGAGTAGCTCCTCCCATCTTAAATTCCTACTTATGGAGCTCTGCTAGCATGCCTGCTGTGTTGCTTCCTTACAGTGTTTTCAGAGCTGAGAGAAGAAAGAAAGAGTACTTTGTAGTGAAGGGGGTCATTTGAAGTAGAAGAATGCATTATACTTCTTCAATTTGGTTGAATCACTTTGGTGATTCCAATACCTCTTTTCCTCTAATTCCTGTCCCCTTCTTCCATCATGATAGCTCCCTCATGTGTGTGCGCTATTTAATTTTTGCCAGTTTGCAGCTAGATATATTCAAGTGACTAAATTCTTAAGTGGGAGTGTTTTAATTGCGGGTGTTCTAGGGAAGCTTTCAGAAATCTTCCATCAGGGTCAGTTGACCCATGCACTTTGCCCTCCTTTTCTTTGCCTGCCTCCCCCCACCTCCCCGCACTTTCCATATGCAGCCTGTATGAATACAAGCTTGAACCATGGGGAAGAAGGACACACCCTAGAGATGATGAATGCATGAATTAGAAGGAACCCAAAGTTCCTGAGGACTTGTTAAAATAGAGCCACCATCCTAATTCTAGACTACCGAGCTATGGGACTTCATGGGAAAAAAACATATTTCTATCTCATTTAAGCCAATGCCCTTTCCTTCCCCCCCCCTTTTTTTTTTTTGAGTAGGGGCGTGTCTTTCTATAACTGAACATAATTCCAATGAATATAGTTACAATCAGATTTTTCTACCTCTCTGTGGATTCGTGATTATATTTAGCCTTTGATTTGAGGTTTACAGTCTAGACCAAATGCCATTTAAACTATATCAAGAAATTACTGAACATTTATCATATGTAAAGTACTTTTGTGCAAAGAATGGTGAGTTGATCTCCGTAAAAACAAAAGCTTCTTAGCAGTTTTCTGTATCCTGCATGCAGAGGCAGCAGCCTAAGGAAAGTGACTTTGGGATTTTAATAAAAAATAAATAAATAAATTTAAATCTGTGCCTCTTCATCTCCTCTCTCCCCATTCTTCTCATCAATTAAAAAGACATGAAAACCACATTAACCTTGCTAATAAATGTGGCATTAACCAGAATGCTTTCAAATGCTTTCTCCCTCTATTTTACCTATACTAGCCTTGTCAAAGGAGGAAGACAGATATTAAAATCAGCATTGAGAACTTCTCACCTGGCACAGTTTACTGGTCTCGGGCATGCGGGCAGAGTTGCTTTGGGCAAAAATCCGAAGAGGCTGTTGGTGTGTAAATCCTTCTAAGTAATACCGTTTCGAATCTAATGCCCTTTATGGATTCTCCTGTGTCACTGGATAGTATGCGCCAAATTGCAAAGACCATGCAGCATATTTGTAGGAGGCAAGACAGACGTACAGCCTAAAGATCAAATACCAGACGTGAACCAACCTTAGCGTGTTCTCATCTTTTTCACTGGTTCGATTTTGGTCTCCCTTTCTCAGAAAGCAGGTTCCCTAGGGAACCCTTTTCCGCCTTCAAGATGGCTACCAGGTAGGTCCCCTTCTAGAAAGCCAGGGTCAGCTTCTCTACAGAATGGAGTTCTGAACCCGAGCAAAGGAGCCCCCGCTCCGCCCACAAACAGCCCGCCGTTTCCCCTTAGGTGGCTCTGGCTGAAAGGCAGCCTCTGCCAGCACCGTGTGCGGGCCCGTCCCGCGGCTCCCGGGATGAAACAAGCAGGGGAGATCGATGTGCAAGAGCAACCGTCAGGTGGAAAGCGCAGAGCGAGGTTGTCTTTTTCATATTTTTCTATGAAACATTTCTGTGAACTAAGGGGAAAAAAAAAAAAAACCCACATAGATTGAGTAGGATTTTACAGCAGGGAGTATTGATGATGTTAGAGTTGATTTTCCCTTTCATCTTTTATTTTAAATTTGACAGTGTCTGCTTATGTATTTGTAAAATGACTCTCTGAACAAACGTGAGCAGATGCCCTGAAAGGTTAAAGGAAATACGGGTGAAATACTTTCCCAGTTTTTATTACGATGTTTAAGTAGTTTTCTGCAGGGAAATGCATCTGTCATTAAAATACATTTTTCTCTGTGCTGTTTCCCTTTCTGAGGGGAAAAAATGTATCATTTTAGTAAGTTTTAATGGCTGTACTTTAATCGATCTGGTTTTCAAAAAGATTATGGCTTAGGTAAATGGAAAGGATCCTCATCCCCTTTTCCCAGTGTACCCTGTGGTCTCGTGGGCTGTTTTTACAAGATCTGAGATACAACTTTATTCATATCCATAACAGATTGAAGAACTGCCTTTTCCCAGCCAATGTGTCCTATCACATCTGAGAAGGTCTGCTGGAGACTGCAAGCTATTTTTCAATTTATTCCCTATGTGATGACCATATTTCTTTGAAAGAAAATGATTTTCAGGGAAAACTAATGGAATTTCTGAAGGAAAATTAAAGAAGAGTGGGCAAAGATTGAGAATGAGATGAATAAACTACAGAATAACAGGGTTCAGGGTTTTTTTTCAACAGGAGAAAATTTACGATAGTTATCTTTTCCTTCCCTAACCTCCCCCAATTCTCCTACAGTTTTCCTTCAAATCCCTTCCCTTTCAATTCTGAACACACACATACATACACACACACACAGGTTCCTTCAGGCCAGTGCTCAATTCCCTTACCTGTTTTGACAAGAAATGCATACTGCAGTCACACGCCAGAGGCCATGGTTATACAAAAGTCACAGGTCAATAAAGATCACTTACATTTCTTATGAGCCTTTTCATCTTCCTTTTCTCCTATGTGGGCAGGGCCAACAGAAAGGGAAAGACAGAAATGTCAAGGGGTCTGGCTGTCAAAGAAACCCCCACTCCCTCCAAATAATTTGATGGCCCTTAAACTTTTGCTACCTTGCCTTAGGAAAAATGGCCTTTTCTCTTCTACTCCTCATCACAAGGTGTTCTTCTCTCTTTCAAAATGAAGTTAAAGCCTTGACCCTCTTCCTTGATGATATACGATAAAGTAAAAAGAAAAGATTAGTAGGTTTTCCTTAAAATTCTCCTTTAAAAGGAAAAAAGGAAATGATCTACATTGTATTTTAGTTTAACATATTTGACATATGTTCTGTGAGTTCATACATCTTTTTGGAAGGTCATAAAGATAGACTTTGCACAATTAAGTGGACTTCACATTGGGAAATTTTAGCTAGCTTTTCTAATGTATTTATTTATTGCTAGTATTTGTACAATTATTTTTCTTCCGTAAGTGACCATATGCATAATTGGAGATTATGACTAGAAATAATATTATCATTATGAAATCCATGCTATCCAAATAGTAATGAAGATAAAAGAAACAGTTAACCATCTAGTCATTTCCCCCCGCCATTTTGGAAATATAAAAATATTGTGTAAATGTTGAAGTTTTATATCTCAAGTTTCTGATTCAACAGCATACTAAATGAACAATTCTTAAAAAAAAAAAATCTGTGCTCAAAAGTAGATTCAGAGGCCTCAGTAGTTTTCAAGGAATGTCTTAAAGTTGATCCTGGGAATCATCTAATACAGTTTTATTGTCATGCAGAAATAACAGCTATCATAAGGTCAAAATTATTATTAGAAAAAGAACTTAGATCCTGATTCCCATTTAAGTGTTTCGAGTCAGATCATGTTTATGTATATGTGCTTGTCTGTACGTATTTGTTTTTGTCTTTAAGTTGCATATGAGAAAGGGAGAACTGGTTTTCAATGTTTGATGGACAATGGAATCTTTAGGGAAACCTACAGATTATAATAAAAACAAGCGAAAGATTTGGCTGCACATCTCCTTTCTGTCTTTTCAACAAACCTAACAAGAGATTTTCCCAAATTAAATGGAGGGTTAAAAAAAAAAAAAAAGTTACTCTCTAATTAGTGAAAGGCAAACAGATTGTTCAAGAAAACATTCCTTTTAGGGACAATTAGGACATATTGAGTGAGATTTAAAAAGATGAAAAACATAACCATCATTAATAAATTAAACTATTAAAACAGTTGAAAAGATTCAGACTTGATTTTCCATTTGTGAGATAAATGTGTATGTGTATACTGGTAAGTACGGAAGAAATCGATTATAAGCTAGGACTCTGACCTCTTGCCTACACATGCAAGAAAAACTTGTCTTACCAAATTTCATGGATGAAAAATTGAAAAAGATGAGACTCCTATAATTAGAAGCTTATAAGCAGTAGGATAAAGATTGGTATTTTGTTCTCCTGAGGACCTACGTCTATTTATTCAATCTTAATTGAAGAGCTACTGTGTATTTATTTACAAATCCAATCTATAGAATTTGAATAAAATTATAAACTACTGCAACAATGATTGGATGTTATGTTTGCAAACATGGGGAGACTTTTTGGGAACTTCAGTCATTACTTATGATATTTGCTTAATTTTATGAGGATTATACTTCAGTAACTCATTCTCCTTCCGTGGTAGTTTTGTTTTGTTTTTTGTTTTTTGTTTTGGTCAAAGAACATTTATTATTGTATAAGTTACTTCTTTGTATTAACTGTCTTCACTTTAATAAAATGCACTGCATCAATTCAAAAAAAGATTTGAGTTGGGAAAGCTTTAGTTTTCATAAAAATACATGTATCATATCATATTGAAGGGATTTTTCCACAAAATGTTTACATTTGATCCTGCATAATACTTCCTCAAGAATAGATTTAGTCATGATTTAATATGTTATAAAAGATGATTCTTTCCCGTAAAAGAATGTTTTTAAATAGTGTAAGAATTTATTTTCAAAGCCTAAAATCATTGATCCTTCAGTTAAAGGAAAATAGGTAGTTTTATGACTAACATGTTTGTTGGAATAATGAAACGCATATTCACTTAGCTCAGGAATATGGCTCAGAAAATAAATTAGCAAGCTGTTTCAAACTTCTTGTCACTTGATTCATCTTCAGACTTTCCCTACAGTGGTGCTTTAAAAATCATGAGAGAAAAGCCTATTTATTAAAATATGCCTTATTTCAAGGTGTTTTTGCAGTGCTGGGGTCTTTATTTTAAATTGATTTTTATAAATATATTCATAATTGCCCTCACTTTGCCATACTCAGCATTGACTGCTTCCCTTTTGAATCAAGATAGATAAGAAAAATAGACAAATTACGTTTCAAAGTACAAAGGGTCATGCTTAATTTCAAACCACAAACTGTCAAAACCCTGTATTCTCCTTACCCGGTCATTTTATACTTGATAAGTAAACCCACTTGAGGAATGTTTATATGCCCCAACGCTTTTGGACAAGTTCACTGACAGAACACATTCTTTGAAGAAATATATCACAACTGTTTATCTCCCTGAGTGTTACGCTAAACCTTGTCAGTGTTAATGATATCAGGACATGATTTAAATAAATCCTTTTGAGAGTGACTATGGGTATTTCTGCATTTGAATCACAAATATAGGAATTTTGGCTGTGAAAGTGGGCAACAGATATTTCAACACGTACAGCATTCTGTTCGAATGGAAAGCTTTAATAGAGAAGTGCTCCAGAGAAGCCCTGCTGTCACTCTTGGGTTTAACATGCAGCTGCTGTCTTCCCTAAGGGGTTGGGGGGGTACACTTCTGTGTTGATTGCATATGTGTATATAACAGTTATATCACAGTAAAGCAGGAAAAAATAATGTGGTTATTTTTTAATGTCGTGAATACAGAGGTAGCGCTGGTTTTCTAAGTGGTAGTAGTTAAGTGCAAATTGTGTGTCCCTCCCATCTTTCCTTTTCTCATATCATAAATAGACTATTTTTGACCTTTCTATAATGGAATCCAGCCATTAAAATCTACACGAATGATACTGTGAATTCTGAAACTAAATTTATTATCTTTTTTTTCAGCACAATGACGTCCCTCCTTTCAGTCAAAATTAGTCTTCAAGGAATTTCCATTTGCAACATCATTTCCCCATAGGTAAGTAATCTTTTAATTTCAAACAATATCAAATAAATACTTTACAACAAAAGATAATATTGTAAAGATAATTTACTTGTGTTTTGCATCCAGAGGCTTTTGCAGTAGTGATTCTTATGTGAAGAACTTTCTATTTAGTTTTATTTAGTTTATTTGTTTAGTTAGCAAAAATGATTATTGTAGGTCCAGAGGTGACAAAATAGCATCAAAAGGTACTGTATTTAATGCGCAGATTCAATTTGACAAGTAATTAAAGGTGTTTAATTCTAAACAACAAATAAACTTCCTTTTATTTCTAATAGCTTTTAAAATAGCAGTATCTTTTCACATTTATTGCTCAATTAAAAAAATCAAATATGGCAGATGAAACAAATTCTTACAGTTGTCATTTCTGGAATGAGTTTACTTATTGTATTAGAACACTTCTTAAAAATCCATAGGGGCATCCTGGGTGGCTCAGTCGTTAAGTGTCTGACTTTGGGTCAGGTCCTGGGATAGAGCAATGCGTTGGACTCCCCTCTCAGTGAGGAGTTTGCTTGTCCCTGTGCCCCCCCCCCCCCCGCTTATGCATGTGTGTGCGTTCTCTCATCCAAAAATAAATAAATAAAATCTTTTTAAAAATCCATAGAAAATAAGCAAATCATTTATTCAAGGTCACCTTATTTATTTATTTATTTATTTATTTATTTATTTTTATTATTATTATTATTATTTTTTTTTTAGAGAGTGAAAGAGAGAGAGTGGGTCCGGGCAGGAGTCAGAGGGAGAAGGAGAGAGAGAATCTTAAGCTGGTTCCACGTCCAGCGCAGAGCTGATACAGGGCTCCATCTCATGACCCTGAGATGGCCTGAGCCAAAATCAAGAGTCAGATGCTACACTGACTGAACCTCCCAGGCGCCCCTCACCATATTTATTTATTATTAATTTCTATTAATTTTGAATTTTTTAAGTCTTTTCAAATTGAGGTAAAATTGATACATAATATTTTATTAGTTTCGGATGTACAACGTAATAATTCAATATTTGTATGTACCACAAAGAGGTCACCATGGTCTAGTTACCAACTGTCACCATGCAATTGACCCCCTTCGTAGGTTTTGCACATCCCCCAACTCTCCTTCCCACTGGCAACCACCAACCTATTCTCTATATATATGAAATTTGTTTTGCTTTTGTTTTTGTTTTGTTTTGTTTTTTAGATTTTACATATAAGTGAAATGATATATTATTTGTCTTTTACTGTCTGACTTATTTCACTTAGTGTAATACCCTCAGTTTACAAACATGTTGTCCCAGATGGCACTTTCCTTCCTTTTAAAGGGCACTTAATCCATTTTCAGTTAATTTTTATGCATGGTATAAGATAGTGGTCTAGTTACATTCTTCTGCCTGTGGTTGTCCAGGTTTCCCAACACCATTTATTGGAGCTATCACCCTTTCTTCATTGTATATTTTTGTCTCCTGTTTCATAAATTAATTGACTATATATATGTGGGCTTATTCCTGGGCTTCTGTTCTGTTCTGTGGATCTATGTGTCTGTTTTTTTTTAGCCAATACCATATGGTTTTGATTACTGTATCTTTATATAATAGTTTGAAATCTGGGAGCATGATACCTCCAGTTTTATTCCTCAAGATTGCTTTGGCTATTTGGGGTCTTGTGTGATTTTAAAGAAATTTTGGTATTTGTTCTATTTCATTGAAAAATGCTCTTGGAATTTTTAAAGGGATTGCCTTAAATCTGTGTATGGCTTTGGGTTATTCGGGCATTTTAACAATATTACCTTTCAATCTATGAGGACAGAATATCTTTCCATTTATTTGAGTCTTCTTCAGTTTTTTGGGTTTTTTTGTTTGTTTGTTTTCTGTCAGTGTCTTATACTTTTCACTGTAACAATTTTTTGGCCTCATTTGTTAATTTATTCCTAGGTGTTTTATTGATTGATTTTTTTTAATGTAATTTTAAGTGGGATTGTTTTCTTAATTTATTTTTCTGATAGTTATTATTGTATAGAAATTGTATTATATTGTAATTAATGTATAGAAATGGAACAGATTTTTGTATATTGATTTTGTATCCTGCAACTTTACTGAGTTCATTTATTTCAACAGTTTTTTGGCATAGATTTTAGGGTTTTCCATACATAATATCATGTCATCTGCGAATAATGATAGTTTTACTTCTTCCTTTCCAATTTGGCTGCCTTTTTTTTCTTGCTTAAATGCCGTGGCTAGGAATGTCCAATATTATGTTGAATAAAAGTGGTAAGAGTAGGCCTCCTTGTCTAGTTCCTGATCTTAGAAGAAAATTTTTTAGCTTTTCAGTTGGGTATGATACTTGCTGTCAGTTCATCATATTTGATTTTTATTATGTTGAGGTATGATTTCTCTACCTCTACTTTGTTGAGAGCTTTTATCAAAACTGAATGTTGAATTTTGTTACTTGCTCTTTTCTGCATGTATTGAGAATGATCATATGATTTTTTTTCCTTCATTTTGTTAATATGGTGTAATACATTGATTTGCAGATGTTGAATCATCCTTGATCCTCTGGAATAAACCCCACTTGATTATGATATATGATCCTTTTAATGTGTTGCTGAATTCGGTTTACCAATATTATGTTGCGGATTTTTGCATCTGTGATCATCAGGGATATTGACCCTGTAATTTTTAATTTTCTTTCCTTTTTTTTTTTTTTTTAATCTTGTCTGGTTTTGGTATCAGAGTAATGTGAGCCTAGTAAAATGAGTTAAAAAATAAAACTCCAATAAGGGGCACCAGGCTAGCTCGGTCAGTAAAGCTTGCAACTCTTGATCTTGGTTTGAGTTTAAGTCCCACATTGGGTATAGAAATTATTTTTAAAAAATGAGTTTGGAAACATTCTCTCCTCTTCAGTTTTTTGGAAGGGTTGGAGATGGATAAGCATTAAATCTTTGAATGTTTGGTAGAATTTACCATCGAAGCCATCTGGTCCTTGACTTTTGTTTATTGGTAGGTTTTTGATTACTGTTTAAATCACCTTACTAGTAATTGGTCTATTTAGATTTTCTATTTCTTCATGATTCAGTCTAGAAAGATTCTGTGTGTTCTATTTAGATTATTTTCTCGCTATCTTTTGTATATCTATTGTAGGTTTTTGTTTTGTGGTTACCATGAGGTTCCGACCATATAACAGTATGTGTATGTGTGTATGCGTGTGTGTATACGCACATACATACGTATATATGTTGATAACAATTTAAATTTGAATGTATTCTAAAACCTCTATGTTTTTACTTCCCACCTTCTACCATTTTATGCTCAATGTCATATTTTACATGTTTTTATTTTGTGTATCCCTTAATTAATTATTGTATAGTTAATTTTATTGTCTTTTAATCTTCATAGTATCTTTAAGAGGATACTCTGCAATCTTTACTATATATTTGCCCTCACCAGTGACCTTCTTTACTTTTATATGTTTTGTACTTAGTGCCTTTTCTTTTCTACATGTAGAAGTCCCTTTAACATTTTTTGTAAGACTGGTCTAGTGGTGATGAACTCCTTTAGTTTTTGCTTGTCTAGAAAACTCTTTATCTCTCCTTCTATTTTGAATAATAAATTTGCTGGTCAGAGTATTCCTGTTTGGAAGCTGTTTTCCTTTCAGCACTTTATATTATGCCACTCTCTCTGGCCTGCAAAATTTCTGATGAAAAATCAACTGATAGTCTAATGGGGTTTTCCTTATATGCAACAAGTTTTCTCTTTTTGCTCTTAAGATTATCTCTTTAACTTTCAACATTTTAATCATAATGTGTCTTAGTGTGGATCTCTTTGGGTTTTTTGGTTTTTTTTTTTGAAACTCTCTTTGCTTCCTGGACTTGGATACCTATTTCCTTCCACAGGTTAGGGAAGTATTTAGCCATTATTTCTTCAAATAACATTTCTGCCCCCTTTCTCTCTTCTCTTTTGGAACACATGTAATACAAAATGTTAGTACACTTGGTGTTATCCCGTAGGTCTTTTAAACTATCTTCATTTTTAAAAAATTCTTTTATTTTTCCTTTTTGCTGCTCTGTTTGGGTGAGTTATACTGCCCTCCCTTCCATGTCACTGTTCCATTCTTCTGCTTCACCTAGTCTGCTGTTGAACCCTTCTAGTGTATTTTTTAGTTCAGTTATTGCGTTCTTCAGCTCTGTGACTTCTCTTTGGTACTTTCTTATATTTTCTATCTCTGAAGTTCTCATTGTGTTCCTCCATTCTTAACCCATGTTCAGTAAGCATCTTTATGACCATTACTTTGAACTCTTTATCAGATAGATTACTTATCCCTGTTTTATTAAACGCTTTTTTGAGGTTTTGTCTTGTTCTTTTGTTGGGAACATATTCCTCTGTTTCCTCATTTTGTTGACTCTGTGTTTGTTGCTGTGCATTAAGCAAAACTACCTCTCCCATACTTAAAAGAATGGCCTTTTTAAGAGATGAAACTTACTGTTCAGCCTTGCCCTTGCTCTTAGTTGTCTGTCAAAACTTAGTGATTGTCTAAGTAGGCTGATTTCTTCTTGATAGGTCCCCATTGTTGAGGGTGTGCCAGGACCTGTCCGTGTTCCAAAAGGAAGGATCTCAGTCAGCACTTGATTTCAGGCTGATTGAAAGCCAGGTCCTTAAGCGATAGCTTTTAACTCATGAAAATATATATAGTCGTGTGGGCTAGCAATCTAGAACATGCTGACCTCCAGAGTAAGAGTTCTGGAGGTGTCCCATGAGTGACACTTGTAAGAACTGGGGCTTCAGATGAGTATATAAGCTCCTTTTTGGGAAATACTAGTACGCTATAGTGAGTCCAAGAAAGGGTAGAAAGGTGGTGTCTCCCTGCCTACATTCCCTGAAAACACCTTCGTAACCTGTAGATGTGTGGCAAACCTGAAGACTATCCCTCAGGTTGAAGCTCTGGGAAAAATAAATAGGCATTTTACATGTGCAAATTGAGGGTGTGTTATAGTCTACTATCTGTGCAGATCCCTGGGTGTGGTATCCTGCCCACTGTCTTTTCCACTGCTACAGTCCCATGGAGCCCAGGAACGTAAACCACTCTGGCCACCAGAGTCAGGTATCAAGAGGTGCCCCTGTGTGGACTGTGCTTGCCTGCCAGCTTTAGTGAGGCTGAAAGAGTGTTGGGGATTAGGCATATCCTCAGCGTTAGCTGTGCTGAGGAAGAGTGCTGGGAGAGCAGGGCATGCTGCAGCTTTATAAACATAGGAAGAATTTGGGGGCTAGGACACACCTGTGGCTTTAGCAAAGTTCTGTTCATATGTTCCCACCTATACTAGCAAGGTAGAGGGAGTGTGCAAAAATAGTGTTCACCAGTGCTTTGGCCCTGAAGAAAGTCCCAACTAGTTTCTGGCCCTCAGAAGATGCCTTAAGATTAGCAAATGAATCTTCTTTACATATAATCCAGTCATATATCAAACTGTCGGCCTTTGCCTTGTGTCCTGGGATGAGTGAATCTGTGCATGAGCTCCTCAGAAGGAGTATCTCAGATCCCCAGAGCCTTCAGTGCCCCTGGATGTAAGCCCCATTGGTTTCCACAGCCAGACATTTTTGATATCTCTCTGGTGCATGTCCTGACGGTTGGGATGCTCAATGTGGGGCACAAAGCCCTCACTCCTTAGGGAGAAACCCCACACCTATGAGATCTCTCCCTACTGTGTGTTGCCATGCCAAGTGTGGGATTTTTTGGTGAGATTACGTGTCTGCCTCTCCTACCCATCTTGCTGTGGTTCTTTTATCTATTGTTGTGGAGGGAGCTGTTCATTTAGTTTTCAGTTCTTTTTGAGTGAAATTATTTCACATGTGGCTGTAGATTTCAGGTGTCACAGAAAGATGAATTCAGGGTCTTCCTATATTGCCATCTTGGACCCACGCATATACTTATTTGTGTGTTACCCAAATGACTTTTTTTTTCCTGACTAGAAAAGCAGGCATTATTTATTATAATTGGCATTGCAGATAAAATTATTTTTAAAATTATTTTTGTATTACCTATCTAAAATATGAAAAAGTACATTTCTTAAAGTCCAAGAAAAACTATAACATTGTATTGATTTGAGAATTAATCTTACAATTGAGTGATATTGCAAAACCTGAAATAAGTCAGTGCTAACAGCAATTTTGTTAGCAGTTTGTGAAGTTTTAATGAGAAAACAACTGAATCAAGAAATTCAAAATCAAATAATTGGAATAATGGATTCTTCTCTTTAAACTTCTTTTATGTCTGATATTTTTTTAATGTATTATGAATAAAGCTCTTCCTTGTGGACTATTTCATAATTGCCACTAAGTAAAAGAACCAAATAATTTTTAGAATCAATTGACCCTTTATAGCTAACATTATGAATCATCTTTAAGGTAAAATAATCCTAAAAGATTATTGAGAAAAATTGAAGAGTGGTTGTATATATGGATCATACCAAATCAAAATGCATGTAAAATATTTTGAAACATATATTTTAGATATATAATTAAAACGTGTGCATGGCATTAAATTGCAACTTTAAGGTACTATTTTCAATCTCTTCCCTACAGTTTCTATAAAACGAACAGGAAAAACCCACTATAGAAAGCCGCCTAACAGCCCATTAAACCAGGGCTGCTCCATTGCTGTAACTGAGTCTTTGAAACTGATGTGGCACAGACTGTGGCAGCCTTCAGTGAAAAAAGGAATTTCAAAAACAGTTTATTATTTATTTATTTATCTATTTATCTATCTATTTTTTTATTATTTATTGGTATTCCTTCTATTCAGAACTATGTTCTGAACAGAAGAAAGAAAGTTTAACAAAAAGGAGATTTCTTTTTGATTGTGAGCTTCAGCCCAAACCATGTTAGTTTCAAAGAGACAGTAGAGCTGATAAACTACAGTTTAAAAGATTAGTGTGGGGGTACTTGCTGAAAGCTCTGTTTTTTTTATCCTATTGACTATCCAAACCCCATAGAGTTTAAATGTTTCATGATAGAAGAAATACTCTGGGTTATTAAATTGAAAGTAAACAAATGAAACAGATTTTAGAAGAAAAAAATAACAACTAAACTGCAACAGTATGCATTTTTCTTATTGGAAATTAACATTGTAGTGTTCACTTCTTATTTTCACTGTAATATGCCTTTTACTCTAACATCGGTATATTTTATGTATTATCATTTATTTATATTTAGATATAAATGACCACTACATGCATATGTAAATAATGTGATATATATGTCATTATGTAACACTGGTTTGATTCTAACTTAAATTCCTAGGCAGTACCACAATTTTCTCATACTCTATGTCTCTTCTCCTAGTGCATTTGGTACCATTCTTAGGAGGAAGATTATTTAAAGACCATTTTAGAATACTACTTTCTATCTTAAATGACACATTTTGTGGAGTAAAGCAGAATGAATGTAAACTTTAAAATAACTCTTTTACTAATTTAAAAAATAATTCAGTTTTTATATATTATATCCAGAGTTTAATATATAATTGTATATTATTTTCATAAGAGATTCTGATGTTAAAGTCTGTGATATCGTCTTTTGCTCCCTGAAATTAGAAAAGTATTACATTTTATTGCATCAAAATTCAAGCGAAATATAAAAGCAAAGAATGACTTTGTATTTGCATTTTGTATAGTTAAAATTACTTTTAATGAATACTTTTTTGACACTTATTTTATATTTTCATTTATTATAAGGCAGCCACTCAGATTGATTTCTAACCTAATTTGTTAGAAATATCTTAAATAAATATGGTAAATATTGGTATGTTTATCATGAAATCATACAAGAAATAATGATTGGTTGACTAAAGTAGCAAGTCTAAATGATTCCTCATATGCCTTCTAAAACGACTCTAAGTAGTCTAGAATATCCTGATGTACTTCCAAAAATCATTTTAGAAGCCAAAATTTAAAATTAACTTTCTCTGAAATCCTACACTCTAAGTTTTATTTTCAACAAAACCATCCAACAAAGCAACCAAACTCGCATTACTTTCATTGCATCCTTGATATTTTCATTTTATTTCTGTATAAAGCTTTGGGTCTTCTAATATTTGTTATTTTGGTTTAATCCAGGAAAATTGTATGAGGGCAAAGGACTTGATTAATAAATACTATGATAATTTAATGTGCAGGTAGATGTTGACACAAATTTCTGAATCAATGATATTTGTTGTGTGTTTAACACAAATATTCCACATTAAAATATTATAATAATAAATAATCTCTTTCTTCTTGAATTAAAAGAATTGGTTATATTGTCAGTAAAGATTTCTAACCACAGAAGAGTTGGTTAAATATGACCAGTTTTCTTCCACTTCTGATATGTTATTGTAGCTTTAACAGGAGAAACACATACATAATACTATCAAAATGATTAACCAAAAATATTTTTTGCTCCAATTCAGTTTATTTTGGTGATTCAGATGCTATTTTCTATATAGCATCTGCTCATTAGTGGACTCTCATTGAATAGGCTTCTCTGCAATTTGATGGATTTTAAACTACCCAAATACAAACCTTCCAGATCAAATGGGACTGAACTCCTTTCTATTAATTGTGAATTGGTACCGTTCAAGAGTTTAAGATTTCCTTTTCTTAATTATAAGTTCTGTCCTTTTGCTATCTCTGCAATTTGTAATCATTATTTTCCATGTCAGTATATGATGAACTATTCTGAAAATAATTATGCATCCATGAATAACTTTTTTGGAACATGTTGTACATATATATCAAAGAAACTCAAGATCATAGATTTTTGAAAAATTTTCATGTCACAATGTCTTGAATTTTTCAAGGCTTTGACTTAGATTCTGACTTACCAATTGCTATAGGGTACAGGTAATTTAAGACTGAGATGGACATATATGCAAAAAAGTCTTGGCATAACAGCACATTTCTGCATTCACTTCAAGGGCTACTCGTGGAAATCATATGAGAATATTTAAATAAATGCAGCCAGTTTGAGTTCCCTATCATCCATTCTGATGAATATGCATCGATTCAAAGGTTTGAACAATCACATCATTCCCTTTACCTCATTTTTCATATGAAAAGCAAGGACATTCTATTTGAAAATAACATTAACACAATGTCATGATTGAGTATTTAAATGAACAAAAGTCAGGAAAATCATTTTCTCATTTGCCTAGAGCTGTAGCTTGGCAACATAGTATGTATCTTGAAGAATAAAACTGCTAAAAAGGCATGAGATATTCCTAAATAAAACAACCATTTATTTCATTTTCCTTGCTAAACATTTTTAAAGAGGGAAAAAGGTAATCTCAAGTCATTGACAAGCTAATATTAACAGTGCAGCAAACTAAATGAAAAATCCTTAAATTCTTCTAGTCAATTCAATAAAGCTTTGCCCAAGGCATGTAAAAGTATGGATGATTGCAAACGAAAGTAAGTAAGCCACATGGGCGAAGGGAAAATAATTGTAATCTGATGACCCACCGGTCTCTCAAAGTGAATTATTTGTATTCAATATTTAGCACAGATTGCCTGGAATTTTCCCATGAACATTCAATATTTCTAAACTGAGCCCATACTTACTCAAAACTAATACAATGATTGAAGTGGAAAAATTCTCTAAATTTTTCTATTCAGCTCATTATCCCTCTGACTTGCTTAAATCTTCCACAACATAATTCAGAGTGACACCAAACAATCCATTTCTCTGCAGCTAGGTATTTTTCTTTGTAACCTGGATTTCCTCAGAAAAAGAAGAAAAAAAAAGGAGAAAAATGAATTCTAACGTCCATGATCTTGGGTGAATATTTTATCTTAAAGTATATGTGATTACTTTTTCTCACTAGAAGAATTAATGGTCAGGAAACCATTGGAGAAAGATTGAAATTGGAACTTTGAACCACTGTGATTCTAGTGAAGTCACATTACTGATGCACTATGGAAAGTGGCAGTATAAATAAACACTGGTGACCCAGAAAGACTGTCTTGAACTTCACCCAAAATAATTATGCTCTACTCTCACAGATAAGTTTTTCTGCATACAGATGGCCCCGTCAAGACCGTACGACATAAGCATTGAAGATGCAAACGTTTGATCCTGGTATTTTGAGAAAAATTTTTAAAAGGGGAGGTATTGGGGATTTGGAATAAAGAATGATAAGTGAAATGGATGAAGTAGAATAAGGTTAACTCATTCACTGTAAGTACATGGGTTCTATGACTTTTTTAAAAAGTCTATATTAAATAGCATTTCATTCTCTTTATTTCATTTTGCTTTGAGAATAACAATATGCAGTATATTTTAGATCCTGGGCAATTTTATAGTAATGTAATACATTTAGCTTTATTTTGTTATAGTATCATATTTCACATTGTTTGACATTGAAAACCTTTATTGAAGAAATAACTAATACTTCATCAGGATATGTTTTTTGGCTGGAATATAATTTGGAAAAAATAGTTATAAAATTCAGGGCACAGTGACCATTACTGGCAAACTACGTAAGTCAGGATGGCTAAATTATAGAATGATTAGACCAAGAATTGTGGGAAAAGAGCCTAGAGAAGTAAATAAAGGGTCTTGAAAATCATTGCTAAGGAATTTATACATTAAATATAGTCTATGAGGCTATGAGTGGTTGTTAGGTATCTGATATGATCAGACTTACATTTTAAATATTCTCAGTATGAGTGTTCAGAATATAAATGGGGGAACAAGAATAGGACTGGTAACACTGAAGTCAGAGAAACCAGTTAAAATCCATTGCAAAAAGAAGAGAAAAATAAAGACCTAAAATGTTACTGAGGAGATGGATCTAAAATGCGGGGGATACATTAGGAGATATTAAAGGAGTAGAACTAATAGGAATATGTGGCTAAATTGAATGTAGCAGATGAGTGAAATTTAGGAATCTGGAATGTATTCCAAGTTCACATGGAAAGGTCAGGTAGAATGTTAACATAGAGATCCAGGGACGAGTGGTGATGAAACTTTTAAATTGTTTTTGGGAAGACTTTTTAATCCAAATCTTGACTGAAACTTCTTGACTAAAAGACATTGGAAAGATCTATGGACCGGTTAATGTCTCTAGCTCTTCGTTAAGTAAAGATTATTATAAAGGAGCGTATTCCTTCCCTGTTGTGGCTTAGTAGGAGAATTCAAGCTCCTCCTTTATAGTTACATCGCAGACATGGAGGAGAATTTCTTTCATGCTACAGCCATGTGCCCAACTGTCTACTTTTAGTTGATGGGATTGGGGCTCCTAGATGGATTATTCCTATTCATATAGGAAAGTGTTAAATCACGCAGCTAGATGAAATCTTTGGCTATGGATAAGCATTATTATGCTTTGAGAAGTCAGTGGGTAGTGACTCTGACTGAGTGACTCCCAAGGACTGAGCTCTTACTTGAGGGGAAGGAGTAAGAAAACCTGGGCACTGACTCAGGTGCTTTGAAGCTTCCTGGAACTGATTACACTTCCCCATGGCTTCTTAATTTCACCCTACCCCCAAATCTTTTCCCTTCATCAGCATCTGGTTTCAGGAGACTCTTAGGCAAAGAAATGGCCTCAGGAGCGAGGGTGAGAAAGAGATTTGAATCTGTTCCATGGTCTTCTTCAGTGCCCTTTAGCTTCTCGGTCCCATCTTTCCCTGTTTTTGTCAGTCCACGTATTCTACATCCTCACTTTTCCAACTAAAGTTTTTGTTCACTCTCGTCTACTTTTTCTTTTCCTAAGGAAAGAGAACACATTTATGCTCTTCGATGCTGTTCTTGGAAACCCAGTGGAAGAATACTTAGATACTCTCTGTGTCTAATCAGGGAAACACAAATTACACTCATCAGCCATATCTGACTCATGTCATGTTTTTGTATGGTCTGTGAATGAAGAATCATTCTCACAATTTTAAGTGTTTGAAAAATATGAAGAATACTATTTTGTGGCATATGGAAGTTATATGAAATTTGAATTTGTTTCCATTTTAAAAAGTTTTCTTTTTTTTTTCTTTATTTATTGTCCTTGGTTGTTTCCTCACAACAAGGGCACAGTTATAAAGTTGTGATAGAGGGGTGCCTGGTGCCTCAGTCGGTTAGGCATCTGCCTTCAGCTCAGGTCATGATCCCAGGGTCCTGGGATTGAGCCCTGGGTCTTCCGGTTGTCTGCTCAGCAGGGGCCTGCTTCTCCCTCTCCCTCTGCCTGTGGCACTGCTAGCTTGTGCGCTCTCTCTCTCTCTCTCTCAAATAAATCAATAAATAAAATCTTTTTTAAAAAAAGTTGTGATAGAGATTAATATGGCCAATTAATCCTACAATATGTACTGTCTGGCCCTTTATAGAAAGACTTTGCCAAACCCTGGTCTTGACCATTCCTTCCTCCATTAATACTGTACTATTCTAACAGCATTCAGCGCATGGAGTCCTTTTCTTTCTATGGGACTTATATTCCAGGAGGTGAAACAGCAAATCTCCTTCATTGTGATAATTTTCTAAACTTACGTGGAGCTTCTGTCACGCTTGAAACTTACCCAGAGAGAAAGCCGCCACTAACTCAAGCACTGTGTTTTAACCCTCCTTTAGTCTTCTCCCCTTTTCTTCAAGTCCCTTAAGCCAGCATAAAGAGTTTTATGCCCCCTCTGTATCACTGCTCTTAGCCTTTTGAAGAAAACAAAGCATCTTTCTCTGTCACCAATAAGTCCAACTCTTATGATAGAAACCCTATATACAGGCTATTATCTCTGCTATGAATTTACAAATTCAGTTTAAAAGCTCAAAATTTGCTTCTACGTAAACATTATCCTGAGGACAAGTGTTTGCAGAAAGCAGTTGATTATGTGTGAATTGTGAGTTGAGAATTACTTGTGCGCAGAAGCCAGGGGGGATTTCCAGAATTTTCTCTTGCTGCCATTTATTGAATACTAATTGTCTGTTTGCTTGCTTGTTTTTCTGGTACTATGATAAGGGATTTACCTGTGTTTTACTTTATTTGATTGTAGCAACAATCCTATAAGTTAGATTCTATTATTATATCATTTCATAAAGAAGGGGACAGAGATACAGAGATACTGAGTAAATTGCCAGAACTTGCTTAGTTAATAAATGATGGAGGCAAAACTTGAACCCTTGTTGATATGACTCTGTGTATGTGAGAGAAAGAGAGGCAGAGATACTCAGAAAACCTTGTTTAAAATCAGAAAAGGCAGACTATTATACTAATTTTGGATTAATTTTTCCTCCCATTGTTACTCTAAGATGTATTGGGTACATAAAGCAAAAGTATCTCTCTAGCACTTTAAAGCATAGTTCTCGATGCCTCCATAGTCATTGTAATAGTGAAACATCTGAGGATCATTTGTTAAAAGCTATAATTATTCTGAAGTTATTACTGATTTGTGCAATAGTAATTGAAAGGTTGAACACTTCAATTCAGTATGTTCTATAAAACATAAATCTCATGGTGATGCTGGTAGTGGTATGGTCAGAAATGGCAGAAGGGAAATATGGTGAAATCTATAACCGGGGAGTTTCTTATTATCCTGTTTACTAAGAATGCATTTACATTTCTTTTGTTATCTATATGAGCTTCTCCTTCATGCTGATGGCTTTTGAAAAATATTTTCCTTTCATACAGGAAGCTGACTTTTACATAATGTTTTAGTATTTTAGAGGTTTTGGTGAAGGAGCATTTTAGAAATGTTTTGATATTGGGTGGTATCAGCAACTACCTAGGCTGAACCCAGCATAAAATGTTTCCTCAGCATGATTTTTTTGAATTTATAGTTCACAGTTTTCATGCTTTTAGAGAAAATGTGAATAAAGCATTTTTAAACTAAACAAATATCTATGTATCTATCTATGTCTACAAATCTGGGTGAAAATATGATCTGCACATAATAGGTAATGCAAATTACTCTTTTATACATATAGGGCCTAGTGACATGTACATATAAGAATAACAAAAAATAAAAATAAACACACCAATTACAAGGAAAAAAAAGAAAAAAAATTAGCATCTCCATTAGTGTTTGGCATTGCTAAGAACAGTTTCCTGGATCATACGTGAGAAATAATAAGACTTTCATATTATAAATGGAAAATAACTGAGAAATTCAAAACTTAATTACTCATTGTGGTTTAATTTGCTTTCCTACTGGCATAAAAGATTTGGAGCATCCTGCATTCAGGAGAATACCATTGTTATTAATTTCCTAGGGCTGCCAAAACAAAGTACCATAAACTTGGTGGCTTAAAAGAACAAAAATTTGTTCTTTCACATTTCTGGAGGCTAGAAGTACAAAATCAAATTATTGGCAAGGCTATGCTCTTTCTGAAGGCTCTGGTGGTTGGGGGGTGATCTTTCCTTGCCTCTTCCAATTTCTGGTTGTTGCAGGTATTCCTTGGCATTTCTTGGGTTATAGACATATCATTCCATCTCTGCTCTAGGGTTACATAATATTATTACTGTGTGTGTCTGTCTTTGTCACCCTGTGGAAATTTCCCCTCTTCTTATCAAGACGCCAATAACTAGATTAGGCCTATCCTTATTCAATATGACCTCATCCTAACTTTATTATATCTGCAAAGACCATATTTTCAAATAAGGTAACATTCACAGATACCAAGGGTTAAGACTTCAACATGTTTTGGGGGAAGGATACAACAGAATTCAATCTGCAACATACGTAACACCTAAAAATTATTTCAATCTAATAATTATTCTTTTTTTATTTTATTTTTTTAGAGATTTTATTTATTTGACAGAGAGAGACACAGCGAGAAAGGGAACACAAGCAGGGGGAGTGGGAGAGGGAGAAGCAGGCTTCCCGCCGAGCAGGGAACCCGATGCGGGACTTGATCCCAGGACCCTGGGATCATGACCTGAGCTGAAGGCAGACGCTTAACAACTGAGCCACCCAGGTGCCCCTCAATCTAATAATTATTAAAGGGATGGTGGACATAGACAATTAGGCTGAATATGCTCTCTGAAAAGCAAATTTAGTTCAAATGCATTTATGTCTCAGTTCATTGGAAATTCAGGTGCCTTACTTTACTTAATAAGAAAATTTTAGGCTAGTATTTTAAAATATTTTCTTTTAATTAAAATTATTTTTTAAAAATAATGCAGAGAGATCTCATGTACCTCTTACATAGTTTACCCTAGTGATAACATCTTGCAAACTATATAATAAAATATCAAAGCCAGGGGATTGACATTGATGTAATCCACCCATTTTATTCAGATCCCTAGTTGTACTTACAGTCATATATGTGTGTCTATTTTGTTCTGTTCAGTTTTATAACATGAGTCTGTGTATCCACCATCATAGTTAAGATATGGGACAGTTCTATCACCATGAGTATCCTTAGTGCTGCACTTTTATAATCATAATCATATAAATTATATCATCTTTTCCTGTCCGTACCTTCCCAGTCCTAACGCCCAGCAATTATTAATCAGTTCTCCTTTTCCAAAATATTGTCATTTTTTAAAAATTATATGAATGAAATATATAGTATGGAACCTTTGAGACCGGCTCTTTTTGAGTTAGCATAATTCCCTGCAGTTCCACCCGAGTTCTTGCCTATTGTTAATATTTCATTCATTTTTACTGCTGAATAGCTTTCCATGGTACATATGTATCCATTTGTTTAGCCATTACAGCTCTCCTTTTTTTAAAAGTAGAATTTTAATTACTGTTTAGAGAGAAATAACTTTTCTGAGTTCACTCCAAATATTTTTATCTTTATTTTTCAAAGTTCTTAAGTCATTCTATTATATAGTATAAGAATTTTGTATTAGAACTTAGGCTTTTGGTGATGGGTTTGAATGAGGACTATTAGAAATTATAGATTGCTAAACCATAAAAGATTGAAGAGCAGACCTTTGGGTATTGTTCATTTTCCTACTCCTTCTCCCTTCCAGTTTCCCTGAAATGAATTATTAAATGTAAAGAGTATAATGTTAAGTCTTCTTCCCCTTTCAAAAAGGAGAGGGGATATGTGTTACATAAAAGATGTTTGTATTATTTGTTGTAAATATGAGAAAAAGATACATTAGTTGATATTCCATGAAAAACGACTTCATCTTCATGTCGAACTTAAAAAAAAAAAGGCAGTTATCTTATTCAGCTTTTTCCTATATGTAAAGGAAAAGAGCTTATATAATTAAAATTAGGGAAATAACCAAGTTGTTTTGTAAAAAATGATTGTCCAGTAAAATACTTGTTATTGCTCATTCTTTTCTCTCATATAATTTTTGGCATCAAACTTGATCTTCTGTTTATGAGAACATAAAAGGAGAAGTTATAATCTATTGAGTTAATTCTGTATCAGAATTCTTTACCCACATTGTTATCACAGCTAGTCTTCACAAAATCTCTATGAGAAAATAATTTTGTTTAGTTTTATAGATGTTAAGATGTAAGTCCTGAATAGGTATAGAACACAAAGGTGATAAAGAGCACAGAATTTGAAATTTTACAAATATGGATTTAAACTTAATTCTGCTACTACTACTGACTATTACAAATAACATATCCAATAAAGGGTTAGTATCCAAAACATGTACAGAACTTACACAACTCAACACACAAAAACCCCCAAAAAATACAATTAAAAAATGGGCAGAAGACATGTCTCCAAAGAAGATATCCAGATGGCTGACAGACGCGTGAAAAGATGCTCAACATCACTCATCATCAGGAAAATGCAAATCAAAACCACAGTGAGATGTCACCTCACATGTGTCATAATGGCAAAAATCAATAACACAAGAAACAAGTGTTGGCAAGGATGTAGAGAAAAAGGAACCCTCGCGCACTGTTGGAGAGGCAAACTGGCACACCCACTGTGGAAAACAGTAGGGAGGTTGCTCAAAAAATTAAAACTAGAATTACCATATGATCCGGTAATTCCTACTACTGGATATTTATCCAAAGAATACAAAAACACTAATTCAAAAGGATTTATGCATTCTAATGTTTATTGCAGCATCATTTACAATAGCCAAATATGGAAGCAGCTCAAGTATCCATTGATAGATGAATGGATCAAGAAGATATGGTATGTAGCTACAATGGAACACTACTCAGCCATAAAGAAGAATGAAATCTTGCCATTTGTAACAACATGGGTGGATCCAGAGAGCATAATGTGAAGTGAAATAAGTCAGTCAGAGAAAGACAAATGCCACATGATTTCACTCATATGTGGAATTTAGGAAACAAACATGAACAAAGAGAAACAGACAAACCCCAAAACAGACTCTTACATATAGAGAAAAAATTGATGGTTATTAGAGGGGAGGTGGGTGGGGGAATAGAAGAAACAGGCAAAGGGCAGAAGAGTACACTTACCACGGTGAGCACAGAGTAGTGTATGGAATTGTAGAATCACCATATTGTACACCTGAAACAAACATAATGCTATATGTTAACTATACCAGAATTAAAATTAAAAAACTTTAAAAATATGAAAAAAATAAATACAAAAACATATGCAAGTTACATAAACTTTCTTGAACTCCAATTTTCTCATCTGTGTCATGGAGCTAACAATATCTATCATCTCTTTCATAAATAAGTTCCTCAGTATATATAAAACACACTCAAGATACTGCCTGGCATGGACTCAGTTTCAGGAATTTAAAATAATTATTTAAAAGCATTAATATTTTAAATTAAGTTAAAATTGATATTATTTAAAAGATAATAGCTGGAATATTACGGAGGACTTTAAATCTAGGTGTATGTCAGTTTTGCTGAGCTAGGTTTTGTTGCAGTAACAAAATTACTCTAAGTCTTAGTAGCTAGAAATAACAAAGGATTGCTTCCTACTATTGATGTATGTCCATCTTAGGTCATTACGTAGTTTTTGCTCATCAAGTCACTTTGAAATATAGTTTAACCGTACCCGCAATATTTTGAATGTTGCACTAGTCACTATATCAAAGAAAAAATAATTTTAGGAAGTACCTATTGTCTCTTAAGAGGAGTCTAATGACTACTCACTTTTGTTCATTGGTAAAAGCAAATTACATGACCACATCTGAGATCAAGGGGAAGAGAAATGCTATCTTATCACGCACCCAGTGTGTGAAAGAGTACCAGTATTTTGTTAACAGAACTAATACCCTTTCCCATTATACTGTAATGAACTGCAAGTTCTTTATATTTCTGTATTTTGCAGCCTACTGACAAAAAATGTGAAAAATTTCTGATTCCCGTATGGAACATTTTGTGGACACTAATAAAAGTGATGGGGAAGATGACTTTTTAAAAAGGAATAAAATGGCATTTTTCTTCTTCACCTCTACATACCTATCCATATATTCATTCTTACAACCAGCTTCGATCCTCTAATATATGTTGGGCATTCACTAGATCACTCATCATTCTCATATTGTAAATCAGTGGAGATAGTATTGTACCACCTGGGTAGAAAAGAAGAAATAAAAACCGTAGTCTGATCTCCAATGAAGCAAGTGGCAAAAAAACAAACAACAACAAAACCCAAAACATGAAAACAAAAAGCACTTATGCTTAGCCAACTTGAATGATGTGAAGTGAGGAAAAAAAAAAAAATGCTCACTGTTGTCTAACCTGTTCAGCATCTGAAAGTGATATATCCTTCTCAGGTGTCCTGACAATGAAACAGAGTTTGTATGTGGAATCTTGCTTAAAACTGCAACTGAGAGCTAATTAGTGTGTTGGCAAAGCTGTCAGATAAGACATATATATACATATATATATATATATGTATATATATAAAATAAATGGGTTGGATTTTAGAGATATATGAATACAATTTGATGTCACACATACTCATATAAATATTCTTTATCTCACACCTTTGAGAAACTAATAAAAGTTGCTACTCTGATTTGCCACTTATACTTGATAAATAGAGATAAGATATGTTCATGTAAGATACTCCATTCTTTTAGTTAAATATATAATATATGCCTAGTTATAGCAACTAGTGTAAGTATGTACATAAAATAGGAACTTTATTCAATGCACACAGGCTGTGCTTGATTACTCTACCTCCAAGGCTTAAATATGAGATTTTAATTACTTGATTGGCAAAGGTGTTGAGCATGAGGAAGAAAAGATGAAGCACATGGAACTAGGAGTAATAGCACAGATTTTCTCTTGCTGGCCAAATGTTTTGGGTTCTAGCACACAATCACTAACAAAACACTAGCAAAAAGACCCTAAGTATGCAACTGGGACCACTCTCTAATGATTTTCTAATCACAAATACTTATTCAGTGATACTGCTAGACTTTCACTTTATATGTATTTTTAATCATTCCAAAAACTCTATGAAATATTAATATCCCAGGTATAAGAAGGAAGAACCACACTCAGAGAAGTTAAGCAACTTATTCAAGGTCTGAAGTGAGTGGTAATTTGAATTCGAGTTCTCTTACATGCTTTAATCATGCTAGACTTTGTTTAGTTTCAGGGATGTTCTCAGCCCTTTGCTCCTTCAGAGCTCAGAATATTTATACATGTAGCATCCTCCTTCTTTCCTGGGACCTGGCAAACTCATTTTCTTTTTCCAGTCTGCAACTAAACTGGAACCCTAATTATGTCCATGGATCCCTTGATGGCAGTTAAAAAAAGCATAATGTAATAGACAGAATAATGGCCCCCCAAAGACAAACACATCCTATTCCTCAGAAACTGTGGACATGTTACTTTACATGGCAAAAAGGATTTTGCAGATGTGATTTGGTTAAGGATCATTTGATGGAAGATTGTTATCTTGGTGGGTCCAATGTATGAAACATGTATCCTTATAAGACGAAGGTGAGAAGGCTGGAGAAAGGAGGGATGTGGAAACAGAAGCCGAGGTTGGAATGAAAAGCTTTGAAGATGGGTGAAGGGGTCATGAGTCAAGCATTTCAGGTGACTCCTGAAGCTGGAAATGAACTCTCTTCTAAAGCCAGCAGGAAGAATTCAGCTCTGCTGACAACTTGATTTTAGCCCATAAGAGGTTTTTTGGGTTCTGACTTCGAGAATTGTGAGATAATACGTTTGTGTTGTTTTAAGCCACTAGCTTTGTGGTAATTTGCTGTTTCAGTAATAGGAAACTAACGCACATAGTTCATCAAAAGCTCAGCTGATCCCTTAAGACTCAACATAAGGCCCTCCATCCTCAAAAAGGTTCTCGTAAATAAAATTGAGTACAACAATGGAGGTCAAGTTTTAGAACAATGATGTTGTGCAGTAAGAAAAAGTCCTTGTAAATATAATATGGACCTTTCCTTGAACCTGTCCTATCTATTTTCTTATGCATTTCCTTCCACCTACAAATATCTATATGCCATGGGGAAGAGAAAGCTGCTCTATACAACTGCAAGAAGATTGTAGCTCTGAGTTCCAGTTCTCTGTGGGAACCCTCTAGAAAAAGCTAAACCCTGAAGAAGTAATTTTTTAAAAAAAATATTATCTAGAGATTGCATCAACAGGGGGTGTAAACAATCTCCTAAAAGAGAAGATGACAAAGATTGCCTAGGGGGCACTGAAGACATCTATCCAAACAACCACCACCCAGGTTACATTTGTGCATCAATGCAGTTTAATGATCCTAACTTTTAAGAGTTTTCAGTACAATTTTATAGATATTTTTAACTTCATTTAGATAAATAACCTTTACAGTGTTATAATAGATATTATTTGAATCAGGGCACATCATGATCCAAGGACATGTGTAAGTTCACGTCTCCCAGATGGTGAAGATGAGATTTTAATTTAGAACTCATTGATTCTGGAGTCCTTATTCTTAACCACCAGGGGGAAAAAAAAACTTAGGCATTTGACTACTATGGCTATGTAGAAAATCTTCTCAGTGTTTGAGAACAAAAATGCCCAGGGATGTCCTGCACTACTGCAAAAGAACACTCCGAAATAGGAAACCCAGTAGGCAAAGGAAGGGTTCAGACTAAGGCTTTTAAAAATCTTTCCTGGAAAGAGTCAGGTGTTTGTTTCTTTGTTTTAGTTTCTTTTGTTGCTCCAATCTGTTGTAAGACCAATGCTTTGTAAAACACTGGAAACATAAATTTCTTATTTGGAGATTTCATCATTGTTTATTGGTTTAAAGAAATGCTGACTGACACTAGTTTGTTCACCACTCTTTACATAGCAGTGTTTTGGACAGCATAGTGATCCACATAATGTATTTTCTAAGCGTATCAGGTTAACACAAAATAACAGGCATCTCATATGGCTGAATCAATGTCTGACGTACATTCAAGTGAATAGCACTTTGATGCTAGAACCCTTGCTAAATATTACAGATACCTACATGTTCCTGGGAAGAAGGGCAAAGACTCAGAACTCCATATAGGAAGTTTCTTAAAATTTCTATTCAGACTTTTTGCCCTAATCTTCAATAATTCCAATTTATAGCAGCAGCTAAAATATTTTTTTTCTCTTTACATATGCCACACTCCCTTTATAAATAACCATTACATCACCCTGCACCACTTCTCTCCCTAAAATTTTTCTTTGATGATAGTGGACTAATCTTGTATAACCTAAGAATTTGATGATTCTGTGGCTTCTAGTCTAGTCTCATTTTTCTCTATTCCTCAGTCTTCCTGTCTGAGAAAAATAATTGATAGATGCATACATATATAAAATAATAACTGTGTCTACCTAATAAGATAATTACAAACATTAATAAGTACTGTATTTGGCATAGGACAAATGCTATGTAAGTGTAAGTGTCAGGAAATATAATTTCTCAGATAATAAAGAGAAGCCCACGTGATTGCCTGAGAAGTAGAATTAATTGTATTTAAAATGGGTTTTTTAAAAATCTTGTTTTTTTATTTGAATCTTAAAATCTCTGTCTTTTCTTTGAGGGCGTTTAGATTATTTACCTTTAATATAACTGTTGATGTGTTTGAGTTTAAATCTACCATATTGCTCTTTGTTTTCTAATTATCTCAATTATTTGTTTCATTTTTCCTATTCTTGTGCCTTCTTTTGGATTGAATATTTTTCCCGATTCCCTTTTATCTTCTGTGTAGGCTTATAAGCTATAACTCTTGTGATAATTCAGTGGTTGCTTTGGGTTTATAGTATACATTTTAAACCGTCTGATAGATGGTATCTTCATTGCTTTTTGTTTTTTCCTGAATATTTTCTGTTTATTCTTTTGGTTCGTTTAGGCAGAAGGGTAAATCTGACCCTTATAATTCTGTCTTGGCTAGAGCAAAAGTTCTATTGAATATAATTTATCTTAACTATTCCCCTGGAATTTTCTTATGTAGGTGATACTTCACTGCATTACAGTAGATAGAGGAAAAATTCAGAAAAAAATATTGAAATTTCTATCCTCTACTCATATATTTGAAAACAATGTAAAACCTATTTAAATAATCAGATATTGACAATTAAGGAACAAGTTTAGTACTCTTAGAAGTTTCATTAGTAACATCAGGCTATTATTTATAGTTTAGTGGTTGTGTCATAGTGACCAAAGCCTTAAGCAAAGGCTAAAAAATAGCATAAGTAGAAATGAATGATGTTGTTGCTTACTTAAATATATATGTAAAAAATATAATAATTATAATAATATTATTTAAATATATAATAATAATATCATTATACACACACACACACAACACTCCCTATGTAGTAATGTCCACACAGCAAAATTCTGATATCAGAATACATTTCTAAAACATTGGCAACTAGTTATCAGTAAGCTATGAACCCTATCAGAACTGATGAAGATGATCAACCAAAAATTGCCATGCTATCCAATGTCATAGTCTCTAGTCATGTGTACCCATTGAGCACATGAAATGAGTCCAATGTGATTAAGGAACTGGATTTCAAAATTTGCCCAATTTGTATTTAAATTTAAATTTTAAAACTGTAAGATTTTAAGTATGATTGGGACCACTTGAGTTTGTGAATCTAACTTTCCAACCGTAAATTTTATGAAGTCTATATACGCATTAATACTTCTGATAAAAATTTAGCCAAATTGAGACATACTGTACGTGTGAAATAAACATCCTATTTTGAGGACATTATAAAGGAAAAAAGGGATCTAAAATCTTTCCTTAATATTTTTTTCATATTGATTACATGTTTAAATGATAACACCTTTTGATATATTGGATTCAATAAAATATATTATAACTTTTTTCATATTTTACTTCTTTTTGATATAGTTATTGGAAAATTTAAAATCACATAGAGCCTGTTATATTTCTATTGGATTAGTGTTGATATTGGTAATTATGTTTTGATGTGTATATTAAATATTTAAGTTATTATAAAACAATTTGTAAAGTCAGCATATTGGGGTGTGTGGGTGGCTCAGTTGGTTAAGCGACTGCCTTTGGCTCAGGTCATGATCCCGAACTCCTGGAATCAGTCCCGTGTTGCGCTCCCTCCTCAGCAGGGAGACTACTTCTCCCTCTGACCCTCCCCCTTCTTGTGCTCTCTTGCTCTCTCTCTCTCTCAAATAAATAAATAAATAAATAAAAAGAAAAGTCAGCATATTCTGTGATTGGACACAAGTTAAGAACCTCCAAGATAAGAGAAGTCCTACATACTAAGAATTTTACTGGAAATGCGATCTGAAACCTGTTACTGAATTTTGCTACTTAGGCATGCATTTTTAAATGATGCATTAATCACCATAAATCAAAGAATTGAAAAATGATAAACCAGTGTGTCTTTTGTGAAACAAAAGTGCCAAAGTGTCATCAAGGGTCTAGACATTGCTAACCAGCAGCTTAATGTTTGACAATTTATTCAGACCCTTAGTCTTTAGAGAATTTAAGTAGGTGATAAACTTCTTTCTACGTTAATTTCATAACTATGAAAAAAAATCAACAAACATCACTATGTGAAACACATATTTTTGAATGTATAGTTATGGGAGTAAGATTTAAACAAAATGATATGTGAACAAATGCATTAGATATGATAGAGATTCCTTGAGACATAATGAAATAGCCCTGAATTTGACTTTTGAAAAATGTGTTAAGGTTAAGGCTAAGTTACTTTAACAAAGTAAATGGAATAGAAGCTTATCTCCTTTTCGGGTTTTGTCTAGTCTACCCAGGCTTTCAGAGCAAGTGCTACTAAACTTATTTAGTGGCCCAGGCTAATTCTATATAGCTGTATGATCCCCTAGGGTGTTGATATTGTCTAAATGGTTAAATCTAGATTGCTGTAGTATCCTTATGCTGATTCATGAGAAGAAAGGAAAATAAATCCAGGGCAATTTACTTTTAAACAAGTCATATGGAAGTTGTACATATTACTTCTGCTTATATCCCATGAATAAGAATTTAGTGACATGGCCATACAAGCTACAAGGGAGGTTGGAAAATACGTTCCCAAGTGGGCAGTTATGTGCCCAGCTAAAATTATTTTGTTGTGCAACAGTGGGAATAATGAGGCTGGCTAGAGATAAAGAAACCTGGTTGTGATTGATTACCTAAAAGCACGGACTTAGGCTCTAGCGCACGTGCACAGTTGCACAGTGATATGTGTGTATATAGCATGGCAAAATTTTAATAGCAAGTGTGGGCTTGCTAGGTGTGTAATCTTTGCTTGAAATGTTTAAGGAAGATATAATTGTAGGGAGGGTAATCTTAAGGGGAATTGCAATATTGTGATAAATACTGATCCTTTTCAATGTGCTGGCATCATCATTTGTCATTACATTCTATCTACAGAGATCTTTGGGAAAAGGGGGGAATGGGTTTTGGAGAACAATTTGCAAATTTTATTTCTGCCTTCATCATTTCATTGTTGTTTGACTTCATGTGAATTTTTAATCTCTCAGAGTTTCAACTTTTCCTATATGTAAAAGTGAAAGAAGAGAACGTATTTCCAATGATTTTTGTGGAGGTTTAATAAGAAAATATATGTGAAACGACCTAGAATATGGTTAATATTCAGCATTTGTTATGTGGATAAATACATCAAGGAAAAACTGATAATCTTTAGTAGGGTTTATGTTGTATCCTATGATGACCGTAAGTATATTTTGGAAAAAGGATTTCAACAAAGAATGTTTGGACTCTTCATATCAGATCATATGTCTTGGAGGTGTTGATAGTGATTTTGGACTTATCTTTAGAACAGTGAGAAGCCACTGAAGTTTAAAAGAAGGCAATTACATGATTAAATTTTCATATTTTACAAGGATTACTCTAGCTACCATGTATAGAGAAATTAAAGATATATTTATTTTTTGAACTAAATTAAAATGACAATTCAACTTAACAAAATTTGTGAGATGTAGCAAAAGCAGTGCTTAAAAGGAAATTTATAGCACTTAATGTGTATATTAAAAAAGGAAGAAATCACTAAAATTAATCCAAATTTCACCTCATGAAATTAGAAAAAGAAAAGCATATTATACCCAAAATAAGCAGAAGAAAGTAAATAATGAGAAATAGAGCAGAAGTCAGTGAAATTGAAAATAAGAAATCAGTAGAAAAAAATCAGTAAAACCAAAAGCTGATTCTTTGAAAAGATCAATGGAATCCATAAGCTTCAGGCCAGTTTGTTTCTAAGAAGAAAACATAGAGATTTCAAATTACTAATATCAGAAATGAAAAAGGGGATATCACTTTAGATCTCATGGATATTAAAAAATAAGCACTATAAACAACTCTATGCTCACCAGTTTGATAACCTAGATGAAATGGACCAATTCCTAATATATGTAATCTGCCAAAACTCACACAAGAAGAAATAAATGATCAAACAAGTCTATATCTATTAAAGGAATTAAATCAATAATTGGTAAACCTTTGAGAATAGAAAAGCCCAGGCCCAGGTATGTCCACTGGTGGATTCTACCAAACATTTAAAGAAGAAATTAGGGGTGCCTGGGTGGCTCAGTTGTTTAAGCGTCTGCCTTCAGCTCAAATCATGATCCCGGGGTCCTGGGATTGAGCCCAGTGTCAGGCTTCCTGCTCAGTGGGGAGTCTGATTCTCCCTCTGTCTCTCCCTCTGCTTGTGCTCTGTCTCTCACTTTCTCTCTCTCTCTCTCAAATAAATAAATAAAATCTTAAAAAAAAATAAGAAATTACATCAATTCTCTACAACTTTTTGTAGAGAAGGAATTATTTCCTATCCTTGTAGGAAATACTTCCTAACTCATTCTATGAGGCTAGTGTTACCCTAATACCAAAACCAGGCAAAGACATTCCAAGGAAAGACACTAGACCAATATTTCTCATGGATAATTATGCAAAAAATTATCAACAAGCTATCAGCAAATTAAATCCAACAATGTATAAAGAGAATTTAACACCACAAATAAGTGGGGTTTGTCTCAGATATGTAAGGCTGGTTTAATATTTGAAAATCAGTTACTATATATATCATATCAGTAGGCTAAAAAAGAAAAGCCACATATCTTATTAATGGGAGAAGAGAAAGCACTTGTAACATCCTTTACCCATTCATAATTAAAAAAAAAAACCCTCAGTAAATAAGGAATAGAGGGCACTTCCTCAATTTGATAAGGAATATCAACAAAAAAAAACACCTACAGATAACATTCTACCTAAGAGTGAGAAACTTGAAGCTTTCCCAGCAAGATCAGGAACGAGGCAAGGATGTCCTCTCACCATTTCTTTTCAACATTGTGCTGGAAGTTCTAGCTCATTTATAAGATAGAAAAAGGAAATAAAAAGACAGATTGAGAAAAAAATAAAACTGTCTTATTTTGCAGATGAAATGATCATCTATATAGAAATCTGAACTTCCCAAACTTCTAGAACTAATAAGTGATTATTACAAGTTTGCAGGATACAAGGTTAATACACAAAAGTCAATTTCTTTCTTAAATCTCACAATAAACAAGTGAAATTTGAAATTTAAAATGTAACGACATTTACATTAGCATCCCTCAAAAATGAAATAGTTAGGTATAAATCTAACAAAATCTGTATAAAGCGTATATGAAGAAAACTATAAAACTCTGATTAATGAAATTAAAAAACTAAATAAATGGAGGCATATTCCATGTTCATGGATAGAAAGACTGATATTGTCAAAATATCATTTCTTCCAAGATTCATTTATTGATTTAGTGAAATCCCAGTCAAAATCCCAGCAAGTTATTTTGTTGATATTCACAAACTAATTCTAAAGTTTATATGGAGAGGCAGAAGACGAAGAATAGCCAACACAATATGAAAGGAGAAGAACAAAATTGGAGGATTGATACTATTCAACTTCAAGACTTACTATAAAGCTAGAGTAATCAAAACTGTGTCATTGTTGAAACAACAGACAGTGTAAATGAATAGAGAGCTCAGAAATTAAGATTCACGTAAATATAGTCAATAGATCTTTGACCAAGGAACAAAGTAATGCAATGGAACAAAGAAAGGCATTTTAACAAATAGCTCTGGAACAACTGAATATCCACATGCAAAAGAAAGAAAGGAGGAAAGGAAGGAAGGGAGGAAAGAAAGAAGGAAGAAAGAAGAATCTAGACATAGACTTTACACCATTCACAATAATTAACTCAAAAATCATAGATATAAATGCAAAATGCAAAACTTTAATTAAAACTTCTGGGAGAAAACCTAGATGACCTTGACTATGGCGATGACTTTTTAGATACACAACTGAAGGCACAATCCATAAAAGAAAAAAAAAGTGATAAGCTAGGCTTCATTAAAATTAAAAACTCTTTTCTGAAAAGGACAACATCAAGAGAATGAGAAGACAAGCCACAGACGGGGAGAAAATATTTGCAAATGTCACATCTGATGAAGGACTGTTAGCCAAAAATTACAAAGATCTTAATAATAAGGAAACAATCCAATTAAGAAATGGCCCAATGACCTTAACAGACACCTCACCAAAAAAGATATACAGATGGCAAATAAGCATATGGAAAGATGTTCAACATCATACATCATCAGGGAGTACAAATTAAAACAACACTAAGATACCATTACACACCTATGAGAATGGCCAAAATCTGGAACACTGACAGCATCAAATGCTGATGAAAATGTAGACCAACAGGAACTATCCTACATTGCTGGAGGAAATGCAAAATGGTACAGACACTTTGGAAGACAGTTTGGCAGATTGTTTACAAAACAAAGCATACTATTACCATATTGGATTACCAGTAATCCCATTCCTGATGTTTATCCAAAGGAGTTGAAAACTTATGTCGACACAAAACCTTTACATGGATGTTTAGAGCAACTTTATTTTTAATGACCTATACTTGCAAGCAACCAAGATACTCTTTGGTAGGTGAGTAGAAAAGAAACTGGGGTACATCCAGACAATGCAAACTATTCAGTACTCAAATCACCTATTGAGTCATGGAAAAACATAGAAGAAATTTAAGTGCATATTATTAAGTGAAAGAAGCCACTCTGAGAAGGCTACATACTGTATGATTCCAATAATATGGTATCCTAGAAAAGGCAAAACTGAGGAGAAAGAAAAAAAGATCAGTGTTTGTCAGAGGTAGGGGGGAGGTGAGGAAGGATGGATAGTAGGACCACAGAGGATTTTGGGGGCAGTGAAAATACTCTGTGTGATTCTATAATGGTAGATACATGCCATTATACATTTGTCCATACCCATAGCATGTACAACACCAATAGCGAACCCTAATGTAAACTAAGGACTCTAGTGATAGGTTCCTCATTTATAGGAAATGAACTGCTCCAGTGGAGGAGGTTGAGTGGGAGAGGCTGTCCATATATAGGGTCAGGAGGTATATGGAAATCTCTGTAGCTTCCTGTCAATTTTACTATAAATATAAAACTACTCTAGAAAAACTTGTCTTAAAAAATCATGCATACCATACAATTCTATTTATATGGCATTATAAAATGATATTGATTGCCTTTTGTGAAGAAGACTGGGACAGTGGTGGGAAGAGTCACAGGGGATCTTCTTAGGTACAAATTATGTTGTATTTCTTGACCTTGCCTGTAGTTTCCTGAGTTTGTTCATTTTGTGAGGATTCATGGGGCTTTACCTTTAGCATATTTGCACTTCAATTAAAAACAAAAAAGAAAGAAAGAAAAAGAAATATCTAACCTAGAGTCCCTTTTCTTATTTTACTCTCCAGGTAGAAACTATTGTTTAACTCCTAAGAATTCATGGTTTAAATTTAGAGCGTGGCTAAATGGAGTGAAAGCTGTGTGTAAGAGATCCATGCTGAAATCAAGGTCACAGGATATGAAAGAAATATAAATGAACTAAATGATTGTTATCTTGGGCCAAAAATCAATGAATACATAGGAAAATATACTGATTTTAATTTCTAGGAAATCTGGAAAATGTGGCATCACAAGCAATTTAAGGTACACAGGATATTACTTACCACAGTCACATTCCCACTACAATAATTTTTATTGGGGGACATGAGTTTATATAAGTTCTTTTGGAAAAAGAGTTTGTAATGAGAGAAAATGGTGTTAGTATTCATTTGAATGTGTGAACATTTAATATTGACCATACAGAATTTTCAGTGGGGATTTAAATGTGATATATGAGGGAATTTTAAGTGCAATAAATTTAATAAAATGGAGGTTCTCTGTTTTACTAGCAAGAACTAAGTCTTCCTCATCTACACAACAGACTTTGCAGTGTTAATGTTCTTTCCCTATGCCTACAAATAATGTTCAGAAAAACTGGATAAAATATCTCATCATATTCACTCTAATGCTGACACTTATGTAGCTAAGTATGGCTATGTGCCTTTTAATGACTCATTTCATGGGAAAACAATCATTCTCCAAAGCTTCCTGGAGAAAGTACAGAATCTCTTCTGTTGCAGGGAGAGAGAAATCTATGCAGGGCCTATTATGTTAAAGCAGGAAGGCGGGGATAAAATGACCCTTGACAATTTTCAGCTCTGAAGAAGATGTGTATTTATTGTTTGACATTTTCTTGACAGTAAGTTATTGAGCTATAATATGGAAACTTGGCAAACGATGCCTAGAATTCATATGTGTATATATATATATATATATATATATATATATATATATATATATATACATATACATATATACATATATATATATATATATATATTTTTTTTTTTTCCCTAATTGAATTTCATACTTTGTGTCAAACAGCTGGAGGCTGGAAGAAGGATACGCAGCCTTAACGAAGACTGGCCTTGATGTGACCTTCACTCTTAGGCTCTACCAAATAGTAAAATAATGACTTATTATAGGCAATAGAGGAGAATAATGGTTATTGAAAGAAGGAAATTCCTTTTATCTGGTCTGTAATTGCTTTAATTTTAAAAGCATTTTGCCATGTATAGCAGGAAGTCCTATGGAGACTCAAATCACAGGACCTGGTCGTAGCTGTTCAATTATAGTTCTAAGATTTGTCTATAGCGTCAAGTAAAAATAGGTATTCTAAATATTTAAGAATCTCTCATTTTTCCCTTAGTTGCCTCCTTGTTTATAATATGTCTAGGATGCCCTTAAAGCTTCCATTGGGGGTTTCTAGCAATTAGCCACTGTGTTCAACTGTAGCTCATTATGAAGCAGGGAAACCAAGAGCATCCATCCTCACCTAAGTTGCCTTCCCAACCTTTGCCATCAGCTTAATTTTCCACCCTCATTTACTGTCATGACTCTAACCAAATGCAATATAATTTTGTTGTTGTCTTTTTAAACAATAGACTGTAAAACTAATGCCAGCCAGATTTTAATGTGTAGGTAAGGAAACTGAAGATCAAATTTTACATATTTGGATTGTAAGTGACACAGTTGGAAAAAACATGATTTGCTACAAGGTTTATCTTATTCAAGAGTTAGTGTTTATTCACTACTTGACTCCTATGCCCTTCTCCTTTAGGAAAACTAAAACAAACAAACAAACAAACAAACAAACCTCTTACCAACTACTAGTAGCACACATCAGTTATGTTCCTTTTGTGACTAGTGTCATCCATCAGTGCCATGTTTAATCTTACAAGTACAATCCAATTTAAGGAATAAGTTAAACTAAGTGCTTTTGGTGGTCACAGACTCAGTAAGTCCATACTTCACATGTAAATGGCCAGCCTTTGAGGACAGTGACTCAAGATGGCTGCCACTACGGGCTTGGGAGTAAAAGCCCCTTGTGTTGGAAGAATTCAAAGAAGACCAAAAAAGAGTAGGGGATGGCAAGGTTAGCTTGGGGTGTAGAAGATAACAGACATAGAACTTACAAGATGGGCAGACAATCCAGTTGGGCATCTGTTAGAAGGTGGAGGAGGGATAGTAAAGTATCCTCCAAACTGAAAAGGCACTTTGAGATGGGAAAATGAAGGAGGCTACTCCATACCATTTACACAGAATTTTATTCGGGCTAACTTACTGACAGGGGAATCTGGCAAATGAAGATCCAGGTGCTACATAGCTATTCTCCACCTTAATCCACAGAATTTATAGAGCAAGGTAAGGTGCAGAGATCATGGTGGTGAGGTCAAAGTGTTTTAACAGACCCCGTGGTGCCATCTGTGCACCAGAAGGGAGGAAGGGGAAGAAACTATGTTATCTCACTATTTGTCTAAACAACTTTAGGGAAGATCAGAAAAAGCCTTCCCACATTCTGGTCAGGCCATACATTAATCTCCAAGAGGCCTGGAACACATGGTCTCAAGGGAGGTCATTGCACAGGCATCAACAAGATGGAGGGCCAAAGATGGAGTCAGTGTTGTCAGCACCCCTCTAGCCTCCAAGAAAAATTTATGAAAACCTAATATATAGCCTTAAAAGGAATGTGGACCTCAATACTCAGAAGCAACTCTACTTCCCTTTTAAGATGTGTAACAACAATTTATATGGATGGAGTTAATAATTCTAATGGTGTGGAAACTCATGAGCCATATCAGGGATAGCAAAATGGCAGAATTTATATAGTATCAATATTTACTAAACAGCCGCAGCACCTAATAATGCTGAAAGAAAAAAAAAATGAAATTCTCAGCCACATGAAGAACAGTGTTACAGCAATTAGTCAAAAGTAAAAAGCACAGGCCCACCCCCCCCCCTATTTGATTTAAGCAGTCTCCATTGTCCACATTAGTAAATCTTCTAGATTTGTCTTATAGACCTTAAAGTACTAGAAAGGAGACTCCCATTCAATTTATCTGAAGATACTCTAAATACAATAATATTTTGTCTATTTGAAAAGTATAAACTGTGATATAATAAACAACCTTGTCAAGTGTAACTACTGTCCACTTTGAACTTCCAGGATCAAGAAAATAGGTTTAAATTCATTTCCATCATAATCTGTGGGGCAGATCTAACTCTACTGTGAAAAGACACATCATTATTATGCTGATGATATGGCTTGGGGTCTCTCTTTCTCTCCCATCACTTCCCCCTGCCTTTCTCCTTCCTAGCAACAGCTCTCCAGCTTAGGGTGGCTCCTTAGAAGTGAATGTTTTAGGTTTCAACCTGGGGGACTAGTGTTGGGTATATAGGGGTGCTTTTTCGCACCTCTGATTTCTTGGTTGTTTTTTTTTTCTTTTAAGTCTTAAACTATACCCACCTTCCAAACCATTGTCCTTTCCCCACTCTCCTCCACTACCACTCTTTTTTTTTTTTTTTAAAGATTTTATTTATTTATTCGACAGAGATAGAGACAGCCAGCGAGAGAGGGAACACAAGCAAGGGAGTGGGAGAGGAAGAAGCGGGCTCATAGTAGAAGAGCCTAATGTGGGGCTCGATCCCATAACGCCGGGATCACGCCCTGAGCGGAAGGCAGACGCTTAACCACTGTGCCACCCAGGTGCCCCCTCCACTACCACTCTTGACTGAAGCATAAATTTTAACCCCTTCACTTCTAAAATCGGCCTGTGGTAAGGAATTCGGGGCTTTTCCCATATCTTCTCTCTTCTACCTTTATCTAGGAGTGCTGCTTTTTCTTTCTTCCTTGTCAGGTTCCTTTCTGCACTGTCACCACTAACATTTTCTGTGACACTTCCTCAGTTTGACCAGAGGCCATCAGGCGAAGTTGGAAAGAGTCTGTGACCACCTTCATTTAGTTTTGGAACCACATTTATTACTCTCTACGAGCCTGGGAAATTAATATTAGGTCCTTATCCCTGCTATACTCTGCTCTCATCATTTGCTGGTACTTTTTTGTTGTTATTTTAACCTCATCTTTTGATATGATAAAAAGAACAGTCACCAGGCTCCTAAATTCCTTGTTGGTTAAACTTGGAGAGAGACCACATGAAGACACTTGTAAGGACAAACAATCCCTCTGAATTTTCTTTTCCTGTAATTATTTTTGCTTTTAAAAATTGAAGTTTAAAAGTTTTAACTTTTAAGTTCTTAGGAAGTTTTAAACAGGGCACTTGGGTGGCTCAGTCAGTTAAGAGTTTGACTCTTGATTTCAGTCAGGTCAGGATCTCAGGGTCAGGGGGAGGGGGAGTCAGGAGATCAAACCCCCCTCCCCATCAGGTAGGCTCCATGCTCAGTCTCTCATCAGGGAGTCCGCTTGAGATTCTCTTATTCTCCCTCCGCCTCTTACCTGCTTGCATGTGCACTCTCTCTCTCTCTTAAATAAATTGATAGATCTTTAAAAAACAAACAAACAAACAAACAAAAAAAAAAAAACCAGAGCGGTCATTTGGTCATCTTTGGAATCCATTTGGATGCAGTTTGGAATCTGACAACTGGAATAAAAAAACTGAATTCAGTGCATGTTTTGGTTCGGTACTACTGTTTCTCATGATTCTGTGGGGATTAAGAAAGAGCTAAGTGCACCACAGATCCTCAAAATTGAAAGGCTTGATTTCCTGGCAAATTGCTACATTTTTCCACTTTTCTGGTAAGGAGCATTAAATGCTGAAAATATGGATGCATACTGAAATAAAAGCGATTCATTGTCTTCTAACACACACACACCCTCTGGTATAATAAGAAAGACATATGGTCTTTGTTCTCAGTTACTGACACACAGCTTTAAAGTCCTTGGGATTCCCTGATTTTTAAGGGTGATAGGATTATCTTTTGTTCTAATGAGGTGACTCTTAGGTCCTGAGAGAGCTTCGAGATGGGGGATGGTTACCAAAACAAGCTTTGATTACAAGCTTGTAATTTTCAGCCCTACCCACCAACCTCCTGGGAGGGGAGAGGGACAAGAGATTGAGGTAATCACCAATGGCTAATCAATTATGCCTATGTAATAGAACCTCCATAAAAATCTTTAAATGATGGTGTTCGGAGTGCTTCAAAATTCTCTAAGATCCATCTGCTGGGAGGATGGCACATCTGAACTTCATGGAAACAGAAGATTCTGCTCTGGGCATGCTTCTGGACTTCGCCCTATATAAATCTTCAATTTGGCCATTCATTTGTATCCTTTATGACCAACTGTTAAACAAAGTAAAGTGTCTTCCTGAGCTCTGTGAACCATTTGAGCAAGTTTTCTAAGGGGGCCGTGGGGCCCTCAGTTTATAGCTGGCCAGTCAGAAGTACAGGTAACCCGATACTAGCGATTGGCATCTAGAGTGAAGGCGGTCTTGGGGAATGAGCCATAAGCGTGCGGAGTCTGTCACTAATTCCAAGTAGTTAGTGTTTAGAATCGAATTGAATTATGAGACACTTAGATTGTATCAGAGAATTGGAGTTGGAGAAGTCGTATTCAAAAAGACACCACATGTTTGGTATTAGGAGGGGGAAAGAAACGTCACGAACAAATAATCATTCCAGGCACACAGAAGAAATATTTATTCAAAATCTTAATCTCCATGTGTCTATTTACTGAAAGGTGCTCTCTATCTTTAAGCCTTGATTTTTAATACTAAATCTGACATAATGCTAAGTCTGACATAACACTTAACATCCATATAACAGTAAATTCATTTAACAATGACAGAATGAATTTATCTTAAGATAGTATGACTATTAACAATTTAGTAAGTCCCGATTATTTGCATGGGTTTACAAAAAATTCATCATCCTGCCCTTACAATGATTATTTTATTGGAAGCTAAATTCCATCAAACAATTCTAATATTGCAAATATAATGGCAAAGAAACTACAAAGTGAAATGGGAGCATGTGGTTTCGGCAACTTAATTCTAGGGGATGAGATAAGCACTTAATTATAGATGAAATAAATAAATGAATACAGTTTATTTACAGTGTTAGAGGGTGATGTGTGGAAGAAAAGATAAAAGAATAAGCAAGAGTGCTATTTTAAATATTCTGTTCATAAATAAGGTATTATATGAGCAAAGACCTGAAAGAGGAGAGGAGTTATTCAAGAAATTATGCAGATGAAGAGAAGTCCAAGAAGATGGAACACCAGTGCAAATTTCTGAGAGTCGGAGCACATAGGGGGTTTTGGAAGAACTGCAAGGAGGCCAGTGCGGCTGCATCAGGGTGAGCAGGGATGAGCACAGTGGAGATGAAGTCAAAGAAGTCATGGGAAGACAGATCATAGGCCACTATGGAATTTGGCTTTCTCTCTGAGTTTCTTGCAGGGCACTGAGCAGAGGAATGGTATGCTTTCTGCAAGCAGTGTTGGAAATGAAGAGGGTGAAAACAGGAAGGCTAGAGAGAGAATTTCGGCAGTAATTCTGGGGCGAGGAATGGTGATGATCCTTCCTGTGGTTATAGCAGCGGAGGTAGGGAGAAGTGAGTGAATTCTGGGTGTATTTTAAAAACTAAGAGAACATCTTGTTGTTACACATTGGTGAACTAGATAACCAAGTTGTTTTTGTTCTTTATCTTTACTATTTCAGCACATTGATCATTCATTGATGGCAACAAAAGAACTGGAGCCCCTGGAGTGTATTTCAAAATGGGGAGGTATAAGAATGGAAAAAGTGGCCATTGGTTGCAGGAAGAAGCTGTTGGGGAGCCATCTCCTGGGGACTTTCAGCAATAGATTGAAAGACAGTCTGAAAAATGAGGGTGCTACAGTAGTAAATAATAGGGGGAAAGTGTTACTTTTGCATCTCTCTTCCCTAGGAAGTTTTATTTGATATATATTATACAAAGGAATGAATGAATGAATCAGAACAACTACTAAAGCAATATGCTGATGGTCAGCTCACTTTTAACATGTGAACTGAAACTAACAAGATGGATACTTTAGGCTTTATACATATTTGTAAACATGGATATGGCAAAATAGTTATTTTATAGAATTTTCAAATATAGCATTATTTTTACAATTTTTCAATTTTTTTTAAATTTGAAAAGTCATATATGAAGATAATTTCTTCTTAAAATCCATACAATTTATATACTTTATCAGCACAAACAAAACATTTGATTATCTTAATATAGTGTTGTGGCAATCATGAATTTTTAATATCCAGGATATATCAGAACATGCAATAGCTAGGTTTTGCATAAGTGATTAATGACTGTATGATTCATAACCACCACCAGGTATGTAGTAGAAGTAGGATATTTAAATAGAATATATAAGCCATACAAGTGTTATGCCAGTTCTACAATTTCCGTAATTCTCCTGTGTGTCTCTTCTACTCTCAATATTTCACTCTGACACGTCTTGGCAGATAATGTGGGGAGTTTTCCTCTACCAGGCAGTCCTCCCACACCATTTGGGTGTCCTACCACTCAGTTCAGTTCTGACATTGTCTAACTGGAATTAGCATTGATCACACATGTTAAGGGCTCAGTCCCACAAAACGACCTCCACCCACTCACTTCAGATGCCAGTTGCCAAGTCCAGGTTATACCTTGTGCTTCTGACCCACCAATTCCTGAAACACTCTCTTCAAATTCAGTTATTTTGCTAGAGCTGCTCATAGAACTCAGGAAAATACTTTGCTTACTACATTTTGTGATTATTATGAAAAGGATAATTCCATCAGGAACAGCCAGATGGAAGAGACGTCAAGGCCAAGGTGTGTGACCTCCAGGGTGTATCACTCTCCTAGCACCCCTGCATAGTCACCAGCCTGGAAGCTCTGGGAGCCCTGTCCTGGGGTTTTTATGGAGGCTTTATTAGAAAACCAATATTGAGCAAACGTGCTAGTCATTGATGATTAAGTAAATCACCAGTTCCTCTCCCCTCACTGGAGGTGGGAGGAGGGGAGTTGGACTCAAAGTCCCAACTGTCTAGTCACCTGACAATCAGCCCCCATCCATAGGGGTTTTCCAAAAGCCACCACATTAATATAAACTCAGGTATGGTTGAAACGGGCTTGTTATGAATAACAAAGACACCTTTATTGCTCTTATCACTTAGGAAATGCCAAAGGTTTTAGGACCTCTGTTCTGGGGCCTGGGATGAGGACTAAAATATATTTCTTATTATAAATCACCATATTGCAACCATACAAACTTTATGCTAGGTTTACTATTTCTACTCATCATTTATGATCATATACTTAAAATCAGAAATCCTCTATTTTATGAATTCTTGAAAATAATTTTTTCACATAGGTAAATTTTGAACTTCTAGAATTACATACACTATTAAGTGATTCGAAATGCGGGAATTTTTTTTTTTTAATTTGGCATTCTAAATACACCAAAATAACCCATTAATTTTACACTAAAGAGCATTAAACTGTACCAACAAGCCTTAAGGAAACTTGCACCCACCAATACATATTGTAAGTATTTTAATAATGTGGTACTCCACTGACAGCCCTCACATAAGGTGGTCTTCAGAACACCTAATATGATTGGCAAGTAAAACTTTTCCAAGACAGGTTATGAGAGAAGTAGGATTCTGTGGTGGCTATTTCTTGAAATGTTTTCTGCTACCTTTTAATTATACCAAGGAAAGCTCTCTGTTCCTTTTACTGGCAGAGAGAAAGCAGGTTTTTCAGTGGTTCAGATGTGCTAATGTCAGCTAATTCAGTTTTTATTTTGGGGTTGCTGTAAAAAGGAAATAAACTAAAGCACAAACATGGTCAAGGACATTTTGAGGGTCCAAATGGGTAGAAGAGTCTGCATTAGGTATTGACTGTAAGGAAGAAGTGGAAACAACTATCAAGGAGCACACTTCGGTAGCTGGCAAAATCATAGAAAAATTATGCAAAATATACTTTTGGTCGAGTCATAGATAAATAACTACAGCAAAGATAATCAAAACATGTTATTAATGTTAATTTATATTTGCATACACTTTTACTTATTTGGGACTAAAATACTGTATTTGGCAATGAAAATTATGGTCATTTTAATGAGAAATATGAATTGATAGAAGTAATCCCATTTATAAAAAGAATGAATTATAGTGTCTTTAAATAAATCAACAAAGATTCAGTTGATCATCCAAACTCAGTATTTAACGTTTCTGGAATTTCTCTGGAAATTCTTGATACTTTAAAACAAAAACAAAATTTGTTTTAAGTCTTGTGCACAACTAAGATACAAGAACATTGTAGGTTTGGTGGTAGCGTTTCAAAGGTTCCTGAAGTTGTGGAAAACAGAACAAAACGTGTTGTGAGAATACGCCCGACAAGCTATAAATAAGTAATTGTGTTTTTCACATTTGATCTACAAAAGTTTTGTCGTCCCTTTTCTCAGCCAGAGCACACTTTACAGCTTATTGTATTTTATACTGACTTTGAGTGGTTTGTTCTGGTGAATTTACGCTTAGAAAAATACATATGCTTTACTACTGGTTTTTTCAGACCAATTAATCAACAAAATTCAAGTCAGAGAGGAGCTATTGGTCATCTAAATAAGGAGATAAATTTTAACTTCGAAAAAAATGTTAAGTGCTTGAAAGAATTGTCCTTCAGAACAACTATCATTTCACAAATCCATTCAGATAGGAGACATTTAAGGGCAGTGACAGTCAGTCCTTCATGTAGCTGATGGTTCATAGGGCTTTGCTTTCTTGTCAGAACCAATCAATGGTCCTAAGAACAAAAACTCAGTAGTAGTGAAGCTGGGAGAAAGGAAAGGGGGCATTTTGTGGTCCAGAATGCAATTCAATAAGCTTAAACTCTAAGTGACAGATGAGGAATTTAAGCTGCTCAGTATAATTCTACAAATGAGGTGTGCGAGAGAGGTTTTCATTAAAATGAGTCTCACTTCACACAGGCTTATGAGTCTTCCTGATGTGTTGTTCTCAGAGACTCTCATTAAAGGACTTGCAAAGTGTAAAACTTCTCCAACATAGTTTTCACACTCACTCCCTGTATGTTTATGTATATGTGATATATGAATTTCACCAGGAAAACATCTTGAAAGAGTATTTGAGCTGAAAAGTATATTCATAACATGAATTAAACAAGAGTTCTGTTTGATCTTTCCTTGAGAGAAGTGCATTTACATTTTCAAATGTGATCATTTATTAAAGTGCCATAGTTTGTGCGAGACATCACAGAAAAGATCATGCTTGCGTGCCAGGGCACTGGCTTTGGCGACAAGTGAACAGATTCACAAATGAAGTCTTAGGGTACATTTTTATTATTCCATGAATCTTTTAATTCCTCGCACATGTTATAGTTATTGGAAACATGTTTTTGATGACTATCTCCAGGGCTTACACAAAAATAAGTGAAAATCAGTATTTAGAAAGTTGAGATTAATGTATCATCATGTTACTTCATTTTTTTAAAATGTAATATCCATGATCAAATTCCTCATGTGGCTTCTTTTATTCTTATTATTTTCAACACATTTGTATTACTCTTTGTAGCACACGTGTGTGCACAAGCCATTTTTACACCCAAAAACAAATTGTTCACTGTCTGGGTATTTACACTTCAAGAAAAATAAGACTTATTAAGAGAAAACTGAAATCTAAAGACTTAATAGTATTATTACAAAATTGTTTTTTATTGTGATAAATTAATAGAGTATGTTGTTTTGTATTTGTATAATGAAATAATTACTCTTGTATAGCTATTTTTATGTAAATGAACTCTACATGCCTTTTTAAAAATTCAATTTATATAATAGAAAACTAAATGACACTGAGATTGCCATGACTTACCTTGGTGACTTTTACAAGCTGAAAGTTTTCTTGTGATTTATGTTTAATAATTTAACACATTAATAATATTTTAGATGTGGATTGTTAAACATAAGCATGCAGATTATTTAAATGAATATTTAATTTTTATTCACCTTGCCAGAAGACAGAACGTGCATTTAATTGCCCGATATGAAAAATGGAAAAAAGATCAGTAAAAATAGTAATGTAAAAAAAGTTTAAAATAAAATATGTCTCTCTCTCACTTTTTGGGCCACAAAATAAATAATAATTCACTTGGCATTTGACATTATATAATAAAATGATAGCACAATTTCACCTTATTTTTTAACTGGAAAACATTGGGTCTGCTTGAGGCACATGCTCAGACCGTACATTTTAATTTGGATCTACTTTTTTTATTCTGAATATCTTAAATAACATTATGAATATTTTACATAATGAGTCTAACACTGTTCATAGAATGGACATCTGATGAATAGTACTTCTTTTGAATTTTTCTTCTGTGTTGATTGCCAAAAAAAATCACTCTAGAGAAACACTCTTATGGCAGGGTGGGACACTGACCACCCCAATAGACAGAATGTTGCTGTGAGCAACACTCCAAATATTGCAGAAATGAATTTCAGTACTAAAATTTTAGTAATAAAAGGTGAAATTTATAGCGGAACTAAAGTCTAAAATACACAAGTCACATTTCTATATACTGGATATTTTCCTTTCTTCTCTGGAGAAAAATGGCAATCTAGGAAACGACATATTACACACACCCACATGCATGCACACATACACACACAGAACTTTGCTATAACCATATTCCAGAGACTCAAACAGGGTGACTTATAATGATTTACTTTTGCAAAAGACAATTCTTTGACTCCGGCTCACGTGCTGAATCCTGTTCCACCGCAAATGCTGTGAGAGCTCCAGTGCGCTTAGAGTACTTAATGTAGGAGGCAGTGATTGGTGAGAGTTGATAAGGAAGTGGCTACACTTGAGAATTTGCAGATCCAGTTGTACCATTACCCTTGATGTCCATTTTCACCCACTTTCTTCATTTATTCTCCTGTATGCTCTTTTTCCATTCTCATCCTTTTTTGCTTTAAAAACTAAAATTGTGGGGGTGCCTGGGAGGCTCAGTCAGTTAAGCGTCTGACTCTTGATTTCATCTCAGGTCATGATCTCAGGTTCATGGGATGGAGCCCCCCATGGGACTATGCACTTAGCCTGGAGTCTGCTTGTCCCTCTCTAAGCCCCTGCCCCTGCTCTTGCACACATGTGCACTCTCTCTATTTCTCTCTCTCTCTCCAATAAATAAAATGTTTAAAAACTAAAATTGTGGGTGAGGGCATAGTCAACACTAAAGAGTGTCATTGCCATGACAGGTACTTCCTCTCCCTGCCCGCTCCACACCTCACCACACCAGTCTTGTCCTATCCCTCTTTCCAACCACCATTCTTTTGTACATATGACTTGATTTCAGTCGTCCCAATCTTGAAGACACACTATAAAGAAAGAAAGAAAATATCCTTCTACAGTAGGCTGTAATTTAAAGGAAGGGAAGACCACTCAACCTTTTTTGTGGGTGGGTAGAAATGGGGATAGATTCCTTCAAATTATTGGGCTGAAATTATCCCTATAACCTCATCTACAATTTTCTCTGATTGGGGAGAATTATTTCTATCTTGTTTCATTCAGCTATAGGCAAATTAAGTTTCAAGAACTGAAATTTGAGAACATTGGAATGTTGCACAGCTAACCTCTGCATTTTGCTGTATTATGAATCAACATATATTTAATTAAAGGGAAGAGAACTATGCTCATAAAAAGAATAAATGGCTATCTTTACATAGCTTAATTAACTCATTCTAAGCATTCAGGTTGTTGTTGTTGTTGTTGTTTTGAAAAATGCACTATTTATTACACTTCATTTAAAAGTAAAAGCCCTGATTTCTTTTTGTTCCTTAGTTTCTTCCCTCCCTCCCTCTTTCCCTTCCTCCCTCCCTTCCTCCTTTTTTCTTTTCTTTCTTTCTTTCTTTTTCTTTCTTTCTTTCTTTCTTTCTTTCTTTCTTTCTTTCTTTCTTTCTTTCTTTCTTTCTTTCTTTCTTCTTCTTCTTCTTCTTCTTCTTCTTCTTCTTCTTCTTCTTCTTCTTCTCCTTCCTTCCTTCCTTCCTTCCTTCCTTCCTTCCTTCCTTCCTCCTTTCCTTTCCTTTCCTTTCCTTTCCTTTCCTTTCCTTTCCTTTCCTTTCCTTTCATCCTTCTCCTCTCTCTCTCTCCTCTCTTTTTCCCTCTCCCCCCCCCACTCTCTAGCCTACACATCTCCATGGAAGAAAACATAAAGAAAAACTCCACATAAAATGTCTACAACCAGATGGACCGAGAGTTTTTCCCCAAGTTCAATCCGAGCCTCAGCCTCCCTTGAAATTTTCGCAGCAATATGCCACCCATCATCTAAGTTAGCTCTTTGAGGCACTTACTGCTTGGAAACTTTTCCAGTTAGGACTTACAAGTACACCGGACTAGTTCTCAGTTTTAGGATCTTCGTGAAAATAAGACATACAAGTGTTTTTCAATTACTGTTCTTTTTTTTTCTTAATTAAAGAGAGAACTCAGATACTGTGATGAGAGGCACTATTGAGTTTTACAGTCAGATCATTAGTGATATTTTTATTTTAAACAAATATGCAAGCTGCAAGTCGGTGATCCAGGAGCTTCTGAGTTCTGATCCCAGAGCTGTCATTAGTGTTCTCTGCTCTAGTGGTTATGTCATCTGAGCCCTGTCTGCCTCCATTTTCTTATCAGTAATACCAGAACGAGACTGTGGTACTTACCGACCTCAGAGGGGTAAAATAACAAGTATTTTAATGTAAGAAAAATACGTTTTAAATGTCTGGGAAAGTTGCCTAGCCTTTTTAATATATACATTAGAGAAATACATTGGGTATATTCATCATTAAAAAAAATACAAAACATCTTTTGTACTTATCATAAAAGACAAGGCATAGATTTGAGGCTAAGAAAGAACTAAAACATTTCTGTCTTTGAGCTTCTTGGTTTCTAACACAAGCCTTTAGAATGCAATCGCTCACATTAGTAGATGATTCCTGATATTCATGAGGTTTTCATTCCATAAAATAAATTGTTACTTCCTTCTCTAGCAATTCCCTAAATAGTAAGATTTTGTGCTTGTATTGGAGTGTGGAAGGTATAGTGTTAAAAAATAATAATCTGTTTAAATACAAAGCAAGTAAATAATATTAACAAAGCTAATATAAACAATAAGAAAGACTACAGAAGACATCACTTGAAACCATTAATTGCTTAAGAGGCCTCAAAATTCATTAGTCTATACTGCTTTCTCTTGCTAAATAGTATTGGCCCTTTAGAAATGTATCTTATCCAATATCTGCTACCATAACTCCTCTTAGGATTATGAGAATTCAAGCCTTTCCTCCTGTGACCTTCACTCTTTTATAACTTAGAGCCAAAGTGAATTAATTCTTCCCACACAAAGAAAATATCAAATTTCAAGGAATACAAGTTTACGGTTTATATATAGTCATATAAAACACTCTTTGAGTTAAAGATATTTGCTGTGTTTAAATAATCTCTTGCTTAAATCAAACATTTAACCCTTAAAGTGTTATGCCTAAAACCTTAGATCTACACTTGGTAAAGGGATATTTTATTGTTTTTTTTTTTCTCAATATAACTCATGTAGTTATGGATGAATCAAATGTCCTTGCAATTTGAAATTGGTCTCCTAACTACGTGAACTCAGACTTGAAAGTCCCTTTGTATTTAAAGGAGAGTAAACATCGCATATTGATTAAGTTGAATAAGGTTTTAAAGATTATCTGAATTTCCTGAGGCTGTATAGAATCATTATTTTTGTAAGATGGTATTAAATGTATACAAATGTGTACATATTTTATTAATATTTATACATCTTGACATAAAATGTGAATTAATGACAGAAATTGTTGAAGGTAGGGACCTTGGCTTATTGACTTTTTTTAGCCTTAACATGAGCTATTTTATGGCATTATTAATTATCTATAATACTCCTGTAGAATGAATGAATTATTCATTTTGGATTATGTGTATCAGTTAATATTGGAAGGTTTAAACTACATATGAATACAATATGGGTTCCATAAAACAGAGGAAGAGCCACATTGATAATTCAAAAGCCTAAAATATATTAAAAAATTCATATTCAGGAATAATTTCTACCTCCATAAAAATTAAACTTCATCCAGAGTGGAAGGTAGTTGCTTTTTAATAGGACAAAGCAAACTGCAAAACAGAAAGGGTCAGAAACCTTGAAATCCTAATCTCTATTTTGTTATTTCCATTCACTGTGTGGCCTCAGGCAAGGCATTGAACCTCTCATTTTATTCAGTTGTGAGATAAGAACACTTACCTACTTTATATGGTTATTGTGTATGTTAAGTAAATAATGATTGCAAAGCTCTCTGAGGACTGTAAGATGGACTATAAATACTGAGCCAAATTCTTCCATTCAGTATCTCCCATTGGGTTATACAACAAAGAATTCCATATATATTGGAAAAAAGGCATGAGAAATAACCGATAATGTGAATGTGAGTCTAGGTCAGAGGATGACTAAAAGAGGAATCATGATTTAAATCCACTAGAATGATTATAATTGGACAGTTTTGTTGGGTCATGAAGCTTTTGAGGATAAGGTAAAAGTGTAATTCTTACGTCAGGGGAAAGCTGAAACAGGTCCCGTGGATCTAGACAGCTCTCTAGACTTAGGCAGTTTGTATGAGAAACATGTTTTTTGTTATGTTATAAGAGATTAACTAATTAGAGACACTGGATGACAGGATGAAAAGATCATTGCCTTCACTAGGAAAAGAGCTCAAAGCCTTAATGATGTTAAATAAATCCAGGACAAGAGACAAAGTCTAGTATCTATTGTGCCATGCGTGCTGGGCACCTCTTTACGTATTGTCCATTTATTCATGATAACAGACTTACGAGATAGATATTAGGACATTCACTTTTCCAGCTAAATATTTGGAAGTACAGAAAGTTTAAACTAATTAAAACCCGACAGCGTATTGAATCACAAAGCCAGATAGGTTGGATTCTCGAGTGAGTATTCCTCCTATTACCATGATGTATCCCCAAAGAGGTCCAGTAACGTCACCTTTATACTTGAAGACATCTTGCAGTTGTCAGTAAATAACATACATATTTTACAAATCAAAATAAGATTCTGTAAATTCATTGTTATAATTATCTGTATATTTTTAGTTCACACAGTGTATCAAAAATAATCCATTTCTTCTGAAAAAGTATATATTTTTGTTTAATTCAGGCCCAATAGAGTGGTTTTCTGAAGTTGAATTAAAGGAGGCATTAAACATAAGTAAAAATATTCAAACTCAATATATGATTAATATATAAATGTTTATCTTTATGATATGTTTGTTTCAAAAGTATTTATGCTGTGGTTTGGGAAAATTGCCTTAAAGTAGGCGCCTCCATACTATGAGTGGGAGGATAAATTAATACCACCTTTTGGAAGAGAAAGCAATGTAGCAAGAGTTCAAAATTTTCCTACCCTTTGATCATGCCCTTCGACTTTTATTCTAGGAATCTACTACATAATAATAATAATTGGAGATTAAGGCACATATTTATATACAAGGATGTTCATTTCAGGAGTATTTAAAGTAGCAAATAGAATCAAGCTTAAATATCCAAAAAAAGTAAATACCCTCTAAACCATAGCATACAATTGTTTTAGGATATTATCAAAATTATGGTTTAATACTGTTTGTTAACATGTGAAATGTGCCTTAGTGAATTGGAGAACAAATCAGGGTCTTACAAATAATTTGGAGGCTCTTTTTACAGTCTCAATAATTCAGTAAGATCTTACACAGAAGATAGGATTTCTAGGTCATATTGCTGTATTTAACCACAGGAAGCATAATTATGTCAATATATTTTCTCCCCTTCAGGAAATCTGGATGTATCAAATTAGAAGGGTCTTTGAAACAGCCTAGTGTTTTTTGTTTTGTTTTTGCCTAAAAAATGATTTGGCTAGTATTTTATTCTCTGTCTCCCTACTACTATAATAAGGATTGTGTCAAGAGTTTGGAATGTATAAAAATATACTTTCTAATTTTGTAGTTGATAAAGTTTTAGAAGAACTTGACCAAATAATTTCATTTTTCCCTATACCTTAGTTTCCATGTTACAAGACAAAGACATCAATGATAAACTACTTCCCAGGGATGTTTTTGAGCATTAGTTAATGTTTGTAAAGCCTCCACCGAGACCAGAGGATGAATAATGAAATAGACTCTCAAAGTAGTATTATCACTCTCGTCTTTCTCATTAGTCTCTAAGAGGCTTCATGCCAACTGTTAGCATCTCAGCTGCCAGAATGAGCGGTTTCTATTTTAATTTTGCCTAGAAAAGTGAGCGTTTCTTGAACATCTGGGGTTCACCTCGGCATAATTCCAATAATGCTTCTATGGAATCAGGTATGTGAAGTGTGATGACCAGCACCACAAAGGAATTCATATCTAATTTTAGGCCTGCTGTTTCAATTTATAATTTAGCTTACATTTTAAACCTATTAGGAAAAGCAGTATCTAAGTAATACATTTGAGATTTATTTGAGGTTTTTGTGTGAGAAAATTTTGCTTTAAATTAAATTACATTAAAACCTTGTCTATGGGGAGTGGGCAAACAGAATGGGATTAGAATTTTGGCCAGCTAGTTTCACCATATTTTTCTATATGTATTGTATTATGGCTAAAACATGAAAAAAATGAATTCAAATGAAAGAAAATTATTTACTCATTCATTCAAAAATATGTCTTATAGGTAGGTATTGTGTGCAAAATGGTGCTGGGGATATAGTAGGGTACAAAGACAATGAAAATCCTACCCCCATGGAGAGAGCGCATTGCAATAGCACCTACAAGATCCAGGATGACCTGTCTATGTTTTTATATATATCTTGAGCCTATCACGTTACCTGTCACAAGTAGCCACTTAGTGCAAGTTCGTTGAAAGAATGAATGAATGAATGACTCAAGCACACAAAGGTTGTATAGAGAAAGCCAAGAATTTCATCTGCATTATCTAATTTCTGGGGTCCTATTGACATTGCACTACATGAGCCGATGAGAATTAAATAAATATTTAATTAATTTTACAAGGTGGCTGTTGTTTTTAAGATTAAGGTGCTTCCATTAATAGAATAAATCTAGATACATAAATAGAGATTAATGAGAATAATTGAGCTTTCTGAAGATTCGGATATTAAATTTCACAAGAGGCAAGTAAAGAATACGAAGGGGAACAAAGTAGTATCAAATTACATTTTATAGGTTCAAAGGATTTAGACAATAACAGAGTATCCATGACTCAAATTGCTCTTTAGTTCAGTATTGTAGAAACTACATCTGATTTTTAAGGCCATTCGTTAAAGTCAAGAACAGTGCTATCCAATAGAATTGTCTGCAATGATGGCAATGTTATATATTCCTCGTCTCCAATATGGTAACTGCAAGTCAAATGCATCTATTGAGCCCTTGAAATGTAGCTAGTGCAAATGAAAAACTGAGTTTTTAACTTTAATTTAAATTTATTTTGGACAGGGAAGCTCTAGAAGAAAAAAAATGGTAATAACTATAAGAACTGTTTTTGCTAAAATTTCTATGTGATAGTCAGAGTGCATATATCAGATTATGGTAGCAACCAACCATAATCTGGTGCTAGGTCATAACTTGGCAGCTGGGAGTTGGGAAGATGGTGAGCAGAGAGTAGTACAGCCTTGTGGCTAAAAGCTCCAGCTAAGGAATGAGACAGACCTGGATTTAATTTATGACTTTAAAATTTATAGGCATGAGATTTTGAGCAAAATAACACGATCAAACTCAACTGTGAGGCAGGGATAAATATCTATATTCCTAGCATAAGGTCGTGAGAATTAGGTAAGATTAAAGCAGGTATGGTGCCTTTCATTCTGTCAGTGCAGTATGTGATTGTAATTATTGTTTTTGTACTATTATTATCCAATCTGAAGTCTTCTTAAATGATGTGTATATACAGAGAATAGCATGATAAAATGATCTGTTGTTTTGATATTCAGCCTGAATGTCCATTGCCCTCTGCCTCTTCTCCCTAGTGAAAACTTATTTTATCAAGTCTTTACTAAAATAACTTACACTATTATAGGTTTACCTGAAACCAGTAGATAAAAGTGTAATCACTTTTTTTTTTTTTTTTTTTTTGAGTGGAGGAGTGGTGCCCATATGCTACTTTATGGTACTGTTCATATTCTTTCCATGCTGTTTAGGATATAGTATTCAGGATTTTTAGATGGTTAACTTCTCCTATAGTTTTTACTCCTATTTAATAAACAAAGAAATACAGGCCCAGAGAATTTTTTATTCCAGAACTATTCCTGCTTTGGTTGTCATTATTAGCCTCTTGTGGGTAGAACGTAATCCAGAAATTTGACATTCTGATTTTTCAAGATGGAATACTCTAGTTTTTCCTAGAGTTGGTGATGCTGTAGTCACTTTGTAACATCTGAAAGGAGTGGTCAAGGCAGTGTCAGGTCTCCATGTTCCGCAGGTAGCCAGCAGGAACAGTAGATGGGATTCGTCAGTGTACCTCATACGGTCTATATTCTAAGAGGACAGATGGCCAGAGTGAGTTACCTTAGAACTAACAGTTGTGAAATCAGCTGTTTGTGACCAGCATTTTACAAATGAAATATGATTAAACAGAGTGCGTCACACAAAGATAAGCCTTTTTCACAAAATTTTTCATTACTTCAGCAAAATGTGTACATATGTGTGAGTCTGTACTAAATTATGATGCATAAAATAGTTTTCATTTGGCTCACAGTCAAAAAAGTCTGAAGCCTTGTCTATAAGGATATAAGTCCCAAAGTGTATTTTTATAAAATATGTGTCCGAAAAGTGAATGCAACCTCAGATGATTATGCTGAGAATAATGTAAGATGGTAGATGGTATTTAATGGCAATATAGCACTGTATGCTTCATGGAGGTTCAGAGAGAGATTAAAATGATAACTTAAGAATGAGAAAAGAATATTAGAAATAAATCATGATAGAAAAGAAAAAACAAAGTTGTCTCTTCAGTCTAAAAACAACCAAAGTCTTCTGGTGAGGTTTGCAAATTTTTGCAGCGTAATAACTGGACTGAAAATGCTGGGAAAAATCTGAGTTTCTGCAGAAGCAAATACATTATTTTGCTTCCTAATACCAGGAGTTACTCCTCACCTCCCCAAATTCACCTTTGGCTCCCACCTCACCTCTTCTGGGAACTCTTCCACATATTTCTACAAATATTTCACTCCCAAAGAAGCTGTCGTTATACTACATGACCTTCCCTGAGAAACCCTTGATCGATCTTGAGCTGGGCATATGACTAAACCAAGTGGAATTTTTTAATTGAAACTGAGAAAGGGTTACTCTCCTGTAATGGATTTCCTAAGATGTAAAAACAAGGCTTTCCGACATATTTGGGCAGCTGTTCTGAAGAGAGAAGCAAAGATGAGAATTAGAGACAAAGTCCTGGTGGATTTGGAGCCATGGACTCTATTTGTTCCTGGAGCCCAGCTGTATCTCTGACCTTCCCAAGGCTTCGGTGTCTCATCCTTTTTGGATTCTGAGATCCAACAAAACTCTTTTTCAATCTCAAGTGTGAGAAGAGGTACTATTATTTGACTAATATAGTTACGGGAAGTACCACTAACAGGGACAGTCAGAAAAGAGAAGACATTGTAGGACACCTGAAAAGAGGAGCAAAGATCGACAGAGTAAGACACACAAACACAATAACGAAATACAGAAACAGCACAACTGGACTAATATTATTGACGACTGAATCAGAAAGATTGGTGGTCAAAATGAGAAATAAACCAGAAGAGACATTTTAGTTGTATTGGTTCATATATGTAGAAAGTAGGAATGTATATATGATCTATGTATCTAAGTAATGAACCTGTTGTTCAGAAAGCTATGGCTAAGAATGTTCTGTGTTTACCAAACTCTGTTTCCTTTGTCTTCCAGTCTCCGCACGATGCTACCTTTTCCAGTCCTTCTTGCAGTTTGGGGTTGCCATAGGATTGAGTTCTGACCTTGAAATATGTTCATTGTGATATGTGCAGATTAGAATCCTGGCCCTTAGAAACCTCCCTGAAGTAACTCACCTTCTCTTTTCTCACCCTTTCCCTATCCAGAGCAGTGTGTGATGGAGAGGAGAGTCATAATATGAAAGAGACTGGGACCCCAGTGACCACACGGAAGGCTACCCAAGCAGAACACTGCTTGGACTAAGATGTGGGCTAAAAATATACCAAGTGTCAACCTACTGATTTAGGGGATGAAGGGTTATCAGTTCCAAAAGTCAGTGTGGCTAATAGAATACAGTGTTGCTCAGTTATTGTGAAATAATTTATTTGTACATAATGTTTAAACACAGGATGAGACATTAGGATACCATTAGGCTAGCAATCGCTGAATGACTGGATGCCAGTCATTAGCAAGAGGATGGCAATGGATAGTGTACACGAATTTGAAACTATGTTTACATCCCTGCTTCAATTTGCTCAGCCTCATTAGACTAAAAAGAATAGCCTCTTCTCAACTGACTGCAGAAAAACTTAATTTCAAGTCTGAAATTTTTTCATATCTGCAAGGAATTTCTGGATATACTTTGTATTTGTAACATGACTCCATTGATTCTCATACATCATGTTATTGGCAAACAAAGGTAACTAAGGGATAGATACAGTTTGATAGTTCCAGCCATCAATGACTATGTGAGAGCTGCTGAGAATTTCAAGGTTATACTTAAACAGATATGGGCATGTCCTGAGAGCTTTGTACTTCTTAGTTAAATTATCTGCAGAGGTGATCTTTGAAGAATATAAGAATCTTAATACATTTCTAAAAGCATCTATTAAATGTTATTTGATTTCTCCTGGTTGAAAAAAGCAATCTACTAGTTTCAAATTTATTTTATTCATTATAGTTGCTGAGCTGTAAGACAGTCAGCTAAGGAAAATGAGTAATTTAGAAAGTATATGTAGGTGCCCATATACTTTATTGTAGAAATAAAACGTCAGAGAGGTTTAATAGAGGTGAGGAAGCCATAATTTTGCCTCATACTTAGACCACCAATGCTTGCATGAGAGTTGATGTCAACTGATGGAATAAAGCTATTTGCTTTGCTTTGTGTGTTTTAGATAAAAGCAGACTTTTATACAAATTCAGGTAGGGTTGTTTTTTTTTTTTTTTAATTTTGCAATTATCTTCAAACTTAGTGACCAATCTTTACTTCCTTATTGTCCTTTGTCAACCCTACACCCTTTAAACCCTATATTATATCAAATGCCATATAATGAATTTCATTCGTGTTATCTCTAAAATTGTATCTTCTTTATCTGTTAGGTGTACTGAGTTACACTAAGTTATATCTCTGTGGTCTGCACATTCCCATTTTATCAGCAATGGTGATACCAATTCATCTTTCCACTATGTAAATCAATGCTTTAGCAATGTTAATTTTACACATATTCATACCTTTACTTGGGAGGTTGGTATTGCATAATGATAATGCCAAGTGTAGGAATAAAGTCAGATTAGCTGGGTTCAAACCAGCCATGTCCTACTTTTGTAACCTTTGATAAGCTAGTTAGCCTCTTCGGGCCTCAGTTCCTTTATCTATAAAATGGCAATAGTAATAGTGCATACCTCACAATGCTATTGTGAGGATAATATGAGCAGGTGGATACTGTGTGCTTAGAACAGCCCCTTACTAGACACGAATGCTTGCTAATGTTTTTTGTGTTTGTTACTGTTGACGTTACTAGGTATGATGCATTATATTGGGTAATGTGGGTGGGGAAAAAGGAAATAAGTTCCTGCCCTTAAATGCTTTGAATTACAGCAGAGGAACTGTACATATACATAAATGATTATTATAGAATATGATATAGGTACATATAAAGTGCTTTATGATTTGGAAATGGAAGTGACTTGCCATTTTGGGATGTCAGAAATTTCACAGGGAGTTACATTTGGTATGAGCTTAAAGTATAAGAAGTGTGCTAGAGAAAGATAGGAAAGCATCAAAAGCATGGAAAACAGAATGGGCAAAGCAGAGAATAGTGAAACATAAACATGTTAGGAAATAAAAAGTAATTCATTAATTCAAAAATAGTTCAATAGTTCATTGAAATTAGAGCAGTGGTTCTTGACAGGTAGTAGTTTTGTTTCCTCTAGGAAACGTATGGCAATGCCTTTATTCTCACAACAGGGAGGCACTGTCGGCATTTAGCATGTGAAAACCAGGCAGGCTGCTAAACATCCCCACGGACTGCTCCCACAACAAAGAATTCCGTGGCCAGAGGCATCAGTAGTGCTGAAGGCAAGAAGGCCTGAGCTGGAGAAGTGGGCAGGCAGAGAGAGCAGTGGACGACAGGCAGGGATTTGGTTGGGATCCACTTTAAAAGAGCCTGATATGCAAGTATAAAGATGCTGCCTTCTAAGGGCTATGGGAACCCTGGTCCATTAACTCCCTGAGGTGCCAGAACATTTGCCATTTGATAATTGATATATTAACAGTATCCAATCAGCTTGATTTAGAGTGTCTTCACTTTCGGCAGGAAAATTCCACATTTCCTTCAGATATCTGCTTTTCTTAGTCATTGAAACAAGCCTTAACATCATTTGAGGTAAAAATTCTGTCCTCAGAAGTGCCGATCCATATCCCCCTCGGGCCTTACTTAAAATATATATCAAAACCACAGTCTCCATTCACTGTTTCCCTCGCTCACAGTCATTTCCATAAGTATTTTTAGTGGGCTCGTTCCCTTAGCTCTCTCCCCCCTGCAGATGCTCCCAATACTCTGTGGTATTCCACTTTCGTGATTGCTGTTAGTCTTGGAAAAACAAAGAGTCTTTTTCATATACCTTTGTTTGTCTTTGAAGGCACAAAGAGAAAGAGAGGAAGGAAGAGATGTGAAAGGATCAGAGTAAACAATCACTTGGAAGACTTTAGCTTTTTAGTAAATATGTTTCTCTACCAACACAGTGCTGTATGACTAAAGGACTTCAGGAACATTTAGATAAGAGGAACAACAAAACAACATCATTTGCTGCTTTTCCAGAAGAAAATCAAAGTATTGCTGAGGGTCTTCTACTTCCTGCTGATTTTGTTTTTCTAAAAATGTGTATTGATTTCTTCCACCTCAGAGATTCATAAATGTTATTAAAAATGAATGGCAGGTCTGATTTAAATTAAATGTCAGGTGGTTGATAGGTTTCATAATACTTTTTTTAAATTTTAATGACATTCTTACTTGATTTTGTATTAGAAGCATGCAAAACATAGAATACCAAAATCCACAATAGTATATGCTAAATGAATGCATGAATAATGAAGCTCTTGCTTTTTAAAAATAAAAAGGAACAGTGTATCTGTATTTGTTATGGCTTATTCCAAAGCCACATAGGCTAAATAACACCAAGTTTCTACTCATTAGATAAGACAGAAACCCCACCTTCAACTTATTTGCTCCTATTCTTGTCTTTTAAGCATGATAATTACTTGAGTCATATCAAATTCCTTGCTCATTTGGAAAGTACTGCCAGAGATCAGGATGTAAAAAGTAGGACGAAGGGTTGCATTTTATTATAGTCTATTAAAATGTCTTTGGGGTGAATGTCAACCTTTCAAAATGCCACATTGTATTAGATCCTGAAAAATTCCCTTTATTTGCCCAAAGTGGCTTGTCATATGTTTTAAAAGTCTGAGGAGTAAAATATGCTTTCTATGTATATAAAGGTAATTTCTTTTTCACTCTTTTCTTTTGCCCAAGTGAGTGTTCCCTGGCCATAACCACTTAGACATCATACATTTCCAAATGTTTTATCCTCAAACACTTGATTACTCTAAATACAACCCCTGCACTGAATCACCCCCACCTAAAAGGCATTCAATTGACCAGAAGGAAGAAGCAGGCTGTTCTGAAACCACTACTCCAGGAACTTGACTAGTTTATCACAGGTAGACAATTTGTGTTATTTTCTCTCTTTGTGGAGTTCACCCCACGCTGCTTCTTACAATCCAAAGTAGCACTTTCATTTTTCTGATAGTGCTCCCAGTGGATGTTGAAACACTCTGCCACCTCTACTTCACTGATGTGTGGATTTCGCCCCCCTGTGAATTACCTCTGTTGAATTTTCTTTTGCTTTTTCTCAGGCTCCTGCTGACAAAGCCTGCAGACAGCAATGTACATCCTTAACAGACAGAGTACCCTGCTCCCAGCAGGGCAACCCAGGCATTCACAGCTCACACACGTTGTTGATCAAGTGCTCCACGGAAAAAGCTGTCTGTCTGCCACAGGCAGAGGGTGAAAAATCTTTGAAGATTCTCAGAGAACCCACCTACTCACCCCTACCTATTTTTTTCAAAGTAGGAAAGAGAGCATCAAGTCCATTATATTGTATGAAAAGACTTTTTTCCTATTCCTTGCTTCCTTGGCCTGAAATAATTTCTGCTCTGGGGTCAGGCGTTAAGAAATAGAAAGGCTTAATAGAGTACCAGTTTGGGTTCATATTTTATTGCATCCCATTCTATCATTTATTCATTTAACATATTTTTGAATCCTGGCCATCTGTCAGACACTGTTCTACACCTAATCTGTCTTTAAAATTTGTCCTGCTACCTCCATTTTTAAACATGTTGATATTTCTCCCCTGTCACCACAAAAATCTCCAGAAAAACAAATTAATTGACTGCATGTGCTATTGGTTGTGACATGGCCCCTCTTATCGGGTACCATTGAGCTCTCGGACTCTTCCACAGTTTTCAAATCAAGAGGTCTACATAGGATTGTGATGCTGAGTAGACTCATTTCAAATACCCATCACCCGCTGTGTCATATTTTAGTGTCACCTTAACTCCCAGCCTATAGAAATGGTGCAGAAATTATCTAATAGAACTTACAGAGGCAGAAATAACTCATTGTGTTTGTTCAAAGATTGTTTATATAGATTTATTTGAAGATAATTGTGTTTTAATGCAAAGAATAATACACTTCTGTTGGCAAAATTATGATCACAATTTATTCTTGCCTTTTCAAGTTCAGTTCAAGTGCTAAGAGCATTTTCTATTACAAAAATTTTTATGAGGTCTATGTTTGTCATAATGACTCTGTTTATATAACACCACAAGTGTCAATTTATTGGGGAAAAGAAAAACAGATAAAATGAGTCCTTGCCATGACATTTCCTTTGGAAGTTATTTAAACCTCTTTTATTTCACTTGGGAATTTGAAAAATACACTAAAATAGTACAGCAGAAGAACCAGATGCTAATACAACAAGTAAATGCAAAATAGTCTTTTAATATGATAGAAAGAACTCAGACGTTGACTTCAAAATTACACAGAACTGCTGGAATACAATCCCAGTCCTAGAAATTATTAAATCTATTGCTTTATTCTTTCAGAGTATGTTTCCTTGTTTTTCATGTACGTTTAATATATCTCCTGCCAAGTTGTGTGAGGTTGGAATGAGATATCATAAATGGAATGAAAAAAATCACAGGTCCACTCATACTGTAGGAACTAGAAAACATTCTTTCTCCTGAGCTTATTTAAAGAATAACCATGTCATCTTTACTCATGTGTGTGTGTGTGTGTGTGTGTGTGTGTGTGTATTTTTACTTGTTTATTTTCTCTTTACCCGTAGACTGTGGTTTTTGTGATAATAGTGTTGATGTCTAACATTTTATTAGTACTCTTTCCCAGTACTTGGCAGAGTCTCAGACATGACTGCCTGCCTGCTGGTAACAAAATGGCAGATAATGATCGGAATTAATGCAGATGAAATCTTTTTGACATCACTGATGGGATCCATAAAGTTTGCATCTTTTGCTCCATGTTTGAAGGATATGTTCTATCACTCAAAGGCTGTGACTCTTCCTAATAAATAAAAAAGAACTAACTTGCTTTGTTTCAGATCTAATTTTATCATCAGTGTCAATCACAAAGACTAAATCTACTGAGTTATAATTCACATTCATTAAGATGATATAAGTAAATTAAGCAATTAAACGTGTTCAGTCATCCTTGAATGATCTCAATATTTAAAAGTAGCAAAAGTTGGAGAGTGATGAAAGGTTGAAATGATTCAGTTCAATTCAATTTCATAAATAACTATTGCAAAAAATGGTGGGGAAGATAGGTGTCAAGCAACTTGAGTTTGAGTTCCGATTTTGGCTACATAGTGTTTTTTGTTTTTTTTTTTTTTCTTTTAGTTTCAAGTTTTATTTAAATTCCAGTTAGTTAGCGTACATGGTAATATTAGGTTCAGGTGTAGAATTGAGTGATTCATCATTTACAAAATAATGCCCAGTACTCATCACAACAAGTGCCCTCCTTAATACCTGTCACCCATTTAGTCCACCCCCACCACCTCCCCTCCAGCAACCCTCAGTTTGTTCTCTATAGTTAAGAGTCTGTTTTATGGTTTGCCTCTCTCTCTCTCTCTTTCTATGTTCATTTGTTTTGTTTCTTAAATTCCATGTATGAGTGAAAGCATATGCTATTTGTCTTTCTCTGAAGGACTTGTTTTGCTTACAATAATAATCTAGCTCCATCCACGTTGTTGAAAACAGCAAGATTTCGTTCTTTTTGATGGCTGAATAATATTTCATTGTGTATACATACTACATCTTCATTATCCATCATCAGTTGATAGGCATTTGGGTTCTTTCCATAACTTGGCTATTGTTGATAATGCTGCTATAAATATCTAGAAGCATGTGCCTGTTTAAATCAGTATTTTTGTATCCTTTGGGTAAATAGTAGTACAATTGCTGAGTCATAGGATAGTTCTATTTTTAACTTTTTAAGGAACCCCTGTGCTGTTTTCCAGAGTGGCTGTAACAGCTTGCATTCCCACCAACAGTGTAAGAGGGTTCCCCTTTCTCCACATCCTTGCCAACATCTGTTGTTTCCTGTGATGTTAATTTTAGCCATTCTGACTGGTGTGAGGTGATATCTCATTGTAGTTCTGATTTATATTTCCCTGATGATGAGTGATATTGAGCATCTTCTCATGTGTCTGTTAGCCATCTGTGTGTCTTCTTTGAAAAAATGTCTGTTCATGTCTTTACCCATTTTTTTTTAACTGGATTATTTGTTTTTTGGGTGTTGAGTTTGGTGAGTTCTTTATAGATTTTGGATATTAACCCTTTATCATATATGTCATTTGCAAATATCTTCTTCCATTCCAAAGGTCACCTTTTAGTTTTGTTGATTGTTTCCTTCACTGTGCGGAAGCTTTATATCATGATGAATTCCCAATGGTTCATTTTGCTTCAGTTTCCCTTGGCTCAAAAGATGTATCTAGTAAGAAGTTGCTACTGCCAACTTCTATTATCTTGTCAAAGAGGTTACTGCCTGTTTTCTTCTCTAGGATTTTGCTGGTTTTCAGTCTGTTCAAGTTTTCTATTTCTTCCTGTTTCAGTTTTGGTAGTTTATATGTTTCTATGAATTTATCCATTTCTTCCCTGCTGTCCAAGTTGTTGGCATATAGCTTTTCATAATATTCTCTTATAATTGTATTTCTGTGGTATTGGTTGTGATTTCTCCTTTCTCATTAGTGATTTTATTTATTTGGGTTCTTTCTATTTTCTTTTTTATAAGTCTGGTAGAAGTTTTATCAATTTTATTAATTTTTTCAAAGAACAAGCTCCTGGTTTCATTGATTTGTTCTTTTGCTTTTCTAGTTTCTATATCACTTATTTCTGCTGTAATTTTTATTATTTCCTTCCTTCTGCTAGCTTTAAGCTTCTTCTTTTTTCTAGCTCTTTTAGGTATAACGTTAGGTTATTTGAGGTTTTTCTTTCTTCTTGATGTAGGCCTCTATTGCTATATACTTCCATCTTAGGACCACTTTTGCTGCATCTTAAAGGTTTTGGACTTTCGTATTTTCATTTTCATTTGTTTGTGTATTTTTAAAATTTCCTCTTTGATTTCCTGTTTGACCCATTGATAGTTTAGTAGCATGTGGTTTAACTTCCATGTATTTGGTGTCTTTCCAAATTTTTTCTTGTGATTGACTTCTAGTTTCATTGTGTTGTGGTCAGAAAATGTGCATGATATGATTTCAATCTTTTTGTTATTTGTCGAGGCCAATTTTGTGACCTAATATGTGATCTATTCCAGAGAATGTTCCATGTGCTCTTGAAAAGAATGTGTATTCTCTTATTTTAAGATGGAGTGTTCTGAATATATCTGTTAAGTCCATCTGGTCCAGTAAATCATTCAAAGACATTACTTCCTTGTTTATTTTCTGCTTAGATGACCTGTCCATTGATGTCAGTGGGGTGTTAAGGTCCCCTACCATTGTGTTATGATCAATTGGTTCTTTTATGTTTGTTATTAATTGTTGATATATTTTGGTGCTCCCCTGTTGGGTGTTTAAATATTTATACTTGTTATATCTTCTTGTTGAATTGTCCCCTTTATAATTCTATAATGCCCTTTGTCTCTTTTTACAGTCTTAGTTTTAAAGTCTAGTTTGCCCCTATGTAAGTAAAGTGCTACTCCAGTTTTCTTTTGACATCCATTTGTGTGATAAATGTTTCTCCACACCCTCACTTTCAATCTTCAGATGTCTGTAGGTCTAAAATGAGTCTCTCGTAGGTAGCATATAGATAGGTCTTATTTTTTATATCCATTCTGACGTTTTGTGTCATTTGACTGGAGCATGTAGTCTATTTACGTTCAAAGAAATTATTGATAGATATGTATATACTGCTACTTTATTATCTGTTTTGTCATTGTTTCTAGAGATTTTCTCTGATCGTTTCTTGCCTTTGTTACTTTTGGTTTCTCCTTTGCATTCAAAGAGTCCCCTTTAATATTTCTTGTGGGGTTGGTTTAGTGGCCACAAACTCCTTTAGTTTTCATTTGTCTGAGAAACTCTTTATCTCTCTTTGTATCCTGTATTGCTGGATAGAATATTCTTAGTTGCAGATTTTTCCCATTCAGCGCTTTGAATATATCATCATACCACTCCCTTCTGGCTTGCCAATTTTCTGTTGAGAAATCTCCAACTAGCCTTATGGGTTTTCCCTTGTAAATTAAGGAGGACTTCTTTTGTCTTATTGCTTTTGAGGTTTTTTTTCTTTACTCCTATATTTTGCAATTTAATTACAGAATATCTTGGTGTTGGCCTGATTTTGTTGATTTTATTGGAAGTTCTATGTGCCTCTTGGATCTGGATGTCTGTTTCTTTCCTCAGATTAGGGAAGTTTTCAGCTATTATATCTTTAAATAACTTTTCTATCCTCTTTTCTCTCTGTTCTTCTTCTGGGACTCCTATAATACAAATGTTATTGCATTTGATGGAGTCAATGAGTTCCTTAAGTCTTCTCATGTTGCATAATACTTCTTTCTCTCTTTTGTTCAGCTTCGTTGTTTTCTATTATCTTGTCTTCTGGATCACTAATTCATTCCTGTGCATCTTCCAGCCTTCTTCCTCTGCTTACATCAAGCCTGTTCCCAATCTTGTTTATTGTTTTATCTTTGATTGATTCTTTTTTAACTCTTTTATCTCCATGGTAAGGGTCTCACTGATGTCTTCTATTCTTTTCTCAAGCCCATTGAGTATCCTTATAATTGTTTCTTTAAATTCTCCATCAGGCATGTTACTTACATCTGTTTCACTTAGATCTCTTGTCATGGCCTTATTGTTCTTTCGTTTGGGATAAATTTCTCTGTCTTGGCATTTTGTCTAAATCTCCACATTCTTCTGTATGTTGAAGAGACCATTTATGTCCCCTGTTCCTGAAAGTAGAGGTCATGTAGTGCCCAAGTCCTGGCACTTCAGAGAGTGTCTCAGGTGTGTGCTGCATACGCTCTGCTGTTGTGTTTTGGCTGCTCCATCCTTCAGGCCAGTTGCCTGCAGAGGCTCTCCTTGACTGCTTAGGGCAGTGTTTGGTCCCTAGCCTGAATGTGGTGAGTTTTAACTAGGTGTGCTCTGGTATGCTTGTGAAATGAGACCTGACACCACTTTCACCAGAACTGAGGCCCTGCAGAACTCTGGTCAGGAGATGTGGTATGGCAGGTGTGTGTGCTGGTCTTCTGAGAGAGGGCCTGTCACAGTGGGACTGAGGCAAGCTTGATTGAGAAGGACAGGCCTGCCAGAGTGCAAGGGGGGTGGGGCTTGGTGTAAGCAAGTTTGACTGCCAGGGTTAGCTCCGTGCTGCTTCCCACAGCTAGCTCTGTATTTTTGCTGAAGGGTAGGGAAATGGCACCAGCCAGCTCCTTTGTTCCTGGAGAGGCAACTCTGTGAATGCTGCTTCTCAGGGATGAGCTGCAACAAGAGCAAATATTCTCCCCTCTGTGTGCCCTAGATGTTCTTCAGATCAATATTACCATACTGTCTGCCCCCATACTGTTTGCCTGCCTCCTCTCCAGGAGCAGCACAATGTCCCTCTTTGGGCTCTATCCAGCCAAGCCTGCTGACCTTTAAAACCCAGGTTTTAAGCCCCACTGGTTGTAAGAACTCATGAAATTTAGCCCCTCTCATTTTCTAAGCCAATGGCTTTGGGGAAATGTTCTCTTTTTTTGTGTTCCCCTGTGTGCTCCTCTCTCACCCTTCTCTGTAACCATGGCTCCCTCCCCTCCACAGCACCTATGATCTGTTTCTCACTAAAACCCATGTATCCTCACTTCCTACCTTCTCTGATATGGCCTCTTCTCTTCCTTATGTTGTGGAATTTGTTCTGTCAGTCTTTAGGTAGATTTCTGGACAAATATGTTTTAACCTTCATTTGTGTCTTGAATGTCCTATCATTCCGTTTAGTAAACAGAGATGTAGTCATGATTTTATTTTATTTTATTTATTTATTTTTTAAAGATTTTATTTATTTATTTGACAGAGATAGAGACAGCCAGTGAGAGAGGGAACACAAGCAGGGGGAGTGGGAGAGGAAGAAGCAGGCTCATAGCGGAGGAGCCTGATGTGGGGCTCAATCCCATAACGCCGGGATCACACCCTGAGCCGAAGGCAGACGCTTAACCGCTGTGCCGCCCAGGCGCCCCTGTAGTCATGATTTTAAATTACATTGTTCACTCCCCCCAATGATTGAAAGATCATGGCATGACATCTATAATAGCTCAAATATGCCTCAGGCTAAAGTGAATACCACAAAAAATAATATTTACTTTTAAAGTACATTTGTAAATTCAATACAGTTCCACTTTAATAAACTGTGCTCATTGGAAAATGAGAAAACATCCCTTTAAATTTACTCTGGGAAGAGAGATTGGCTGACAAGTCATTTGCATTCAAGGAAGTCTTTAAATGCCTAAACAGAAGCATTGAAGAATATTTCAGAAATGTAGCAATATTCAGCCAGAGAATTGGATCTACAAATATGGTTTTTCTTCAAGGATCAATTAATACATTGAACAATTAAAAAGTTTTACACTAAAGCAATATAAAATTACCTAACACTAGGACAAATTCCCAGATATGAGTTTGCTCTAGAATTACCTTAAGACAATATCATTATTGTCTATTGCAATGACACTGAGGGTGGAAGTCACATGGTTTGAATCCTCATAATATAGGAATGGAAATTAGAACTGTTACTACATTAATGCTTGTTGAGTTGTATGTAGTCTGTATTCCATACATTATGAGAAGAATAATGCCAAGTTAGAAGAATTGAGAGAAATTCTGAATGTATATACCATAAATAATCATTGAGGGAATCAGAGATTATTTGACTCTGAATGAAAACAACAAAGGAATAAACTTTTATTAGAGATGCAGTTTAACTCAAACATTTAAAGGACTATCATGAAGAAGGAGTAAATGTTCTGAGTACTTCCATAGCATGATGGATAAACATTTTAAAGTGGGCAGATTTGGGGTCAACATAAGGCCCAACTTTTATTTAAATGTATGTAGTCATGAATGTGGGATTTTATATGAAACTTATGCTTCACTCATCTTAACTTTGCCAGTCTATTCAAAGGACCTGAGTTAATTTTGTAATTCTAATTTTATATTCTTTTTCTTAACATTGGTTTTTTCAAATATTAACATTTTAGGTTCAACAAAAACTTGAGTCGTTCTCTACTCAGATGACAATAAGTCCTTCATATTTTGTATCATCCTTTCCACTTGTAAGAATCTACGATTTTAGTATTTTGCTACTCTTTTTTTCATTGATTTGTTTTATTGTCACAAATGTATTGATCAGATAATCCTCTATTATACATGGATTGGTGAGAATTAGCACTGTAAGTATAATTTGCCTCCCATTCAGTGTAGAAATGACAGAAAATATTAGGGTAAGAGGGCAAAAAGTAAAATTTGACACTTTTTCTTTCTCAAATGGTGTGTTTATGAGTATACATGAATAATTAAGTGTATCAGAATTAGCTTAAATATCTGGTTTAATCTAGAATTTTAGATAACTATAAAAACAGGGTAGGATAAAACATTGGGTGCTCTGATGCTTGAGTATAATCATACATGCATATGCATAGTTAGCATGTAAAACATGAAAGGACAAAATGATGTTCTGTCCGTTTTCATCAAGTTTAGTGCATTTGACAGCTTTCTTTTGTGTGAATATATTTTGCCATACTTTTAGAAGGAAAATAGGGAACACAAATGCTATTCCCTTCTAAATATCATGTCTTCCTGATGTTAACAAAAAAGTACACAAATATACAGGGAAATTAAGGAGCAAAGGGAGCTTCTCAAATATGTCCGGGAAGTTCTAATGAGTAATTTATTAGGTTCAAAGATGATTTAGAGGTGGATAAAATGGCAAGTTGAGTTCATCTTGATATAGCATAAGGAATCAGTACAGAAAAGTAATAAAGTGGAACTGTTAAGAAAGAAAAAAATGGTATTGAGGAAGAAAGCAGTAAAATCAAGGATGTATCATGAACACTATTTGTATAATGCTTTATAGTGAAGAAAAACACTTTCATAAGCATTAGGTAATAACGAATGTATTATAAGTGAACTCTGACTACAGGGGATGTGCCTATGCATCCACATTTTAAACCCTTTCTTATTGTAAATCTCAACGTAATAGACCAACACTCTATGTATATGGGCAATGTGGACATGTGAATTCTCTAACCAATAATGAATAGGATACTGTGCCAAATTGATTGGTTTTAGGCCAATGCAATTAAAAAAAAAAGTAAGAAAACATGATGGGTGATCCATAAGACTGAAAACTTTAGATTTCATCCCTTCATGATGAGAAGGAATGACTATGGTTCTGCCAAGCATTGTTTTGAACAACTGGTAAAATACCCATGAAAAACATTCCTAGTGAGATAAAAGTATGGTATAATTGATTTGGGAATATAACTGAATAGCATAACAGTTAAGTAGAGAATTAACAATTTCTGTCTTCCCAAAAAAAGAGTTTCAAAATTTTTTGAAAAAAAAAGTAAAGATAAATCCATTAATGAGGAAGAATGAGATTCATAACAGGTATTTAATATCTATGAAAAAGGTAGTAGGGATCATTGAAGGGAAAATTTTTCCCATTTAAACTGTCAAGATTTTACATTAAAAGACTTTTTTTTTGAGGGAATTCTAGCAAATTAAAACAATAATAAAAGTTTTCAAGACAGCTGACCCTAATTTTGAATGCATTTCAGAGGTATTTAGAAAATTAAATACACTGGTTATTGTCACAAAAGATTTACCATGAACAGAAGCATCCTCTGTTTCTTCCAAAGGAGAAAAATTCTCTTAAAAAAGAGCACTTATGATGTAGCTTTCACATCCAGTGATTTCGCAGATTTCAAAATGTTTTTAGAAAGCTGTATTGCATTTGATTTTTCAAGTTTATTTTGGCGCCCAGTGTGGTGAAAAGACTAAAATTAAGGTTCAGTGTCATATGCTGCCTTGACACGGAGTACAACTGGGAAGGCCATGATGGCCTGACTGCAAGTTACCTCTACGCTGCTCCCACAGAAAAGGTCCTGTAGCCAAACAGCCTTCTTAAAAGGGGATTGGACACCATTCCTGCTTGTCCTTGAGCAGCGAGTGTCAGTTCCTCACCAGACCACTGAGTTATTCAGACAGGCCAAGCACTTCCTCCCACAGGAACCAACCAACATGTCACCCAACCTTCTTGATGCTCTAAAGCCTGCCTCCAACAGCCCTTGGGTGTTCTCTCTGTTTCCAAATACAACTTCTGTGTTGCCCTTCACAGCTTTCAGTGTCCTCCTCCTGTGAGTATATGAGACCAATAAACTGCTATCAGTCACATGTGTCCAGTGTCAGGTGTCATGTGTTTGGCCATCTCCAGAGCCCTGGGGTAGAAAACTCTCCTCAACAATGGTGTGAAAGAAGGCTATTAAAAAACAAAACAAAACAAAAACATGTATTTTTATTTTTATGATATGAAATATATTTCAGGCACAGAATCTCAGTAACATTATGTATATATAGGAAATAATATTGAAGCTTGTTTTGTAACTTGTGATCTCTTTCTAGAAACTAATATTAGATTCTAAGTCATAGGGTATCCCTCATAAGGGGATGTAATGAGGCAGAGTTAATACGTGAGACCGAGTCACTTGTAAATTATCCAGAAAGGTATAGATCACAGGTTTTCTCACTTCAAAGTTAGTTTTCTTTCTATAATACTGAATTGTCTGGGTAATATTGAGATCTCACTATAAAAATCCATTTTCAGTAATAACACTAAACATGTATTTCACATTTTTCTCCTACTTTTCACTAAATTTCTTCCTTTGAACCTTCTCAACATTATTCATGGCAGTCAATTGGAGTCTTGTTTTAGTCAAGAATGCCTGCCTGCTACACAGAATTTTCTTTTAGACAAAAATCAAATAGAACCTTGAGACGACTATTCTCTTCTTTCCTCCATCCCTATGGTATGGTTCTACAGTGATACCATTGATTTTTCTTGTATTCAACCAAGATATAAATAGAACAGTAACTGTCAAATGCATACAATTCCTAACTCTACCTCTGTTCCCATGCTCATTAAAATTTGAGATCTTCCAGTGTTCCAGATTCTAGTTATATGAAGGGTAGAAAAACTAGAAATGTATTCATAGTCATGATTAAAAAAAAAAAATGCTGTGGCAAATTGAGCATACTTTATCTCTAAATGAAAAAGTTTGAGATATCTTTAATTTCCTTTTAAATGGAGCATTTGTTTCTTTTTGCTTCTTTTGGTATTAATATTATATACTGCCATGAAAGTTAGGGTAGAAAAAGAGTAAAAAAAAAATCATTTAAGCAAAATACGATTATTTTTGATCTGTCTTAAAAAAACAAAATCCGTTTTTATGATTGGATAACATTATGGATTATTTTCAGTGTATGGCTTTCTGAAATATTTATTTTCTTATGGAGAAAATAAAATTTTCTTATGGAGAAAATCTTTCTGATTTGAATATGATACATTTTTATTTCTCTTTTGTTTTTATTTTGCAGACTGTGATACATTAGAAACCATCTCAATGGGTACTTGTTCTGTTTTAAAATAATTTCTTTAAAAGATTTGTTACTATCTAGTCTAAAGTTAACATATTCATTGATATATGTATTCACTGTTTAATTATTTATACCTAAGAATCCTAGATATCAGGACATTATAGTTACCTAGAAGTACATTTATATACTTCTAGTTCCTGTTATGGAGTTAATTGTGTAGTCTGGTTACTTTTTTTTTTTTTTAAGCTATATTAGTGTCTTAAGGTTGCAGTGCATAACTTGTCTCTGGTTTAAATATTGCTACACACAAAAAAAATATTAAAGCTGTTCTAATGTATCAGATCTTTGGTTCTCCAATTGTCCAAGAGATGGATTGGACCCACCAGTTATCTGAGGCAAGTTTCTCCTTGCTCATGTATATATGCTCTATATCAGCTGGTACAGATAATGGGTGGCTCTCCATTCAGGCCCCTGTTCTAGCTAGTGTTCTTTCCAGCCATAAGATAACATGTCACCTAATTGTCAAAGCATACACATCAGCCCTTATTTGGTAACAGAGATTTTGTAGACTGTAGGTGTTTAACAGAAAATATATCCTTGGCTTCTCTGCTTTTTTTTTTGTTTTTGTTTTTCTTTCTTTCTTTTTTTTTCTTTTTTTTTGGGAGAAATAACATTCATGAAATTTTTGAGTTGTATGCACTTTTTATGTCACAAGATTTATTTTAAAATCATGTCAATTCATCAGAGATTTTGCATATTTAGGATAAATTATTTTAAATTTTTAAGGGATATTCTTTACTGAAGTTCACCATGTAATCATATGGCTATGGTATGTTGATGAAAATGAGGGACGCCTGGGTGGCTCAGTTGGTTAAGCATCTGCTGTCAGCTCAGGTCATGATCCCAGGGTCCTGGGATGGAGCCCCATATCAGGTTCCTTGCTCAGTGGGGAGCCTGCTTCTCCCTCTGCTTCCTGCTCCCCCTGCTTGTACTCTCTCTTTCTCTCTCTGACAAATAAATAAAGTCTTTTAAAAAATGTAATTATTTACTTAATACCGTGGTGTACCCCATCATGAGGCTCAAAATATAAAAATTATGTTTGATTTTCTTATAAATGTGATTTTTTAAAGTATTGCAAATATTTGTTTATGTTCTGTCCTCTTCATTATGCACCCATAGAATTCAGTTTCATGTCTGCTTTCCTAACTGGTAATTAGGTCTGCAGCTCCATTTCAGTACGGGCGTCTCCCATCCTTATTGGCTCTGACCTGTCCTGTTTGAGCATGTTGTTACCTTAACTTTAATTTATCAGCTTCATGCTCTCCAGTAGAGTTAAGGACAAATTTTAAGGAGGGCTAAAGCTTGTTACTATTTTGGGAGTTGCAATGATACCTGTACCTGGGGCTGTGTTGCCCTCACTTCCAGTAATGGGATGGAGGTTCTGTTAACAGCCGGTGGCAAACAATGGATTTCCCAAATCCTATTCCATCATCTCCATTTTCAGACCCTGCTTGGGCACCCACTGATCTGGAGTGGGAGTCCTGGAAGCAGCAGGAGATTAGGAAGCAAGAGGTCTATTAGGGAGTATACCCAGGCTCAATCCTTGTGAAGGAGAAGGCAAAGCAATGGGATTGGAGAAGAGTTCTGATTCAGTTTTAACAGAGGCTCTAGCCGACCTGACTGAGGAATCGGAAGCTGTCATAACTCTCTGCAGATGTCTTGAGTTGGAACAAAGGATCTAAGCCATTATGTTCCAACATAGGTCTGTCACTGGTTTCTAGATTTGAACTTGGATGAGGCAGTTCTCTTCAGTTGATGCATTCCCTCAGTTTCCCTGAAGGAACCTGACAGCTGAGTGCTTTCCCTTGGCTGTGCTTCCTGCAGCTGAGGGAATAAAAGTCCATTCCTCACGGTGATCTGGGCAATGCCTCATAGCATCCTCCGCATGGATTATTAAATATTTGTCCATATAATAGGTTTTACTGAAATCTAGAAGAAATCTATACTTCATCATGTTTATAATTTTTTAAATGTTTATTGGCCATGCAGGTTTTCTTTTTTTTTTTAACTGTGAATTTATTTTATTTTTTTAATTTTTTATTATGTTACGTTAGTCACCATACAGTACATCATTAGTTTTGATGTAATGTTCCATGATTCATTGCTTGCGTATAACACCCAGTGCTCCATTCAGTATGTGCCCTCCTTAATACCCATCACTGGCCTATCCCAATCCTCCCCTCCCCCCCAAGCCCTCAGTTTGTCTCCCAGAGCCCATAGCCTCTCGTGGTTCATTCCCCCTTCTGTTTACCCCCTTCATTCTTCCCTCTTTCTTTTCCATGAATTGTGGTTTGGAAATTTTGCACATTTTAAATTGGATTCTTTTGTCTGTATGTTAAATTGTAGGAGTATATACTATGTATACCTATACACAGTCTTTGTAGTTTTTATGCAATACATTTAAATTCTGAATCTTTCACTTTGATTATGAATTATGTTGCTGCATAGTAGGTCTTCACTTTAATGGAGCTGAATTCATTAAAGTTCCTGTTTGGTTTGTGCTTTTTATATCTTACTCAAGAATTTTTTATCTTCTCTGAAGGCATACAGGTATTCTACTATTTTACTTCTAAACATTGTGAAGCTTTGCATGTCAACTTTAGTTCTTTACAACTCCTGAAATGAATATACGAAAATGTTATTTCATTCTCTGTGGCTAACAACTGTCATAGCAGCAGTCCTTGACTAGACCATACATAGCCCCCCCCCCCCACTTGCAATACCACCTCTGTAAAATATAAAAAGTCATATATCATCAGTCTGGTTCTTTGTCTCTACTTCTTCCATTAGATTTTTTGCTCATTCCCGAGGCAAATTTTGCTCTGATTTATTTAGAATAGTCTCAAAATAAATCTTGAAAACTGGGAGGGGAAGTTTTCTTTCCCAAAAGACACAGTTATTTTGGCCTTTTGCATTTTCCTCAATCTTTTAGAATCATCTATAACAATATAATTTGTAATTTCATTGAATTTATAGATTAATTTGGAAGATAATTAACACTTTTAAGTCACTGAACATTCTTCTCTACAAACTTGGCTTCTCTTGCCATTTAATTTAGTCTTCCTTAGTAATTTTTCATTCAAGTTTTAAACTTTTCTCCATAAAGGCATTACTCAGATTAATTCTAAAAAGTTGACCTCTGCTATTTAATATTTTTATTGCTTTTATGCTTGTTAATGTTTAGAAATTTACATGAAAATATGATTTGCTATTAATATTAATAGTGTTAATAACACATAAGTATTACAATATACTATTATTTGCTAATATACAAGAATAAAATCAACTTGTATATTGTTCTTTTATTGAACAATCTTGATGAATCCTTATTCTTAAAATTTGGCTGCTAAGTAATTCAGGTGTCATGTAGAAAATCATATTAACTTTGAAAAATCTCATATCCATGTTTTGTTTTTACTGTATTGGCTGAAGCCAATATAACATTATATTTGATTTTATCTTCACATTAATTTATATCTATAAAAATCACAGTGTAATGCTATCCTGGTGTATCTATTGATAAATCTATAAATAAATATCTACATAGATATATATATACCTATACGCTAATATACACGTATATACCATATATAGATATACATCCAAATATATACTAGACACACACACTAGATAGATAAGCACAATAGTGCTAGTTGGTCATCTTTATTTTTCCTAATATTAAAGAGAAGCTTCTGACATTTCAATGTTAGGTATTATGTAGATGCAGATTGTGTAGATACCATTTAAGGATATTGCCTTTTATTACTAATATAGCAGGATGTCTTATTATGAATATTATTAAGTTTTACTGGATGATTTTTCTGTACCTATTGAAATCACATTATGTGTTTACTACTTTAATCTGATGTTATGCTGAATTACATTTATTGATTTCCTAGTGGTAAACCATCCTAACATTTCTGGGATAAACATAGTTGTTCATTATTAGCTTTTTCAAAAATATAGTAATGTATTAAATTTTGCTCATACTCTCTAGAATTTTGGAATCTCTTATTATTGAAATTAAAAGGTATTTTAATGCTTTCTGCATTCTCATATGTTAGATTGCTTACTAACACCATATAACTGGATTTTGTTTTGTTTTTAAAACCATTGTGAAATATGTCATCGAAATAAGGCTTATTCATTTGTATTTACATTTCATTTAAGCACCAAATTCAATATATTTGGATTTTGTATCTTATTTTGTGTTTCCCCTTTATCCTCCCTTTTCAATGCTTATTTTTTCTTTTTAATTTTCTTGTATTCCATTTATAGTTTTAATTTTTAATTCTGCATTTTTCCTGCTACTTGTTTTTTTTTTAATCTTTTAGTTTTTACCCTTTGGATTATCTTGTATTTGATCTGCTTCTATCTATCTCAAGATAATTTCTGTACTCTTCCCCAAACATAGAGGACTTGAGAACAATACTTTTCAAACTGTCAGTGGTAAAGAATTTTTTTTTCAAAATTTCCAATTCCTTATAGACTGATAGATCTGTAAAATAAAATTCGCACATGTTACTAGAAAAGTGAAATGATAAAGTGCACACTAAATACAAGGCTACTTTTTTGGTTACTAGACTTAACAGACATAAAATTATTCTGTCAAAATGCTTTTAAAGTTTCTTACTCTCAATTTCAATGTATTTCTTGTCACAGATCAGTACAAGACAGTTTGTGGACTGGTACTGATCATGGAATGTAGTTTGAATGGCACTGACTTTGAATACTTTAATTGCAAATGTTCTTTCTTCTTCTTATAGAATTGTCAGGTATTGAATACAGTTTTAATCTACCTTGTTTTTTTTAATCCCCACATTACTATTATTTGAACTGTTTCAGGTTGTTAACATTTTTTAGACTTATACATTTCTCAATTTCATTGGCTTTTTTTTTCATCTCAGACCTTCCTTTTGTGATATTATTCATCCTTCCAAAATAATCCTTTAAAGTTTCTTTTAGTGAGGGTAGGTTAGTGGCAAGCTCTTTGTCTCAAATGTCTTTATTTTTTCTAAAATCCTTAGTGATAGTTTAGTTTGGTATCTAATCCTAAAGTGACAGTTTTCTCCTCCTACCAACCCTTTCTCAGAATTTTGAGGGTATTATTCTACAAGCTATTTATATTCATTGTGATATTGCACATTTTGTAAGTAATCTTTCTTTTCTCTTTGGTTACTTTGAAGTTTTTCTTCCTGCACTTGGTATTTTTCAGTATGTTTATAAAGTGTCTTGGTGTGGATTTTCTTTTATTTTACATGGAAGGACATGTTTCCTGTGCCTAAATATTCTTATTTTTCATTAATTCTGTGAAATTCTCACTCACTGTATTTGCCAATATTGCCCCCATTATATTTTCTATTGCCTTCTGTAAATCCGATTTAAAAAACTGAGACATTTCTATTCTATCCTTCACGTCTCTTAGCTTCTGTGTTTTTTTTTTTTGAACTTCAACTTTTTGAATTTCTGTGATGTATTTCTTCAAGTTTGACAGTTCTCTTTACAGTTATTTTTTAAATTCACCACTCTATTGTTTTGTTTCAGTGATTATGTTTTACTTATTTATTTTTTTTGCTGACACCGGGCACTTTATTAGCGAGGAGCCTTGGTTTAGGGAGGGGGTGTTGGGATGCAGAAGGAGCACTCATCTCGGGGGATTTTCCTAGAAATCCAGCGGTCCTCCATGCAGATTTCGCGGAAACACCGTTGTGGATGAAATCCCTAGAGGGCAGTGCTGTCCGGGACAGCATGGCTTCGATGTCAGGCTCCATATCAGTGGCTGGAAAGCGGCGTCAGTACCTGGGCACGCGCACACCATCGGGGCCCACCAGGAGCTTTTCAAAGTTCCAGGTGACTTCGCCAGAGACCAGGCGATGAACTTGGAGTCAGTCATGAGCGCAGTGGCGTTCTCACTGCGGGCAGGCAGGACCTCTTGCAGGAAGACGAAGACGGGGTGCGCCTGCGCGCCATTCACCTCGTACTTAGAAGGCGGGAAGTTGGGCTGGAGCCCGCCGCTTTGTGGGACGTGCTTGAGGGAATTCAGGATCTCTTAGCTCTTGGCGTTTTCCCGGTCCCCGAACTGGTGGTGGCGGAAGCGGAACATGACCAGGCCCTGGGGCCGGAGGCACTGAGGCAGCCGGTTCATGTGGGTGTAATCCCGGACCCTTTGGCCTCAGAGTGACGCCACATTCTGGATGGCAGCGCCTTGGCCCCAGGCCACCCAGGCTCCTGGGCTCCCTGGCGGCCGCGGGCGCGTGGAGAAGGCGGACCAGGAGCTCGGAGCCGCGCGCCTGGCGGCCTATGCGGGAAGAGTGCGTTATGCAATTTTTATTTATAGATTACCTAATTAATTAGTCTTCACATCTTTGTAATACTTCATATTATCTTTAATTTTGCAAATATTTCCTTCTTTTATTTCTTTCAATGTTTTAAAAGTCCGTTTGTATTCTACATCTGTTACTTCAGCTATCAGAAAAACAGGGATTTAATTCTCCTGTCTGGATTCTGCAGAATAGCGCTTGTGGTGCCATTTTCATTAACCTTTTATAATTTTGGACTGTGAGTTTAGTTTTGGTGGTCTTTTTCTGGGAGAATCATACGGGGCCACATTTGGGCCATATTTTGAAAGATAATATTTTAAAATAGAGGTGCCTTGGAGATGTCCTTACCTCATGATTATTTTATGGTAATATACCTGTATGATTTTTTTTTGCAAGGTACATAGTATAAATCGGATTATTGAAACCGTGATGTGAAAGCAAGTTTGTATTTGTAAATTCTTACAGACTTGTTTCCACCACAGTACGGGCCAATCCAGATAAGTACGCTTGTCATGTTTATTTATTGGCTTATTTTCTTTTAGAGTTTCTCCCTGGTCTGGAAAGGGGAGTTATAGAGAAGTCTAATTCAACCAACCCCATCTCCCACCCCGCCACAACACTCTGAAAGTTTATTAATTATATTCTCCGGTAAAATTTGATTTCTGATATTGGTAGAGATACAGCTTTTAGCTTACTATTCTGGCTTTTCCTTTTCTCTTTGATTTGTGTCCTTTGGTGTTTTTCTTACTTGGGGCGGCGTTGGGCTTAACTGTATATTTAAAATAATGTTTATTATATTTCCCAGAATTTCTGGCTGCATTATAGTGAGACATTGTTCAGGATATTTATCTTGCCATAGTGTTATTTGAAATGTAAGCATATGGTCCAATTCATGTTCTCTTTTCTTTCTGTACTGTAGTCATACTTTACATCTTTCAGTCACTCTAAAATCTTTAGTTACTTTCCAACCCATACTGTTTTGGTTAGGGTAGGATGAAGCATACTCCAGGTGTAAAAATAAACTCCCAAATTTCAGTGTTTTAAAAGAGTAGATGCTTTTTGTTTACTCATCTAACAACCTGATATGGGCATTTCTTGCTGTCAGGTGGCTTTCCTTCATGTGGTATTTCAGGTATCTGGACTTCTTCTATCCCAGGGGTAAACCAGGGAATAGAAATGACACACACCACTTTCATCAAACTTCTTGGATGGGAGTTAGTCACATAACCACCTGTGGAGGCAAAAGAAGCCTAAGAAACGCTCCTTTCCCAGTCAGGGCTGTATCTAATGAAACTGCACATTACAGTGAGGGAAACTCTCAATGTTGATGTACAGATACTCATTTCTGTGACAGGTGCTTTTGCATATGATATTCCCTGTGCCTGGACATTTTCCCTCGCTTACCCTTTCTAACTGACACTCTTTTGTGCTTTGTCACCCAATCACAATCTAGGAAAGTCTTTCCAGATTAAGTGAGGACCTGGTTCCATAAAAATAACCTAATAAATCCTTTAGTCCTTCTTAGCACTTATAAAATTGTAATTGTTTTAATGTCTGTGCAATTGTTTCCTCGATCTCTAATCCCCCACTAAAGGAAGAGCTCATCTCTCTCCCACTGCTTCAACCCTCCCCCCATCATGATATTACTAGTTCCTTAGTGTCTGGCAAATTGTGAACATGCAATAACTATGTGCTAATTCATAAAAAAATAAAGGAGGTTTGTATAAAATGATCAACAAGATTTATAGTGAAAACCATGACAGTCAGTATCATCAAACTCTTAAATGCTTATCTTGTATAAGTAAATTAATCAATCCACAAAGTAAATTTATGAAGATTCACTCAACAGAGCAGGTTCTGTGAAATACATATTCTTCAAATACATATTCTTTGTCATTAGGCATCTCATATCTCTTTGAGGGGTGGGGGTGTGAGGCCTTTCTAAGCTGGAACATTAAAACTCTCTTCTAAAAAAATTTAAAATTAGTAAAATATATGTTATGATTATGCCAAGATATGTCACCTGTGACATTGCCACAAATACTGTATTTTAGCCTTCCTGTTAGAGACATACGTGGTGTCTTCTATCTCCTTACCCGGAGAACCACATTTCTTGTCTTACAGAAAGAATAAAGCCTGTTCCATTTAGATGTCCCAGGAAAGAAATATCATACAATTAAATATGAATTTGTTCCTATAGTTTTTATTATCTAAACTGTTCAAGTAGGGGGTTTTTATGTGCTCAATCATTCTTTCCAATTTCAAGTATTAAGATCAAAGGGTTTTTTCTCTCTCTAAAATATAATAAAATTATATACTTCTTGAAGCAAATAGAATGAGTGTTGAGGTATACATTGTTTCCTTAAAGATAATGATATGTCAAATATGTACTTGTATATTTTCTTCAAATATGTTTAAAAAACCTGATATCTAATATTTTTATGAGCTTTTATTTTTACTTTTTTAAGTTTTTCTTTTTTCTTTTTTTTTAATAGGTTTCCTGGCTTCTCTTAGGAGCTTCTGACTTTCATGCTGCTAGATTCCTCCAGACCAGGTAAAAAGAAGGCAGTGAACTCACTTGAACTTTTTTGGTAGAAGCTTAGTTTTGTTGAAATACTTGCATGCCTTCTATCTGACTCTTTAACATACATACACCTATTCGCTGGTGCTGTATTCTTCATCTTAAGTTAGTCATTGGTAAATGGCTGCTTATTGCTGCTTCAGTTTTTTACCTATGTGGTTTTGCTTTGAATGTATGTTATTTTTTTTTTCTTTAACCATTCAGATTGGCTGTGAATTATATCAGGAGAGCAGCCTTTTAGTAATCAAGGTCAATAGGAATCTCTACTCCTAATAAGTCACATAAAGCCTTTGCTGTGTGCTATTCCACAGGGCAGAGTAGAAGCTGTTTTATTGACCAGCCTTTCCTAAGGGGGCCTTGTAGCATTTGCAATTTTTGCCCTCAGGGGCTGGTAAAAGAGACCTCTGCTACTCTTTTAATCAGTACCAGAATCAGCAATTAACCTATAACTGTATCTGGTGTCCTAGAAATGAGGCAATGTAATCTTTTCTCATTACTTCTTATGGGAAAATTGCTTTTGACATATGTGCTTTAAGGTTGCTCACACTTTTCACGAAATATCCTTTTAGCCTATGCCAATCAGTACACATATTACCTCTTCCATAGATGGTCACATTTCGGTTTACTGAACTAAACTGTTCTGCATTGTATTTTGCCTTTATGCTTTTAAGGGTGCCCTGTGCATATTTCTCTCAGAATACTTATCACAATGTTGTATAATCATCCCTTTACTCCCTTGACTATAAATTAGAGAGCATTTATCTTGATAAATTCAGTTACTAGGAAAGTGACTGGTTCTTCATTAATAATGGCATTTCAGATCAACCTTAGGAACCAAGATAGTCTCTGTACAATGAAGAGTGCCTAGCACATAGTAATCTCTCAATAATATTTCTTAAATAAGATTCTTAATAATGGGGTGCCTGGGTCGCTCAGTCAGTTCAGTCTGACTCATGATTTGGGCTCAGGTCGTGATCTCATGGGTAGGCTCCACACTCAGCGGGGTATCTGCTTGCTTGTCCCTCTCCCTCTGCTCCTTCCATCTGCTCGCCCACACTCTCTCTCTCAAATAAATAAATCTTTAGAGAAGTAATAACACCTAATGTACAATACTTCTTTTATGATGGGCATAGTTCTGACTTATATTAATTCATGTAACCCTCAAAACCACTTTAGTAGGTAGGGCTATTATTTTCTCCATTTTACAGATGAGTAACTGATGCAAGAAAGGGTGAGTAAATTTCTAAATGGCACACAGCCAGGAAGTGATGGTGTCATGAGTCAAATCTGGTCAGTCTGGTTCCCAAGGCCATCCCCTTAACATTACTGTAGGAAAAAGCTTCTATGGAAAGAAATGACTTGCTGATGAAACATTTTCACATATAAGAGGAAGAAGTATTTATGCTTATACAAAAGACTGACACCAAGTATAAATACATGTTCTTATAGGGCATATAAGAGGTAAATGGAAAGTCATTATTTGCCTTCCTGCACATTTTCCATGAACCAAAACTGTATATCATTTTTTCAGAGAAGTTAGGAATAAAATGAAACCTTTTTATGTTTTATATCTGGAATTAAAAGACCCAGTGCATAATTAGAAGTGATGAAAAGACTTTCAGTTCTTAATGTTGGACTGTTATAAGTTTTGGGTAGTATCTAAATTAATATTACCATAATAATAAAATACTACAAGAGTATAAAGGTATGCATCATCAATATTTTCTCATTAATGAATAGTGTGTGAAGTTCTCATACTAATGAAATGAGACTTAGGATAAAAACACATCAGGAAATAGTATACTCTTGATAATTAAATAAAAAATCTATGTAATAGTATTCTGTGATACATTTTATAATTCACTTTAAAACCTTTTATTTTCATAAGGCCTTGAAATACAATACCCAATTGCATTAGGAAACATTTACAAAATTTAGTTTAATATATGTTACCTTAAAATTTGTAATACACCTCAATATACTTTAACAGAACAATGGAACAAATCTTATAGACATACCTAAAAATTGAATTTGAGATATAATATGCTAATCTAGCATGTACATGTTCCTAGTAAATAATGTATTCTGGTTAAAAAATGGCTTACTGCATAAATGCGCTCTCTGCATAGAATTCTAAGGGAAAAAAATCGGCCTTTGAATTTGGTTTTAGGAATTATTGCAAGAATATTCATCTTGAAGTTAGAATTGTTCTCCTGCTGAAATTTAAATTTTTGTGTGCAATAATCTGAATTTCCTAAAGATCAAGCTGCTTGAAGCTGATTCCTAATTTTAACAAGGTTTTTGCTTTGTTTTAAAATTTGCCTGAAGTTGGCAACTTGTATTAAATTACCTTATTTTATTTCATTATATGTAAACATAAGTAGATATACTGATAAATATAAAATTGAAATGATCTATTTATTCAGATGTGGGGCATTATTCCTCAGCCTTTCCCCAACACTGGCTAGCTTCAGATAATTCTCTTTCTTTCTCTCTTCTCCCCCCATCTCTGTATTATTTCAAGCTTATATTTTAGATTTATGGAATTTTTCACGAAAATACTTAGATAATATATTTTTAATTTTGGTTTGTTTTTGTATGTGTATGTATTTGAATTTAAGATACAAGGAGTGAGCCTCACAGTACCATTAACATTACCATTTTTAGATTTCCCTTTGAATTACATATTCAAAAACTTACAAGTAGGAGCCAAGCTATGTCTTCTTTCCTAAGAATTATAGACTCTGGGTTTTTCCAGAGAGAATTTTTAGCACCATGGGATACCATAAGCCCTTAAATTCCTGATATTATTTGCCACAGTCACTGAAGGACATGCATTTCTGGGTCATTGTACTTTTTCCAAATGTTTTGCAGGCTCCAATTCATAGATTAGCCAGTGAAGAAGAATAGTTTTCAATTTGACAGTTATGGGATTGCAGTGCTACTGTTTGGTAGTGTAAGGATAAATTGCAATCTCATTTACACCATGTTCTTTTCCTTATGACTCCTGTGTTCTTATTTCCTTTAAGCAAGGTATACCTGTATCTGTCAGTTCCTGAAAACTCAGTTTCTATTATGAGGACATTCTTGGAATTTCTTCATGTAGAATTTCTCATGGTCTTTAAGAATACCATGATTATTGGACCCGCAGAATATTTTAAACACTTATCTTGGTGGAAATTGTGTGAATTAAACAGAAACACCAGAAGTTCACCTACTTTTATTCAGTGGACACTCTCTTCAAAGACTTTTAAGAGAATTGTTATGTCATGAGTTGGGGGACATGTGATAATTCTCCACAGATTAAAAAAAAATGAGTAATTTAGGAAGCCATGCATCTAAATAATAGGAGCTGGTAGGATTCCTTAGAAACCAAAGGACCTAGTTGAGATGTACTTTCAGAAGTAATAAATGTAGTACCTTTCCATGTAACCCGAGTCTGTTCTTAAATTCAATTAAATTCAATACACTATGTAATAGTTTTCATTATATTCTACCCCAAATTGCAGAGTATAAACAGACAAGGTCAATGATATGTGTGTTTGTTCTTTAAACTTTTCTGTAGCTTTGAGAATATCAAATAAAAATTTAACTAGTACCAAACCTATTATAGATTAGTACAAGCAGTAAAGTAATAATGAGTAAAATCTACATAGCCTATAATTTGTGAATATGAGCTTAAGACCCCATAACTAATTGGTAACTTTCAGCAAAATATATGGATCTCTAATCCTTGTTTTGCTTATATGTTAAATGAAAATAATAAGAGTATCTCCTTCATAGGACATTTCTAAAATTCTAATAGTATTAAGACAACGGTGAATATTAAATAAAATATTACATATAAATTACTAAGCGGAGTAACTAACAGTTGGTCAATAATTACTCAGTAATTGCTTGCAATTATGATGATTTACATATACATTTGTAATTTATCACTTGATATATCATTTACATCATTGAATTCTTTTAACAAGTTAGGTGGCACAAATCTTTTATTTATTTTACAGTGTAGTATATTGAGGTTCAAAAAATTGAGTTAGTTGTATAATCACATAATTAGTAGATAGAACTGTAACTTGAACCCATTGTTTATGATTTTAAGAACCATGCTGGGGACAAATGCATTAAATTATTTTTAAAATTGTATTTCAGAAAATATCTGTATTGCAGAACAATCTTGTAACATAAAAATTCTAATTAACTTCTTTTGAACGTTCATCTTATTCAAAATCCTGTAGGAAAATGGTAAATTATCTTAGGTAGTGATGTCCAGTTTATTCAAGTTGTATTTTGTTACCTTGACAAGTTTTGGAGCATCTTCTACTGGCTCCTCTCAGACCTGGTTTTGAGTGCTGGCTCTCCCAGTTACAAGGCATTTGTGTGTTGGGGATACTTAAAGACTGAGACAGAGTCGCTGTTCTCATCAAACTTCAGAGTGTCTGGCACAAAGTAGAGATTACAAGCTACAAATATTGCTACCACTAGAATATTTCAGTTGTTGAAGTGCAGAATTTGTTAATTTCTATATACGTTTCTAATATCAAGGTGAATTTTATGTTTAATGACTACATATTCAGTATAGTAAATACTTTATAACTTTGGAAGTATATTCATTTCATCATTGCATTTTTCTTGTAATGTAAGTAACATAAATGGGTGAGATCATCTAACTCAGACTGTAGCATTTTAAATTTTTACATCTTAAAACTTGGAACTGTCCCAGTGACTCAAAACTGTCTCATTGATTCCTTATTCCAAACAATGCTGTCCTTTGCTTAGGGCCAAATGGGTACCCCCATGACTTTCTTAGGTTGTTCATGCAAAATGTATCTCTTCCTTGTTTAATTTTCTATTTTCTAAGATAAATGTCTTAATTTCTTCAACTGTTTTTAATGTGGCCTATTCTGGGAACCATTCCATGATGCTTAGTCTTTTTCTAAAAGTGCTTGCATTTGTCTATAAAAGTTCTACTCCCAGTTACCGGTCTCAGAGCCATGGGGCAGCTGAGACATTGGAAGTAGGTTCCTGACATTTTTCTGATTTCTAAGTAGGCGTAGTAACTTTCTGACCTCAGGATAGGATTTGAAGAGGAATGACTTTAATGCTAGTGGCAGAGTCCCTGACTTTTCCTTTTCTAGTCTGATCGTTGCTCCATTAAACCCTTAAATTCTTGAAATGCCTCATTTTCTTTTCTTTCGCTGAAACCTGAATTATCAACCTGTAAAATGTGTATAGGGTCCAATCCATAGTTATTGGCGCTTAGTATATTAAATGTGAGTACTTTAAAAGGAGCTTAATTTCACTTAATTTCCTTTCACAAGCACCCCATTACAAATCATTAAAAAAATAGAGTTTATTTTTAACATGTTCGATCAGAGAAGGTAAGTTCAAGAACAACACCTTTTCATGTGTCAATTCATTTAACATATATTTATTGAAGGTCTGTTATGTTCTGAAAATTATGAACATGATATTTAGCAAAATAGAGTTCAGGTCTTCATATATTTCATTTCAGTGGAAAATGCACTCCACAGAAATGGAAATAAATGAATTAGGTACAGGCTTTTTTTCTTTCTGAACAGGATTACATTTCTCATAAACTTGAAAATCTAATGAACTTTGTTTGATTTTAATAAGAATACCCAAGTGGGCCTGTTTGCATGTGTGCTCAGTTACTGATTCAGTGACAGCTATCTTTCCTATCGTAGGTAGAGCCAACCACCATCACACTGGCAACTGTGGGCTTTGCAGAAACCTTTCCTTTTTGACAGCCCCACAACTACAACTTCTTATTTCATGAATGTAAAGTTGACTTTTCATGTTTTAATGATCTCTTCTTGCCTTCTCTAGTTATACATATCCTTCCGCACTATTGATGTTGCTTCCTCAGATTTCCTCATAATGTTTTCATGGATTTCTGATTCCATTTTTCTTTGGGAGCCAAAGAACTTATATCCATTCTCCTTCCCCATCTCCTGTCCTCCTGCAGCAGTGCCAGTTGTCTCACAAGCTGCCCAGTAACCAGCGCTTCTTCCACCTTGCCTTCAACGAAGGCGTAATTCTCCTCAAACTGCAGTTAAAATCAGTGCTTTGGTTTAGGGTCAGAGAGAATCTAGGTTCCTCAGTACTTGGGACTCATGGTTTCTTGTGCAGACAAGATGGGGTATTTAGAGTTCAGGCCCACTCTGAGATAGTTCACATGTCAAAAGTTAAGTCAACTTTTGTGGCCTGGCCCCAAGACCAATAACATTTTTGCCTTTACTCTAATGTGAAAGTGTATTTTGAAATTTAAAGAGAACAAAACAAAACAAAAATTGTCCCCAAAATATTTACAAGGGAGTTTTTCAGGGTTTTGACTGATTTTTAAATTAGATATTGGAAGTTACCTAAAATAGTAATTCTCTGCATTTTATGCAGTTAGGTGGCGGACTATTTGTATAGTCTGTGGTCCCAAGTAAAACTACCTCAAATTAAGCTAATAACACTGAGATAAGTGGGGATAGAGCAGTTGTATGTCAGTGGAGAAAACTATACTAGAACATTGAAGGAAAAGCAATAGAAACCAAAGATTTGGTTATTTTCTCAAACATACCTAGTTTGAGGTGATTTAATCTGGTATATTTAGCCTTGCTTCCAACAGGTCCTTTTTTTTCAGATCTGCCATCTGAATCATTAAATTTTCCCCTTTCCTCAGGAATAATTTCCCTACCTCTCCTACTTCCACTGAGCCTCAGATTTGTGTATAAACCCGACTGCACGGGGAGTTGGGTATCAGTATTTGAGGGTAGAATTGGGCCCATAATGGGTTTGAAATAAAAAGAATAATGAATTGAAAACCTGTGTGCTTAAATGTGTGTTTTCCATTTCTGACTGAAAATGCTGCTCAAATGAAAGCCTATTTTCTTTTTATGAACTGAACTCATAATTAGGAACTTGAATTACAATGTCATAGAAATAGTAGTTATAATATAGACATATTACATTTGATTAGATTTTGCACAAGGGAGATTCTCTTTTGTATTAACCGGGCATTTAATTCCCACTCCACAGAAGGTAACTTTGAAATTGCAGTCTGTATACTGTGCCCTGCTCGGACACTGGCTAGGTCATGGCGGCCCGCGGAGCATCGGGGCCAGCCACTGAAGACTGTTTGACTTGAAAATTGTCATTTCCATTTTTCTGGGTTTCATTTTAAATTATTTTTTTGATCGTGTGGTTCCATTGTCCATGGCATAAATCTGGGGGCAGGATTTGCATCTAGCCTGCTATAAAATACACTGTTCCTTCGGATATATGAAGAAGGGTACCCTCTACCAATTCACATAAATCAAGATAAGAATACTAAAAGCAAAGCAGTTTGATCAGGCACTAAATTCAAAACATTACAAGATTGTGGTCTAACAGCCACTAGAAACTGAAGTCATCCTGCATCTGTGACATTGTCTAGTGTGGAAAATTAAAATGACAGTTTTAAGAGATAAAGGCAATCTTATTCTTATTGAGCTTTAGGGTTCGTGCCAGTTTATCTTGGTTATGAGGTGTAATGTAATATTATATACACATCTACTATAAACATTCAGACTTTTATAGACATGTCAAAAGGGTACCACTTGATGTGAAATAAAATAAATTACAACCTTGTAAAAAGTTCCATGATTTACTCTAACATAGGTACACCCTTTCTGCCATCTTAAATCCCCAGGAGAAACTGAAGAGAAACAACTGTAAATTTTAGTCTAAGAGTTATCAGAGCAATAATGTATAGTTTTCCAATGTCAAGGATCAAAATCTACCTTTGCTTTTATTATGAGATAATATCATCAGTGTTTACATATTACCGGTGAATAAATTCTCTGAAGCTTTCAAGCTTATATGTAGGTAATGTGTCTATGGAATTTTCTTTTCAGAAGTCTTACAAAAATCTTACATACACTGAGTTTGCCACAAAAATATGTGTTTTTCATTTCAGGGGGTATCATAAGTCCATAATCTTCTTGAATTTCTAAAACATTAAAAAAAAAGTACATCTAGAATGTAGATTGGGAGCCTTCTTTTTTCAGTGTGTCCTCTTTAAAGCTAACATAATTTTTTTCTCATCTTATATTCTGTCAGTGACACTGCTGTGGGCTTGATTTTTTTAATGTGTAGGAGATGTTTGGCAAGTAATAGCATTCCTTTCCTATCAAGTTTTACAGCTTTTATATAGCCAGAACAACCCATTTAAACTCATATTCATTCTATACATACTCGCTTTTAGTGATATTTCTTCTTTGTATGCCCTCTTATAATTAGGAAGAAGGCCCTGAAGGGCCCAATTAGCCAACATGTGAATGTAATTATAACTCTTGACTTTTTTCTTTCTTTTCCTTGTATGTATGTCTGTGTAGTATATAGCATAACCTACTTGGGAGAAAATTCCAACCAGGAATAAATTACATATTGAGATTTTAGCTAATTTATGGCGAACATTCATCATGGTTGCCTAAGAGACATAGTTTCCCTTTACCTATATAAGAACAGTAGAAAGAGCGGAATTGCCTTTGATAGCGAGCTTCCTCTCACATTTGGAAGTTGAACTAAATAACCAAACTTTCAGTCAACCCTGTGTCCAGTGTCACAGCATCATGTAAGCCTGGTCTTGCCACGAGAGGGATTCTTAAGAGGGCTGAGGTTTGAGTGGTGAATTAGTGAAAGACGTGTGATCAGCCAGCATTGTTTTAAAGAAGACAATTTATAGCTACAGGAGGTTAAGGTCTGAGGAAAGAATTGAGACTTACTGCTCCGTAGTATTAATTTTTAGGGCCAAGTTTCCCAGTTTGATTGTCTTGTAACAAGTTCTACAGGCGCTGTCCCAGGCACCAACACACACCACTCTGAGTCCTCTCTCTCATATTTAAGAGGTTCTTCTTCTCTTGGGAAAATTCAAGTTGTTCTCAATGCGTGGTGAATTTCCAGAGACCGTATTTCTCATTATGAAATAATGAATTTTCAATATATTTGAGATTAACTAAGGAATTTTTAGTCTCAGTTCATACTGAACATGCAAGTAGGTGACCAAGTAAATGTTTTGTGTAAGTGCCTTACTTTTATAACATTAATGTATAACTTATACTAACATGAGCATCTTGTACTGGGGCCACTAGGAACAACTATGCAAATCGTTCACTGTATTAATCCAGAAGGGGCCCTTGCCTTAAACTCTGATGTTAATGATGCCCTCTAGAGGTCTGAAATATGGTAACTTGGGCTCCTACTCTGAGCTTGTTTACTAATTTTCTTGTTTTTATTCCCAATTAGAATCATCTGTTGCCCTAATCTGTCACTAGCTAAGCTTACTTGTTCACATTTTATTCTTATCTTGTCTGTCTTATATGGGTTATAATGATAACAGCTAATAAGAAGTAACATTATTTAACTGCATTATCACATTTAATTCTCATAACTCTGTAAATGAGATTTTATTATTGCTCTCATTTTACAGATAAGAAAACAAAAGCTTTCAAGGATACAGCTTTTAAATTGGGGAGCCCCAGTCTTTCTGACTTGAGAACTAGAGACCTTCATTATCAATTCACAGGCAAACTACTATTACATTCTAAACAATAGCTATGCAGGGGGGCCTGGGTGGCACAGCGGTTAAGTGTCTGCCTTCGGCTCAGGGCGTGATCCTGGCGTTATGGGATCGAGCCTCACATCAGGCTCCTCCGCTATGAGCCTGCTTCTTCCTCTCCCACGCCCCCTGCTTGTGTTCCCTCTCTCGCTGGCTGTCTCTATCTCTGTCAAATAAATAAATAAATAAATCTTTAAAAAATTAAAAAAAAATAAAAAAAAATAAACAATAGCTATGCATAAATAGGGTCTTTCCTCTGCCATATTATCTCTTGGGGCTTTGGCCACCTGCTTAGCTCTTTTGTTGCCTGCTTCCAAACCTTCTTCCTACTACCTGTTAACCAGTCAGATTTCCCATCTATCTGCCTTGCTCTACGAAATCTTAGTTGAAATAGATGAAAGTTTTATGGAAAGAAAATAGGAAATCCACACCCATCCTGACTAGTAAAGCAACAACAACAACAACAAAAAAAAAAAAACACTGAAACTATGTCAAAATTTAATATTTTCCTAGGACCGTATCTGTATATCTTAGGAAATGTAGATCAGTATTAACAAATTAAATCTATTATGAGTTCACCCGTATCTAGAAAGGTTTAGTATATTTTACTTTACCCTGGCTGAATTATCCTTTGACTCCTTGCCACTCAGTCTAGGTGATGCAGCTCCTAGAAATCTGCAAATTCAACATGAGGCCCTTACAAGTATTGAAGGATGTTGGTTTATGGGTGGAGGTTCCTCCTGAGACTACTGAAGAGGTGTGTCAAGTGAAAGGAGTAGGTGGGAAATTGCGGAAGGCTCAGAGAGTTAAGGGAATGTTACAATTGGAATAGGCAGAGAAAACACGAGAGTAATGAAAAAAAAAATTGATGTTTTATGGCTGACAACTCAAAATAAGTTCTAAGAAACCAAACATGCTGACCCATCTAACAGGGAAGAAAAATTTGGATGAAGATATCTTTAATCTAACTTTATATACTCATTATTAAATCAGTTTAACCAATATTGACTGGGCAATGAAGCAATGCCACAATTATGATAGAGTCTAGTATAGATAATCTGAAAATTTCAGAATATAAAGATTTGTATGCTGGACGCCTGGGTGGCACAGCGGTTAAGCGTCTGCCTTCGGCTCAGGGCGTGATCCCGGCGTTATGGGATCGAGCCCCACATCAGGCTCCTCCGCTATGAGCCTGCTTCTTCCTCTCCCACTCCCCCTGCTTGTGTTCCCTCTCTCACTGGCTGTCTCTATCTCTGTCAAATAAATAAATAAAATCTTTAAAAAAAAAGATATGTATGCGAGAAATATTTAATTTATATTTATAAATTAATTTATAAATTTATAAAATATGTTTATGTTTAATTTATAAATTAAACATCCTAATGGGGTAGTATTCTGAGTGGTTATAGAAGATTTAAAAAAAATGTGAATTGGGGTACCTGGGTGGCTCAGTCCGTTAAGCATCTGCCTTCAGCTCAGGTCATGATCCCAGGGTCCTGGGATGGAGCCCTGCATTGGGCTCCCTGCTCAGCGGGGAGTCTGCTTCTCCCTCTCACTCTCCCTCTGTGCTCTCTCTCTCTCTCTCAAATAAATAAAATAAATAAACAAACAAACAAATAAATAAATAAAATATTTTTTAAAAAAGTGGACTGAAGTAAGGCCCCCAACACCATTTTATTTAGTCTGAAATCTTGTTTTCCGTCTGGTAGAAAAATGTGAATGCGGTTTCGTGGCCCGCTGGATTCTATTTTTTCCTGACATATCATATAATACCATATTGTCTTAATACTAATTTAAGTGATTTCTTTTATCTTTCATGCTTTGGGAATACCAGCATAGTATCTCAGTTCTAAAACAAGATAAATAGCAACTATCAGCACATAACTTGTACCTTTACCCAGGTGTAAATGTAAAATAGGAATACATCAATTAGCATTCAACTAACATGGTCATTTACTGCATTATTATCCCATTAAAACATTGTATATTTTTGTTCTTTATCAATGACTAAAACTCATTAATAAGGAGTTGTATCAAATGGCTGACTACTTAAACACTAGAACTCTAGAAATGACATGTAAAATGTGAATTTTAAAGAGTGGTTTCATAATTATGTGTGTAAAAATAATGAATAGGTTCTATGGACCACTGATTTTAGGAATTAATGAAAGACAAGAAGCAAATTAGAACAGATGGATAGATAAAAACATATGCTGATGTAGAGGAAGGAGTCATTTCAGATAGAAGGAGCAGGATGAGACTGGTGCTTTTAGGGGAATTACACCCAGATTTTGATATGAATCTGCCCTCCTAACTTGCACAGCTGGTCTGCAACAGCAGTCAGGAAGAGGTTTATTTCAGAGACTGAACTTGAAAGTGTAGGCAGTTCAGCTAGCAAAGAAAAGGTGTGTCCCACCCCACCAAGAGAACAGCTTATTTGTTTGTTTGTTTGTTTATTTATTTATTTATTTATTTATTTATTTATTTATTTATTTATTTATGTAGAGAGGTAGAGGAAGGGTCAGAAGGAGAGTGGGAGAGAGAGATTCTGACCCTGAGATCATGACCCTGTGATAATGACCTGAGCTGAAATCAAGAGTCGGACACCTAACCGAATGAACTACCCAAGTGCCCAAGATAATGGGATTTCTTAAAGAGTAGGAGATTCCTACAGAAATCAAGATATCATTGCTCCCAACCTAGTTGGGAAAAGCACTTCATGCTTTTCCCCCAAATTGCTAGAAAACATCATCCAAAGGAAACATACTAGCATGAATTACTAAAACAAATATTATAGATCATAACCCAGGAAAATGAAAAAAAAAAAAAAGGAATCTGAGAGAGAATGCGTAAGATAAAGATAAATATTGGTGTCCAAAGAGACCAATAAAACTTACAGTTAAAGCCAAACAATTGTTGGTGCATAATATTAAAACACTGAAACAATGTGAAACTGAAATACCAGATAATATCAGCATGGAAATATTTGGACAAGAAAAAGAAGGGAATTTGAGAACTGTTTCTGTGATAAATATATCTAGTGATATGAAAAATACTCTAAACAGTGACAAATAATGAATAAATAGGATGGTTAAAGAATGATGATCGTCAGAAGAAATTATGTGGATATTTCATACACACACACACACACCCCCCTCAAATCCCTGAAATAAAAAAGAAATGAATCGATACTAAGAAAAATAGAAGAGGCAAGTCCTGATTAATCCTTTGGCTGCTTCTATTTTTTTTTTTTTCAGTTTTAAACAGTTGTAATTTTATATGTCTAGGTGTGTTTTCTTTTGTATTTATACTTTAGGATTTTATAGAGCTTCTACAAACTGTGTTTATTGTCTTTAATTGTTTTTTGAAACTTAGGGGTATTATTTCTTCAAATATTCTTTCAGTTCCATTCAGAAATGGATTCCAGTTGTCCATTGGTTATGGTATTGGAGAATGTCTCACTTGTCACTTAAACTCCTACTATTTTAAACTTACTCTCTTTTAAAATTCATTTTTGGGGGATGCCTGGGTGGCTCAGTCGGTTAAGCATCTGCCTTCAGCTCAGGTCATGATCCCAGGGTCCTGGGATCGAGTCCCACAGCAGGCTCCTTGCTCAGCCTGCTTCTCCCTCTGCCTGCCATTTCCCCTGCTTGTGCTCTCTCTCCCTTTGACAAACAAACAAATAAATAAAAATTCATTTTTATCCTTTTAACTTCAGCTTGTATATTCTCTATTGATGTATCTTCCAATTTACTGATCTTGTGTTCTGCTCTGCCCAATATGCTGTTAAAACTTTTTTTGAGGTCTTATTTTAATTTATTTTACTTCTTAGTCTAGAATTCCCATTTTTTCTAGTTGCTATTCTCCTGTTAAATTTCTATATTTTCTCTTTCTTTCTTTCTTTCTTTCTTTCTTTCTTTCTTTCTTTCTTTCTTTCTTTCTTTCTCTCTCTCTCTCACACACACACACACACACACACACACATTTCTATGGCCCTGTGTCTTTGCTCTTCTAGTAATTTAAATATTAAATCAAATGCAATACCCATATTGTATATAAAAACTACCAAGGATCAAGATGATGTAATTGTTCTCTGGTGAGTTTCTGTTCTTTCTATTATTAGGTAGAACAAGTCTGATCACCTGAATCCATTCAAAGACAGAGCTGAGGTGAGACTAGGTTATGATTTTGGTTTTGCCCAGGCCCCATCTATCCTCAGTTAACATGCACCTCCCAGGTCACAGTCATTCCGAGCTTTCAACTGAGAACCTTTTGTGTTTGCTGGAGTTTCTTACCTGGCTGTTCCTAAATTTGAATTTGAATTTCTTTAGAAGGGAAAGTGTTTTTTTCTGATTAGCTGCTTGGCCTTTTGTCTATCCAGTTTTAGACTTTGACAAACGTCTTGGAAGAAATCTGCCTGTGTGTCAAGCCCAGTTTTCTGCCCACCATTCTGCAGCATCTTGGCCAATTTTGTATGTTCAGCCTCCAAAGATCATCATAAACTACTGTATTTTCTGTCTCGCAGCAGTGGCCATTTGCCCAAGCAAAGTACATGTTCTCAGATTTATTTCCTGCACTCAGATTTGGCAATTCCCCAGAGAAAAATGCAGCTACAGAAACTCAGCTCAATACTTTCAGTTCTCCCCTCCTTAGGATCTTGGCTCGGTAATCCTTATTGTTTTCAGCAGCAGTGCTTTCTGCATTCTGTCTGGCTTATTTTTAGTTGCTTCAGTTGGCTTGTTTGTCCACCACATGCTCCTTTAACCTTTCTGGAAGTAAAATTCTTTGAACCACTTTCCTTAAAAAATTTTTAAAAATGTATGATTATTTGTTGAATGTCTACTGAATTACATACTATTTTATTTATTCCTTACAATAAATCTTAGGAGTATATATAACTGTTTCCATTTTTTAGTACATGAATTGAAATTACTTCCCAATCTACATAGTCTCTACAAAGCAGATTTTGAAATCATCTCCCTGTTTATCACATTTCTTGATGCTGATGCAAGTGAAAGAAAAGTAGAGCACCTTCAGAAGCCTGAAGTCAAAGAAGTTTGTGACTCTTTAAGAAGTTTGCACATGCCCCATGGACTGATTCTGTGATGCCACTCTCTAATCTCTAAGTAAATATACTGGCGTAGTTAGAACCAACCAGCCATAGGGAAAAAATGTGGAAAATAAATCACCATAATGGTATTATACAGAACATGGATTGAGGATTATTTATGTGCTGAGCTCTCTACATGTATTAACATGTTTAAAGCTCCCAGTAACCTGATGGCCTGAATCCCTTTTTATTCTTATTTTGCTCAGGTTGCAGCTAAGCCTCAGAGAAGGTAGTAACTTAGCCAAGCCTCATAAGATAATAGGGTGAATGGTTTAACTTCAAAGGCCAGACATTATCCATTGCATATACTGCTCCAAAAGTGAGAAGCCATTCTCTTTTTCTTGTTTGGGAAGAAAAAACACCCCAAGTTAGAGAAGAGAACCAGGGAAACAAATTTTTGTTATAACCTTTCAGTGACTAAATTTAAACTTTTTATTTCACTTATATGTGGAGTCTAAAAAAGTTGAACCTATAAAAAAACAAAGAGTAAAATAGTGCTTATTAGGGGATTGGGTGGGGAGTGATAGGAGTGCTTATGTTTAAGGGTATAAATTTGTAACAAGTAGTAAGTAAGCCATAGAGATCTAATGCACAGCATAATAAATACAGACAATGGTATTCTATCATTTTGTAATGTGATAAATACACTACATGGGCAGTCATATTACAATATATAAATGTATCAAAGCAACAGGTTTATGCCTTAAACTTACCCAGCATTACACATAAAATTTATTTTTAAAAAAGACATAATTTGGGTTAAATATAAATGTTACCAAGCCATTATCTAGTTTAGCAGTTTCTAAATTCTATGGAAAGGATATATAGTCCCTGACTTTAATAAAACTAAGGAAATAATAATAATTTTATTATTAATATTATTATTATTATTATAAAATCATTGTATCTAGAAATGTATATGGGAAAATGGTTCACTAATATTTTATTCTTTTTCATTTTTTTAAAAGATTTTATTTATTTGAGAGAGTGAGAGAGAGCACAAACAGTGGGAGGGAGTAGAGGGAGAGGGAGAAGCAGACTCTACACTGAGCAGGGAGCCTGAGGATGCAGGGCTTGATCCCAAGACCCCAGGATCATGACCTGAGCCGAAGACAGATGCTTAACCAACTGAGACACCCAGGTGCCCCATCTTTTTTTCATGTTTTGCATTATTGAATGTCTCTTTCAAAAATACAATGTACTCAGTACATTAGAGTATAAAAATATTGTTGGACACCATATGCAAAGATTTTTATATCAATTTGTGAATGAACAATAAACTAATATATTCTATATTATAGAAGAAATTCTAAAGATGGAAAAGGGTCTATCTGTGGTATATTTCCTTTTTCTATGATTTGTATTATTACAGATTGGTTATAATGAATTCATATCTAATGAGTGAAAATAATACTGATCTAAAGATCTCCTGTGAGGTACAACAAAGTAAAGTTGTAGGAAAGAAAAAAAAAAAAAAGTAGTGTATCAGAGACAGTTATGACTGCCCCTTTCCATTTTTATTAAAAATGAAGCTCTGTAGCAGATGGGCTTCAAAGATATTTTAAAGATTTAAGTGCTAATGCATGGGAGAATTCCAATGCAAACAGTTCCTTTAAAGTACTTCAGTGCATGCTGGGCTGTGGGAGGGACCTGGAGAGGCCTTTTAATCTTGCTTAGATCTTTCCATTAATAGAATGCTATAAAATTACCTTCAACGTGCATGAGAAAAGTGGTCTTACTGGGAGAAACTTGGTTTCTTCCTGAATTATCTTCCCCTCAACTAAAATTTAGTAAACCATTCTAAATAAGGAAACAACTCCAGCTGCAATGGATGGATTTCAGTTTGGGATTATTTTATTAAATATTGAATATTTTATTATTTAAAAGCATATGGCATACAAATGTTGAGAATTTCCAAAGAAGCCAACTTCTCATTGGAATAGCATTCCATTTTTTAGTGCATAAACAATTGGTTAAAGTTAAGTATTTAAAATGGAAATATGTTGTTTTTATTTCACAGCATAGTATTATCACGAAGTTTGAGTCTATAAAAATGTCTAGCAAAGTCAGTGCAGGCTTGCCACAGTCATATTAAGAATCATGGTGGTGACAATTGTGAGGTCATTGAAGTTGATAATCTGTGTTACCTGTGATATGTTTATAAGCATTATGCATGCAATATAAAGACAAGGAGAATTTGGGTAACCATTTATTTAACTAACTCAGTAAAACCAGGAAACCTGCTAAAGAATAAAGGACAAATTCTGTATTCCTAGAAATCTACATTTGTCCCATGATCAAATTCTCCTTCACTTTTACCATTTAATTATACAAAATCTGATAGAATAATTTCATATGTTAATTAGCTCTTGATAAGAGAAATTTTTTATATTTAAGAATTAGATTTTTTTCATATTAGATTGTATTTTTCTTTATATTTTTACTCTAACCATGACATAGTTTAAGTCTAGAAAAAAAACAATTATGATAAGAAATAGAAATTAAAAATGTGGTTTTCTGTTTACAATTGAAAAATGTTCTGGTTTTCTCTTTTATTTCTACTTCATTCAATTTTGTATGAAGAAAGGGTATGCTCTTAGCTGTTGAACAGGTGTCAATAACCAACCAGAAAAGGTAGATTTGATATCTATGATATCAGGCCTCATCCTATCCATGCCTAGGTGTATGACCAGCATGGTGAAGTCAATTCCTTTCCAGGCTCTGCCACCAGAGAAACCTTGTATAACCCAGGTAACCTTGTATAAGTAACATAATTTTGGTAAATCACACTTTTGTATTTGCAATGTAAGAATCATTATGTGTATACTGTAATATATTTGTGGAAATGAAATTAGTAATATTTTGAAGTAATTTTTTAAATTATAAAATCCTATGTAATTGTTAGTAGTTATTTCTACCTTGCTACTATGAAAAGCTGTTGTGCTCGTATTGGGTCATGGGAAATTCTTCTTCTTCTCTGTCTAGTTTGTAGCTAGACAACTTTACTCCCCTCCATTTTATTTTATAGAGTGGAGCGTCCAGCTGTGAAAGCCTACACTAAATTAGATGAGTAGAAAAACAAAAACCAGGAATGACATTCTCATTCCATTGTTGCCACCCACCTAAGTTATCTCCACCATCACCCCTATTTATAACAAGAGTTTTACTTGGTGAAGTACCCCATAAATCAAATCAAGGATTTACAAGACGTCTTTTTTATTTCATAGATTTAAACATAGATTGAATGCTTGCGTAAATATTGTACCATTTTTTATAAAATACTAGCTTAACCAAAATACCATTAAGTAGTAGAGAACCAATAAATAAAGCAGCATTCCAATCCAGGCATATTATTAAGGGAGGAAGCAATCAGATCTATAAAATAGTTCTACATTGTAGGAGGGTGAACTCTCACAAACCAGATGTTTTAATTTTTGTATGGTGTTTGTATAGTACAGTGTGTTCTAAGGAACTTTATAGTCACTAATTAGAAAAAGCTTCACTTAGTCCAGGTACTTTTGTTTCTCCCAATTCTGAATGTTGTGTGCAATTTAAAGTGCTCTAGCACTGACCTTTAATGGCCTCAAATGAATAATGTCCATCCGAGATTAACGATTTTTTTTTTAAGATTTTATTTATTTATTCGACAGAGATAGAGACAGCCAGCGAGAGAGGGAACACAGGCAGGGGGAGTGGGAGAGGAAGAAGCAGGCTCATAGCGGAGGAGCCTGATGTGGGGCTCAATCCCATAACGGCGGGATCACGCCCTGAGCCGAAGGCAGACACTTAACCGCTGTGCCACCCAGGCACCCCAACGATTTCTTTTGATATCAACAATGCACCTAAAGTAAAAAGCAAAATATTTTGCTCTTACCTCTTCATGTGCCAGTCTCTGTTTGATGTAAATTGGAATTCTTTCAACATTTTGGTTCTCTTCTAGATAATGTTGCTCTTCCTAATCCTTTGTAAGGAAGGCTTGATATAGACTGTTTTCAGACATTTGTTTTACTGTAGTTTTACCTTGTGTTGGTGTCTTTGTTAGGTGTTTAAAACTGAGAAGCAAGTAAATAGAACAACATACAGAGAGCCCCAAAAGAAACAACAAATATTTACTGAGGAATTCTTCTGAGGACTTATAAAGTGGGAATTATCCTGGCTCTTGCTTTGGAGGTAGTGATGACCTAAAAACACAAATGGTCATGTATGAGCGTTAGTGTGAATTACAGCATCATAGTGAAAACTGGCTTTGGAATCTGTAGACCTAAGTTTAGGATTCTTACTAACTATCTGGCTCTGGTGAATTATGTAATCTCTCTAAACATCAGTTTCCATGGGATAAATGAAAGCTAGTGTCATTAATGAACAATTCTGAAGAGGATTAATTTTTTTTTTTTTTTTTGCCTTCATCATATATATGCATGTATCACATGCTCTGTGACAAGGGAAATCATCCATCCACTCTCTTTCTCTATCAGTAAAATGCTGAGTTCCTTTGAAGGAGCTAAAGTCTGCAGGAAGGAGAGTGCGACATAAATCCAATTATTACATAGAGGATGGTAAGGGTCAATGCTGTTAAAGTTCAATTAAATTTAACAGTAAGCACGTGCTTTCAGAAAAATAAAGGATGGCTTTACTAATGTCTTTGCCATCCATGCAAATTAACAGGGATCCAGGAGCTGCTTCTGTTAATAGTAATAATAATAATAATAATAATAATAATAATAATAATAATAAAATTGGTATATTAGTTTTCTAACAAAATACCACAGGCTGTGTGACTTAAATAACAGAAATTTATGTTCTCACAGTTCTGGAGGCTAGAAGTCTAAGGTCAAGGTTTCAGCAGTTCTGGTTTCTTCCAAAGCCTCTCCCCTTGGCTTGTTCTTTCTGTCCCTACATAATTGTCCCTCGGTCACTGTGTTGTCTGTGTCCTGTCTCTTCTTATAAGAATGTTAGTCATATTGGAGTAGGGCTCCACACATATGACTTCATTTTGCATTAGTTATCTTTTTAAATATCCTGTCTCTCAATGTAGTCACATTGTAAGATACTGAGGTTTACGAGTTCAAGAAATGAATTTTGGGGAGTAACAATTCAGCCTATAGCAAATGGTTTTCTACAAAATCCTAAGGCTGATAACACTGGGGATAATCTACTGAGCAACTGAAAGGAGAGAATGTGTTGAGGGCACGGGGTATTCTACAAAGAAGGGCAGTTGGGTCAATCAGAGTACGCAGCCTGTTCTAGGACTTTTACTTCTTTATATAAATTCAGCCATTTGTTACTAGCTTATATTTATATTTGGCCATCAAATAGTTTTATTCTGTCAATTCCTTTTGCTCCTTGATACTAGATGTAAGTAGAATACTTGAATATCGTTTCTCACATGAAAAGAAAATGAGGGGCCAGTGAATATAGAAGATTGAAAATATTCCTAAAGGAAATTCTGGCAGATCTATACACATTTTTGCAATGAGAAAATGTGGAATTTTGGTTAATGTTGAAAATGAGAACTATGGATACATCTTAGTTGTTTGACACACATGAATATGAGAATAACTTGAGAAAATAATAAGTGGTTATATTTTAGAGGATCATAGATTTAAACAAAAAAAACCTCTAAAATGTATTTGTTTTAACATTGACTTGGCCAAATTCAGCCTTTCTGTTTGCATTCATCACTGAATTGAATTATCTCTAGTCATGCATTTACAATTTTGTACAAATGAATGATTACATGAGTGCTATTGTGCTACATTGTGGTGTTTTTGTTCTTGAATACATGAATGATGAGGAAATAACGTGGGAAATTTATTATGCTGAAGGAAGTGGTTTTCACTATATAAAACACTATGGTATGTCTATGACTATGAATAAATTTCAACTCTTTAAAATATAATTTAAAGTAAACACTAAAAGCATTGAGTAAGAATTTTCATTACAGACAAATATAGGAAGGAATGGGATATAAAGGGAAGATGAGTTTTGTAAACTCCTATGCCAAAATCAAATTTAGAATATTATTAGGTCTTTATTCATGGGATTAAATCATTAGAGATATAAGAGCTCTTTAGTTAACTGGGTGAATCAAATATCTCTACTTAATTTCATATGTGAGTTATTTGCATTTTTAATTTTTTCCATATATCATTTTAATCAAAGGTCAATTCAGTGTAGCTATTTGTAAAATGAAAGACAAGAACATTTAAACTATATAGATAATGATTCATAATTAGAAGTCTGATGATTATGCTTTTACCTATTTTAAAATGCATCTTTGGAGAAGTTTTAAAAGATATTCTAAGCAATTTATTTTTCATGAAAATTGTGGTTAATGTTATATTAATATAAAATATTTCTCAACTCCATGGTTTTTCTGAATTGGACTTTATATCACTGTGGCCATGTGTTATAGGTTAGATTATGCCCTTCCCCAAATTCATATGTTGAAGTCCTAATGCCCAATACTTTTAAGGTATGATGTCTTTGGAAATAGGATTGTTGCAGATGTAATTGGTTACGTTAAAATGGGGTCATATTGGAGTACTGGTTAGTTCCCTAATTCAATATGACAGTGTCCTTGCCAAAGGCAGAAGTTTGGATGTAGATACATACACAAGGAGAGCACAGTGTGAACATAAAAATGGCCATCTACAAGCCAAGGAAAGAGGCTTAGAAAAAATCTTTCACTCACAGTCTTCAGAAATAACCAACCCTGCCAACACCTTAATTTTGGAATTTGAGCCAGCAGTACTGTGAGACAAATTTCTGTTGCATAAAGCCACCCAGTTTGTGGTACTGTGTTACAGCAGCCTTTGCAAACGAATACACCATATCTCTAGCCTTGCGATTTTATTATTATTTTTCAAGATCTTTATATATTTATTTGAGAGAGAGTCAGAGAGAGAGAGGGAGTAGGGGCAGAGGGAGACAGAGAGAGAATCTCCAGCTGCCTCTGCACCAAGTGCAGAGCCTGACACAGGGCTTAGTTCCACAACCCTGAGATCATGACCTGAGCCAAAACCGAGAGTTGGACACTTAACCAACTGAGCCACCCAGGCACCCCAGCCTTCCAATTTTATTTTTAATTGAAGAACATTTAGTGTGAAGACACTCACCAATGATGGAGTTTTTTGCCAAGTTTCTTTAAGCTTGAGAGGGGGTCTTCTTAGTGTGTCACAACATTGAAAGTGAATACTTCTTAAATAAATGCTTAGCTTTGAAAAATAGTTATTAATTAAAATGATGTTTCTAATGACAAAACAAATTAAATGAATGATATCGAAGATGTAAACAATTCATCCAGGAAAGAATCAACTATGAACTATCAAAAGCTATGCTTAATGTATGCTTGCAAATAGAAAGGCTTCAATTTCTTCCTTATGATCTTCTATAAAATGTTTTAAAAAGTCAAACTTTATAGTCAGAGTTCTTTAGGGTGGTAGCTATGATGTTTATTGTGTTATAGTGTTAGGCAAACATCTTAATATCCTTAAGGCTAAAGTGAAAAAAATGAACATAAAAATGTTTAACTTGAAAGAAGATTCTGAGAAGTAAATCACATGATCTAAGAAAGCATCTGAATTTTTAAATTGACACACTCATTTTTTGAGGCATAATTTATATATTAAGTATGTAAATCTTAAGTCCACAGCTTGACAAATATTTACCTATGTGTACACCTAGTTCCAGATAAAAACATAGAGCATTTCTGTCATTCCAGAAGTCCTTTATATCTCTTCCTATTCAATAGCCACTATTTTGACTTCTTATTTAGTAGCTTAAATTTATTTTTTAAATAATCTCTACACCCAAAGTGGGGCTCAAACCTACAACCCCAAGATCTAGTGGTGGATGCTGTACTGACTGAGCCAGCCAGGTGCCCCTTGACTTTTTAATTCATAGATTAGTTTTGCCCATTCTTGAATTTTATGCAAATGAAATCGCACAGTCTACACTCTTCTGAGCTGATTTTCTTAACATGAAGTCTATGAGATTCATCCATGTTGTATATATGTTATTTTTTATTACTGTATAATATCCCATTGTGTGAATAAACCACAATGTCTGTTCACTTGCATGTCAGAAAAAGAAATATGAGAAATATTAATTATCTCATAATAATATGAGAAAAAGAAACCAAACACCTTCTAGAAGGAAAAAGAGAATGTCATTGTGACTTTAGAGTAGGAAAATATATCTTTAAATAGACAGAAAAGCATATTGATCATTTAAAATAATTAATTTGGATTTCATTAGAATTAAGATCACTGTTTATCAAATACACATCATTAAAAAATGAATAAACAAGTCACAGTCTGAAAGATTTTCACAGTACATATAACTGAAAAATAACTTGAAATATATAAATAACTCTTAAAATCAATAAGAAAGAGGTGGATGACCCAGTTAAAAAAATTGCAGAATACTGGAGCAGATAATTCTCAAGAGTATTCAAATAGCCTATATTCACATGAAAAGGGCCTTACATCATTACTCAACAAAGGAAATATGGTGTAAAACCATAATGATGCACCATTACATACTCATCAGAATAGAAAAAATTTTAAAAAGACTGTCCATACCATCTATTGGACAATGAAGTGGAGTAACTGGAACTCTCATATGGTATCGATGAGATGGTAAATTGATTTGGAAAACTGTTTGATCTTATTTTCTGAAGTTAAATATATGACTATCCTATGACCCAACAACACACTCTTAGGTATATTTCCAAAGGATATCGGTATGTATGTTTTCCAGAAGATATGTACAACAATTCTTATAGGAACGTTATTTATAACTCCAAACTGGAAACAAAATAGCCATCCAAAGTGAAAGGATAAATAAAATGTCGCATAGAACAATTATCAGTAATTACCACTACCATTATCATGCCTTTGTATTTTCTCCAAATTTATAGTGTCTGATTAGATGTCATGTTTTTGTTTCATATGTGTACCTTTTCACATTTATTCATTGGACAAGCAGAGCTATAGGAGAAAATAAGTCATTTAGACAGATTATTATGTAGGGAGGAGAGAAGGCCTTTGGTAAATATCTGTACATCAAAAATTATAGCTAACCTCTTTCTCCATACCATACCTCCATAAAGTAGATCCATAGATCTACTTTAGTGTGTTCCTTTCACAAATTATTAACAATATCCTTCTAGAGATTTATATTATGTTTTCATGTACTTATAAGATCCTTTGCAACTGGAATTGCTCTAAATGTTGATCCTGGTATATAAGAGATATGTGGGAATGAAATGAGATTAGGTGAGAGGAAAAACAAATGAAGAAGGGAGGTAGTTCTCTTTTTGTTAATAGTATTTTTTTAACTGTCTAGCTATATAGTTAAATTCTTATTTTAAAGAAAAGAAACACTGAAATATCATATACCAGATGTGTGGTGAGCTACCCTATTGTACAAGTTTTAAACAGTCCCTCTTGCTGATATTCTATGGGATGGATATCCAATGATTTCCATCCCCACTTATTTATCTAATTCCTATTTCTTATTTCAAGTTCTTGCTCCAGTGAACTCTAGATTTCACCAGCATCTCATCTCCAGTTATTACTATCTCTTTTTGTTTATCACAGATGCAGAGAAAGATTCAGATCCATATATTAGTGTTCTCTGCCCACCTCCCTGCCTCTCCCAAGGACATTCCCTAGGGATTTGATATAACATGCTTTGCTGAGTTTTGAAGCATGAAGAGGTTTTTGATGGAATGGTATAAGAAGCTTAGAAATGAATGTTGGATACTCATGTTCTGAATACCCTTCAGGCACCTCACCAACTGGACAATAAAATTTTCCAGCTTCAGTCTCTTGTCATTTGTTGGGAGGAGAGAAGGCCTTTCTCTCTGTGTCTGTTTCTTTTCTCTCTTCTTCTCAATTCTCTCCTGTCTCCAGTACTAGGCTCTTGATCCCAAACATGCTTAGTAGACCAGCTATCATATTGTTGAATCTTTTTATTCTCAGTGTGTGCCTGTTAGATACTTACAAAATGAGAGACATAGCAGTCAATCCCTTGCTAAGACCCTCACGTTATGTTTTCTGTGTATTTGGATCTAATAAAGAAAGACATTTTAAAAACTCTGAGTTCTTCAGGGTTTAGGGACTGTGCTTTCAGTGCCATGACAAACTGCCAAAACACTGACATGTGATTATCTGGGCAGTGGGGAAATGAATGGATAAATAAATTTCTAGTCACTGGGGTGCCTGGGTGACTCAGTTAGTTAAATATCTGACTTTTGATCTTGACTCAGGACACAATCTCAAAGTGGTGAGCTCAAGCCCGGTGCTGGGCATGAAGCCCACTTTAAAAAAAAAAAAAAATCTAGATACTTGTTTAACGTATAAAGTTAATCTCTGCTTCTGCTTTTTTTTTTTTTTTTTAATGTACAGAGATAAAATAATGATTTGGGCCAATTTAAATTCTAGCTGTCCTGTTCTCCCTTGTTCTGATAGGAACATCACCTAACTCTAACCTATAGGGTTTCAGACATAGGTTGAAGAAGGAAGATACAAAATCTCGTTAACCAACCTCTGAGAGATTCAGTGATAATCATTTGAAAGAAAACATATGAAATTCATAGGAGTAAAGTTGAAACTAGCCTGAGGGATAGCTCTGAGAAGCCTGTGGCAGAGGTATTTGCCCCGCCACTTTAGACACTATTGTGATGTCCTGCAACATCTTTTCTTACCATTTAACCTTCTATAGCCATGTATTTCTCTTCTGCACATTTTGAAGTTTGCATTAAAAAATCATAGCATAGCAAATGGTTCTGATGCAATATTAAGGAAGGTTAAGATTATGATTGTTTAAAAAACACTAGAACTTTAGAAGTGTGAGAAGAGAATGGGATTGAAGATTGCTGAAGGCCATTACTTTTGTCCTATTTACTTTGTTCTAACAGGGTCAGCCCTTGGCAAAATCAAGAAGGAGGTGTTCAGGTTCCTTCACATTTCTGATCAGATAACCTTTTCTTCCCAAACCTGTGATGCTTAGCTGTGATCTAATTCCTTTTCAACTTCAGTTTACTATTCTATAAATATACAATTTGCTGATAAAAACATTTATTTTGTATTTATAATCTGCCGAGCATTGCATTTAGCATTTTGCACACAATTTCAAGAAGTAGGTAATACTATTGTATTACAAAGGAAGAACTGAGATTTAGAGAAGTTAAGTAAATTGCCTAAGGCCATCAAGCTAGTTAAAGGCAATGTAATATTGAAAAACTGGTCAGCCAGCTTTCAACAACCAAAATATTACCTTATCTGATAGTTGGTAACTATAAAAGGACTTATTCATGAGGTATCAGGGATGTGTGTGTGTCTGTGTGCACATGATTATTAAGGATGAATGTGTTGGTGATCCAGAGGAAAAATACCCATAGTAGCCACGTGACTCATGATGGTGTTTGGGGATATTGGTGAGTATAGCTGGTATAAGGGAATGGATGAGGTAGTGCCCTGGTCATCCAAAATCCTACACCATTCTTTTATACTTGAAATAGACGGTGCTTTAATACCTAAAACATTCATTGACCAATAACTGAAAATGTTTTATTATCAAAGAGTGAAATCAAGTGTTGTTCATTATACTAAAAATAATTTGCTAAACAACAATAGAAACAACAAACACCTGTGGGAGAAAGTATTCATTTACTAAATATTTGTTAAGAGCCTACTATATACTAGGTACTATTTTAGGGATATAATGGTGCAGATTAACATTGTCCCTGTTCTCTCAGTTTAGCAACTTTTGGGGAAATACAAGCAAACACAAATTTATGAAGAATGAGAGATAAAAAGAGAGGTGTGGGAAAATATGATAAGAATTTAAAGAATGCTTTTCCTAGTGACATTTAGAAAACTTCCCTAAAGAAATGGATCAACCAATGGAATTAAGTTTGATAAGTAAAAAATAAGCAATACTTATAGTTGAATATGATGAAAGAAAGGCATTTTATTTTCTTCTTTATAGTCAAATAAAAATATTGATATCAAAATTAACAAAAAGGAAAGAAAAGAAATCAGCATCACCAAGAAAATCAGGAGCTAGTTACAACCCTAAACGTCTGCCTATGAGAAAAAGCTGTCAAATACTGTAAAAGTTAGACCAAACCAAGAGCAGTCTCTTGTAGCAGATATAGACCTCTACAAATCTGAAACAGGTGCTGTTTTCTAGAATTAGAGACACAAAGGGGGCTAGCCTAATCCCTCGTCTGGATCAGTAGTGTCCTTGGCGGGTCATAGATGAGTCACAAAATTGTAAATCAGCACAGAAATATTTTTCTAGTCAGGGGGATGAGCAGAGAGTTCACTGAGAGCCATGCACATCTCTGCTTTCCCCAAAGAGGAAAACACTAATTGCAGAGAACTCAGCAAGTGTGTTGAGAAAATGTTCTTAAACAAGCAGACAAGAAACATAAATATAGAAAATTACTAAAGAAATGGAGAAAAAGAAAGATAAAATTAAAAGAATAACATTTTAAACCCTAAGTAAATGAAATTCACTTCATAAGCTGTAAGAAATGAATATTTGTGTAAGAAAATATATATTACCTAAATTGTTCACCAAAGCATAGAACACTTACACTGACCCAGGTATTAATGAAAAAAAAAATGAGAAAATTATCAGAGATACCAGCCACAAAATATCATTCCCAGAAAGATCCAGAGGGAATGTCAAATGCTCATAAACAGGTTTTCCTAAAGTTTTTCAGTGTTTTCTGTATTACGGATAAAGAAAACACACCTTTTTAGTTACACACAAAAATATTGGCATTAATATGAACACCTGAGAAAGGTAGTTTATTTATTTTTTATTTATTTTTTAAAGATTTTATTTATTCATTTGACAGAGAAAGCACAAGCAGGGGGAGTGGCAGGTGGAGGGAGAGGAAGAAGCAAGTTCCTTGCAGAACAGGGAGCCTGATGTGGGGCTTGATCCCAGGACCCCAGGATCATGACCTGAGCTGAAGGCAGATGCTTACCTGACTGAGCCACCCAGGCACCCTGAGAAAGGTAGTTTAAACAAGAAAGAAAAAAATAATTGCAGACAAATTCAATTATGAATATCTACAAATCCCTAAGAAGGGAAATAAAACAACAGTAAGTTTATTTCAATAGTTGCTGAAAATACATTTTTAAAATTTTAATATATTTATATTCTTTATTAAGACCTCGAAATGAAGTACAAGTGGATAGGAATTCCTTAACATTGTGTAAGCACACATAAAGTGATAATAGTAAGAATGGTTGTAATGCTGATAACTAATTTTACTAAGTGCTTGTTATTGTGCATGGCACTCTTTTATATATATTACAAGCCCCCAAAGTAGGTACTATGATTATCCCTATTATACAGATAATGAAGGCATGGGGCAGAGATTTCAAATAAGCTTTCCAAGAATGATGACCCAGTAACTGATAAAGCTGGATACAAACCAAAGTGGTCAGACTTCAGAACTCGTATATGTAATAGGGATCATCTTTTAGATAGACTGGGCACAGAGCACATCATATATGGAGACCTCCATGAAGAACACTTCACAACTCTCTCCTGAGAAACACTGTAGAGGGAGGGGAGGCAAGCTTGAATAAATGGAAAAACCTTTTGTTCTTGGATGGGAAGACTTAATATCACACATGTACACAAAATTTTTTAGATAATATTTATTATAATGTTTTCAGTAACAATGATTAGAAAGATTCCAAGATCCCATTTGTAAATGAATGGTTAAGTACAGGATAGCCATGCAGTAGGATAGTATGGCATTAGTTGAAAAATAATAAGGTTAATCGATATGCGCTGATGTGAAAAGATAACAAAGCTGTATTTGGTAGGTGAAAAAAAGAAGGCACAGAACAGTATATATAAAACTGTTAATGTACATAAAGAAGTTTCATAGATGTGTGTTGTGTGTATATATATATATACACATCAACACACAGATATGTACACATAGGAAAATTTCTGTAATGATATATAAGAGACCAGTAACATTGTTTACCTCTGGGGAGTTCACCTGCGGTTTGGGCACAGAGAGTAGAGAAAGATATTTAATTTTTAACAATGTTTCTCTGGTTTTTCAAACCATGTTAGTATGTTCTTTTTTAAAATTAAAATATATGTATGTATGCATGTATATAATTATCTGCGTTATCTGCCCAGATGAATCTGTGGAGGGAGTACCAAAAAAGTCTCCAGAATGGCCCTGAAATGAAGGATATTCAAGTAAAACATAGGAAATAAAAAAGATTGAGAAAGATACTGACAGTAGTTTTCTAAATTGACCAGCATTTGACCCCTCACTATAGCTATCATAGTTCTGTAGCCCTAGAGCATTCTTAGTCTGCTTCTAAAAGAAAGGTGACAACATTTTAATAATGCGCTACTAGTATTACAGTAGAAACTTATACACTTTCATGACCTACAAAAATAATTTTAAGTGTAAGAAAACTATCTCCTAAGGGATTCAAAAATCAAGGAAATCTATTGAATATTTTTCTATAACTGTCAAAAAGGAATTTGTCTTTCAGAGTTATGATCTTATGCAGAGGTCACACAGAGCAAAACTTCATTAATTTGAACTTGGGTTGGTATATACAGTATATTATTCTATTCAAGGAAGTCCTAGTTTAACAATGACATCAAATGCATACCAGCTAGCTGATAGTAGGTTAATAAAATGTTGCCTATTAGAAATTCTAGTAAATGCATTTGGTCTATTCTCTGTTTGCATTTGTTAGAGCCTCCTTAAATATGATTCTGTCATAATATATTTTCAACATGAAACTTCTAATTCCTAGGAGTCTTCTGAATTATCAAATGTTTAGTGTTGTTCTATTGTTATAGATTGTTTTCTACATGAATGTTCTGATCATTGTTAACTTATGCTCACCATATATGCTACTTTTCGGACAACTCTTTTTATTAAATAATCAGATGATTAGTCCTCCAAGTATGGCAGTTCATTTTGTAATTACTGAGTATTTCTTATATTGAAAGGGAAACTCATAAACTATAAAAAATTTATAAGAGATTTCAAAATTGAATATATGCTAAAAATGGAATCTTTTGGAAAATGTAGTTTAATTTCCAGATACTCAGAAGATAACTCTGTAATTCAGTGTTTCACATTTCTTCCTAAGATAGTCCAGTCCAATGATCATAATAAATTCTAGTACTTCTAGGTGTTTTGAAATGTTGGTGATCACTGCACAGTTGTGTAAATGTAGATGTAGAAAGTGGAGAAAAATAAGAATGTATTTTGGCAGCATAATATAGTCTGGATGATATTTTTCTGAATAAATTCCAAAAATTGCCCAGAGGTATTTTTGTCATTTGCCTCTTTCTTCTAGAAGTTGATGCTGAAAAAGCAAAATAAAAATAGCAATCACAATTCCTAATACTTGCATATTCTGAGAGATTGAGGTGTTGTTAATTGTGGTTTTATAGTAGTTGGAATCGGTTTGTTTAAAAAGAAATACATAGATGTCTCCCTTGTTTTTTTTGTTTGCTTGGCTTACCACTTTTGCAAACCTCTTTTTATGCTGTTTACTGCAAAGAAGAAGTTATCAGTCCAATCTCTAAATAAGTAAATTTGGTGAAATGGTTTTCTAATATTTCTTTGCTAAAGTGAATTTAGAATTTTTAGCATATTAAATTGCCTAAGCTCTCTTTAAAAACATATATTTTTATTATTTATTCCTATTTTATCACTATGTATATATATATATATTATGTGCCACACACTCCACTGTGGACCTCAAAGACTAACTTCTTTCTTTATTTTTTTTAATATTATGAAGGAATTAATAATAAGTACATTTCATGGATAATCCTCAGTAATTTTTATTGTAGAACTCCAATACTGACTAGTCTAATAGGGCAAGAGGAACCAGTAATGTAACAGCAAATTACAGCCAGAGGATAAGATGAAACTGAGTGATTTTACTTATATGTAACCTCTTAAAATATTTTAGAACATTTGTCCATTTACTCTCTCATTCGTTGATTCATCCAACACATTTTACTACTTGCCTAATATAAGCCAGGCAGTAAGCTCAGTGCTGGTTACACAGCGATGAGAAAATAGGCCTGTGTTTCTGCCCCCTTGGAGCTTAGAATCCACAGAGGGAAATAGATACTACAAAATAAAAATCAACCCATACCTCAGTATACATTACACATTGTGCATACTTCTTTTTTAACTGCTCATTTTTCACTTAATATATCACGAAATTATTATTTTCAAAAGTCAGATCATTCTAGCTTTCTGCCTACAACTCTCCAGTGACTTCCCATCTGACTGAGAATAATCATTTAATGCTGGTGATTGCTCTATGACTCTTTGGTGGTTGTCTACTTCCTCATCCACTCACATTGACTCCCTTGCTGCTTCTCAACCACACCAAGCCAGCTTCCATCTAGCATGTTACATTTCCTAATCATTCATCCTAGGATCCTCTACCTCCAAATACCTTTGGGTCTAACCTATTATTTTCAACTCTCAGAGGCCATCATTGAACACCCATCTGAATAACCCTATCCTCCAATGCATTCCATGATTTACTTATTCTTGGCTTTTAATACATGCAGCTCTTTATACCCTCTTGTGGTTATTGTAGGACTGTGACTTCTAGAAGGCTAACCCCACACAACTAGAGATACTGTTCTCTTCACTGTCCTACCTCCAATATCAGAAACACTGTCTGGCACTTAATTAGCATTTAATGAATATTTGTGGAATGAACGAATAAATAAATAAATAATAGATGAATAAACAGTTTTCTAGTCACTGAAGGTTTTTATTTGCAGCATTAGAATATTTAATGATATAAATACATCATAATTTATTTAATGAATCTTCCACTTTTAGCCATTAAGCTGAATTAATTTTCTTTTTTTCACCTTTATAAACAATGCTGCCAGGAACTGCATTATGGTTAAATTACCTGCTATTATTTCTTTAGGGAAAATTCCAGAAAGTGGGATTTTTCAAAGACTTGTAATCAGTCAATACTAGATAATGAGAAAATATCTGTTATTGCTAAGGAATGTCTATGTCTGAAATAAACTATAGTTCATTGAGGGGTTAGCTGCTAGGCTCTCTGTTCAACAGCGAACTTCAACTCAAATTATTCTCGGAGCATTTCCATGCCTCTAGTCATGGTTTCTGTTGAATTCAGGTTTTCATTTTTCTCCAGTAACAGTTTTAAACCAAAGTTTGTCTAGGAAACACAAATGTGAGTTTTAATATGTATAATATATATGCCTTGGAAATTTTTAAAAATCTCACTTCTAAAAATCCAATAACTTTATTTTAAGAATCAGAATAGGAAACATAAATAAGGATGCATAGAGTGATCCATCCACAACTATTTGACTGGGAAGTAGATTAAAATCTTAAATTATTGCTGAAGTTATCTAAGTTAAAAAATACTTGAATATAAGAGCTGGAACCAAAGTTTCTCATCAGCTGCACTATTTCCTACAGAGATAATCTATGCAAGTAGTATTTATCATTTAAACAGTCCTGGTTCAAAGACCATTGATGATGTCATATTACCAAAAGAAAGAACTTCTAACTGACAGTTTATTCAGCAAGAGAAGGAAAGAACGAAGGAGGCTATTTACATTTAGCTCACATTTTAAAATAAAGAGAAAGTAAAGAGAACAGTTTCCAAATTTGACATCAACCCCCCCCCCCTTTTTCATTGAAGCTCTGTTTTAGTTTAGAAAGAAATTCTAAATTGACATTTAAATGGTGGCAGGGCAATTCTCCTCTGCCTTGCGAAACGGTCTCTGGAAATGTACAATTACGCTGTCATCTTTAGCACTCCACATTGGACAGAGTTTAATTATTAATGTGTTTCCCTCAGAGAATGACTCGATCATGTCACAACTCTAGACAAATACAGCTAATGCAAAATCATAAAATATTCACTTGAATACTGCTGAACTGACAGGAAATTAATTCTATGAACACTTTTGATATTACCAGAAAATTAGTTTCAAATGCATAAGACTGAAATAAATGTGTTCATAATTTGCTCAAGGGTAATGCTCATCTTGCAATCAGTTGGTGTCTTTTTATAAATGTTACAAGTATTCAACATGGCTTTATGATAAAGAGGACAGCTAATGTAATGTATTATTTGTAGACAGTGTTTTACTTGTAAACAGCAGGGAGTGAAGAATTGCTCTCTCAGAAATATTTAAACTCCAGTAATATTCTGCTATTTATCATTTTGTAGAACTGAAGAATGCCATCAAAAAAAATTTTTTTTCAGACACTGAGAAGCTTAAAGAATGGTAATGGGATTTCAAACTTTTCACTTCAGATCACTCTTCCAAGTTTTAGAAAATATCTGAAAATGATTGAAAATGATTAGTATCTTAAGGCTACTAAATGTCCAGCATTGGACAAATTAGAGATTTTATGTTTTTTTGACAGTGAAAAGTACCCCTCAAATATATTTACTCCGTCCTCTGTGTTTGTCCATCAATTTGCACAAATTTTAACATACTATTTCATAATTATTTGTGTACATGTTTTCACACACTGTATGCACCTAAAAGCCCCTAGAAAATAATAACTTTGTTACTGACCTCTATCCTAAGTGTCTAGTCAAGTTGGTGCAAGTTGGTGTATAATTGAATGCATGGAAAAAATGGATAAATTGAAAGAATCTATTAAAAATATCAGTAAGGAATACAATCAGTCAACATATAATAAGTCCATTTTTGCAACTAAAAAATTCTCTAAAAGACATCTTTAAACGTATCTCAGAGTGACTTCCTTAGATGTCATTGATTTCTGCTTTTCTGGGAACTCCTGACACATAAAACTAAGTTCTTGTGGTCAAAATTTGCTAACTGGCTATAGTTAATTCATGCAAGCTAAGCTAATGAAATGTTTCCTCCTTAGAATTTGTAATTTTGAACATTGCTAGAGGAAATCATATTTGCCTGAATTCTAGTGAGAAAGCTTGCCAACATGTGATAAAAGTCACACTTCCCTTTTGTCTTTTGAGTTCTAGCTTCTCTGTTTCCTTCTAAACAATGCCTCTTTTAGCTTAAGCTAGCCATAGTTGTTTTGTATTGCTAGAAACCAAAAGATCCACAAAATAATGTATGTTAAAACTTATTTTGACAATGTCCCACTGTACTAATTTCATGGTTTTTTTGAACAAACAAAATTTATCTATATTGTCATGTCTAGGGTTTTCAGATCTTTCATGCTTTCTTGCATATACTTATACATTTTATGTAATGTGAGAAAAGAATTACTGTAATTGTTGGACATTCATTTTATTTCATTTATAAGGATGCTGTAATAAAACATTAAAAGAAGCATGGTTATTAATGAATTCTATCAGTGAATTTTATTTTAATAGTTTTAACTTATTTTAAAAATTGCAGGAAATGAGGTTGTTCATTATGCCATAAAGCCACTTCTTGTAATGACAAATTGAATGGGGGTCTGAGTTAAATATGACTGTGTAAATGCAAAAAGGCAAAAAAAAAAAAAAAACAAAAAAAAAACCCTGAATTGAATGTATTCATAAAAAGTGAAATATAGCACATTAATTGAACAGTGAAAATCTCGAAAACAGTGGCTGGTGGTTTTATAAACTACATGTTTTGTTGTTATTCTTATAAAGGTAGGTTAAAATGCATTCTAAAGTTTATACCAATTTTTTACCCCCTTTTATTTCAGGAATGATTATTCATTCAATAAATAGTAACTATCATGTTTACTCATTCATCTTGCAAACTGTATGCAAGGCATCATGCTGGGGGGCTAGGAAGAATACAATCAGGAGGGAGAAATTTTTCCTATCTTTAGGTAGTTTTCAATCTGTCAGAGATAAAAGTAACAGAAGTTACCATATTGATGAAAATACTACTGAATTATTATTTCAAATAATAGGAAATTTAGATGAAGGATAAAGGAAATTATTAAAAAAGGACATTTATGAGAGAATAGTTAGTAAGAACTCGTGCTGAAATAGAGAGCATATTCAAAGGCCAGCATCCACTGAGGGCAACTAGACTCTGGCTGAGAAGGAGTTTTATCCCTCAACCAATAATCAAATCTCTTTAGATTTCAAATAAATATACTATCCTCCTGTTACAGCAAAACTAATGAGGTTGTTTTCACTCCCTATAAATTTCCTCTCTTCCCATTATCTCTTAAAATCACTCCAATCAGGTTTTAGTCTTCACTGTCAGCAGCATTTTAACACTTGATCATTGTCTCTTCCTAGAAGTTTCCTTCATCTGGCTTCCAGATAACCCCACATCCTTGTTTTTTCTCTAACATCAATGCCCACTCTTTCTCATGATGATGATGATGATGATGATAATTGTAATTCTCTCCAAACTCTTAACATTGAGATATTCCAGGGTTTAGTCTGTGGGTGGCTTCTCTTTTTGCCTATTTCCTCTTTGTGATGAAATTCAGTTTCATGGATTAAGACACGGAATATACATTGAAGACTACAGAATTTACACCAAATTAAGGATGCTTAATTCTAGATTCACCCTTCCACCTGCCCTCTCAGTGTCTCTATTTTAGTTATTTATAAAACATTTCAAAGCAGCACTTCTGGTTTATTCCCTAATCCACACCATCTTTACTCAGAACCTTCCCCATTCTAGTTAAAGGCAACACCATTCTTGTAGTTACTCATATGAAAACTCATGGAGCCGTTATTGACTACTTTCTTTCACTCACTTTTCCCCAGATCCTGTTGATGCTAAGTACAAAATATATCCAGACTGATCATTTCTTACCACCATCACTGCTACCACCCTGATCAGAGTCTCTTATCTAAATGTATTCCTTGTTTCTACTCTTGCTGTCCTTCAAAATACTGTCAATACCACATTCAAATTAATCCTGTTGAAATATAAATAGATGACTCCAGATTTACTTGTTGTGATGGTCAGCTTTATTTGTCAACTTGGCTAGGCTATAGTAACCAGTTATTCAATCAAATGCTAATCTAATTGTTTCTGTGATGGTCTTTTGTAGATGCATTTAACATCTAAACTCAGTTGACTTTAAGTAAAGGAGATTATCCTTTAATAATCTGAGTGTGCCTGGTCCAATCAATTGAAAGGCCTTAAGAGCAGAACTGTGGTTTCTCTAAAGAAAAAATGCTGCCTGTGGACTGCAGCATCAGCTCTTACCTGAGCGTATAAGCTAATTCCTTGCAATAAATCTCTGTCTCTTTCTCTCTTTCTCTGTCTCTGTCTATGTATGAATATCACTATCATGAATAATAAGAACCAAATATATATATATATATGTATATTACTAATCCTATATACTTATACATAGTATAATTACTATAATACTAACATATTAGCATACACACACACACACCATGTAGTAGCGATGTTCTATAAAATCACCAGGAACACTGAATTAGCAAATACTGGACCATTGCTCCTAGGAGAAGTACAGGGTTAAGTTCCAGTCACAATATTTTCATCAACTGATGAACATATAACCTTATTTTATGTGTGTTTTGTTTAAAGACACTTTATTTAATATATAGTTGATTCATTAATATTGAATTCATAGCCAACAGCATTATTACGCCTGACCAAACCCTGTCTAACACATGTGTTTTCTCCATAAAGCACATCACAGACTTTCTGTACTAGGGGAAACTAGATAGCACCTTGATATTATGCTTCCGGGCCTTTTAAACAGTGAAATCACTGAAAAACAAACAAAAACTAAGGGGAAAAATGCTGAATAGGTCACGAAAAGTAGACTTGTTACAGTAGAAGAGCTAAAACAAGAAGGCATGGTATTTCCTTGTTTGCCTTCTGCTAGAAACATGTATGTTGGGTGACTCAAATTTTTCGCTGCTCTGTGCATGTTCATGAATGACCACAAAAGTACCATGATTATTGATTTGCATTGATTTGTGGGTTACAAATAAATGTCGGTGAGTAGATAAATTTGCAGATATGTAATCTGTAAATAATGAGGATCATACATCCCCTACACACATACACATCAAATATACTACACATACATATATGTGAATAATGTATACATCCATTTAAATATACCCGTCCATACATATATACACATAAATCCATGAACAAGGAGGATAAAACACACATACACACCTGTCCCTTATCTCTGTTTCATTGTCTCTGTCTCTCTCTCTTGAGGAGACTACATTTATTCCACTGGTTCTGTTTCTGTGGTGGAAACCTATCTGATACACTCCTCATTTATCTACTTTAAGTCTTTGCTCAAATTTCAACTTCTAAGGCTCATTTGAAGCACTGTTGTATGTCCTGCCCTCCTTAGTCTCCTTATTTATTTCTTATAGCACATATCTTGTTGTAACATTATATAATATGCTTATGTTGCATATTTGTTGACTATTTATTCTGCTTGTTTGCTTATTTTCTATCTCCCCAGATTCAATGTAAACTTCACAAGAAAAGGATTCAGGTCTGTTCTGTTCACTGATGTATCACCCTTGTTTAGAATGATATTTATAAGATAATAGATGCTAATATATTTCAGTGAATAGATGAAGTACTTGATAAAAACATTGAGTTTTATGATAATTTGCCTACTGTTCTCTTCAATGAACTTCAAACCAGGTCGCTGCCTCTAAATTTATTTTTCTCGGAAATTTTAAAATAGGCAACATGAAGTTTACCTAAATATATCCAGTGACTCTTTAACAAGTATATAGTATTCTCTGGTAGCACAAATTTCAGAAACCAGCAAAACAGTCAGGCGGGGCATTTAATAAATAAGTTTTGCCACAAAGAGTGGAACTGAAAAGTGAGATTAAATTAGAAATAAAAACTTTGAAGAATTATATGTGAAGATGATTGCTGAAACTGCACAAGTGTGTAAGCTCTCTGAAGAATAATATATAGACAATTCAATAGGAACAGAAAAGAAATAATGAGACTAGAGAAATTCTAAGATGAAATATATTTAAAGAACAGGAAGAGGAAAAATGAGATAATTAAAGATATAGTAAAGAAAACACTGTATCTACCTACCTACCTATTTATCAGTCTATCTAATATATACATGCCAATAGGAAAGTGCTGGATATGCTAATAGGGAAGACAGATTAATTTCTGTTTAATAGAGTATTAACCCCGGCAGTCAGGAAAAAATTTTCTTCCTCAAAAACATCATATATCCATTAAAACAATGATCACTTTTGGTGGTCTCACACAACTGGTACATGGATAGGAAATGAAGGGGGTCCCTAACAAAGACTGGTTTTCCTTAGAAAACTGTTTTGAATTCGGGATAGTAGGACAGGGTAGGGGCCAGTCCAGAAGCCAGAGCCACACTGATGGGGTGGACGAGGGAAGAGCTGCATCAAACACACAATTGGTCTCCCTTTATGATGCTGGCTATCTTTTGACATTCATAAGCTGGGAGGCAAAAAAGGTGGAAAGCCAAATTGCAGAATTCTTACTACATTTTCATTAAAACTTAAAAAATATATATTTTTACTAAATTTTTAACAGTGGAACTCAGTCCAGAATCAAACCAATTCCTGATCTGACAGAGATGATCATCCCCTCATACTGTTTTACTAGGAGAGGAAATGGGAGCTTCTTCATGGGTAGATAGAAAATATTATCTGGACTTACACAGGGCTTTTATGATGAAGTCTGGCTTAAAATTAAAAAAATATATACATGCAAAGATGCAAGAAAATGCAACTAATAATTAAACAATAAACAAAGTAGACTCTGACATGGTCCCATGATGATTTAACAGCAATAACTAAAATATTATTATTAATATGTTAAAGATAGAAATAGATGGACAAAATGGGTGAAACTTATGGGGAATTTCAACATAATAAATCTACAAAGAAGATCTATGAAATACACATTCTAGAATTAAAGTGTTTAACATCTGAATTTAAGAACTCATTGGATAGGTTTAACAACTGATACAAAAACAATTAGTAAGAGGTGCCTGGGCGGCTGTCAGTGAAGCCTTTGGGTCAGGTCATGATCTCAGGGTCCTGGGATCGAGCCCTGCATCTGGCTCCCTGCTCAGTGCATCTCTCTCTTTCTTGCTATCTCTGTCACTATCTCTGTTTCTTTCTCTCAAATGAATAAATAAAAATCTTAAAAAATAATAAAGTGAATTACAGGATAAAAAAGAAAAAAATGGAAAGGAAGACATAGTGTATAAAAATGTGTGAGTCAGATGGGACACCTGGGTGGCTCAGTCGTTAACCCTCTGCCTTCGGGTCAGGGCGTGATCCCGGTGGTCTGGGATCGAGCCCCACATCGGGCTTCTCCGCTGGGAGCCTGCTTCTTCCTCTCCCACTCCCCCTGCTTGTGTTCCCTCTCTTGCTGGCTGTCTATCTCTCTGTCAAATAAATAAATAAAATCTTTATAAAAAAAATGTGTGAGTCAGAGAAAAATGTGATTTTGCTAGGTAACTTATTACAGCAAAATGCAGTTTCTTAAAACAATGACCATTTATTATTTCTTTACAATTCTGTAGGTTAACTTTTCACAATTCTGTGGGTTGTCTGAATGGTTCCTTGGGTCTGGAAAGGCTTACTTGATCTGTCCTGGGCTAGAGTTCCTTCATCTGGAGTTATCTGGTGGGTCAGCAAGTAGCTAGATAATCTAGAATAGTTTTCACATCTGGTATTTGTCAGGCCATAGGATGCTGGATGGCTGATTGTTGACTAAGGACATCTCATTCCTCTTCTTCCTGGCTTTTCCTTCTGTGGAAAGTTAACTTGGATTAATTCATGTGATGGTTTCAAGATTCTAAGAATGTGAGAGAGGACAAGCTCTAATGCTCAACTGATTTTTAAGCATTTGTTTCTACCACATTGCCCAGTGTCCAAAACCATTCAAATATCCAAAACAAGATTTAAGGAATAGAGAAATAGGCTCAACCTCTTGATGGGAAGAGCAATAAATTCCCTTTAAAAAAGCATATGCCCACATGATTGAGGAAAAAAAAAAAAGAGGCCATTTTCGCAATTTACTATGCACTGAAATTGAAATCTCAGAAGGGAAGAACAGATGGGTTGAATCAAATGCAATATTTAACAAGTTAATATCTTAGAAATTTCTAAAACTCTTAAAATTAGACATCAAACCCCAGATTTAAAAGACCAGAAAACCTCAAAGAAGAATAAATTTTAAAGTTAAAGAAACCAAAACAAACATCTAAGAACACATTAAAATGTTGAAAAATAAAGACAAAGCGATAATCTTAAAAGTAGCCAGAGAAGTAAGAGCAGGTTCCTCCAAAGAAACAATAGTAAGATATTGGCTGACTTCTGAACAAATATTGTGAAGGCAGGAAATAATTCAGTAGTATCGTTATAGCATTGACAATAAGAATCTATCAGAAGTAGAATAATTTTGCTAATGATATGGAGCAAGTAGGACACTTGGCATATTTGGTGGAAGTGCATCTTGGTAAAATCACTTTGGAAAGGCATCTGGCAATACCTTCAAAAGCTAACATGTAACTTTCCTGTAACCCAGCAGTTTCACTCCTAATTATCCCTCCAGAAATGAGTGAATGATCCCTAAACTGTATGTACATATATAGAATGTTCACATCAGCTTTCTTCATAATAGTTGCATGTTAGAAACAAGCTAAGTATCAAAAGGATGGATAAATATATTCTATTGTTTATACAGTGGAGTATTAGTGTTGAATTTTTAATATTCATATTTACTAATTTTATCCTGAATTCCCACAGAGATTATCTGAACCATGAATGAAATATCATTATTTACTTAAAGAGCAAATAATAGCTCTGTGGTTCCTCATATCCCCCTTCTTACTGCTGGGGTAGTATAATGAAAGCCAGGTCAAATGTCATACACAAAAAAAACTTTGAAGTCTATATTATTATTAAGACATGGAGAAAAATTGATTTTTCTCTGCTTATATACAGGAGAAAATGGGAGATGACTCTCTCTCTTCTCCAAAAGGAGGGAGCAAAACCTTTGCTCTTTCCAGAAGAGATGGAAAGGATTCTGAGTTCTCACTATAACCATTTGGAATATAAATAAAATCTCTCCAACAGCCAGAGAGTCCCTAAAGTCTTCAGATTTTACAACCTAGAGATGTCTCCAAAGTCTTGGACCTCTTTTTCTCTTGAGTAAACACATACCTCTGAAGTTAGGTAAATCTCTCAGGAATTTTTTCTCTCTATATATAATTGCAAATTTAATTCCCAGGACTTTCTCCCAGCTCAGGATTACAAGTTTCCTGTAAAATTTATTCAGAAAGCTCCCACTCTATACAAACACTAACATATTTTCTCTACACTTCAATGTAACACAGCAATATGAAAGAATAAACTACTTTAAAACTCAGCAACATGCACAAATCTCACAGATCTATGATGAGTAAAGAAACCAGAGAAAAAAGAGCCAAGCACTTTATGATTCTATTTATATGAAATTCAAGAACTGGCAAAACTAATTTATGGTGATAAAAAAATCAGAGTAATGGCCCTCTCAGTAATTTCTGCCCTCCAGCTTTGGAAGGTGAGAGTCTCTCTATGCTGCTAAGTAACACTTCTGGCTTTCACATATCACTTAAATAGATTATTGATCGTTCTCAGCCTTGAATTGTTCTCCTCCCCCCACAATGTATCAGTAGCACTTAGCAACAGACATTCAATTTTATACTTCCTAAAATTACTATTTCCTCTGTACTTTTCAAATGCCTGAGATGAAGTACCCGCTAAAGTATTCTCTTACACCAGTATCCTTTTCCAGTTTATGACCAGTGTAAATTCTAACAATTGCTCCATTGCAACATGACAAAGGGTATTCTAGTCCTGTTCTTCAAACTGCTTAATTAATTGTGTCTGTCATTCTTTAGTTTTTAGGAAGTACTTCAAATTGGTCAATTACATGTTTGTTACTTTTAAAAAAATTTTTAGAGAAAAAGAAGATGTGGTAATGTGATTGAAAGGTTTTTGTTTTCTTTTTGGTTGTTTTTGAGGAACAAAATCTAATTTTCAGCATGTAAACTCATCAGTCTATAATGCATATGAGTTCATGAGTTTAAATTTTTTAATTACAATTTTGCACAGCACAAGCTTTCGGTTACAAAGAATGTTTCACTGTATTTGTTAGACATTCCTTTGTTTTGATGTTATCATGAAATCAGATTTCTATGCTGTCCCAGTTGCAGTATGGTAAACTATTTTGGTGATTACTTTTCCTTTCTCCTAACTGATTACAAGCCAAATTATAAAATGCTTGAAGCATTCAGGTTTAAGCCAGTTTTTAACTTTAAAGCATGAGAAGCCTGTGGTAAGGATTTAATGAATTTACTTTTTTTTTCCCCTTTGTATTTTATACTAGCAGTTGAAGCCTGTGGCAGTTCCTGTTTGTTAGGTGAGTTTAACGCCAGACCTGACACTATAATACAACACTTATAATTGAGGTTCATTTACACATATCAAGTACTGCTATGGACTTTCTTATTGTCAGAACTGAATTAAAAACCAAAACCAAAACAAAACTTATAATACTCTTCTAAATGTGAAAAAAAATATTCTAATTATTTCACTAATAAAAAAGAATTAAGAGGTGAAACATATAGCTATAAAAGTATGTTCATGCTTTTATATTTTTTCTTTATATGTAATGAAAATTGCAAGTCATTAAGCAGAAGATAGCATCATCGCAGGATTTTTTTATTTTATTTTATTTTATTTTTTAATTTGAGCATTTGTGACAGCATAACATGGTGATTAAGAAGTGTTTGGAGTCAGACCATCTGGGTTCACATCCTAGGTTTTCTATCTGCAATCACTGTGACCTTGGGCTAATTATCTCCTTTAGGCCTTAGCTGCATATTTATAAAATAAGACATATTAGGAATTATTAATAGGAATAATAACATTGATTTCATAGAGTTGCTGTAAAATTTAAGTGAGCTAATGTACACAAAAGCACTTACCAAAATGACCAGAACTTAATTTTACGTAAAGAAAACCAAAACCAAAACCAAAAAAATTTTTTGAAAGTTCTGAAGAGAAAATTAAACAGTTGTGGTAGTTTGCAAAAATGGTTTTAAATGGCTTTAAACTTTAGTCTTTTCTTTCCTGTACACCTGTCTGTCCCATGTGACTTTATACCTTTCCATTCTGACTTTGGCCATGTGACCAACTTTGGCCATTCAGATGCTGGCAAGTGTGATTCCACAAGAGACTTAAGAAGTCTTGTTTTTACTTTCTTAGGCCTCTGCCTTGGCCATGTGGATATACTTGGGCTAGCTGGATGGAGGAGAAAAGACACATAGGACAGAGCCACATTGTTCCCATTGCTTTAGTTGCTGTCATTTTAGCTGAGCATATAGTGTTAAAAGATAAACTGAGGCATAATAAAAAAATTTTTAAGATTTTTTTTTGAGCATTTATCAGTTTGAACTGGATAGCACCGAATGAGAGTGGTTAGGAGTGTTCCAAGGACAGAAGCTTCAGGAGAGACTATCATAGAAAAAGGCAGAAGCCAAGTAAAGGAATTATTGATTGGTTATAATTTAAATCCTAGTTGGCTGTTTGTGATCAGTTGTCCTTAGGTTTTGATTTCTTAACCTTGAGGCATTTACAGGCTTAGATTTTGGTTTGCTTAGATAGGCAGTCACAGCATTACAGCCACTTCAGACTAATGGTCTCCTTAATTAATTAATTTAACAATAGCCAGCTAGCTTTCAGACATGTGAGCTAGCTGAGTCAAGATCTGCAGAGCAACCTATTTGACACCCTGCTAATTCTACATACATGAGCAATAAGTACTCATTATGTATTATTGAGTAGTTTGGGGTTTGTTTGTTTTGGTTGTTGGTCCTGTTCACTTTTTCTGGGAAACAGATTTATGATTTTGTCATTATGATAGTGTGATCTTGCTATTTATAATAAGAAAAGACTGAGAAATAAGAAAGGCCAAGTATATATAAGAAGAAATATACACTTGATCTTTGTCTCCATTTGTGGCATAGAGCTTCTAAAACCCTTGGAATTTCCTAAGTGATAAGAACACTTGCGGTATCTCTTGTTTTAACTTTGGTCTTTCACCCCAGTTCCTGACACAGTGTCCCTGCAACTTGTAATTGGGTGATAGGAGTGTCTAAGACCAAGTCATGATTAGAAGCTTGGAATTTTCAGCCTCCCATTCCTCTTGAGAAGAGAGAGGGGCTGCAAATAGAGTAAATGATCTTGCCTACATGACACCATAAAACCCCAAAATTACACAGTTTGGAGAGCTTCTGGGTTTGTGAATCCATGGAGGTGCTAGGACAGTGGGGCACCTGGAGAGGGCATGGAAGCTCCAAGCCCCTTCCCACGTATCTTGCCCTATGCATCTCTTTCATCTGGCTATTCATCTTCATCCTTTATCATATCTTTTAATAAACTGGTAAACATATATAAGTGTTTTCCTGAGTTTTGTGAGCTGCTCCAGCAAATTAACCAAACCTGAAGAGGGGGTCATTGTAACCTCTGATCTATAGCTGATTGGTCAGAAGAAACTGGGTTTGTAACTGGCATGTGAAGTGAGAGATAGAGGCAGTATCTTGGGACTGAGCCCTTAACCTGTGGGATCTGACAATATCTTCCAGTAGGCAGTGTCAGGATTGAGTTAAAAGGTAGGACACCCAGCTGGTCTGGCAGAGAATTGCTTGGTCAGGGGCTTGGCGGGGGAGGGGCGGATACAACAACAACAACTTTTAACACATTTGGTGAACAGAAGTAAAGTTTTCTCTGTGAAGGTACAGGAGACACTCAGAGAAGAAAGACATGGTAGGGTTTTTTTCCCCTACATAGGAAAGTAGAAAACCTGAGATGCTTCCTTCTCAAATAAAATGTAACCTAAATATCTCAATGAAAGAAGCTAGTTTTAGCTTGGACAGTGATATTCTTGGGTTTATTTACTAGATCGTCTTCAGATATTTCCTCAGTGGACTCCAGTATGAATTTAAGTGTTGACTGAGTGGACATGATAAACTGCCTACCCTTTATTTTCAGAGTTAGCAATCCAATCATTTAGAAATGCATAAAATCACATAGATATAGTACAATAATAAGGTAGTGTATCCCCAACTATAATTGGATTTTCTCAAGAAATAGAAAAACATCCATATAAAGAGAGAGTAACTTAGAGTTTACAGAGCATTTTTATTTATTTTTATTATCTCATTATTTATGGATTTTGTACCAGCACCAATACCAACTAATATTAATATTATCCAAAATTATATATATAATACAGTAGAAAATTAATTAACAAATATGTTAAATAACACCAAGAGTAAGATTGATTACAAGAAATCATTACTCAGTATATCCAAACAGGTAGATTTAAACCACTGTAGTTCATTTTAAAACATGAATGCCTGATTATTAGATATAAATAAAATTTTAAAAAGTGAATTGTAAGATCAGTTTTTGGACAGCTGAATAAGTTCTGAAAGAGCATATAATGAGAGATGCCAGTGGATATGCAGGTCTGGAACTAAGGATGGTGCTTAAGATACAGGTATGTTGGTTTATGTAAGTCTTAAAGGTGAAGGAGATTGACTATGCAATAAAAAAAGAGTAAAATGCAAAGATACTTAAGAAGCAAAATGAGACAGAAGAGTCAGGGAATAAAACTGGTCCTTAATAGTCGAAGAATGGGAAGAACTATAGTAACTAAGTTGGAAGAGATCATTAGGGCAATTGATGTCATAACTTCACATACACGTGGAGTTCAGCTGAAATTAGAAATGGAAAGTGACCCATGTTTAGCAGTCCCAGTAGTGACTTCAATGAGACCATATTTAATGTAGAAAATGTGGATCTAACAGCAAGATGAAGGAATAGTAGGGCAAAAGCAAATGGAAACTCTTTAAGAATCATGGATATAAAGAAATACAGTAAAATAGATGAGCCTAGAGTATAAAACTATTAGGGAAGGACTTGTGTTTATTGTGTACAGATGAAAGACAGCTCATCAGCTTTCTGTGATAGAGAGAACAATTAGTAGGGAAGTTTTAGTGAAGATAGAGAAAAAAAGGAGTTAATGGATAGCAAGATTTTTCCTGAAGAGATGAGATGGGTTGAAATGATAACGCTCAGGATGAAGCTTTAGATAGGAACCCAGATTGAAGGCAAATCCCCTGCTTCCTTCATAAAGGAGGAAAGTAGAGATGAATGCAGATAGAGATAAATATAGATGATGAGGTAAGGTGTAGAAGGGATTAATGTCCAATAGGCACAATTTCTCCAGGTAACATAACACAGGTCATCAGCAGAGGGGAGCTAGAGCTAGGGCTAACACTAAGGCTAGAGTTAGGGTTGAGGTTAGAGCTAGGGCTGGAATAGGGCCACAGTGCGCTCCCAGCACAGCCCACAGGAGAGAGAAAGAAAGGGAACTGAAGAGGGAACGGGTGGGTAGAGGAACAGAGCTAGGTTGGAATTAGAATGTAGAGAAAATTGGGGAAGGTTTGGAATTAGTTTTAGGGGAAATAGAGGGATATCCATGTATTGCTGAATACCTCTGATGTCTCATTTAAATTTGAATCATAATTAAGGTAATCATTAGAAGATCATATGGATATGTCATTTTTAAAATTAAATTAATTGTCCTCCATTATTACTAATCTTATTTTGTATTATTATTATTTTAACTGTAAAAATGAGAATCTGGAAGTTTATGTTGATCTAGATGATCTTATAAGATAATATAAAAGTAGTTTTAAAAATTGGGAATGAGTCACAGAATTTAACAAGAAAACAAAATAATCAGCTGGTATATAGGCAGCATTAAGGAACATATTCATCACAATAAAAAATAAATTTCTGGATAGATTTTTGACAAGTGACATACAGAGATCTAGATCTCATTCTATTTTAGAATGCATTCTGAATCTATGAGTAAATATTTCCCAACTATGAATGATAAAAATGACACAACAATGGTATATAATATATTACACATTGTTTATACATTGTAAATTATGAAAATTTGAATTAAACAAAATGTATATGCATAGTATATATTAAAAGACTGAAATTTTCTTTTAAGTAGCTTCTATTCCAAATTTATAGATCTTATTTAAGGAGTAATAAAGTCCTATGGAAGTGTTGTTAAATAACAAAGAAATATTACTTTCCTTCAAGTAATGAGGGGCCAAGTCAGAATGCAAAAACATCTGTTTAAGCAAAACAGCAAACATCTTTGTATTTGGCAACATAAACTACCCTAATCATAGCACAAAATGTTTTCATTTTACCCCATACTAACACAATAATTAAAGCATTCTGGATTGTTATGTTTACAAAAATCTATGCGTTTTTGAACTCATTGCATAAATGAGTCCATGATGGCTTGCCTCTAATATAATGTATTCATTAGTTGGTTTCCAACTTTTATCCAGAATTATAAAATTTCAACTAATCAGAAAAAAAGACATAAACATCCATCCAAATGATGTTCTTAATTATTTTTGTTTACACAGAGAGATTCTGGGTGGGATGTTGGCTGATCACATTGCTTTGTAAATGGTAGAATTCTTCCTTTATTAATTTGTGGCATCCTACTCACATGGGTCAATAGGTTTCAAATCAAAGTCTTTCTTTAAAGATTTATAGGAGAGAAAAAAAAAAAAACCTGATGAACAAGGAAGGTCCAAACTTTAAAGTCAATTATTTTGTCAAGTGCATTGTCAAATCATTGAAATTAAATACAGTTTTGCTCCAGAGACAAACATGGAAATGTTTTCCTATCATATCTCTTCTTCATATATTTGTGGGGAGGATTCATGAGATAAGGCATTAACTGCACTCGAACGAGAGAAGAAAAAAACAAATTTTGGAAAAAAAGAAAGATGAAAATGATTCCCAAAGTTAAAATTGCAAAGCAAATGAAGAAACTGAGGAAGGGTTCACGGAACATATGCCGCAGTCAGATTGGAAAGCTGAGACAATACTGTGACTCACTTAACTATTAACTCTCAAAAAGAGAGCCTGAAAATTTGTGTCAGGCAGAACGGTGACTGGGTGAGGTGAAGACTTAATCTGGGACCTGCAAGTACTTATTAATGTGCATTCGAGGAAATAAATATCTCAAGGAACTTCCCGCAGTAGGCCCAGAGGCCAAAGTAGGCAGGGCTGCAGAAGCTACTTTCCTGTGTTCATTTCATGCTTCAGTCCAGCAGCCTCTGATTAGGCAGCCACTCTGTTCAGAACGCAGCAATAGAGGAACTGTTAATGCGGCCATGCGGGTTTTGGCCCTACTGCCACTCATCCATGTGGCTGTAACCTCAATCAGAGACACAACCGCGATTCCCATTGCGTGTGTGATCATAGGATGACTCCTGGCAAATTGGATGAAAAGAAAAAAAAAAAAAAGGTTTTGCTTTGCATTCAATTTGCTATGGTTATAGAGACTCAATCATTGTATCTTTTATGATTTGTTAAAAGGATTCAAGGTATAAGGGCTATTGTGGCAGAAGGCATATAGTATTCATAAGGCACCATATAGGGAATTATAGAGGCGCAAGAGTCCAACCAGCTTGCTTGATCTCTACCCTACATCACTTTCGACATGTCGAGTGTCTCTGTCCTGGTGTCTCTTCCTTGTGAGAAAACACAAAAGGCAATGAATAACCCATTATCCACATAATAAATTTTAGACTCAGTTTTTGTCTGTGAAAATGAATAGATATCTTTGGAGCCAATTTTAGAAGTCATAGGTTCCAAGTTCTGTTGTCACTTACTATCTGAACTTGGGCAAGTCATTTAACCTCTCTGAGCTCCAGTTACTATGTCTATGAAATTGAAATAATAATAGCTAACTCACAGAGTGCTGTGGGTCAAATGCAATACTGTAAGTGAATAGGTTTTGGAAACTGCAAAGTATACTACAGTTTAAAGTGTTATAACTGACCATAGTTTCTCTTTTCTGGCACAACGGTAGGTAGAACTGGAATTTTTTTTTCTATGTCTCCTTTTCATAAGTTAATATAGAGTTTATCCATGGAAAACATTGTCGTTAGGTGCTGAGACTGGAGATGGGTACAGTAATCTTCATGACTTAAATGGATCCATTTCAGTCTTTAAATAGAGCTCCCCTGGAGAGTGAGGTTATTGACTTCACAATGACTAATAGGCTTTTACTTCTATTTGAATTGGGAAATTGTGTGGGATGTAAAGCATGATGTTAAACTTTGAATTTTAGTATCATTCTTTTTTCTAGCCTAAATTTCGAAACTTGAGGGTGGACTTAGACATGTCCGTATAAGATCTTTGACAATTTGTGTTTGTTTTTTGTTTGTTTGTTTTTTCATAACAAGGACAAAAACATTTAACAAGAGACTATCCACAGACATTTCCACCCCACCACAAACTTTCTTTACCCTCTTAAGGCAAATCTGTCTTTGCCTGCAGAAATGATCTTCTTTCTTGCTCTCAGTGAAGAATTGTGTAACCGACAGATCTGTTTCTGAGAGTCTGATTCATGAGAAGAGAGAATGAAAGGGAGAAGGAGGGATGGGGAAGAAAGAGAAGAGAAGAGAGGAGAACAGAGAGGGAGAACTGGAGAGGCAGGAATGGTTGATCTGTACTTCAAGGGTGAAATGAACTTTGGAAAAAGGACAAGTTAGACATAAAAGGAAAGGAGGAGGGCAGGAAGAGAAAGAGAAGTCCTCAAAAACTCATTTTTTACAAAGCTTTGGATTGGTTGCTGAGAATGAGGAGAAATAAAATTAAAATTAAAGTTTTTGGGAAAAGTAGGTACCACCGATATATCAAAAGGCTAAGAAATAAGAATAGAGGATCTATGACATCTATCACTATGCCCTGTGAGTAGAGATTTGATTTTACTTGCATTTATTAATTTTTATTTCTTGGGCTATATGCCTTAGCACAAAGATGATATATTATATTATCCCAGGTATATTCAGTCGACATTTTTGTGTTTTCAATGAATATCATCAAAGTATATCAACAGAAAATCTGTATGTCAAAGGGTGTTTCTTAACTGTGTAGTCAGTTGTAATTGGTCAAATTTATAATGGGATGCAAGTATGTTTTATACAGTCTTATTTAGTAGGAGTTTACCTTCTTATATTCTTTTCTTCCTCCCAGTAATTTCACACTAAATGAACAAACAAAAAATGCCTCATCAAAATTAACTGAATAAAATTGGATTCTATTTTTTAGAAAATGTTTTATCTGAAATTACCTATTTTATCTATAAAGTTGTATCTAAAATGTTTGCTGTGTATAATTTTATTAGATAATATTAATCGTTCCTACTCTGCAAAGACCACTATCCTTTACCTTAAATGAAAGGAAAATTTGATTTGATTAGGCTAGGAAAGTGACATCACTTTGAAATTCCCTTTCCAGTATTTAATATTTATTTAGCACCTATGGTATGCACAAGTACTAGCCATCCAATACTTTTAAATCATTTTGATGAACACTAATGTTCTCTTAATTGAATTGAAACTAGGTTTTAGCCACAGGACATTAGTATAGCCAAAATGCTTTCAGGCTGAAAAGTAAAGTCTTATATTATAAGACTGAGAATGCCCTTAAATATAATTACTTCTCTTTATTTCCAAGTAATTCTTGAAAGTTATTGCATCAATCATACTGTAAGTGAAATATACAGAATTGCTTTTACCTGTGAAATACAGGTTGACCTGTAGTGCCAATATTTTGCTGATGCAAATTCAAATTTGCATTGATTTGATTGAATTGATGCCAATTCAAAGCACAATATTTATATTCAGTTAAATCTGGGAAAAATTTGTTGTTTATTCTGTGCTGGGGACCAGAGCTAAAAGTGACCAGTAGTATCAATACTGTAGGAAAAAATGTGCTTCTGATGATGATGAATTGACATAATGACTTTTTTTTTGTTGGAAGAGTAGGTAGACAGATCATTGGTTGGTAAGGGTGAACAGCATTTTGTAAGTCAATATTATGTGATTTATACCTTGTTGGAAAAAAATACATATCATTTTTGTGTAAATATTTACTGTCTTGAAATTAAGGCCAGTTGAAAACTATATTTTCATACCATAAGGATATCTAAGCTATTTCTCGATAAGATAAAAGAGTAGCTTATAGACAATTTGCTGTATGATACTAAGAAAAATGATCCTCCAAGGACTTTGATACTAGGGACATTTAGAAGGTAAATTTAACCTTGACTATTATTTGAGCCTTCTTTTGGAACAGTGAACTTGATTTTACCGACTTGTTTCTAAACAGAGTTTTCCATCTTAACGGGTTATTAATATCGTCAGCGCTGTTTTCTCAGACACAGAACTGGTGTGAACACAGTGGAAAGTGCATACTATGCAGTTAACAGTCACAAAACTACTGCGGGTGAAAGAAGCTATGTGGAACACTATTCTAGTTTCTGAGATATATAGCACTTTATTGTTCTACTAGTCTTAAGTATTTTGCATCCTTCCTCACAAGGCCTTTTTGCTTCATGTGGTAAGAAGGAAATGAAGTGACTATTGCAACAAATGTGGGATAGAACTAGTAAAAGCAGAAAGCATGGTTTGTATTAAGAGCAAAACACTATAAATTCCATTCATGTGTGTTATCTGAAAAAGGCAATTTTATAAGCTGTAAAAATCAGGATATAAGTATAAAAATATGACTTGGTAATATGAGAATCCTTTGAACTGGATTTTCTTTATCACTGGTTTGAGTACTTGCCCTCTGAGCCCAGTTTTGGGATCTATAATGCTATGTGGAAATGGGAATAACTGTACAACTCATGATTAAAGAGAATCTTTTCCAGGAGGGTTGAAGCTCAACTTTTTCCTTTTTTTCCATATTGTTCATATTCTGTCAGTAAAATGACTTAATGATTATTGTGTGTGGTGATTACCATAAAAATATTTTGGTTGGTATTCTACTTTTAATGAGCTTTAATTAGGAGATTATATTAAGAATGTGTGGGTTAGAAAATGGTATTTCCTCCCTCTGGTTTTGAACTTGTGTTCTCTGCCCCCTTAGAACGTTGTGTTTCTCTCTCTGTTCCTAAATTTCTGGCACATTGAATCTCCCCTCTTCTCTTATCTCTTTGTCTTTGAACCTTTTCGCTCCCATAAAGCAGTTGTATTTTTCCTTTCTCATTTCTTGCCTTTGTTCTGATAATGTCTGACACAATATTCTCACCATCCTTCATTTCCTAATCTCTGTTGTACCCTGAGATCTGAAAGTCTACACATGAAGATCATCAATAATCTTCTTCCCAACTCAGAAGTCTTCTTCAATCTTTGAAATGTAAAATCTTTGAAATTTTGACCAAGCTATTGATCATGCTTTCTTTGTTTAAAAGTCTTTGTTTCATTATATCTGTGATACCGCATTTTCCTGTTTTTCCAAATTCTCTCATTCTTTCTTTCCTGAAAGTAATTTTCTACAGTCCCCCCCCCCCCCCGGAAGTTATTCTTAGAGAATTACTTACTTTGACCTCTGGCCTTGAACCTTCTACTATGTAAGGAGTTGCTAGGTCTTCATTACTTGCTGAGTATTTGAACTTTAATGTTTTACTGTCACTTCAAGCTCAACACTCTAGAACAATTAACAGGATTTCTTGTCAAACTAGTCCTGATTCTCTTTCTGCTATTTCTCTTATCACCCCAGCACTATCACTGGTATCTTACCTCCTCCCACATCCCCAAACTACCATGCCTTGTTTATGTTACTTTTAAAACAATGCCTATATATCTCCTCTCTCAGGTTCCTAATTCCTCAACTCTAAAGAAGTCTTTTATCAGTCCTGCTTCAATCACATGAGATAAAATATGTAAAGTAACTTTGTCAAAAAGCAACTTCAAAAAGTAAAATCCAATGTTTACTATGACTGCTACCACAACCACCACTGCAACAAAATCTTGTCACCATGCTTTACCCCTCCCTATTCAAATATGTCCTGCGTTTAATCACTTAATTAATTTCCTGAAGATAATAACAATACAGAATAATGCCAGCTTCAAATTTCAGTGTCTCCCTATTTCTTATAATAATTGCTAGAATTGATATTTAAGATTCCCCATAATAAAACTCCAAGTATGCTTTTCTTAACACATGCTTCTTCCTGACAAAATCCCTGTGTATGCATTATATGCCAAATATGCCATCTTTGTTACCCTCTCTGTTATAAAATACTGTTTCTGTTATTCTCCATGACTTTATCCCTCCTTTTTATCCTTTTTATGGAGAATCTGATAAAGTCCCACCTCTTTTTGTACTTACTCTCTGAAGTACAGTTAATACTTACTGTAATTCGACATTGCATTGTTAGTGCTTTCTGTGAGTTTGTTTTGAATAACACCTTGATTTTAAAGTCCTTGAAGCAAATAAAAATTTTAAAAAATTATTTTATTTCACCATGATGTCCTTGAGTAGTTGATTTTCTGAAAATACTAGTTCACTGTTAGTTAATGTATTATTTTTAAGAACTAATGCCCTACTTTTAGGTACTGTAGAAAATAGTATAAGAACATTTATATATTCACTCTAAAACTGTAATCTAATCATTTAATTAGTATTTTCTTAAAATTTGTTTAGATAATAAGTAGTGTAAAATACTACTACAAGATTATTTTATTTTATATAGTAGAAATATTACTCTGCCAATATATTTATTTTCTGTAATTAAGAGTTTCATGAGAAAGAGTTGAAAAACAATACATAGCTTGTGAACTGAAAGAAATAACCAGAAATTTAAAAACCTGTCATGATTTCTTGATTTACCTGGACGGAAAGATAGAAAGGGACTGAAATGATTTAGCCAACTGACCATGACACCAGAGTTAATTATTATTGAGGGTGGGAATGCTCTTGCAACACTAGTCAGCACTCTTACAGAAGCATGACATTGACTGGGCAGGGGAATGTGGGTGGACCGGGACAAATCCATTTCCATTATTAGAAAAAGTAGCTTAAAAGTACTGACTCCAGTGATGGAGGCTTACTGAGATTATTCGAGGATATGACAGACAGAATACTAATTTTTGTTATTTAGATTTTTTTGTAACGAAATTTAGTATTTCTGGAAAGTACTACTTCTCCTTTGAAGCACTATCTGTACAACATTGTGGAGAAGATCTGATTTATTTCTAGTATTTTCCTCAGAATAAAATTTATTAGTGGCTATATAAGAATTTTATCTTAAATGAAAAGATTAGTGGTGATTGTAGATATCATGCACTATTATCAGTGCTTAATTTATATTAGTTTATTTAATGCTGACCACATTCCTATAAACTCTAATAAAAAATGAATGAATTGCATTTTGTTTCACATTTCCTTGATGTCACCATTAAATTAAAAAAAATTAAAATGCTATTCATATTTCCTTTTATAGTTTCATAGTTTTTATTCTGTAAATCACTATAGAATAGTTTATATAGTTTTCATTCTGGAAATCACTATAGAATATAACACAATCAAACAGAAAAAAAAGAAAACAACAAAAAAAAAATCTTGTCCCTAAAAGGAAGTATGCAAAATATTCTTTTAAATAATTTGGTCCTGAATGAATCCAGTCTTCCTGGTGTTTGGCAGAGTACAGAAAACATTCATCTTTGGAAATAAGAACAAGATAGTGAGTCCCAAGGGCAGATTGGTTATGGAATCTTCTGCAAGTCAGCATTACAAATTCCCCTATAGAGAGCACATGTGTCATGGAAGACACAAGCTGTTAACATTTCCAAATTTTAGAGATTTTCCACCTTCCTATCTTCCTAATTTAATAAGCTATAGATGTATAAAAACACACAAAGAAATTTATATAAAGGTGGGGAGGTAGAAGTGGGGAAATGAAAAACATCTAAAAAAGATTACACTTTTGCAATTTGAAATCATAGATTTGTATGGTAATCCTCCGACTTGTAAATTCTATTTAAAAATCATACAAATCTGAAAACCTTGTATGGAGTGATAGAGTCTTATGTCACAGTAATGATTGGTATCAATAGTCTATATGCACTGATGGATTTTTAGGGATATTAATGATATATGCTGTACTTTCATATGTGGCATTAATTTGCTTTCACAAAATTCCATTTTGAAAATAGTGAATTAGTAGTCTTTGAGTTTCCTAATATCCTGTGTATGTGGAGATTGCATATATTATAGTTAATATAATTTTTAAGGTTACAAAAGTTAGGAGAATGTGAAGGATTGATTTCATTCTGGATCTGAGCTGTCCAAAAGGAGAGCCACTAGACACATGTGTCTATATAATCTTTTAATTAATTAAAGGTAAATAAAACTAAACATTCTCTTATTCAGTTGTACTGTCCTCCTTTCAATTGTCAGTACCCATATGTGGCTAGTAGCTGTTGGATTGGACAGTGTAGATATCTATTGGAGAGTGATGTTCTAAAGTTATATTCTTCAAAATGTAAAATTTATACTTTGTTGAATGTAAAATCTTCTGAGAACTCAAATATTTATGTGTAATATATAATATAAATTCAGTATAAATATTTATTTACAATATAAAAGTCAGTCTACCGGTATGCTCATTTTATGCTGTTTAGTCAATTTTTAGAAGATTTTGTTTAGATGTAGATAAAGAGCCTAACTTTTCTATATAGGAATACCTTAAATATATACATCTAAATTTTTCTGATCATGCCACATGATCAGAAATAAATTGGATCTTCTCCACAATACCACAAAATGCCTAAGCTTTGTTTAACATTATATTCTATATTTGGAATATAATCACCCATTTTATACTAAACAAATCCCAAATAAATATTTTCATAACACATTGCTTTGAAATAATTAAAGAAATATATATCTTACCTAAATTTCTGAACTAATCTTAGCTGGGAAGGGATTGAACTCATGTAAATCTTCAGTTTTTATAGTTTATTGATTTCTGAATTATTGAATAAGTTTAATTTGAACTTAAAATTAGAAAATTGCTCCTATTCTTTGCTCCTGCCTTAAAAATAGCCAAAAGGATTTTGCTCAAAGTTATGAGTCATTGGAATCCAGAAATTTTTATGAATGTTTGAAGGTAAGCTTAACTCTATTGTTTATACCTTTGAATACACTCTTATAAATTAGAGACCTTACACTAAAATGAAGCTACTTTTGTAGACAAGTATAGCCACTTATTACCAACAAATTATAGTAACTCTTTATTTCTCCATATTTTAATCTATAATTGGGTAGTTCAAGTGGGCTGAATTTTGTATTTATTTAATTGTACCCCAAATTCAATCCCCATCTTGGTATTGAAAGGGATGTAACTATGTATATGCAGAACTAGGCATGCAGACAGAAATGCAAAGATGAATGGAATTTGTCTTCTTTTTAAGAATAACAAGTAATAAGAATCCTCAAATTCTGAAGAAGGTGGTACTTAACTGGCAGACTTTCTTTTTTCTCCTCCAGAGTATCTTAAAAGATACCAAAATACTGTCCTGTGTCCCTCAAACTCACTGCCCACTACATGCCATGCAGGATAATAATGGAGAAATAGAAGGGATGATAGTGTAGTTGTAGGCCCAAGAGAAAATGCTCTGTGATTTATTATTTTCTCTCTGTGGAGTGAGGTAGAGTGGACACCTTAAGCTAAATGAGTAGGTTTCAAGAGAACCATTCATGAATACTGGGGATGTTTTCTATAGGAAGGTATGAGTTATGCATCCCACAGTGGTAGTTTGCCAAACTATAGCAACTGACCACCTTAGGGCAGTGCACCTGAGTAGGTTTCTATGAGAATTCTTAGGGGAAATTTTCGTGTGGTTCCTGGAGTTTAGAAGGCATGTGAAAACAGTCTGATGCCTGCCTCTCAACTATGTAACTTGGAAGAGATGGGAGGCTGAAGCTGGAGCTCACAGGTTTGGTTATGAGGAATAATAAGGGCAGTAGAAGAGTCCACTACTCTTCCTTTGTTTGGTATGACATGGATGCTGTGGTTTTCCCTTGCAGCAGGTGGGTACTGAAGAAGATCGGTGGTTCAAGGCCATCTTGAATGGTATTGCACCTGAGAAAATCTATTATCAGACTGTGGCATTCTAGTAGTAAGCCTTGTAGAGTGTGTATGCAGCAAGCAGGAGCTGAGTGGATAGATTGTAAAGGTCCATAGCTTCATTATAGAATCATTAACTATGAAAATTCCTGTACTCTGTGTAAGATATAAAATGTGAATACTTGTCCCACGAACACCCATCACATGTCTTTTGCCCTTTTCTCTGTATGTTTCTTCTCCAGACTCTTGATTCTATCCAAGAATCAGAAATAGCAGAAGATGGATTATGTGTTATTTGCAAGAGGTTCCTAAGCCATGACTCAGACACTAGCTGGGGGTGGGGTGGGGAGAGGAGAAGGGGGAACTTCAGTTGCACATTATAATGGACTTTTAATGTGGATATGGCAAACTGTTTTAATTCCTGAGAATTACTTGAAAGCTGGGGAATTTTTCTGAGATGTTATCTAGGACAGGGAAGAGAGCAAATCAAACATGTTTGCAAGCAGGGTTGCAGGAAAATAAAAATGTTTCCTCCTTGTTCCCTCAACAAATTTAAACCTTCCAATAAATTTGCTAGACAACTCTCTCAGAAAATGAGTGTCATTGGTCAAAATGGGGAGAGGATGAGAGAAGATGGATGGCTACTGATAATTCATCCCTGCTGCAAGAAGGAAGAAACACACTGAAAATGCATAGAATATAGGTATGAGTAGTTATCTTAGGTTTTTCTAGTCCACTCAAACAATTTTTGTTCAACTCTTCCCAATTTTAAGATCATTTTCTTTGATAGAGAAGAAAGAAGTTGACAGTTCTGTTTTCTCACTGTCATCTGTTAATATTATACTTATTTCACTTAGATATAACTTTCCCTTTATTTTCTTTTTGTTTTTACTGCCAACATAAGCCAAAGTTTTTTTGTTTGTTTCTTTGTTTTCTTAAGTATGTTTCCCACTCAGGTGTTAGCTTATACTAGGATATATTTTCCTCTCATCTTTTCTTATAAAGTTTTGTTACTCCTTGGCTACCCTTCAGTATATACCTTTTCTTCTATATTTTGTGCATGCTCTTCTAAATTCTAAGTTTACCAGAGATTTCTATGTATCTGAATATTTCTGCATATCCAATTTAATAACATTTAACCAATTTGATATAATTTCTTTTTTTAATTCGTTGCTACATGATTAATCTCTCATTTAATTTTTTTTAAGAAAAAAGTCACATGATCATAGATACAGAGAATATGTTTGACAAAATCTAATACACATTAAGGATAAAAAAGAAAACTCAGCAAACCAACTGCTCTGTTGTTAGGCCTGTTCACATTAAGATTGCTTATGTCATCTTGGAGGATAGACCACTTTATCATTATGTAATGCCCCTCTTTATCTTTGATAATTTCATTTGTCCTTAAGTTGGCCCTGTCTGAAATTAATATAGCTACTCCACCTTTTAAAAAATTGTTAGGATGGCATTTCTCTCTCCATCTCTTTACTTTTTTTTTTTTTTAAAGATTTTATTTATTTGACAGAGATAGAGACAGCCAGCGAGAGGGAACACAGCAGGGGGAGTGGGAGAGGAAGAAGCAGGCTCATAGCGGAGGAGCCTGATGTGGGGCTCGATCCCAGAACGCCAGGATCACGCCCTGAGCTGAAGGCAGACACTTAACCGCTGTGCTGCCCAGGCGCCCCTCTCTCCATCTCTTTACTTTTAATCTATATGTGTGTCTATATTTAAAATGGGATTCTTTAGACAACTTATGATTGAGTCTGTTCTTTGATCCACTCTGACAATCTGTCTTTTAATTGATGTATTTAGACCACTGATGTTTGTCTTAGTCCATTCAGGCTGCTATAACAAAGTACCACAGACTGTGGCTTATAAACAACAGAAATTTATGTCTTATAGTTCTGGAGTCTTGAATTTTGAGATCAGGGTACCAGCATGGTTGAGCAAGGCCACTGCTTCCGGATCACAAACTTCTCATCATATCCTTACATGGTGGATGGGGCAAAGGATCTCTGTGAGGCCTCTTTTATAAGAACCCTAATGCCATTCATAAACCTCCACCCTCATGACCTCCCAAAGGCTCGGCCTTCTAATAGCATCATGTTTGGGGTTTAGAATTTGAATATACGAATTTTAGAGGGACACAAACATTAAGACCATAACACCATTTAAAGTGTTATTGAAATGTCCTTCCTTTTTTTCTTACGTGGATCCAAATTTCTAACCCATATATTTTTCTTGTCTTTAAAGAACTTCCTTTCAACATTTCTTGTAAGACAGGTCTACTGGCAATGAATTTCTTCACTTTTTTTTTTTTTTTTGAGAAAATATTTATTTTTCCTTCTCTTTTGGAGCATAGATTGTCAAGGCGCAGATTATGAGTTGGTGGGGATTCTTCTCTCAACACTTTAAATATCTCACTCGCGGTGCCTGAGTGGCTCAGTCAGTTAAGTGGCCAACTCTTGATTTTGGCTCAGCTCATGATCTCAGGGTCACGGGATGGAGCCCCGTGTCGGCCTCCATGCTCAATGGGGTGTCTGCTTGAGGATTCTCTCTCTCCCTCTCCCTCTGCCCCTCACCCTATTCACATACTCTCTCTCAAATAAATAAATAAATCTTTAAAAACGTTAAAAAAATATATATCCCACTCTATGAAACCACTTGCTTGCATGGTTTCTGACAAGTCAAGTGATTCTTGTCTTTGTTCCTCTATAAGTAAGGTGATTTCTACCACCCCCACCAGGACCTCTAACTTCTTGCATAATATTTTTCTTTATCTTTGATTTTCTTTAGTTTGAATATGATGTGCATAAGAATAGGTTCTTTCTGTTTTTTGTTTTGTTTGGTTTTGTTTTGGCATTTATTATACTCAATGTTCTCTGAACTTCCTGGTCTGTGTTTTTGTGTCCAACATTAATTTAGGAAAATTCTGTTATCATTGCTTAAATGTTTTTTCTGTTCCTCTTCCCTCTTCTTCTGGTATTGCCATTACATGTACATTACATCTTCTCTGGTTTTCCCACATTCCTGGATATCGTGTTTCACTTTTTCAGACTTTTTACTTTTTGTTTTTTAGTTTTGGAAGTTTTAACTGACAAATCCTCAAATTCAAAGATTCTTTCCTCAAACTACTAATAAGCCTATCAAAAGCATTTTTTATTTCTGTTACAGTGTTTTTGATCTTTAGCTTTTCTTTTTGATTGTTCATTAGAATTTTTATTACTCTTCTTAACTCACCCTCCCCATTTTATGCATGTTGCCTACTTTATCCATTTGAGCTCTAACATATTATTCATAATTGTTTTTAAATTCTTTTCCATATCTGTTTTAAGTATCTTTGCCAAATCTGAGTCTGATCCTGGTGCTTGCTTTGTATTTTCAAACTGTTTTTGTTTGTTTTTTGCCTTTTATAATGCCCTGCAATGTTGCAAGACAGACATGACATACTGGGAAAAAGGAATTGTGGTAAATAGGCCTTCAGTAATATAGTGATAAGGTCTAAGGGAGGAGGAACATTCAGTAGTCCCATGATTAGGTCTGCATCTATTGGTAAGTCCATTCTCCTGGACTGTGAACTTCACAAGTTCCTCTCACTTTCGTGTTTTGTTCTATTTTCATCCCCTTTGGTGTTATGAATGGCTAGAGGGGCTGGTGTTGTGTATTTCCTTCCCCAAATGTCAGTTGGGCTCTGATAAAAACCTCAATAGTTCAGACTCTCGCAAAATAATATCTCTTCAAGGCAAGTCATATTAATTGGAACAGAATGTTTTTACATGTTTCAAAATAATTACTTTTTCCCGGCCCCCCACCTTGCTGAAAGCCAGAGGGGATTTTTTTTCTGATCTACATGTGAGAACCTGGTAGAGCTCTTAGAGGCAAAAATCTCAGAAAAATATGCACCCAACCCCACTTCTTGTGCCCTGACGACTGGGTTATTTATCCCTCAGGCTTTTCCATATTGAATCTCCAATAATTCATTAATTATAGTTCTCAGATCGTCCTACCAAGGCACTAGATCCTGTGGAGATTTCTGCTCCAGTAAATTGTGATTCTCTATATCTGCCTATCTCTTCAATTTGGAGGGCAGCAATTGTTGACTTTTCACACTGTTGAATTTTTTGCTTATTGTTAGGACAGAGTGCTGACCTCTAAGATCTTTTCAGGTTGGAACAGAAACAGTTTAAATCCATCAATTTTTTTAAAAGATTTATTTACTTATTTGAAGAGAGAGCACATGAGGGGGAGGAGCAGAGGGAGAGGGAGACAAATAGACTCCCTGCTGAGCAGGGAGCCCAATGTGGGGCTTGATCCCAAGACCCTAAGATTATAACTTGAGCTGAAATCAAGAATCAGATGTTTAACTGACTGAGCGACCCAGGTGCCCCCATTAATTAATTTTTCAATGTTAAAATAAGCCTATACTAGTGGTATAAACCTCTGTTAAGAAATTGGTGTATTTTGGGGCACCTAGGGTCAGTTGGTTAAGTGGCCGACTTTTGATTTAGGCTCAGGTCATGATCTCAGGGTCCTGGGATCAAGTCCCATGTTGGGCTCCCTGCTCAGTGAGGAGTCTGCTTCAGGATTCTCTCTCTTCCTCTACCCCTTCCCCCATTTTCTCTTCTCTCTCTCTCTCTCTCTCCCTAAAATAAATAAATAAATCTTAAAAAAATAAAAGAAATTGGGGGGTGCCTGGGTGGCTCAGTTGGTTAAGCATCTGCCTTTGGCTCAGGTCATGATCCCAGACTCCTGAGATCAAGCTCCACATCAGGTTCCTTGTTCAGCGGGGAGTCTGCTTCTCCCTCTCCCTCTACTGCTCCCCCTGCTTGTGCTTGCACACTCTCTCTCTCTGTCAAATTAATAAATACAAAATCTTAAAAAAAAAAAAAAAGAAATCGGTATGTTTTGTATATAATTTACCAATCTTTTGTTTAGGATTTTGATGATTATATTAATGAGAGAAATTGATCTATAGCTTTCCTTTTCTTGTAGTGGTCTTGTCATGCTTTGGTACTGAAGTTACACATAACTTATCTTTTTTATAACTCTTACCTATAAATACTAGAATTTTAGAAGAATTTGACTCCTTGAGCATTATTTTAATAAGCATTTTAATCCTACATATATTTTTATCCCTGCAAGATACTACTATTGTTATATTGGAAATTGATATGCAGTTGGTACTCATTTGTAATTACTCAAGTTTTTTTTATTTTTGGTTGCTCTTCATTCTTTCCTGTATTTTCATTTTCTGTTTAAGTAATTGGTTTTAATATATGCTTAGTGTGATTTTGGTAAAAACAATTTTGGTAAAAACAATTCTAAATCTTTTGTTCATTCGAAGATGTCTCTAATTTTGAAAGATTTTTTTTAATACAGAATTTTCTGGTTCGCAGTTTTCTTTTTTCCTTTCAATACTTTAAATTAGTTAATTAACTAATTAATTAGACTTCCTTTATTTTTGTTGTTTTTGTTCATTTTTGAGAAGTTAGTCAGTTTTCAGTTTTAGCATTTCTCCTTGAATTTGATATATTTATCTTTTCCCTTCTGACTGGGTTTAAGATTTCTCTTTGGCTTTTGTTTTGAGTAATTTTACTACGATATTTTTAGATGTGGTTTTCTTTGTATTTTACTGGGGCTTCACAGTGCTTCTTTAAACTGTGGGTTGATGTCTTCTGTCAGTTTTGAAAAATTTGTAACCATTTTTTCTTATTAATAAACTTACCATATGATTATTTTTATTAATTCAAAAATTTCTGGTAAAATTCCCCATCTTTTCATCTGCTTTATCCAGATTTTTCCCCTTTTAAAAATATATGTTAACTGGAGTTATTAAACAATTTGCCAACTGATGCCAAAATGTGGACCATCTTTCAGTTTTAAAATATATTGTATGTTTTTCTGTTGGATTTTAATTGTATATGTTTTCCTTCATATGTTTAATTTTCTTTGACTTAATTTTAGAAATTATCCATTGAAAATTAGAGAAGCTGGATGTATTATTCCTCTAGAAATGGTTTGCTCTACTCTCCAAGCTGAAAAAAATATTGGGTGATTACCTAGTGTCTTCAAGGACTGCCTCATGTTAACTTTGCAGCCCTTGTAAGGTTCAGTCTACCTATAGTTTGTTCCTGGTCATAATCCTTTTCAGCTAATACCTTAATGTCTTTTTTGGGCCTCTTTCCCTTGCTGGGCCCCAAATTCTAATGTTTTTCACAACAGACTAAGGAAAGATCTTCTCTGCACTTTAGAGGTTTTCTGCTTAGGTTTTAATTCTCCTATCGCATGCGGCTCCAGGATTTTGCAAATGTCTTTAGGTTGAAATTGGCAATGACTTGAAGCTTCCAAGTCTCTTCCAAAATACTGGCTTGTTTCTTCTTCCCTCAGCAATGATCCCCCCAGGATGCAAAGCTCAGATTCTCAGCTTCCTGACCATGCCTAGAATCATCGAATGTGCCCAGGCTAAGAGTAACTACAAAAGTCAGTTCACTTCTTGAAGTTCTTTCCTTTTGAGAGGCTTAGTCCTTTCAATTCTTATTGCCCTAGCACCACTCCACTGCTTTCAGTGAGATTATTTCTGCATTTCATCCATCAAGTATAGCTGTTTTGTGCAGGATTCCTGATCCGCCACTAGTATTACTTTCCATTCTTTTATCTTTCTAAGAATGGAATTTCTTGTAATCTTGGCATAAATCCAACCTTGTTAAAATATACTGGTTTTTTGTTTGTTTGTTTTGGCTATTTTTTATACTTTAACTGGATTAAATTTGCTTTAGGAATACTGCATCTATGTTTATGGGTGAATGAGCCTAACATTTTTTCTTGTATTTTCTGTCATTTTGTTTTTAAACATTATGCATACCTTATTAAATGAGTTGAGAACTTTATTTTTTGAAATATTCATGAATAGTTTGAGAAAAATGAGAAATATCTGGTTTTCAAATGTTTAATACTTTTGTGTGAAATCATCTGACCTCCTCCCACTTTTTTTCAATGTAGGAAGATTAACTCTGGATACAGTTTCTTTAGGTTCCACCCCTCCTTTTTAAACCACTTTGGAGAATCGTATTTTTTTTTATTAGTTCATTTCATTATATCTTTCTATTTTTGTCACTTTCTGCTTTGTGTATAGCATTCTACATATAACTGTAGCAAGAAGGAAGTAATGTCATGATGTGACTGGTGAGGAAACAGAATAGCCAAGTATACAAGTATATCTAGCTAAAATATGACAAAATTCAAATCTAAAATCAAGATTTCCAATCACACTGCATTTTCTTTCCTACTTGAGACTCATCTACCAATGTCAAGTCAGGTGGTCTCAAAGGTAGTCAGAGCTTAGAGTTACACTCCAATGTCATTCTCTAGGATAGCAACACAGTCAGTTTGAGAACTTCCTATTTGAATAAAAAACAGTTAACTGTCAATAGACTGGCAACTTAAATGTGGTTATAGTAGGATAAAAATTAAAAACATCAAACCATGGAATATTTTGTTCCAAGAGTATCAGTGTAGACTATCGTTATGAAATGAGTGAAATCAGAATAGCAATTGAGTTTGAAAACCGATATTGTTTGAACTTCATATTATGGGTCAATCCGTGGTATCAGCACAAACTTTTTTCTTTTTCTTTTAAAAATAACCTTCCTTTGGGCTCCTGGGTAGCTCAGTCGGTTAAGCATCCGACTCTTGATTTCAGCTCAGGTCATGATCTCAGGGTTGTGAGATCGAGCCATGAATCAGGTTCCGTGCTCAGCACAGAGTCTGCTTGTCTCTCTCCCTCTACCCCTCTCCCAGCTCACGCATGTGTGCGTTCTCTCTTTCTCTCTCTCAAATAAATAAATAAATAAATAAATAAATAAATAAAATTAAAAGAAAATGCCTTCCTTATATCCAGCTGATCATTACCCTTAAGTTTGAGGGAGGATGAAGAAATTGTAAACCAACTGGAAAATAAACATCTTCTACTAGAAGACCAATTCTAATAATAGGCTGAAGGAAATCAAGTTGATGGATATGACCATTCATTTAAAAAAATTCAGCATAATAATGTATTCCTATCCTCCTATGGTAATTAATTAATTATGATTCCTAAACAAAAACCAAATTTATCCATGAAAGTATGACTACTATAAATAATTAATAATTCTTCTGAGGTAATTACATGAATTTCTATGAACTAAAACTTTATGATATAATGTGATGTTTCACTGAATGATTTTTGAAATCACACACATATATATATATATGTAATCAATCCCATATATAGGTCCATATATATGGGTATGTATATATGCACCCTTAAACCAACCCCATAGGGAAAGCCTGCAATGATAATTCAGAATTATCCATTAATGTCTCTAGCATATTAATCATAGTTTTAAATTCCCAGTCTGATATTTGTATCATCCTTGTCATGTCTGGTTGTGTATGACGCTTGCTCTTTCTCTTCAAATTATGTTTTTTTGGCCTTTTGGTATACCTTGAAATTTTTTATTAATACCTGGACATGATGTTCTAGGTAAAAGGTAAAAGCCCTATAAATAGGGCTTAAGTAATGTGGTGATAAGTTGTGAAGGGAGCAGAAGCTGTTTATAATCCTCTGATTAGGTCTCAGTCTTTTAGTGAGCCTATGCCCCTGGACTGTGAACTGCCCAAGTGTTTCTATGATTTTCTTTTCTCCCTGCTTAGTTGGGACAGTGTGGCTAGAGTGGGCCGGAGTAGAAATTTCTCTTCCCCCAGATGAGTTAGGCTGTTAATGCCCCAGCAGTTTAGGCTCTGATTAACCAATTACCCCGAGGTCAGTCTTTGTTAGAAGGACAGAGTGCTCTGGCATTTCAAAATTGTCCTTTATTCCCCTCTTCTGCTGGAAAAACACAATATTTATTTCTGATATTAACTGTGGGAATCTAGTCAAGCTTCTGGAAGTAAATTTCATAGTATTATAGGGAGCCCCCTTGTGACTGGGTATCCCTGGAGTTTTTAACTCCCAGAGTGGTCCCAACTGAGGTCCCAGCAATTTGGTATAGGTCAGATTTTCCTATCCCACCTGGAACAGGTTCCTGGGGTAGTTTCGGTGATCTCTGTTCAGGGAAGCTCTGACTTCCTGTATTTGTCTTTCTGTATTTTAAAACTTGGTGACAGTGGTTTGCCCTGCATCTTCACCTCTCCTATGGGTCCAACAGGAGTTCTTAAATTTTTAGTCTAAACTGTTTAGCTTTTTACTTAGAATGGAGTGGCAACTTCCAAGCTTCTAACATGTTGAACCCAAAACTGGAAGTCCAAAGTGTTAATTAACTCTAGGTAAAACATAAAACAAAAGAAAACAAAGTAAAAAACAGAACTGAAAGTGTTTTGGAGACAAGTTAGTAGAAAATACATTTTGAGCTAGTTTGTGCATTTAGATACCTGACTGAGAAAAATGACTGTGACTGATCCCATGAAACATATTTAGAGGATAATGCAATTTTCTTTCTGTTCAACCAAATAATTAATTTACTTGCCTCTAGAGTAAATCAACATATTCAGACAGGGATAAATAGTTGAGGGATTTAATAAGAAATCTTAGGAATAAGGACAAATATCATCAAGTTATATTAATGGCTTCTGTTCATAACTAGTTCTTTCTCTATGAATGCACCTTAGATTTTCCTCACCCACCCAGATTGTAATGTCAGCGTACAGATATGTGAGATACTATTTTAGATTTTCATTCCTAAAATCTAAATTCAAGAGGAAAAACATCCTGGAAAATTTAAAGTTAGAAAATGTTTTCTTCTTTTATTGATAGTATACATGACATCTACAAGAGTCTAGAAGCTTGTGCGTATGTAAAATTTAAATAACAACACCAGCAAAATTTGCTAATTGTTTTTGAAAGGCACTACACAAGTTATTAATAATATATACTCTAAATAGACATACTCCAAAGGATAAACTATTGAATTTAGAATAACTTTTGTAGGAATTAAATCATTTTTACGTTTATTTCCCATTATTTATTATATATCTTGAGAGAAGAAAACTTTCATCAATTTTGTTTGATTCTCACTGAAAGACAGCCCTTCCCCCATATGAATTTGGTCATATGTAGAGGAAGTATATGAAGTTTGCTTATTTGTATCAAAACAACTCTTGCATAGTTGGCTTCTATGAGGGGAATTATAATGTCTGTTTACTTGTTTAATTTCAGATCTGAAATAGGTATGGTGGAATATTTGAAAATGTAATTCAGAGAACCAAGTTGTTTCTAGGATACACAAATGAGAAAATATACTGTACTTATAGAGAAAATACTATTGGAAAGCACAGCAGCTTTTGAGAGCCAAATATAAATATTAAAAATTATTTGCATTATTAGAAATAAAATATTGTTCATTCAATAAAAAGATGTCTGTTAAATATGTAACATGCACAATAGTACAGTAGTACCATAGACAATATTCTATGAACCTGAGATACGTAAATAAACAAAGAGTCACAAAAATTATTTTCTTAATGCTTAAATTATAGCAGAGGAATAAAAAAAACAAAACTAAGCATAAACGTAACAACTATATCTTTATTGTATAGAAGGTGATATTACATGGAGGATTGGGAAAGAGCAGGAGAAGAATGAATTTACAGGGAGAAAGTTGCAATTTTATTTTATTTTTTTAAATTTATTTGTTTTTAAGTAATCTCTATGCCCAGTATGCAGCTCAAACTCACAACCTGGAGATCAAGGGTTTCATGCTCTACCGACTGAGGAGCCAGGCACCCCAGAAAGTTGCAATTTTAAATAAATTATAAATAGGACCCTCAGATTAAGTAGGCATCATAAGGAAGGTATCATTTTAACAAATACTTAAAGAAGGTAAAAATGTTGGCTAAGTTCAGACAGAGGCCATAAAAGAGAAGCTAGCTAGGACTAATCAAGGAATAGCAAAGAGGTCGGGTAGCTAGAATAGAGAGAGCACAAGGGAGAATAATGGAGAGGTACTCAGGGAGATAAGGGTGAGATCAGTTAGAACTTTGTAAGGATTTTAGTCTCTGATGATACAGAGAGCCAGTGGAACATTTTGAGCTAAGTGTTGAAATGATCTGACAAGCTTTAAAAGAACCACTCTTGCTGTTATGTGGCGGGTATATGATAGACAAGCACGGGTAGAGTTGAGAAGCCATTGATGGAGGCAGTAGAGTCCTGGAGCCAGTTCACTAGGGAGTTGATTTTATGTTAGTATTTTGAAATGGACCAAACTCTGAAATTGGAATATGCTGTAAATCAGGTCTTCTAATGAGTCAATTTTAGTATGATACTTTCATCATTTAAAGAACGTGAAAGGTTTTTTATTTTGTTTTTCCTCATTTTTACATTTGAATTCTTTAGCATAGAGTTAGCATACTCCTTTAGCAATTAATCTCTGGTTTCTGTTGCGCTTTGGAATTGGCTATACTTATGAATGAATCAGTTTTAAATATTGCTTTCTCTTTGGAAGAAACAGTCTAGCTTGCCCATCTTTCATTTTACTAAGTCAGTTATGGTTATCTCACTTCCTCTGCTAATATCAGTTTAGGAATAGGCACAGCACAAAAGTATGACAAATTAGTCCAAGATCAAATTAGATCCATTATATAAAATATCATAAGTTGAGACACAGGAAAAGATGGACTTGGTTTTTACTGGGTGGTGTCCTACTTGGACATGATAACTGGAAATGCTATAGCCACCTCGGATTGTTTTAGACAGCTCTCCTGAGGACCACGCTTCTGTGCTAATATCAGCCTGAAGAGATAGAAGAAATCTAGATCCTTCATAATGTCTCTGACGAACCAAAGGAACCATCTTTATCTTTCTCATTATGTGAAATAATAAATATTCCTTATGGTTTAAGTCAATTTGAGTTGATGTTCTATTGTTTGCCATCCAGAGTATCTTATTTGATGTAAAGGCCCAAGTTTCAGGGCTGCTTCGGCTATTTCCTTCTCTTTAGAATAAGTATGTTACTCAGATATCAAAACTGTCACTATCATTTGTAGTTTCTTCATTTATTCTTGGGTTTCCTCCAGAATTTAGAACTTGATATCAATTCTCCGAGAGGATCACAAATATTTTAAATAAGTGGATCAACACTATGATCTATTTTTTAATGCAGCAATTAAGCTGGTTACATAGTACCTACTTTTGTCTATCAGTATCTATCACAATCCAGATTACACTGGTATTCAAACAAAGTGTGTTGCATCCTTGTTACTTTGGTCTATTGTGTGAAGCTTGGTAATTCATTCCAGTTTTACAGATGACAAAAGTGAGGCTTGAGGAGCTACCTAATGTAAAATAAAACAAAACAAAAAAACAGAAGAAGGTAATATCTAATGTATAATTCAGTACTGACCCATTAATAAAATATGTAAATGTGTCTAATGTGTGCTAATGGATTTTAATCTATTATTCACTTATATAAATAATTTTTGTGTACCTATCTGCAATAGAGATACGTAAGCATACAACTACATACATACATACATACATACATACATACATACATACACTTATTTACTGGCTTCCAAAGTTTGATACCGTTATGCACATTAGTAAATATTCATTGATTGTATAAATATATAAAGTAAGAGCTTGATGGTATATTTATATTGATTCTAGTAACAGGCTATGAAAATAATCAGCTTTGGTTTCCAGATCCTTATGCTCAGGGTCTCATTTTTAAATGTGTGGGACAGAAAATTTTAAACCATTAAAAATCATTATCGAGATAATGAAAATTATGGAAACTGGTTTTAAGATAATTAAAAGTATGGAGACTGAAACATAACATATTGTACAATTATAATAATGTTAGGTATATGTTTTGATGGACAGAACTGGAAGATAATTTGCAATAAAATTATTTGCCTTAGGGATTTATAGTACTTTTCTGTATTTTTGTCCATATTCCTTTTATGATTGTCATTATTTAAAAACTCTAAACACAGACTTATTTTATTATAAATAATTTCCTATTAACATTGATCTTATACTTTTACAAATAATTGGCAAGGAAATTCAGTAAACTATTTTCCATTTACAAAAACAACAATAACAACAAAAATAACCAATAACTGAAGCAGTAATTTGGTAGTATCTACAAACTAAATGTGGAATGTAGTTTTTAGAGTTAAACTGGAAAATCTGAACAATGTAACAGACACATTGGATACTTCAGGATTCTAAATTCCTAGTCCTGCCATAGTTTCCCATTCCTTGGAGAAGATCTGTATAATCACTTTAATTCTTCATTCAGTCTCTTTATTTATCCACTGCCTTATTGATCAAAACTCTGGAAAATAGATTTTCTGAAAGTATGATTGTTGATATTTTATAAGCTCTTCGAGATTTTATTTATCCAGAATAAAGACCTATATCTGAAACTACAATGATGCCATGCTGTATAAATTAGATTCAAGGAAAAAAAGGAGAATAGAAAGATAAATACTATATTAATTTTCATGTTATCTTTTTCCCTCAGCCCTTGAATTTACGTATCTAATTGTTCCCAAGGTGGTGGAGTTTGGAAATTCACTTTCACTAATCAGTGTTTGTCAGGGATCAAGAAGCTCTGACCTTCTAAACTCTCCTAAGACCCTATCTTTTTTATTGAAACATAGCTATTTCCCCAATCCTCCACAAAGGAGGCTGTAATTGACCAGATTCCCAAATGGAAATGTGAAACAAACAAACAAAACAAGAAAGAAACCGAATATAACTTTGAACATCCTCAGAAGTATTTTGCTACCAATATTGATAGAGGACAGACATGTATTGGTATGCTGTCAACAGATTTTGAGATTTTTAAGTACATGTTGCATTTCTATTACATTTCAATATGCTAATGATGTAATTATGGAAAATGTTTTAACAGAAAATAGTTATCAATGAGTATTTATGATAAACCTCTATGCTAAATAAACACTGTAAATGAGTGTTCATTGTAGTGTACAGTAGACTTGTCCTCAAGGAGCCATATACTCTCCAAGAAGTGCTTAATATAGGCTGGCCAGGTATAACCAATGAATGGAAAGGGAGCTAACTTCAAAGTTTGAAGACATACAAAATTCAAGGTAGTATGACCTAATTTTTTAAAAATAATGAGCAAGTAGAGGATTCATAACTGAAAATGTTTAAAATCTGATATGAAATAATACATATATTACTATATATATAAATATAAGTAATATATTTTAGATACTTTAGAATAAATTTGGTTAAGGAAGCACCATAATCCTTACCAATTTTCTTCTTTATTCTCAAAGCATATATGTTAAGTGTGGCAAATTGACAGAGGGTATATTGACATTGAATAAATTGGTTTGTTAGGGTTATTTTGGCTGTGGCTAAAATGAGATTTAGAAAGGATGTGAGAACAAGCTTATTTATTTATTTGAGGGGGGAAGAGAGAGAGAGGGAGAGAGATCAAGCAAGAGCTCAAGAGCAGGGAGAGGGAGAGGCAGACTCCCCGTTGAGCAGAGAGCCTGATGCAAGGCTCAAACCCAGGACACCGGGATTATGACCTGAGCCGAAGGCAGATGCTTAACCAACTGAGCCACCCAGGCTCATGGGTGAGCCTACATGACTACATGTAATGAAAGATAAAGATGATTTGAATCCATAAATACATTGTAGTTAGATAAGACACATAGAAATAAGAGACTAATAATAGAAGCCTTTAAGGTTATCCTTAATCTTACTTTTTGCTACTTCTTATTCCTTTACAGAATGTTTTATTTGTGAGCAAAGTATTATATTGTATAATACCTTATTTAGAACATACATGGATTTCCATTTGTTTCCTCTGTTGATTCCATGAAGTTGCTAATGTTTTTGCCAAGTCATCTCACTTCAACATCAAATATAAAGTATGCCTACATAGTTAATAAAAATTGTTGGGGCGCCTGGGTAGCGCAGTCGTTAAAGCGTCTGCCTTCGGCTCAGGGCGTGATCCCGGTGTTCCGGGATCGAGTCCCACATCGGGCTCCTCCGCTGGGAGCCTGCTTCTTCCTCTCTCACTCCCCTGCTGTGTTCCCTCTCTCGCTGGCTGTCTCTCTGTCACATAAATAAATAAAATCTTAAAAAAAAAAAAATTGTATAATACCTTATTTAGAACATACATGGATTTCCATTTGTTTCCTCTGTTGATTCCATGAAGTTGCTAATGTTTTTGCCAAGTCATCTCACTTCAACATCAAATATAAAGTATGCCTACATAGTTAATAAAAATCTAGGAACTGGTATCCCAGATAGCCAGTTAATGATATTAAACAAAATACTTGGAGAAACATTGAAGTATAATGGTCCTTATTATTTTAAGTATAAAAACCTTAGTCATATACATATATACACATACGTAGATACATGTATGTATGTTTATTAATACATACTAACTTTTATAAAGATTATACAAGTATACAATTCTTTATAGATTGAACAGTGGTTTTAAAAAAAAGGGTGAGTCTGCGTGGTTCAATTGGTTAAGTGTCTGCCGTGGCTCAGGTCACGATCCCAGGGTCCTGGGATTGAGCCCAGCATGGGGCTCCTTGCTCAGAGGAGAGCCTGCTTCTCCCTCTCCCTCTGATGCTCCCCCTGCTTGTGCTCTCTCTCTCTCTGTCAAATAAATAAATAACATCTTAAAAAAAAAAAACAACTTAGAATAACCCTGTCAGTCATTATTCTTTCTGAAAGAATTAGTTAGGGAAAATCAAAATAAAACCTGTATGATTTTAAAAACCCAAAGCTGAAGAACTGGCCTTCCAGAGGTGAGGTCTCTATGTGTAACTTTATACCTAAGTTATAAGAATATTTGCAAAAACTTGACAAACAAATGTATTATATACTGTTGGCAGAAGATCAGCTCTTAATATCTGTTATTTAAATTTTTGCTCTATGTTGACTTTTATTTGAATATTTATTCCACCATTTACATTTTTTAAGTTTCAGAATGTTATCAACTCAGAGAAAGTTCAAAATAAAAAAAAAAAATCACCCATAATTCTACTAGTATGATACTAATTTTGGGTAATTTCTCTGTATAGTCTTTTTATATATTTACTTTATATATTAGTGATCATAGTATACATATCAGTTTTTCATCTTACTGTGTTCATTTTTCATTGTAGCATAAGATTGACTTTGTTGCACTGTGGCCTTCAAAATGTCACATTAGATAATTATTTATATAAAGGCTTTCTAACTTGATTAGCTCATCACCATGAACATGCATGATCACATCTGATTTCATTTAAACAAAGCAGAATCTGGCCCTGTGATATATGAAGTGTAGAGCAGGTAGTAGAATATCTACACCAAGTTTAGTAGGGCTTCTGTGAAAAGTTACATAACTCAGGGATTAAAAATCTCACTCCAGAATCGTAAGATGTAGGGCTTTATTTTAACTTTGTGAATGTGGACCTAGTGTGTGTTTAAGCTTGGTATTGTAACACATAACATTGGAAAATATCTTCTCTGTGCGTGTTTAATATTACTATGCATTATGGCACTGGGGTTTTGGGTATAAAGTCTTAAGTCACAGATAGTTGGATTTGCATATTGGTTGTTCTACTTGTTAATTTTACCGCATCAGAGGAGTAATTTCAGCTTTTTGAGTCTCAGTTTTCTTATCTGTAAGATCCCAATAATAAAATAACTAATACAATTGGTTCTGTCTTCATCAAGTGATATAATCTCTGTGAAGAAATGAGAGTGACTGACACATGATAAAAACATGATAGATTTTAGCAGTGGTTATATTAGTAATAGTAGATGCAGTAGTGAAAATCAAGAAATGTGGGTGTTTTATTATAGACTTTTTAAAATTTTTTGCATTTGTTAATACTGCATAAGGCATTGAAAAATTTTTACGTTATTATGGGGCATCTGGGTGGCTCAGTTGGATAAGCATCTGTCTTCGGCTCAGGTCGTGATCTCAGGGTCCTGGGATCGAGCCCCACAAAGGACTCCCTGCTCAGGGGGGTGGTCTGCTTGTCTCTCTCCCTCTGCCCCTCCCCCTGCTCACACCCTCTCTCTCTCTCTCTCTCAAATAAATAAGTAAAATCTTTAAAAATAAAAAGAGAATTTTACATTACTGTTTTTCGGAGAATTGATTGTGTCTTCAATTATTCTCATTTATATCAATGCGTGCTGACAAATATTTTAACAGTTATTTTTTATTGCATTCTATACTTCCATAGATGCTGACAAAAGTGATTGAAGTTTGAGGTCAAATCAGGCAATAAAAATGAGTACATTTTAATATACAATGGCTAAATTTATAGTAGAATTGTTTTTTAGTCTACATTTTAATTCATCATTTGCAACCTATTTATGTTAAAACATGCATTGATTATGGAAATAGTTGCAGAAAATTAAGCCATTATCCTATTTCTAACAATTTGTTATGACTAATCTCACTCTTGTTTATAAGACTTATAAGGCTTCATTATTCAATGCATATATTCATAGACTTGACCTTAAGTCAGTTGATACATTCATGAGATGAAACCCAAAAAGATATCACAACTGCACCTACATGCTCACAGTAGAAAACAGCTATCAGTGGGTATGTTGAATTCTGAATAATGACTTAAATAAATGCTGTCCTTCAAACTCTGTTGTATGCCCCCACTCTCCAAGGAGATCAGCATTTACTAATCTTATGCAAGTGCAATCCTTAGGCTATTGTTCAATAACTCCAGGCAGTTTTGTGTTTCTTCCTCTGTGTTCTATCACCTTGTTCATAGCTCTGTCATAACACTCTGCAGTTTTTTGCTTTCGTGCGCATATCTTCCACTGAACTCTGAGTCCCTGGAGATCAGGTCCAGTCTGTTCATTTGTGTAACCTCAGTACCTGGCATGATGCCTCACTGGAAAATGAATACACATTGAATGAAGGACTGACCACTGAGATGACACATACAGAAGTTCCTTTAATTAAGAACAGCTTCAGTTGAAAGCCTATTCATGTGCCTGAGCCTAAAGAAAAACTTTGTAAGAGATCAGTAAGAGAGTTGTAGCTACGATGTCATTGGTCTCCACCTTTTTGCTTATTTTAAATTATTTGTATATTTGCACTTAAAATTTTCCCTTTTATTGTATTTCCTATATGGAAAATGAAACCTAAGCCAAAACAAGTAAAAACCACTATGGTCAAACTAAAATAATCATGCTTAACTAACTAGTGTCTTTTTTTTTTTTTTAATGTAATGAGTTGATTTGACTTGCCCTGAGGCTGAGCTTATTCAAGTCTATAAAAGTTCTAAGGTTTAAAGTGTAGCACCAGAGGTGATCCTGTATTATCTGAATGCAATATTTCTTTTTATTATAATTAGTTACTGTGAATATAGGTGACAACAGATTTACTGGTAGGTTTTTTACATTGTTAATGACCTGTGAAACAGCTGAGAAGAAAAAAAACATGCCTGTATATAGTGGCTCGAACAAAGAATATAAGGTTAAATTGAATTCCATTTTCAAAATTATCATTTTTCTTCTTGTCTAAATAAGAGACATTTCCAAAAGCAGACATATTTGGGGCACATAGTTTAAAGCAACACTAGAGTAATAAAGAAACCATAATGTGCTTTTATTATTTGAGTTTTTACAGTTTGGGGATAACTCGATCGTATTATCACCATTATTGAGTAAAACATGCAGCACTTTACCACGACAACAGGAACACCTGCTAGCAAAGCTGTTAAACTGTAAGTTTCCCTATTGCTCAATTCAACTAACAAGCTGCTTTAAACTGCCTCCTAATGTCTGTGTAACATCAATTTTTTTTTCCAGTCCACTCGTGGGGCATATTGTAGAGAGCTATTCATCAATTATCAAAATTCTTTTTTTTTTAATTCTCCAGAGGAACTGAAAAACTGTAAGCTAGAAGATTTTAGCAGCAAAATCTGTTACTTACTCTGTTTAAATACATCATTATACATATATTTCAAATTCCTTTACGAAATATGTAAAGATTCATTAATCTCAGAATCTATTTTAATGTTGCCAATATAATCTTTCTACCATATAATATAATAAATCACTAGTTTTGAGAGGTGATGAGGGCTCTGAAATTACTCAGTAATCAATTATATTTTTGCTACTATTACAAGTTTTATTATTATTGCTAGTGCAGAGAATATTGCTACTGATATTCTGTTATATAGGTTTAAAAGCCGATGACTATTTTTATTATGCTTGAAGTCTTTGCTACGTACCTTTCTGTGTTGACTAGGTATGCACTGTAAAGTTGAAATGCAGTGTTTGCATACTGAGTAATTCTAAAATGTAAACTACATTCCTTAATATTAATGTGTTTTAAGTGACACCGTTATGGATGTCTATGATTCATATTGCCGAGCTGTTCCCCTTCCCCAGAATGATGTACTGTCACTGTCCTATTCATTTTGAATGTTGTATTCATAAGGGTTTTGTGACTAGACATCACTGTAAATCAATGTTATTGGACTATATTTCCAAACAAAACATTTACAAAGACAGTCATCCCACGTTCTATATTCAGAGTACAACACTTGTATGAAGGTCAAATAAAGTCGACATCAACTTATGGATTAGTTTATTGAAAAAGCAAATGAAACCAACAATTTTTGGAATACCTTAATAAGAGGTTTAATGTATTCATGCTTCACTGTAAGAGCTCTGATAGAAATGTAAAACAAATAACATTAGGGGGATATATAAGTACTTGAGGTTGTCTTTTCTGATGAAGCACAGGGAGTATTCAGAACAGTGTTGGTTTGTAATATGACTTTAGAAAGTATGTGGCAATATTAACAATGTCACAATTTACTTCAAAATAAACACGATTCATTTATTATCACTCATTACTTACTGAATTTGTTTCCATGGTTGATATACAGAAATACAGTCTGTTTCAGTAGAACAAGCTGATCTACTTTCTAACATTTTTGTTTTGTTTTGTTTTTAATGTTGGAAAGTCCCTTAGTGTGAAATAAACAATACTTATTAATTTTCTTTTTACAACCACTTGGTGTGATGGAGGTTTTGGGTAGTTCAGGGCTCACAAATAGTCTAATGTAATATTCTGTAAGTTTTCTTTTCTCTGTCTTCATGTTCTCCATCATACAGATTTAAAGGGAGGTCGTATACTATGTAAAGAATATGCCCAAATCATGGGACACCTGGGTGGTGCAGTTGATTAACTGTCCAACTCTTGATTTGGCTTGGGTTACGGTCTCAGGGTCATGAGATCGAGCCCAGAGTAGGGCTCCATACTCAGCATGAAGTCTGTTTGAGATCCTCTCTCTCTCTCTCCCTCTGCCCCTCTCACTTGTGCTCTCTCTCTCTCTAAAGTGTAAGGGAGGGAAGGAGGTAAGGAAGAAAGGAAGGAAGGAAGGAAGGAAAAGGAAAGGAAGAATACACCCAAATCAGTAACGTATGACTGCATTACAATAAACCATCTAAGTGAATAAACAGGAAAAGGAAATTTAGATCTCTTGAGAGTTAGGAGTGATTCTTGAGTGAGGGATACTGAATGTAGATTAACTTAGGTGCTTCTCTAAAGAGTAGAAGATAAATGTTTGTTAAAGGTGTTCAAATGAAAAATAAAGCTTTTCCTTGAGCAACTAATAATATTTTACATAAAAGAGTAAAAACTCTCTGAATTCCTACTCTTATTTCTTCATGTTGATGGCAAATTTGCCAGACTTAAGAAAAAGAATTTTTAAAGTTACAATGTAGCAAAAATATACCTAACAATCAAGAGTCACCTTACTATTATACCAAAAGTTTCTTTCTGTTAATACAATGTATAAACTGTACAAATTAAATGTACAGTACTTTGGCAGATAAAATAAATGAATTTTACATAGAAAATTGCAGTGTGCTCTAGGTAGGCTAATTTATCTTAAACCCAAGCCCATATTTTACATTGTGATGACATCCATCCATTTTATATTCTAGTACAGCACTTAGTACAGGGAGTGCTACACTCATTCGTCATCTAGCACCCTAACTTACTTCCTAATTATGCTTCTTGGACGGGGGAGGGCTCATTCAAGGGTAACAGTGGCCATAGACAGAGCTTTAATTAAAGAGCAATAGATATGAGTACTCTGGTGTGCCTCACATTTTAAGGTAAATTTGGTAAAGATAGGATCTTAATTAACATTTGCTAACTATAAGTTGTTCTAGTTTTTAGGTTGTTGGAATATTTGAAAAGTTTTATCGCTTAATTTTGTATACTATTTAAAGGGGTCTCTGTGGGGTGGGATGTAGGAAGTCACTGGGGGTGAGGGTAGGGAGAAGTAAACCAATAGCAAAAAAGATCCCATTCCCTTTGTGAACAATAAACCAATTGAAGAGAGAAGGCTAATCTGTCTGTCTGCATGTTTCTTTTAACCACATCACATCCTTTTTATTTTACTCTGTTGCAATTATCATAAGGATGCCATTCTTACAGTGTATCTTCTATCAGTTCATTGCTATGCAGCACAGCCACCTCTGGAAGGTAATGTTCACTTCACAAATGAAGAAAGACAAGAATAAAGAGACCTGCTCTCTTGCCTAGGGTTACATTATAAGTTAGTGGCAAAATGTGTATTAAAATTCAGGTCTCCAGAGCCCCAGTGTTTTAATTAGCTTAATAATCCATGCTAACTTTCATGATTGTTAGGGTTTAGGCTTTGGTATTCTTTAACATTATTCTCAACACCTATGAAAAATGGCTGCCCTTCATAAGGTTAATGCAAACTATGTGTTACACCAATTATGCAAACCCTAATCTTTGTAACTTATCTACCCCCAGGGTGCTTAGTGCTGTGTGAGCATGTATTTTTTTTTTCTTATTCAAAAGAGCTTTCACCCACTTCTATGAGCACTTTCCTTTTATACTATTAACAACAAAAACAAAACCATTAATTGAATGTTACCACATTTAAACTTATAATGAAGGTATAATTATCCCAACTGTATTAATAAAGAAATTAATGTTCAGTGACTTCTCCACAGCTGCATAGCTAATAAGAATTAGAATGGGGATTTAATCCTGAGACTTATTTGAAGTATCAGAACACATGATCTTTGTGTATAAAGTTGATTCTTAAAAGAAAAATGTAATACTACTGGAAAAACCAAATCAATAAAAGGATTTGAAAATGTATACATTGTATCAAAGTTCTTCAATATATAAAATTTCCCTAGGCCCATGTACCCTTAGTCATTATTTATATTCTACACTTTATTCATTCCTTTCTTCATTCATTCAGTTAGTCACTTGACAAATAGTGAGCTAATTGCTGGGGGCCTAAAGCCAAGTAAAATGATTTTAGATTGTGGTATTATAGTTTTTAAATATGGCTAAAATAAGGTGGCTCTTTAGTGCAGTAGGCAGTGTGTCAGTCTCATAAAAATGGCTAAAATAAAGTGAATTGACTGTAGATGGAATGGTCAAAAATTTATTATATATTTTATTATTATATTATATTATATTATATTATATTATATTATATTATATTATATTTAAACTGGGTGTTAAAGGAAAAGCTGGAACTACTGTATCAAGAGTGAGAGGGGCACCTGGGCAGCTCAGTCGGTCAAGCATTTGCCTTCGCCTTCAGCTCAGGTCATGATCCCAGGGTCCTGGGATCGAGTCCCACATTGGGCTCCTTGCTCAGCGGGGAACCTGCTTCTTCTTCTGCCTGCTACTCCCCCTGCTTGTGCTCTCTCTCTGTCTTAAAAAATCTTAAAAAAAAAAAAATCTTAAAAATCTTAAAAAAAAAAAAGTGAGGAATCTTTAAAAAAAAATCTTAAAAAAAAAAAAAAAGGAGTGAGGAAAAATATTCCCTCAGGGACAAACATAGACAAAAATCATCATCAAGTTTATACCCTGGGAGAGGAGATAAACAAGAAACAAAGTAAATAAGAAAAGGATATAGTATATGTATAGAGAGGAGTACTGAGGAATCCAGAAGCAGAGAGATGTAGGGTAGTCATTATGTTAGGTAGGATGTTATAGAAAGTCTCACTGAGAAAGGGACATGAATAAGGACTGAAAAGCTGTGAGATACAAAGTCAAGCAGATCTCCAGGAGAAGATGTCCCAGAGGGAATAAACAGCAAATGCAAAGGCCCTGAGGTAGAAGTATACTTGCTGTGATAAAGAAGCCAGTAGAGGGTTTTAAATTTGTGGCAGTATCTCATTAATATTTATTTTAGGAAGATAACTTTTGCGAGATTTGGAGAACAGAAGAGAGAACTCAAGAATGGAATGGGAGTATAATTAAGATGATCTTGTATAATTCAAGGTGATGAAAAATTATGATTATCTGAACAAGGAGAATGGCATTGAAGCTAGAGTAGTATGTTATATTTTGGAGGTGGAATAAACAAAACATACTTAGTGATTAGTTACAGTGACAGAAAAAAGAGAAAATGTCAATAACTACTGAGTTTTCACTCGTAGGTAGGGGGCCTACTGAATTAGGGAAGATAGGACATTGAGGAAGTAACAAAGTGTTCTCTTCACCGTGTTATATCTGAAATGTCCGTAAAATTTTAAGAGGAAATCTCGAGTAGATAGTTAGCAGGGTTCTGACATATGAATTTCTATTTCATCAGCTGCAAATGATATGTAATTGAATTCATAGGCTCTCCACTTCTGACAACTCTACTCAGCACAAGCCTAGAAATATGATACATAACTATAGGTAAAACTTGCATGTGACATTCTAAGGATCGTTAAACTAATTTACTTACAAGCAAATAATTGGTTCTAGTCTTAAATAGATTCACAAAATAGGTGATTTTATCAGTAGTTCCAAAATTTTTCCTAAATACCAATATAACCATCAACAAAATTTGAATAAAAAAACCCACAAACAACAAAATTGAAAACAAAAAACAAATTTTATTATTTAAGTCCTATTTAGCTTTTACTTGATTACTATGCTTCATATGTTTTCCAAGACATAATACCCATCTTGAACTCACTGACAAGTATAATCTAACGTTCAAGTAAGATGACAATATAGAAGATTGTTTCAATGACATGAAGATATATTAAAGGTTACAACTTAGAACTGTCTCTTTGAAATCTGAAGATGCATTTTGTTTGTCAGGTGCAGTGTTTTAAACATGATGCATTGGATGTCATTAGATGGGGTGTGCTCTTTCTGGTTGGTTTCAGATGCCACCACTCCCTACTGTCTTAACCATTATGCTGTTTGCTTGTTTTTTTTGTTTTTTTTGTTTTGTTTTTTTTAAGATTTTTATTTATTTATATGTCAGAGAGAGAGAGCACAAGCAGGGGGAGTGGCAGGCAAAGCAGGCAGAGGGAGAAGCAGGCTCCCCACTGAGCAGGGAGCCTCAAGTGGGGCTCAATTCCAGGATCCTGGGATCATGACCTGGGCCGAAGGCAGACGCTTAACCAACTGAGCCACCCAGGCATCCCAGTTTGCTTGGTTCTTGACATGATTTCACATTATTAACCTGCTACAGATACTTTGAACATCTGTCTCTCTTTGTGTTAAGACTAACTGGCAAAGCACCGTGCATGTTGATTCTTTCAGATGAGCCCTTATACAGTTGCTTCTGTTGAACTGTGCTTTGGTGTGTTTCCATTAGTTCATGGTGAAAACATGTTATAAGAAATACACCTATGGATCATCTCGTGGTGTTCACTGTAAGCATCTTGTTGAGGAGGTTATACATTACAGCACATAGCATTCCTTTTATGAAATGATAATCAAAAACTTAATTTCTAATATTATTGGATAAGTTATTGCTCTAATTAGTTGGCTCATTTTTATCCCAAGATACCGTTATTTTAAGAAATGATTTCACTGTGCCGTTTCCACTGATTGTTTGAAAACTTCGGTCAATGTGAAATAGTAGAAAATACATATACTGGTCTCTGTCCCCAGTTTCTGGCACAAAGCTCCTAAAACCCTGATAATGTACTAAGTGATAAGAACACTGAAAGAGTCTTTCGTTCTAATATTTGGTCTCCGACCATGGCTTCTGACACATAACTCCTAAATCCCTTGAAATTTCCTGAATGATAAGAATGTTTTTTGTTCAGATAAGGTAACTCTTGGTGGGCTGGTAGTTAGATTCAGAATGGGGGCTGGTTACCAGAAAGATCAAACCATAATTAGAAGCTTGGAGCTTTCAACCCCACCTCCCGTCTCCTGGGAAGGGGAGAGAGGCTGGAAATTTAGTTAGTGATTGCTCACGCCTATGTGATAAATCTCTATAAAAATCCTATGAGTACGGGGTTCAGAGAGCTTCCAAGTAGATGAACACATTCATGTGCCAAGAAGGTAGTGTCCCCCAACTCCATGATGACTGAAGTGTCTGCTCTCTATTGGTTTATTACATTAATAAATCAGTAAATGTAACTAAGTATTTCTCTGAGTTCTGTGAGCTGTTCTAGCAAATGATGAAAGCCAAAGAGGGGGTTATGAAAACCTCCAGTTTATAGCTGGTGGTCAGAAGCACAGGTGACAACCTGGGACTCATGACTAACATCTGAGGTGGTGGAGGGAGTAGTCTTGTCAGGCTGAGTCTGTTAACCACTGGAGTCTGCACTAGCTTTGGTTAGTGTCACATTGAATTGAATTGTTAGGACACCCAGCTGGTGTTTCAAAACCTGGCTTGATGTATGAAAACCCACACATGTGGTGTTAGAAGTGATGTCGTGTGGTTAGTCATGTGAGAGTCAAGGAGACACCGGGGGTAATTTTCCCAAGATGGACAGGGTAACAAATGTCAGAACTCTGTGGTAAGCAGCATTCTCCCGTGATCTCTGTGGACTCTCACCCTTGCATGTTCTCCTCCACTTGAATGTGAGGGGAGATGAGATTTTGCAAATGTCACATTATAAGTTTCCAAATTAATTGATCTTAAGATTGGCAGATTATCTGGGTGGGGCTGGCCTATTCATATGAGCTTTTAAAATATGGATCTAGAGGTTAGAGGCAGAAGGAGTCAAAGATCCAAAATGGAGAGGGATTCAACTTGAGGTATATTCTCTGTTCTGGCTTTGAAGATGGATGGGGCTGTGTGGCAAGGCATATGGGTAGGTCCTAAGAGCTGAGAGTTGTCTCCAGCAGGGAAATGGGGACCTCAGTTTGACAGTTGCAAGGAACTAAATTTGTCCAAAAAGTGTTTGGAAGATCATCCTTCCCCCTGGAGACTCCAGACTTTAACAAATCCTGGCCACCACTTTGATTTTACCTTGTAACACCCGAGCAGAAACCTAGCCACACTCTGCCTGGACTTCGGACCTAAAGAAGTTTGAGCTAATGAATGAGTCTTGTTTTAAGTCACTAAGTTTGTAATAATTTCTTATGCAGCAATAGGAAGCAAATGCAGACTGTTATCTCCAGAACTGTGAAGTGTCTGAAATTTTACTCCGCTTGCAACTAAAATGTAACTGGCCACACAATTCCCTGCATGCGGGTAAGAGACAGGAGACTCCTGGACCACAGACAGATGGCCTTAGTACTTACAATGATAGCAGGGCCAGAAGTGTCAGGATTTGTGCTGATTACTTGAACTCCAATTCCCGCAGGGTAATGCAGAGAGGGCCAGATGATTGGGCTTCTCCGCACATGCACTGGGGTCTGTTACAGGAAAGGAACTCCCAGCACAGGAAACAAAAATCTTTTATAATGGGCAGTCAGCCTGCTTGACCTTCGCCCAGCGTGAGACATTATCTTTATTAAACTGGATAGTATATAAACCTGGCCTTTGCTCCCAAGGGAGGCACTATCTCTATCTTCTAAGGCCTCTTTCTATACAAAATCTATCAGTGATGAGCAGAAACAGGAAAATTGTCTCCGGGTATCTTATACTTACACATTCCTTATTGAATGGTGGCAGTTATCACTCATAATAAAGCATACATTCCTGAAGTATTAAGATGGGTGAAGAATATTTATAACATAGTACTATAGGGAGACATCTCCAAACTATCAGACTTCAATTTTTACATAAAGCAAATTTACTATCCACTTTACATGCATATAACAATGTATAATATTTTTTAATTAGCCTTATTATGTTTATGTTCCTTAACTTTGCTTTTTTTCTCTTTCTTCACGATTTCTAATTCATATCACAGTTTTATATTTTCTGAATCCCTAAAAAAAATTGAAGAATTGTGCTTATGCAAAGTCAACTAAAACAGAATAATTTGATAAGAAATTGCCAAGCAGAAAATATTTTTGTAGCTTTCCCATGACTCCATATATAGCCAGGACTGTGATTGGCTATGGGGTTGGGCTCATTAGACTGGATTAATTGCAGTTCCTAATAGCTTTGCAGGATATAGAATGCTCTGAAGGCAGCCATTTGAAGAATATTAGATATTTTTAATATTGCCATGGTTAATTTCATATCTTGAATAACCTTTGGCTCCAAGCAAGGTTCATACCCACACAACATGTAACTTGAAGAAAAGAAATGCTTTTTCCGTGCTGATTGGGCAATTGGGTTTCCAAGCCCACCACTAGACCAACCGCTGTGGGAAGAAATGTGAAGAACTATTCACATAGTCCTAAATTATTGTCTATCCAGGCACCAGTCTCGATGGCAAATAGGATGAAATTAGTTGATAAATTTAGACCAAGCAAAGACCCATTCTGGATCAATCCCACTCAGAGTGCACTGGCTGCTGCGGGGGGAGGGGGCAAAAGTTGAAGGAATACTCTAACACAATCTACATGACTGCTATTTAAGCCAAAGCAGAGGTTATTAGCCCTATAGAATAAGATAAGAAACTGAGGGCAAACATGTGATGAATGTGACCTCAAACTCTTAGTAAGTGGCAATGTCAGATTTTTAGGCCAGATAATCTGACCTCAGTTCTGTTGCTCTTGTCTGTATATTCTACTCTCTTGTGACATGGGGAGTGAATTAATCTGAACAGTTAACAAAAGCAAGATTCGAAAGATGGAAAAAAGGAGTAACAATGAGATGAAAATACTTATTCTTTGGAGGAAAAAAAACCCCAAAAAACAACAAATCTTTCAAAGACGAAAACACCTAGAAAGAGGAACCCCAGGTTGGATTTTGTAAGACAATATTTGACTTCTGCACAAATTTGCCTAGGTCAGGACCTTCAAGTACTCAGGAGCCAGTAGCTCGGTGGTAGATTGCAAAATCTGTGCCATGAGAGCCCTTTTGCAGATTCACTATCCCACTGTGACTCTTCCCAGAACAGCTCCGACTAAAACAAAGAAAACAAATTCCCATAAAAACCTACTAAAAGGTCACGGAAAGGAGAGGCAGAACTCATTAATTTTTTTCAGGGCCTGAGGGTTCATTCTTTAAAATCTGTGCCACATTGGCACGTGCAGTTAGCATGATGATTTTCTTTTATATCAAAGCACACCCACTCCAGGTTGCAATACTCTGATGCCTCACTGCCCTTTGGCTCTGTGTCCCGGGCTTAGCTGAGGCTGCCTTGTAAATTCAGGTTCACCTTTCTTTGTGAATCATCCAAGATGGGCCTGCCTCATGATAGATTATACTCCTTGAATAGTCTTAGAGTAGTTATTTTCATTTTTTAATTTTTTTATTATGATATGTTAGTCACCATACAGTACATCGTTAGTTTTTGATGTAGTGTTCCATGATTCATTGTTTGCGTATAACACCCAGTGCTCCATGCAGTATGTGCCCTCCTTAATTTCTATCTGAACGTATATAAATGAATTGAAACAATAACATCCATGTGAACTGTTAAATGACATTATTTCTGAGGACCACCCTTTAAAAATTTTTTTTTAAAAGATTTTATTTATTTGTTTGAGAGAGACAGAGTGAGAGAGAGCATGTGTGTGTGGCGGGGGGGAACGGAGAAGCAGGCTCCCCGCTGAGCTGAGCAGTGAGACAGATCATGCAGGGCTCGTTTCCAGGACCCTGAGATCAGGAACTGATCCAAAGGCAGATGTTTAACCAACTGAGCCACCCAGGAGCCCCATGGTCCACTCTTTTTAAAGTGGAGACTTAAGGCTGCCATTTTCCCCAGGAAAAAAGGATATAAGGTTAAAAGACATAAATAATAATCCCTAATTTTTAACCTGTAAATTCAAGAGTTGATGCAAGACAGAAAAGTTTGAAGGTATATATAACCTGGCTAAAATCAGTCTTCTTTCCCTGTTCTCTATCAAGAAACAAGGCAAAGAGCTGGAGAGGAAGAGTTTGATGCCTGTTAAGGAACATTCGTCACAACCCACGTTCTACTCTGTATTGGCAATCTCCTTAAGTTTTGAAAACAGAGTAGAGACATCTAGACATAGTCCAGAGCAGAGAATGGGAAGCAGTTGTTTCCATTTTTTATTTTTTTAAGAAATAATCTCTGCAGTTAAAAAAAGCAATTATTGGGATGCCTGGGTGGCTCAGTTGGTTAAGTGTCTGCCTTTGGCTCCAGTCATCATCCCAGGGTCCTGGGATTGAGTCCCACATCCAGCTCTCTGCTCAGCAGGGGGCCTGCTTCTCCCTGTGCTTGCTTGTGCTCCCCCTGCTTGTGCTCTCTCTCTCTGACAAATAAATAAAATCTTTAAAAAAAGTCAATTATTTTTTGATATGTGAATAGGCATGTGCTTATAAAAATCTTTACAAGTTATACATGTGTTACTATAGTCATATATTTGTCTTAAATAATATACACAAAAATCCATGAAATTAAGATGGATGAGATAAAGGTGAGATGAAAACATTTTTAGAAAATATTCTGTTCTATTTATAGTGATGCAAAAAACTTTTTAAATTTTATTAAAATTATTTAGTGCTTTCAGTGTGATTAAATATGCAGCAGCAGCATCATAAATATCTTGATTTAAAACTTTATGCAAGAAAATGATTTGCAGATCTAAGTTCTCTTTTATGAAATACTGCCTATTTTGGTTAATGAGTGTCATTTTGGAAAAGTCAAGTGGTAAAGCTTCATAGATCCAAATAGAAGAAATGCATGTTGCCTGCATTTACTAAATCTTGAAACTCATGTTTTAATCCTACCTGCTAATAATGCAAATATTTTGTTGAAATCAGATATTGGGTTTTGAGCTTCCCTGATATTCATCAATTGTTCTTTTGAGTTAGAAAGTGCTATATTTTTATAAAATATGCTCAAAGACAGTCACAGAAATTCATTTGAAAGATTTACAATCAGAATAAAGAATGAGAATTCTAAGTTTTTAAAGTATGGTGATATGAGAATTTGTATAGGTGACACTTTGTTTTCAGCAGCAAATTTATCTGAAGACGGATATATTTTAAAATGTCCTCTTTATAGCAGGAGGTTCTTTGTAAAGCAACTACATTCTTTCTCATTGTTAAAATGTGGCAAGTTTGGAATACTTATTTTTGTAAAGGAAAAAATATGTAAGTCATCTTTAACTTTGACAATTCCTTAAGTGCATTCTTTCGATATTTGAAGTATCTCTGTTCGGTATGTGAGATTTTCCTTCAGAAGACCTGCTGTTTTTCAAAATATTTAGAGATGCTTCTGTTTAGATAACATAGTCTATATGTTCACATTCAAACACTGCAGTACCTCACAATATATTAATACATAACAAAGGAGTAAGGATGTCCCTGCCCACCCAAGTAGAACTTCTATTTTTTCCATAGTGTGTGACAAGGAATCAGTTCATGTACTATGACTAAGGATGGCTTGTATTTGTTTTTTGGTTTTTTTTTTTCCTTCCTGTATTTCAATTAAATTATCTCGTGTGCTTGGTCTGTACAATAGACTTTTTCATTTTGTAATTTTTGATTTACAGAAAAGTTGCAGAGACAGTACAGAGTTTCCATATACTCTTCACCCAATTTCCCCTAATGTAAAAAACTTACAAAATCATGATACATCTGTCAAAGCTAAGAAGGCAACATTGGTACAATGCTGTTGGCTAACTACAGATTTTACATGGATTGCATGCATTTTTTTTACTAGTAAATGTTCTTTCCCTGTTTCAGGATCCAGTCCATGAAGCCACATTGCTCTTAGTTGTCATGTTGCATTAGTCTCCTCTGGTCTATGACAGTTTGTCAGGTTTGCCTTTTCTTATGATCTTCACAGTTTTGAATACTTGATCTGGTATTTTGTAGAATGTTGCTTGATTGGGTTTGTCTGATGCTTTCTCATGGATTTTGAGAAGAATACAAACCAAGAGTTGCCTTTCTCATCACATCTTGATCCATAATATCAATATGACTTATCCTTGGTTGTTCACTCCATCAATCACTTGGGTTGGGGGGTTACTTAAGATGTTTCTTCACTATAAAGTTATTTTTTTCCTCTTTATTTTTGGAAGATAGCCAGAAAGTCCAGTTTACATACAAGGAGAAGAACATACTTCATTTTTTAACTAAGTTTTTAATTTTAATTCTGGTATTGTTAACATACAGTGTTACAGGTGTACAATATAGTAATTCACAATTCTATACATTACTCAGTGCTCATCATGATAAATGTGCTTCATCCATGCCCCCACCCACCTCTCCTCTAGTAACCATCAGTTTGTTCTCTATAGTTAAGAGTCTGTTTCTGGGTTTGTTTCTCTCTTTTCCTTTGGTTCTTTGTTTTGTTTATTAAATTCCACATATGAATAAAATCATACAGTATTTGTCTTTCTCTGACTTATTTATTTCATTTATCATTATACTCTCTAGCTCCATCCATGTTGTTGTAAATCGTCAGATTATATTCTTTTTTATGACTGAGTAATATTCTAATACATTCTAATATATCACATCATCTTTATCCTTTCCTCTATCGATGGATACTTGGGCTGCTTCCATAATTTGGCTATTGTAAATAATGCTTCAATAAACATTGGGGTGTATATTCCCTTTGAATTTGTGTGTTTGTATTTTTTGGGTAAATACTCACTAATGCAATTACTGGATCACAGAATAGTTCTATTTTAAACTTTTTTTTCTGTTTATTTTTTTACTGTTTTCCACAGTGGCTGTGCCAGTTTTCGTTCCCACCAACAATGCATGAGTGTTCTTTTTCTCCATATCCTCTCCAACACTTGATTCTTCTGATTTTGATTTTAGCCATTCTGACAGGTGTGAGGTGATAATTCATTGTAGTTTTGATTTGCATTTTCCTGATAATGAGCGATGCTGAGCATTTTTTCATGTGTCTACTGGTCATCTGTATGTCTTTGGAGAAATGTCTGTTCATGTTTTCTACCTGTGTTTTAATTGGATTATTTGTTTTTTGGCTGTTGAGTTGTATCAGTTCTTTATATACTTTGGGTGCTAACCCTTTATCATGTACATCATTTGCAAATATCTTCTCCCATTCAGTGGGTTGCCTTTTAGTTTCGTTGATTGTTTCCTTCACTGTGCAGAAGTGTTTTTTTTTATTTTTTTTATTTTGATATAGTACCAGTAGTATATTTTTGCTTTTGTTCTCCTTGCCTCAGGACACCTATCTAGAAAAATATTGCTACAGCTGATGTCAGAAATATTACTGTGTATGCTCTCTTCTAGGATTTTTATAGTTTCAGGTCTTGCATTTAGGTCCTTAATCTATTTTGAGTTTATTTTTGTGTATGGTGTAAGAAAGTGGTCCAGTTTCATTCTTTTGCATGTAGCTGCCCTGTGTTCCCAGGACCATTTGTTGAATAGACTGTCTTTTTCTCATTGCATATTTTTCTTGCTTTTTGAAGATTAATTGACCATAGAATTGTGGGTTTATTTCTGGGTTTTCTATTCTGTTCTGTTGATCTATGTGTCTATTTTTGTGCCAGTACCATACTATTTTGATTACTACAGCTTCATAATATAACTTGGAAGTCTGGAATTATGATGCCTCCAGTTTTGTTCTTCTTTCTCAAGATTGTTTGGCCCTTCGAGGTCTTTTTTGGTTTCATACAAATTTTAGAATTGTTTTTTCTAGTTCTGTGAAAAAAATACTATTGGCATTTTGATAGGGATTGCATTAAATGTGTAGGTTTCTTTTGGTAATATAGATATTTTAGTAATATTTATTCTTTCAATTCATAACGTGGAATGTCTTCCCGTATCTTTGTGCCATCTGCAATTTCTTTTATCAGTGTTTTATAGTTTTCAGAGTGCAGGTGTTTCACCCCTTTGGTTTAGATTTTTCCTAGGTATTTTATTATATTTGGTGCAATTGCGAATGGGATCGTTTTCTTAATATCTCTTTCTGCTGTTTCATTATTAGCATATAGATATGCAATTATTTTTGTACATTGATTTTGTATCCAGAAATTTTATTGAATTCATTTATCAGTTCTAGTAGATTTCTGATTGTCTTTAGGATTTTCTATATATATAGTGTCATGTCATCTGCAAGTAGTGAAAGTTTTAATTCCTCCTTACCGATTTGGATGCCTTTTATTTCTTTTGGTTGTCTGATTGCTGTGGCAAGGACTTCTAGTATGATGTCAAATAAAAGTGGTGAGAGTAGACATCCTTGTCTTGTTCCTGACCTTAGGGTGAAAGCTTTCATTTCTTCCTCATTGAGTATGATATTAGCTGTGGGTTTTTCATATATAATCTTTATTATGTTGAAGTATGTTCCCTCTAAACTTGCTTTGTTTAGGGTTTTTATCATAATTTGATGTACTTTGTCAAATGCTTTTTCTGCATCTATTGAAATGACCATATGGTTTTTATCCTTTTTCTTTTTGATGTGATGTATAACATTGATTGCATATATTGAAGCCATCTTGCATCCTGGGAATAAATTCCACTTGATCATGGTGAATGATTTTTTTTAAATGTATTGTTGGATTTGGTTTGCTAGTATTTTATTGAGGATTTTTGCATCTATGTTCATCAGAGATATTGGCCTGTAGTTCTCTTTTCTGAGCATACTTCACTTTGAAAACAAGAAGACCCAAGTTGTTATTTTGAGTGTTTTGTGATGTATTCCAAAGTTCCTTTGTTTCTCAAGTAGGATACTGTTGAGTTTGGTAGAGAGAGCATGCCAGCAAGTCTTCATGAAAGCCTCTTAAAAGTTAGGAGGAAATGTGTCCTATATCTTATACATATTCCCCTCCCGGTGATGAAGTAAAGACATAGCTGAAATATCAGTGAATCCATTAACTATGACAGAGTTAGCCAAGTGAAAGCTACAATTAAGCCCGGATACCACTTTATTATTCCACAAATGGCCTGATAAGATAATATTAAAATGGAAGCAAAGGTCAAAAGAGAAATGAGACAGGAAGACAAAGATGATATTCCTATATATTCAATCCAAGTTCTGAAATGGCATCATCTCAGAATTTCTTTAGGGAGAAAGAGACACATTAGAGGTAGAATTTTAATACTAAATGCCATGATGGTGTAAGCTGAAAATGACTGAGAAATCACTGGATTGGGCTCTGAGAAATCAGAATCAAGTAGATCAAATTTTCTGTTATCATATAGTAATGGGAATGAGCTCATGCTAGAAATTAAGTTGAATCACATAAAAATAAAGAAAACTATATATATATATATATATAATTTTATGGACTATTGTTACTGTCAGAGTTGTACCTTTCACACAAATTTGGCAGTATCATCACAGGGTGTAAACATGAAGTCTGTCCATGCAGAGATGGCTGGATGATAAGAAAATTGATACAAGAAGGGAGCCTGGGTGGCTTAGTCAGTTGAGCATCCAACTTCTGATTTTGGCTTACATCATGATCTTGGGGTCATGAGATCGAGCCCCAAGTCAGACACCGCACTCAGTTTGGAGTCTGCTTGAGATTCTCTCTCTCCTTCTGCTCCTCCCCCTGCTCATGTGCATGCTCTCTCTCTCTCTCAAAATAAATAAAAGCTTGGGAAAAAATGAAAATTAATACAAGATATTAAAACTGTGCTTCATGTTTGGGCAAAACATGATATATTTTCAATTTGTTTATAGTCTGCACAGACATTTCATAATGACATTTCTTTCTTTTTTTTTTTTCCTCCATAATGACATTTCTTAAGACAGGATGAATAAGGGCAAGAGTATCTTAGCGTTGATGGGGGGTATTAAGTGAGAGAGTCAGAGAGACCAAGGTTTCATTTCCAGTTTTATTATTCACTAACTCTGTGATGTTGCTGAATTTATTTAAGTTCTTTGAGCCTTAATTTACTCATTCTTAAATGGAGATATCAGTGACTGCTTTATGAGGTTATTAAGAGAATTAAATGGGATCACATGTGTGGTACATCAAGCACAGAGTGCAACAGATAATAAGTAATCAATAAATCCTAGCTTGCTCTTAGTATTATTATTATTACTATATTATCATCCTAAATAGCTACTTTGAATTCTGAAATTATAAGAAATTAAAACCAGATTAGTGAAATCTAGCCAGGAGCTGAGATTGCAAAGGAGAAATATATAACTGAATAGAAATAATAAGAAGAAAGTTCATAAGGCAGAGAGAAAGAAGAAGTCCATTAAAGCATGGAATTTCTATCAGGAAAATCACTTCAAAAAAAAGACGTAAGATGTGAGAAGAGAATGGAGTATAAGTTGTCTGAGTTGATAGTTCCTTCAGATACCCGGGGCTGCTCTCTTGAGGTGTTATCAACATTCCAATAAAGGACAGTCCTTTATTTCCAGCTAAGGCAATTAGAATTTATTTTACCTACATATTTTAATTCATCAGTCCTAATTAACATTTTCTTTTACAAATATAATGGGGTACTGTATGCCAAAAACAAATTCCTATACGTGCTTGTGAGATTTTCAACATTTTATTTCTCATGGCTGACCAAGCATAAAGGATTAGTAGAAGTAAATTTTTAAAAGAATGTTAGCTATTAAATTAAAGCATAAACTTTTCTGATCTTTATTATTATTGCTAGATAGAGTTGTCATTTCTAAAGGAAAGCTGGAAGGTAGTTAATTTCTCTTTATGCTTAGGGTTACAGGGTTTTAAATTTGTAGGTCTATTTCAGGCCTCATTTAGCTATTATGAAATTTACACTATTTCCTTCACTTTCCTAATGGCCAGAGATACTGCAATATAAATTGAGAAGGATAAGAAAAAAAAAACTTAAATTTTCATTACAGTTATACTTTCCTCTCATCAAAGGACCTTAGAAATTCCCCTGCTGTATCAGTAATGCCAGATAGTTAATTTCTCTGCCCAAACAGGATCCACAGATGTGCTGACATAACAATACCCAATATTTCAAGATCCTCAAGGATATTAATAAAAAGCTATTTCTTATGGGAATCTCAGATTTTTTTTTTCCCCAGGAAAGATTACAGATCAGTATTTGTTATCTCAAAATATTAAGGTAATTAGTGCTGGGTGAATTAAAGAAAAAATGCAACGTTCACACTGGTCCAGATAAGTACCGAAATTTTGAGGATGCTTACTTGAACTTTATCAAAACTATGGAAATTCTGGTGTTTGCAAAATTGAACTGCGAGTCTGGGGGTGGGGGGGGGGGGTAGTGGAGGAAGGGCTATCTTGCAAGATTTTGAAAGCATCCTGTTGCTGGTTGGACTGAAAATACTACATGCATGGCTGTTCCCTGCTTTTTCAGCATTCTCTGGGTCAGCTTAAAAAGAGGTGAAAAAACCAGAAGTGCAGAGACATTAAAAAGGCAGAAGTGAGCTTTCAAAACCTTTATAAATAAGGTTCTTTTTTTTTTTTTTTTTTTTTTTAGTTTTACCTGACATTTCATTGATCTTTACTTTAGGCAAATAATAGTGAACCAGAAGATAACTCTCCTAGTGACTCATGTGTCCTTCCCCCCTTCTCCCTTCTACCTTCCATTCTTTAGCCTGCCAGAGGCCGGGAGCCTCCTTGGAAGTCCACGGGACTCCACGGAACTCCGTGCTTGCATCAGCTCAGGGGGGATCCAGAGCTAGATGAGAAACACGCCTGGAGAGTGCAAGGGAAGCTTAAGCAGATTGCGCAGTATCATTTCACATGCTATTATATCCCCTTATGTCACATTTTTCTGTTGCCCACAAGAAATCAGCTCAGGGCAGAATGAGGGAAAGCTGGTGCAGCAAATGGTCTTCTTGCTGGTTTTAACAAAGCAGTCACACTAGTGGAGAGCCGCCTTCTCTTGAATTCTGCTCCACTGTCTTGAGTCCATTTCTGAACCACAGCCAGCACCCAGCTGGTAGACTACTACAGTGCTGTCATGTCATCAGCCCAGTCAAGATGTTCCAGGGTTTGCGTGTGTGTATGTGTGTGTGTGTGTGTGTGTGTGTGTGTGTGTGTTTAAAACTTGCCAAGATGGCTGTTTTCCCATAAATTGTATGGAAAAAAATATATATATATTTTAAAGGTTAGCTTCTATTTACCCGTTTTTAGAGATTGCTCAGTAGACAGAATTCAGGTAAAAATTAGCTACAATGAAGAGCAGTCATATTTAGATATTCAATGACTCATAATAATATAGAATATTAAAAGTCCAAAATAAGGTAAAATATTCAGAGGCTCTTACTGTAAGGTGTGTCTGATATCACAAGTAAACATCACTATTTCCCAGATAAGTTATATTTCTTCACTATACAGTAGCACCTTTCTTTTTGACAGTAGTTTACTTTTTGAGTATATATGTGTGTGTACATATGTGTTTCTTTTATAAAAGCTCTCCTGGCAAAAAATCAAAACATTATCTATAAAATAAAGTGCTCAAGAGAAGAAAATAGTTTTCTGCCCAAGTAATACAAAGTCAAGCTGGTTTATTTGAGAGAAGCTTGAGTTTGTTTAAAATAATAAGCATTTGTGGGTATTTTTAATAATTTGAACATATGGTCTGAGCAGAAGCAGAAAAGGCAGTTTTTTAACTTGTTGTCAGATCATATCACATTATGTTGATTTATACTGTATAATGTGATATGCTGCACATTTTTAATAAATGGGCTTGCTTTTTCATCTCAACAGAAAAGTTTTTGGGGTGCAAATCTGGTGATGCCCTTTGGGATTCTTTAGTGGCTTTACACTAATACCATTTTCAAGTTTCTGACAGAGATTTTCATATTTTCTTTACTTCTTCCATTGGGTGAGAAAGCAAACAGATATGACAAAAATAAAGTTGTAGCAGAGAGAATGTTTCTTTTTCAATTTTTTTGCATCACTCAAGGGAATTAAAGTTTATTTAGGTCAAGAGCAACAATTTGACGATGAGAAATGATAAATTTTTTGATGGTGGGGGAATTGTAAGGAAGAATATGAGAAACAGTGTAAGGGAAAGAGAACAGAAGCATTGCCATGTCAGAGAGGTCTGATCTGAACGCCATATGCACTGAGTGTGTACCACTGAGCCCTTTACCCAATGGTCCATAGTCCATAATCCCTTCTTATGCTGAATCACAGAGAGAAGCTGCTAAGATTTCTGAATACTTTCATCTATAATATCCAAACTGTGTTTTTAAAGAAAAAATATAAACTTGCAAGGTCTATTTTTTTAGTGTGATGAAGAAACATAGTCAATCTAACATTTCACTGGAACCAGACTTTTTAAAAAACAAATATAAAAAAATACTATTTTCAGACGATTATTCCAACTTTCTTTTCCTCTCCTTTATTTATGGGTTATCACCCAAATAATTAATGATCTTTAATTAAACAGATATCTTTGAGGCACTAGGTAGTCACGTACCCATACCTAGAAAAATAAATTAAAACAAATGCATTATTTACCTAGACAATTGCCAAGAGACAATGTAAAAATATAAAAAGAGACATAAGAAAAGCACAAAATTCCTAAAAGAGCATCAAACCAGTAAGGCAAATCAATTGTTTGACTACTAAATTTTGTATGCAAGCAAGCAAGCAAGCGAGAAGTCATGTGATGATGGTAGGGGTCAGGTTTTTCTGTTACACAGTATTTTCAACACCAGGCATTAAAACAAATCAGAAATAATTGTTGAATAAATGAATTAATGTACACAATATCATCTTCAAAAGGAAAATAACAGAAGATGTTATTTTTTTAAGACTGCAAAGTAGAAATAAAATCCATTACTATTTTCAACTAGTGTATGGAGTACACTTATTCTAACAGTGCCTCAGTTAATTGCTTTACATGGATTATTTAATTTTACTTTCATTAATACTCCATGTTATATTCAAGAAATAAAGGAAGGTTTAGAGTTGATAAGTAATTTGCCTAAGGTCAATAGCTAGTAAGTAGTGAAACTAAGGTAGTAAGACCTCAGAGCCCACACCGAATTGCCTATAAGATTTAAGGACACAACTAAACTTCAACAGCAGTAATTGTGCCACATAATTTCATGTATAGAAAGTGGAAATCTTTGATGGCAAAAATTTCACAGCTTGCGGGAAATGTTAAAGGATCAAGTGCTGAAATAGCCAAATATATTAAATATGGTACAGTTTGGATTGAGATGGGTAAGCAAAAGAATTAAAACATAGGAGGGTCTGAAGATCCAAGTTCTGATCTATATTATATCAGCAACAAAGAGAAAGGTATTGTGGTATGAAAATGTGACGCTACAAAATGAACAAATGAATAAAATGATTTGCCAAAGAAATTGACTTAATGTCAGAACTAAGAATCTGTCTCCAGAAAGAAATGGAAATGCAGTTCTCAGTGTTTTCGCTAATGCTTAATTCATTTTTGTCTGCTTTTCAGGTTAGTTTTTCCACACAAAGCTCAACTTACTTTGAGTAAAGAAATAGTTAATTCATATATCACTTAGAATTAGTTTTGGCTGTGAGAAACAGATCCCAAAAGCAGCAGCTTAATCAAGAAACAGTGTTATTTCTCTCTCACACAGAAGTCCAGAGTAGATTGTCTAGAACTGACACGGCAGCTTTGTTCCACAGTGTCTTAGAATACATATCAGGGTGCCTCCATCTGATTCTGTCATGTTCTTCATTCCCAAAGTCAGTTCCTAATTCCAAAAAAACTATCATATCAATAGGAAGGAGGAAAAGATATTGAAGAAGGGGTAAGATATACATTGCAGCAATGTTTTAAGGAAGGTAAGCAGGGGAAACACAAAATACCTTCCTTTACGTTTCCTTGGCTAGAACTTAGTCACCTGACCCAGGATGTTGAACGGTCAGGAAAGGTATTTGTTTTTCAGGGTAGTCAGCTAGGAATAGGCAATTTCCTAAATATTACTATGAAAGAAGGGAAGAGTAGATACTGAAAGATTCCTAGTAGTCTCTGCCACAATCAGTAGTTACTTAGAAAATGAAAACATTTTTTATGCTTATTTTTAAAAATTGACTTAAAACTCATTTCTTCCAGTAATACCTTCCATGTGCAGAGACTGGAGAACTTGCTACTGTTTCTAATATTTGCCAAGATTTCTGGGGATTCTTTGCTATATGGTCAGATTTTGCCTCAGAAGTAGCAAAAAACTGTACCACAAATAACATATATCATTGGAGACCATGGAACCATATGGATTGATTTACATTTTTTTCTCATACATGACCTTTGTACTACTTGTTTTGGGGTTCAATAATATACTAAATGACAACAGTCTCAAACCCAGATTGAGTTATTATTCTTAAACGTTACCTTTGAGATCTGACCTAGCTCATCATCTTTCCCCAAACCTGCTTTTGTTCCTGCTGTCCATTTTGATGAATGACACCACCAAGCTACTTGGGGTCATGTTTTATTTCTTATTCTTTCATCCAACACAGACAAATACTGTTGAACAGACTCATTCTTCCCTCAAATCTATATGGGTCAGACTGATATTATAAAAGGTTTTCCAAATAATTTCTATTCTTTTACCACCTTAGCCTCAGTTCTGTTCAATCTTAACAGAAACCTTCTCCTTTCTCTGTTAGGAAGCAAAGAAATTCTATCTTTATTACCTTTAAGGTAGAGCTTTTACTGCAGAAATTTCAGGAACTAAGTAGTCAATGCCTAGCTTTAAGGTTTCAAATCACAGATGGAAGTGATAAGACCAGGAAAGGCTCTCTGAACATAGAACACCTATTCTCTGGAGCATCAAGTGCTTTTCAGGTCCTGACCTAAGCAATAGGTACAGTTGAATGGTGATTATTTGTAACTATAAAAGTTATTTAATGTAGAGACAGGAGGAGGAAGAACAGAAAGAAGAGCAATAATATTCACCATGTCACATCTTAGAAGGTGCATTCAAATACTCCTTCTGGAGTCAAATCCCCATAGGGTGTTATAATCCCGGGAGAGATTTGGGGATCCAAGAGCACAGGGAACTTCTGCATCTTTACCTTGTTGTACTAGGGTGCAACCAACCTTTGAAGTTTGCCCCACACCATCTTGGTGGTCAAAGAATACAATAGCAGGGGCAGTCATGGTAAATCTATATAGACAAGAGCCTAGGTGAACATGCAAAATTTCCTCTACTTTTCTGAGAGCATTATAGAATTAGCTAAAAGAGAGCACTGCCTAAGAGGCCTTTCAGTTGCACAGGAGCTACCCTGCTGCTGTCTGATTGGATTGTGCTACGGCAGAACATAGAGAATATATCAACAAATTTCAGTGAAGATAAATGCAGGAAGAGAACATCACTAGAAACCATCACTCCTTACCTCCACCTCCACCTGAGTCCAGAATATAGTAGTTTTGGAAGCTCAAAGGCACAGAAAAGGATGTCCACAGCTGATCCTGGAAGAAAATAAGGCACAGGAAGAAAATGTACTTCTTGGCCAGTGAAGCCCTTAAACCCCCTTTGCCCTTAATGATTTGGTTTTATGTAAACACGAACTCCAACTATCCCAGGATGCCAAAACCAACCCCAAACCTGGAGGTGAAAGGAGAAAAGTCAGTCTCTATTACCAACCTAAAGGGTTGGTTAAAATATAAATAATATTTAAAAATGTGTATGTATATATATATATTACATAATAAAAAAGATTTATGGACATCTATTACTTCTGTACCCCAGCTACTTTAATTTAGCTCATTAGTATAATTTGTTTCATCAGTATAAGAAATAGGAAACAAATTTTTTCAAATAAAGGCAAAGAACAATGTGTCAGTGTGTCTTACTCTTTCCTCAGTCCTGTGAAGGGGTATGTAATAGATTTTAGTCTCTGAAGATTGAGAGATGAACTGTACTTCCAAAATGTATATATATATGCATATATATATATATATATATGTATATATATATATAATACATAATAAAAAAGATTTATTAACATCTTTTCTTTTATTTATACTTCAGTCCAAATCAAGTTGTTGCCATCATCTCTCACCAGAACCACAGCACCTGGAGTTTCCTCAGTGCTGACTTACACATGCCCTTCATGGGTTAGCAAGAGCACAGGCAGTTTAGGCATATATCTTTGAATCTTGCATTGTGAGGCCCCATCTGTATCAAGGGATGACGCTGGTGTTTGCCCAATCTTTTGCACCAGAGTCCCTGTGCTTTTTTATACAATACACTTATTTTAACAATAATGTTTTGCAGTTATCAGGTTACATCATAATTAAGTATTCACTTGTTTGCTTTTACCAGTGGAAGCTCTTTGAGGTAAAGGAGTGTATCTTATTAAATTAGTTCTAGGGATGCCTGGGTGGCTCAGTTGGTTAACTGTCTACCTTCTGCTCAGGTCATGATCCCAGGATCCTGGGATCTAGTCCCACGTCAGGCTCCCTGCTCAGGACGAGTCTGCTTCTCTCTCTCCCTCTACTCCTCCCCCTGCTTGTGCTCTCTCTCAAATAAATAAATAAAATCTTAAAAAGAAATTAATTCCAGTACCTGATACATAGCATATGATCAATTTTTTAAGTGAAATGAACAATGAATAAGTGATTTCTGTGTCTTTTTTGCACTTTGAGTTTTAATACAATCTTAGAATAATTATCAAACTAAAAAGGAAGAAGGCTAAGAAAAGAGATGTGTTGACTAGAGTTGAGAAGGAAATGTGTGGAGGTTATAGTAAGGTTACAGGAAAAATCCCCTAAATCTATACTTGCTACTTGCTAGGAACAGGAGAGAGGAAAATGAAATCAGAGTGTTTCTGAATATTTCAGAATTTTCAACTGTATATTTAGAAAATAGATGCCAATAACATTTTAACAGCTCCATTTTAATTAAAAAAAAAATAAAAGAACATTACTTTTGTTCCACAGGCTTTAAGTAGGAGCTTAAAAATGGTAATGCAACGGAAACTTTTCTACCAAATTTATAGTCTAAAAGCAGATCAGAAAAACAGCGAAATAGCACACATTTAGCTAATTCATATACCACTCTCCCAAAGAGAAACATATTTTGTGCCAGTTAAAAAGAAAATAGAAAAAGTTCCGTGTACCTGTTGGTAGATTGTTAAAAATGGTCCCCCCATACATTGTGCCTCTCTGTGACTGTGGCCCTTGGCTATGGCTTTGCTGCTCCTGCCATCAGGAGGTAGAGTGTATTTTCCCACATTTTTGATTTATGCCAGCCTTGTGACTTTTTTCTACCGATACAGCACGAGAAGTGATGTTCTGGGACTTCTGAAACCAAAATTTAAGAGGCTTTTTGCTTCTGCTTTTACTCAGAAAATTTACAGTCACCATGTACAAAAGTCCAGGATATCATGCTGTAGAGACAAGCCAGGTGGAAAGAGAGGTGTTGTGGAATAAGAAACCAAGTGGAAAGGGAGGTCTTGTGAAGGAAAACAAAAGCTCCAGATATATAAGCCCAGGCAACACCAAGGAAAGGGGCACCCCAGCTGTGCTAGCCAGCCCCAGACATTTTGGGTCAACACAGCTCTGGTGGCAGACACGAGTGAAGTCATCTTGAATCGTCCAGCCTTAACCGAGGTCAGCCCTGGCAATACAACTATGGTGCAGAGATGGGCTGAGCCGAGTGAGTCCTGCCTCAATGCTGGACCCAAATAACTGAGAGCAAGAGTGGTATTTTAAGCTATTAAGTTGTGTGGTGGTTTGTTATGAAGCAATAAGTAACCAATACGGGACCTCAGTGGTTGTAAGAGTTTTATGTACAGCACAGGCTGGGTGCCCACTAATTACTGCACTGGCTGTAGTAGTTGATTATAGATGTTCTGAAACCTCTGCTTTAAAAAAAAATCTAAATCATTACGTGATTTTTTTTAATGAAAACATATCTTGTGTAATATGTGTGCAAAATGGTGTATCTCTTAATGTTAAGATCAAAGTATAGCTAGTCTTACAAAATTTCCATACACATAGAAGAGAACTAAATAATTTTATTTTGTTTAAATAAAATATGTAATTCATATTTCTAAAGTATGTCATACATAATAACATATCAAATAAATATATATAAGTACCACTAGAAGAAAAATAATGAAATAGACATTCATGTAGATACCATTAAATTAAGGAACATAATTGCATAATTTAAAGTGAGATTTTCTTGTATACCGATTTTGTTACCCAATTTTAAGTGAAATGATAAATGGCATTCAGAGGTCATGAATTTTTAGTTTTAAAGCAAAAACTATTTTAAAAGTTGGAAATGATATATTTAATGATAAAAACAAATACCCCAGCTACTTTGATTTAGCTCATTAGTGTAATTTGTCACATCAGTATAAGAAATAATTTTTTTTTAAGTGAAGGCAAAGAACAATGTGTCAGCTTGTCTTACTCTTTCCTCAGTCATGTGAAGGGCTATGTAATAGATTTTAGTCTCTGAAGATTGAGAGATGAACTGTACTTCCAAAAAAATGGATCAGAATAAGTAGAGGAAAGACGGTCAGATGAGACTTTTTATTGCATTTGCTTCATGTTACTGTATTTGACCATTGATCATTTCATGTTTCACTTAGCTATTTTGACTTTCTCTGTGTGAGTAAAGAGTAAAAAGTTAAATGGTTTAATCAAGGATTATCACTAGATTTAATGAACCTTGCTGAACATCACACTAGAAATCAGAGGATCTTCTACTTTTACAATTTACCAAAAAAAAAAATGTGTCAGAGATAATCCCTGATTTTTACCAAGGCAGTTTAATTTAAATCATGTGAAGATTTAGAAGATCTCATGAAAATGTTTTATAAAAGCTGATTTTAAAATGGTTCATTTGCTGTACAAAAATGTTTATAGATTTTTAATAGCCTCTAGAGAGTCATAATTTTTCTTGAGTCTATTACTTATTATACTTTCAGGCATTATGGTGTCATTTTCATTCAATGTAAATTTTTGAGGGAGAAGTAATCATAGCTGAAGTCTCTGAAAAATCATCCAGTTGTTACAATTAAGTTGATTGCCAGTCTATATTTTTTATATAAGCAGAAGAAAATTTGCCACTTTGAGAATAACTTGGCAATGATGAATGACAGTCACGTTTGCATATGAAGTTACAATGTTCACATAATGCTTCCTCCCCACCCCTAGCGTAATATATCTGACCTTTGTTTTCCCAAGCATTTTATAGACAACAAACTCCCAGCAATTCCCAGCCCTAATCAAAGACAGAGCTGGGGGGGGGCGTTGAAGCAGGGACAAATGAAGTAAAAGTAATAAATTGTGTCCAGCTCACTTTTTGTGAGTTCATATTAATGTCATGTAAATAATGAGGCCAGGGCTCTTACTTTCTGGATTCTTCATTGCATTGGATTGCATAGATTTTAAAGTCAATTTCAGTTTAAACAATGAAAAACTAGCATCTTATAAAAATATTAGAAGTAGAAATGTGCAAATGACTTTCCTTAGCATCATTATGCCTCTCAATTCCCGTACATATATAAAGAATGTTGGCAAGAGAGCCTTTGTCTGAAGTGTCTTAGTCTGGCTGATATTCAGAAGGATTTTCATCATCTGATCATCAGCATTCTATCAAGTTCAGAGTATTATTTGATGATTTTCTTTGTATCTGTGAAATGGCAAAAAGGTGACAAAAGCACATCAGTTTACATTTAATATGGAAGTAAAGACTGTCTCTTTTTGCACTGATGGCTTTAGCAGCTTAATTCTGAGACTACTAGGATCTGTTTTATTCATTCATTGTTGTGCAACAAATCATACCTTCTCCCTTCTCCCCAACTGAGTGGCTTAAAAAATCATTATCTTTTGTGATTCTGTGGGATACTGAACCCAAATGAGCGGTTCTGCTGCTCCATTTTATGTTTCATGAGACTGCAGTCATCTGGGGCCTTGGTCTGGAATGTCCAAACTATCTCACTCACATGGCTTGGCAGTCAGTGCTGCTCCTGGCCAGGAACTGTTCTGGAGTTGTTGATCAGAGCACTTCCATTTTTTTCCACATTGTGTCTAGATGTGGCTTAGGCTTCTCAGAGTACAGGGAGCTGGGTCTCAACATGGAGGTGGAAGAGTGAGCTTCTGAAGAGGAAGGAGGCAAAAGCTGCCAATACTCGTAAGTCCTGGTATCCACTAATTCCCAGGCTATCACTTTAACCACATTCTCTTGGTCAAAGCCATATGCCAGCCCAGATCCAAGGGAAGAGAAATAAGTTGCATTTCTTGATGTGAGGAGGGACATCTGTGCATAGAGAGGAAAGGAATTAGGGGGCCACCTTTGGAGATGACCACAGACTCATGTACTAAAGTTTCAACCTCACTCATACTAACTCTGTCACTTTACCAACTTTCCCATTCCTCATTTGCTATACCCTTAAAATAGAGAGAGTGCTTCATTGAGGCTTATCTGTTGAGCACCTACTATGGGCCCAACAGAACTGGATAGTGTGAGAATGTACAAATGTGAGAATGAATTGTGAGCCTCACCAGGTAAAGATGACAAAAAATGATATGGTTTTGGGGCGCCTGGGTGGCTCAATCAGTTAAGTGCCTGCCTTCTCTCAGGTCATGATCCCGGAGTCCTGGAATCGAGCCCCACATCAGGCTTCTTGCTCAGCAGGAGCTGCTTCTCCCTCTCCCTCTGCCTGCCACTCCACCTACTTGTGCTCACGCTCTCTCTCTCTCTCTCTGTGTCAAATAAATAAATAAAATCTTTAAAAAAATGATATGGTTTCAATATCCAAGTTATTAAAGTTAGAGTTCCTATTGTCCTGTATGTCAAAAATTTGGACTTCTTAACAATCCTATATGTATTTTTGAGGGTTCCCTGGAAAGCTTCATAGACACCCCAGAAAAATCTGCGCCATGTTTCTATCTTCTCATTTTGCCATCATATCCCTGCATTTATACCAGGTTACCTGCTTCCGGTATGGTTTTCTTCCCTGGCCATAGTCATGGATAATTCACATGTTTTACCATGTTTTTCATAACACAACACATAACAAGAAATAACATTTATCAGGAATTCATAAAGTCTCGATGTTAAGTGTGACAGAAAGGTAGCTTGAAACCACTATTAGCAGGGGCTATTCTTAGGTCCCACAAAACAAAACTCTCAGACCATTGCTTACCTATACACAGGCCTTTACCTTCTGGTTTCCGGTTTATCTCACACCACAAAAAATATACATCATCTCCATGAATGGAGGACTGAGCCCGACTTTGTTCCATCCCCAGATATAAGAGGAAGACCCAAACCACTGACTCTCTGAGAGTCTAAGTTACAGTTAATTTCCTGCCACTTATTTTCAGAATGATTGGCAGTAAGAACATCCATTACTTGGGAGTATAACTCCCACTCATGTGAATATGGTGTGGTCTGGGTCACACAAACAGCATGCCGCAACTTCATTAACTGACAGTGCATTCCCCATGTCAGATATGTTGTATTAAATAACACCTCTGTGAGACAACTCATTTCAGGTTCTTTGATTTCTTTTCAACCAGTGGGATTGGAGGGAAAACCAAATCTGATTATCTATTCTGGCTAAGTCTGGTCTAGGCTGCTAATGAAAAAAAAAAAAAAGCAATTGCTTAAACCAAAACTTGCTCCTTCTCTCCCCCTTGGTCTTTGTCTCTCTCTCTCTCTCTCTCTCTCTCTCTCTCTCTCACACACATATATACACATACACATCACAAAGAATATATAAATTTCAAGCATAAAATATTCTAAATCCAGATTCAGGGAAAACTGAACTAAGTTAAACTCTTAGCACTAAATTTGACTTTTGTTAGTTTCCTGAGGCAGCTGTAGCAAAGTACTACATACTAGGTAGCTTAAAACAGCAGGAATTTATTCTCTCAAAATTCTGGAGGCCTAAATTCTGAAGTCTGAAACTGAGGTATCCACAAGGTTGGTTCCTTTGGGAAGCTCTGAGGGAGAATGTGTTTCGTGTCTCTCTTGCAGCTTTTGGTAGTTGCCAGGAATCCTTGGAGTTCCTTGGTTTATAGACACATGGCTCCAATCTCTGCTTTCAATGGCAATATCCCGTGTGTGTTTGTGTCCAGGTTTCCCTGTTTTTGTGAGGACACCAGTCATACAGCAAGGATTAGGCCCACCCTAATCAGGTATGACATCATCCAAACCTGACTACATCTGCGAAGACCCTATTTTCAAATAAGGTCCTTTTCACAGGTTCAGAGGCTGGGACTTCACCATGTCTTTTTTGAAGGGGGACACAATTCAACTGCACACTCAGTATTGGTATCCAGAAAAAGCTGCTGCCTTATAGACAGATACACCCAAGTCAGACTAGCAAACAGCCCACTTCACATTTATCACATAAGCATCTTAGTTTGGATTATGTCATTGAGTCAGGATTCCCCAAGAATAATTTAAGTATGCCTATTTGCCTAACATCTGTATCAGTTAAAGAGTAGATTATCCAAGCGGTCCCTCCCAGAATAAAAAAGGTCTGCCCCAAAACAAATATCAATTTCCAGCCAATAAGGCAGAAACTTCTTATAACCACCCACCTGATAGTTTTCTAACTTCAAAAATCTTAAGCTCCCATCTCCACTGGGCACCTGTTTACAAGGATAAAATGAAGTAATAGAATGAGAAATCCCCCAGCGTTCTTAGGAAGAAACAGTGATATACAAATCCAGGGCAGTTTTATTATTCTCTTTTCCACACCACTGAATTCATTTTCTCAGTGGGAAGCCTTCCCTATCAGCCTCTTTTTTCTACATTCTTTCCCAAAGCAACACTTATCTTTTTTATACCCCTTTCACATATATTATGTCATTATCACTAACAGCAAACTTGAAAAGAACCTGGATATTGGAGCTGTTGCTGTACTCCAGAGAGAATACTGGGCTACCCACTGAGAGAGGAGGAGTCCTGCTGTTAAGACTCTCCGTGTGGCGAGATGACCAGGGTAATTGTCCAGGCACTGCACTGGCAGGGGTTGGACCAGACCCAGGAAAAACACCAGGGGCTCTGGGAGTTGTGACTGGGCTGAGGAAATACCTCCTATCACCAGTACCAGGGGATGGTAATTCAGACTATTTCTCTCCCTGAGGATTAAGTAAAAAAAGAAGATTTAAAGTCAGGCTACTAAAACACACAGATTGTAATTTCAGCCTAGACACTGTTTGATCTGGGACAAGGCTGATGACTAATTGATGAGAGCTCTAAATGGTTTGAAATACTCCACTCCAGAGCTGAAGATTGCCCAAGATTAAATCTCAAACTTAATTTTTTTATTATGAAGTAATTCTGACGTAAAATAACTATAGGTAACCATGTAGTAAACTCCATTGCACATTTCCTATTCCATTGTATTCACTGCTTTTCATTTTTAAAATTGTCTCTTGAACTACACGTTTTTAGTTTTGATACGCTCAAATTTATTTCTCTTTTCCTTTTCGATGTGCGTTTTTGTGTAAGGTTTAAGGAAATATTTTCCTACCCTGAAGCAGTAAAGATACCCTCTTGTATTTTTTCCTAAAGCTTTTAAAGTTTAGTTTTTACATTATATATTTACACCTATAGAAATTTATTTATGTCTGTGTTGTGAAGAAATGAGATACTTTTTTTTTTAATTTACAAAGGGTAATCAATTTTCTAAGCTCCTATGCTGAATGGTACATATTTTCCCTTTTGATTTTTGTGAAAGACAAAGTGTACTGAAAAAATAAGGAAATAATTTCATTCTATAAAGTTATATATGGCAGTTGGAAGAAAATTAATGAGCATCTCAAAGTAAAGTAAGTTGCACTTGGGGTATCATTGAGGTGGCTACACAGAGTCATCTGCAAGTCTTAGGGAATCATAAGGAAGGATACAGAAGGGTCTTATTTAAGGATATGCAAGGGCATATTTTAAAGTTTCCCATTTTCTAGAACTTAAAAGTGAGGGAGGAATTCCAGAGAACAAAAAGGGCAGGTGGGAGAATCGTTAACCATCACTGCTTTCTGGTAGCACAAGACTCAGATAAAATGCTACATTGGCACTTAATGATCAAACCCCTTACAGCAAGTTTTCTATAGGCCAGTGTTATCGATTCGTCTAGCCATGCGTCAATATCATCCTTTTTTCATTATAATGACTTCAAGGTAATTTTTAATATCTCACAAGGTGAAAAGATGGTCTTGTTCTTCTTTTGTAAAATCATCTTGGTTCTTGTTTCTTTTTTGAGTTGCAAGAAACTTACAACTTTTATTGGTATTATATTGAATTTAAGGATTAATTTTTGGAAAAGTGAAAACCTGATCACATTAGTACTTTCTATACATTAATTTGTTTTTTCTATTTACTCAAGTTTACTGTCATATATTTCAATTAAATCCACATCACCACTTGGTTTTTCCCCCCCTCATTTTTAGTGAAATGGGTAATCAGCTAAGTGAGTATTTTAATTACTTACATTTTGATTAAATTTAAATTGTACTAGATTTGCCTTTAATTAAGACTATGTTTCTGACCACAGAGGTAATATTGACTAATTGTAGAAATTTTGGTTAAAAGGGAAAATGGTAAAGCAGATAATATTGTCAATATTTTATATATTTCCTTAACAATTTTCATATTGAATATTCCTATATATGATAGCATTGGGATCACAATTACATGTGTGATTTTATATTCTACTCAAATCACCTAATATTACAAGGTTTAAACAGATACTATACCATTATGTGGATTTGCAATAATTACTTTATTAATTTCCATTCTACTAGGCATTTTGGTTGTGTCTAATCCTTGGTTTTTATAAATAATATGTTTTTAGAATATCTGTATAATAAATCTTGCTAACTCTGCTCAATTCCTTAGGACAGAGGCTGGCAGACTATGGCTTGCTTTCTGTTTTTGTAAATAACATTTTATCAGAACGCAGCCACGCTCATCTGTTTGTATTTGGTCTGTGGCAGCTTGCATGCTACAACAGCAGAGTTGAACAGTGGCGACAGAAACCATATGGCCCACAAAGCCTAAAATATTACTTGCTGGCCCTTTACAGAAAAAGGTTGCTGACTCCTACCTTTGGGTAAAATCCTACATATGAAATTTTATCTAAGTGTATCCATAATTTTATAATATCTAAGACACTCTAAATTTTCTCCTTGAAGTTCTGGGGTTTGTGGCCATCTATGAGCTCCTGTCTCAAAAAGCACAATTACCAGGATTGAATATTTAACCTTTAAACTTATAAAATGCATTTTATGCTGCGGCCCCCCAGTGGATTTTTTAAAAATTATGATTCAAGCCGTATATTCATATGTTAAAAATAAACTGATATTTACTTTCTGTGGCAGATATTTTGATAATTTTTAAATCACAAAACTGACTTGTGGTTGGCCCTCCACAAGTGTGTGCTCCAGTAAATTCACGGTAGCCTCAGGTGATGCCTGACATATTGGCAGCAGCCAAGAGGGTAATTATTCATGAGAAAACTGAGGCTGTTTGGGTATCACACTCCGCTGTGTGCACATGCAGATATCCTAGTATATCCCAGAAAACACCACAAAGTTTGTCTCTTTTCTACCTCCAAGGATATTTTTATCTTTCACCATTAGTTTTGTCACACAAATCACCAGAACAAAAATTCTGGACCTGTTCTTTCTCAATAGTTTGTACTTCATCTTCTGCAAAAAAAGAGTAAGGAAATATTTATGATTCTTTTTTCTGTGTATGGCTTATCAAATTCTGTACCAACAAGATTTATATATGCATATTTTCACAGGGAACAATTGTATTTGGTGGCAAATAAGAAATGCAAATAATGGGAAACTGTATTTTTCTTTTTTAACTGGTATAATAACCATTATACTCTAATTATTTTACACAACAAAATTGTTGAGAAGATAGTGTATGTGTAATGTTTTACAACAAATCACAACAGACATATCCTTTACAGGAGAAACTGCATTAGGGAGACAGGAACCTTTCCTCTCTTTGTCCACCCATTTCATTTTATGATGATGTTTAAATTTATAATTTATTTGTTCTTTTTAACTGTCAAATCTTTTCAATTTAGAGATTGGAAATAAATTTTTAAGGATTAAATGTCTTTATTACGATTTTAAAGTGTTGTGATTATTGATTAGTTTGTGTTAGGTGTGAGAGTGAAGAGCTATTATTGGAATATTTTAGAGAAGATAAATGCCTATTGGTATTTGACCTCTTGCTTTTTGTCATGAGACCATATAAATCCTTTCTACATCTTATTTGAACTTTGGCCATGATATTTATTCATGACAGTGATTCCCAGAATATGGGTTTTTAGTGAGAAGATGACTTTTTACAGAGAAGTGATGTGCTTCTATGAGTCTGAGAAGTGATGAGAAAAAGGGAATTCAGATATACTGAAAATCCCATACTGGGCTGATACCAAGATTTCCTGTCTAGCACCAAGTTACATCCAGGCAGGATTACCCCTTTCTACCACTCCACTTCCACCCTGGACTGAAAATAAATAAATAAATTAATTAATTAATTATAATAAATGAATACTTGTATTGATTGTGTAACCACTTTTCTAAAGACTCAATGCTAGGAGATGTTCATTTGTGAGAGGTAAACAACGGCTCAAGGACCATCATGGCCCTGAATGGAGGAGAGGCACTTTGCCCTCAGTGGTTATAGGGTTTGGGTTTTGGTTTCATCTAACAGGAAGTCCTGATAATCTCTCTCATCAGTGTATTTCACAATGTGAATGGAAATATCTGTCAGAATTTTACCCTAACCTGCTTGTTTAATGTATGCAGGTTTCATAGGTGTAAGAAAGAAAGGTCTGTAGAGTAAAGCCCTAGTGATCTACATTTTTCAGAAATGCCCCCATTAATTTTTATGTAGACAAAGGACTATTCACAAAGAAATGTCTTTTCCACATCCTTCCTTATTTTGGAATTCAGGCCTTTGAAGTTGTGATGGGAAATTGTGAGACGTTTGCACACAGCTGATTTTTCATACTGTGTGAAATAAAAATTTATAATACATCTAATATACAAAACATATACAAAATAGCCTCAGCATACAGTGTCATTGAGTGGAAAATGCTATGGCTATTAATTCAAATGACAGTTTTTTGAATTCTCATTCAGTTTTCTTTTTTTAAAGATTTTATTCATTCATTTAACAGAGATAGCCAGAGAGAGAGGGAACACAAGCAGGGGGAGTGGGAGAGGAAGAAGCAGGCTCACAGCAGAGGAGCCTGATGTGGGGCTCGATCCCATAACGCCGGGATCATGCCCTGAGCCGAAGGCAGGTGCTTAACCGCTGTGCCACCCAGGCGCCCTCTCATTCAGTTTTCTAAACCTATTCCTCAGTGGTAAGATGACATTAGAATTTAAGTCAAGGACCATATCCAAATCATCTTTTTATTCCAAATTTTCTAGATAGTATGTCTTTACCATTTATCATCCTACCCACGTTCATTCACACTCTGCCACACACATGAAGTGCCCATTCATGCCATTCATCCAGGTATGCACAGAAGCAGAAATGCCTCACACAGAAGAAGTAAATGTTCTGCTGCATCCTTCTTCTCTTAAGAAAATCAATCCAGAGAATGAAGGAATGAGAGTATTAACCACAGAATGGAGTTCACTCATTTGATTCCTGTAAGTTCATAAGAAATTTGCGACTTAGTCAAATACTTAGTCAAATACTTCTTTGCCCTGGAATTCCTATGAAACCAGTTACTTCTTATCCTTCATTCTTGAAAAATATAACTTATAAATAGTATCTCTGTGAGCTTTAGTTTTGGAGATGACTCTAGGAAAGATAATCCCAAAACAAATTAACAGGAATATTCCTTACATAAAGAAAATTTTGGGTGATAATTTTGGTGGGGGTGAGGAGTTTTCCATTTTACTAATTACTAGATGAGCACCACTGACTCTCACTAGCAGGTGCAAACAGCTCCAGACCACCACTGATTGGTTCTCATCTTTGCCCTCCAAAGTAGAGAAATACAGTGCAGCACAGAAGAGCTCAGGAGTAAATACTACTTTACACCTTGACTTTTCAGGTTACTTTGGTGTTTTTGCAGTATCCTCTTTATTAAGCAGCGTTCCTCTAAAAATTAGGGTATGTTGTCAGGAAAGCCATTTCCTCAGGGAGTGACATCTTTAACCTGTGACATCATATATGGCTCAAAACCAATCTTGTGGAAATGTCCACAGAGGTAATGGAACCTCAGTGGTAATCCTTTTCTAAAATGCAGGAAAGCAGCTTGACAACTCGTGCAGAGGCATCTGAGGCTCTGACCCTCCCCTGGAGATTGGTACTTACATGAGACACCACCTTATTCTGGGCACATCTCTGAAGTTATGCTCTTCTGCAATAGGCAGTGGGCCACTAGATGAGGAGGAGAGAACAGCTGACCTAAATGTTCTTCTCTTCCACCTTCTCTTCCCTTCCTTGTCCTCTCTCCTTCCTTCACTCTTCCCCTCCCTAGCTCTCTCCTTCACTTTGTCCTTCCAGCATTTCTTTCCTTCTTATGTTTCATATAAATATATGAAACAGCAGAAATAGTGATTTGCACGGAGTTAGATCAACAATACACTTTGTGGGGTTCCTGGGTGGCTCCATCGGTTTTGTCTGACTTTTGGTTTCGGCTCAGGTCATGATCTCAGGGTCCTGAGATTGAGCCTTGTGTTGGACTCTGTCCTGGGTGTGGAACTTGCTTAAGATTCTCTCTCTCTTTCTCTGCCCCCCCCCCATGCTCGTTCCCTCTTAAAAAAAAATAAAAGAATACTCTTTAAAATAAATGTGTGTATAAATACATGTCTGTCATGTTAGGACAAATGTTTTTTTGTCTCTGGCTGCCTGACATAATTGCTCAAAAATACTCTGCTGCAAGTTCAACCAAACTATGATTTCCATATGGAGCGACTTGCTAAAGTAGACTAGCTAATTTCATGACTTGATGGGGAGTCCTTCAATTTGACCTAGCAAAAAAGACCCGAGTTGATGGCATTTCAGGTAAATGTGCTTAACCTACCTTTCAAAATTCTTAAAAAAATGCAGAGTACTGAGCCAGATATTTCTTTTAGCATTTCATTATTTAAACTATTTCCCTTTAAAATATCTTTATGTAAGAATTTAAATGTTGTTACATCTGCCATTTTTATTGAAATCTAACTATCCAAACCTTATTATTCTTCTCATTTTTATGTCTTAAGTGCTTTTGTGCCTGTCTTTAAATGAGAAAGTTAAGATACCTAGGTAAACGGAGGAAATCCATGTAAGAGGTGATTCTGGTTCTACCAAATAGATATTTTTAAGTTTTTGCTTGGACATTGGTCAAATGCTAATTATTCGGAGTTTTGTAAGGCCAAAAGCAAATAATTTATGTGATGGTGTTTTGATATGTAGATGTGGTGAGTCGGAACTACCATCCCCTGAACTCCCTTTCAAGAATGTTTCTGGGATGATTCTAGGATGTTAGGATATGCTATAAGAGATGATCTCTTGCAAGAGTGTGTCAGGGAAGGAGTGGCCATTTTTAATCAAGCACACGCTTTCTTACAGTTATTCAATCAAACACTAATCTAGATGCTGCAGTGAGGGGATTTTGCAGAGGTAATGAGAGTCTCTAATCAGTTGACTTTAAGTTAATCAAAAGGGAGATTATCCTGGGTGATCCTGACTAATCAGCAGGAAAGCTTTTAAATGAGATTCCAAAGAGCAAGTGAATCAGGCCCTCTCTGAGATCAGAGATTCCAAAGAGCATGTGTGTTAGCAATTTTTCTCCCCTGGATCTTCCTTCCTGGCTGCCTATAGACAACAAAATTCAGATCATGTCCCTGGGGTTTCAGCCTAATCATGATCTTCCCTCCCTGATGGCCAAACCTGCTGACTTTTGATTTGTTCAGCCAGCTCCCATAACTGCATAAACCATTCCTTGAAATACATTTTTACATATTATCATACTTGTTTCCCTGGTTGAACACGGACTGATAGACTGCCAAAGAACAGTGACCTGAAACTGGGGCTTCTGCCAGAGATTGCTGTGAACACACACACAGACACACACACACACACACACACACACAAAACCCCTGCATTCTTTCTATATATATGGATGTTATTTTAAAGTTCAAGCACTAAGAAAATTAATTTGTATAATAAATAATTATTTATTTTGTACAGAATGTTCTGTCAGAATGCAGGTAAAGTATGAACATTTTGAACAAGTATTCACTGGGGGTTATAGCCAGTTCACAAGAAGTAAAATGACATTGGTAAATTATATTTTATATTGAAAAAATCGAGTAAATGTGGTGAATAAGCAATATACTTCGACAAAAAATTTTTATAACACTAGTGCTTGGAGATTCTTTGTATCAGAACTGTTGAAAGATCTAATATATATATATTATATATTTATATATATATGTATTTTATATTATATATATATATATTGCAATATGTTTACATTCATGACAGTTTTGCTATAGATAACCACTTGCTACTCAGACAATGTGTGCTTTTCATAATAAGGGAATTTAGGCCAATGGCATAGTTATCTTGATCATTCCATAGAAAATTCACAGTGTATAACAAAAAGATAGCTCTAAATTAGAGAAGTGGAGGAAAAGTTTGTTTTTGGCTTCTCCTTAGTGAGAACTCCGCTGTTAAAGGGAAGATGAGAGACAGAGATATGAAACCAAATCATTATTTATTTTTCTTACAATATGTGATCTCTACATTAGGAAAATAGGATAAGTTCAATTAAATAGTATACTTTATTTGATAATTTTAAAAATTTTTGTATAAGATCTGTGTATGCATATACCCATTGATGGCCTGGGAACACATGGGATCCCTAACAACCAACATGAAAGTCAAATAAAATTATCTGGATTCTGTTGTTGTTGATGTTGTTATAACTTAGCAGAGAACAATGCAAAGCATATTGATTGAGCACCTGTTATAGCCAGAAATTACTCTAAGTACCTTGGGGAAAATAAAATTAAAAATATGGTTTCTCATTTTAAGTAAAGTGTAATCTACAACTCTTTAATTCTATAAAATCTTACATTTCTCTTAATTAATTGCTTCTCTTATTTTTATTCAATTTATTAAGTCATAAACTTATGGGGATAGCACAGTCCTTGCCCTAAAGGAACTTATTACATTTTAGTAAATAATATAAACATGAATTAGACCACAGAAGATATTTTCAGTAATTGTAGGTAGATATACTATTTGCATTAACATATGACATAACAATAACTAAATGTCTATAATATTTACTAGTGTTATATTATTTAACACTTGACTATGCAAATGTAATTCTTGATGGATTAGGGACTTTAATTTATTTGTACTTTTTTCATTCTGTAATTGCTTAACTAAAATCTAACTTCTCATATGTTATGGAATCTCTTTAATTTTCAAAGTCTCTTGACCGATAGTTGTCTGAAACCCGTGGGCAGCACTTCTAAATGTCCTCTGGTTATCACCTTTTGTAAAAGTTACTGTCTAGAAAGAGCTAAAACTTATTCTAGCATTTCATTGTTGAAGGGCATCTTGCTGATTACAGAAGCAATCACATTTTCTAGTATTCCTTCTCAAGTGTCTCATTGTGATATTGTAGATATTTACCATATTCTTTCTTATGCCTGGAATTCTCTTACGCAGGGTTTGTTCAGCTGGATTCCATTCAGTAGGCATTTAATGTGAGTCTTTTCCCAACAGTTCTGCTTTTCCTGTTTGACTAGACCAGATATTGGCAAACTATGGTCCATGGGCTAACTCCACCTCAACACCTATTTTTATAAATAAAGTTTTATTGGAAAACAGCCATTTCCATTCATTTATACATCTTTGCTGGCTGCTTTCACACTACAGCTTGCAGATTTGAACAGTTGTGACAGAAACCATATGTCCTGTGCGGTAGGCAGAATCCTAAAATGGCCCCCATGATTTCCCACCCCAGTTTCCAGAACTGTGAATGTTGAGCCTGTCTGGCGTGCATTGAAGTTTGATGTCTCTCTGCCTGATATTACTTCTTTCCCTCCCTTGCACAGGTTTAAATCTGAGGGGCACTCGCTAGTCTGGTTCCTGGAGGGCTTAACCCGCATCACAGAGTTCGCTCATTAAAGCTCACTTATTTTCGAGGACCTAGGATGGGCCTCCCCCAACCCTATTATCCTTGCTACTTGCAGATGAGTGACAAATCCTGAGTCATTCATGGGAATTTGGTGATTCTCCTCTGGAGGGCTTTCTTTTTTCTCCAGTGCCCTTCTTCCCTGGGTTGATTCCTAACTTAGAAATGACTCTGTATCATGGCGTAATTAAGATTATAATGCCCTGAATCTTGTACAATTGAGGTGATAGTTGGGGCCTCCTTAAGAAAAAGCCCCTTCAGGTAAGAAGCTTGAAGGGTAAACTCCAACCTAAATCTTCCTCTGCTCTCTAGAACCAGAGCCTGGGGTTTGAAAGAAAGCAAATTAGCTCTTTCTTACTTGGCCTTTTAATAATCTGTCCATGGCATTCTTGAAAGAGTTCTAATTTGGAGTCAGAAAGCATTGGTTAGTGTCTAGAATCAGCCAGAACTTTGTTTGAATTCAGACCCTCCTATACTAGCTCTGTGATCTTCAACAGATTATACATCTTCACAGAATCTAATTTCTTCAGCTGTAAAATGGAGATATTCATATCTACCTCATAGTTTTCCTGTGAGCATTAAATGAACAAAAATGTGTACAAAAGCACATAGCGTGATGCCTGGCACATTTGTAAGTCTTCAATACCATATTAGTTATTATGATTTTGAATGTTATTAGACTTCTTATTACTATCATTACATGTCACATCATATCAATCCTTGCTTCAAAATCCATCAGTGACTCTCCATTTTATTTAGGATAAAATCTACAGTTATTAGCAAGCCCCCTACATGGCCTGCTCCTTGCCTGTCTTCGAGTTGCATCTTTGCCAGACACATTAGCTTCCTTTTGTTTCTTGAATGTAGCAAACTCTGTCTACCTCAGGGCATTTTCACATGCTATTCCTGGATATGATATTCTCATTTTCCCTCCATTATCTTACCTACAACAGTTCTTGCTCATAAAAGGTATTAAATGAATGCATATGAAACAACTGAGTAAATGTTTGTGTGCCTCATTAGACTGAAATCTTTTGAAAGCAGGTGGTGTATCATTTTACTCCCTAATGCCTCATACAATGCCTGGCATATGTTAGGATCTCAATAAATATTGGTGGAATGATTGGTTAAATGAATAAATAAATGCTTCTATAGTTTTCTCTAATTTGAGAAATACTACGTAAATAATTAGATAATAAGAACAACTATAGGATATAAGTTAATGAGTAAGACCTTTGTAATATTTGATATTTGTCTAGAGATTTAGCTAGCCATCTGAATTGGGACTCAAGGCTAATATAATCGGGGGAAACTTTTTTTTTAAACTATACTAGTGTGTCCTGAAGTTCACTTATTAATGAAGTTAAGTATCTTTTAAGGCTTTCTAGTCACATTTATGTTTAACTTTTTGTAGTGCCAGGTTATATGCTCTGTCCATGTTTGTATCAAGCTTTTATTTTCTTCCTGATACATAAATATCTCTCATATCAATATTCTACCCAAGTTGAAGATCAGCTTTTAAACTCAGAGATGGCTTTCCTCTACCTCTGCTCCAATCTCTGGAAATCTTCATTCATCTCTCTTTTTTTCTCTCTCTATATGTGAAATTACAATGAATGATTCAGTTGAAAAACAAGACCAAAAGTTATTCCTTTATATACTAAAGATTTTAAACTTTTGAGTGTCAAGTTGATTATAAAAATGTTTCTAGATTGTATTTTGTCTTCTTTGATACATTGGAATATTTAAAACCTAAGATTTCATATTTAAAATTTTAGATTTTATCATTCTTTTATTCATATATTTATGTTTAGCATTGATGCCATGCTAAGAGAAATTTCTTAAATAGATAGAGATACGTTTTTTAGTTCCCTTCATGTTACACTCATTTTGTAAACAGAAATGAATAAAAGGACTTATGTTATAAGTAGTTTGATGCACACATATAAACTCCTGAGCTACATTTGAAATTTACTGAATAAGAATTCATTTTTTGGAATGGAATGAGGGGTTATCAAATTATATATCAAAGAGTCAGGTCAAATGTTCCTCCTTTGGCGGTAGGACCTCAGGTAAAGGGCAGATCTCTGCAATCAAGCATACTTCCAGTTTGTTGGTTGCAAGGAACTGTCTTATCAGTCTTTGTAACCCTGTACCTGGGATAGTGTCAGACACAAAACACTCACCATTTGTTGGATGAAGGAATTACTTGGGATTCTAAAGCCCCATGATTTATAAGCCATAGAAAATGATCAAATTATTTAATTTATCTGATCATGCATTTCCTCATACGGAAAATTCAGTTGATAATAATTTCTTTTTAAGTCTTTGGAAGCATTATATTAAATAATTTAGGGAAAGCGACTGAAAGATGGTGGGCATGTTATAAAGAGTAGTTATTATTGTCATTTAATCCCATGCTTACTTATTACTAGAGAAGATTTTAGTGGATTCAATAAAACTTAAGCTGAGTTATGAAAGAATAAAAGAGGTTTTAGACATACTTCTGCATAAGCAGGCATTTTGATAGGAAGTTGTATATCTGTTTTTATGCTTGAGATTGAAGCTCGGTTTGGCAAGAAAGCTTTAGAGAAACTTATTCCAACAGAAATGGTGATTTGATTCAATTCTACCTTATTACTTCCATGTAAAATTTGGACTGTATTTCCAGACTTTCTTCATTTGAACTTTTAATTGATTTCAACTAAAAATTGATACGATGATTTTAAACTTGGCTATTGATTCTACCATACTGAAAACAATATGGGAAATTTACTCTCTGGTGAGCACAGATCAAAATAGTTAATATAGTACAATTAATTCCCAAATGCAGCTTCTTAGAAAATTTATTTTTATTATCTCAATTCTATGGCTCTCACTTGACATAACAATTAAATACAGTTATAGAGAACACAGGACTCTTTAGCATAACCATGGGTCTGTTCCTTGCAGCTGTTATTCTTGAATGAACAGGAAGGGACAAAGGAGGGGCAGCATGAATGACTTTTAATGATTTCTTTTCAATCCACATCTATGTAATATATTGAAGTGCCACTGTAGTTGATAAGAAATTACACAGTTTAATGAACATAGCATTTGTTTCATCTAAGGCTTAAAAGAGAATATTGTTTGAGAGTGATAAACTTTCCAATGGTATTTTGAATATATAGATTTTTAAAAATTTTTCTTGTGCAGCATCATATTATCTGTCTTCAGCAAACTAATCCAAGCATATATATATTATTGCAAAAATTTGTTAATCTTACCATTTTTTAGGTACCCAAAAAAGTATTCTAGTTTATGAAGGTACTTACAAATAAATAATTTAATGAAATGCTTAAAAAGTTAAATATAGGAGGTATGTAAGTCTGACTCATACTGTGTGAATTTTACATATTGTATTTGGAGTAAACATTTTATTATGACGCATAAGGAATATGTACAATAAATATTTCACAACTCATAAAATCTTATTATTATTTGCATTTCTGTAGTACAATAGACTTGTATCATAAGAACATTTATATGAAGATATGTTTTTCTTTTTGTTTAAAATTCAGAGGTTTTTTTTTAATAAATCAATTTTATACCACAATCATGCATACCTGATGTGTGTCCTTAATGGCCCTTTATAAAACCAGCATTTAAACTCTTACCTAATGCAGGGAAATTTGATTTACTAGAATATGCAACTTGATTGCCATAGGAAAATGTTTACAGAGGTTTTACAATATTAAAATTGCATCCAATATCTTTGCACTTAACTGTAAGGAGAATGCAGGGAATAAAGATGAATGATTGACTAATGTCAGAAGGTTCCATATTTATAAACCTGTAACACACTGATAAGCCTGGAATGTCATTAATCTACTCTATTCACGTGTAAGTATTAACATTCTGTTTCTGATGATACATAAAAGAAATTATTATAATAGTAACGAAGGTTTGTTGACATCAATCCTAATGTTTAAACAATACTGAGTTCCCTAGGCCAGGGAAATCTGTTATTGGAACATCATAGATCAATATTAAATATGAAAACAATAAAGAAACACTACAATGCTTTTTCTTTGTAATCATTTTTCATTTTGTCTTTTGTGCTTTATTGAGCTAATCTGGGTTCAAAGCTCCAAATGAATTGAAAAAAAAAGTTTTAGAAACAGATGACTGAGACATTAGCTTGAGATGTATGTGTAGATAGTGTAATACCAAGCCTACATTTTTTATTTTTATTTTCAGAGTTAGACAACAGTGAACACTTTCTTTCTTGAAATCTGGTGTTTTGTTTTTTTGTGTGTGTTTATTTGCCTGGTTGGTTTCTGCCACATTACTCTTTTTTAGAATTCTTATCAATTTTTAAACCATAAGCCGCTCCATATTTCTCATCTTTACAGGAACCTCTTGATCCACTTATTCTTGGTAGTATCCTGTGTTCTAGTCTCCTTTGACTTTTCTACTCATAGATACTTCTCTTGAGGATTTTTTTTTCTATTTCCATGGTTTCACCTATCAGCTCTTTTCAGGTGGACAATCAACATTTCTTCCAAAATCCAGACTGATACCCAATATGTCTGAAGATTCCTGCCTTGACATGCCAAAATAACCCATAAATCAAATCTGGCTTTTTATCATCCTTTTTCCAAAACAATATTTTGTGAAGAGGAAGAAAAATGAAATTAGCAATTCGAGCCCAACAAGACTTCAGCTAAGACAGAAGAAACAAAAGTGGGAGAAGTAAATACATGCACAAAATTTCTGGATTATGGAACAACCTGAACTCTAGCAGGGAGAGGGTCCAGAAGTGTCCTGGACAGAGTGGGTGCAGCATTGCCACATCCTCACTTCTGTGTCCTCGGAGGAGCTAACAAATGTGAGTTGTTTTGGTCAGCCATTTTCATTCCACAATGTGTCTTTAAGAGCTTGCATTGGCTCAAAGGGACAATACCTTGCATCAGCACAGATTATAATTTTAAACTTCCTGGATGGAGCATCAAAGAAAATTGGAGCAAGAGAAACCAAGGAGACACGTAAAGAGAAAGTCCACCCAAAACCTAAACTCTATTGAAAAATAAACCGATACAATGTCATTAGTAAGGGAAGGAGCTTTTACCAAAAAACTGGACTTTGTCTCCTGCCTGACATCAGACTGATGGCAATGGCGGGGAATGGTGCACTTCTGGAGCAAACAGCGTTTCCCTTGTAACTCGTGGATCTAGAGTAAATTTAACTCTTCTGAAAGCTAAAAAACAAACAAAAACAAAAACAAAACCCTGTAAGGGTTTTCCCACAACAATCCTAGGTAAAACCAATACCGTGGGCCTCACTCTCCCTTGTTGGACTGACAGAGGCAAAGACACAATGAAAGTCAGAACCTCTCCTTTAATAACTATTAGAGAATAAAGCAGAAGTGTGTTAGCTTTTCCAAGAGTTCTCACCCAAGGCCCCAAACATGAGATAGTAAAGCATCCTGTCAGATGTGGGCATTAGGAATGACATCATAAGGTTTTGGAGAAATGTTCCCAATTTCCTTTGCTTTGTGCCACCGTGAAGTTACCTTGGTAGAAGAGCTAAGGAAAAGAAGTAGTTTTGTATTTGTATTATATGTTGGTGGCAGCAAGAACAACAGCAAAATCTAACAGGGTGGCTCCCGTACATGGAGAAGCATCATTCAAGTTCTAGCACTTTTAGTGACATCAAAAATACACATTTATCTCACAAAGAAAACATTAATATACTCAATAGAGAACCAAAATGGATTGAAGGGAGTGAGAGAAGTGCAGTAACCCAAATGACATTGTGGGATTACAAAGTCAAAATAGCTTGTTTGTTAATTACAGGCATCCATTGAATTATTTTTTGGTTCCAGACCACCACAATAAAGCAAGTCAAGTGAATTTTTTGGTTTCCCAGTACAAGTAAAAGGTACAAGTTTACACTATACTGTAGTCTATTAAGTGTTCGAAAGCATTATAATGTACCTATCTTAAATAAGTATACCTTTTTGCCAGAAAACACTAACCATCATGTGAGCTTCCAGTGAGTCCTAATGTTTTTGCTGGTGGGGGTCTTGCTGCAGTGTTGATGGCTGTGACTGATCAGGGTGGTGGTTGCTGAAGGTTCTGGTGACTGGTAATTTCTTAAAATAAGGTAACAATGAACTTTGCCACACTAAGTGACTTGCTTTCACTAATGATTTCTCTGCAGCATGTGATGCTCCTTGATAGCATTTTACCCACAGTAAAATGTCCTTCAGCCTTGGAGTTGGCCTTCTCAAACTGCCACTGCTTCAGCAACTAAGTTTATGTAATATTCTAAATCCTTTGTTGTCATTCAACAGTCTTCACAGCCTCTTCACCGGAAGTAGATTCCATCTTGAGAAACTACTTTCTTTGCTTATCCATAAGAAACAATTTCATCCAATAAAGTTTAATCATCAAGTTGCAGAAATTCAGTCATATCTTCAGACATCACTTCTAGTTCTCTTGTAATGTCCACCACATCTCTTATTACTTCCTCCACTGAAGTCTTGAACCCCTCCAAGTCATCTATGAGGGTTGAAATCAACTTCTTCCAAATGCCTGCTAATGTTGATATTTTGACCTCTTCCTATGAATCACAAATATTTTTAATGGCATCTAGAATGGTTTTAACTTACTTTGCTCAGATCAGTCAGAGGAATCACTGCTTATGGCAGTTTTAGTCTAAAAAATGTATTTCTTAAATTATAAAATTTTAAAGACAAAATTCTCGATCCCTGGGCTGCAGAATGGATGTTATGTTAGCAGGTATGAAAAAAAAAAGTAGTCTCATTGCATATCTTTCATCAGAACTCTTGGATGACCAGGTGCATTGTCAATGAGTCACAATGTTTTGAAAGGGATATCTTTTTTTTTCTTCTTCTTTTTTGAGTGATAGGTCTAAATAGTGGGTTTAAAATATTCAGTAAACCACGTTGTAAACAGATATGCTGTCACCCAGGCTTTATTGTTCCATTTACAGAGCACAGGCAGAGTAGGTTTAGCATAGTTCTTAAGGGCCCTATGATTTTTGGAATGGTAAATGACCATTGGCTTCAACTTACAGTCACCAGCTGTTTTAGCCCCTAACAAGAAAATCAGCCTGTCCTATGAAGCCTTGAAGCCAGGCATTGACTTCTCTCTAGCTGTGAAAGTCCTAGATGACATCTTTTTCCGGTAGAAGGCTGTTACATCTACATCGAAAATCTATTGTTCAGTGTAGCCACGTTCATTTATTATAGCTAGATATTGAGGATAACTTCCTACAGCTTCTACATGAGCCCTTCACCTTGCACTTTTATGTTATGGAGATTGGCTCTTTCCTTAAATATCGTGAACCAATCTCTGCTAGCTTCAAACTTCTCTTCTGCAGTTTTCTCACTTCTTCCAGCCTTCATAGAATTGAAGAGAGTTAGGGACTTGCTCTGGAATAGGCTTTGGCTTAAGGGAATGCTGGGGCTGGTTTGATCTTCTATCTAGACGACCAAAACTTTCTCCATATCAGCAATAAGGCTTTTTGCCTTCTTATCATTCATGTGTTCACAGGAATAGATTTCTAGTTTCCTTCAAGAACTTTTTGCTTTTATAACTTGGCTAATGATATATTAAGCACAAGATGCCTTGCTTTCAGCCTGTCTTGACTTTTTGCATGCCTTCCTAACTAAACTTAATATTTCTAGCTTTTGATTTAAAGTGAAATATTTGCAACTCTTCTTTCACTTGAACACTTGGAGGCCGTTATTAAATGGCCTAATTTCAATATTGTTGTGACTCAGAGAATAGGGATGACTGAGGAGAGGGAGAGAGTTGGAGGAACAGCTGGTTGGTAGAACAGTCAGGATACATACAACATTTATCAGTTAAATTAGCCTTTTTATATGGGCATGGTTCATGGTGCCCCCAAAACAATTACAATAGTAACATCAAAGATCACTGAGCACAGATCACCCTAATATAATAATAATGAAAAAAGTTTGGAATAGAACGAGAAAATGTAACACAGACACAAAGTGAGCAAATACTGTTAAAAAAATGTCCCTGATAGACTTGGTCCATGCAGGGTTGCTGCAAACTTTCAGTTGGTAAAAAAACAAAAACAAAAAGCACCACAATATCTGGGAAGTGTAATAAGGCGAAGCATGATACAATGAGATATGTACATATTCCTCCTCCGTAATTCTTCCATAGACTGTTCTTAGAGAATGGCACTGCCATACATCCATTCAACCCGGTGAGAAACATAGTAGCCATCCTAGGTCCCTTCTGACTGGGTCAGCTCCTATGCTTACCTCTTCCATTGTAGGGGGTCACGCCCTCATCACCACCGGCTGGGGTTTTTATAGCAGCTTGAGTTTCTGAATTTCGAGGTTACGTATTTACACTTCATTTGTCCTCATTTCTGTTAATACTCTTTCTAAAATATAAACTTGATTATTTCAATGCCCTTTAATGGTTTCTAACATTTTAGTATAACTTTAATTCTTCTGTCTGGTTTAAGAGACATCATGCTCTACCCTGTGTCTTCTCTTCCACTTTAATTTCCATTAGTACCTGCAATTCCAGAATACAACACACCTCAGTCAGGCTTCAGTTTCTTCCTTCGAGGCCCTGCATATCATCTCCTTTCATATTTCAATAATTTGCTAATCTGCAGCCTCCTGAAAGCGGTCTTCATTTAACTCTTCTCTTTTCGCTTGTCCTTCCAAGCAGAACTAAAGGCTTTCTTTTCTATGCTTTTCTATCACCATAAAACTAACTCCTCTTTTAAATTTATAATAACGCTGGGTAGATATTTGATTATGCCCCTCTCTGCCCCATTAGGTTCTATCTTTGAGGAAAGGAGTGTTGTCTTATTTATTTTTATATACCTAGCAATAAACATACAAGGTTGGGGGCTTAATATTTGTTTGCCAAGTCTTGCATGTATCAAGGCATATAATAGAACTGAGGATGTTCTTTATACTCGTACCATTCTCATTATAATTCCCAAGTGCTTTATAGGCATTTTGAAAGTCTGTAATAGCAAGGTGAGGTTTTTATCATTTTTTCTTTTTTTAACTTTCTTGCAATTCATAGGTTTCTTTTACATTCATCAATGTGGAGTTCAACAGTTCCATTCTATATTGAAACTAGTCTCAGTTCATATATTGTTTCAAACTAAATTATTGTGTACTTGCTTTTTTTTTTTTCTTGTTATCCTATATAAGCATGTTGTGGTTCTCAAACTAAATTTGTTTTCAAAGAGGAGCAAGCCCTAGATGACTTTCAACAAAAAGGAATTGGCTGTACTAGAATTCAATAAAAGTTTAATAAATATTTGTTGGATGAATGAAAGTATTTTTTTCTCTGAGTGTTTCAGAATCCAACATTAAAAAATGGCCAGAAGTTTATTATTCTGCCTTTCAATATGCTTACTCTATGTTACTTCTTACTGACTAAACTAGGAAATTTTTGGCTAGATACTACTAATCACACTTGCTCAATCTGAAAAGTAATAGGATGTTTATTATTTTTTCACTTTTTAAAAACGTTAACAAGAAGGACCTCAAAATCTATGGACAAAACCATTAAATCTGAAAAGTAAACAACAAACTGTAGAAATGTTTGTAACATAAATACCACATAATGATAACCTAAGTATATAAAGATCAATGAAACATATGGGCCAAAGACATGAATAAAAATTTTATAAAACAAGAAATATAAATAGCCATGCACATAATAAAACATGCACAAATAACAGTAATAAAACTGCATATTGAAATAACCAAATATTATTTTTGCTGATCAAAATGCTCTGATTAAAAAATTATATAAATAGGTTTGGGGAGCAAAGATACACTCACATGCTGTTTGTTTATAAGGTAGATCTGTAAAATTTTTCTGAAGAAAACGCCATAGTAAATTGTTAAAGTAACCAGATTAAGCCCAAAGGGAGTAGCTCATGCTAAACCCCAGCTCAGCAGACCAAAATTAACTAAATTTCTGTGCTTGCCTCTCCCAGAAAGGAAAGGTTAGGTCAGCTAATCAGTGCTGTCTCCTCAGCACGAATTACCTAATTTTGCTCTAAGACTTCCATCCACTTTAAGAAAATGTGTTCCATATAAGGAAAGTAACCCACCTCTAACTGTCGTCACCAAATGCCCAATATTGTTTTCCCATTTCTACTCGCTATGGTGTATAACAATGTCTTACCTTGTATAGCTCTTCAGAGTTTCTTACTATCCACTAGATTGGATGTGACTAGATTCGTGAATCACTGAATAAAAGCTTGCTAGATCAGTAAATTGTGGAAAAATTTCTCTTAACAAATGTGGAAAAATTTCTTTTTTAACAATAGATCAAAAAATTGAAACATATTAATATCTTTAAATCTGGTCATTGCACTTCTAGAAATTTGCCCTACTAAAATACTCAGTAACAGCGCATATTTTTATTCACTGACCTATTATATAATTGTGATATTGTGATTTATAATAAGAAATATATATTAGGTTTTCGTACTTATTTCTAGCATAGAACTTCTAAAATGCTTGAAATTTCCTAAGTGATAAGGACAAGAGAGATGTCTTTTATTATTCATAACAAGCCCCTTTCAACCATATTAACCATATTAATAAGGTAAGTTTTGGAAAGCCCATAAGGATGGGGTTGGTTTGCTAGGGGAACTAACCATATGATTAGAGGGTTGAAATTTTCAACCCTACCACTAAACCTCTAGGGAGGAGAGAGGGAATAATGATTGAATTAATCATGAATGTCCAGTGTTTTAATCAACCATGCCTATGTAATACAGCCTCCATAAAAATCCAAAAGGATGAGGTTTGGAGAGCTTTCAGGTTGGTTGAATCTGAATTGGACAATGGCACGTGACAAACCCTGTGGGGACAGAAGCTCCTGTGTTTAGGACCCTTCTGGACCTCACTCTACATATCTCTTCATCTGGCTGTTCATTTGTATCTTTTAATATCCTTTGTAATAAATCCATAATCTAGTAAGTAAACTGTTTTCCTGAGTTCTGTGAGCAGTTCTAGCAAATTAATTGGACCTAAGGTAGAAATAGTGGGAACCTCACATTTTTAGCTGACTCAAGGAAAGAATAGTAGAAAGAATAGAATAGTAGAAAGCTCTGGTCATTCAGAAGCACAGATAACAACCTGGACTTGCAGCTGACATTTGAAATGGGGAGAAGGGGCAGTCTTATGATTGAGCCCTTAATCTGTGGATCTTAAGCCAAGTCTAGGTGGGTAGTGTCAGAACTGAATTGAATTGTAAGACATACAGTTGTTGCACAGAATTCTTTGGGGTTGGGAGGGTGGGGGGGGGGAGGCCATATATTTGGTGATCAGAAGTGGCGAAAGTGAAGTATTGAGAATAGTTCTGTACATAGATGGAAAACAGAAGAGTTTTGGTTTTTTTCTTATTCCCTAATTAAAGTTAATTAAAATTGAAATGACCTATTGGTCACAGACTAAGATAATTATTAAAAATTCAAGAAATAAACATTATGTGTTACTGAAATCATTTTACTGAATATTCAATCAATGATGTTGCGAATGCTTGTTAAATAATGATGGTTATCATAAATTTATAAGACTATATGGTATCTAATGCCAGTTTTATAAATGCACATACACTATTATACAAAGGAACATCAGGAACATCAGGTATATGTTTAACTTTGTTACTATTAATACTCATTTATACATTTCACCTAGATTATGAGGATAAATAATAACAGAGAGAGAGGTGAATATTGGGGAAATGGTCATGAAAGAAAAAGAAAAACACAGATTTCCTTGGTATAGTAAAAGGGTATGACATGTTTGGAGATTCTTGTATTATTTATTCCTGTTATGTGTAAAGGATAAACATGTTCATAGTGGTGGGTGATACGAGATAGGCAAGAAGGGTTGGTGATGCCTAGTATTTAAAGGCTAGTGTATGACTTGTTGAAAAGTCATTTTCCCATAGGTAGGTAAGTATGTAAATGAATAGATAAATATTTTCCCCTAGGTGGAACAAATCAGATTTGTATTATGGAAAGATCACTCAAGAAGCAATGTGAGCAATAATTTGGTGAGGAACAACTGGAGAATGGGACTTCCATTAGGAGGTCACTTAATTCTTTTGTGGTGTGATGGAGAGAGAGTGAATGAAGGTTGTGACAATGACCATGGAGAGGAGTTAGGTTTGACACAGTTTCCAGCTGACTCCAGAGATGAAAAGTGAGAGAAGCCATGTAAACTTCAGAAAATCCTAGCTTGGGCAAATGATCTGTTGGTGATGTTATTATCTATTTTACAGAAAAAAAATAATAAAGGTCAGTAAGCATGTATAAAGAGGAGGAAGAAGATGGATAATCACTGGGTTTATTTTTGTTTCTTGGGAGTCATCAGTGTGATTATTTTTACTTGAGAGTTGGCAAACCTGGTTTGTAGTCCTTCAGAAGTTGGAGCTAGAGGTTCAGATTTGGCAGTCTTTAGTGTTTGAGTATAGTTTTAGTTTATATTGTATGTTTTTATCCATAATATTATTTAATTGAGTGAAGAATATTGGAAGTCCAGGGGCAAGGATTAGTGTAGGATTTGAGTTTGGAAGATCATGAATTGGATAAAGTTCACATGTATGAAAAAACGCAGAAATTCTGGGTCCTCAAAAGTAGTATTGTTATTTTATATTTTCTGGACTCAGACTTCTTTCTTCCAAGCTATGTAATTGTATTATCTTCAAGATCTACAACAATGAGGATTTCCAAAACCCTAGATAGAAGTTCCAGCATCTAACAATCATTTTTCTTAAAACCTTACATAATTTTATCCATATTTTTTTAGTTTCTATATTTTTGCAATCTATCCTTCATATATTTCTTTCTTTATCTGGTGAAAATTTATTGAGCATATAGTTCTGCTCTGATGGTTGAGATTAAGCACAAATTTCTAAATGACCGATTTCTCCGTAGACCACAAATTTAGTTTCTTTCTTTTAAGTGAAAGAAATGATAGTTTCAGTTAAAAACACATATTGTGTTTTTTAAAATTTCAGTTAGTGCCATATTGCCCTGCATATATTTCTCTGTGTTAATTTTTGAATGCAGATTAAAAAGCCTTCTTTTTAACCTTAAAGAGAATCTTTTACTAATGATTTCCAACTTAAAAATCAATTCCAACTTAATAATCTTCTAAATATATCCATTAGAAAGTTCAATTGCATTCATGATTAAATCAATTTGATGTTCTTATTCTAAAGATCTTTGCTATTTTTTAACATAGAGGATTTTGTCCTAAACATTAATTTCTAGCATACTACTTACTGAAATATTTTAATTTTCAAAACATCAGATAGTAATGCAAAGATTTTCAGGATCAAGCAAAATATGTACTATATTATATCCTTTGGATAAATTGAGATGCACTTTCTTTACATAATTGTCTTGTATAATATTTAAAGAATATTTTTATTCAAGTTTGGTAGCAACAATTTTTGAGTTAAATGAACTGTATTTTAAATTTATTTAGTAGTATAGCGAGGCTAAATCATACAGCAGAAAAGACTGCTGGAGAGTTCAAATGACCATGAAGTAGCCTTACTAAGAGATTTTGTGGAAAAGTTTACAAAGTTTATCATTTTACAAATGTATACCCATTAGGTCTCCACATCATTGAAGGTGAGCATCACTAAGAATGGGTGACTTCCTACGCACTTGGCATATGGTCCCATCTCCTTAGTAGTTACTCCAGACTGCACTCTTCAACACCTTGCTACTTGGAGCAGACTAACTTATGTGTCATCACTGATATCGCTGAAAACTCACTTCCTAAAAAGCATTCTGTCATTCCATTCTATCGCTTGGGCAGAATTTTACTTCTCTGACAGTTGATGCACCACAGAAAAACAAAGAAACATTTATGTTTCTTCCAACATCTTCCTTGGAAGAAGGTGCTTTTGGAGCCAGGAATGCTGGGGACACTATACCTGAAAGGATCGTTCTTGTCTTTTCTTTAAAACGTCAGTTTTACGGGGCGCCTGGGTGGCACAGCGGTTAAGCGTCTGCCTTCGGCTCAGGGCGTGATCCCAGCATTATGGGATCGAGCCCCACATCAGGCTCCTCTGCTATGAGCCTGCTTCTTCCTCTCCCACTCCCCCTGCTTGTGTTCCCTCTGTCTCTATCTCTGTCGAATAAATAAATAAAATCTTAAAAAAAAACACAAAAACCTCAGTTTTACAAAGATCACATGATTATATACCTAGCAAAAATATATGGAGAATGTCAATATATTGACATTTTCCCCCCAGATTTCATGTTGTTAAATTTGGCTCATTTTTCATGCCTGTCAGAATCCTTCAAAATTTGGATTTTGTCATTCAGCTTACTCAGTTATTCCTTATAGACTATATACCAACATGGTCAGTGTTTCAACTAGTGTCTTCATCTAAATGCGTGTTGTATAGATTGTGTATTGCCCATTGGTATGATTTTGAAAATCTCCATCCAAGTTGACATAAGTAACATTATCTGGTATATTCTTTGTATATGGTCATTCAACAGTGAATGATAATATATAAATTTTTGTCATAAATCCACCCCTTGTACTATTGTCTGTTTCCTACTGTTTTATCTGAACCATAAATATTATCCACTAAGTCATTAATTGTACAAGTAAGACAGGTTGTCCTTAACTAAGCAAAATCCAGTTGTTTATACTACATACTTGTCTATCAGGATAGAAACCCAGCAGAAAATATTTATATAGGATCATTTCAATAAACACAAATCAATAAAATATAAATTTATTGGTATCTTATTGTTAGTTTTATACTTTTTAAAATATGGCATTGTTATTATAATACTTAGTGGAAACATTGGATACATTGTTTTAATTTAAGACATATTGTGCTTTGATCTTCTGATTTGATGTGTGTGGGTTTTTTTTAATCCCATTTTAAATTTTAGTCTATTTCATTCTTAGGAGTTCTTATTCATTAACCATAAAATGCATTAGATATATAAAACAAAAGAGGTTGAAATTAACTTAGTAGTTCTTTTATTTCAGTTCCTTGGGGATTTTATACAATAATTTTTCCTAAGGTCACCCTGTGATGTTGTCATAATTCTATAAAAAGGCTAAAGCTGGGGCGCCTGGGTGGCTCAGTTGGTAAGCATCTGCCTTTAGCTCAGGGCATGATCCCAGGGTGCTGGAAGCCTGCTTCTTCCTCTCCCACTCCCCCTGCTTGTGTTCCCTCTCTCGCTGTCTGTCTCTCTCTGTCAAATAAATAAATAAAATCTTAAAAAAAAAAAAAGGCTAAAGCTGACGTATCAATTTATGGTTGGCAAAATAAGTACCATTCATAACAAGTGTATTTTCTTTATTCTTTGTGAGGTTAGAAGAAAAAAGCCTGGGTAAAAGTTTTAGCATTGAACAATGCCTACTTATTTCACTAACAGATCTATACTGATACGCCTGTATTAGTGTCAAATTTATGAGTTAAAATTACAATTAATTTGTTAGTAGGGGAATTATTTATCAATAGAGATAAAAATGAACTTAATGACTCCATGAAACAAATCCTAATATTGCTATCCAATTCTGGGCATACATTTGTAATCCTTCTGCCATTGAGTCAGGAAAAAAAAAAAAAGAAAGAAAGAAAAAAGAAAAGGAATTGAGGAGGTCAAAAATAAGAAATGAATAGGGAGGAATAACATAAATTAAGACTGGCATCTGAATTTCTTTTAATTTTAGGAATGAGTGAATAGTAAAGAAGTATCTGTCTATCTATCTGCCCACCTATCTATCTGTCCATCCATCCACTGGAGACATGTTTTTCCCATTACCATTTCTCTAAAAAATTCCTTCTAAATGCATTATCACTGGACTTTATTCCTAACTATTAGAGAATAAAAATGATCTCTGAGAATATCTATCTGACATTTTTTTTTTTTTTGCGTATGCTTGTCTAAACATGAAAACAAAGAGAGGTGCTACGAAGATGGTCTTATTTTAAAATCTTAAAGATAGTCATGTAAGATAGAAATGGACTGACCTCAATTTGTAATGACATTGAATATATTAATAATTGAAATAGCAACTAACATGTAGTAAGAGTTTACTCAGTAACTGTCAATTTGCTGTATTTTATATTATTTTTATGTCTGAGAAAGCTGCAGCCTCAGGAGGTTAAACATATTTTCCAAATACTCATCACTGTAATTAAGGCTACAGTGATCTTTTATTATCTATATGCAAGGCTGCACTTTTTCCTCATTACTAATGATTTTCTTGAATGAAAGGGACACTTAAATACTACAAAGCAGTAACTTTGTTGAAATAAATTATTACAAATGTATATTACTCTGTTTGGGGTTTGTGTATTCACCCTCTTTTGGCCTCCTTTAAGGAGGGACCTGAATATCCACTCTTTGAAAAAATATTATTCAAGCACTCATTCTAAGGCAAGCATTTTGATATGTGCACAGAAAACATACAGAAGACAAGATCCTCCTTTAAAGAACTTAAGATTCTAGTAAAAAGTGCAGAAATGTAAACACATAATTGTATTATGAGCTTTATAAAAGGGGTTCTTTATTACAGACTCTGGGGATTCCAGAGGAATAAATTATTAACCATGCCTGGATTGATCAGAAAAGACTTCACAAGTGAAGAAATTTTTGCACTAGAACTTGAAAGTAGGTAGAAGTTCAACAAGCAGTTGAGGAGCAATATCGGCTTTCTAAGCCAAAGGAAAGATGAGCCGTAATGCTAAGGCAGGCAGGACTCACGGGTAAGTTTTGGAAATTGTAAAGATTTAACATGACTAGACTGGACTGGACTAGAACTGCAGTGATACTAGGGTTTCAGGAAAGCTCAGCTAGTGAAGCACACAGAAAACATGCCAGGCTTTTACATTTTATTCTAGATTTAATGGAAGGGCCCTGAAGGGCTTGAATATGGAGAAGTCAATGTCATATTTACCTTTGAGCCTCCCTACCTTCCCCCAAGGAAGAGTAGAGAGGATGCAAAAAAAAAAAAGATGTTCAGCGAGGATATTCAACACTTTCGAACACTGCACAAAATAATCTGCTCTTACTCTGTGATGAGTCTTGAGGCTAAAGATGTGCAGATTAAATTTGGGTTTAAGAAAATGCCAATTTAAAAAGTTAAATAATACTGTGTTTTGTTACTTATAATTCCCAAATCGGTTACAAGAGAAGTTTTTTATAACTTAATAAGTTACCAGGATGCTAGGCTACTATTCTTTCATTCTGAGGATCGTTCTTTAATACCGGGAGCTGTGTGAGTTTTTTCTATTGGCAGGATATTTCTTTTTCCTTCTTTCTTTCTTTTTTCTTTTTTTAACATTTCCTATCATTCTGTCCTAAGGCACTTTCCCCTCTTGCAGCTGCCACAGTGTTCCCCTCAGCACCGTGCCTTGTTTTGCTTCTCCCCATCTCAGTAGTTTCATACCTGAGGCTAATTTGTACTTCTCTCCTGTAGTTAAACCAGCTGTTTTGTAATAACATTGTTGATTTCTCTGAATGGATGGTACAGAGAGCAGTCTTTTACATTATCATAACATTTGTAAGATGTGAGCCCTAAGGGAGCTGAGAAAATCTATAGGATAAGAGAACATAAAATGTTTCTCTAATTTCAAAATGTTTTGGTAACATGGAAATGCAATAGTAAGAAATAATGGTGGTCACTTTCTTATTACTGATTCTGAAGAGTAGTGGTTGGTAGAGTCCGATGAAAAAAAAATGAATTTTGGCCCATCAAGGTTGTACATCTGTTTATATCCCAGAACAACTTGGCAGATGAAGAAAAAATTGGGAAGTGATAAAGTCAAACTTTAGCTGCTTGAACACGAAGGTATCTGTTTTTATAATCAGCGTTATAGGTTAGGAGTAAACATCAAATTGGCATTTATCTTTTCAGATTATATCCCATTTCCATTACTTCATTTATAAAATCCATATTTTTCAGCTATATGTAATACTTTTGAGCTAGATATAAAATCCTAGGCATTTTTACAATATCATCTTTTATTAGAAGGAATGACTAACATTCGGGGTAAGTTGACAATTACTACATTGATTTTCTCATGTGTCTTTCAAAAAATTAAGAATGAGAAGACTTTTGTTCTAGGCCTTAAAAGACCTAATTTTATATTATATACTGTCTCTAATATAAAAGTTGATATGGTATGGTAATTGTTATATTATCTAACAAAGTTAGTCCATTTAATTGGAAACATTTTTACATATAAACCACTATTTTTGTTTATTTTATCTCTATCACTATTTTTGACTAAGCATCAAAATGAAATATACTCCTCTTGAGTTCATGAAATGGTACAGTAAGCTCTTTTATATCATGATTGATGAATTTCTGTAAGCTGCTGCTCATCTCCTCGCATATGTTCCAGATGTTAAATATTATGAGCAATCTCTAGTACTTATAACACTAGTCAGTGTTTTAGAAAGAGACCGTTATGAAATTTTAGAGAGAAAACCCAAAACTGAGGACAGATTTAACATTTTATATTTAAAGGTTACTATCTTCTGTTAGTAAATTAGATTGTGAAAAAAATCATACAGCTAATATTTTCTTTTTAAAAAGTTGTGTTGAAAAATTGGATCAAAGTTCTCCAACAAGTCATTTGTGATTGAACAGTCAGATCTGTTACATGTGCAGGTGGAGGGTTGGTAGCTTTCTTTGACTAGAGCTTATAGGATTTTCAGCTGGTAGAAGAAAATCTCAAAAGCAAAAAGAGCAAACCCTCCTCATTTAGATTCCGTAAGAACTTGTGTAGATTGGCACATGCCAATATTAACACAATCCTTTGCCTTCCTTTAAAATTTTTATATTTTCAAGGAAATGAATGTAGACTAGCCTAGTAATTCCTCTGCAATATTTCTCAAACTTTTATATGTATCAGAATCATTTGCAGAGCTCCTTAAAACAGTTTATTGGGTCCAACCCTAGAGTTTCTGATTCAATAAGTCTAGGATGGCGCTTGATAATTTGCATTTCTATCAAGTTATAAGATAATGTTTATGTTGCTCATACAGAAACCTTTCTGGGAAGCAAGTTTATTACAAACAGAAAATAGGGAAAAATTAATTTGACCATGAAAAGCATGGTACAACTTGACAGTGAGACATATTTTCCATTTATGTTTTGTGTTTCATACTTTTTTAAAAATATTATTTAATGGCAGATATCATGTGTATAGACTGAGACCGAGGCAGGTACAACTGATTCTGGAAATAGGCTTGTTTCTTCTGTCAAGCTGTTCCCATTGGTGTTTATCTAGTTGGGAGATGATCTAGGTTTGTTGTTGCGAGGGTTGCTATCAGTGCCCCACATGCTTCACTCATCTCTAGTCATTTCTAGTGCTTAGGCCTGGAGTTCTAGGTGGTTTTTCCTCAATCGTCATGTTTTCCCTTCAGCTTTTAGCTTTTCTCCATGCCAATGCCAGCCACAGAAGGCCTTACCGCCCATGATATTTTTTATCAATCATAGAGTATCATACTCAATTTAGTATAATTCTTATTTCAAGTGCTATTTTAACAGTATATTTTTTAAATATTTTATATATTTATTTACTTGAGAGAGAGAGCAAGTGGCGGGGAGGGGTGGGGGAGAAGCAGACTCCTTACAGAGTAGGGAGCTGCACACAGGACTCCATCCCAGGACACTGGGATCATGACCTGAGCCAAAGGCAGATGTTTAACTGACTGAGCCACCCAAGTGCCCTTATTTAACAGTATATTTTAAAACTTTACAGCAAATAAGTAGTTTTGAGTCATGTTTTGTTACTCGTTTCTAATTTTATTACATCAGAGTGAGAATATACAGTTTTTTATAATACTGATTATGGCAATATATTAGGCTTTCTTGTTAGCTTGGCACACATTTGATTTTTGCGAATGTTTTGTGTTTGCTCAAGAAAAATTTGTATTTTTGGTTGGTGGGTTTATAGTTCTCCTGATGATCATTAGTTTAAACAAATTATCATATTATTTAATTTCCTATATTTTTGCTATTTTTCTTTTTATGTCAGCTTTTGAGAAGGATTTATTAAAAGTCCAGTATAGTTTTTGATTTCTGTATATCTCTCCAGTTCTCTCAATTTTTAATTTTTTTTCTTAAGATTTTATTTATTTATTTGGGATAGAGAGAGAGTGAACGAGACAGAAAGAGAGAGAGAGAACAAGCCTGGGGAGAGGCACAGGGAGGAGAAGCAGTCTCCCCACTGAGCAGGAAGCCTGGTGCAGGACTAGATCCCAAGACCCCCGGGATCATGATCTGAGAAGAAGGCGGCCACTTAACTGACTGAGCCACCTAGGCGCCCCTCTCTCAGTTGTTTTATACATTTTGAACCTATATTGTTGAGTTTATATATGCTCACAGTCTATATTTTGTGTTCTTTTGCCCCCCTTTCTAGTATATAACACCTAAATTTACCTTGTGATTACTTTCAGCTTAATTTTAACTCAGTTGATAGAAAATATACTACCCCAGTTATCTTTTTAAAGCAAAATTGACAGATCTTTTTCAATCTTTCACTTTCAAGATTTCTTCAAATTATAGGTTTAAATGTGGCTATTGTAGATAACATGTGGCTAACATTTTTCTGTGATTCAGTTTATACATAGCCTTTCTTTTCTCTGATCTATTCAGTATTTTATATTTATTATAAATATAACTATACCAATAATTATTTCTACTATACCATTTTGTGTTGTTTATTTACAATGAATTTTTCGTTTCTTTTGTCTTTCACTCTATGGTTGGAATATTCTTCTGGTTTTAAAGCCAAATGTTCTATTTCTTCTCTGCTGTGGGCTATCATTACTAATTAAAAGGCACAAGTGTGAGAATTTTCTTGTGAGTGTGTGAAACTTTCCCCTGCCTGTGTATCCTGTCTGAATAAGAAAAGAACCTTGGCCTGCAGTCATCTCTGATCTCTTCTCTTCTCATAGCCATTCTCATATTATTTCTTTTTTTTTCTCTTAGACTTATTTATTGCTATTTTATTACTAGAATACAAGCTTTTGCTTGCTTCCTTCCTTCCTTCCTTCCTTCCTTCCTTCCTTCCTTCTTTCCTTTTCCAAAAAGAGTCATGGTGTATTAAATTATCTCAGATCTTGTTTGCCTTTGATATTTATATATTTATTTTAACTACATATGATTCTTTTTCTGGTTGTACAATTAAAGGTCTTTCCTGATTCTTCTTCTCCCAACTCTCTTTAATATAAAGAAATCTTCTGTTAATCAGACTCTTACTCTGTTGAGGTTATATTTTCTCTGGAAGAAATTAGATTGTTTCTTGACTTTGATGTTTTCAAATTCACTATCTTCTTTTTGTTCATGATCTGTGTCCTTGCATTCTGAATACTATAATATTTTTTCTATTTTGAAAAATCATCTAGGCTTCCATTGATATGAGTATGGATTTCCTTCTTAGTGCTGGTACATCTTAGATGTTTTGTCTTTTTCCTTATGAGTTTGTTTTATTCCCTTAGAACTTTGCTAGTACTAGTGATAGTTACATTAGGGTAGGGGGCAGAGCCTGGGTTTCAACCCTTCTGGATTCTTTTTTGAGGTTGGGAAGTGAACATTGTGCCTTAAGAATGAGAGCCTCAAGTTTTGCAGTTTGGGCTTAATCACTTCTTATTTTACATTCCAGGCATCCCTATGCCCTAAGGAAACTAATGTATTTTCATTCCAGGCACCACTTTCATCATTCCCATGTAGGCACCTTTGAAATTAATTTCCTTATTCTTGACATGGAGAAGAGGGGAAAGAGAATTCTCAGAGATCTGCTAGATTAGGGTCTTGATAGAGGATAAAGACACTGCATAAATTTTGGTTTTGTTAGGAAAATGTAAAGGTCAGTATAAAAATGAAAGTTTAGATAAAATTTTATTTCCCAAGAAGGTGGTAAGCTGGCATCAGTTGCTGGTTCTGTCTCCTTGAGATGCAACACGCGTGACAGAGTATTATGATTCTCCAGGCTATGGTGAATAAATTACTAAAACTCTGAGGATTCCTTGGGAAGATAGAAGCTGGTTGCGTACCAGGGAACAGAAGCAAAGGAACTATCCTGGAACACATGGTTGGAGGTCATAGATGTAGGGTAGGTTGGAGAGAGATTATTCTTTTAAGTTCAATCCACCCTTCTCTCCTGTGTCCCTTCAGTGACCCCTCCCATGCATCCCCCCAACCTTCATCCCCTCTATCAGTGTCTTGGGCAGATCATTGTCCAACCAGCTAGAAAGGAGTGTCTCAAGTAAGGAGACAATAGAAATAAATCCAGGTGGGCTGACAGGTAGTCCTCTAATTGTTTCCTCCTCCCAATTTACCCAATCTAGGGCTAAACAATTATATGAAAATGTCTTCTGGCACCTGTTCTTGATGTCATTTTAGCTTAATGTCTTGTGTAAACTAAATGACTTTTCTTCTCTGGAAGACTTTTCACTCTATCTCTGAAGTTCTGAAGTTCCATTATGACATGTATTTGTTTGTATTTATTCTACCCCAAATTTGATGTTTGATTTTTATATGAGTACTCTTGTGTTCCTTTGGTTCAGATAATTCTTGCCATGATCTCTTTAAATATTCCCTTCATTTTAGTCTTCTCCCATTCCCTAGTTCTGGAATTCTATTCAGATATATGCTTAATCTGTCCCAAATTTTCACTCAGTTATTTTATGGAGCTATAAAACTCTTGTTACGTGATCAAAGACACTAGGTGATCAATTGGATCTGTATTTTTCATGGATGTATGACCCCTGGGCTGGATTCCTGTGCTTTCTAGGTATGTTGCCCAACTATCTCCTTGTTTCTGCTTCTCTCTGACACCTTAAGAATTCTCTTCCCTTCTGTATTCTATATCCTATTTCTTGCACCTTGGGCTTTTATCTTTCTTTCTTTCTTGATTTTGTGGACACGTCATCAAGCAGCACCCTTATAAAAGGTGCATTAAATGATTGAAAATGCCTTAACTTTATGCACAAGTTTGACTGATAGTTTCACTAAGCTTCTGGGTTGAAAATTATTTTTCTCTAGTGTTTAAAACATCGTGCCATTGTCTTTAATTTCTAGCGGTGCTGTTTAGAAGTGGGATGACATCTCAATTATTGCTTTGTTATGTATGCACCCTATTTTTCCTTTTTCAAAATTTTGAGAATATTTATCCATGATGTTCTGAAAACTCTGTGATGATATGCTTTGATGTAGAACTTGTTTTCATTCATTGCGCTGGGAAAATAATGGTGCTGTCATTATGAAAATTCTTACTGACCCTGGTGTTTATTTTTCATTTCTTTTTCTTCTTTCTTTTCCTTTTCTTTCTTTTTTTTTACAGCATTATGACTTTAGCTACATATATTGTGAAGCGATTATCAGAATAAATTTAATGTCTATCATCACATATAGACACACACACAAAAAAAGAAGAAAAAATGTTTTTTTCCTTGTGACGAGAAATTTTAGTACTCTCTAGCAACTTTCAAATATACCATACAGCACTGTTAACTTTAGTCATCATATTGTACATTATGTCTATAGTACTTATTTTATAACTGGAAATTTGTATCTTTTTACTGCCTTTATTCAATTCCTCCACCTCCCACATCTGGTAACCACAAATCTGATCTCTTTTTCTATGAGCTTGCTATGTTTTTGTTTTAGATTCTATGTGTGAGAGACATCATACAGTATGTGCCTTTCTCTGTCTGACTTATTTCAGTTAGCATAATGCCCTTGAGGTCCATCCATGTTGTCATATGATAGGGTATTCTTCTTTTGTATGGCTGAATAGTGTGTATGTTTATGAATATATATATATATATATATCATATTATTGCATATACAATATTTTCTTTATTCATTTGTTGGTGGACATTTAGGTTGCTTCCATGACTTGGTTATTTTAATAATGCTGCAATAAACACAGGTGCAGATATCTTTTTGATATAATGATTTCATTAATTTGAATAAATACTCAAAGTGGAATCACCAGTTTTCATTTCTGAATCATTGAGATGTTTATTTTGATTATTTTTTAATTTTAATATTTTAAAAATTATTTGTTATTACTGTGTTTTAGGATTCAAGGCCGTGGTTTAACCCATAATTTATAGGACCATCATAACCGTAAGTCATTCTATTTGGTCTCCATATTAAGTTTCCTACCTCAAACGTTAATTGTTATATTTCTGATACCTGAATCTGATTATGTAATTCCTATGCTTGACTCATTTTGAAGATTTAGAAAGTTGGCAAATTCCAAGTTTCTTTGCATAGATGACAAAAAACAATTCCTTAACATAGAAGACCCCTTATGAGATAACCCTGCTTAGCTCTTTTCTTCTTATGTGACTCAGTTTCTCCCACAGACATATTCAACTATTAGTCATATCTGAATTTTTGATGCTACTTTACAAATCACTGCCTCTCCACATTCTGCTTCCCCACACTGTACTTTCTAGATTTTGCGCAGCAAACTCCTGTTCATCAGGGAGGATTTAACTGAAGCATTGCTTCCTGTAAAGTGTGACTTGACTCTTTAAACAAGCTTCCTAATAACCTGTATGCACATCTATACTTTTTGAGGACTTTAACTTTGGCTTAAGTAGTACCTACATCATAGTAAACTGCTGTCTTTAATGAGTGCTTTTTGAGACACACACACACAAAAAAGCGATGTTTGTAAAATGAAATAAATATCAGTTTGCAAGTATATTTAATTGATACTGGATCCAAGTGGAAAAAACTCTTTACCAAGGTTATAAAATTATGAAAAATAATAAAGAAAAGTTGAAAAATGCTTCATCATATCATCTTGCTTTAAAGGTTGTCTTATGGAATAAAGGAAAATAGATATTAAAACCACCAAAAAGCTCTTATGCATACTAATTCCTAGGATTTTTTTTTTCAAATCCCAGTGAAATTGTAATTTCCCTCCCAAAAGGTGTGCTTCATTTGAACAATATTGGCTATCTGGAATAGAAATATGAGAGAAAATATAAGAACTTTAAAAAAATTAGAAATAAAGAAGAATCTGTATTGCATTTTTCAATATAAAGAATCCTGAACTCTTACATATGCACAATAATCTATCCTTATTTACTTATTAAATAGTTATTTACTTACTATTAATTATTTCAATTATTTTTCTACTTGCTATAATTTCAGGATTTTGTTAGTATTTAATAAGACAAAATTTTCTTTAAATTTGTGTATAATGACATTTCATACAGATTTTTACTTCTTGAGAAGAAAAATCTAGATAGCCCCTTTTGTTTTCTTTTTTGCTTAAATTCCATCCTTCTCTGCCTTTTTATCTGATAAGTATACTCAGATTTGACTGGTGACTTAATCCTCCTTCACTGGACACTATTGTACATAGGGTTCATGGATACTAACACTTCACAGTAAAAAATAAAAATAAAAATAAAAATAAATTGCCCAAAAATTTAAAAACAGAATGATTATAGGGGTGTCTGGGTGGCTCAGTTGGTTAAGCGTCTGACTCTTGGTTTCAGCTCAGATCATGATCTCGGGGTCCTGGGATCAAGTCTCATATTGAGTTCTACGCTCAGTGCAGAGTCTCCTTGAGATTCTCTCTGCCTCTCACCCCACCCCTTGCTACCACCCTTGCTCAAATGTGCCTGAGTTTCCCCTTTCCCTCTCTCTCAAGATAAATAAAATCTTAAAAACAGAGAGAGAATGATTATAGTTAAAAACATAGTCCCTCACATTCTCATTAGGCCAGTTTGTCTAGATTGGGACTAGCTGGGGGACACATGGACAGCATTACAGTAGAGAAAGACCTAAACCTGAAATGATCTAGGTATTTTAGGAAAAGAAGGGCAGGAAATATTGAGGCAGCTATGCCATAGTGGAGGCTCCCTGTATGGACATAGTGACCTTGTTAGAAATAGGAAACCCTCCGGAATTCAGCCTCTGGTACTGGCCTGTTCTTCCAATTAACTCAATCTGAATTGCTTAGTTGGCTCTGAGCCAGCTTCTTGCTAAGTTGCTAAAAGTGAATGAAGGAAACAAGACTTAACTGCATTTATCTCTCATAAGATAGCAGTGTTCATAGATTTGTCAAACAAGTTGTTAAATCTTTTTTAAATCTTGGGCATAAACCATGCAAGAACCTCTACATTTATAACAAATATATATATGAAGTCCTTAATATGTGCTAGTCATATGTTAGAGCTAGGAACTAAGGGTATAGCATAGCATGAAGCAAGACAGACAAAATCCCTGTCATTATGAAGCCTACATTCTCCTAAAGGGAAGCAGCATGACTATTGATTAATTAATGCATGACTAAAGGAATAATTAGTAAACCAAGAAAAATAACGTTGTAAAAATTGCTTTACACATAATTAAAATTAGGCAATGTGAAAAAAATATTACTGGGTAACTATTTGGTTAAGTGGTATACCAAAGACTACTGGTAATTACCACTATTCATATTTTCCTCTTCATTCCGGAGAAACCACTAAGCCACATTTCCCAGCCTTTCTTGTCTGTAATGTGACCATGGGACCAAATTCTAGCCAAAGGAATACGGAGAAAAACTAATGAAATCTACCTTGGACCTGGCCCATAAGAAGATCTTGTGTAATCCTCCATAAACTCTCTTCCCTAAAGGTGATATAGGCCAGATGCAGAGGCTTTAAGGGGGGAATCTCCAAGCCCCATAGGACATTGGCACCACTAAATAAAAGAAACCCCTGGAAACTGCATGGTGCACAGCAAGTCCCCCTACCATGCATGTGCATGCACACACACACACCACACTGAGTAAAATTGAACTGTATATGAGTGAGAAATCAACCATTGTGTGTGTGTGTGTGTGTGTGTGTGTGTGTGTGTGTGTGTGTGTGTGTGATAAGACTGAGATTTTGGAATAATTTGTTATGTCAGATAGTTATATAAAGATATAAATTAAAATGAATAAGAGGAGTCATCCATGTATAAATCAGGAGTTTTTCAAGGGGTATCTCGGTCAATCTATGTAAAGAAGACCAGTGAAGTAACCTGGTAGGCAATAAATTCAGAGAACTAGTGGGATTATATCACAGAATACGATTTTATTCCAAATATGACATGAGATCATTGGGTTTTAAATAAGAGAGTGATACTACAAATGCTATTTCTAAATTATCTTTTTTTGTTTTCTGGTCTTGTGAAGAGAAGTAAATTGTTAAGATACAGAATGGAGAACTATTCAGGAGGCTATGATAATAGTCCAAGTGAGAAATGAGATGGTTTGATCTGGGTGTCCTTAGTACAGACTTAAAAAAGTGAATGGGTTTTAAGTTTTGAAAGTATAATCAACAGTATTTGCTGTTGGATTGGATGTATGTCCTAGATTTTTGGCTTGGCCAACTAGTTGGAGAAAGACTAAAGAAAGATCTAGTTGAGAATGGGAAGAGTTTAAACATTCTGTGTTTCACATAAGTTTTAGATGCTTACTGCTCATGCATGTGAAGATGCAAGTAGACAACTGAATAAAGTATCTTAAGCTGAGGAGAAGACAGAGCTATAGAGAAATGTTTGGGATTTTGTGACATGTGGAATAACTGATGAGAAAGAGAATGAGTTCATGGGTGTGGAGCGTGTAGATGGAAAAGGACATAGATAAGCTCAGGAGGCACTTCAACACTTGGAAGTCAAGCCAGCAAAAGATCTCGAAAAGGACTCTTCAGTAAGTCAGGAAGAACATTTCCTGTGGAAAAATAGAGAAAACATGTTTTGAGAAAGAGGGCATGGTCACCAAGCCTTAGTGATTCTCAGAAGCTAAGTAAGGCAAAATCAGAGAAGTTACCATCAGAGCTGACGAGGATAGAGATTAATGGTATTTTTGGCAACAGTGATTTCTTCAGTTATTGGTCCCTAGACAATAGAGTGGGTTAGGATGGGAGAGTGGGAGAGAATGCTATGTGAGGACGTATGAACTGCAACAGTAACCTGCTCCCTTTAAGAACTGTAGACATGAAAGATGGTAAGGAAGTGGTAGCTGGTGGTAGAATGATGACAAAAGTGTATAGAATTTTTTTTTTTTTTTTGGGTGGCTATTCTAAAGCATGTCTGTATGTTGAAGAGAATATGGGCACATGTAGAAATTAGGGGAGAAATACCCTGGAGAGAGTAAAATTTTCAGAGTTTAGTCCTGGAGAAAGTGAGAGGGATGGTTGATAGAGTGCAGATGGGTGGTTTGACTTCTGGTGGGGACAGGACACTTCGTCCTACTGTAATAGGAGTAAAGAACAAAATTAGAAATGATTTAACCAAATAGGTGTCAGCTGAAGAGATATTTCTATTTGCTACTATCCAGATTCAGGAAGCTTCTCTGGGTCTTCCTTTATGAAGCCTCATTCCTTACTTTAAATCTGTGAATTACCTTACATCCTGCCAATAAATTCCCTTTTACTCTAGTTAACTAGAGTAATTTTCTCTGACTTAATACAGAAAACCTTAAATGATAAAATAAGTCAGTGCTATGCGAAGAAAGCCGTCTTGATGAAAATTTGGGAACCATTAAGTAGAAAGATCTCTCTATCCTAAAATATCTTCTCGAGCTTCTCCATGCCGTGGCAGAGATCCCAGCAACAGAGAATACTCATCATGGTCTTAAGGACTATGTGGTTGCAGAGAGCTTGTCACTGGTATGCACTGTAGGAGACAGTGTCAGGTGAGCAGATGTGAAGCAATGAACTAGTTATCTCTTCCCTCTCTATTTCAATAAGTAAGAAATAGTTGTCAGCCGTTACTTGGTCTCTTCTGACAAGGATAAATGTTATTTTGCATAGAAAAGCATTTTCTGCAATCATGGTTGATGTTTCAAAGTAGAAAAGTGTCAGGGAGGTGGATTTATCTAGGGCACTGGCTTTCCCATTCCTTTAGCTATGGAACTGATTCAATGAATGCAAACATGCAAAAATATGTTCTGTAAAATTAAAAAGGAGCAGTTTTGCTTGAATTAAGAATGGGTGTCCATAAGCCCTATTTTAGTCAGCCTTTTCTCTCAATCCTACCCATAGTTCTCATAAACCTTGGGCTCTACTGTAGAACACAGTTTGGAAAACTACAGATCTCTGCAGTAAAAGAAATTAATCTGTCATTTATCTGTCTGTAAGTCTGTCTACCATCTATTTATATTTATGTATTTTACAAATGCTAACATATATTTTATATGTTACAAAGTAGATTCTTTAATCATTTCTATACAAATGACAACTGAAAGTACTTAATAATTTTGCTTTTGATCATATAGTTGTGGACTATAATTTGAATGGTTTAAATACATGTTCAGACTTTAAATTAACTAGGACCCGCCAGTTCAACAAATTATATAGATCATTACGTGTTAATTGTATTGCTTTTAATTTTATTATTTCTATTATTTTTCTTTTGTGATGATGCAAAGTAGCAGTGTCCAAACAAATGTGCAGGTGCTATTATTGGACTACTTTTCATTTCAGTGATGAATAAAATTGATTCAAGCCTGTCCTTCCTTCTTTGACTGTTCAATGTTTGCAGTTCAAATTATGTGCTCATTCAGGTTATGAGTTTCTCAGATAGGGAAGGGAATTATTCAGCAAGAGTACATGAACTCCAGCCTACCAAATTAATTTTTTTTCTATAGTTGAAGATGAATATATTTGCATCCTAAGAGAAACCTTTATGTTAGCATGGACACTTATTACATAGTTATTATTTTCAAAAGAGACTATAGAAGTTAAAGGGGTTGAGAATTGCATTCTTAAAAAAATAATTAGCTATGGCATTTATTTAAAAAAGAGCTAAATCAACATGCCCACTCTTATACACAGAACCATTCATCAGAGAACAGATGGTCCCCTAAAAGTGAAACTAAACAGTTCTCGAAACATGACAATCCATTTATCTTAATGTGAACATCCTCTAGCAGATATCAAAAAACAACCGACACAGATTTATAACTTTTGGAATGTATTATACATGCACTTGAAATCCAAGAAAGAATGTTTGCATTTAATAATCTGATTCATATTGGTAAATGGCACATGAAAATATATAGTAAAACAGTGCTTAAATATTTTGATTATATTCAAAACTACATTAGTAGAAAAGATAACATTTGTCATCAATATTTCTTTAAGCGTTATATTTTGTTGTGTGGCAAAAATTATCTGAAATTCTTTTCTAAGTATCTCTACCTAGATATTTGGAATCTGGGTATCTTTTGTTGGACTGAATACTTTATATTAAATTGAACAATAAATATGTACACATTCTATTTCATCAGTTTAATTCATGCATTCATCTAATTTATTCAGCAAACAGTTATTGGATAACTGCTATGAGTTGTACCAGGAAATGGAAATAAATCAATAAATTAGGGATATCTATTTCTGCCCTTAATAATCCAATAGCATAAGAGGGAGAGACAGATCTGTAAATGTATCATAGTAATGAAGTGAAATAAGAGTTTAAAATGTAGTGGGGAATAATATGTTGGAAATATTAACTAATGTTTCTTGTTGTATTTCCAATTCCTCCTCTCTACCTTCCATTCCCATCCTCTCTTGCCCTTTTCTGATTCTATAAACTGATCTCATCCTGACTTTTGACATTTAAAGATATAGGTTCTGAAGAGAGAAGGAAAAAGACTTAAGGACTTTGCAAAGGACTAGGAGTAACCCAACAAAGAAGAGTAGGGTCTAGCTAGAAAAAGATTCTCTGTATTGAGAGGAAGAGGTATTGAGCTGGGAGGGAAATGACAAGATTAGAAGGTGATGGGTCCTTGTGAATGGGTTCTCTTCTTAGTCTCTATGAGGGCTGCTGATCTACTGGAGTAAGGGAAAAGAGATTCTCTAGATACATTCATGAGATTTGAGAGTCAAAGGAAGTTGTACTACCATGTGCCTTGCCTGGGTAGAGCCCTAGAAATGAGTACGTGCTAGCCCCCACTAAACAATGATTGTGTGTTGTGCTACGCAGAGAGGCAGGCAGACTCATAGAGAATTCCCAGTAGAGTCATGTGATACTGTAGCAATAGTCATTCATTCATTTATTCATTCATTTACTCATTTATTCACTTTTGCATTCATTCAATAAATGTTCCAGAAAATCTTGAAAGTTGAGGTATATGCATTGTGGTAGGCATAATTCTAAAATTACCCAATGACCTTTAACCTTATGTAATCACCACTGCGAATGTAATTTTATTCATGTAACTAACTATGTTACATTACATGGGAAAAGGGAGATTATCTGGGTGGGTCTAAACCTAATTGCATGAGAGCTTAAAAACCAGGTTTTATCCATCTGGTAGCAGAAGCAGGAACCAGAGGGATTCTAAGCATGAGAAGGATTTGACAGATGGAGAGGGTCACATGGCAAGGAATGTGGGCAGCCTCTAGAATCGAAGAGTGGCTTCTACTGACCACCAGCAAGGATATGGGGAGTTCAATCCTAATTGCAAGGAACTGAATTTTGCCAACAATCTGAATGAACTTGGAAGCATGTTTCCCCCAGAGCCTCCAGATAAGAGCCCAGTTTGGTTTACTGATACTTTGATTTTGATTTTATAAGACCCGAAGCAAAGAACACAGCCAAGTCCACCCAGATTTTCTGACCTACAAAACTGTGAGATAATAAATGGTGTTGTTTTAAGATACTAAAGTTGTGCTAATTGTGGTAAATTGTTACATAACAATAGAAAACAAATGCAAAATAATATGTATAATGCAGAGAAAAGCCCCTAGCACCTGGAGCATAAAATCTAGTGGGAAGGTATAGGTAATAAAGAAAAAAATAGAAGTTCTCATATAAAGGTGAATTATGGTAAGGGGAATAATATGTGGAGAGATGTTGTCATCTAGAGAGCTGACCAAAGCGTACCACACTGATATGGCAATATTTAAGTTAAACATTTCAGGAGGTGAGAAAATTAGCCATGTAGATATACAGGGCAAGGGAGGTCTGGGAATGGGAAAGTGTAAATTCAAAGGTTCTAAACTAGATTATGTTTGAAGAGAAACAAGAAAGGCAATGTGACTGGATCAAAGTGGATAAGGAGGAAATCAGGAGCTGAAATCAGAGAAACGTTAGGGAATTAGATCACTTGGGGCTTTAGAGACCGTTGTCTCAATATGGGCTTTTCCTCTGAGTGAAGTTGGAATCCAACTAGATTTTGAAGAGAGGATGACATAATGTGACTTTCTATTCAAAGAGATCACTCCAGCTACTGAGGGAGCAACAGAATGAGTGTGACAGTAATATGGAAGGAGCAGCTGTTGGGCTTGATAGTGTCTTACATATGGAAACAAGATAAAACTCACAAGAAACCCAAATACACCTGTAGCAAAGGACTGCATGTGCTTGTAAAGTTCTCAGAAAATATCTTTGAGGATAAATATCCATCAGAATGCAAACTCTGTAAAGGAAGGTTTTGTATTGTTTTGTTTTGGGCCTACTTTTTTAATTAGGGTATTCCTGGAGCATGCAGTGTAGTCCCACTCTATAATTAGTTGTTGGACGAAACAAGACATATATGAATAAATCACTGATCCCTGAAAACCCCTCATTTATCCACTTTGCCTTCCAAGCTGGAAGAAGTTGGAGTGTGTGGTGATAGATTGAACACGTGTTTCTGCCCCATTGACATAAACATATATTTAACTCCTTATTCACTTTTAAAGATGTTATTTTTCCATTATTGTTGGGAACCAACAAAGTCTCTTGAGGATTAGGACAATATATTGTTTATGATTATAGCCTCAGAGGTCAGCAGACTTCAATGAACCATTTATTTAGTCTTTTGTATAATGTCCTCAATTACTATGTGGAACAAACATGTTCATGAGGCCCCTCTTAACACACAAATACTGGTCCTATGGTATACTAGAAGCCAAGGGGAAACAAAAGTAAGCTTTGTAACTGAAGGGATTTTGTCCTCAGTCACAGCTACAACCTGAGAGCCTGGATTGACACAAAGCGTGTGCTCAAAGAATGGGGGTGGGGGGGTGGGGAGAGATGATCAGATGAGTACAAAGATCAATGAAAAAGAATTAGAAAAATTGAGTTCTAGTTTCCACTGACTATCAGTTAAGAAGTTATATTTTAGTTAAGTTAGAAACTCCAGTGTTTGGTGGTTGATCTTTAACGTTCCAGGCCCAGAAAAAGAAGCAGATTGTGCCAGTGTAGTAAATAAATGAGTTTATTCCATTCAACCAGTAGGATTTGCTAATGTGTTACAGATTACTTCATTAATTTCTCTGGGTTCTCCTTGGTAATTATCTGAGTAAATATAGGCGCTTTTTTTTTTTTTTTTTTGACAAGAGAAAAATCAAGAATGCTGGATAAAGAAGTCAATCTGAGGAATAAGCAATACAGGGGAAAACCTCTACACAAGAAGGTGATTCTTTTGAGAAATGGCATTGATAAAAGCAAAGTTGGGAACTTTAAGATACATTTTATGTTTACTGAGTGCCTGCAGAAATATCGATCACATGTTTTCTCTCTGTCACCTAACCCCCATGTACCACCAGCATTATACCTACTCCTTTCTATTCTTCACCAGTTACCAGTCATCTTCCTAAAAACAGATCTAATTAGATCACCACTCTGCTAATAAAAATGCGAGGTTTTTTGCTACTATAGCATTAAATCTAAATTCCTTACAAGGAAATATAAAATTTTTGAAGTTTAGCTTTTCAGATTCATTTGATGTCATTGCCAGTCCCTCATCATACACAGTCTATGCTTAAGCCACAGAAATTCTAATAATAAATCTTCGTCTTTGTACATTATATCTCCTCTTTGTGAAATGGCCACTGTCATTCTTCCCCATAACAATGTCCAATTTATCATTCAAGACCCAGCTGAGACTCACTTTCTCCAGGATACTTTTTCTTATGATCTCGAGTGAATGACCATAGTAGGTCCACCATTGTGTTCCAATGGCACTATTTTAGCAGAAATTGCTAAAGGCTCCCAATAGCCATTGCACCTTTCTTCCCTTAGGCAATGCAACTCTTAAATATTTATCACACGGCCGTATGACTAGCTTCTACCCAGTGGGATATGAAGAGAATTTCTGTGAGCAACTTCTGGATCACATCTTTAAAGGGGTGTTACTTGACCTCTACTTTCTTTTTTCCCTTCCTGTAGGCTGGAACATGAAAGCAACACCCTAAAGAATGACAGGGCAATGAGATAGATGGAGTCTGGGTTGCTGATTCCCTTTTTGAAGTACAGCATCCCTACACTTAATTGATTGTCTATCAGCTAGCACTTTTTGTGTGAAAGAAAAAATAAACTCATCTTGTACAGTTTAGTCTTATTTGGTCTGTATAAAGGCGGGGGCAGAGGGAGAGGGAGAGAAGCAGACTCCCTGCTGAGCACGGAGCCCTGTGTGGACATGGGTCAATCCCAGGACCCTGAGATCATGACCTGAGCCCAAATCAAGAGTCAGACACTCAACCAGCTGAGCCACTAGGTGTCCCTTTAATATTTTAATAACATTTTCTTTAGCTTACTTTAAAAATACACTGTATAATGCATATAATGTACAAAATATGTGTTAATTGACTGTTTATGTTATCTATAAAGTGTCCAGTCAACAGTAGGTTAAGGTTTGGGGGAATCAAAATTTATACATGGATTTTCAACTGCACAGAAAGTGGATGCCCTGAGCCCCTGTGCTGTTCAAGGGTCAACCGTACATCTGGGCCTAACTAAAATCTTAAAATACGAACTGGAAAGCTGCCAGAAAGCCAAATAGTTATTCTCTGAAGTTTAATCATTTTTCCTGTGTGTCTTACTCTGATCTCTCTGAGGATCTACTTCATTCTTCTGCCTGGTAGTTAAATGCTTTTTCCTTCTTCACAGACATGGGAGAAGGTAACCTCCCCACACCATTCTAGAATATATATTTAAGCAAAATGTCAGAACTAGATCCTTTAAGTCCTAATTCCAAATCATTAAAAGAGAATCTCAGTGGTTGAGCTTGGTTGGGTAAAGTCTTTAACCCTAATCTAATCATGAAGCCAGAGATGGGGCTTGCTTTTTAAGATTTTATTTATTCATTTGACAGAGAGAGAGAGAGAGCGCCCACAAGTAGGGGGAGTGGCAGAGGGAGAGGGAGAAACAGATTTCCTGCTAAGCAGGGAGCCTGACCCTGACCCCAGGGTTTGATACCAGGACACTGAGATCATGACCTGAACTGAAGGTGGCAAATGTTTAACTGACTGAGCCACACAGGCATCCCTAAAGTTGTATCGGTTTTAAGACCATTTACAAATTACTTAGCCCCTACTTAATTTGGGGTTTTATTCACATATTTCTTTTACAATATTTATTTTAAAATAACTTTACAGAGTCAAAATATATTCCAGGCACTATCTAGGTGACATGGGAGATGGAATAGACAGAGATACAGATACATAGATATTAGCCTGAACAAACATAAAATTTAGTAGTGATTTTAATACATGAATATACTAACAATAATATAAAGTAAAAAATGATAAGTAGCCACAAAAACTGTTCAAATATAATGTTATGATTGTCAAAGAAGCCTGGACATTCTAGGAGTGTAATTATCTAAAAAAATATATATATACAAAATAGTACATCAATCCTAGAACAATAGGAAAAGAACTGGACAGAAGGAGGATCCTTGATGCACTTAAGACATGAACTTGGTGCACGATGCATGCATTATCTGCAGGTGACAAAAGTAATGCAGTTGGGCTAAAACTCAATACAGACATAATGGAGTAGAAAATAATAAAGCCAGAAAGTATGGTTGGGTATCAGATTGCAAAGGACATAAAGGTAGAGACATAGATTGAGATTTTATTTTGTTAGGTAAGGGGAAACTATGGATATATCTGAACAAAGGAATTATTGTGTAAAGATAATATTTGTAAATAAAAAGAAGATGAAAAAAGATAGTATTTGAGGGAAAAGGCTGAAAAAATTATATTAGAGGAATATTCAAAGCAAGAAGCATTGAGAGACCCTGAAGAAAATAGAAGCAATGTGAATGAAGAAAAACAAGACATTGGCAAACATTTTTAAATAGAATCTAGTTAAATAATAATAAAATTATTTTATATTTACATTTATAAATCCTTATTATGTTTCACCAATTAGTGTTGTAGTTGTCCCTATATCGATCTATCTCTTCATTGCTCCTTTATCCTTCTGTCCTTCTATTATTCTATCTACTTATTGGTCTATCATCTAGCTTTTTGTCTACCTGTCTATGTAAACTTATTTAATTCTCATAATTACCTTAGAGATGAATTCTATGTAGTGTACAAGAAAGAAAGATCAATAGAGAACTAAAAACTTGAACTTGAATGGATGAAACAACTCTAATGTATAAACAGAAAGAGAGCACAGAATGAGAACATTCATAAGGAAAATATGCTCCATCTAGTTTTTGACATATTTTCTTTGAAGATCAATTTCAAATATATACATCAATAATGTACACAAATCTTTAACTTTTAAAATCCCAGATTTTCATTTTTATTAGATACCAAGATTGATGACAAGTTGCACAATTAAATGGGTGAATCATCAAACTTTTGCTACATCACAATACACTCTGAAACAGTGGCTTAAAGAAAGAAACATTTGTTATTCCTTATTGTTCTCTTAATTGGTTGGGTTGAGCACTTTGGAATGGCTTTATTTACATGTCTGCATACAGTACGAGTAGGATGTCTGGGACAGCTTGGATGGCTGGTTCCTCTCTCACCATCGTCTCCCACACTGCAGGAGGTTACCTTGGCTTGTTCACATGGTGGCAGAAGGGTTCCCAGCAGCAAAAGTTGTTGAACTCTACCATACAAGCACTCTTCAAGCCTCTGCATGAGTTACACTGATACTGTTCCATTGGTCATAGCAAGTGAATTAGCCAGTCTTAGAATCAAGAAGTATAGAAACAGACTCTCCATCTTAATGTGGGAAGCACCATACAAACATTGCAATAGAACATACATATAGTGAGGCAGAAAAAAACAATTTTTGCAGTAGTGGTAAATACAGTAGTGGTAACTACTGCAGTGTACCACAGATGGTGCTAACACTTCCAACATTAAGAATACAAATTTATAATCATAAATATTATGTTTTAATATGTAAGTGTGGCATATTAGGGCAATGATGGCCTATGATTCTTACCATATTTTACATGAACATGCATTTTTCTCTAATCCATTGCTTTCTTCCATTGTCTGATTAGACTAACATTGTTCATCTGTAGAAGAAAAGTAAGAGACCTGAATGTTTCTAACACTCACTCCACCCCCATCCTGTTCTGTGTTCTGGTGATAAAGTTAACACGTCTAAAGGGTTGGATTACATAAGGTACATGTTCTATTCTTTTCCCACATCATAGAATATATTATTCTGAGAGAAACAACATAGTTATTTGTCTTCATTTCCATCTCATAAAAAGACAATTTAATATACAATATAACTGAAAATAACTGTACTACAGAAAGTTGATTTAGGCATTCTGTGCAGAAAATTCACTTTTGGTAGTTGCCCTGGGAGTCTAGCTACTACATCTGAACTGTTTCTTTTCTTTTCTTTCTTTTTTTTTTTTTTAAAGTGTTGCCACTTTGTTGACTGACATACTTGTCATGGAAGATGGTTCCAGTTGGGGATTTGTATGCTTTTATCTTCAGAGTGCTACAAAGTGTGTCTTGTTATAGAAACCAGCATGGTTTATGGGAAAGCTCTAGGGTTCAGATGAGTTAAACTATAATTCCAATGTAATCATTTACTACCTCTGTGACTTGGAACAAATCAATTAAAGCCTGTAGGTCTTAGTTTGTATTTCAAAAAAAATAAATAAATAAAGATATTTAAAAATAGATAAAATAAAGTTAATAACTGCCTTTTCTGTACCATAAAGGCATAAGATATTATAAAGCTTTGAAAACTTCAAACTACCACATTCACGTAAAGAATTGATTTCTGGTAGTGCTCTCTGGTGTTTTATATGATAGTAACAAAAATGTTGACCTGTCTCTTTCCAAACCCATCATTATTAAAATGGAAAAGGATCAGCAATTTTGAATTAGACTAAAATAAAATTTAATATACTTATTGACAAGCCAAATCTTTTTGTACTGAATCAACAAATCCCTTAATGTTTTAATAAAGAATAAAGCTTTTTGAGTGACACAATACCACAGAATTTTTAAATACGAGAATGAAAAGAGGGTACTACAGACCATCAAAACATAGTGATGATTATTCTGAATTCAAGATGAGTGGCTTTTTATGCATTAATAACTTTTATGAAATTTTAAAATGCCAAACTTCAATGAATAGAAAAAAGTCAACTAAGCATGTTGCAATGTTTTTTGTAGTATTCTTTTTGTGCCACAATACAATTAAAATATCTAGGCTTCAGAATTACACTTTTCTTTTTTTCTGTTAAGATGCTTTAACAAACCAGTTTTAAAGCTTGATAATATTCTTCAATTAGTATTGAACAAATTTGTAAATTATATTACCAAGTTCATAATTAAAAGCACCTATGTAATGTCTTTTTAAGAAGTGAAATGCAAGCTTTATATGACCCTATGACTGGGCATAAGGAACAGAAAATTCTCCTATTTTGGTGTGAATTTCTATGGGAAAATATTTAAAGGAACAGGTATTTTCCTGGAGGTTGAAAAGCTAACAGTGTTTCAGCGGGGAAGAAGAAGGAATGGCATTCTAAACATCAAGGAATAAGACCACATGAACTGTTTCAAAAAGTGTGAAACATTCTGCCTTAGTCCAAGCATTCTGTAATGTTTGAATTTTGTGACAAGTCAACCCCATCTCTGCATTCTCCAGCCCCCTCCTCACATTTCATGCTCTAATGTTGTGACCTCTCCACTTCCTAAAACCATGATCTGGTTATTTCACTCCTCTGCATAATGTCTTTGATGCCTCCTCACTCAAATTTTTTTCTTTCTTTCTTTCTTTCTTTCTTTCTTTCTTTCTTTCTTTCTTTCTTTCTTTCTTTGTATTAGCTCCTTAATCCTTCACAAAGCAGCTTTAGTGTACCTTTCTGATCTGTTCTCATTCTAGAAAGAGTTGTGAACATTTTAGATGAAACATGACCTGGACTTCTAGATTATCCTCCAATCTGTTGATATATATGATAATTTTTCCTAAACCACAATTCCATTGTCAGATCTTTGAAACTTCCTGCAGACATCTTAGCCTGTTCAGAATTCTGATCTTGACTCTAAATACTTGACTTTGTCCATAGAATTCAGTCTTCATTCCTGACCCCTAACCTTGATAACAAATAATTTATCCCTTGTCTAAAAAGGGTCCATATTCTATGCACATTGAATTAGATTTCCATTGTATGACATCATGACAAAATAAGTGGCTTAAAACAACATACATTTAACTCAAGTTTCTGTGGGACAATGAGTCTGAGCATGGCTTAGTTGGGTCTTCTGTAAGGCTACAATCAAGGTTTTGGCTAAAGCAGTTTGTCATCTGGAGAATCAATTGGAAAAGGGTCTCTTCTGAAGTTCACTCAAATTACTGACAGAATTCATTTCTTTGCAGTTGTAGGACTCATGGTAGCTTGCTTCCTCACAGCCAGCAAGGTAAAGAGAGATACTCCAGAGCCGTATGCTGGCAAGATGGATTGTTTTATAACATAACAATCAGAGGAATAACATCATATCACCTTTGCCATATTCTATCTATTAGCAAACACAGGTCCTACAAGTCACTCAGAGGAGGGGATTAAAAAGGATATGAATATCAGAAGGCAGAAATCATGGAGGCACCTTAAAGTCTATCTGCTCCACATATGCTTCTGGTTTTCCATCATATAAAAAATATTCACACACACACACACAAATCTTAAGGCAATTCAATTTTTTTTTCTATTATTTATTTGAGAGAGAGCAAGAGCGAGAGAGAGCATGAACAGAGGGGGGCAGGGGCAGAGGGAGAGGGAGAAGCAGATTCCCCACTGAGCAGAAAGCCTGACATGGGCTTGATCCCAGGACCCTGGGATTATGACCTAAACTGAAGGCAGATGCTTAACCAACTGAGCCACCCAGGTGCCCCAGGCAATTTTTAAGTTTAATGATTCCAGATATATGAAGTACTACAAATGTATAAATGCTGCAAACTTATAATATTTAATTATTTCTTGTACAATTATTCGGTTTTGTGAAGATTTGGGGTTTTAATTTTTTTTTTCAGTTAGTGTTCTCTGTCTTCAATCGGATCATCTGTCTTCTCTCTCATTCTCTCTCCACACACACATGTTATTTCACAAGAACTGTCTCTAAAATACAATGTCTGTGTGTATTATAATTTTAAATTGGCCATTAGTACGTAATATCCTCAAGTGACCACAGAGGCAAAAGCAATTCTACTCTTAAAGAAATGTGCTTTCATCAAGATTTACAGGGATTTTAAGATACCATACACTGAAAGATAATTTTGAATTCCAGAGTTATAAAAACTTTAAAAAATATGGTGCTTGGGTTCTGTGAAATACAGTAATACCTGCAAATGTTATATGATGTAACATTAGGTTTTATTATCCACACAATAAAAGAAAGCAGATTTTTAGGTTAAGCAACTTATTCACTACCATACAATACTTAAATGGCAGAGGAAGAATTTAAACCCCAATCTAACCACAAATTATATGTCTTCAGAACATGCAAATTGGATTCATCGCATGTTATAGAATTTGTATTATAAAAAATCATCTTTCTATACCACAGAAAAAATACTGAACAAAACCAGGCACAGATCAAAATAATCTTGCTTAAGTTCAACAATAATTTGACTAAAATGAGCTTGCTTTACCAACAGTACCATGACAGTTTTCTAAGTACATGCCTGAGTGATCACAGATTGTCTTGTAAATCCCCTCTCTGTCCCCCATGTACACATCCCAGGTAAGTAGGCCATTACCCTCAAGGGCTTTCAAAACCACAGCTTCCCTATGTGTTCATAATTAATGAAATCATGAACTGTGTTTCAGTCCTAATAGGATAAAGGCAGACTACTTTGAAAACTAGACTTATTTGACGCTGGAAACAATGCTTTCTCAATTTGTGCTTGCAGTAAGTCTTTCCCAGGTATAAAGGTGGAAGGATGTATCTCCTACTCAAACCTGTTGAATCCCACACCCAAGGAGTTATGATTAAACAATGCCTAAGTTTTCCATTCTTGTCTGGACCTATCCTAGCTACTGCCATCTGATGATTCTCTTGCCTATCTGCATCCTCTTTATTATGGCTTTGTCCCTGTTGTGAGACTGCTATCAATGCTGTCACAAGAGGCAACGTGACATTTAATTTTTTGTATCCACTGAGAGGGTGCCAAAAGCATCCCTGTTCTTTCACCAATGATCACAGTTCATAAAGTTGTAGCCTCATAGGACAGAGGTTTTATCCATTACTTTACAGTCAAAGTCTCCTGAAGGAACTATCTGGAAAAAGCAAGTGTAGTAAGGTTGTAATTATTCTCCCAAGTTAAGTGGAGGCCATTCTGTGCCATTCCAACTATAATAATGGTGCCTCATAGCTTAAGAGTAACCACCTGCATTGTTCAAAGAAGTCAGTACTTTTGCATAGGGAATGGTGCTCTGCCAATATTCATCTTACTGATGAACTTCATACCTCTATAACTCCATCTCACTTTCTCTGCTCCAGGAAGATAGGCATACAATTTCCCCAATGGAAATGTGATGGCAAAAGAGATTTCATTTGATAGCTATTCTTGTTAAATTCTGCACTATCAACAATCACAATCTACTCTGTAACAGTATGCTTTTATCTGGGAAACTAAAATTGTCTTCAAGAGAAAATAAATATAATTATCACACTCAAGTATTGCCAGTTACAGTAGTCTTAATTGGCTATGTGGTATCAATAGCTTCATTTATTTTGAGATGAATGTATGTACTTGGTGAGTGTGTATATATTCTATGCTTTCCCAAGCCCAGAAATTGCATTTTAATAATGAATTACTATGTGAAAATGTATACATACCGTGTGATTTAATTTGGAACTAATGCATACTTGAGTGTGTTCAGAATATTCAATTTTAAGTGTCATTGGGTTTTGCAATCAGAATGTTTCAAAGGTGCATGGTTATTGCTAGTTTTGAATAGCCATGCTCCAGAATCACTAAAGTGTTTATGTATAATAGCTATGGTTTAATCTAAAAATGGTGTTGATGTAGTAAAAACAGTCTTATTTACAAATAAGGATCTCAGCCTACAGTATATTTAGGTCAAAGTTGAATGAAGAGTATGAATCACATTATTTATTTTGTAAACTAGCTGTAAGCTTTATATTAGTTTCTAAATAATTTACTTCTACATTTCATATTTAGGCAACATTGCTGGGGTATTTTCTTCTTGTGACTAAGAGCCAGTTAGCAGGATGTTCATTAATGTTTGTTTATTTTTTTTAATAAACAAACAAAGGTGTGCTGAAATAGTTCAAACAGTATTTTGCTGAATGCTATTAGGAATTTTAAACAACTAATTACTTCAGTATGCAAATTCAGTGAAACCTAATTAAATAAATATCAGATCTATGGATCAACCTATTAAACAAATGTTCCTGCTTTGTATCAGTCTTACACATCCTGTGCTTATGGGGAAAACTGTTTAAACAAACAAGTGATAAAAGAATAACTGTAAAATAAGTAATTCCCTTAAGTACTAAGTAATGGAGCAAAACAATTACGCCCACCTTGAAAGTGCACTTAACACTTTTTTTCAATTCTTGGAAGGAGAAGTTCATTCTTAAGTAGATGAATTCCAAGTAAGTATGTAGAATGTTTATGGAGTTGGAGTATCTTTGATTTATTGCTTTATGAAGTTGGTTATATATATTATAACAAAAGAAATGATCATTCAAATGCCATAAGAAAAATTTTTTTGCATATTTATGAAGATTTTCTCCAAATACAGAAATTCAAAATGAGGAAGACATAAAATGTAAAAGTATTTAAAGTAATTATATAATCTTATGTCAACTACTAAAGCTATCTTAACTAGCTAGATTCCATTGATCTACTATAAAGCTTTGTCAACTAAAGCTTTTTTTTTTTTTCTTAAATTGATTCTCCATTTTGTCTTCTCATTTTCTCAACAGTGCACAGCAGGAATCACTGTCTACAGACAGAAAACAGGATCTAGCTGTAGGCATACATATAAAACAAAGAGGCCCCGATTAAAGAAAAAAAACACAAACTGCTGTTACTATTTGATCTTAAAATGATTGATCTTGTCAATCAGTTGCAGGCAGAGTCCCATTTAAATATGTAATAACTGTTAATGTTACAGTTGCATTGCTGACCATTTTCAAAGTCAAAGAAATATACAAGATAATGTGATGTAATGTTAATTTTGCTTTGCCTGTAGTATATCAGTACACATTTTATTCCACAAATATAAAACCATTCAAGAATCCTTGAGATTTAGAAAATCAGGGCATCTGTCTAGAGCTTAGCCCCGTGTAGTTCAAGAGAGTAAAGGCCCAATGTGGGTGTCGATCTTGTCTACCTTGTTTTCTCTACACAAAAGGGAGAACATTAGAAATGAAGAAGCCAGAAGAAAGAGGATAAAGGCATTGGGCTGAGCTGTAAATAGAATTCGGTTTGTGACAATGCCTAACGTTAGTTAAATTGAAGAAGGAAAAACACAATGGGCATCTGCTTAGAAACACACAGCTTTCATTTTAAAGTGTGTAACTGGCAGATTCTAAGCAAGAATGTTGATTCTCACCACTTTTTGCTTCCTCCCACCCCCAGGCAAACTGTGGACAATTTCTAGTGCATCTCTAACAATGCGACATTTCACTTTGACATATACCCATCCATACCATCCAGCTCATCAAAAATGTGATGCTGTACCTGTGTTTCACTTTGCCAGTCTTCCCTTTATTTAGCATAAGATCTTTGCTATTTCTTTCCTAATAGGGTCAGCAGCACCTCTGAACTTAATGTCACTTAAAATACAAAGTGATTCACACTGAATAAGTAGAGGAATATATGCTCACCCCATACAGGCAGAACACCTATGATGTTGTTCTGAGTCAATGCCTGAGTCGATGCCCTTCCATACTTTCTGTCCCAGCTTGGATCTGCAATCGTGAGCCTGATTAACCTCAGGACATGTGTGGTAATTGCAACTAACATTACATCAGGTCTCCTTGAATTTTCATCAAAAAGAACCAAATTTCTTATTCCAGGAGTTCCTATCATTCTCTTTGAATCCCTTAATCCCCAAATAGATTTCTTATATAAATCTCTTCTTTAATTCCAGTGAAGGTAATGTCAGTCGGATAAGTGTTGAAGTGGATAGATTTGGAAATCACCAATACTCCATAAGTACATGTTTAATTCTAAATTTCTAGCTATTGAAATCATGAACAATTGCTAGTAGCATCATTATGAATATATGCTTTGTGTGAAGAATAAATAGTCAAATCTGTAGCCTTTGAAACCAGTATTTGTAATATCTCCATTTTCATGAAGAAACACTTCATAAATTAGTTTGTATTTGTATTTCTTTTTCAATACAAAGATACAGTTTATGAAAATATAATGCAAATATAATTCATTCCATGGGCTGAGTATGCTTTTCTATCAGTAAGTGAAAAAATAAAATTTAAAGCTAAACTAAACTAAATAATGTAGCTCAAAAGAAAAAAAAAATGAGTAGTCTGGCAAGCTTGGTTTTCAGAGCATCAGGTAGAAAAAGAAGTACCTGAACAATTTTCTTTCATTAGTTTCCCTAAGTTTTATGCAGTGAATCATATATATAAACAAACAACAACAACAAAACCTGAAATTTTTGTTTGAGCTTAATTTAATTTAATTTAAAAACAATGATGTGTAATACTTGATAGATTCTAAATAGATCTTATGTGTATTATTTCATTTGATTCTTATAAGTTTGTGATTTACCGTAGAAAATATCACCCTTCCTATTTTAAGTATGAGAAAGAAACTGAGCCTTAAGAAAACTGTGATTTAAACAAGGAAGTCATACAGTGGCAAAGCAGAAAATCCCATATCTTTTTACTTCTACTCAGGGATTATTTCCACCAAACCATTGCCATCTATAGCATAACTATGAGTAACAACAACTAAACACTTTAATTTTAATAACTATAAAATTTATGTTATCCAGAGAAAACAAAAAAGCAGTTTTGAAGATTTCTAAAATGTCATTGAAAAACTGGCACACACACACACACACACACACACACACACACACACACAAGTGGTACATGTGATGAATTCTGTATTCATGGCCCAGGGATACCAGGAATATTAGCACTAGTATATTTAGTATACTAAATATATTAACCTGGGCAAAGACATGAACAACCAGACATGAACAACCAGAAAGGAGACTGGAATATTCAGAAGAAAGTAAATCAATCAAGATAGAAACTGATGGCAAGAAAATCCTTGGAGAAAGAGCTATGTAAAGCGGAGCAAACTGGAGCAAAGCAATAACAAGAAAAGAAAGAGGATAAAAAAAAAAAAAAGGACACAGTATATAAGTGAAGGACTTTCTGGGTTGAAATGGAAAGAGGAGCTCAATATACCAACCACCATTTAACGTGTATTAACACTGCAGCTCTAAAATGTTCATTAACATAAAATGAAAGGGATATATATTTAATATTTTCTTGCACTGAGAGAATTTTAAAAATGAAACCTAAAAAAATTACCATGTATCATAAATAGATATTTCTCTTTCTGGAATCTTGAGGAAAATGGAAGCCAGGAGAGAAGACATACCACCAAGGACAAAATTGAAAGAGTGGGAAGAACCTCAAAAATTAGTATGGAGAAGGCTGAACCACACTGTGAGCTGAGCCTTTTGGAAAGCACTAAGGACAATTTAAATATAATTTCTAAGAAATACTGAGCAAGGAATAGGCCTGCTTCCTGGGACAGATGGTGTAATATTAGCAGATGACATTGGAAGGACTAAACTCCTATTTTGCTTCTGTTTTCTCAATCAGGAAAAAAAAATGATCTTCAAACTCGAAATGGTAGGACAAACAAGGGAATTGAATCCTGAGATAAGTGAAGAGATAGTAAGCGAGCACTTAGCTACTTAAATGAGTTCACATTACCAGGTCCAGATTGATTACATCCCCAAGGACTGAAATAACTTGTACTTGGACTCTGACTCATCTCACGAATGTGCCTGCTCTTGTCTATCTTTGCTGCACTCTCCAGCCCATGCACTCATCATCTCTCTGCTGGATCATCTTAACAGCCTTCTGTCCAGTCTACCTGGCCCCAGGCTCTCTTCATTGAGATCAGTCCTCCACACCAACCCTAGAGTGAACTTTCCAAAAAATACATACATTGTCATGTCCTTCTCTTACCTAAAAATCCTCCCGTGTTATTCCAGTTTCTTAAGGATACACTTAATATACTATTCATGGGCCTCCCTGTTGTAGCCCCAGCTCGCCATCCCATGTCACTTTTGACCATACCATGTAGCCCATGTCCTGGCCAAGTGAGACTATTCTTCAATTGGTCATGCACATATTTGCTTCCTTTTATTGGAACATGCTGTCCCCTCTGCCTAAAATATCTTATCCTGCTCCACTGATCCACTTGGCTTCTCCAAGACCCAGGTTAATGGTAACTCTTCTTTGTCATTTACTTTAGGTTTCAAGATAGAATGCATTCCATACCTTTTCTGTCTTCCTGGTGAGGTAGCTTGTTTCTCAAAGTGGTTGGATAAGATTAACTATATTGAAATCCTGCGGGCCAAATATTCCATAAATATTTGGAAAATCATGAGACACAAGGCTTTGTTAAGATCTTTGATTCCTAAAATTATACTTAATATTTTTTAAAGTGACACATTGTCATTATGAAGATTCAAATACTACATTGGCTCAAGGGGTATATGTTCATAGTTTTGTTCTCCCCTCTCTTTAACATGTTGCCATCCCTATTCGTGGAGGTAATTTGTGTGTGTGTGCACGTGCGTGTGTGCGTGTGTAGGTCAACTCATCAACAAGCATAGATCTACTTCACCCTTGTACATAATATTCCTTAGCTTTGAATGCACCAGATTTTAGGGGAAGAGCCTCATTACTTACATACTGTAGGCCTTTTTTGTAGGATCAGATTCACATACTTAGGAGTAAGAATGCTACAGGAGAATGCTACAAGAACCTGAATGCTACAGGAGAATGCTACAAGAACCTAAGTTCTCTTGAAACTGCCATTAATGACAGCATGTCTCTTTGCTGAGGGTTATTCCAGTATTTAAGGGATCTTCAGAAATGCTTTTCACTAACTTAAACACCACAAAGTATGTAACTCCACTATATAAAAACTGCTTAAAACTATTAGTTTTTGCAAGATGGATTCCAAGGAATGGGATACTGAGTCAAAACATGTATTATATATACACACACATATATGTAAAATATATATATATATATTAAACTTTCATACTTGGGAAGAACCAGAACTGATTTATTGATTTATCATGGTACTGATAGACATTTTTGATTAATGTGTAGATATCCACATAGAAAAAAATCTCTAAATTTGTGCTTTAGTCTTATTTCCAGTTTTCTCAATTCTTGTATTAAAAATGTATAAAACATACTTTATAAATATGCAATAAAAAGAAGTGGAGATGAAGCTAATTCTCTGGTAGAATAGCAATATGAAAATATCTTGACAAGTTTGATAAAACCAACAACAAAAAAAATAAGAATCAATGAAAGTTTGCACAGGGATTCAAAAATCCTTTCACAAACAGATCAGTGGAAAATGCTCAGGAGTTTCAGCGGACTAATTTCTGCCCAGTCATCAATGTGTAAACTTTTTAGATTATATTGGTATCAGTGTCTAGAACATGAATGGTATGGATTTTATTATTTGAGAAACAAACTCCATCTAGATATCACCTCTCATTCTCCTACCACATATTAGGATGGGCATTTTCAAACTGAAATGTGCCCAAAGAGTGATGACTAATAAGGGGAAAGATCTCAAAAATATTTCAAAGGAGAAATAGTTAAAATAAATGGATAATTTCCCCTTGGGTAGAGGAAATAATAATAATTCAGAGGTATTTGAATATTTGAAAAAGTCTTTAAGGATAAAATTGACATAGTCTGTGAAGCTCCAGATTAATGGACAGAAATTACAGACAGACTGATGTTAATTCAATATATGGGAGACATTGAGCATTTAGAAATTTCCTGAAGTGGGGAAAAAAAATAAGATATTTTGTGAAGTAGTGAGTTGCTCTAGCAAGACTATAAGTTCCCACCCAGGATTTTGTAGTTACAGCTCCTATGTTGAGTGTTACTTTATTAAAAGTGGATGACTTTTCCCCCCAGTATTTCAGAAGTACTTACTGAGCAGCTGAGTTAGTCACTGGGCTCCAGGATGAAAAATAGGTAAGAAGGCAGCCTCTGAAGATGCACAGGGTGTGGGGTGGGAAAGTGTCAGAATAATTGGTCTAAGTCACAGCTCTATATGTCTGGTTTAAAGAAAACAGTATATCAAGTGGTGCTTGGGTGGCTCAGTTGGTTAAGTGCTTGCCTTCAGCTCAGGTCATGATCCCACAGTCCTCGGATCGAGCCCCATGTTGAGCTCCCTATTCAGCGGGAAGTCTGCTTCTCCCTCTCCCCCTGCACCCCCCCCACTTATGCTCTCTCTCTCATGCTTGCTGTCTCTCAAATAAATAAATAAAATCTTTAAAAAAAACAGTATATTAAAACAAAGCATTAATTTAAGGATTTCTTTGATTACATTAACAACAAAACATTCTAGAAAATTTCAGAATTATCATTCGATATATCTGTATACTTTCATCTAAATGAGATGGCATCATCTTGTGTTCCCAGTTCCTTTTTCACTTAATAGGAGTCCATGATATTATATATAGAAACCCTAATGACTCCACCAAAGGGGATGACTTTTAATAGCTCTTTTCATCAGAGATTTCTATAAAATGAAAAATGGTCACCCTGATAGCTGATGTTTATGGAGAGCTTATGATACGTCTGTCAGGTATCCTTTAAACCTATCAAATGAAATATTTTATAGAGTCCTAAGAACAATCCCCTGTGGTAGGTAAGATTATTATCATCCCAAGAGCTTAGAAATATCACATACTTTGGCCCTAGTTTTGCAACCAGTAAGTGGCTTCCTGACTCTGCATCACTGATTTTAAGCTTCACGATAGACCATCTCCAACAACTGAAAAACACATTTTATCTGTGATGAGTCACTTTTAACAGGTTCAGATGAGTGAATGCTAGTGATTACATTTTATCCTTTAATAAGCCCCAGTGCTATATTTGTTCTACTATGTTTATTAAATGTCTGCACTGTATCAGGTGTTCTAAGAATAACAGCTGCAGGTGCTGTAGTGTTAGAGACCCTAGTAGTTTCTTTGACCATCATAGCCTGGCCCTGGAAAGTTCACCTCCCACGTTAATTAAGTTCTTTCTGTGTGTGACTTGCACATTGTAGAAGTTCAGCAAATTTTCAAGAATGAGTAGCATGCTCAGTTATTCTTTGAAGTACATGCTATGAAGGCAACAATGGTTTGAAATTGTTCTTTGCTGATCATAAGCTGTGTGTCTCAGGGCTAGGTCTTAATCTACCTAGGCATAATTTCCCTCACCTGTATGATGGGAATAATAATAGTAACAACATTTGGGATTATAATGTGGCTTAAATAATACAGGGTTATTGTGGGGATGACATAAAGAAACACATAGAAGGTTCTTAGCACAGTAACTGACACATGGTAAATGCTAGATAAATGTTAGCTATTATTGTGATGATGGAGATGATGACATCTCTCAGTATAATGCTCTGTACTTCAGATTCACAAGAAACAGAATGCATGTGAGCACACATGCACATTGCAGATCTTGATAATAATAAACATTATTGTGCATATGTTTCTACCAAGCAGTTAACAGAAGTTCCATATTGCAATAATTCTACAGCGTCCTGTAACTACAAAGAGTAGTTCTCAGTACTGAGCAAAGTTCCATAAATCATTAGAAATTCTCATCCCCACTGAGTCTCTCTGTGACACCTCTAGCAGCTCAGCAGTCATTCACAGCCTCAGCTGCTTGAAGGTCAAGGATGCAGTATCTCCAGGTGCCAAGGTCACTTCAGCATTTAACCCCTAGTCCAGTCAATTTAAGACTACGCAGATTTGTTCTCTCCTTTGAGACAGGACCCAGCAGGGTCTTATCAGGTGGTTATCCCCAGGGAATGGAAAGTTACTCCAGGACAAGCTAAGCAACCACATCAAATAAGGGCAGACAAGGGACAAGCCCCTATGTCCCATGTGTGAATGCTCTGGGAGTTATGAAGCGGCCTGGAGAGTGCCATGATAAATAAGGGGAAAATAATACAAAGGCGGGTAGTGGGGATAGTTTAGGAGACAGATGGGCCACTGTGGTTGGTTGTCAGAATCTTGAACGCTTTCTTCAACCTTATGGCCAGAGCAGGAAAGAGTTTCAAGAAAAAGAAAGTGGCTTTGGGAAGGTCATCTTCTTTGACAGATATTTATGATTTCAAGGATTGCATTTTTGATTCTTTGTTACCCATTTACACACGACAAAGTGATAAAACTAAAAGCCTAAACCTCATTCCTTTACATAAACACCTCAGGCATTTAAGAAAAACAGGAAGAGATTAAGATTTAAGATTCTTTCACACTTTCTCTACATGCCTGTTTCAATTTGTTTATTGTAGTTTGACTTTCATAATAAACTATTTTTATTTGGACTCATATAGGGATCAGGGTGATTTAAACCCTTGGTTTTATTTTAACTATTCTTTTTAATCTATGAAGTAATTAAAAGCAAACCCACAAAGTTGCAATGTAACAATAAATGAAACATCCTTCCTTTACATCTGAAATAACTTCTCTAAATTATGCTTTGAGAAATGTTAGGAAGTACCTGAATATATGGATATGTTTGTTTTCCTCTGATTTTTTTTTTTCCTCACAGACTTACACAAAGGGAAAATGTCTAAAATATCCTAGGTACTCTTACTTTTCATAAACTCAAAAGTTAAATGACTGACTCACCTATGCTGATATTGCTGGATAGAGATACATTTATTATGAAGATTAAAATGTTCAGAAGTTATCAGATGTAAGTGAGATGTTTTGAAAATGGAGAGCTAGAGAACATACTTACTTGTGGGCTGCAGTTGATTATTAAACTCCTAAAGGAAAGGATCTTTGGACCTTTAGTAACCCCAAAACACAACAAAATAGTTGTAACTTTTCAGTCATCTTCTGCATATGTGTTTTTGAGGGGGGCAGGAAGAGGGAGACAGAGAATCTTAAGCAGGCTCCATGCCCAGTGCACAGCCTGATGCGAGGCTTGATCTCATGACCCTGAGATCATGACCTGAGCCAAAATCTAGAGTCAGATGCTATCTGACTGAGCCACGCAGGCCTCCCTGCATGTACATTGTTTAAGCTCTGATATCTTGCTCATTTCTCTACTGGCAGTCTTTAATTCCAACACTAATAAGGTGGAAGTGGCAGTCACCACAATGCATCAGTTCGGAGAAATGCATGTCTGTCTCTAGAATAAGACAGTACTCCTAAGCCCCATTTTGGTTTCCACAAACATTTACTGTGCTCCCATCTGCTAAGTGTTGGTTCCTTTGCTATCTAATTTGCAGGAGAGAAAATGACTGACATATTTCTTACTTTCGAGGACAGAGCTTATGTCCTACAAAGGGGGGGATTTGACAAGTATACAAATGACTATACATAATGTGGTACCAAAGAGAGGTACAACTAGGAATGAACCTACAAAATCAGCCAGTTGAATCCACCTCATTTTATAGAAGAGAGAATGAAGTCAAGATGAAATGCCTTGCTAAGGTCACACTGTATTTGAACACACCCAGGGCTGGAAGTCAGGTCTTTTAACATCAAGTCAAGGGCTCCTTTCAGTCTAAACAGCACTGACACTTCTGGGGAATTTAACTAACTTTAATTATTCTTAGGCTTTGGCATGTTTAACTTTAATGAAAGAGTATGAAAGTATATAAAAAAATCTTTCTGGACACTGTAAAATACATGGGATGAATTAAAATTTTGGCTAAGCCAAGTAAATACCATTTTACAACTTTCTAAACCCATTACTCATGAATCTGATACATTTTTCAAAGTGGTTGTAAAATGTCAAATTCAGAATTGTCAGTGGAACAAAGCAACAAATCTCCATAGATAGGTCATGACAAAAGCACTATTTTTATTGTCTACAGATATCTGAAATTTAATTTGAATTCATGAGAATAGTGTTGCCAATCTTTTTAAAATTGTGTGAAATTTCCCACAATTATAGTCTTACTCTCAGTAAGTGTTGATTGGGACACACATGAAATAGCAAAAGGCTAATATGTATTATTTTGCAACTTTAAGTTGTGAGACACAGAGGCATCTATAGACACCTTAAAAAATTAAAGCTAATGGGTATGTGTATATTCTGCTATATTCATTACTTCAAAATGTTATCTTACGTGAAGATATTAAGCCCACTCACTCATTCATCATTCACTAATTTAAGTAAGGCTGATCTTACTGTAGACATGAAACACAATTATTAATAAGGCATATGTTTAGAGTTCTTCTCCTGCTATACAAATAGCAATGTTTTTCTTTCCATATTCTTTCAACTGATCTTATGACCAGTAGAATAGAAAGTGGCCGTGAGATTTGCTGTGGAACAAAGCAAGGCATGAAAACATAGCTTCTTTAGCAGGATACTATCACCAACAGTAGTAAGTATTTTTCTTGTACAGATCACCCATAGGAAGTACCCTAACAGTGTGAGAGACAGTGAATAAGCATGCACTACAATGTCTGCTCATTACCGACCTCTACTGGGCTTAATAGATCCTGCAAATGATTTTTAAATAGGTGGGTAGTTCTACCGGAAGGGACAGAAGCTGAAATGTCTGCATGATGCTAATTGGCACTTATCTTTAATTCCGATTGTCCAGACAAGGAGGTCCCTTTAAAGGCAAGAGATTTAAACTCTACCATGTGTAAGGCTTACTTGGCAGTGCTCGTTTTTTGGGTTGGCATGGAGCACATTTACCCATTACAAAATTCTAGTAACATCTGTTGACATGAAGTGTTCATTTGCTTTTGATTTCCAAGTCCTTCCACTAGATTTACTTGCATTCTGAAACTAGCTAAATTTTGAAGAAATGAGCAGGCTCATAGGCGTTCCATAGTTACTTGTTCAGTGATTTCCTTTTTTTTGCTTGGAACTTTGGTTTCCTGGCAACCATCGCAAACAATGGAAACGTGGATGAGGCCCGTCCATCCACGTAAAAGCTCACGGGCTTTCTTTATTACATTCAGTTTTTTTCTGTGGTAACTGGGGTATATATTTACATGAAATTTACACAAGCAGTGCTGCAATCGTCTGTTTGCTTTGCCTTTTAATCAGATCATTTCTGATAGGTTGTCTAAACAAGGATGTTAGTGTCCTCTTTCTAAAATAAGTACAGCTGAAAAACAGCTCACTGATTCTAAATCATGCCCTCCACATCCGCGATTGGACTTGGATATCCAGGAAGATCTTTATGGACTGTAACAGATTATGGCTGCCCTCTAGTGACTAGACGTTCCTGCTGTTTCAGTTAGGTTAGAGTAGGGTGTGTTTAAACATGTGTCCTCATTCCTATTCAAGCAGTCAGGCACTAGAAATCTTTATAGAAAGGATACAATATATACGTTGTTAATTATGCTGAATATTGACGATTTTCTATGAAATGCAGTTATATATGAGATGCAGATATATTTTTCTCAATCGGACCACTTTTGCCAATGCAGGTTTCTTGAAAAAAGTCAACTTTTTTCAAACTGAACTGTTATCAGTTAAATAACTCTATGTTATTTCAATAATTGTAGAACAAAGGTTAGGCTTTTTAATGTAGGAAGGGTAATTATCTCCCAGCACTGCTAACTGTTAAGTCTTCCTCCTATCTCCCTAACCTTTCTCCATCTTGCTCTCCCTGGCAAAGAGAACATACTTTGTTCATTTGACAAGCAATTTGTATTTCCAAGCAGCTTCAGAGAAATTGCTTTTTTTCTAATTGCTAAAATGTCTGGAGTTGTATTTAGATGATCACACATGCCTGGGTGCATCAAGCCACATTTAAAATTCAACCAGCAAGACTATAACTGCCCCAATCAATAGTAGTGAAGCATAGTAATCCAGACCACAACTGGCAAGTTGGCTTTCTTATTTCATATCAGCTACAAGGTACAGCGTGGCAATGTTTGATTTGATTAATTTCAAATTAAAGAAAAACAAAACAAAAAGGGAAAAGAAAAGAAACACTGCACTTTGGCCTGCTGCTGATAGAGCTGAATCAAAATAAATCTCATTGCCAAGCAGACCAGAGAAAAATCACCTCTTTGAAGGTTGACAGAAGAGCAAATCATTTTTCATTCACCACCTCATTTTTTCCCCTATCCCCAAACCAGAAGACATTTTCTACAATGGATAGGTGTTTCTTTTTTCTATAAAAAGTAAGTTTTCACTGCAACTGTGAAAGCCTAAAAATCTGCTAACCATAGAGGGAAAAATTCTTCCTGGCCTCTATGAAATGATGAATCTCCCTTGTTTAAAATACAGTGCAGCATTTGACCTTGGACCACATTCTGACATATATAAACATTCAGGATAGAAATTCACTAGGAAAAATTGATGGATCTCTATTGCTATAGTATCTAATGAAAAATATTGATATTAAAAAGAGGTTGACTAGATAATCTACTCTGACTTTCCATATGGTCAATCATCTAAATGGCCTATGGGATAGTCTAAAACTAATAGAACAAATTCAATCAAGGAGCCAATTCTGATTTGGCTATATGTTTCCAAACGCTTATGAGAAGACAGTTTATTTCTTATTTGTCCTCATTCCCTTTGTAGGAAAACACACTTCTCCTTCTGTACAATAAATCCAACAACAAAATCCTTTTGGAGAATCAAACCCAAATTTCCTGAGTTTGTGGTTATGTTATAATGGCTAAAACCAACTGGCAGCAATACCAGTACCTGCCTTTCTCTTTATCCCTATAATTTCTGCAAGAAAATACTCAGTTCATTTCAGTTTAATAAGTGTTTGTGGAGTTCTAATTCTGTGTCAAGTATGTTAGCTTCTAGGGACAAAAATGCAGATATGATCAGGTTCCTGCTGTTAATGAACAAATACTTACAAATTGACATATTCAATAAGTATATATGTGACATATAAATGTAGCAAAGAATAGGGATTAATTTCCTATAAACCAGAGAAGTCTGATCAGAAGTGATGAACCCACTGGGTCAACATTTTGAAGGATAAATAAGAAGTCTGCTGACAGAGAAGAGGAAGAAAGGATGCTCCACTTGGACAAAATGATCGTTTTTTTAAAACTGAATTATGTCAATACTGAAAGGTGTTGTGTATCTTATCCTAATTTTGTCTATAATATTTATATTCAAAATTCAGTAGTAGTTTAATAAATACTGGTTTTAATAATCAGTCCCATAAAAACCAACCGATCTTCTTAAACTCCTACCTTATGCCACACACTATCCTAGGTGCTGATGAAAAAAAGACTAAACAAAATATGGTGCATGCCTTCAAGCTACTTACATATTTATGAAACATGCAACCCCAACAAAGAGAGCACAGAAGGACAAAGAGAAGATGAGAAAAGGCAAGAATAAAGGAACTCTGACAATGTATTTTTGGAAGAGAAGAAGCAAATGAAAAAGTGATGATATCAAAGTGCAGGGAAAGTTACAATCTAAATTCTAAAGAAGAGGGTATCCAGGGAAAGTAAGGCAGTTCACCTGTGTGAACTTCTGAGCACCTTGAAGCTTGCGAGCACAGATTACAAGGAAGTTGGGAGTGAAGCTTGTGCTAATAGCTGGGAACTTAATTGGATGTTTGTATAGGGAGGGGATGGATCACACCAAAATCTTGCCACTAATTTTTACAACTAGTATCCCATGCACAGTCAGGGGGAGGGTGGAAGATAGGGTTAAATAAATAATAAAATGAACCAAGTAAAATCTATATGCTGAGTAGTGCTAAATCTAAATGCTAAGTTATCTTACCCTTCTCTGCTTTCAGACTGTTGAAAAACAAAATTTCTCTCAAGTAGAAGATTCAGTGGATTTTCTCCTGAATAACTAAATAGCCCCAGAGAAAAAAACTTCATATATTGACAATTAGGGAGCTGCATACTTAAAAAAAAGTACACTCAGCTGATCATTCTGCAGTGAAATTCACAAGTCAGTAAGCTTCATGCCCACTCACAGAGAGCAGCCAGTAGCTTTTTAGTGCCTTAATCTTAAATATGAATAGAGTCAAGCATAACTCAACATTTTTTAGAAATCTTCTGATAAGAAAAAAATTAATTAATATGAGCAAACTCAAAGGGAATTCACAGAAAAAATACAATGACAAGAGCAGTTGCCAATAACCAGACCTGTAATGTATGAGATGACAGAAAATATTGTGTCCATAACGCAAGAACAGGACATGAAAGACGAACAATTGGAGAACATGAAGAGGCTCTTGAAAATCAAAATTTTCATTAGCAAACTAACCATTCAATTTAAAGGTCAACAGTGTAGGAAATCTCCCAAAAAGTAGAACATAAAGATAAAAATAGAAACTAAAAGTAGAAAAAATACAAACATTAAATTCAATCCAAGAGGATCAACTGCTCATTAATAGTAGCTTTAAAAGGAGAAGCAGGGGTTATTTAAGTGAACAAATTGCAAATAGAGCATACAAAAACATTTTCCAGAGCTAAGGATAAGACTTTTAAAACTAAAAACATTACTAATGCTCTAGAACAGTACATTAAACACACACACACACACACACACACACACACACACACACACACACACACACTACAATCAAATGTTAAACTACCACAGAAAGGAAGATGCTAAGAGTTTTCATACAGAAAAGAAATATCATATATCTATCTATCTATCTATCTATCTATGCACATAAACAATAATAAAAGGATCAGATTAATCCTGACTAGTTGCTAACTGGCAATGGCACAATCCCCAGGTAATTATTTCCTTTAAATTATTTTATTTCTGTCAGTAATGGTCTTAGTTGCAGAATACATCTGGTATCAGTTGAGAAAAAAAATATATCTAAGGCTCAGAAAGTTGGGTATAGTTTCTCCTAAATTTACACAGTGGTATAACCTGAACTAATATTATCACTCCTGGGCCACATATTCTTCTGGGGGTTACAATGACAGCTGTTCATTATGTTCCAAACTTTTCCACTAATAACAAAGATCTCTAAAATACATTTCTCTAAACACCTTTGACCAAGGTCATACTGTATGCATTTGAACTTGACCCTACTGAAATCTTAATCCCACAGAGATTTCACCTATGTATACCATCTTCTAATTCTAGAACCTTCGCTTTAGGATTCCCATAAGATTACTTCAGGGAAAACCAGCCATTTGCCTGGTACCAACTGTTAAACTATTATTGAAAGCTCTTACTGTTTAGAAATGGTAAGCAGTGTTTGTCACATGGAATATGACTTAATAGATAAAATATCTGAAAGGAATGAGGAAATGTACAATTTTCCATGCTTTGCTTGGAAAGAAAATTAGCTGAACTGAAGTATTTCTACATGGAGTTGAAGACAAGTATCTCTGCGTACTGGAATTATGTGGATTAATTCACGTGTATCACAGGAGAAAGCTACCTAAGGGAAATCGTGGGTGTTTGTTTCAACAGCTGATTTCCTCGTAGTGAACTTTGCCAAGTTTTGACTCTACTAGAATCCTCAAATTTGTAGTATAGACTTAAGAAATCCTTATTACTGCTCTATTCTTTTTTGGCCACAAATCCTGTCCTGGTGATTTTTCAGTGAACCTTCCTGCTGGCAGCCTGGCAAAACGTCACAACTTTCTTGCTCAAGGGGCTTTGCTGCTGTGTGCCATTAAATATGGAAATGTTCATATTTTGTGAGTTCTGCTAAAATTAGATGCCCCTGAGCTCAAAACACCTAAGAGAATATGCCGGTTCTCACATCAAAGAGCCAAAGATAGTGGCGTGTACGAACGAGCTGCTGTTTGGAGGCAGTTGAAGCAGAGAGAGTACAGCCACCTGCTCTCTTCTTGCTCCTCTGCTGTCCATTCTCCAAACAGCAACTCTGTACAGTATGAATCAAGCTCTGTGCCTGTTCTGATAAAAACATGTCTTGGTCTTCTCAGATGTTCACTGAATAACATTCAAATGCCTTAGCATGACCTGCCTATGCAGTACATTAACAGCATACACAAGGAGATAGACATCCTCCTGCGTTACTAGAGCTAAGTTGTCACGTTTCCTCCCACTCTCGTCTCTGCAGCCACACCACTTGTTCCCTCTCCCAGGCACCCAGACAGGTATTGAAATTGCTGTGCATCAGTACACATCTGTTGGCTGCTTATAGATAAGCTGTATCCTACTAGCCACTAAAACTTGGGGTAAGAGCCCTGCTAAGTTTGCCCAGTTTTGAAGGCTTTTGCACTTCCTGGCTATTCTCACTGCCTGGAATGTGTTCCTCATCCTCCAACTCTCGCTGTGACTGACTCTTTCTTGTCTTCAGGTCCCCTTAAATGCTCCTCATTAGAATCCTCTTCCCTTTCTGTTTCACATGGAGGCACCCCTGATCTCTGTATGGCAGTCACTCTGTTACAAAACATCAATTGTGTGTTCATCACACTTCTCATACCCTGTAAGTATCTTGTTTATTCAGGATAATTATAAATATCTGTCACTGGAGCACAAGCTTCTTAAGGGCAAGGTTGTCATGTTTCTGTTCACCCCACTATCTTGAGTTTTGAACAGATGGCTTGACTTAGTTAATCCTTGTGCATGAATGAATGTATAGTAGGGATTTAAATACCATTACATAGTTTGAACTGTTATGCAGTATTATTACATAAGTTAACCTGACATGCAGGAATAAAGGCAGACTATCACAGGCCTAGGGCTTTTATAGATTAAGAAACTAAGCCATAAAATTGAAGTTAATGAATAGTTCTGCAAATAAGGTTTAAGATCACAAGTGAAATAACAATATTTTAATGTGCAAAAGAGGAAGAATTGATGGTCATGAATCTATCTTTTCTGCTATATCTAGACATCCAGATACCATCATAACTAATAGTAATATCTTTGATGTTAAATAGAAAGGTCAGGGCAATACCACTGAACTAGCATATATCTGATTGAGAATTTCATTGATATGGATGAAACTTTCTTTTCTGTACCTAAAATCCTCTGATAAAATTGCTTGAGCAAACACAGGTGGATTCCTGAGAGTCAAAGAAATGGTGGGACCTCGTAGACAGAGATTTGAAGAATTAAGATGCCACATGAAAGCAGGTTCCCTAATCTGTATTCCAGATTTCTCCAGATCTGTTCTCTTAAACCATTCTGTCTAACTATGGGGACTCTGATCAACCCAGAGTCTGACTGTCTGTGATGCAAAGAGATCAGTAGTGATTTTCCTTAGAGTGATTCTCCTACATTCCTTGAGTCTTCTATTCCAATACCAGCCACTCTAAATTCCCCTTGGTGAGAATTCACAATTTAACTTCGAGAAGGCTCTGGAATAAAGGAACAGATAAATCGATGAAATCCCAGGGTCTCTCTGTATCTAAGGCTGAACCCCACTTTCTATTCTATTTTCCAACTCAAATTTGTCCTGCGACATTGTCCCATATAGCTCATCAAAAGTTCTGCAATGACATCAACTGATTACATTTAAATTTTAAAAATAACAAAAATTAGAGATGTACTAAATTTATAATATAACCACATCCTTTTATCAAATTCTAAAATATTGATTAATACTCCAAAATATTAATGTCAAATCTCATAAATACATCAAATTCAAAAGAGTTAAAGTCAAATTCCTTTGACCTTGTAAGTTGAAAGTCTCAGATCTGGAATCTACAGATTCCTTTAACACTGCTGACATTACTTATCTAAACTATCTGATGTTGCCAGTGCAAACTTTCATATTGAAAATAAAAGGATACATGGTATCTTCATAGCACTGGCCAATACCCCCGAATTTTAAAAATAAGCCCATTCACTGTTCCTAGAAATGTAGACACAAGCAAAACTATGGTTCTATATTCTAGAATTTGGTTACTAAAACTCATGTCAGAAACTTAAGAAACTATGACAGAAACTTAGGGATATTGAATTAAAAGTAGTTAGGTTTAAAAAAAAATCCTTGTTAAGTGTCAGCCTCATTGGGTTTCTAGTTAATCTATGCCAATGTTCTAGAATCTATCGCCTGTGAATCTAAACCTATTTGGTAAAAAGACCATCTCCCATCAAAATTTTAGAATAGTAAAATGTAACCAAAACGTAATGCTTCCTCTCTCAGAAAGTGACATTTGGGGAAAATGTTGCCCTTTGCCAAAATTTTAGATGAGATGACTGTCTTTCCTATCCATAACCCACATTTGCTTCAATTGGAGAATAACCCTCAGCAGATTTTGAATGGAAGTTCCCGTTAATGTTCCTGAATTTTGTGTTCCTCCTAGTCTGGAAAGAAGCACTATCTCTGCTGTGCCCTCTCACAATATATATTTTTTTCATCTTGGCATCTGTTTTCCTTTTTTTTTCATATAAGTTTTCCATAGTCAATGAAAGAAAATCAATACATGCTAAATTTTCCAAAAGCATCCAAAATCTTACCCTTTTTCACCTCCCTGAATTGGATGAACACATCAAGAAACTATTTTCTCTGCTGACCAACATCAGAAGCAGGCTTGGAGTTTCATTATAGTTCTGCTTAGCATCCTTTTAATGCTTCAAATCTTTTGCTTCTCCTAGAGAAGCATAATTTGTCAGACACGTTGCCTACAATAACCACAACACCATGAAATGTCACCTAAAAATACTTTGACTATTTTATACTGACCTTGCCTGTCCCTCCACTTTTGTCTGTTTAGATATTCAAAATATGTTTCCTGTATTGCTATTCCAGGGGATTCTCTACCAGTAGCTTTGCAAAGTCTTCTCTTAGTAGTGTCCTCAGTTCTGGCCTTCTCTGGTGTGCTCATCCCAATCTGTTATCTTAGATTTTGCTCTCTTCTGTCAGATGCCATTGGGCTTCAGTCACTTTCTGATTTGGAAAAAACTAATATTTTCTTTAAAAAGGTTTTAGTTAGGTGCTTCCTCTTTGTAATACATCAAATTTGAAGGAAAAGAGAGGAAAGAAACAGATCCATGACAGCTTCAGTTCTTTCTGCAAAATTTGCTTGTTTTAATAAGATACTCTCTTCCTCTCTGGAGAAGTATTTGAGAGGACAGTGATAGGTCAGATTATTCTAATGATGACATTTCATGTGAGCATAGAATGTCAAGGGAAAGGATATTCTTTCTCAACAAAAAAGGGAAAATAATAATTAGAAATTCGTGAAAAAAAGAAAAATAACAACAACAAAACTTTAGGAGAAAGTAAAGATTTAAATATTAAGCAACCTTTGAAAATTAGTAATATAATTGGATGATACTGAAAAATAATAAAATACCAAAAACAGGTGGATTAAGGAATAAGCTGAAAAGCATTATGGATATAATAAAGACACAAAACATGCATTCTAATAATAAAAAAAGGGAAGGTCATTTGAAATATTAAAAAATAAACAAAAAAATCAGTATAAGAAGTCAGACTTCTGGATACCTGAGGACAATGGCAGGAACAAACTAAGTATCTCTAAAAATATCCTCCCAACTCTTATGAAAAAAAAAGGGAGAAACATAAATTTTGTGAAAAAAAAATCATTAGAATTTAAAGACAGAGAACACAAAACCCACGAAATGAGTAAAAAGAATATAATTACTAAATCCTAATATGTGATCCCTCATATGTCTGCCTCATCTCCAGGTAGCCTCAATGCTTTGTGGTGACCAAAGGCAGACTGAAAACAAAACAAAACAAAACAAAACAAAAACCAAACCAAAACAAAAAGAAACTACAGGGAAGACAGAGGAGCAGATGAGGATGTCTGGCAAAGAGGCCTTAGTGTGAGTAAAAACAACCACCCAAATCTGAAAATACTGGAGAAGTGTTTGGGCAGATCAGAGCACAGACTACAAGGAAGACATTTCAAGAGCAGGTGATTCAAGAGTCGTGAATAAAGGGCCAAATGCAAAGGGGCACTGAAACAAAGCCAAACAAAAAAGAAAGGCATGTCCTTTGACACCTAGTTAGTAAAGGTTAAAACGTAAGAAAAGGGGAGGGAATTTAGTGTTAATGCAAGACTAAAGAGAATCATAAAATCTAGAGGACTATAACTGTGTCATCAAAACAAACAACAAAACCTCTTAAAATATCTGGATTGTGCTATACTGAAATAAGAGTAAGCTTACACTAGGAATACTGCATATTGCTTTACAGTTTCTTACTATGTACACTAATACCATAAAATGAACAAAAGAAAAGGAAAATACTTATAAAGCTATTGAAGAAAATTAGAAAAAAAAACATAAAACACAGAAAATATACCCCTTCCTTCTCCCCAAAAAACAAAATAGAAGTATTTAAACTAGCATTCCAAACAGAATGAGATGTACTTAAGTATTTGAATCAGAAATTTAAAAAGTGAAATTGGCAAAAAACAGAGAGAAATGAAGAAAATAATGGATTAAACTCTGAAAAGAAATGGAAGAAATAAGAAAAAAAAGTCACAAATTAGTAACAAATTTCAAGAGCTAAAACAAGAATTAACACAAATGAAAATTGAGTAACATGTATTGAAGAAAGGCAGGAAGACAATCCAGGAAACAAAAATGACATAAAGGAGGCTACAAATATAAGAAAGATAAAAAGTATCTAAGAACAGCTAGTGGAAATGGAAGACAGGCAAAGAAGGAATTGTATTTCTGTGATTGGAATCCCCAAAGAAGGTTTACAAATCAGTGGAACAGAGCAATATCTATATATACAAATGCAATGACATAAGTATAATTAGAAAAGATAATGAAAGAGTTCATATTAAATTTATCTGCCATATGTTCATATATTTATATTAATATATCCAAATATGAACTAACTCACCTAGTTAAAGGAAAAAAAAATTGGCTCACAAAATAAGACCCAGTTGTATGCTGTGCATAAGAGATATACTTAAAACAAAGTGATTCAGAAAAGGAAGGAAAGCTACACCAGGCAAATACAAATCAAAACAGAGAAGTGATAGTGATCCTGATATCAGATACCGTAGAACTGAAGCTAAAACCCATTTAATGTGACAACAGATGACACTGTACTATTCAACTTTGTACTAGAGGCATTGTTAGTCAATGAAATTAGACAAGAGAAATCAACTAGTAGCATAAAATGGGTATGAAAAAGTCAATCAGTCTCTGCCTCTATGATAGTATATCTGGAAAACCCCAGATAATCAATAATAAAATGAACTAAAACAAAAAGAATTCAGAAAAATATAGGGCCTAAAATTAACATACAAAAACCAATAGTCTTCATATATACAAACAGTAATCAGCTAAATAGCAAAAACCTCATTTACCATAGTAATAAAGAATATTAAATACTAAAGAATAAAATGGACATAAAATCTCTATGAGAAAAAAAATTATCAATAATTCTGAAACTCAAAAAAGTAGGTTTGAAATAGTGGAATATACTGTATTTTTAGAGATGACAATTCTATATTACAAAGATATTAGTTCTTACTGTTAATACAGAAATTCATTCTGGCCACAGTAAAAATACCATCCATTATTTTATGAAGTTAAACAATTTGATACTAAAGTACATATGGAAAATCAACCATGCTAGGTTAGCCTAGTAAAATACTGAAAAAGAAAAGCTATAAACAGGCAATAACCATATCAGACATTAAAAATTGCCTCTATAATTAAAACAATGTGGTACCGTCTAGGGCATTAATAGACAAATTGACTATTAAAAGAGAAAGTCCAGAAATAGACCCAAGTAGATAATAAAATGAACCAAGTTTCTTTGGAGAAAAGTAAATTCCAGGGCGAGGCCAATAAGAAAATAAAGGATATGTTTGGAACATTTTCCTGGGCTAAAAAATAACAAGTGATAGAAAAAAGGTATAATGAAGTCAGAAAGACGTAAGATCCCGAGTAGAAGAAGCCAGCAATGGCCAACGATGGAAAACATTGAACAGCCAATCAAATAATGGTAGTGTTGCATTTTAAGCCACAGAATAAAATAAATATCCTTGGGCCCATACTAATATAAATAGTTTAATAAATAATTAAACAGAGGAGAAGAGACAGCTCTCCCATACAAAAAGATTCTAATTAATAAATGTAGAAAGGGGGCACTGGGGTGACTCAGTCGGTTAAGGATTTGCCTTCAGCTCAGGTCATGATCTAAGAGTCCCATGGTGGAGCCCCACATTGGGCTCCCTGCTCAGCGGAGAGCCTGCTTCTCACCCCACTCTTGCTCTCTCTCTCTCTCAAATAAATAAATAAAATCTTTAAAAAAAAATAAATGTAGAAAGAATGATAAAACTATAAAACTACCATAGACAAAATCTCATTAATAACTATTACAGCAAGATTCACTGATAGGTGCTGTAATTGGTAGTTGAAAATTAGAGTAGAGATGGAATATTTGTATAGCCACAAAAGATCTCCTACAAAATATTTATCAATTACAAAGAAAGAAATAGTAATTCTACAGTGCTGAAACCTACCAAACACTATCTTAAACAAGTGATTAATGTTAAAAGCACCCATAATAAAACACATGGACATCATGTTCCCAGGATGAGAGTCAATCAGAAGAACACACATGAATCCTATGTTATTTTTGCCAAAAATGCAAAATCACAACCTAATCACAAGACAAATCCAAATGGAGAGGCATTCTATAAAATACTAACTGTACTTTTTACAAGTTTCAGTCAAGAAAGACAAGGAAAGACTGAAGAACTGTCAGAGATTAGGAGAGACTAAGGAGATATGAGAAATAAATCCAATGTGAGATCCTGGAAGAGAAAAAGGACAGTAGGAGAAAAACTGGTAAAATTCAAATGAAGTCCATACTTTTGCTAAAAGTATTGTAACAAGTTAATTTCCTCATTTGGATAACAGTACGGTAGTTATGTGAGTTGTTAACATTAGGAAAGTTGGTGGAACCATATATGTGAACTCTCAGCGCATGCTTTTCAACATTTCTAAGTCTGACATCATTTCAAAATAAAAATATTGAAAGCAGTGCAAGAAAATCATGGTCCAAATATGAAGCAGATTAAATTAGGAGCATTATTTGAGCAATTAGTGAAATGTAGAAAATCCATTTGAAAATTCCCATTTGAGTAGCACAGGGATTATGGCATTAGAAATTTAGAGAAGCTAATGCATTCCTATCAAAATACTTGTTTCTGCAGTAAACCATAATTACGTAGTTGTGTTTAAATGATAGTCATGCATTTTTAGCATTTAGAATCAACCTATAGATCGTTCATGGAAGATTTGATTATAATTTTAAAAAGAATGTAAATATTTTTATTCTTGACAATATAAAAGTAAAAATACAACTAGCAGAAATTGGGGAAGGGGGAGGTTAAGGGAAGTGTGGAGTACTAATAATATTCTAAAAAGTGAGAAGTTATTAAAAAGAAAACTATGATTGTGAGTCAGTTATAATAAGTAAAGGTGATAATAGAATGGTATTTCTATATTAGGAGTAGGGGAGGTAGGTAGAATGGAGTGAGTAAATTCTCATTTATCTTGGTAAAATATTAAGAGAAAATATCTAATGTTGATAATCAAAGGACACATTTAGATACTGTTACCACTAATCACATTATGAATAGTGATGATAATAAGTAAATCCTTCTTGGCAACAGGACTAGAAATGGGCAGCGATGGGGTGAATGTGATTTTCTATGAGTATATGTGTGTGTGTATGTGAGGCCTTTTTAATGATGTGACATATTATGTTAATTTTGTAAATATTAGAAAGGACATAATAATCACAACTTCTAATATTATGAATGTTCTTCAACTGCCTAATATTATTATCCTCTTTTGTAACACATGAAATTTTATTTGTTTTTCAAAGCTGTGCTCAAAGGTCATTTTATTTCCATCTCAATATTTATGAGTGATACTGATGTGACCATAAAACTTTTTCTTATGATCCCAGATAGATTTAATATTTTGTTCCTCTGTACTCTGATAATACTGTTTATAATTCCATTAAGCAACTAATCGTAATTATTATAATTTATCTAGTAACTATCTATTTCCTTTGTCAGAATGAGAGTGCCTGAAGATTGGGTGTTATGTATCTTCCTCATGTTTATACTTCTGGCACTTATAGTGATTGAAATATATTTTTCTCAATATGTAAATATTTATAGAAACTAACAGTGACATCCTGCTTCCTTTAGGCTTTAAGGAGAATAGCCATATAGAACAGAAAGGGGTCAGATTCTGGGAGAATTGTCTTGGTTCCATTGTTTCTGTGTCGATATCTTTCAATCATTATTCTTCTAGGTCAGAATACAAAATAATTTTGGACTAGAATAACCAGAAGTTGATGCCTACTCCCCTTATTAGCCTGGTTGCCTTCCATGATTAGTACTTGTCAATGGTGGCTGACTATTAACGTTTTCCAGCATAGGTAGTATTATGGGTTGAATTGTATTCCCTAAAAGATATTGAAGTCCTAACCCTCGATATCTATGGACGTGACCTTATTTGTAAATAGAATCTTTGCATATGATAAAGTTCAGATAAGGTCACTAGGTAGATTCTAATTCAGTATGACTAATTTCTTTATAAAGAGGGAAAATTTGGACACAGAGGTAGACATGGACACAGTGAGAAGTCCATGTGAAGATTGGAGTTGTATTGCCAGAAGTCTAGCAGAAGCCAGGAGACAGACCTGGAAAAGATCCTTAGTGAGTGTCTTTGCAAAGAGACTTTTGAACACCTTCATCTTAGAATTCTAGCCTCCAGATTTGTCAGACAATAAATTTCTGTTGTTTAAGCCACTCTATTTGAGGCACTTTGTTATAGCAGCCCTAGGATCCTAAAACGAGCATTATTGGAAACACTTTTCAAACAGATGGTCAGCACAAGTAGGCACCCTATTTCCTTGTTCTCTTATCTTCCCTTGGAGAGGTTAACAAAGATGAGAGAGCCCAGCTTCATTCATGATGTACTTCAGAACAGAGGCCTCACCCTTGTTCTTCTCTCTTGTTCCAGGCTATGGGGTAGTCTGGTGCTTGTACTCTGAGCTCAGTGCCAACCCTCTAGAGGAATAATTTGGGAAGCCCAATTGATAACATCTAACAACTTAGAGAAAAATTGGGACTGGATTGAGTGACCTCCCCCTGAAGCACTTGTTCTGCCTTGTTCATGGTGAGGCAATTCATGGAGAGCATCCAAGGTCACTAGAAAACTACTATTTTTCTGTCTATTCTTTTTGCCAAGGTAATATCTACAGAATTACATATAATATATATTATTATATATATTAGGAAATATATAATTAAGGGTGTTTTCTTTTGTCTTTTTTTTTTTTTTTAATGGAACCAGAGGCACTCTTAGGAAAGAAGTAGAACCAGAAAGTAGACATATTTAGTTCTTATATTTGTGTCCCCTCTGGCAGTCACTTTCTTTCCATTTTGAACTACATGCTAGTTTTCTTTATATGCTATTCTATATGCTACTTTATATGGCTGAAAGATATGAGATATACATATTCTCCTTTCAAGTACCGTATGCATCACCTAAAGTTGAAATCATATAGTCTCAATCTGAAAAATTGCAATGAAGGATCTCATTAGTTTGGTATGGACCAATTGGTGACCCTTGGTCCAAACAACTATTATAGGGCTGGAGGCACAAGATAATGCTTAGTGATCACAACTTGCAGGACCCTACATTTTTTTTAAAGATTTTTATTTATTTATTTGAGAGAGAGAGAGATCTCTAGAGAGAGCACATGAGTGGGGAGGGAAGAGAGAAGCCGGCTCCCCACTGAGTAGGGAGCCCAACGTGGGGCTCGATCCCAGGACCCTGGGATCATGACCTGAGCTGAAGGAAGACCTGAGCCACCCAGGTGCCCCTCCAGGGCCCTACTTTTATAAACTCTGGTTTGGAGGTGGAAGAGAGGCAGCTTGTAGAAAAGTAGGATGGGGGCACGTAGCCACTTCAACAGACATTCACTATAAGGTGCCTACACTCAGCTTATAACAGAGGTTAAGAATAGAAGTGTCACAAATTTAAGAGCAAACTCATGGAGTCCTGTTCCATTTATAATACTTTTGGGTTCTAAATGTGTTCTTCCCTTCTTTGAATTAGAGTTCATTGGAATTACAGTTTTCAGATACTTTTAGAAACATTCATTTTGTTTATCTATTTCCCCGGCATACATTTATTGACTGTCTAGAATATGGTTATAGGTTGAGTTGTGTCCACCACTCCTCAAAGGATTTTGAAGTTCTAATAATCAAATAAATGGTATTCACATATTTATATAAATATCACCTTTATAAAACACAGTCTTTTCTCTTTTAAACAGCATCCAGATATGTCTACCGCTGTCAAATAAATCTAGTTTCAACTCAATAGAGAATGAAAAATAGATGGGAGTTAAATTTCTTTATACTATTCCACATACTTTCCTGTGTACATAGTGCAAGACCCAGAATAGCATTCCGTGTGTTTGAATGATGGATTAATTGATTGATTTTTGTGACAAACAGCAAATGCTGGTTGCCAAATTATATCTTCCAACAATTTCTGTCATTCAAAATTCAACTGAACAATAGTCGTAGGGTGATATCAACCTGGAGAAACATAAGAACGAAATTACCTGAGGTGCCCTGATATTCTGGCCAACAGCATTTCTATTTAGGAGTAATAAACAAAAACCGCTGTCTAGTTAAGGAAGACCAAACTCCCACAACGTCAAGTTTCTATTACCACTGAGCTAGCTATAACATTCGCAAAGCTCTGGGATGTGAATACTCCTGCCCCTCTGTCCATTCTAAAGAACAAATGAACGAGCGCCATTTTGCCATCACGGCTTTGTCTAGGTGTGGGTTTTTGGAAATCAGAGTCCACATGTAACTTTTTCCCCCGACTGCTGCCTCTGCTGCATGAACATGATGAAAACCAGAAGGATATCGGTGTTAAGCAGAAACTTGGCCTCCTTACAGTCATAATTTTACCTTTATCTCACTTCTCATTGGGGAACCCTATTCTATATTCAGACAGTAAAAGATAGTATGCAAAGTTAGACCTATGGAATTTTTTTTTTAGTTTTGTGGTCTGTGACAGCCTAAAGGATTTTAAGTGCAAAAAACTGGACTACTAGGCAGGAAACCAGAGTTTCTCTCCTGGCTCTGCCTCTTGGTATGTGATTTGATGGGAGGAATCTATAGCCACAATGGATATTTAAAAATTTCTCTGATTAGAATTTCTTTCATTTCATCTAGGCTCTTCACTCTTTTTTTTATATTAAGTGTGTATAATTCCTACATAAAATCTTAGAAGCTTTTCCATATATATATATATATATATATATATATATATATATATATATAGTGTGTGTGTGTGTGTGTGTAAGAGCAAATATATCAAGCAATTTATATATATATATTATTTTCTCTTTCTCCAACTTGATTCCAAATTAATCTTGAAGTAGGCTTTTTTAAATGTAAATAGCTAGTTTAAAACTTTTCAATGGCTCCCTTTAGTCTACCAAAAAAAAAAAAAAAAGAGCTACAGTCACCGTTTGATTAATTAACACATTTATCTGTCCTTCTATTAAACAAGCATTTGATAAATGTCTCCTATTAACTCCTATAGTATTCAGCATGATAGTCAGTCCCAAAGACACTAAGATGAGCAAACATGGTGCCACACTTCAGGAGTCAGCAGTACAGTGGTTAAGACATATATAGTCAGTTCTCTTTATTTGCAGTGGTTATGTTCTGTAAGTCACTATGAACACTCAATTAGAGCATACAGGGTTAGGTTCCTTTGAACCTCTTTTCACAACACTTTTGCCAACTGAACAACACATAAACTGGATTCATTGTGTGCATTTTTGTCTAAAGATACTATTTACAATATATATTGTTGATTCATTAACACTGAACTCTTGATCAACAGTACCATAACTCGTGCCTGAAAGGAGTTTATCTAGCACATGTATTTTCTTCATAAGGCACATCAGAGGCTTCTTGTGCTTAGAAACACTAGACAGCAGTTCAGCACCACACTTGGGCCATTTTAAACAGCAAAAATCACCAATCAAAAGCACAAAAATGTAAAAAACGTGTCACCAAATAAGGTTAGGAAAATGACCCTCTATAGTACCTCACATGGGAACACTTGCATTGAGCAAGTCAAATTTTTCATCATCCTGCACATGTCCTCTAATGACTGCAAATGTGCCATGTGTATGGGGGTTGCAAATAAATTTTGGTGAGTAGGTTAACTTGCAAATACAGAATCCTACATAATGAAGATCAACTGTATGTGAATGAATGGGAAAGAAGTGCTACATTAGTAGTACAATACCCAAAGGAAAGTAAACACAGAGGGGAAAAAGGTTAACTGTTCTTGGGGGCGTTGGAGAACATTCTGTAGAGCGAATGATGAATGAGATCATATTTATTGGCTTCTGTCAACTAAGCAAAAGGCCCCCAGTCAAAGAAAATAACATATGAAGGTCATGATAACATGAAGCTATGTGACATATTCAGCAAGTACAAGCAACTTGACAATCCTTGGGTCTAAAGCTCAAAGTGAAGAGGTTAGAAGTGCCTGAAGAGGATAATAGCAGAGAGGTGATGAAGGATGTTAATGTCCATTTTAATTTGCTTGGAACACTTTTTGTGATGATGAAAAGCCACGGCCCTGCTTTGAATGAGTGTATGCCACGAGTTCAGATCTGATTGTACTACCTTAGTATCTTGTGAGAAGGAAGGAAAATATTCTGTTGATATCAGACTGAAATGAAATTATTGGAAGAATTACAAAATTTGAGGTTAATTAATCCAGAAAATGTACAGTGTTACACAGGAAATTAGATGATGACAGTGAAGTAGGCATGTTCTTTTCCCAAAGAAAGCTTTCTCTGGCTCCATCTCCTACTCTAGCCTTTGTGAGGTGCTCCTCAAACAGATGTATACTCAGTGTCAGTCAATGCTGGAAATTTCTTCATACGTGCCCCATAGCAACTTGTTCCTATCTGTACTGTAGCATTCATTAAACTGTATTTAATCTACCTTAGTATATAGTTAAACTAATTCTTTGATGGTGGGAAATACTTTATTCACCATTGTGGCTCCAAACTCTATGCATGTCTTTCACTTGATAGGTATTGATTGAATAGATCAGTAAATGAGAGAGTGAAATAATCAACAGGAGTTAGTGCTTTGTTCCAACAGCTTTGCTCTCCATATGGAAAGAAGCAACCCTCAATGCTTTTCTCAGATGCAACTTCTGCAGTAAAATTTTCAATAGTCAGCATTATCTGGGTAAGGTGTTTGTTAGTTGTGAGCCATTTTATTTTAAAATGTTCTCACTTACACTTTCATAATAAGAGGGTAATATGCAAGAAATTACAAAATTGGAGAAAATCTTTAAAAATTAGGTGTATATTGTATTCATGAAAGATGATGTGCTTTTTTAAAAAGTCTCTTTTCAGAATTTTCTGTAAGTGACCTAGCAGCAATTATTTTACCTGATACATGCTGTTTAGAGTGTTTCTGTGACATGACCTGCTACAATTGAAGAAGCCACCCTACAGAGGCACTTATCATCACAACTGTCATGTTCTCCTTTTTGCCAGGGATTTTAAATCTCACCACAAAGTCAACCCAGGAATCCCACTGTGGCTCATGTCTTGCGCTCTGTGCATTGCTCCTCTGACATTCTGAGCAAGACCAATCAATCACTTTCTTCCACCAGGAACTGAGTGGTCATGACATCACCATCAAGCTTAGCCCTGTTCTAGAAAACCAATTGAGCTTGACCAAAATGAGCAGCAATTTATTTTCAACCGGGGAGGCTCAGTCTCTATAGGGTTTTAAATATCAGATACTGCTGCTAAAGTTGGGTCCAGGAGTACCTCTACAGAGCCAAGAAGGGAAGGGTAAAGGAAGATCAATGTGCTCGTTTTCAATAAATCACTGGATTAATCCTGGTGGGATTCTGCAGCTGTGGGTGGAAAGCAAAAGGAGATCATCATTTGTATTTAAAAGTGCAAAAGCAAAATCAATTTTTTTAAATCAAGTTTCAGGAGGACTGACTGATGGAAGGGTAGATATGTAGAGAACACTATAAATTTGTGGATTAGAAAAGCTTTCCCCACCCTTGCCACTCATTAATGTCAATGAACTCCACATTTCTGAATTCCGTTTGGATGCAATATTCAACACATTTTATGCTATTAGTAATTCATTTAAAAGGGGCTTGTCCTGCAGGCTGCTTATGAAGAAATCAGTCTCACCAAGCTTTTTCTAGACACTCTGTTTTTTACCTATAATGTCAATATGAACTAAGGAAACCCTCTGTTACTATGGTCTTCGGTTGTATATACACAAATGGAAACACTCTCAGCACATGCAGTTATATTACTTGGGCTTAATAAGCTCCTCAGGCAAAAGAATATTATGCATGAATATTAAATTTTCCAAGAAAATTTTTGAACAGGCACAACACTAATTATAATGCTTTACAATCCCTGTATACACACACACATGCACACACACACGCACACATGCATACAACACACACGTGCACACATATATATATTTTGCTAGGACAATTTCTACAAACCAGTATCTCTAAGAAATATTTAAAAAGTCCTAGATAGTTGATTATCAAGAAATAATTTAGTGTGGCAAACTTACTTGCTTGTGGTCTCTCAAAATTATTTTGAATACACTTATATTTAAAGTAAAATATTTAATATCAACTACATGCATCAAAAGGTGCTTGGCCATCTGAATGGAGGTAAAAATACAGCAAAAAATAGTAACATAGAATGAAATAGCAACTGCATAATAAGTCCTGTGCAGTCAGAGCAGAAGTGACTGGTGTGATATGAAATGGTCAGGAAATTCTGTGACATTTGAACATGAATTTGAAGAACATCTTTCAATATTGGTAGAGAAAAACTGATAGCACATTCCATGTTATGATAATGGTATGAACAAAGATACATAGGTAAAACATACATCACATTTTCCTTTAAAAGTGCCTTTAGAATTCCCCAAAGCAGTGTTTCTCAAAGGTGTAGCTGAAATCAGTTTCTGAGATGACTGTTGAAAAGACACATCTTTGGATTTCGACTTGGACCTCTTTGATGTGGGTCCAAAAAATCTCTGGTGATTGTCATGCACACCACAGTTTGTGAACCATGGATAAAGTTTAGTCAGACTTGAAACCTACCCTTAGTACACAGCAGTCAGTACTGGCACTCCCTTTCCAAACATGATGGGAATTTACGTTGAAAAAAATTGCTCTTTCCTGGGCAAAGGCATTATATCCAAGTAGTTAAAAGCAAAAGTTCTAGAATCCGTCTGACCTTAGTTTGAATCATAGGGCAGTTTCCTCTTCTCTCTAGGCTCATCCTTTCTTTCTCCCTCCCTCCCTTCTTTCCCTTTTTCTTCCCTTCTTGATTTCCTCCCTCTCTCCCTCCCTTCC